>NC_085850.1:2400000-3600000 GCF_020906515.1 Vanrija pseudolonga | reverse complement strand
CGCTTCTCTTGGCTGGATGACGACGACTTCGCTGCCGCCTGCGACGGCACCCTGGGCCCCAAGTACCTCTACCGCATGATCCCGGAGCTGCACCCCCTCAATACGGACGTCGAGGACCTCGACGTTATCGGAAAGGCCATCGACAAGGGCAGTGGGCAGTATGAGTATGTGCCCGCCAAGATTTGCCCCGGCGACGCTGTCGGCCACTTCATGACCGCCTTCCCCAACATGACGACCCTTACCGTCGCGTGGACCAACCTCGTGTCGGTCATGGCCGCTGGTGCGCGTGACCCGGCCGAGGGCATGCGCCTCATGCTGGCCATGAACGAGTACTTCTCGTGGCTCGCCGAGGCCTCCGATTTCTACACCTGGGAGTCGGTATGCAAGTACCACATCCGCTTTACGCGCCAGCTCTTCCACAAGGGTGCCAAGGCCGACAAGTTTGCCGACATGCACAACGGCAAGTACACCGTCATCCTCAACCCCAAGTGATGGCGATACTGTCCGCTACCACCATCATTTTCGTTTCCCAGTAGTCGTCGTTATCGTTTCCAATTAGGTTTGTTCTCTTTTCCAAGTAGTTGTCGCAATGAAAATCCTTCAAAATACGATACTAACCCTCCACTGAAAAGTTTCCAACAAAACGCTGATCCATTGTGTATAATGGCTCACGTCTACAGATACTATCGAAACAGTCGTCAAACAGTATTCCAAAATCTAACGATACAGTGAATCGAACTCTTTAACTGGCACTGAGTGCGTCGATACCCTTCTGGGCAGCGTCATACGCGGCCTGCTTGAACTGCAGCCACGCCGCGATGGCCTTGTTGGTCGCGTCCTGCTCGGCCTGGAAGAAAGCGATCTCGCCCTGGGCGTCGCCAGCCTTGAAGGCCTGCAGTCCCTTCTCGAGGGCATCGGCAGCCTGGACAGCAGCCGCGTGCCACGCAGCGGCGAAGTCGGGGGCCGCAGGTCCAGAAGGAGTAGGAAGACCAGAAGGCCAAGCAGGGACCGGGGGTGTGGGAAGTCCACTCGGCCACGCGGGGACCGTCGGCGTCGGGATGGGACTGCCACCTCCACCACCTGGCAGGCCAGTGGGGATACCTGAAGGCAGGCCACCAGGCGGGGCGGGCAGACCTGTTGGGAACCCAGAAGGAAGACCAGGGATGCCTCCAGCGGGGGGCTTAGGCAGACCGGTAGGGAAAGAAGAAGGCAGACCCGGAATTCCACCCGCAGGAGGAGCAGGCAAACCGGTAGGAATCGAGGAAGGCAAACCTGGAATTCCTCCAGCAGGGGGCTTAGGGAGCCCGCTGGGGAACGATGGAGGTCCACCAGGCGGCGCAGGCAAACCCGTCGGAATCGACGAAGGCAGACCCGGGATCCCTCCAGCGGGCGGAGCAGGGAGTCCGGTGGGGATCGACGAAGGAAGTCCTGGGATTCCGCCAGCAGGAGGGGCAGGAAGCGAAGGCAAACCTCCTGCCGGGGGGGCTGGAAGGGACGGAAGTCCTCCGTTAGGCGGCTTGGGGAGCCCAGTTGGGATCGAAGAAGGCACGCCTGGAATTCCACCAGCAGGCGGAGCGGGCAGGCCGGTGGGCACGCCAAAGGCCGAGGGTACGCCAGGAATGGGCCAGTTGAAGCCTGACGGCGGGGCGCCGTTGACGCTGACACCGCCGGAGATGTCGGCGCCAGAGGGGCTGGCAGAGCCACCACCGCTGATGTCGATCGAGTCGCGCTGCGACACGTCGATGGGGGCCGCGGCTGCGCTGAGCGCGAGCACGAGGGTGAAGAGGGTCGCGAAGGGGAGCATGTCGAGGGAGGGAGGAGGTTGGAGGATGGGATAGGCCTTCAGACCGCCGATTTCTTCGCTCCTTTATACCTTTTTCCTCTGTCGGGATTGGGCTGAAAGCCGGCGTAAACAAACCGGCGCAAACATTCGCTCAGACGCACGCAAGAAGGCGGTATCGTGCGTGATGTTGACAGCCAGGGCACTGATCGATTCATGCCCGGCAAGTCGAGTGCCACACTGGGTTGGTTGGTTGACGGTGCCTTGATAACCCTAGTAGGTGCCACTTAGCCCGGCCTAGTGCGCGCCGAGTCCGGAAAGCGCGGTGTGCGGGGCAGGGCGGGGCGACGACGACCCAGATCTGTGGTGGCCCGCCTTCGGCGTCGGCGTGGCGACGTGGTTGCTCCGTGGGATGGTTGGTTGGTGTCTGGAAGCCCGATCGGGGTGTCGGAGCGTGTGTGGTGAGCGGCGGTGCGTTGCGGCGCCGATTGAGCTGGTTGACACCCGGTGACTTGCTGGTGACTTGCTGCCACCGATCGTGTGCGAGTGGGCGGCGCACATTCCGCCTACTAACTATTCAGCACTGGTAATGCGTGTTGTTTACGACGGTGCTGATGGCCGAAGATAATACCAGAGCGGCTGCTGCATGCCTCGGAGATGAGTGCTAGCCTCGTGTTATTATGGGTGTTGTTATTTAGTGAATTTGACGAGGTGAGGGGTTGGGCGAATTCGCCACAGCCGTTAGCTTCACTGGTCAGATCTGACCGAGCCTGCCATCATCTATGGTGCGGGTGAAAATAGGCATGCAGTATTCATAGCCAGACGCTGAGTATGCTGCACCTATGCTGCCAGATCCCCTCCGGTCTCCTGATCAATCCGCCTACCGGGCTATCTCGGTCGGCGAGGATACGCACGTTACGTACGTCTGTCCATGCATGAGAGAGATAGTTTCACAGTGCGACCGAAACACCGGTACCGTGCCGTGCCCAGCTGCTCACCCAGGATCGACGCGTGTGATGATCGTCAGGCCTGGTTGCCGACGCGTCGGTGGGCGTGGTGTGGGGCCAGCTGCCTACGCGTTGATGATGGTTGCGCCGAATGGCGACTGCGGACTGTTGCCGGGCACGTCGAGATGAGTGTGGCGCACTCCAGGCCGAATGTTACATGGGTGGGCGTGTGCATTGCCGTATCTGGGCGTTGTTCATCATTGCTGAGAAGATGGCTTTAATGGATTTGAAGGGGTGGAGCGTACCTTACGGCTGATAGGCGCTGAGCGACGGGTGCTGCGGGGCAGAGCGAGTTGCGGGGTTGGGGTGGTGGCGACTCCGGGCCGGGGACGAGATAATGTGGCGCGGGGGGCTCCTGATTGCCCCAAGATGCCATGTCTTCATCACAACCCCCAGATCTAGGTGGACGTGTGCATAGCCGTGGTTGGTTGAAGTGTCGTCCTCGGCGAGTGGTGCATGGGTTCATCCAGTTGCGAGTGTGGTACTACTGGTGGGGGTGAGGCACGAGGGAGGTCTTAGGCGCGTGGCACGAGGTTACGAGCGGGTAGATGGGGGGTTCTCACATGCACAACCCACCTCCGAGGTACCGGTGACTTGACTCCCAGCTGATTGGGGGGACACAACCTCGTCCTACAGCAGCCATAGCGAGGCACTTGTCGCCACGACCAGCAGCAGGCAACTGTGACTCTGCTCGCGACGCTCTTGGCCAAGCGACAAACTTGCGAACACGTAATCACGGTCTGATCGTATAACGGTTAGTACACAAGATTCTGATTCTTGTAATCTGGGTTCGATTCCCAGTCGGACCTGAGTAGTAGAGCAGCAGCAACGAATAGCAGTTGCTTTTGGTATTTGCTTTTGTCACCTTCGGCTGGGGAGGACGAGGAGGACCGAGGTGGCCAAAGGACTGGCAGTCGGTGCTGGGCTGAGGATCGGCGCTCTGACTGCGCCCTCGGCTGCCTCCATCACATCGCTCGGCGCACACGCCGACGAGACCAGTGATCCAGTGCCGTGAGCTGGACCGCTTCAGACGGCCGCAACGTCGCTATGCCGATGCCACTCTCGTTGCCACACCGAAAACACTGAAACCACCACACAACGACAGAAACCGCACCCGCTCCGCCCACCATGCCGAACCTCCAGGCCGAACTCAACCCAGCACACACTCCACACCACGCCACGCCATACACCTCCCACACCCGAATTGTATCGATATGCTCGTGCATCGTACACCCATGTATGTCCCCCTAAAGCAGCGCTTAAACGACAGTGCCGGCGTTCGAGGCGATACGGGGCCAGAGGTCGGCGCACTCCTTGGCGACGCTGTGGGGGTCAGTACTTGCCCAACTCGGCGCGTTGCGACACTGCGCACACACGGGCAGCACCTGCGTGCCGTCCGCGCATGCGCGCACGCTGTCGTTCTACTCACGGGCCGTTGATAGCCGAACCCTTCATCTCGCCCTTGGCGTTGACGATGACACCGGCGTTGTCCTCGAAGTAGAGGAAGACACCGTCCCTACGGCGCCAGGGCTTGCGCTGACGGCAGATGACGGCGGGCATGACCTTCTTACGGAGCTCAGGCTTTCCCTTCTTGACCGAGGCCATGACCATGTCGCCGGCGGCGGCAGCGGGCAGACGGTTGAGACGGGCACCGAAGCCGACGACCGAGATGACGTAGAGGTCTGGGGTGTGGTGTGAGCGGTGGGATGGCCTGCAGTGGTGTGCACGGCGTGGTCTGGCGCGGCTGGCTTGCTGCGACGTCTGTGCCAGACACAAGAGTCACAGTTCACGCCGCGCCGCGCCGCACCGCACCACACCGCGCGCTCGACTCACTCTTGGCGCCCGAGTTGTCAGCGCAGTTCATGACGGCGCCGACGGGGAGACCGAGGGACATGCGGAACTTGGTGCCGGTGGCAGCGGCTGGGGGCGAGGTCAGTAAGATTCTGGTGCGCGTGCGTGCAGGTTGACTGCGCGCGGAAATTCGACAATGGGGCGCGGGCAGACGAGCAAGACAACGAGCGAACGAGTAGAGCGATATCGACGGCGTTGACGACGTCTAGAGCATCACGGCGGTGCGATTCTCCACGTTGTGTATCGCTTCCTCCTCTCCTCACTGGCGCCAGTCGTCCGAGTTGTAATATTTCTTCAAGCCGTGTCGGTGCCGTGTCGTCGAACCGCGCTCGCTCGTGCTCGTGCCGTTGCTCGTCGTCGTCGTCCCGCGCGTCCCATGCCGAGTGCGACGACTCACACTTGGACATTTTTGGCGATGTGTGGTGGTGTGTCGACGACGAGAAACACTTGGTGGGTTGTAGACGTTGTCGACGAGCGAGCAGGCAGGCAGGCAGGCAGCAGCGAGCGAGCACACACCCTGCCTGGCGCAGGCGCAGGCAGGCTGCAGCCCTCCTCACCAGCCAGGACGACACTCGACCCAGCCAACGCTCAAAGTTCTCATTCTGGCGGGGTTATGAACGGCGTTATGAAATCGAAACAAACTGTGGCGAGTTGAAAAATGTAGATTACATAAGAAGCCTCTTATATCCACGTGGAAGACTTAGTCACACCTCCCACCTTACCACGTGACAGGAGAACTGTGCGGATCGGACCGCTGTTCCGGCCCTGCACGGATCAATGCAAGCCGCTCATGACGCAGAAGAGCGGGGCTAGGCGTCCGCCCTCTGTCTGCAGCCTGCTACTGCCGCCTGACTGGCTCTAAGGGACAGCGTCACCCCCCCCTATACTGCAACTGGCGTCATGTCTCCCACCGGCCAGTCATCCTCCCCAGTGCAGCCCCCCAGCCGCCGGTCCGTCCGCCCCGTTCCTTGCACCTTCCACCACCATCCCCAAGAGTCATCACCACCCAGCCAGCACCACCACTACACCCCTTCCTTTTAAACCCCCATCTACTCATCTACCACCCCTCCTCTTCCTCTCCAACTAGCAACTCTTCTAGCATAGCACAAAATGTCCAACTCTCTTGACGCTCTCAAGGCGTGAGTACCCCAGCCCCCCCACTGGGTATCAATGACGCGCTGGCGCGCGGCTCGCTGCCGCCGGCGCGACATCTGCCATCCTCGCTCCCACCGTCATTGAACGCTGCTGACACGTTCTTCCTTGCTCCGTCGAATGCCTTCATCTTCACTCCTCTGCACCATCTCCACCCCTCCATGTGCTTCCCGTGACCTCTCGCACCTCCCCACGCCCACGCCCCGCACTCCACCTGTCCGCTGTCACCTCCACCGCCCACGTTTCCCACCATCTCAACCAACAGCACCGGCACCGTTGTCGTCTCCGACTCGGGCGAGTTCGAGTCCATCGCCGCCTACAAGCCCCAGGACGCTACCACCAACCCCTCGCTCATGTGAGTATAGCCTCTGCCGCCGAGATCTGGGGAATTGTCGGCGCGGAGCTGGACGGCCCGCCGGACATAAGCCAGTAGATCCGCTCGGCGAGCGGAGCGCCGAAGAAGCAGCGGCATACTGACATGTCCACCAGCCTCGCTGCCGCCAAGCTCCCGGCCTACGCCAAGATCATTGACGATGCCGTTGCCTACGCCAAGAAGCAGCCTGGGTGAGTCTTGGTCGGACTTGCGGCCCACGCACGTCGTGAAGCCGCTACTCCCGCCATTGCGTCATTCTAACACACCCTCGCAGTGACCTCCAGGCCAAGGCCGACCTTGCTACCGACCGCCTCCTCGTCGAGTTCGGCAAGAACATCCTCAACATTGTCCCCGGCCGTGTCTCGACCGAGGTTGACGCCAAGTACTCGTTCGACACTGAGGCCACCATCAAGAAGGCCCACGAGCTCATTGCCCTCTACAAGGAGCAGGGCATCCACTCGGACCGTGTCCTGATCAAGATTGCCTCGACCTGGGAGGGTATCCAGGCCGCCAAGAAGCTCGAGGCTGAGGGCATCCACTGCAACCTCACCCTCCTCTTCGGCTTCCCCCAGGCCGTTGCCGCCGCCGAGGCCGGTGTCACCCTCATCTCGCCCTTCGTCGGCCGTATCCTCGACTGGTACAAGAAGAACACCGGCCAGGAGTACACTGCCGAGACCGACCCCGGAGTCATCTCGGTCCGCAACATCTACACCTACTACAAGCAGCACGGCTACAAGACCATTGTCATGGGTGCCTCGTTCCGCAACGTTGGCGAGATCAAGGCCCTTGCCGGTGTCGACTACCTCACCATTGCCCCCAAGCTCCTCGAGGAGCTCAAGTCGTCCAACGACCCCGTCCCCAAGCTCCTCTCGATCGAGAAGGCTGGTGCCGAGGACCCCGTCGAGAAGGTTTCGTACATCAACGACGAGCCCTCGTTCCGCTGGGACCTCTTCCAGGACCAGATGGCCTTCGACAAGCTCCACGAGGGCATCCGCGGCTTCGCCAAGGACGGCAACACCCTCAAGGAGCTCATCACCGCCAAGCTCTCCGAGTAAGCGTAGCGCGCGCGCGCGTGTATGCGGTCGTCGCGAGTTGTGCAGAGGCTTGCAGGCTCATTGAGTAGCAGTAGTAGCAGTTGGCAGTAGTAGACAAAATCATCGCAAATTCAGCAGGAGTACTAGACTCCTGTAGCTAATGCAGCGTTGTGACATAAGAGTACAGTAGTACAGTCTAGGTCTATGCGGGAGTGTGTGTTGTATAACTTATGCGCCCAGCACCTGAATGTTCACCACGTCGTGGTCGCCGAGGCGTAGCCGTGTGCCAGTCTCGGTCTCGAACGCGCGGCGGTACGCCGTGCCGTCTGTGGGGGAAAGATCCGGGTTGAATGCCTCGACCGCGACGCTGAGCGGTGTCGTCTTCAACAAGGCCGCAAGGTTGAGGTAGTGCGGGCTGGCGACATAACCAATCGTGATGTTTGCGATCGCGCCGGCGGCCCACTCTGGCTCGCTGGCCGCCGTGGGGCGGAAGTAGTCTTCCAAAGGCCGCGCAGCGGGCGCGTCATCGCCGAGGATCATGCCCGACGCGCCGGCCTTGGCGGCATGGTACGCCTTGATCGCGTTAGAGCAGTTGCCCGTGACGACCAGCATGACGAAGGGCTGTGGCGGGGGCTTGAACGTCTTGGGGTCGGGCTCGGCGCACCCCGCCACGTTCGCCTCGTTGAGCACCAGCCGCGCGGGGGGCGAGTCGACGCCAAAGTGCTCTGCTTGGCGGGACACGTTGAACGGCCGGCCAAACGTCGCCGTCGACATGGGGATCCGGAGCGGCTCCGAGCCGGGCGCCAGCGGCGTGATGGCCGCCGTGACGCGCGCTGGGTCGTGCACGCCGCCCTCGGTGCCCGGCTCGGCAGCCCGCGCCTTGCTGTCCAGCACGTGCACGCGCTGGCCAGACCGCACGCGGTACGTGTTGGCAATGGTCGCGACGTCGTACCCGCGCTGGTCGGTGCGCCAGCGGAGGCCGACGCGCGTGCCCTTGCCAAACGTGTTGTTGATGATCCAGTCGCCGTTGGTCGCCTGCCACACGAGCTCCTTGCCGTGCGCGACCTCGCTCACGTTGTCGTGCTTGTCGTTCGAGATGATTGTCTCGACCAAAAACTGGGGCTGGACCGGCTCGGCGCACGTGCCGAGGTCCCACAGGCTGTTGGCGAGCGGCGAGTCCTCGGCGTCGGCGGACGCCGCGTCAAAGCCAAACACGAGCGACCGCGCATAGTCGTAGTCGTCGCGCGCCTCGATGCCGAGCTTGACGCCCATGTACGACGGTGCGCGGTACGGCGGGCACCAGAGGTCCTCGCCGCGGTGGCGCTGCGAGCGGCCGGCTGCCGCGGTGCGGTTGTGCAGCTCGCGCGGCAGGTGCACCGGGTGGCCCTCGGTCGTGAAGACCGAGCCGAGGGGCTGCTTGGACGGCGGCGCGGCGTCGAACAGGAGGTAGAGGTACTTGAGCGTCTCGGACAGCAGGAACGTCTCCTGCCGGTCGGCGCGCGCACCAGTCACCACGTCCTGCAGGCTCGTGAACCCGCACTTTGCTTTCGTGCGGCGCATGATGTCGTCGAACACGCGCACCCCGACGCGGAGGTAGAACGGGTCGCCCGTCGCCCGGAAGAGGTAGTATGTCGACTCGATAAACTCTGGCCTGCCCGGCCAGCCCGTCCACCCCGGCTCGCGGGACTCGGGGTCCCAGCTCTCCGGGATGGCAGAATACTTGCGCCACAGGTTCCAGAAGACGAGGTGGCCGCGGATCGCGGATTCGAGGTCGCCCCCGAGGACCATGAGCGCGGGGTAGAAGGCGGACAGCGAGTCGATCCATGGCGGCTGGGATGGCGACAGCATCTTGAGGTGGACTGGGCGGTACTGGCGGCGGGGTCAGTTTGCCCAAGTGATAACACAGCACCACCACTCACGATGAACCCGTCGGCGGTGCGCACAAAGTGCTGGATCGCCGCATTGGCGTCATAGTACACGTCAATGAACTTTGGGTCGTCTGGGCGTCGTCAGCACGCCACGCCGAGGTGGCCCACTCACCAAACACAATGCCCGTTTTGAGCGCATACTCGAAGAACGAGTCCATGCCCGCGCCGACGCCGCTAAAGCCCGGCGCAAGCCACTGGCCATGGGACACGCCGATGGCGTTACCCAGCAAATCCGTGCCGAGGACGCGGCGCTTCCACACCGCGAAGAAGGCGCGGCGCGCAGCCGCCTCGTACTTTGGCTCGCCAGTCAAGCGGGACAGCAGGCCAAACTCGAGCGTCAGGCTCCCGGCGCCGGCGGTACACGTCTCGATCGTCTCGGACTTTGCGAGCCCCTTGCGGAGGTTGATCCGGGCCCACGGCAGGCCGGTGGGCGAGTCGAAGGCCGGCATCATGCGGTCTGCGAGGTCGCGCGCGAGCTGGAGGATGCGCTTCGCGTGGCGCTTGGCGTCGACTTCGCCGTTAAGACCTAAAAACTCGGCCTGCAGCTTGGGCGGGGCCGGCAGGCGCTCGAGGAACTGGTACGTGCTTATCAGGGCGCCGAGGGGGCGGATCGTCATTTCGAACACCTGCACCTTGACGTCCTGGTCGAAGCTGACGGAGGTTGCGACGCGCTCGACGGCGTCGGCAAACGCCTCGGGATACAGGTCGGGCAGGGACGGCAGCACGTCGACGAGCGTGAGCGAGCAGTTGGCGGCAATGTCCATGATCCCGATGTCGTTCTTGTCCGCCGTGAAGCGCGACATTGGCGCGCACGACAGCGGCCGGACCTCGTCGTGCGGGTATCCGTAGGCCATGTAGCTGTCGAACCCGTGTTTGAATGCCTGAGCGGGGGTCAGCTGCTGGAGACGGACAACGGGGACGCTAGCAAGCAACCCACCGCTCGTGTGGCCTCGCGGTACGACGCGCGCTCGGCGTCCGAGAGCGCATGCGCCGCTATGCAGCCCACTAGGAGGGGCACTATCAGCGCCGTCCAGCTCCGCATTACTTGTGTTGCGGCGCGGCGGCAGGCTTGAGAGGAGGGGGAGATGAAAGTCGACAAGACAAAGACAATTAACTTAGGCACTGACTGTGATGCGACGTGTTCGTCGCGGAAATCCCGGGGCACCGCGCGGCGCCATGTCGCGGGAGTCACCGACACGCCGTAGGTTGGCCGTAGGTTCGGTGTGATGCCATCTCGTCTCGTCTGACATGCATGTGCGGTGCAAGTAGTCCTCCCGCGTAGCAGCAGCAGCGCACACGAGCAACAAGCAACAAACGCAAAGAAACACTAATAATGCATATGCGGCTACTGTACGTCGTAGCGCCGGGCTGGCCTGCCCGCCCAAAAAAGTCCAAGTCGCAAAAATCCCAGTGTCGTTCTCGTATCATCGTCGTGATGGTTGTGTTCGTGTTTGTGTGGTGGGTAGTGTAATGAAGTGGTATGGCACTGGGCCAAGCACTGTCGCCGCGTCTCGCCTCGCTCCGCTCGGCGCGCCGCGCCGCGCTCCTCACTGCCAGAACGGCTGCGAGCGGTGGTCGCAGGCGGCAATGACAATGTCGTACTCTGACCGCGCAGAGTGCTCGTACCCAGACCCGGGGTACGCCTCGTCGATGCACTGGGCACAGAGGACTGAGTGTGCGTCAGTGGGGGAACATGGCTGGCAGAGCGCTGGCGGGACTCACGCATCGCTCGCCGTCCGTCGTCGTTGCAGAGCGGGTGGGCGTCCTCGCCGCCGAGCTTGGGCGCGGCAAAGGTCACAAAGTCGCACTCTGCGCTGCAGGCGTTGTCGAGCACCGACTCGGTGTTGTCCGTCACGAGGTTGGGCGCTGCGAGGCGGCCGTCAGCGCCTGTGCCGGCCGGGATACGGGGCCACGACAACGTACCGGCCATGACGGAGGCGGCGAGGGCGAGGGCGGCGACGATCGCAAACTTCATTATTGTTGTGGCGACGAGACTAGTGTGATGGGCAAAACGACAATCAAGCAGCCAGTGCTATCTCTGTTGGGGGTGTGCGTGTGTGCTGCATGCATGTCTCATTCGCCTTTTGTGTTTATAGGGCTGATGGTTGTGGTGCTGGCTGTCCTTGGCCGGCGAGAGGAGCTGCAGCAGGACCACGGCGAAGGGTCGACGAGATGCCATCAATCAAATTGCATTGTAGTTGCCGACAGGACAGGTCAACCGAGAAGAGGCACAAATGGAGGCGTTCGAGGTGGCGTCCAGTCCCCGGCGAAGTCGGCGAGAGGCAGGTGACCTGGGCAATGCACTACCTGGCCGGCCAGGGTGGGCAGGCAGACAGGGCTATCGAGACATTCTGGTCTGGCCAAGGGCTCCAACTCTGGCAACTTGCCCTCTGCAGGATCCTGGGCACAAAATGCAAAAGGCAAGCTAGTGGCGGTGGCGTACGCGGAAGGCAAGACTGCTAAGCAGGCAGGCAGTCAGACTTGTTCCTCAAGGTTTGGCTCAAAGTAGCTTGCCCTGCAACGGCCTTTCCTGCAAGCACACGTTCTAGATTCCAGCCAGCAGGCTGTAGGCTGCATTCACGGGAGCTCTGCATTGACGGGAATCGAGCATTCATGGGGGTTTGTGCGAGCTGCAGATGGGTGGACCGCGGCGGCCGCGGCGGCGTCTGTTGATGGATGGATGCCTGGAGGGGCAAGATGGCGTCGTGTGCTCGCCCACCTGCAGCTTCCAGCCTGCAGCCTGCAGCTTCCAGATCCACCGCGTCCACAGCCCACCCACCCACAATGGAGCAATCAGTCGCAATCGCCGCATTTGCGGACCGACGGAAATCGCAATCTGTCGTGAGTGAGTGAGCAAGAGTGATAGGCACAGAGCACCCAGAACGCATCGGCATCGCACCGGCCACCGCTCGGCACACGCCCCGTGCACCCACCCACTCATCGGTATTAAAACTAGCATCAGCCCAAGAGGCATCTACAACGAAACGCGCGTGTCGCTTAGAGCGAGACGGCGGCGCCGACGACGGCCGAGATGACCATGGCGGCGACGGCAGCGGCGGGGATGGGGGCGTTGAGGCCGGCGGCGGCGGGCTTGGCGGAGGCCGAGGCGGTCGCGTTCTTCGCGGCCGACGACGAGGCAGCCGCGGCGGACGACTTGGCGCCCGAGGCAGAGCCCGAGGCAGCGGCAGCCGAGCCCGACGCGGAGGCGTGCGACGACGAGCCGGCGGAGGGGGCGGCGGCGGCCGACGAAGGCGCAGCGGCGCCAGAGGCCGACGTGTGCGACGCCGAGGCGGTGGGGGCGGCCGAGGCGCCCGAGGGGGCAGCGGACGAGGCGTCGGCACCGGCCGACGAGCCGGCGTCGGTGGCAGCGGCCGAGGCGTCAGCCGACGAGGCGGCGACGGCGTCGGTGCCCGAGGCGGCGGCGGCGTCGGTGGTGGTGCTAGAGGTCGTCGTCAGCAGGCCAAAGGGGAGGGTGCGACGCCGACGCCGGCGGGCGTGACCGTGGCACACGAGCGAGCGGTAGACTCACGACTGGGCGACAGCGACTGCGAGTGTGTCAGTTTTGTTTGAGGCAGGCAGGCAGCAGAGCCACACTCACGGGTCGCGAGGGCGAGGACGACGGTGGTACGGGCGAGCATCTTGTTTGTTGGCAGAGGTGTTCTTTCGATGGGGGAAAGGTGCGCTCGCAGGCCTCGCACGCGCCGTCTTATACTGGGCGAGCGAGCGCGAGGAAGCATGCACGAGGGCGCGTAAGTACACAGCTATGCAGGCAGGCAGGCAGGCAGCCACAACGCGCACCGCGCACGATGCTCGCTCGTGCGACGCAGCCCACGCGCGGACCATCCCCAAGACGTTTCGAGTCGTCATTCCACCCCAACATGGCCAACGGCCAGCCAGCCTGGGTCTAGTGGCTTTGGCCCGATCTGGACGAGCAGGTGTGCAGTGTGAGGAGGGAGGGCGCGGGCCCGCGCGCGCGCAAAGGAGCATGAAGGCTGCGGCACGGCGTCTGCGCCGCGGCACGTACCCTGCACAACAAGGAAGCAAGCACGCCCGCGCCGCAGCTGGTGGCCTGCGCGTCGAGTCGCGAGTCGCGAGTCGAGAGCCACACGGCGCCCATGGCGACATCGGACGCGAGGATTGCACTAGGCTTCTGGCTGTGCGCGACCACGTCTGCGCGGGGGCATTGTCGTGCGCCGCCGCGGCATGTTGACAAACATCTACCACTGCGTCTCTGTCGCCCGCGCGCACAAGCACGCACGCGTACGTAGGTCGCCTCGTCGCAGAAGCCGCGGGGCGGTGCACTACGGCGCCGTGGTGGAATGCAGTAGCCCCTACGGTACGGTACGGATGGCTCGGCTCGGCAGCGCCAGCCAGCCAGCGCGAGCGACGGACAGACAATACTCACGGTACCCACGGCGGCATGGCACCACGGCGGCTCGCGCGCAACAACGTTTATCTGCATGCGCTATGTGCTACTCGCGTCGTGTGTGTACGTACGTTTCTTGCACGCGTCTGCCCCTGGCCCCGTGTATGTGCAGCTCGTCCTCCCCTGGCAGGCCAGCAGTGTAGTGCAGTGGGCTGGGCGGCTCGTGTATGCCGCTGCTATGCTGCCTCGCAGTGCAGCTCGCGCTCGCTCCACGCCTCGCGCGCACCCCCGTCGCGGGCCCGTGTATTCGTGTATTTGCCTGTGCGTATGCGGCGAAGCCGAAGATTCGCCGCGGGAGTGGTTGCTTGGTGTGTTGCTGTCGCTGCTCGCTGGTGCTGGTGCTGGTGCTGCTGGCCTCGTCGCACACTTTCTCCTCCTGCAGCCGGCGTCAGCTCGTTCTACTGCACCACAACACACCACACGCACGGAGAAAGGAGGGCCCGGCCCTGCGGATGTCGTCTCGTCCCGGCTGCCTATATATACACTTTGTCTTGTCGGCGGCGCCGTCTCGCCTCGCTTGCTTGCTCCTCTGCTCGCCAATCCCCCTTGCTCCCCTGCCGCCGCGACAATGATGCAGTGGCGCGGCGGCGATCGGAGTGGAACAGAGCTAGTGGGCGATCTCGACCACGGCGGCGGCGCACTTGGCAGGTGCTGCTGCTGTCCGCGCCGAGGCGAGGCAGCGAGCGCCGGCGCGCCGGCAGCAGCACCGCACACCGCATCGCATCTGCGGGGGCCCCGGCCCATTTCCGCCCTGATTATAATTTCAGCAGTGCGACAAGACACTGCATCAATGGTCATTAGTATCACCGCCAGCCCTGTGCTATGGCGCGGGGGCGGTGGGCGGGACATGCAGCCCGAGCCTGAGCGCCGCTGCTGCTAACAATCAAACGATGATGGTCGAGGCCGTCGTCGAGGCGTCGAGGCCCGCCGCGCCATGCCTAGTAGTAGTACAACAATGCACGCTGACGGGCCTCCCGCTGTGGCGTCCCGAAGTGAGTGGTGGCGGCACGATTTCCGAATCGGACCACGGGCGGACTTGGACTCGACTTGGGCTGTAGGCGGCGGCGGACAGTTATGCAGCATGCACCACGCGCCAGCGTCGCCAAAACACTCGGCGAGCCTCGCCAAAAGCACCGCTAGCAGCGAGCTCGCCAAGAGCAGGTCGCTGCGCAGCTCGAGGTCAGCTGGTAACGCCGATCGACAGTTGCAGGGCGACCCAGGCCCGTGGCGCAGGCAGCTCGCCGTGCCGGGCCCCGCACAGCCAGAAACGCACATTTCACAACGCCCAGTGTCCTCTACCCCTCTCTACCCCTTCCCCTGGCTTCCACCCCGCTCACGCCGCCGCCACCACCACGGCGGCCATATGCCGCCATTGTCTATGCGGCACGTGCGTGGGACTGGGCCCCGCGGTCGCGGGCGGGGGAACTGCGGCTGCCGCTGGGCTGCCGATGGGTCGTGTCGGCATCGTACGTCTCCGGGTGGGTTGGGGGTGGGTGGGGGGCTGGGACTGGGGTGGGGGTTGGGACTGGGTGGACGGTGTGGCTGAGGCTTGTGGCTGAGGCTGAGCAATGGGTCACGAGGTTGCGTGAGAGGTAACCAAGCTGAAGCTGGTGCCGGTGCAGCTCATCGTACCCGGCTCGCTCGCTCGCTGGCTGCCCCGCCCCGCCGGTCCTCACGCTCGCGCTGCGCGCTCTCTCGTAGTAGGCACTTCTACATCCATCTATTTGTACATTCCCGCTCTGGGGTTGGCTGGTGTGGCTCTGGGGCTCCTCCTCGCAGTAGTAATGAATGGGCAGTTGGTGATGTTGTACAGGGTACAACAATTTCGTTCTTCTCGAGCAGCTTAGTGCTTCTTGGCCTCGGCGCGCGCCGAGTCGGGCAGGAGGCGGAGCGACTTGTCCGTGATGAGGTGGTGCGCGCACATGTAGATCGAGCCGGAGCAGACGACGGTGACGAGGAACGCGAGGGGGTAGACGTCGACAGGCATGTCTGGGGCGTGCGTGTCAGTGGTGGTGGACAGGGCAAGACAGGTCGGCGCACTCACCACGGAGGTAGCGGCGTTCCTTGCCGGAAGCAGGGGCGCCAGACGCGAAGCGCTTGCTCGTCGCCTGCAGAGGCGTGGCGACGGGGCGGAGGGAACGGGCTGCGGCGCGGGCGAACATCTTAAGGAGGGTGTGGTGTGGTTTTGGTAGCTGAGCTGAGCTGGTAGCTTGGAGCGGTGTGGTTGAGTTGTGTTGGATGGCTGTGTGTGTGCTGGTGAGGAGCAGCTTAGGCGCCTGCAGCACCCGTTAATATACACGCGCGCGCGCACCATGCACTCGGTATCCCCCGGCTGTGTACCACCCATGGGCCGTTCGTGGCCGGTGAGCTCCGTGCATCAGCAGCACAAGGTCGCCTGGAACCGGAGCGATGGTGTCCGACGCGCCACAATCAGCGCGCTCTATTGTGTGGTACACGGCGCTCAGGCACCACTGCCGGCGGTACGGAGGCACTCGGCGGGGGTTTCCGACGCGGCGCTCGCTCACTGTATGCTGTCTCGTCCCACTTCGCCAGGCACATGCATGATGTCCGTTACGCCGCCGCCGCGGCGCACACACAAGTGGGATCAGCGTGGGCTGTGGGCTTGCCCAATCGCCTCGGTGGGATTAGAGGGGAAAGCCACGCCCACCCTGGCGTGGCGCTGTTCTGTGCCGCATGACAATGCGACAATACAAATCCCAGCACGCCGTTTGTATTTCGCCCAGGGACATCTGTAATCTGCCATGCGACGAGTACAGATTGTGCGTGTCCGAGTTCGGCGAGGTGCGGGGTGGTCGTCTGGGCAGGCTACTGATACGCGATGGCCTGCGATACGCGCTGCTTCTCCCGAGGAGCATGACGTCGGTGTCGTCTGCTTGGCAGCCTGGCATGTTCGAGCAGCAGTGAGTCGGCGTCAGGCGGGTTAGTACGCGTGAGTAGCTAGATCGACGCGCGCGCGCACTGACTGGTTTGCATCAATCATCCCATTATTCCACCGTCAGAAGAACACCACCTAAGTCCATCAGGCGCAGACGCCAAAGGCCACAACGGCCACGAGCACCGCGAGCGCCGACACGCCGAGCTGCACGCCGCCGCTAGGCTTGACGGCCGAGACGGACGCCGACGGGGCCGCCGCCGCGCTGCCCGCCGCGTGGCTCGACGACGCACCGCCGGCGTTGTTGCTGAACGGCAGCCCGCCGACGCCGCCGCCGCCAGCCGACGCGGCGGGAGCAGGGGCAGTCGAGGCCGGGGGAGCAGTGGTGCCGCCAGCGCTGGCGCCTCCGCCGCCGACACCGCCCGCGCCGACGCCGACGCCTGCGCCGCCGCTGCTGCCGGCACCAGCACCGCCAGCGACCGTGGGGCTAGCGGTGCTGCCGCCCGCGCCGCCAGCGCCAGTGCCGGCGCTCGGGCTCGCGCCGCTGTCGGGCGCGGGGGACGTGTACTTGGGCCTAAGGAGGGGGTTAGTGACGGGGGCAGGGGGTGGGAGGGGGAGAGAACGCACGCTGCGGCCGCGGAGAGCGTCGTCGGGCCCGTGATCGGCGTGCCGAGCGCCTGGCACGAGGAGCTCAGAACACCGATCGAGCTCGTGAGGTTCGCGACCTGCGTCGGCGTGTACCCGTTCACGCGGCCCAGGCAGTTGTAGCAGTTGAGCATGCCGTTCCAGTTGTCGGGCTGCGAGGGGTGGGGGTTAGCAGTTGCAGGCGGAGGTTCAGACGTCCAGGCGGCGCGCCGAACCCACGTTGCAGATCTGGTTACACTGCTGCGCGTTCGCCTGGCAGTTTGCAAACACATTGTCCCACGAGATGCAGGGCGTCTGGCACTCGGTCGGGTAGGACACGGCGCGGTCGACAAGGTCAAAGTTGCGCACGGCGAGCGCGTAGATGTGGTCGGCGGTATAGTGCGCCGCGGAGGCGAGGGGCACTGGGGTGTTAGCTGGGCTGGGCCACGGCAAGGCGTGCAACAACTCACAAGCAGCGGCGAGCAGCAGCGCGAGCATGGTGAGCGAGCAGGCTGGGGGTGAGGAGAAGAAGAAGAACCTTGCATCGTCACTCCTGCGCGGCGCTTATGTTGTGTGCGTGAGTCGCGGATGCCATACATGCCGCGGTCGGTGGGCACCTAGGCTGTGTGCTGTGCGCGGGTTGTTTCTCGAGCAGGCAGGCGGCAGGGGAATCGAATCGATCTCATGCCCGCGGTCTGCCACTGGGTTGGGGTCATTTGGACCTGCCTGGCCAGCCAAGACTGGGTTGGACAGATTGGGTCGGGTGCCTTAGCACCTGTGCTAGTCACGACCGTTTGCGGGGTCACCTGGCCGCGGCTGCACGTGCGGGTACGGCACACCTGGGTTAAACGAGGAGCAGGCAGCGGAATGAATGGTGGTCACCGCCGTTCATTACCGCGCACAGAGGTTGTTGTTGGGGACGTCGGCGGCGTTGACTTGACTACATACCTTCAAACGTCGCCGAGGTCAGCGCCGACAACAGTCAGCTCGTCAGTCCGCACACCGATCGGGTCAGTCACGTTGGCGCCCGCCCCGCCTCTGCCCTCTTGGCACCCTTGCACAGTCCGAGCTACCGCCCGACCAACCATCGCCCGGCGTGACCCCTGCCGAAAGAAAGCTACGGCACCGCAGGCTCTATTTTGGGCCTGCGCGGGCCCGTTGATCACCGCAGCGCATCTAGGCACTCGACTAAATCCACACAAGCAGTGCGACGACGTCATGACAAGGGACGACACACGACATGTAATTATTCTGCTGGCTGCTTAGTTACAGCGTCACGAGCGTCGAGGCGAGCACGACGACGAACACGGCCGCGAGGGAGAGCGCGTCCTCCGCCGCCGCGCCGGACGACGCGGGCTTGGAGCTGGCGGGTGGCTGTGCGTTGCCGTTGCCTCCGCCACCGCTGGTCGACGCCGGCGCAATGGGGATACCGCCCCCGGGGCCGACAGCGCCGTTCGTGCTGCTGCTGCTGCTGTGGCCGCTCGTCGGGGTCGCTGGCGTCGGCGTCGCGACCGTCAGCCCGGAGAAGAGGTTGGTCGTGGTGGAGCTGGGGTGAGCGGGGGTACATCCGCAGCGGGCACGTACCTCAGCGTCAGAGACGCGATGCTGCCCACGGGTGAGCCGGCGTCGGCGCACGACTTGGCCAGGTTGGTCAGCGACGCCTTGACGTTGTCGATGCCCGTCGCGTTCAGACCGTTGGCCTTGGCCGTGCAGCTGAAGCAGTCGACGACTTGGTTCCAGTTGTATGGCTGCGCGTGGGGGCGTGAGCGTTGCGAAGGACGGGGTCCTTTGTCCCAACAACCACGACGCGACGCGCCAGCTGGCGCGCGCGCCCCGTCGGCCCGAGCCTCCTCACCGTGCAAATCCCAAAGCAGCTCGCCGTGTCGTTGTTCATGCACCCGGTGTAAAGCGAGTCCCACGTCGTGCACGAGCTGAGACACGCGACCGGCTCACCAGAGTTGCCAGCGCCAGTGGCGTACACGACGCCGTTGGTGCCGAGCGATCCGCCGAGGCTGTTCTGGGCACCAGCAGTAGCAGACGCCGACGCCTGGCGGCGGTAGAGCGCAGCAGCGTGCGCGCGAGCCAGGTCGGCACGGTCGGGCGCCGCGAGGGCTGCGGGCTGGTCAGACAGAGCGAGCGGCGAGACGGACGCCAACGTACCGCTCACGGCCGCGAGGACGAGGACGAAGAGGAGCGTGGTGCGGGCGAGCATTGTGTGTGAAGGTGAGAGAGAGAAGAGTCGAGAAGAGAAGAGTGAGCACAGTTGAGTCAGTCAGTCGTGTTGTGGCCCGCTTCAGTGGCGCCGCTGGGGTCGTCGCGCTGCGATCTGTGCGTGTGCGAGGGAGGTGGGTGCCTCGTGCGGAGGAGGCGTCTCGGGATGGAATGCTGGGGAGGGAGCGACTCTGTGCATGCGGCGACGGCGTGGCGTGAAGCACACAACGAACACAACGAGGGATGGGCATGTCTGTCGGTCTTGGTGGCATCCAACAGCAGCGAGCCATCCGCGAGCCTCGAGGATATGGACTTCGGGACGCCCTCAAGCGCCATCTGACGCGCCCCTGCCTGGGGCCTGGGGCCGCACGCGCGCAGGGTGGCGAGCATGTGGAGAGCATGCACGCACCACGACCGCGATTCAAGCATGCCCCATGCACATATGCTCTACTCCACCATAAATGTATGCACCATGACGCAAGCTCGGACCCAGCGCCGGCCAGAAGTTCTCGACCCCATACGACGCCGCCGTCGTGTGTGGCATGTGGCGGGTGCCTCCGAGTCCGCCGACAGTGCCTTGCCATCGGGGTCGGCGTCGGCCTGGGTACGAGTGGCGAGGTGGGCACTACATAGTGCCCATCGAGCATGCATAAAGCAGTAGGGAACATCAGAGAACACCACCCACCCCACACCCAACACAATGTGGTACCAGCTCCTCACGCTCTTACCGTACATCGCCGCACCAGCCCTGTTCAGAGCCTCACCACAGCGCCATTACCGCTCGACCACCACCACCGCCGCCGGCACTTGACCCGGGACGAGGTGCTCTCCCTCGTGCACGAAGCGGCGCGGTACGCCGCGTACGTCGCGCAGGTGCTTGGCCACGCTAACTGCTTCAGACTCGTATACTGCGGCCCCCGCGAAACGTCCGCCTGGGCATGCGGGCCGCACTGTACGGCGCTGGGGAACATCTCCGTCCTCGAGAGCGGGGGCGACCACGGCGCGACGCCCTGGTGTGGGTGTGCGCCTTGGCAAAGCTGACGCCAGGGCTCGTGGCGCATAACGGCAGCTCAACGGTCGTCGTTGTCGCAGGCACGAACCCGCACTCGCTTGCCTCGGTCGCGGACGACCTCGATATCCGGCGCGCGGTGCCGACAGACGACGAGTTCCCCGGGGCGTCAGCGGCAGGCGTGACCCTCCACAAGGGTTTCTACCGTACCTTCCGCCGCTTGGCCCCGGGGGTACGAGAGGGCGTCGTGAGGTCGATCGCGGGGGACGCTGCACAGCACATCCTCGTCGCGGGCCACTCGTTGGGCGGCGCACTGGGCCACCTCCTCGCAGTCCACTTACAGCGAACGCTCCCCCACGCCGAAGTGCACGCGCGGCTGTTCGCGTCCCCGCGTGTGGGAAACAGGCATTGGGCCGACTATGTCGACGCGACGTTTCCCCCAGGACAGAGTCTGCACGTGGTCAACTTTAACGACATGGTGCCGCATCTCCCGCTGCGCGAGTGGGGGTTCCGCCACCCCGCGGGCGAGGTGTGGATCGCCGGTCCCAACAGCGAGAAGTACGTCCTCTGCCATGGCCAGGAGGACGACCACTGCTTTTCGAGCGTCAAGACGCGGGTCACTGGTATGGCCAGGCTCAGGCAGTACGCTGGGCTCGGGGTGCACCTTGGGGGGTATGCGGGCGTCAAGGTGGGGCGGGAGAGCTTGTGCGCGAGGGGGATAGCGGGATAGGCGGAAGAGGTCTGTTACGATGCCGCGAGTCGATGCATCGGAGTGTGGCGATCCAACGGGACGACGATGTCGAGGGGGACCGGACGGTCTGGCGGCAATCTGTGGGCACCAGTCGAGCTTGGCCCTTCCCCAGCACATCTGGCGTACCATGCTGCGCAGGACACTAGCTAGACCCCCGCCAGTCCCATCTCTGTTGCATCTTTAACTAGAGCGGACGCACGAGAAGCAGGGCGTAGGCGATCAGCAGGGGTGCCACATTGACGTTTGAGCCAGAGTCGACGAGGCGAGGGGGTGGTCTCCTCTCCCTCCTCCCCCTCCTCTCCCTCCTCTCCCTCCTCTCCCTCCTCCTCCCCTCCTTCGGCGTTTCCCTCCTCATTCAGGCTATAAGAAACCTCTAACCTGGTCTACCCTCTCCCCCACCTCTCTATCTCTCTCAGACTCTCTCGCCTGTCTTGACTTTGCCCACTCACCACGCTCCTTAAACACACACTCGCTATGCTCGCCCTCCTCCCGGTCCTTTTCCTCGCCGGTAAGTCAGATACCAGCGTCCTCTTAGCATCTGACCCCTCCAGGCACCCTCGCCGCCCCGCATCTCAGGCAGATGCCCACCGTCCCGTCGTCGTGCAGCTCGCAGTGCGCGCCCGTCAACTCGGTCTTCAGCGCCTGCGTGTCGGGCGATACGCAGACGTGTCTGAGCGTGTGCACTGTGAGGTATGATATCTCCCCCCAGCTGACCCCAGCCCTCGACCTTCTCCCAGTTCTCCACCTGCGTCAACTGCGTCGCGGGGGCGGACGGTATCTCGGCCTCGGCCAAGACCCAGCTCCAGCAGGTGCTCGACTCGATGACGAGTGCGTGCGCGCAGCTCAACTCGATGGGCGGCGCGAGGTGCGTGGTGGCGCGTGTGGTGTGGCAGAGAGACGCTGACATTTGCTACTGTAGCGCGCTCGGACTCCCGACTGGCAGTGGCGGCGCTGCTGGCGCCAGCGCGGCCGCTTCTGGCAGCAACGCTACCGGCGCGGGAGCTAGCGTTTCTGGCGCGGGCGCCAACGTCTCTTCTGGGGTCAGCGCCTCTGCCTCTGGCTCTGGCGCCAACTCGTCGGCGGCTGGTGCCTCGGGCGCTGCTTCTGGCGTCGTCTCGGCGGTCGCTGGCGCATCCGGTGGTGCTTCTGGTGCGGGGGCGTCGGGCGGCGCAGCGGCCAGTGGCGGCGGCGCTGGCGGCGCGTCTGCCCCCACCTCGCCGAGCGGCCTCATTACCAACTCTAGTGGGGGCAACCCTTCCGCTGGTGGAATCGTGAGCTATCCATGGCCGCCCCAAGCTGACAGCAGACCCCAGCCAAGGTCACCGGATCTGGTGCCGCGCCGAGCGGTGGCACTACTGCCCAGCCCAACGGCGCCGCCACTGCCACCACCTACACCCCGCTCCTTTTCCTCGGCGCGCTGCTTGCCGCCTTCCTTTAGTACAGTACCGATAATGTCCATAATTATGCCTATGCAGCCTACTGAAGGAGCATGGCGACGATGCCGACCGCGACAAGGGCAGCCGAAGGAGCGAGCTTGTTGGCCGACGACTTGGCGGCGGCGGCAGAGGCGCCAGCCGAGGCGCTGGCGCTTGCCGACACGGGGGCCGACGGGTGGGCAGAGGCGGACTAAGTGTCAGTTTGGGCAGGGGACCACAGCTTACTCCGACGGCACCGGCAACAGGGGTCGAAACGGCACCGACACCGGCGCTGGGGTTCACCACACCAACGCTGGTGCCAGACGCACCAGCGCCAGCGACGGTGCCGACACCTGGGCTGGCCGCACCGGTCGCGGCGGCGCTACCAGCCGCACCGGCAGCTGTGGCAGTGGCCGCGCCAGTTGGTGCCGCACCGACGGTACCAATGGGCGCGCCGGCTGCCGCGCACGCCTGCTCGACGGGGATGAGGGCGTTCTGGACATCGGCGGTGGTCGCGCCCTGCGAGGTGAGGACGCAGGTTGCGCAAGCCTGGAAACCGGAGAAGTTGTTCGGCTGGGAGCAGGGTCAGCAAAGGGAGTACGCTCGGACCTCTGGCCTCCAGACGCGCGGGCCCGGTTGACTCAGGTTGTTGCCATAAACGCACCTGGCACACCTGGAGACACTCGGAGATGGCGCCGGTCTGGCACGCGTTGTAGATGGTGAGGAAGGGAGCACACGACGCGGTGCACGCGGGCGGGATGCCGAGGTCGGAGGGGGTCGCGCTCGGCACGGCCTGGCGCGCGAAGAGGTTGTGGAAGGGGTTGAGCGGGGTTGCGGTGGCGACTGGGGGAGAGTTAGCAGGGAAGCAAGGAAGCGGAGCAGACTCACCGCCAGCGAGGAGGAGGAGGACGGGGAGCATGCTGAGAGAGTGAGGAGGGGAGCTAGAGGAGAAAGGTAGAGAACGTGGGTTAGTGGGCGAGAGTGAGTCGTTGATATCTAAAGTCGAGCCAGCAGCGAGCGGGAAGTTGTGGACGACTCGGCGCACGGCCTGGCGTCGAGTGTACTGACGCCACAAACACGAGGCGAGGAGAATCCGACCTGACTGACCTGACAGTGGAATGAGGACACACGCGCCGCCATCGCCGTCGGCATCTCGGCGGAATGCATGTGCGGTCGTGGCCGGTGGGGGAGTGGTGGGTGGGGGGTGGTTCAAATCTGACAACGCGGTGGCGCAGGTGTCGGTGCCCCGGTGCGAGGGGGCTCAGGCGCCGGCGTTTGGCTTGGGGCTCTCAAAGCAAGTGGTCAAGCAAGTATCACCGCTCGTGACGCGTGTCGCGCCAAGAATCGACAGCGACGCGCACCACTCGGTCGTCCGGTCGCTGTCGCGTCGATGCACCTCAAATCGGCGTGAACGGCATGGAAGAGAGACGGAGTGGCGAATGTGGCATGGCATGTGGCGCGTGCGCCGCCACGCCACCCCGGCCGCCCGCTCGGGCCGCCCCACGCGTCGCCGACGCGTGTAACAGTTGCCCGCTCCGCCCTAGATCCTGCATGCTTGCCAAGATGAGACGGTGAGGGAGAGTGAGTCGGAGGCGAGGACGGTGCCGAGCTCGGCAGGCTTGGCAGTGGGGCACTGGGCGGCTTCTCAAGCGTCTGTTACACATTATAAACGGCATCAACTCTGCCCCTCAAACCGCCGCCATCACCATCAGCCCGAAGGCAAGCAGGCTCAGTAAAGCTGGTGTAGCGAGCACCCCTGCCCCCGACTTCACCGACGCGCTCGGTGCTGCCCCCACCGGGCTGCTCGTCGCCGCCGCCCCACCGTACGGGTTCCCAGCGCCCAAGCCGGTGCCGGTGACGTTGGGCCGCTGGTGCACGGGCCACCCGACGGCGGCACACCCAGCAGCGTACTGCGTGACCGCGGCGTTGATGATGCCCGGGGCGGTGTTGTCGGCCTCGTAGAGGCACACGATGCACATGGCCAGGAGGTCATAGTTGCTTTGCTGTGTGTGAGCGGGGTGTCCACTGGCGACTACATACCACGCAGATTCGCGTGCAGTCTGCCGTTGGTTTCGCCGTGTCGCACTGCCCCAGGATGTTGGTGTACGTTGTGCATGTGTCCACGCACGACGCGGGGATCGCACCCGTGTACTGCGCGAACGAGAGTGGCACTGCGTGAGCTGTGCCCCCGGGGAACAACTTACGGGATAGCAGGAGGACGAAGGCGGTGGCGAGCATGGTCTTTGGAGAGACGAGACAATGGATCCCGAGGCGAGACTGTCCCATATACAAAGCTCGACGGGCCACTCGCGGAGGGGAAGGAGGAAGGCTATTGTCCCACAACAATGCTTGCTCGCTGGTGGTGTTTCAGTTCCTGGGCCCGTTGACAGCCTTTGGAGGACAGCCAAAGTTATTAATTGCCTCCATGACATTGCTGCCACGAGACCACGACACAGATTCCGCATGAAGCAGGAAGGCTCGGTGCCACGAACGGGACGAAACCAACAACAAGACAAAGGTTGCTAGCAGCAGGAGCTGAGCAGCCAGCCGCTGTCAAAGGAACCCCGGCCCCAACAACAACCAACCTCAGAGGGGTGTCTAGTGCATGCAGAATCTACAACCCAACCATCAAAGCCAAGCCAACACACGCTCCCACAAATAAAGCCGACACCCCAACGGCCTTAGCATCAGACTTGTGCACCAGCCACCCCCCGCCCGTAGCAAGCGGCGCGTAGCTGCTCGTGGCCGAGAACGGCGGAAAGCGCGAGATGCTCCCCCCCTCGCCGGGCCCCCGTACCCGCCCCTGCCGCTACCGTAGCCGCTACCTGCCTTCGAGGCGCCGGGGGCATCCGTCCATCCCGCGGCCTTCGCTGTGCCCGACGCTCGGGTAGGCCATGCAGCAGAGACAGAGCCACTTGCCCATGAGCCTTGGGAGGAGCCAGGTGCCCACGAGGCTGGGGAGGAGCCAGTTTCCCACGAGGCGGCTGGGCCAGTGGTGTCCGGGGCCCATGCCGTGCCCGATGCACTTGTTCCCCAGGCCGCAGCGGAACCAGTCTCCGCCCCAGCCGTGGCTTGGACCCAGCTCTCCGACGTCGCTGGCGCGCCCGCCCCTCCCCATGCGCCGCCACCTCCGTCCGTCGAGCCGCCAGTAGTGAAAGCAACCCAGGCGGTCGTCACACCGGGGGGAAGCTGCACGGGGAAGCCGATAGCGGCACACCCCTGCCCGTACGCCACGATAGCGGCGTTGGTCTCGTCGGTGCTGCTCCCCAGCGCGGGATACAGGCACAGCATGCACACTGAAATGTCGGCAAAGTTCCGTTGCTGGGGTCATCAGCCGCTGGCGATACATACAGCTGGCTAGCTCCTTACGAGGCAGATCCGGGAGCAGTCAGGCGTCGGAGTCACGGTTGAGCAGGTGCCCACGATGTTGGTATATGTCCCGCATGATGAGACGCAGCTGGGCGGCAGCGCGCCGCCGTACTGCCGTGGATTGGCGGGGCGGGCTAGTACTGGTGCTAGGAGGGCGAGGGCGAGGAGCATGATGTGTGAGTAGATGGGACACAATGCATCTAGCACACTGGTGGTTATTATACAGGCAGTACGAAGTTTTGCGTTGGGAAAAGTTGCGCGACAGCAGCTATTGTTCATGCCCGGATTCCCTGCTGTAAGTCGAACACAATGCAGCGGCAACCTTCACAGTTACATCGTCCAATAGGTATGTACAGTACTATTCACGGGGGAGTTGTGTGGCTAGAATACGGCCGCCGCAACAACCGCAGCAGCGACCAAAGCGCCTGGGACGACGAGGGCGCCGGCGCCACTGCTATCTGACGGTGGTGATGATGCGTCAGATGCCGGCGCTCCATCCGACTTCGATGGCATGTCCGGCGCGGGTGCTGCCCCTCCCCCCTTCGATGGTGCCTCCGGTGCAGGCGCCGGGCCCCCCCTCGATGGTGCCTCGGGCGCCGAAGGCGCTTCCGACGTCGAGGGCGAGTTGCTAGACGTGCTCTTCTGGGCCGGCACGTTCGACGGCGCCACAACAGCGGGGGCCGAGGAGACCTTCGTGAGCGGCCTCGTCAACGAAGCAGAGCTCCGGAGAGCCTCCTCGACAGTCGTCGCGAGGAGGAGCTCGGTCGCAGTGGTGGTGGGGGAGGAAGGGACACTGGTGGGGCTGGCCTGGGCCAAGTCGAAAGGGACGGCGAGGGTGATCGCGCTCGTCTCCACGCTGCTGCTGCCTGCGCCGCTCGGCACCAAGTCCGTCGCCGACGCGCCGCCATCCTGCCGCACACGGAGGGCGGTAGCGGGCGCTGGTGTCAGTTGACTCTCGTGGGGAGACCTACCCGCTGACACAAGGAGTAGGAGGAGGGTCGTGGCCAGCATTGTGGTGATGTGTGTTTGGGGGGGAGGGGGGAGGAGGGAAAGGACACACGGGTATTTATTGCGCAGCGCCCAGGCCGAAGCGCCACCGATGCAGCAGTGCCCGTCCTTCCATCGATGCAGCAACGTCCGTCCATCCATCTATTGTTAGTGCTTACTTCTTTACCTCGGATTCCGATGGCTGCCGAAGGTCGAGTAGGCCAAAGGAGGTGTAGCTCTGCGTGGGGCTTGAACGTGTGTCCAGCAATAGAACGCCGCGGCGTGCCGAAGGAGATGGGGATGGAGTGCCACTCGCCAGCTTTTCGCGCCATATGCCCCTTCTCATTACTGCCAAAACAAGTCATACGTACAGTACTAGATATATAGATGCATTTTGTGTCTAGAACACGGCGGCAGCAATGACTGCAGCGGCAACCACCGCGCCGGGGACCACGAGCGTGCGGGCGCCGCTGGCCTTCGAGGGCGAGGTGGACGGAAAAGCCGAGTGAGAGTGGCCTGCCATGCTCATTGGGCCCGATGGGCTCGAGGACGCAGACGCAAAGGGGGTCATGGAGCCCATGTTCATCCCCATCCCCGCCATTGATGAGGGCATGGTGCTGGGCACTGACGACGTCGACGGCGCGAGGATGAGCTGCGTGTCGATCGCCGTCAAGGTGACGGTGACCTTCGGCGGAGGGGAGGCAGGACTGGTAGTGGGGGTGGACGAAGCGGGGTCGGACTGGAGGGCGGTGCTGACCACGCTTGAGTCCGAGCTGCTACTCGTGACGATCGACACGTCCGAGGCACTGCCGGTGATGCTTGGCGTGTCCGAGCTGCTCGCGTCCGTGGCCGACACGGCGGACGAGGTGCCGCTGCCGTCCTGCCGGGCATGGAGGGCGACGGAGGAAGCTGGTGTTAGTTGGCTCTCGTGGAGGACCTACCCGCTGACGCAAGGAGGAGGAGGGTGGCGGCCAGCATTGGGGGGGAGGGAGAGGGGTGGTAACGAAAGGCCCCGTACTACATGGCTGGTATTTATGGGTCGAGCGCCACAAAGGAAACAATGCGCAAGGCTACCTTCCGCCTATTGTTCACGCTTCGTGTTTACAGCCATTTCGGGGTGGACTCCGAAGGTCTGGTAGGTGAAAACTACTAGTTGCAGTCATGCATGCACTGTGAAACGTGTGTCCTGTATTTGTGTGAAGACCGACGCCTACCAACGGAGGCCGCATCGCCACACTCCAAGTGCCCGAATCAGCTCCTCGTCACGACCAAAGCAATTCATAGCCACAAACGAAACTGCCAAACCAAATGAACGTATCCGATACAAGCAACCGCTCCACCGTGTATGGGAGCGTGGCCCAATCACCTGTGCACTCAGAGCACAACTGCGGCGACCAGAGCAGCACCGACGAGGCCGACAGGCGCAACGACGGCCCGCGCACCAGACTTGGGCGCAACACTGGTAGCCGCAGCCTTGCTCGTGCTCGCGGTGTTGGCCGCGCCAGCGGCCGAGGTGCCAGACATGGTGGTGCCAGCACTCATGCCCATGCCGCCAGTCATCGTCCCGCCACCGCTGATGGGCATGTTGATCGAGTTGCACCCGGCCGCAATGGCCGCGATGGCGTTGTTGGTCGCGTCGGAGCCGATGCCGAGGGTGGAGTACCAGCACGTGAGGCAGTCTTTGAGGAGGTTGAAGTTTGATTGCTGGTGTCAGCGCTGTCTGGAGACGCATCTTACCGTGCAGGCGTTTGTGCACGCCGACGTGTTGGTGGCCGAGCAGCCCACGACGTTATCCCAGTTCATGCACTTGCTGACGCAGGCCTGCGGCACCGTACCGAGCGGGGATTGGCGGGGGACGAGGCTGGCCGAGGCGGCTGGCGTCAGCTGGGCTTTCTTGGAGACGTACCAGTTGCAGCGAGGAGGATGGCGGCGACACGCATGGTAGTTGTTGATGGGTTGAGGCGGGTGGGTGCAGCAGTGGCATCCACCAACACGGCATTTATCTCTCTGGCCTTGGCATGCAAGCGCCACGAACCGCGGATCTGGAATGCCAGAATGCTAGACACTAAGATCTCATCAACAACTTAGAGATCTGGGCATTCGAGAAGAGATCGCCCACCAATCCTGACGTGACGTGTGCTTGTGTGTGGAACATGATGGGCAGTGGGCGATGCCAGCCACGAAGCGGTGTGCACTGGCGTATGGCACTGCTGGTTGCCAAGACGCGTTAGGCTCGATGGCCCACGAGCGTTATGGTCTACAAGCTGTAGTGTGGCGTGACTTACATGAACTTGGGGCCGACGTACCGGCTGTGCATGCGTCGTACTGTTCGTGGCGGCGACGGGGCAGTGACAGACAGGTGGCACAAACTGGGTGGCACATCATCGTCGATCATCTCAGACGAGCGGCAGCCACACGCCCGAGCTCGCGTGCGTGGCATCACGAACTTGCCCATGATGCAAGCGCACAGCAACCATCCAGCGCGCCCGCAAGTCTGCTAGTGGACGCCATACGAGCATAGCACCCCCCTCCAGCATCGTCGTAACCCACCGCTGCTCGCCTCGAACACGATAACATCTCAAGGCCGCTTAGCTCAGCTGGTTAGAGCATTGTACTAATAACTCGATGGTTATCAGTAATGCAAAGGTCGGCAGTTCGATCCTGTCAGTGGTCAGCGCGTGCGCGAGCACGCAGCTCTTTTGTCTGTCTGCAGCCTTCGCTGCATGCATAAAAACGCACCTGAAGGGAAGGAGGGAGGGGAGGTGTGGGGGTCGGACCTGAGATGCAGATGGAGAGCGGGAGTATTTTGACCTTTTACGTAACACCAAAAAGTTCATTCTGATCCACTTCGATCTGCCTGTCGTCACGGGTTGAGCTCGATAACAACACCACCCACACCCACACACACACGCACCATGGCCGCCGAGTCTAGCGCACCGGCCGCACGCAGGCCACGTAAGAGGAGAAGGAGGCAGGCGTCGTACGCTACGTCGTCGGACGAGAGCGGCGACTCGAGCGACGACGACGAGTCAAGCGACGACGAGGAGGCCAAGGCGGACGGCAAGATGGACGTTGACGGCGCGTCGTCCTCGTCGTCTTCTTCTTCCTCATCGTCCTCTTCAGAATCCTCCAGCTCCGACTCGAGCGACAGCGACTCCGACTCCGACTCCGACAGCGACAGTGACGACGACGCACCACCGCCCAAGCGCGCCGCTGTGCCCGCCGCCGAGGCTGGCCCGTCCCGCCAGCAGCGCACGCAGCAGCGCGGGCCGACCCTCTCGCCCTCCCCTCCCCCACGGGACATCCCCAGCTTCCTCCCCCCCGCTGGCGTGGAGGATACCGAGGCGGACGACAGGCGCGCGCGCTTCAAGCGCGTGTACATGGACCGGCTGGTCGAGGGCTTTGGCGGCGACCTCGAGGCGCTGCGTGCTGTGAGTTGGGGTTGGGGCGGGAGACCCAGGTGTAAATATTGGATGAGCAGCTTGCTGATGCCCCACCCAGTCTGACCCGACGCTCGGCCCTGCACGCCTCCAGCTCCTCATCGACTCGCTCGCGGCCGGCGTCGACGTCTTCGCTGACCCGCGGGCCGGCGGCGTGGACGAGGTTGGCGTCATTCTTAACGACTAGGCGAGGTCGGCACTGTACACTACGAGATCATATGCATTCGTCAAGACGGAAACTCTAGGCATTATGGGGATTGGGAAAGTCATTATGGAGCATTGGGGTACGATAGGTACGAGATCGGCCATCACTCGCCCTCGGCGGGCTTGGCGCCGTCCTTTGGCACCTTGGGCTGAGGGAGGGGTCGCGACTGTGGGGTCAGCATCGTCATCGCGAGTATGTGCGTTGCACTCACTCCTGTCGGGAACGGCACCGGCATCTGCATGGGGAAGGGGTTGCCATGGGTGTGGCCGAACATGTCTCCTCCACCGGGCATGAATGGCATACCGGGTGATGGGCCCATCGACATCATGTTTGGCGTCTGCGGCAGTGGGCGGCCGAAGCCCATAGGCGGCGGCATGCCCATCATCGGCGCGCCGGGAGGGATATGGGCGGCCCACGGAGGTATGCCTGGTGGCTTCTTGCCGTCTTCCTTGGGCTTGCCGTCCTTCTTTTCGTCCTGATATGTTAGGCGAGGAACATCTCAATTGCACCGCGCTCACCTTCTTGGGGGGCGCCGGCCCCTTTCCTGGCACCGCGGGGTATGGAATGACGGCCAAGACCTCGCTGCCCGACATGCGCGCCTTCTGGAGCATGAGGTCCGACATTTCGAGGAGAAGTGCGCGTTTCAAATCCGCCATGGTTTGGACCTCGCGGACCAACTGTCGAGTCTCGCCCGCCAGCACCCGGCTGAAGTTGTCGAGGCTGCCCGTCAGCATCCTAGTTGTTGCGAGATCACTCACTAGTTGGACAAGTTGAAGGTGACCTGCTCCCGTGCCCACAATTTGGCCGCATCCTGCGTGAGCTTGTGCTGGCTCGAGTTTTGGTCCATAACATCCGTGCAGAGCTTGCGGAAGTACGATGCCTGGGCTTCGTTGGTACTCTTGAGCGCGTCGAGCACAGCCTGGACACCCGGCTTTTTGGATTCAGCTTCGATGGCCTTTTTGAGCTCTTCGTCATTGCTGAGGAGCTTCGCCCCAAGCTCTAGAAGCTTTTTGTTCACCTCCGCGTTCTCGGTGCGCCACTCCTTGTTGTCCTTGACGACGGATTCCTGAGGGGTGTCAGTGGAGCTCCCCTTCAACTACCCACCAGAGACTTCTCCACACTCGTGATCTTGTCCATCACCTCCTTGTGACGATCGGCAGCAAGCTGTTTCTCGTCATCCTTCTCCGTCTGAGCAGCCTTGCCCTTCCCTGGAGCTGTGATGTCAGTGGTGTCATTCAACGGTCACCTACCGGCAAGCTTGCTTGGACCGGCGAGTGTCTCCTCAGAGGAGGCAACATCGTCGCTGTTGTCCTTTCCGGCCTTATCCTTGCTGCCATCAGGCTGATTGCTCTTCTTGCTTCCAGCCTTCGACAACTTCGACCCGGCGGTCTCCTTGGACCCGGGCTTGTTCGTCGCCGTGTCCTCAACGGCCGACGCTTCTGCCTCGGCTTCCTTGCCAGACTCCTTCGGGTCCTTCTCCTTGCTAGACTCCTTGCCGGGCTTCTTCTTCTTCGAGGCATCTTCACCCGGTGGCGGCGATGGCTTGGGAAGGGGCACATTTCCGTACGGCCCAGTGATGTCGGGGAAGGGCACTGGCGAAAATGAAGGGTGATCGGGGTGGACAGGAGCGGTCTGGTGACTGAGTGGGACGTGAGGGGGCGGTGATGGTGTCTTGGGAGGCGCTGGGTCCTTGGCTGCAGTATCCTTGGCGGACGCATCCTTGCCCGCGGCATCCTTCGCTTCAGAGGCCTTCGAGGCGGGCTCCTTCGCGGGCGCCTTGGCGCCAGCCTCCTTTGCCGAGAGATCCTTCGAGACCAACTCCTTGGGAGGCTGAGGCTTAGGCGACGCTGCGGCGGAAGTAGCCATATCGTGGTAGCCCGCACGAGGAGGGTTGGTACAGCAGCGCTCGCAGTGACAGTAGACGTGGCCGGGTGGATCGGCAGCAGGTGGCGTGGCTCCTGGAGGCGGTGGCGGCTCTCTGTGGGGTTTGGGCTTGTCGCTCTCTGGCTTGCCACCAGCAGGTCCTGAAGGACAGGCGGGGGGCAATGGCTTGTCCTTTGACGCGGAGTTCTTCTCGCCCGCACTACCACTGCCTGGTGTCTTGTCCGCTGGCGACGCCTCGTCGGTCGGCTTGTCGCCCAGGGTCTGAGGTTCACCATCATCTTCTTTCGCCACAGGCTTGCGCTTGATCTTGTTCACGCTCGGCGCCGGTGTGACATTGACCGGAGGCATAGTCGCCGCCGGCGAAGCGATCTCCCACGGCTCCTTCTCGCGCTCTGGCGGCACCGTATTCGTACCGCTCGGCTCCGTAGGAAGCGAAGGAAGAGATCTAGGGGGCTTGGGCACCGGAGGAGGCTTTGAAGCGGCGTCTGCCGAGTTGCCAGCTGCTGGTTTGGCAGCGCTGTCGTCCGACTTTCCTGGACCAGGCTTGCTGCCCTCTGTGGGTGTCTTGGACGCGCCTGCAGGAGGCTTGGAGGAACCCGAGGGCTCCTTTGCCGACGAAGCGTGGTCCTTGGGAAGGTTGGCCTCGGTAATCTCTTCTGGCGTTGCATGATCCTTGGAAGAGCCAGGCTTGTCGGACGACTTCTCCGTGGGAATGTTGTGCAAATCGTGCAGAGGTGCCAGGCCCGAAGGCGCCTTCTTGGTCTTGTCGGCGCCGCCAGCGGCCTTGTCTGGAGTGTCGTCCTTCTCAGCCGAGGGAGATGTCGCGGCGGCCTTGCCCTTCGAGTTGCCAGGCGCCGAACTTGAGCCGCTCGACGGCGCCGGCGTGGGCCGAGCCGAAGGCACCTTGGCCGTACCCATTGGAATGAGGGCCGTGCTGCCGTCAGGCAGGGTAATAGGCTGGTACACAGGCACCTCCACCATCTCTGGATCCTCGCGGGGCATCATGGCTGACCGACCCACTTGGGTCGACGGTGTAGGAGAGAACGGGTCCTCGGCCACCGCCGACTGCTTGGGTGCTTGGGCAGAGTCCTCCTTGCGGCCCGGCGTTTCTGGCGCCTTGGTAGGCGGGTCGGGCTTCGCGCCGACATCGCCTTCAACCTTCTCCTCTGGCTTTGTCTTGGCCTTCTCCGGCTTGGTCTTGGCCTCCTCTTCGGGTTCAGTCGCCGTGTCGCCCAGAACTCTGAGCGGTCTGTTGTCGCCATCAGACTGACCCTTGTTGGATCGGTGGAAGGGATGCAAGGTGTGCGAGAATCTCGTGTTCTTGTCGCTTCCCTTAACCTTGTGAGTGTTAGGTACCTCTGGAACGATGGGTGGCCCTTCACGCACGGGGTCCTTGTCCTTCTCGTCATCGTTGCCTGGGTCTCCCTCAACAATTTCTCTCGGGTCGGCGACCGACGGCACAATCTTGGTGCGCGTAGTAAGGAGAGGCATGTCAGGCAGGTCCTTCTTCTTCGTGCCGGCATTCGAGACAACGGACGGGGCCGGTCGCTTGTTGCCTCCAAGGGAGGGTCGTGCAGCTGCGTGACCATCACCAGGGAAGTGAGGCCCATCTGGATCGAACTCGGACGCGGGAAGAGGGATGCCAGCGGGATCGTTAGAGACGCTGGGTCGCCATCCGAGAACCTTGTTGACAGAGTCGTTGTCGGGGTCGTTTCCAAGGTTGTGCTGCGCGATGCTTCCAGCAACTGATCCCATACGGCTTTCGTGGACAGGGTTCGTGGACCACACCTTCTGAGGTGGCTTCGGCTTGGCAATCTTGCTGGTACCGGGGTCGCCAAGTGTCGCGTCTGGGCGGTGAGTGCCAGCATGGGATGGTGGGCGGGTACCCGGGTGCTGAGTACCTCCGTGCTGAGTGCCACCATGAGTGCCGCCGTGCTCCGACTTGTCCCGAGTGTGGTGGGTACCGGCGTGAGAGTGATGCGATGAGGCCGGGTCTCTGAGGCGCGGAACAGGCGGGATCGAGCCCTCGGTGTAGGTCTCGGTGCGAGTAACTCTGTGCGTGGGAGGCTTGCCATCAGGTTTGTGAATGTACTCCTCGACCTCTTCGCGAATGAGGTGGCCGCGGGGCGGGATCGTGGCAATCGGTGGCAGGTGGGGGGAGAGTAGCTCAGTTCGCGGCGAGTGGACGTGCTCATGCACAGTGTGGTTGTGGTCCTTGTCGTGCTCCTTGATGATCGTTGTCGTGTTGTTCGTAACCTCCTTGGTCTCCTTGGTTTCTTTCGTGTTGGTGACCGGCGGCGGCGTTCCGCGATGACTGTGACTGTGGTGGCTGTGGTGACTTCCGTGGTGGCTCGGGGCGGTAGAGCGGTTCATGATGTCCGAAACTGGTGTCAGTGGCTTCACATGCTACCAACTCACCCATGGCAGCCAAGTCGTCGATTGCACGATCCTGCTGCAGGTCCCTGGCACGCTGGGCTTCCTCGGCCAGCTCTTCAGGGGTAGGATCACGCGGCACACCCTGGATTCCAACCACAATCCTGTCGCCAGCCATGACTGTGCCGTCGGGCAGCACGCGGCCAACAAGGATAGGGGGAGAGTCTGGCGGCGGAGGCACAACAGCAACGGGGACAGGAGGCGGGGCACCCTGGATACCATCCACAATCTCGCCGGTGCTGAGCTGGACGGTGCCGTCGGGCAAGACATGACCATGAACACGTTCGGGACGGATATCTTTGCGCAGTGTATCGAGTTTCGCGAGGATACCACCGAGATCGCGGGAGAGGCCAGCATTGACGTCGTGAACTTGATCGCTGATGCCGTGCATGTATCGAGCCATGTCGTTCTGCTGCTCGCCCATTGCCTCACCCAACGCCTGGGTGTTGTTGAGCATGCGGTGGGTAGAAGTGGTCTGGCAAAGTTAGCTCTAGCTCTCCACCCTGCTAGTTACACTCACAGACATGGGGTGGCTGAACGCGGAGTAAGCCGATGCAGTTGGAGGCGGGACGGGCTCAGTAGCAGCCGACGGAGATCCTGGTGCCACGGAAGGCACACCATCAGAGGCAGAGCGGGTCTCCTCGATGGAGGCCGGGGTAATCTTGATCGTAATCGGGGGCACGGGGCTGTGAACAGGCGGGGTGACGATAGCCGGGTCCGCTACCGACGCCGACGACGTTGTCGCCGAGGGCGTCGGAGTGTGGTGATGCGAACCATGAGTGGAGAGTCTAGCAGAGTGTGGCGGAAGTGGCGAGTTGGTAGAAGTGGCAGTTGTCGTAGTACCGATACCACCACTATCCGGCGGCAGGTGGTGGTGATACATGCCAGGGCCACCAGCGAATGGACCATATCCAGGTGGGGGGAAGAATCCAGGACGACCAAACGCAGGCATGCCCTGTCGAAGCGGCGGCGCCATCATCGGTATCGGCATCATGCCCTGTGGGTCAGCATGAGGCGCGCCAGTCGACGTACCGGTGGAGGGAAAGGACCAAGGGGAACAGGACGGAAGCCTCGAGAAACACTGGGCAGGTTAGTACTTGACAGCGGTAGGAGACCTACTAGGTAGTAGACAGCGGAGAACGAGGGCGACCGAAGCGGTGCATTGAGCCTCGAGGCGGGCGACCGAAACGCGACTGGGGACCAGCTGGACCGGGGGCATCAAGGGCAGCATCACGAAGCTTGCGATACTCGCTGTTGACGGGCGTCGGCAGCTCCACAGGCTCAGGCGGAGGGGCACGAGTGGTTGGCCGGCGGCGCTCGGGCTGCTCGTCGCGGTAGACCGTCTCCTCCTCTGGCCTCTCGTCGGCCTGTGGCTGGCGGTAGGGGATAGGACGCTGAGGTGGAGTGGCTGGTGCCGGCGCCGGGTCGGCCAGTACGCGCTCGACATCCTCGGCAGCCTCCTCATCCTCCACCTCGCTCTCGTACTCTAGCTGCTGGTTCCGCTGACGAACCACAGCCTCAGGCACCTCGGTACGGTACTGCTTCTGCTCGTGAGCCGGCGAGGCCGGGGGCAAGTTGCCAACCTCGTACTCTTCGTCGAACTCGGGTTCCAGCGTGTCGTCTTCCAGAAGTGACTCGGGAATTCGAGACAGGAGCGAGGTCGCGCTGTGAAGCGTGTTCGGAGGAGCGGGGGTACGCTGGCCAAAATCGCCCGAATAGACGCTTTGGGACCCAGGGTAAAAGTCACCCTCCACTTCAGACCACGATTCTGACGATGCAGGTCGCTTGCGAGGCAGTGGTGCCAAAGGTTTCTGATGGTATGCGTTCGCCTCGAGTTGATGTAGAATTTGAGCGAACATAGCCTCCATACGCGCTGGCCCTTCCGCATCAAGCTCGCGCCGGTAGGCCAACTCCTCAATGATGTCCTTCTGCTGGCCCATCACCAAGCCTAAGAGATGACCCATGTCCTCCATGCGCTGGTTGAACGACTCGGGTAGGAGGAAGTCTGGAGGAGTGACCGGTCGCTCGGTGTCGGACAGCGTAGAGACCGACGTCGTGGGCGAGGGCGGTGGTGACTCGGCAAAGACACTGTCCTTGGACGGTAGAGGCGGTGGTTGGTCATCGAGGCGGTCGGGCTTTGATAAATCGCGCAGGCAATCGACGAGCCCCTCCAGCTTGCGCAGCTCGTCCAATAGCTCAAGCTTGTCAAGGCTCTTGAAATGGCGAGCGCTGCGGTCTACCTTGTTCTCGATCCGATCGAGCTGATTGTCAATGCGCGCGTTGTGTAGCTGCTGGACCTTGCCCTGGCTTTCGAGGTAGTTGAGCGTTCGGAGGGCGCTGTAGTCGACAATTGTGGCTGTGGATGACGAGCTGGACGACCGAGAGAGGCTCGAGTCAGAGCTCGATGGGTGTGATGAAGGAGGCGGAGGAGGCAAGGGGACAGGCGTTGGGATAGGTGACGGCTGTAGTGAAGGCACCGGTTTCCTGTGGCTGCGTGACGTCGCGTAAGTGGACTGGGGCGTCGAGATGCTCGGCGGCGGTGCCCGAAGCGAAGGCGGCGCAGGGCCAAGTGACTCCGGCCTGGTCGACTCCACTGTTGATGGGACCGTTGACAAACGGCTGTGCACAGATACAGGGGTGGATTTTGATGTTGGCTCTGCCCATGAGTTGCGAGACGATGGTACGGAGCCAAGCGACTCGGGGGGAAGCGTCGCCGCCACAGTCGACACGGACAGGGGGCTCGGTATCCAGGCCTTCCGCGGCGAGGGCACTGTGCCAGTCGACTCAGGGATGGTTGTAACGTACGTCGAAACGGTCGGAGGCCTCAATGGTACTGGCACAGGGCCAGTCGACTCGGGAATCGTAGGAATACGTGTCGACATAGGCGAAGGGCGGAGCGATAAGGGCACCGGTCCCAGCGTCTCGGGTGAGGCGAAGGACGAAACCGACTTGGAAGACGCATACGGGGACGCGATGCCCCGCGCCCGCGCAGTGTCGTCGAACGTGGAGCCAGACGAGTGTGGCACGGGGCCAAGGGTCTCGGGGATCGTATCCAGGTAAGACGTCGTGTAGGCGGGCGTGGAGGTCGGCGTGGCACTGGTGAGCGGATACGGCGGTGTGCCGAACGATGGCGCATCACTGGCGCTGAGGTACCGACTACCTCCAGCCGTTGCAGTCGTATACATTCCGCTATCGGCCGACCCATAGAGCGACCACTCGTGAGCTGTAGTGTACCGGCTCTCGTCGTGCTGTGGGTGCGAGGGAGGTCCAGGATCAGGGCCGTACGTGCTGCCCGCGGATGAGTGCCGCTCGAGCCCATACACGATGCCGCTGTCCAGGTCTGGCTCGCTCACTGGCGTGCCAGATCGATTGGAGGGCAGCATCGTTGACAGACGATTTCTTCTGCCGCCCGACCAGCTCGACTTAGAGATCGGGGGCGGTGGGGCAGACGAGTATGCCGACGGCGAAGAGGGCACCGACGGGGTGGTGTACGCCGATGCCGACTTCGAGATCGGCACGGGTGGCGCTGACTCGTACGAGCTCACTGATGGCGCAGCAGTGTACCTTCCACTCGAGCTGGGTGGTGCCAATTGCGAGATGTAGGACACTGGCGGACGCTGGTCGTAGTTGTTGTCCATAGACCTGAGGGGACTTGATGCCTGCTCTGTCGGTGTCGGGTAGTGCGACGTCAAAGCTGGTTCGGGAGCCAGTCCAGGCGCAAGCCCACGACGTGGTGACGCTTGCGCTGATGTGCGAGCGCTGAAAGGCATGTGGCCAGCGTATCCGAACGGAGAGGACATGACGCTCGGGGTACCAAAGTTCTCCTTGTCCACCTCAGACGAAGAGCGGGTCCCCGTGGCATCGCGCGTGGACGGCGACGAGAGTGAGTAGTACGCCGACGGGGATTCTGGGGGTGGGACACTCGAGTGCGTACCGCCACTACGAGGAGTACCGAAGCCGTTCGACTGCTGGGACGACCGCTTGGGTGTGACTGGGTCGGCAGTCGACGCCACCGGTGTGGCCTTTGGTGTGGAGGCGCGGTGGTCTGTTGTCGCCCCTCTTCCGTCCCACGCGCTGGCGGCCTCGCCAGAGTACTCACCAATAGCGGCGTCGACAGCAGCCACGAGGTCATGCGTCACATTTGTACGGGCGACACTCTCAGCACGAGTGCCCGCCGAGCTCGATGCGCGTGTCGATGCCGGTGCCACCTCAGGAGGAGCAGTTGGCCCAATGCTCTCTGCGCGAGAGCCCGTGGCGCTGGGTGCGCGGGTTGAAAGCTTGGAACTGGATGGTGGCACGGGCGGGTCGTAGAGCTGATATCTCACTCGCTCGCTTGAGGTGCGCGACTCGCTCCGAGTCCCTGTAGATGGCGCCTGGGATGGTGGCGCGCTTGTCGGCAGGTCTGCGAGGACAACGGTTGGTGGGGTTGACCGCACAGGCTGAGTGGTGGCCGAGGTCTCACTCAGAGGTGGCACGACATTGTCCAGTGCTGAGCGAAGTGTGAACGCGCTGCGTGGCGTCCCAGAGTGCAGCGAGGGTAGCGACGAAGTCCTGGGCGACGGTGGTCGCGAGCTGGTTTCCGATGTGGTGTACGAAGGCGGGGGTGAGATGCCGTCCGAACCGGGGGGAGTAATTTGCGACCGGGTGGTGAGTGGTGCGCTGAAAGCTTCGCTGGCAACGCTGGGAGCCCGGAGAGCCGTCGGAGCACTGAGACCACTGGGAGCACTCGGGGCGCTGAGAGCACTGACAGCGCTGGGGGCTCTCGGCGAGAGCACGCTGCGTGCTTCTGACACTGGTGGCGGGGAGGTGACTAGTGGTGCGGGGGAAGGCGCTGCTGGCGTGTTGAAGCTTGTCGCGGCCGTTGCAGGGGTCTGGAACGAGAGAGGCTCACTTGCCGGCGACGTCGCGGCGAAGGTGTGAAACGACACGGGCGACAGAAGGGACCGCATAGTGGGCGGCGGGGCCGGCGAGTAGAACGACTGCGGAGCCGTCGATGGGGTAAGGAATGGCGCTTGTGGCGGCGAGAGCACGTCGCTGGCCAACACTGTCGCTGCGTCTCCGATGCTCGGGGTGGGGCCGAGCAGTTCTGCCGCAGTAGCGAAGCTTTGGGGGCTCTTCCACTTCGACAACGAGGACGGGACGCGGCTCACAGGTGGCGGTGCCTCGTCAGCCTGGTTCGACGAGTCTGTCAGATCACTCGTGCTCGCGGATTTGCGCAGGCTCCGGGCACGCGTGAGCGGGTTAGCTGCGAGTCTGCGCGAGCCGCGGGACGCGAGTGGCGCTGCGAGCCCACCGGGCGTGCTGATCACCGCGTCGTCGGTCACCTCGCGCGCCGCCTGCGTCGTGTGAAAGCGCGTCGATTGCGAGCCCGAGTGGGAACTTGAGCGCGAGACGCGCGAGTACACTGACGGCGCGGGACGTCGAGCCGGGCTGCTCTCAAGCGCCGCCCACATCGCCTTGACCCATCGCACTGTCGTCAGCTAGTTCGGTAGCAAGATAGCTCACCTCGCTCAATGGCCGACTCGCACCCGAGCCGCTCAGTGCCGTCCTCGTACACCATCTTGAAGGGGTAGAGCCCTCTGACGAACTCGTCGCCCCGCTTGCGGGCCGCCAGCGCGCCGAGGTCGTTAGCGATGGGGTTGGTGGGCGAGTACGTCGAGGTGACCTCTGCGTGGTCAGTGATGGCGGAGATGTAAACGCACCCTCGCAGTACTCCACGTCGAGGACGACGGTCGCCTTGGCGCCAGCGGGCGTGCGCCACACGAGCTCCAGCCCGTCGGCGTACAGCCGGGCATCGGTAGCCACCCACTGGTAGTCTTCTGGCTCGACGTCCTCGTATACGTTGAAGTAGAAGAGCTTGCCGGTCCGCAGGGGCTGGAGAAGTGAGCAGGGTACGGACGTGGCACTCACCTCGCCCGTAAGCGTCTTCGGCGCGAGCGGGAAGGGCGTCGGCGACGGCAGCGACGATTGGGATGGGAACGAGGCTTCGTCGACGGGCGACGGGTGTGGCGGCGTGCTGTTGGGGCGAAACTCTGGCGCGTCGTCGGGCACCTGCTCTGCGACCTTGTCCTCCGGCTCGTTGCGGCGCCGGCGGCGGATGCTGACGTTCCACGAGCGCTTGCGTAACATCGACGAGGGGGTAGAGGACGACAACGACGATTCCTGCCCCGTCACCTCGGCGTTGCGCGTGCGCCACGACGCGACCATCTTCTGCACTGATGAGATGGGCGAGCGCGTCCGCGTCGTGGTGGGGGTGCTGCTCGTCGCGGCCTGTCTCGATACCGACGCGGCGGGCACCTTCACGGCCACCGCCTCACGGAACGGCGTGGCGACCGCGCCTGCTGGCCGGCGCTCGGGGGCAGGCGAGTCGTTCTTGCTCTCAAACATGCGGATGAGCTCGCTCGCTCTCGTGTTTGTCTTGGTCGGCGTGGCGGCCGCCGGCTTGGGCGTCCATTGTTTGGTTGGGCGCGCGGCCTTGACCGGCGAGGGTGGTAAGGGAGTGGAGGGCGCAGTGATGGCTGCGGGGAGTATTGATGCTGATGCTGTAGCCTCGGTGGGTGGTGCCGGTGCTGGTTTTGGCGACTCGGGGTGGGCTGCCAGATCGGGAGGGTTGGGTGAAGGAGGACTCGGTGCGAGCGCCGCCGCCGCCGCCGCTGGTGCTGTGTCCTGGGCCGCTGGCGCCGAGTTGAAGCTGGCTCCAAAGGCCTCGAGGCCGGCATACAGGCTGTCGTAGCGCCTGTTGAGCGAGTCGCCAGTCACGTTGGCTGCTAGCTCTGCTGCGCCGTCAACGACGGCCGGCGTGCCCAGTGGCGAAAGGAACTCTTGCTCGGGTGACGTGGGGTCTGGCGAGTCGGAGAGCTGGTTCAACGTCTCGACGACTGCAGACGGCTGGCCTGCCGGTCGCCACCGCCGCGGTGTGGGCGACAGTGGTGGCGGGGAGGCCATCGGTGGGAGTGTTAGATGTTGTTGTTGTGGAGTGTCAACAATGTCAGAGGTGGTGAGAAGTGTGTTAAAGTGGTGATGATGTTCACGGAATGGGACGCGCTTGACTTGTTTACTTGGACAACGACGACGGCGACGACGACGGGCGACGCACTGATCGCTTACAGAAAAGTAAACACTGCCGGGGGCGAACAAGGCAAGGAGGCGAGGAGGCGAAAGGGGGCGGCGCCAGACGCACAAACCATCACCTCCTTTGGCCATGTTCTTGTTCCAGGCCACGCAGATACCAGGCCGTCGTATTCCGACGCCCGCCGCTCCTTTGGGCCGGGCCATGCTGCAAGTGGATCTCGAGTGGCGGCGTCGTTGTGGCCTTGCCTCTGGCCCGCGGCGTGCCCGGCGTTCGCTCCGAACATGGTGATGTCTATGGCATGGTAATGGTACAACAGGTTCAACTCGCTCACTTTTGCTCCACAATGATGGCCTCTGGGAATAGACGTCAGCGATACTCGGGCACGGTCGTCGCTGCGCCAACCACTCACTCTTGCGCTCGGCCTTGGGCTTCTCCTTGCCCGCTCGCGAGTGCTTGCGCCGGCGGTCCTCCTTGACCTTTTGCGCCTCGATCATCTCGCGCTTGAGGTTGGTCGCGTTGTGGATGCTCTTGGGGACATGGCGCTGGTCCTTGATCGAGCGCACATGTTTCTCTGTCGACCACTGCTCCACCAGCTTCTGGCGGTACTCCATCGCCTGGCGCTCCTTGGTGGACACGGGTCCGAGCTTCTGCGACGCCTTGGCCTTCCATATCCTGACGTTGCCGTCGTCGGAAGCAGACAGGACAAAGTCGGCCGTGGCCGTGTAGGTGACATCGAAAACACTGACGAGGTTAGGCTGAAATCACGTTCCTTGCACAGCCTACTCACCGCTGCATACGCTTCGTGTGGTACACGTCGCGTGACTTGCCACCATCACGGTTCCACAGGCGGACCGTGCGGTCGTAGGATCCAGAGGTAAACTCCTCACCCGTGGGGCCTGATTGTCATCAGTATTGGCGGCAAAAAAAACGTATGTCCGTCCACTCACTCCAGTCGCAGCCCATCACGGCACCCACATGTCCCTTGTAGATCTGTGTAGGGGACTCGAGGTTACGCAGGTCGTACGTGTACAGGTTGTGGTCCTCGGACGCAAGCAACATGACCGTAGGGAGTGTGGGGCACCACGACAGTGCGTTCGACGTCATGCGCATGACGATACGGCGCTCGGCCTTGCCGGTACGAATGTCGTAGAGACACATTGTGCGGTCGTTGCCGACCGATGCCAGCACGCTGGTCTCGCTCTGGTTGAACTTGACGCTCGTGACCGTCTCGAGCGACGAGCCGAACTGCAGCGTCGACAACGGACTTGAGCGGGTCTCGTCCCACACCTGAACGACGTTCGACGCCGTGGCGAACACACCGTCGGTACGGTGGTGGTCGATGCCATTGAAGCCGCCCTTAGAGTTGTACACCATGCTCGGCTGGAGGTTGAGGCCAACAGTATCGCGCTTGCCCTCGTCCATGGCCAGGTCGTCCTCCTCGTCGGCATCTTCTCCAACCGCACCGGCGATATCCAGCGTTTGCTCGCCACCCTCTTCCTCCTCGTCCACGCGCATGCCGGGTGCGAACGCCTTGGAGCGCCAGATCTTGACCGTTCCGTCCGTCTTGCCGCAGGTGATGACGCCGCGCTTGCCGTCGCGCACCTCGGAGGTCCAGCACACACCACCGACCATGCCCTGGTGCGCCTGGATCTTGAGGAGCGGCCGGCGCATGGACAGCGAGTGCACGATCACCTCGCCGTCACCGCCGCCAGCGGCAACGACCGACACGCGCCGCGGGTCCTTGCCGAGCACGTAGGCACCGTCCTGGTGTCCGCCAAGCGCGGCGACGAACGGCTTGGCGAACATGCGCTCCAGCTTGACGGCAGTCATCGCACGCGTGTACTCGCGCGGCTTGGCGAACGGGTGCAGGTGTGGCGCGAGGTTGCGCTGCAGTGGGTGCGGGGCCGTCGAGGAGGAAGGTAGGTGGTCGTCTAGCGACCTCGAGATCATTTTGATTTTCTGGAGCGTCAGTTGGACCCCGGTGATCCAATCAACGTAACTGACCACCATCTTGGCTAGGTGAGCGCTGTCCGCGAGTGAATGAGAAGTGAGTGTCAAGTTGCCGAGATGGTTCACAAGACCAAACAGCAACAACTTCACTGCACCCAAAATCGAGATTCAAGGTGGAGGTCGCGTATCAAAAAACTTCAACACGTAATTGTTTCTGAGATTTCTAATCGGATTAGGAAACCGACTGACACTGCCGATTAGGCCCATCCCTAATGGCTTGGCAGCCGTCCAATCGCCGAGCTCCACCGCCTAACGCCGGCTATCGCCTGCCTATCCAGCCATCCACTCCCTCCCTCCCCTTGCTCTCGAGTCGGGGAGAACAATGAATGCAAGCCCCTATATAACTACTCATCTTGTTATCGCACCCCTACTCCAACCCACCTAGACCACCCAAAACATGTCCGAAGCAATCAAGCGCGTCTTTGAGAAGAAGCGGGAGGAGGTGAGTTGTCTGCTGTGCTTGCCTTTGGGATCGACGCTGACCATCACCAGGACCAGGCGTGAGTGACTTTTCTCGGCCCCGCAACACCCCACTGACCCGCCAGCGCGTTCGTGTCCTTCATCACTTCGGGCTTCCCCACCGCCGAGTCGACTGTCCCCCTCCTCCTGGCCGCTGAGGCAGGCGGCGCCGACATCATCGAGCTCGGTATCCCCTTCTCCGACCCCAGTGCCGACGGCCCCGTGATCCAGAAGGCCAACAATGTGGGTCTGGCTGAATGACAGCGGACACTCAGCCACTGACACGCACACCCAGGTCGCTATCGAGAACGGCGTTGACTACAAGCGCTCGCTCGAGTTTGTGCGCGAGGCCCGCGCCAAGGGCCTCAAGGCCCCCATCATCTTCATGGGTAGGTGGAGCTGGATTTCTTCATGCTTCATAGCTCACCTCCAGGCTACTACAACTCGTTCCTTGCCTACGGCGAGGAGAAGGCTGTCAAGGACGCCGCGGCTGCCGGCGCCAACGGCTACATCATCGTCGACCTTCCCCCTGAGGAGGCTGTCTCGTTCCGCAACATCTGCCGCAAGGAGGGTGTGTCATACGTTCCCCTCATTGCTCCTTCGACCACTATCGACCGTGTCAAGTTCCTTTCCACCATCGCCGACTCGTTCATCTACGTTGTCTCCAAGGTGGGTGACATTAGTGCGATCGATTGCTGACCCACCAGATGGCCGTTACCGGCTCGTCGTCTGGCGTCGGCATGAACACTGCCCTCCCCGACCTCATTCGCAAGATCCAGAGCGTCACCCCCGTCCCGCTCGCTGTCGGCTTTGGTGTGTCCAACCGCACCCACTACGACTTTGTCACCTCTGCTGGCGCCGACGGTGTTGTCGTTGGCTCCAAGATCATCAACGTGATCGAGGACGCTCCCAAGGGCCAGGAGGCTGCCGCGCTCGAGAAGTACTGCGCCGACATGACCCTCAAGGGCCAGAACCCCCCTCCCCTCGGCCGCAAGAACCCCGCCAACGACGCTGCTGGCAAGCCCGACCCCGCTCTCCCCATCCCTCCCTCGCTCGAGGCCGACAAGGCCGAGTTCGCTGTCAAGGCTGGTGAGCGCCTTCCTTCCAAGTTCGGCGCCTACGGTGGTGCCTACGTCGCCGAGTCGCTCGTCCAGTGCCTCAACGAGCTTGAGGAGGCCTACATCAAGGCTAGCCAGGACCCCGAGTTCTGGAAAGAGTACGAGAGCATGTTCGAGTACATTGGCCGCCCCTCGTCGCTCTACTACGCCGACCGTCTGACCGAGCACTTTGGCGGTGCCAAGATCTGGCTCAAGCGCGAGGACCTCAACCACACGGGTTCGCACAAGCTCAACAACGCTATCGGCCAGATCCTCCTCGCCAAGCGCCTTGGCAAGACCCGCATCATTGCCGAGACCGGTGCTGGCCAGCACGGTGTGGCTACTGCCACTGTCTGTGCCAAGTTCGGCATGGAGTGCGTCGTCTACATGGGCGCCGAGGACGTCCGTCGCCAGGAGATGAATGTCTTCCGCATGAAGATGCTCGGCGCGACTGTCGTCCCCTGCACTTCGGGCACCCAGACCCTCAAGGACGCTGTCAACGAGGCCATGCGCGAGTGGGTCACCCGTCTCGACACGACCCACTACCTCATCGGCTCGGCCATCGGCCCTCACCCCTTCCCCACCATTGTCCGTGACTTCCAGCGTGTCATTGGCCGTGAGATCAAGCAGCAGCTCGCCGAGAAGGCCGGCAAGCTCCCCGATGTCGTCGTTGCCTGTGTCGGTGGTGGCTCGAACGCCATCGGCACGTTCTACGACTTCATCCCCGACGAGACTGTCCGCCTCATTGGTGTCGAGGCCGGCGGCCACGGTGTCAACACCACCCTGCACTCGGCCACCCTGTCCAAGGGTGTCCCCGGTGTCGTGCACGGCGCGGCCTCGTACATTATCCAGGACGAGGGTGGCCAGCTCATCCCCACACACTCGATCTCGGCTGGTCTCGACTACAACTCGGTCGGCCCCGAGCACGCCTACCTCAAGGACCTCGGCCGTGCCGAGTACATGGTCGCCGACGACATTGAGTGCCTGACGGCCTTCCGCCTCACGACACAGCTCGAGGGCATCATCCCCGCCCTCGAGTCAAGTCACGGCCTCTGGGGCGGCTTCCAGGTCGCCAAGTCGCTGCCCAAGGACAAGGACGTTGTTATTTGCTTGTCGGGCAACGGCGCCAAGGACGTCGAGGAGGTGCTGCTCACGCTCAAGAAGAAGGAGTGGGCCGACAAGCTCGACTGGCACGTCGCGCAGTAGAGAGGGGCGTGGTGGGGTAATAGTCAGTGTACTTTTAGCATCCTGTGTCATACAAAAGTAAATGCATAGTGCGTTGGTTCGGTTTGGTTGATGCTGCAGTCTACTCCAGGCCCATGTTCTGGAGGCGCGAGTGGGCGATGAGCCACACATCGGCAATGGCGCGATCGCACTCTGCTTTCCACTGTTCGCCAGACGGATCCCGTACGAGCTTGCGCACCTCGTCCGACTCGAGCGAAGGTACGCCGGCCTCAAAGTCGTCCGGCAGCGGCACAGGGGACAGGGGCAGCCCGATGGCCTCTTCGAGCTCGGGTACGATCTGGGCGCGGGTACGCCCGTTCACGAAGGTGATGTACCTGAGGCCTGGAAAGACAGCGTTGTACAGCGCGTTGAGGTGGGCGAGGCTGCGTGGCATCAGCGACTGTGCCGCCTCGCTACGACTCACCGGGCCAGGACGACGGGCGCAGTGGGCTTGACCCCTTGCTCCTTCGCGCTGTGCGCCGACAGGCCCTTCACCTCGCCGATCATCGGGTGGCCGGCAACGAAGGCCGCCTTGTCCCCCCAGTCCCACTGCAGAGCGACCTCGGCGCACAGGTCCACGAGCGCGCCGTACGACTGCGCAGGGGAGGTGCTGAGGCGCGCCGAGACGGCAGGGAGGAGGGTGTGTTCCAGTGCTGGGGTAGGCTCGAAGAGCGTCGAGAGGGCCGAGTGGAGCGCGTCGTTGTTTGCTAGGTCGGCGAGCGGCGGGAGGGACATGGCGGCTTGGAGAGTGGTTGATGGAGAGAGGAAGAGTGGAAGAGCGGAAGAGCAGTCGTCGAGATAAGCCCGTCGTCAACTCACCTCCACTCCGGCTTGATCGGCTTGCTTTCCCCGGATTCACTCGCCTCCGCCTGCCTCGCTGCGCCGCGCCCGCCGACGGCGCCATCAGTCGGCCAAGACTACGCCATTGCGCCTCGCGATGCGCGACGGCGCGCGAAGCGCATACCACAAGCAGTGCAGACGAGCTCACACGCACACCACAATGCACGTTGTCGCCGTCGCCGTCGCTGTCGTTTCTTGACTGCGCTTTGCTCTCATCTCGCCTCTCGGTCTCTCCGTCCACCGTTATCTGCTGCGGGACCATTTCGGCGACTGACTCACCTTGAGCAGCGTCCGCAATGCCCTACGTCGGCCCGTCATCCTCGTCGTCGACCACCACCGCCTCGTCAACCTCGTCCACGTCCACAACCAGCACCCTCCCACTACCCAAGCTCGCGCGGTCCCCCCAGCCGCCCGCACCACCACCGCCGACGACACCCCAGTCGTACTTTGACCTTCCGCGGCGACCGCTCCCGCGCCCCCCTCGAGGCCGCTACGGACCGTGGTTTGACTCGCCCGAGCCGATCGACATGGACCTGCCCGCGCGGCCCGTCGTGCCGCCCTTCCTCACGCAGCTGGTGGCCTCGCGCACGCTCGCGGCGAAGCAGAGCGGACGGCCACATGTCACGCTGACGTGGGCGCAGTCGCTTGACGCCAAGCTCGCTGGGCCTGGCGGCGCGCGCGTCATCCTGAGCGGCAAGGAGAGCATGCTCATGACGCATTGGTGGGTTGCGTCTTTGGCGGGGGGAGGGGCTTGGGCTGTAGGTTCTGACAATCAGGCTGCGGACGATGCACGACGCGATCCTTATCGGCGTCAGCACCGCCGTGCTTGACGACCCCCGACTGAAGAGTGAGCTGCGCGGCGGAATGGAAGGGAGCTGACAAATAGTCCAGCTCGTGCCCCAGGACGATCCCTCCCTCCTCCCCCCGCAGCCGATCGTCTTCGACCCCTCCCTCCGCCTCTCGCCCACGGCGCGCATGATCTCCGAGTGGGCCAAGCACGGCGCGAACAACGAGCAGGCTGTCGGGCCGGGTATTGTGCGGCAGCCGTGGATCGTGTGCGGGGAGAAGGCGAGCCTCGAGCAGGAGCGCGTGCTCGTGCATGCTGGGGCTAGGGTTATCCGAGTCGTGCTGGACGATGATGGTGGGTAGAGATGTCGTCCGTTGGGAGGAGCTCACCCACCACGCAGGCCTCGTGCCCCCCACCGCCCTGCCGGAAATCATGACCGAGCTCGGCCTGTCCTCGATCATGATCGAAGGCGGCAGCCGCGTGCTCTCGACGTTCCTGCACGCCGGCGACCGCCCAGACGGGAGCAAGCTCGTCGACAGCGTCATTGTGACCGTCGCGCCGGCGTTCATAGGCGAGGGCGTCGGCGTCGTGCCAGTCGTGAGTGTGCTGCAGGTGCACCAATGGACCCAGCTCACCCCCGCAGGGAGAAGACGTCGGCCTCCCGCCGCTCAAGTACCTCCACACCGAGACGATGGGCAAGGACGCAGTCATGGTGTGCGAGCTGGCATAGTGTGCATAGGAGTGGAATTTGTAGCTGCATGCAGTGATTGCCAGTTGGCTGGCTTGGATGGTACTGCTGGCCGGCTCGCCTGGCCGGTGACATCACACGGAATCCGAGACACACCTCCACTTTCTCCACCTCAAATCCACTCATCTCGACACTGTCGTCAACAACTCCTTTTCCAGCTCTCTCCACCACAAAATGTCCTACACGACCGATCCCTACCAAGTCAAAGCGATGACTGGGACGCTGATAACATGGTACGCTTGCTTTCTCCTTGCTCAGCTCTGACGGAAGCGACTCGGCGGCCAAGACGATCCTGATGCACCTCGACTCGCAGAGGGAAGGCCAGGCAAAGTTTGTGCTCAAGGACAGTGCGTCGGTCTCGCTTCCAACTCGCCACACGTAAGTGCGCTGACACCACAGTCGACGACCACCACGTCCTCGTCAAGACCGCACACGTCGAGGAGATCCGCGACGCGCTAGCGAGCGAGGTGGGTCTAGCTGACTGACTGACCGTTGCTGACGCTCCCCCCAGCTCGAGAAGAACACCTATGTGCCGGATCCCGACATGCGGTAGGCGACAGCACAGCGGGTATAGACCGGCGGAATGCGCGCAGAGCCGGCGGGCAGTGTTCGTGCGTGCTCGGAGGGGGGTGGGCGGATGCGCGGCGTCTCGACGGGCGGGTGAAGAGGCGGGAGCGGGGGAGGAGATGACGACGGCGATGGACGGCGAGGGGTGGTGCGTGAGGTTCGGTGCCGTCGCCAATAGACGCAGGCGGGAGCACAGGTCGCCGCCGCTCGACACACGATGGCCGGCCGCTCGACAACAAGTATAATACGCCGTAGACTGTAAGGTTCCCTATATCACCCCCTTGTGTGTTATGCCGAAGGTTCCGAGCAGGCGTGCGTCGGACGGGCAGCTGTTCGTTCGTTCTGTCGGGCTTCGGCGCTTGCGTTGGCGTTGTGGATGCCGTACGGGCTCGACTGGGCTGGCGTGCTGGCTTGCCCGTGGCGTGAATTAGGTTTTGTGTTGGTTCTCACCTCCGAGTGCTTCGAGGCAGGCAGGCAGGTGTCATCTGTCATGTCATCTGTTCGGCTCCCAGAACCTCGCAAGCTGGCGCTCTGGCGGGGACTAGAGACCCACGCTCTCAACTCGCCGCGTCTTGTGCACGTCGGGATCTGGTCCCGAGTGCAACCTGGTCGCTATCTGCAGTGGCAGGTGGACCATGTTCCCACGTTAGCTGTTCCCCCCACGGCCGGAACGGCTTGGCATCGATTAAACGGCCATTTTGGAGAGTACGTTGTGCGCGTCATGGGCGTGTCGCGCCAAAGGCACAGAGGCACACCAACGTAATGCGGAGATGCGGGAGGCGTAGAGTTGTGTCAGTGTGGCCGCGTTTGTGGGCAGGCGTTGGGGGGTTGGGGCTCCTAGCGTATGTGTGTGCTTGGCTGCAGCTCCTCCTGCGGATCAAATGTTAATTTAATGCCTCGTGCTAGGGGGTGGGTGAGTGGGACAGAGTCAGCAGATCGCTTGCTGCTTGTCTTGGCATCGGCGTCGATGGTGTGAAGCGGGGCAGAGCAGAGCACACGAGGATGCGAAGGCACGCCAGGACACAGTATACTTAAGTAGTGGCGCCAGGACAGCGAGACAACCTAGAACCGCGGCTCAGAGTCTTTAGAGCAGCGTAAACCAACCAAGCACAACAGTTGCCATGCTGCTAACCAGTCTCGTGGCGCTGGGCCTCGCCAGCGTCGTCGCTCATGCGGCGCCGGCTCCAGACCTCGCCGCGCGCCAATCGGCCTTCCCCCAGCCCGCGAACGGCGTGCACCGCGAGTTCTACCTCGCCGACAGCGGGATCCGCCTCGCGCTCAACTACACCGGTGGCGCGAAGCCCAACTTCCGCAAGCCGCCCGATGGGACAGCAGTCATCCTGTGAGCGGCGCAGGAAGGAGCTGGATAGATGAGATGGCTGGCTGACCCGCCCAGCGCCGACGGCAAGTTTAACTCCGGCATCCCCACCACGGCGTACACCTGGTCCACTTGGCGTGCGGAGAACGGGTGGAAGGGCGTGATCAAGCAGTATGACAGCGAGGAGATGTGCCTCGACGTCGGGCACGGCCCGGCACTCGGCTCAAAGGTCAAGGTGTGGTACTGCCACGGGGCGGCGTGGCAGCAGTTCGAGGTGGACAACTTCCAGCTCAAGGTGGCCGGCACGTCCCTGTGTGTGGGGTACGCTTCGGCGAGCGACATGTCGCAGGCGGTGCTGGTCAGCTGCAATGCGGCCAGCGCGAGCTGGAACAGCGACGGGAACAAGCCGTACCGCTACGTTCCGACAAGCCAAGCGCCGAGCAGCTCGTCAGTTCCGCCGTCGAGCGTGAGCCCCAGCCCCACCCCGAGCCCGTCGGCGTCGAGTGTCCCGGGCGCGAAGGAGCAGATCTTCCTCTACCCGCACAACTCGAAGCTGCAGCTCCAGCCGCAGTTCGGCGCAGACTCGAACGGGATAAGGGACGGCATGACGCTCCGGCTGTGAGTAGTGGCGTGGCGGTGAAGCGGTGAAACATGGAAGTGACGCGCTGACACAGCACACAGCACCGAGCCGCCCGGCACCTCGTGGACTGGCTTGGCAGCGAGTACCGGCTGGGAAGGCGTCATCAAGGTGCAGGCGCAGGGCGTGGAGAGGTGTCTCGACGTCACCAGCCTCTATGTCCTCGGGACAAAGGTCACGCTGCAGCCGTGCACCGGCGTGCAGTGGCAGCAGTTTGTCGTCGACGCGTACCGCCTCAAGCTGGCCGACACGGGCTTCTGTATCGGCTACAGCGCGGCCAGCACCGGCGCCGACGCCGAGCTCGTGTCGTGCCAGAACCCCGTGGCGAGCTGGAACCGCGCGCCCGACCAGCCGTTCCAGAACAACCCTTCCGCGAGCCTGCCGCCCTCGCCGTCGTCGAGCACGACGCCCCCGATTCCCAGCAGCTCGGAGGGCACGCCGCCGCCCAGCTCGTCGTCCAACATCGGCCCGACAACCAGCTGGCCCGGCCCATCCCCGGGCACGACGACGGCGTGGCCCTCCTTCTCGTCCCCGTCTGCCACGCCCGGCCCGAGCGAGAGCCAGGGCCCGGTGCCGGGCGACGACGCGCACCGGAGCTTCCTCTACGTGCCCAACTCGCCCCTGTGGCTCATTCCCCAGTTCGCGAGTGGCGACGACACCCTCCCGTACGGGACGCCGCTGGTCCTGTGAGTGGCACCGCAAGCTAGCTGACCTGACACCGCCACAGTGCCGACCCGAACAACAACAGGAACTTTGACGGCTTCTTCGCGCATCCTGGCTGGACAGGCGCAGTCAAGGTACAGGGCTCCAAGAAGGCGGGGTGCCTCGACGCCGGTAACGGCTCGCTCGGGCAGAAAGTCATCGTCGGGACGTGCACTGGCGGCCCGACGCAGGAGTTTGTGGTCGACAAGTGGCGCCTCCAGCTGAAGAACACTGGTGAGTTCCGGGCCTTGTTGGCACTGACGCCAGGCTTCTGTGTGGGCTGGACCAGCTCCGCCGCCGGCACGCAGGCGGAGCTCATCTCGTGCCAGCAGAACCCCAACTCGCTGTGGAACGCCGCGCCGAACAAACCGCCGCAGTACGACGCCTCGTCAAGCGCCCCGTCCACGTCGAGCACGCCGCCGCCGAGCTCGACGTCCAACGGCCTGCCCGAGCCGACGGGCTACATCAACTTCTTTGTGCCCAACTCGCCCCTCGAGCTCTACGTCCAGTACGCCCCCGGCATGCCCGACGTCCTGCCGCCCGGCTCAAAGGTCCAGCTGTAAGCGTTGCCCCGTGCATGGGCACCGTGGCGCCACTGACATTTGCGTAGCAACGACCGTGGCCAGCTCAACTACCTCGGCGGGTTCTATGGCCTCGCCGCCTATACCGGCTGGCGTGGAGTCCTCAAGACTGCTGGCAATGGTAACTTCGCGACCAAGTGTGTCGACTCGGGCGCGGGCCAGTTCGGGAGCAAGATCACGCTGCAGGCGTGTACCGGGTCGTCGGGGCAGCAGTTTGTTGTTGACCAGTGGCGCCTCCAGCTCGCCAACACGGGTGAGTGGCGCCAGGCGGCGTGGTTGATTGACTCTGCAGGCTTCTGTATCGGGTACAACGAGGCAAAGGCCGATACCCAGCTCGAACTCATCTCGTGCCAGAATCCCAATGCCAGCTGGAACCGTTATGCGAACAAGCCATTCCAGAACGACGGGTCGTCTAGCGCGCCCCCGTCAACGACGACCACCCCGGCGCCGACGACCACGGCACCAGTGCCAGTCTCGACGAATGTCGTGAACCTCTTCCCGCCTAACTCGAAGAACAAGGCATACCCCAAGTTCGACGCCGGGGGCAACCTGCCAGATGGCACCGTGCTCCAGCTGTAAGTTGGCCGACGCTTCTCGGCCGCTGACAACACCCAGTGTCGACTCGACCCAGAGCCAGCCTGGCCCGGCCTTCGCAGGCTTCTCCGCCCATCCCGGCTGGCAGGGCGTCATTCAAGTCGGCACAAAGTGTCTGGACGCCGGGTCCGGCAACAACGGCGAGACGGTCACGCTGCAGGCGTGTACCGGTGCTGCGTCGCAGCAGTTCATAGTCAGCACCAACATCATCCAGCTGAAGAACACTGGTGCGTTTTGGGGAGGCTACTCGATCGAGGGGGAGACGCTGATCGCACCTATGAAGGCTTCTGCATCGGCCGTAGCACGACAGACGTCGGCGCACTGCTCTCCCTCCAGTCGTGCCAGAACACGGGCGCCACCCTGTGGAACAGAGAAGCTAACCGGCCACCGGGGTACAACCCGTCAGCCAGCCCGTCAAGCAGCGCTTCCCCGTCGACAGGCCCCACAAGCAGCTTCCCGCAGCCTAGCAGCGGCGCGCACCGCGAGTTCTACTTCAAGGACTCGTCGAAGCGCCTCGCGCTTGACTTTACCGGCACCGGACCGACGCCGCAGGGCACGAAAGTGACGCTGTAAGTCTCGTTTCGCTTGGCTTTGCTGACGACGCCAGTCGCGATGGTGTCTTTGTTGATGATTATCAAGGCCCGACAAGCCCGTACAAGAAGTCGACATGGCGCGCAGCTAACGGCTGGCGCGGCGTCGTGAAGCAGTATGACTCGGTTGAGATGTGCCTCGATGCCGGTGATAGTGAGTGGGCGTGTCAAGGCCAGAGCTGACCCACCCCAGACCCGCAACTCGGATCCAAGATCGTGGTCAACAGCTGCTCCTCGAAGGCGTCGCAGGACTGGATCGTCGACACATGGCGTGTTCAGCTCGCCAACACCGGTAAGAGTGGCTTGGGGGCTGCTGAGCTGACGGCAGGCTTCTGCATCGGCGTGCCGAATGACAGCGAGGGCGTGCAGGCCGAGCTCGTGTCGTGCCAGAATCCGCTCTCGGTGTGGAACAGCGACAGGAACCGGCCACTGTCGTACACGTATGTTCCTCCGAGCTCTTCTTCGGGGCCGTCGTCGACGTACCCGCCCATTTCGACGACGTCGAGCCTGAGCGCGTCGCCTGCGACGACATCCAAGGCTCCAACGACGTCGGGAATCCCGTCCGCCACGACCCAGTCCCCTGTCCCAACGACCTCCGGCTTCCCCCAGCCCGCCAACAACGTTCACCGCGAGTTCTACGTCTACAACTCGCCGATCCGCCTCGCGCTCAACTACACCGGCGGCGCGAAGCCAAACTTCCGCAGGCCGCCTGACGGTACAGCTGTGGTCTAGTGAGTTGTTATTCTGAGGTCAATCGCTAACCCTTTAGCACCGACGGCAAGTTTGTCGACGGCCGCCCGACGACTCCATACACCTGGACGACGTTCCGTGCTGAGAACAACTGGAGGGGCGTGATCAAGCAGTACGACAGCGACGAGATGTGCCTCGACGTCGGGCATGGTGAGTGGGTCAGAAGGAAGCTCGCTCACGCTCAGGCCCCCAACTCGGCTCCAGAGTCAAGGTCTGGTACTGCCACGGCGCGCCATGGCAGCAGTTCTGGGTCACCAAGTGGAGGCTCCAGGTCGCCGGCACGAGTAAGTGCAAGTGTCTTGCGCCATGCTCACCCACAAGACCTTTGTGTCGGCAGCGAGACCTACACCAAGGAAGGCCAGCAGGCTATCCTTGTCTCGTGCGATCGGATCACGTCCCTGTTCAACCCGGGACCGAACCAGCCGACATACTCGGAATAGGAAGGAACTGTTGAAAATGGACTGTGAAGTGTTCAGTAGAATTGTTCAGAAGAAAGAGTCTGAGGCTCAGTTTCGTATATGGTGCTGATGAACGACGTTTGATGAACGATGTTTGATGAATGTGGTTGAATGTTATCGGCAGTGTTGTGGGGCTTAAGCGAGGTGATGGGAACCAGTGACGGGGGCGGCCTTAAGGGGTTTCTCACGGGTCGATGTTGGTGATGCCTGTCTGGGGATGTTATGAGCAAGGTTGAACAGCGTGCTTGATGAATCGGTGTTAGCTATGGTGAGTTGCAAGATGTTCCAGATTGATGAAGGTCTGATTTTGAACAAGATGAGGCAAGGATGAGTGAAGGATGAGCAGGAAGAGGAAGACGAGCAAGGCAAGGCGAGGAGGAAGGTCACCAAGATTCAGGTGGACGAGCGGAGTGGAGGCTTGAGCCTGACATTGTGCCGATTGCCCTTGTCAGGCTGACCCCCAATCACGACCCGAGGCGGATTCAGGGGCTTGCCCTGCCAATGTCGTCGTTTGGCCGCGTCACTGCCACCGCACCGCACACTGCACGCACCGCAGCCCACAGTCACCGCCCCGACCTCCGCTTGTCCCCTGCGGCACCAGCACACCACCTCCCACATTCACCACCGCCCCCAAGCTACGTCCTCCTCCTCGTCTCGAACACTCGCCATCTTGCATCTCACTCATACCCACACCCATCTACCTCCCCCACCCCCCCTCCTCTCCTTTGTCTACCCCAACCACCCCGTAAAGGGCATCGCACTCCACGATGCAGCCAAACCAGTGGCAGCAGCAGCAGTTTGGCTACACCGGCGGTGCGCCCCAGGGCTACCAAGGTTATGGCCAGCAGCAGCAGCCGGCCTTCCTCTCAACCCAGCCCACGGGCTACCCCGGCGCCGCTCAGGCCCAGCCTCAGCGTCCCATGGCGACCGGATATGCCCCCCAGCAGCAGTTTGGCGCGCAGCCGACCGGCGCCGCGTCGCTCGGCGTGCCAGGAGCCGGCGGTGCAGGCGGCAGCTATGCCTTCCTCAACGCCCCTCCCCCCGCTGGATCATTCGGAGCTCGCGGAAGCCTCTCCGCGCAGGGTGGCCTCGCGCCTCAGATCACAGGCTTCCCAGGCGGCGGCGCCAGCGGCCTGCTCCCCCAGCAAACTGGATACCCCGGCGCTGGCTCGGGCCTGCTTTCTCAGCCGACCGGCCTCGGAGGTGGCTTGCTCGCTCAGCCCACGGGCTACGGCGCCCTCCGCGCTCAGCCGACCGGCCTCCCTCATGACCCTCGTCTGCAGGCCATGATGCAGACGTTTATGCCGAGCAATCTCAGCCAGGTGAGTGGTTCGCGAGGAAGTGAGCGGACACCGCATTGACTCCGCCCAGCCTTACTCGTCTGCCGGCGTGCCCCAGTTTAGCCAGGCGCAGCAGCAGCCCCTTCAGCAGACGTTCCAGAGCTTGCTGCAGAACCCGGCAGCCAACACGCCCAAGATCCCCTGGGTGCTTACCCGCCAGGAGAAGAAGGACTACGACCAGATCTTCCGCGCCTGGGACACTAAGGGCGACGGCTTCATCTCCGGTGAGATGGCCCAGGAGGTGTTTGGACAGGCCGGTCTCGGACAGGAGGATCTCATGAAGATTTGGAACCTTGCCGACGGCGACAACCGTGGCAAGCTCAACCTGCCCGAGTTCCACGTCGCCATGGGTCTCATCTACCGTGCGCTCAACGGCAACCCCATCCCTGATGTTCTCCCCGAGGAGCTCAAGCCGGCATCCATGAAGGATATCGACTCGACGGTCAACTTCATGAAGGACCTGCTCAAGCACGAGTCCAATACTCGCTCGGACAACAGCTCACCCGTGTACGGCGGTACCCCCGCGTCGGCGGCTGGCTCCAAGGATGCCAAGGTGTACAAGCACAACGACCAGACGACCGGCACCTACCGCTCGTCGTCGCGCCACCTGGACCGCAAGGCCGTGCGCTATGCGGGTGAGGAGTCTGGTGCCGAGATCTCGGACCTCCGCCGCCAGCTCCAGAACGCCTCAGATTCCCTCGACGCCTCGTCCAAGGAGCAGTCGCGCAAGACTGAGGAGGACGAGGAGATCGAGACCGAGATTGAGGACGTCAGCCGTCGTGTTCGCAGGATCAACGAAGACTTGGAGTATGTCTCCAAGGGGCGTCGCACCCAGGACAAGGACGAAGAAAAGCGCAAGCTTGAGCGCGAGCTGCTCTTCCTCATGCACGAGAAGCTCCCCGAGCTCGAGCGCAGGCAGCAGCGACGAGAGGAGGAGAAGCGCATGGAGGAACGTGCCGGCGTTCGCGCACGCGACAGGCGAAACGATACGCACGGCCGCTACGGTGGCGGCGGCTCTGGCCGGGACGATGATCGCGACTGGCTGCGGGGATCGTACGACCGCGACCCCCGCGACAGGTCGCGTGATCGCAGCCGTGACCGCCACGACTACGACTACGACCGCCGCGGAAGCCAGAGCCGAGACCACGATCGCTACGACCGCGAGCGCGACAACCGCGACCGTGACCGTGACTACGACCGTGATTACGACAGGCGACGAGGCGGCGACGACGACAGGAGGAGGGGCTCGTATGACGACCGCGACCGCCGGGATCGTGAGGTGCACGACCTTGCCAAGCCCCGTGCCCCGCCATCGCCACCAAAGACGGCTTCTCCCGCGCCGGAGGCTCCTAAGGCTGCCCCCGCGCCTGCCAAGGCACCATCCAAGCCAGCGGCCAAGCCGTGGGCGAAGATGACCGCCGAGGAGCGTGCGGCCGAGGCTCGACGCCGTGTGGCTGAGCGTCAGGCAGCACTGGGCATTGCCCCGGCAGAGGACGCGTCTGCGGCTGACGACACTGTCGAGGTGCGACTTGCTCGCGAGCGCAAGGAGGCCGAGGAGAAGGCCAAGGCTGCAGACAAGGAGCAGGAAGCTCGTGAGGAGGCCCGCCGCCAGCGCCTTGCGGCCGTGACCGGTGGCGATGATGCGGCTCCTGCTGGTGCACCCGCTGCCCCAGCCCCGCCTGCACCGCCGGCAGTGAAGACGCCTGCCAAGAAGCCTCCTCCTGTTGCACCGGTTCGCAAGGGACATGCCCCGCCTCCAGCCCCATCGCCCCGCGCCGCCCCACCCGCACCAGCACCGCCCAAGGCGCCTGTCCCTGCCGTTCAGGTCGAGGACTCTGAGGAGGCCGAGCTCCGCGCCGCTGAGGAGGCCAGGAAAAAGCGTCTTGCTGAGCGTCGCGAGCAGCTTAAGCGCCAGCAGGAAGAGGAGGAGGAGGAGCTTCGCCGCGAGGAGGAAGACCTGGCCAGGCGTCGGGCTGAACGTTCCGCCAAGGTTGCATCGCCCGTGGCCGCCGATCCTCCCCTTCCTCCGTTCCCCACCTCTCCTTCGGCGCCGACGCACTCGACGGGCTCCCACAACCCCTTCCACCGCAAGACGACGGCGGACGGCGCTACGCCTACGACCCCAGCCACTGGCGGCGGCTTCAACCCCTTCTTCCGTCCCGGCCAGACCACGGGCCCTGCTGCTGTTGCGGCGCCGGCCCAGCGTTCGGTTGAGCCCCCCACTGCCTCGGAGGCCGCTCCCGCCGTGTTCGTCCCCCCACCACCACCTCCTCCCCCTCCCGCCCCCCCTGCTCCTGCTCGTGTCAACTCAGCTCCCCCGCCTGACGACGACTGGGATGTTATCCAGGAGAAGCACCAGGAGGAGTCGGACAGCAGTGACGACGAGTACGCCAACTCGCGCCACAAGCGCGGCGCTCTCGCCTCGGCTCTCTTTGGCAACATTCTCCCGTCGTCCAAGCCGACGTCGCGTTCCAACTCGGCCGACCCAGAAGCTACATCGCCTTCGTCTGCCAAGCCACCTGCTGCTGCTCTCGCCAAGCTGGGCGGCGGCTCTGCTGGAGGCGGTGGCATGTCGGCGCTTCTGTCGTCGATCCAGGGCGGCGCCAGGCTCCGTCACACGGAGACCGTGGACCGCAGTGCTCCTGTCGGTGCTGGTGGTGTTGTCGGTGGCGACGCCGCGCCGCCTGCGCACATCAACGCTGGCGCTCCGGTTGCCCCTCCTTCGCCCCCTCCTGCCCCTCACGCGGCCGTGGACGAGGACGACTTTGAGGCTCGCAATGCCAAGCGCCAGTCGACTGACTGGTACGGCTCTCTCGCCGCGGACTCGTCGCACCCTGCCGCCCAGCACATGGAGCAGCTCTCTCTGGAGCCCACGCGGGAGGAGGACGAGCGTGTCGTGGACTCCCCCGTCGGCGGAGCTCCGGCTGAGCACGCTGCTGCCGAGCCTGCGTCGGACGGACCGAGCCTCGACGACGTTGACCTCGGCACGACCCTGCGTGTCCGCACTCTCTACGACTACGCGACCTCGTTCAACGGCGACCTCCCCTTCCAGGAGAACGTTGTGCTCGAGGCTCACCCTGCTAAGGACCCCCACGGCCCCTGGTGGTACGCTACCCTGCCAAACGGCAAGGCTGGCTGGATCCCCGGCTCCTTTGTGGAAAAGTTCACGAGTAAGTTGTCCGGCCCGACGGCGTCGGGCCCGAAGCCTTCGGCTTTTCTGACACGTCCCAGCGACACCGGCACGGGCAGTCTACGACTATGCCGCGGGCAGCCCCGAGGAGCTGTCGCTCACTGAGGGCGACGCCCTCCTGGTCATTGACCAGGTCGACCCTGACTGGTGGAAGGTTGAGAAGTCTGGCGCCGTCTACATTGTGCCTGCGGCCTACGTCGAGACCATCGGTGAGTAGCGTCTCTCCACATCCTTCTCCTTCCGTTTCTCTCTTTTAACACGTTTGTTTCGCAGGCTAAATCTATTCTTCCTCCTGCCACTTGTGCCCCGATTGTCGCTCTGAACAATAAAATGCAAACGGATTGGATTTACGTGTTTGTCTACTGATGATCGGCTCGGCGCCACAGATGCCCAAGCTCAAACCAGTGGTTTCAGCCTTCCACAGGGTACGAGTATCCCACGGATCGCAACTCCGCCACTGGAAAAACCTGCGCTTGCTACGCCACAGGAGGAACCCCACACAGCTACTAACGGTCAGCATGACCCCATGGCCGCATTTCCTCCCTTGTCAGTCATCACTTCCACCATCGACGAGACAGAGTCGGCGCCGCCCACGGCGACGGCCCTCTCAGCCAAGCACCTCCTGGCCACTCCCACCCTGGAGAGCATCGTCCGGCCCGCCAGATCGAGAACAACCTCGGTGTCACAGTACAGCGTCGATTCTGGGGGTATAGACGACGGCGGCGAGTCGTCTGACGAGGACTCTGTGCTCTCGTTCTGGTCTTCAGACGACGATTCGGACCGAGAGGAGGAGATCTTTGACACGCAGGGTGCGCAGGCGGCAGAACTAGAAAAGGCGAGGAAGGAGGAAGAGAAGAAGCGGAGGGAGCAAGAACGACAGAAGGCTCTCGCTGCGGCCGGCCTCAAGATCAGGCGCGAGCCGCCGGGCATCCCAGTTGACGCGCAGCGCAAGGCCGCAGCCACTCGGCGCCGTCGCCCGGCACCGGCCGTGCCCCAGCGAGACAAGAAACCAGCCGCGTCGCCGTCGGCAGTGGAGAAGGACCTGCCTCACATGCCACTCACCGAGACTCCAGAAATCCAGGTTCAGGACGCGTACGCGCGGTACGAGCAGTTCCTAACCGAGGCGACCAAGGCGCCTGCGCCAGCCCCGCGCCCGACATCGATCGTGCTCCCCGCGTCCAGGCCGACAAGCGTGCTCGAGGTGTCGTCGCCGGCTCCGAGCACGGCGTCCAAGGGCTCTGCGTTCTCCGGCTTCCTCGGCCGTCTTGGCGTCGGGCACGCCGCCGTGCCGGAACGGACCACCCCCAAGATCTCGGGCCCGATTGTGTCTGGCCCGATTGGCGGCGGACCCATCAGCGGCCCGCTCACCCCTGGTGCGCTCACCCCGTCCTCGGAGGCCCCCGAGCCCGCGTCTGACTTCGGCAAGACGTGGGGCTCGCTCGTGGACCCGTCCGTCCTCTCGACCATGACGACGCAGGAGCGTAAGCGCCAAGAGTCCATCTTCGAGTTTATCGCGACCGAGTCGAGCTACGTGCGCGACCTGCAGCTCATCGTCAACGTGTACTACTTCAAACTCATGAACATTCTCGACGAGAAGAGCCTAACTGTCATCTTTGCCAACATTGAAGACATCCTCATGTTCAACTCTGGCTTCTTGAGCTCGCTCGACGACCGGCAGAAGGCGTGCCGCCTGTACATTGACACGATAGGCGACATCCTCGCGGACAACCTGATCAACCTGGACGTGTACAGACCGTACTGCGTCAACCAGGACACGGCGGCCAAGCTGCTCGTGCAGCTGCGGAAGCAGGACGCGAAGCTCGACGCCGCGCTGACGGAGATCAAGGCCAACAACCCCGAAGTGCGCGGGCTCGAGCTGTCCAGTTTCCTCCTCCAGCCCATGCAACGCCTCACGCGCTACCCGCTGCTGCTGAAGCAGATTGCGCACTACACCCAGCCAGACCAGGACCTCGAAGCCGTGCAGCGCGCGCTCGCGAGCACGGAGCGCACGGTCGCCAGGATCAACGAGGACGTGCGCGAGGCCGAGAGCCTCGACCGGCTGCGCGTCATCTCCGAGGACCTCTGGGTCGGCGGCGAGGGCCGCATCGACCTTACCGAGCCGACGGCGTTCCAGGGCCCGCGCAAGCTCATCAAGGAGGCGAGCGTCGCCAAGGCGAAGAGCGGGCGCAAGCTCACCATGGTGCTGTGTACCGACGTCATCATCCTCATCGAAGCGGGGCATCTCTACAGAATGGTATGCGCTCCAGGCTCTGTACAAAGCTAACGCCAGCCTATCCCGCTGTTCGACGTCGATATCCGCGCCGGTAAGGACGACGTGTCCTTCGGCCTAGGCGTCGGCAACAACGACGTCGTGCGCCTCCGAGCGCCAAGCAACAAGGAGCGCGTGGAGTGGATCGGCGTGCTCTCCAAGGCGCGCAGAGAAGCGGTCGACGCGCGCCGCGACGCCGTGGCGGCCATGGGCGGGCGCCCAGTGTCCGTGTCGTCTGACCCCCGCCGGCCGGCGTCGGTACGTAGCAGATCCGACTCGCTGCAGCCGCGCGAGAGCTGGGAGCACCGGCGCCCGGTATCGGGGTACGGGTATGAGGATCAGCGCCGCCCGAGCTCCGGGTACGGGTACGAGCCGCCCGCTGCGCCGCCGGCAGCACAGCGACCCCGCCCCGTGTCGACGTACGAGTTCCGGCCCGAGCTCGACCGCCTCCCACCACAGCAAACGCGCACGCACACGCCCCCGCCGCCCCCGCGCTCGCCGCCCCCGCGCAGCGGACCGGACTACGTGACGAGTTACCCTGGCCAGAGAGTGTACGACGAGGCGCACTCGTACGCTGGTAAGGGGGAGAACATGTACAATCACGAGTTTTAGGGGGGCAGTTTGGTCTGGGGGAGGTGAAATTCAACAAACTTTAAGCATGTGCAAAGTCAAACAATTAGATCAGAGTGATGCAAGCAATGCAGATGGACAGTAAGGATATGATGCATGGCGTGGCGTTGCTTGTCTTGGCATGTTGCCTTTCCCCGCGGCGCACCGCACTTAGTCCCTCGCACCCCTCGCACCCCACTCTCGCACCCCCTTCGCCCCAGCCAACAGCAAAAGAGAGCTCAAGCTCGCGCTCCGCCCACGCTCCACCCCTACCCGACTTGAACGGATGACCTTGAGGATACACATTCCAATTGGAATCTCACGCTCTGCCAACTGAGCTAAGGGGTGTGGAATTGGTGCCTGCTGCGGCTGGCAAGGCATTATGGGCTGCTGGTCCGTAGCAGTCGCGAGGCTCGTTGACACTACGGCGTGCCGCTCTCGCTGGCCCACACCCTCGCGGCTTCGCAGGCTTTGTGCATCATCACTGTGTACCTCTCGTTCTCCCTCCTCATCTGCGCCTTCAATCCTCTTCGTCCTCGTCCTCGTCCTCGTCCTCGTCCTCGTCCTCGTCCTCATCCTCGTCCTCGTCCTCAGCCTCTTGCCCGTAGTAGAACTTGGAGCCGTCAAAGTCGTCGTCGCCGTGGTTGTCCAGCGGCTCGCAGTAACCCGTCTTGTTGCGGTAGTCGCGTGCTGGGCTCGGCGGGTCATCGACCGATCCGTAGTCGTAGCGTGAGTTAGGTTGGGCGGGCACATCAGACGCAATGTCCCTTAGGATCTTTGAGCCCATCAGCGTTCGGGTTCCTCCCGTCTCGACGGACACGGCCGCGAGAATCGGCTCGAGCTCGGCGTCGACGCGGGCCTTCTCCTTGTCGTCCTCGCGCACCCGGGCCGCCCATTTGAAGTAGCTCTCGCCGGGCAGCCCAGGCTTGGTGTTGACCCAGAGAATGTACTGCGCGATGTAGCGGTGCAGGTACTGCGCCCAGCCCTCGTTGTCAAGCGCCCAACCCGATCTGTCAACCCTCGGCGGAGGAAGGCTCGCATCGCAGAACCACCCGATGGGGAACCACTCGAGCCCCTTCAGAGTAACCCGTATGCGAGGGACCAAGGCGGCGACGCTGCGCACGAGGCTGTTGAGCAAACCCAGTGGCTTGTGATTGTGCGGACGGTGGTCCCCAAGTGCCTCTTCAAAGGAAAACCTGAAGGCTATGTCGGTGAGGTGCGGCAGTGCGGCCAGATCCGTCCTGACCACCATGTTGTTGTTGCCGTGATCCCTGTCCCCGTCCCAGAACTGGAGACTGTAGATGATGACCGTGGTCGAGGGCGGCACATGCACCGGGTTGAGCGTGATGGCAGCGAGCTCTTTGCGGTCCTTGGGAGGCCGGTTCCTCTCGATACCCCACCGCCTGTCGTCGCACTGATAGTCCAACGACGCAGAACGGATCTTGGTGAACCCCACGACAGTCGTCACATGCGGGAAGTCGAACGAATGCAGGTTGGGGCGTTGCACGCGCAGTGTCGTCACATTCGACACGGCTTGGCCGAGCAAGGCGACCTCGGCGTCGTTGTCTGCGATCCTCTCCTCGGGAATATCGCAGTCAAACGTCGTGCAGTATTTCGCCAGGCGCTCAACACATAGCTGTCGCTTGAATTCGCCTCCGTTCCACTCGAGGCCGGGGATAGCTCGTCTGTCCAGGTAGTAGTCGTCGGCGTAGGTACGGAGGAGGTCAATTCTCTGCGTGGTGGGGTGGCCCTTGCGGTCTGGGTTCCGGACCTGCCACGCAGCGACATGGTTGTACATGCGCGAGCTGACGCGGTCGCGAAGCGCAACGCATGTGTCCCGTAACGCGAGTCGCGTCTTCGACCTCACATCCCCGGGGTTGATGTTGTCGACGTCCCGGAGGATGAGGGACCAAATATGCGGGTACATTGCTGGGTCGAGCATTGGGCCGGTACGAGTCTCGCGGAGGGACTGAGTTGGGAGAGATGCAGGGGTCTGGTTGACCGCCGTCTGGCCGAGAGACGCGGTTGTCGACGCCATGTTGAGTGTGTGTTGGAGAAACACAGTCATGTGAACGACCTCCGTTGTGAGTACTGAATGCACCCGAGACGGCGAGGACAGTGATGGCTGTGGAACCGTTTCATGACGTTCCGCGAGGGCTGCAATGGCGGTGTCCTGCCGTACACACTCACGAGCGGTGCACGAGGAGGTCAGGGGGCCGCCGTTTCATCATGCCCGCGCGAATGACGGGACTGTCCAAGTATGGCGCACCTGAGTGCTCACTAGGACAGCTCTCCTCGTCATCTTCCCCACCTCCCAGAATGTCCGACCACCCGAATTCCAGCTGTAGCAGTATCGGTATCGGTATGCACGGCCCACGTGATCGCAACAGGGAGTGTGGCTGCAGCTTTAAACTGCGTTTGCTGCCACGACTCATGCTCCAGCCCGTCAAGCCAGCCTCGGTGCCTCTACGTGATCACACAAGCTATAGAATGGTGCAAACGCGCAGCACCTGCTTCACTGCGCTACATACGAGCCGCTGCAGGGCGGTCCCTCCTACTTTGTGGCTGTCATTCCTCTATACTCTCACTTTCACTCTGCCCTCCATCCTCCTCGCTACTTCCATCTGCTGATGCTACGGTCGTAGTCGCCGTCTCCATGGTTGACGAGGCGCTCAAAGCAGTCAGCGAGGTCCCCATCGTAGTAATCTGGGTCCGGCGGATCGTCGGGATGCTGATTCGCAACCATTCCAAGGTACTCTGATCCCATAAGGCCCTTGTCATCTTTGTGCTCGATATGAATCGCGCCGAGGATAGGTTCAAGGGCGACGCGCATGCCGTCTCTCTCGAGGTCGTCGGCGTCTACCCTAGTCGCCCATTTGAAGAAGCTTTCACCTGGTCTGCCGGGGTTCGTCTTGATCCAGAGTATGTATTGGGCAATGTAGTGCCGCATGTACCGTCTCCAGGTGGCGCCCTTGTTGTCCTCTGGGTCCTCTTCGTCCTCGTCGTCTTCGTCATCCTCGTCGTCCTTCGCGTCCTTCTCGTCCTCATCCTCCTCATCATCCTTGTCATCGCCGATGGAAATCCTGGCAGGGCAGAACCATGCATGTTGGTACCCCTCCAGTCCTTTGAAGGTGACCTGTACGCGAGGAACCGCATCTGCGATGGAGCGCACAAGGGTGTGCAGGACACCTAGCGGCTTGTGGTTGTTTGGACGGTGGTATGCCATTCCTTCCCAAAAGGAGAACATGAAGGCGACGTCGGTGAGGTGGTGCAGTGCCGAGAGATCCGTCTTGACGATGAGGTTGTTGTTCCCGTGGTCGCTATCCGTGTCCATGAGGGTAACCTCGTACAGGATAACCTTGGTTGACGGCGGAACGAACTTGGGGGAGAGAGTGATTGGGGTCAGCTCCTTACGGTCCTCTGGGGGCTCGTCCGTGTCGAGACCCCAACGGTCGTCGCAAGTCTGGTAGTCCATCGAGGCCCTTTGAAGGTGGGTGGTCCCTGCGATCGTGGTGAGGTTTGGGTGGTCGAATCAGTGTATGTTGTCGCCTTCAAGACGTAGAGTCTCAACATTGGAAAGCCCTTGGCCTAGGAGCGCTCTCTCGTAGTCGTCCAAGTTGCCTCGGGTACCCGAGATCTCGTTTTGAAGCAGCCTGCAGTACTTGAGACGCTCGACGCATAGTTGCCGCATGAGGTCTCCGCCGTTCCAATCGAGTCCAACGGCGGATGCCCATTGTTCCCACTCGATCCCGGAATGCCCCTTACTTGAGGGTACATACAGCTCAATCTTGCGCTCGTCACGGACAAGGACGTCGACGTACAGACGAGAGCTGATGATGTCACGAAGCGTAGTGCACGTGTCCCGCAAGGCGAGGGACACGCTGATGTCGTCCTCGACGTGTACGAGGATGAGGTCCCAGATATGGGGGTATGAGGCCGGATGGATCGATGGCGGGGAGGGAATATTGGCGAGGGGTGGGCGAGGATCGTGAGCTCCGGGTGCTGGGGTGGCAGTGGGATTCACATTGGTCATGGCCGGAGACGAAGGGGAAGTGGCCATCCTGGCTTCCTGGATCATAAGAGGTGGAAGAAGGTTAATGTGGTGGTTCTAAGACAACAGTTAAGTGTGCTCTCACAGGAGGAGCTGTGCGGAATGAAGTCACGAGGCCGGCCGTTTCCTGTTCCATGATGGCCGCGCCGGACGGTCTTGGCAATGACGCACATGGAGTTGCGGGCGTAGAGGCCGCAGGCCGCAATGGGCTGTGCACGAGCAGTCAGCCCGCCCTGTTTATGTAGTATGGACCCTCGGCCTGAGCACGCCCTTGAGCCAGTCATGCGTAAGGTCGAGCGGGGCCATGGGGTGGGAGTTGTGGAGAGATAGACAGCGAAGAACGAAGATGAGGAGACGAGGTCCTGGGTTATCGCATCATCATCGCCTCCACCTATCACAGCCCCACTTGCCCCGCAGAGGCACTACCGCGAAGAATGTCCAAGCTAGTACCAGCAGCAAAGCACAGAACATCCACAGGACATCGAGTATTCCCTGACGCCCCCCATCTGCTCAATGTGGATGACGGCCGCCACACCACCGCTCACACACCAGTCACTGTTGTCGTGTATTCCGTCGTCCGCAAAGACTGAGAAGATGCAGTTCCCACACGATGCAGTGCTCGCACACACACAGCGCCCTCACTCTCACCGATCCTGAGCTCATCAACTCGCGGTGCAGCCAGGCGTCCGTCGGTTCCACGTCGCGCATCCCCACCTCTGTCTTGTTCATTGTCACTCACTTAACACCAACACTCACTACAATGACATCCAACCTTAAATAGCCTTACTCGAGACCCCACGCGATCAGTGTAAAGCTCTCATCGTCAACCCTTCCCTCACATTCGTTCCATGCGCTCGCAGCGTTCGCCTCCGAGGAATACCCATAATCAACCTTGCCCGCCGGCCCATCCGCCAGACTCGCTTTCGGGCGACAAGCCGCCGGCCGCCCAGTCCAGCCTGTCCCAGCCGGCCGACTTCCTCTCAACATGCTCGACATACCCAACGCGACGATCACGTTCGTGCCTGTTGCCCGCCATGCTGGGCCGCGTCGGTCGGCATCGTCGCGTCCCGTCGCCCGACACGGTCCACCAATCACCCAGCTCATAATCGTCAAGGTGAGGAATGTGCCAGCTACCGGGGCACCTGATCCGAAAGATATGCCCATCATGACTGGCAGATCAACGTTCGGCCGGACGATGCGAACGAATTTGATGCGGGGCAACGTCGATTTGAAGATCGTCGTGATCGTGGCGTTATCGGCCCGGCCAATCCCGCCGCGTGGAATACAACGTTGCTACGTGGCGCCATGAGCGAGCCGTACGCGCCAACGCGCGATCTGTTCATTGGGGGATGTGAGAACGTCGTGCCGGCCGAAGAGGAGCGCAACGTGCGTGAGTGAGCGTGTGCGTGTGCGCATAGTAGCGTCGCTCGGTGCTCACAACGCTGGAAGCACCGACACGTTCATGCCAAGCGGCGGGCAAGCCATCGACGTCGTCGTCAAGCCATGGCAAGCGGCAACCGCCGCAGCGCGTCGTGTCCGCCGTGTCGGCTCGCCTTTCGGCCCAACCCACCCGACACACCTTGGCAAGACACGTAAACGTGCACAGCTGCATCGCTGGCGTCGTGTCAACGTACACAGCCTCGGGTGTGCACATCCAGCGGCCAAGATCTCGGCATGGCTGCGCGTTATCATCTGCCAATCAGGGGGGCGGAAATCGTCAGCCGGGCGAACGTCGGCCGACTTGGCACATTCGACGCGCAATCGAAGTTATCGAGCTCCCAGCCGCGCGATTCTTGGACGTTTTGTCGGGCCCGATGTCGAGGACGATGAGCAAGAGGGAAATCAGGAGCGAATCGCGCGCACGGTAATTGTCAGCTTGTGCATGTCGGCCGACGACGAGGACGTTTGCCGCGCCGATAATGTCTTCGGGTGAGGATGTGCTCTTGGAATCGGGTCCCTCTCTTCGGCCGGGGCTCGCGCAGCGAGTAGGAGGAGACGTATTTGTCAGATGATTAGCCCGCCGGCCGAAGAGGGACGTTATCGTGGCAGCGAGCCCTTGGTATCGTCCTCGAGATGGACCCAATGAGCGCGGCGCGCTGCCCTCTTGGCGAGTAGACGCTGGCGCGTTTGTCACGAGGCGAGGTTGACGGCCGAACGCTGCCCGAAAGCGCGCGTTATCGAGAACGATGAGACGCTCGTCGGGGGACGAGTACCGATCGACAAGCGCTCGTCGAGGTCACGGAGGCTTAGGAAGTGGACGCGCCGCGCGCTCTGCTGTGCTTGACGTGCTCGGCGGGCGACGAGACGGACGAGGAGGCCCGAAAGACCCCTTCCCAGAGGACGGTCGACTGCAGCGTTAGATCAGACGGACGCGATGGCCCGAAATCATGGCTATCTCGCGCAGCGATGTGAGATGGCGCTGACGCGTTTGGTCGGTCGCGTCGGGTGTGTGACGCGACGCGACGCGGCGCGGGGCACCTCTACTCTCGTCTCATCACCACGTCACTGGAGTCTCTCAGTCTGCGACTATGTGTTCAGCGCACAGCGGAGGCACAGTCTTTACAGTCACGGCGCCAGCCATCCGATGAATCGGCTGCCACCCCATCCCCCTTCTTCCTCCCATTGGCTTCTGACCCGACTTCGGCCCACCTCGACCCCTCACTCGCAGTCAACGACCTCCAGAACCGTGATGTCCTCATCGCGCGACACAGCCGCATGCGCGCTCTTGCTTGCGGGTCTTGGCTCGCTCGCTCCTTCGGCCGCACTCACACCCGATGCTAACGCGACGCGGCAGCCGACCACCGACCGCCCGCAGCGACACCTCGTCGGCCGGCGCGGCGCAGTTGCCCGCCGCCGCCGAGCCCGAGTTCGCTCGCCGAGCCCGCCCGCCCTGAGGCTCGGCGGCGGTGTTGGCAACGCGGCGTGGCGGGCTCGGCTTCCTCGGCTTCAGGGCCGGCGTCATTGAGTAGGAGGCTGGGGTGGGGTCCCCGCCGCTCCTTGAGCGTGAGTTGCCGGGTTAGATCGATAGCCTGTGGTGGGCTTTCTGGAGTGTAGACGATTCGTTGGTCCCAGCAGGACTGACTGCACTATGCACCCCGTGACAGAAACGGGGGAGCGAAGCAGGGGACCAGGATGAAGCTGGGGGAGAGGAGGCCAATCCGTCCGCGCCGCCGCCACACGATAACAGACGCACGATGACGACACAACACAATTTCGGTCCATCACTGCTTTCACAACAACACCATCACTCTGAGCCTCAACACACCATTACAAACACCCTCGTCGCATGTCCGTCGCGTCCAGCGCCAGGCGGTTCCCCACAGAACTCCTGGATGCCATACGCACGCATGACCGAGCAAGCTTGTCCCCGCCCGAACCCCCATCGCGGCCCACGATCGACGAGCAGAGCGAGCGGTACGACGCGTGTCGCGCGCTCCAGGCGGCGGGGGTACGCTGTACCCTGTGGTTCGAGGACGCAGACCGGTACCACGGCGTCCCGACCGTCCTGTTCGACATCTACATCCTCGTCGACGACATGGACGCGGCCGAGCGCGTTCTCACCCAGGTTGGCTGGCAGCCCACGACGATAAACCAGGGGAAGGTGGGCAGCGCCGTCTTGTCATCACCTGTTGTTCGACTCGTCCCGCCTGGCGTGGACCCTATTCCGCCGCCCAAACCTCCTCCGCTTGAGGGCAATGGATCCGTGTTCTATAGGCTGCCGACGACGGTCGCGCTCCTGCCTGCCCATGTGTGGAGCTACGACCTCACAACCCACCCACCCGACTCGCTGTTTCCCCGGCTCCCTGCGCTGCTTGATGCCATGATCGACACGACATTGACCGACAGCGACGAGATGGGACACGAGCGCTGGGCGATCGGCATACACATAGCGTACCTCTATCACTACGTTCGCGAGATCCGAGACCCCGCGTTCGTCCAGTCGCTGCGGTTCGACAACCGCCAGTTCCACAACGACATTTGCGCGGGCATGATGGTTGGAACTGTTCCAGTCGCTGCGCATGGGCGCCGTGTACGCGAGGAGATACGGCGCGGGGAGAGGCAGATGATAGAGCAGTGCTCGGACTGGGAAGACCCGCGGCTGTTCTTTCTCATTGTCCACAATCGTACTAGCTTGAGCAATGCAGACGGATAGGGCACCGCCCACCATGCGAGTGAAACACTTTGCCTCAGCGTCCTCGCACAGCATCTCAAACCTCATCATCACCATGTCAGCCCGAAGACGACCCCCAAGCTGACGCCGTCAGGCGAGTTTCCGCAGCAGGGCGTACAGTATATGTCAATGCATTACCATCCCCCAGCCGAGTCTACTCCCCCTTGCCCTCGGCCTTCTCCCCCTCCTTGGCCTCCTTCAGCTTCCTCCTCTTGCTCGCCTCGATCATCTCGCGCTTCTTCTTGCCCATCTCCTTGGCCACATCGCGTCCGCCGCCGCCAACAGCCTTGCGCTTGACGGGCGCCTTGGCGAGCTTGCGCTTGAGGTTCTTGCTGGGCTTGGGCATGCTGAGGGCGTACTCGGGCACGGGGCAGCCGCTGGCGCGGAGCACGTTGGCGATGGTGCGGAGGTAGGGCCCGTCCTCGGTAGAGAAGAAGGTGATGGCCTTGCCTGGGCGGCCGGCACGGCCTGTTCGTCCAATGCGGTGGATGTACGACTGGACAGTCTGCGGGAAGTCGTAGTTGATGACCACCTTGACGCCGCGGAAGTCCATACCGCGCGCAAGCACCTCGGTGACAACGAGGACCCAGACCGAGCCCTCGCGGAACGCGGCAATGGCTGCGTCGCGCTTCGTCTTGCTCCTTGATGAATGAACTGCCTCGGCACGCACACCGTCCATTACGAGCTGCTTCGAGAGCTCGTCCGCACGCTCGATCGACTGAACGAAGATGAGCGATGGGTAGGGGAGGCCACCCTCTTTGACGAGGTTCTGGAGTGCGAGGATCTTGCCTGCCTCCGAGCCGGTGTACAGGAGCGACTGGTCGACGGTCGTGACAGCAGAGTCCTTGACACCGACGACGACACGCACTCCGCCGTCCTTGAGCCAGCGGCGAGCGAGCTCCTCGGCGCCGGCAGGCATGGTCGCGGAAAGGAGACACTTCTGGATGTCCGGGTTGGTGCACGCGCCGACGATGGGCACGACCTGCGGCCGGAAGTCAGGGGAGAGGAGACGGTCCGACTCGTCGAGGATGATGTGTTTTGTCCTGTTTGTCAGCTGGCATCGCTTCAAAAGTAAGCTCACTGAGCAAGAGAAATCTTCTTCGCCTCGATGAGCTGGTGCAACCGCTCAGGAGTAGCAATGAGCACATCCACTCCGAGGTGGCCCTCGCCGTCTGCACTCTCAGCGTCGCTTCCCTCCGCCTCGTCATCATCCTCGTCGCTCGTCGCCTCCCCAGGTGCAGAGTCGCATACTGCCTTCTGGGTCGCCTTGGATAGGACGATACACCTCCACTTGCCGCGAGCCGTGGCGGCCTTCAGAACGCCATGGATCTGGACAGCGAGGTCGTGCGTCGGCACAACGACGATGGAGCGGATGCCAAGACCCGTACCGAGCTTGCGCGCTGGCTGACCGAGGGCGACAAGCGTAGGAAGCAGGTATGACAGCGTCTTTCCAGAACCCGTGGGTGCGATGCACATGGTGTCATTTCCCTCCAGTAGCGAGCCGCCAACAGCGCACTGCACGCCCCACAGGCCGTGGATATTGGCGTCGGCAAGCGCACGGAGGAGCGGCTTGCGTAGTGGTGCACCTGGTGACGAGCGGAAGAGCGAGGCGAGGTCCGTCGTGAGCGAGGTCGGCAGTGGGTCCGGCCCGGTCAGAGTGATCTTCTGTTGTGGTGGTGCTGGGATGGGCGTGGACGACGACGAGGCATCCGACTCGGACTCGGACTCGGACTCCATCGCAGCAGGCTTCGAGGCCGCATTGTCGCCAAAGAAGTTGAGCGATGCCGGGAGAGCAGCCTCCTTGGCCTTGCCCTTGCCCTTCTTGGACGACTCCTTCTTCTGGCGGGTCAGCGTCATGGAGAGCCAGTGACCTACGTTGAAGAGGTCAATGTCCTTGGAGAAGCGGGAGCGGTCGAACCGTGCTCCTGATGTGAGGAGGTTGAATGCAGAGCTCATGGTGGTGAGAATGAACTGTGATGGGTTGAGATGTGGAGAGTGCAGGTGGGGGGGTGGAGCAGTCGCGAGACCATCAACATTGCAGCTTGTCAACTTTTGTGAATCCACCGTGGGAAAGTGACTTTCAATGACGACAAGGTGACTGGACGACCAAACGACGCGTCCATCTCAACAACAACCTCCCTCCATCTCACCTCCTTCTTTCGACGACATCTTGCTCAGCAAGAGCACAACGCGGCTGCAATACTCACGACACGTTACCTGGCCCCTCGACTCGCCCGCACAATGACGGGCACGCTCCGTACCTCACGCTCCAAGGCCGACAGCCGGGTATCGCTCATCTCCGATGTGAAGCCTGAGCCTGCCAGCGGCGCGTTCACCTCGCTGCGGAGATCGACACGCTCAACAACGCGCGACTCTGAGCCTGCATCAGCGTCTTCCTCGTCGCTCGGGCTCTCGGCGTACGCGTACCAGGCTCCAAGCCCGCGCAAACGCGCCAAGATCGAGCCGAAGGAGGAGCCTCTGAGCCCCGTCAAGCGCGGCAAGGCCAAGGCGAAGGTCGAGGAGGATGACGAGCCGCTTGTCAAGGTGTCCAAGGAGGATACGGTAGCAGCCAAGAGGGAGAAGAAGCAGGGACAGCCACTACCCGCGCGGACGAAGGCTCATCCCGAGCCGGCGAGATGGTACGAGCAGTATCAGCTCATCGAGAAGATGCGGGCGGGCATCGACGCGCCAGTCGATACCATGGGTTGCGAGCGACCACGGACGATGGAGGGCCTGGATCCGAAGGTAATAGGATAGCCATGTGTCACTGTGCTGACTCCAGACTCTCCGTTTCCATATCCTCATCTCGCTCATGCTGTCTTCACAGACTAAGGACGCAGTGACCTCGCAGGCTGTTATCAACCTCCATGAGGCCCTTCCTGGTGGCTTGTCTGCCGAGTCTCTTGCCGCCGCGACAGAAGACACAGTCGCCAACGCAATCAACAAGGTTGGCTTCTGGCGACGCAAGACGGAGTACATCCAGGCCGCTGCCAAGAGGCTCCTCCAGCGATCAGGTGACGACGCCGGCGATGTGCCGCAGTCCATCGAGGAGCTGGTCGAGCTCAAGGGCGTGGGCCCAAAAATGGGGTTCCTGGCTCTCCAGGCGTGCTGGGATATGTATGTGTGGAGCCACTCCGGCGCTGACGGGACCAGCAATGCAGGTATCGGTGTCGACGTGCACGTTCACCGCATCACCAACCGGCTCAAGTGGCACAAGCCACCGACCAAGACCCCAGAAGAGACGAGGTGAGCTGGCCCTGTAGGTCAGAGGCTGACGGCAGGGTCAACCTCGAATCTTGGCTGCCTCCACCCCTGCACAAGCCCGTCAACCCGCTCCTTGTCGGCTTTGGTCAGACCATTTGCCTGCCGGTCGGCCCGAGGTGTGACATTTGCCTCTTGGGACAGGAGCGCATCTGCCCCTCAAGACAGAACGTCAATTCTGCTGGCCGCAAAGAGGTGTCGTACGCCTTCATGGAAGGGAACAGCGGGCCCAAGGTGGAGATTGGGTACGAGGAAACGGAAACCCCGACCGGCCCATCGGACGTCGGACCAAACGGCGACGCGCCACCGGGCGAGGTCGCGGACGCGTCGGAGACAGGGGTCGTCAAAGACGAGCACTGACCACCTCGGCGCTTTGGTTGGTCCCTCACACCGGTGTCGCCCGGTGACTGTCTCACTTGTGTGCTCTGATTAGCTTTTTTGTGTGCGCACAGGTAGGTGCAGGTGTAACTGTGATTGCTATGTGCATTATGGGCGGAACTACAAGTCCCTACGAAGTCTAACGGCGACACGTATGTCTACTTTTATGGGAATGTGGGCAACCCCACAGACCAAGCGGCAACGCGCGTTACGCGCTGCCGCTGTTGTTTGGCGACATGTGTCGCCGCCTAGTACCAGCCGGTGCCGTAGTGGGGGCCCTGCTGGTACCCGTCATACGACGTGCCGTACTCGTTGTAGGTGTCGACCGCCGCGGCGGCCTCCTGCGGTGTGGTGTCAGCTCTGTTGCCCAATGTTGACTGATCGTGTCCACTTACGGTGTCCACCGAGTCCAGGAACTGGATGACATCGTCATGCATCTCACGGAACGAGGCGTAACGGTTCCAGAACGCAATGTTCTGGAAACCGGGCTCCGAGGCGAGAGACTGACGGGGGAGGTCGGTGACGACCGCAACAACGCGGTGGCGCGCGTAGTCCATGGCCTGGACAGGGGTAGGGCCGCCCTCAAGCAGCTCGCCATAACCCTCTTCAGTGAGGATCTCGGTAATCCAAGTCGTGTACGTCTGGGAGAGCGACGACGACATGGTTGGTTGGTTGGTTGTTGAGGTTGGTGTGAAAGGGAGTTGTTGTTTTGGGGGGTGACTCGAGCAAGCTCGAGTTGGGAGGAGATGAGGGGAGTAGTGGATTGAAGTCAGTTGCAGACCCGCCGACATGCAAACTTATAGGTTGAGAAAGGCGATGGTGAGCAGCGCAAACATCATGTCGACAACACGTTGGGTGGTGGTGGTGATGGCTGTGGGCGTGGCAGTGGGCCTACGAGGTGCCTTTCGGGGCCAACAAGGGGCGAGGGTGTGCATGCAGCATCAGAGCATCAAAGCAGCGTGTGCGTCGTGGGTGTGCACGAGCCTGCTGTCTGTTGTCCGCACTTCTGCGAGGCGCCGCGCGCGCGTGTTTGTCAGGCAGACGGTGATGCAAGGCGCGGCGTGCGTGTGCGTTTGTGGCGTGTTGTGTGTTGTGCGTGCCACCAGAGGCGAGGCCATCAGACCTCTGCCTCGGGGGGGCGGTACAGACACAACACGGCACACACGCGAAAGACGTGCGCAAGTTCTGGACTCTCACGCTCTGTCCGCCTCGAGGCCAGTCGTCTGAGCGCCACCATTGTACACGGCTCGGATGCCACGCCTACGCGTGTAGCGGCCCCAGCGCAGGCACTGCCCCTGAGAAACCAATAAGTAAGGCCACAGTGAGGACAGCTCTGCAGCTGGCACGAGCTGCACGCTGGCTTCTTTCTGCCTCGCACCGCACGCATGCCTGCAGGGCCCGTGCGCCACCATGCTTGTGTATGCTTGCTCCTTTGCGTGGTCCGTGCCAGACATGCCGAGGCGGTCGGGCTGCCCCTCGCCCAGCAGCGGAGTGTATCGGGTCCGTCTGCGTGCTCGCGTTCGGACTCCATCAAAGGCGGTAGGAGGACGACTCTTTGTTCGGCCCGAGCAAAAGCAACGACGACGCGTTACCTGTCGCCTTGTTGTCGCGTGCATCAGACCATCAAGCCTTGCCGCACTTCGCCACTGCATTCCGAGCGCCACCCACGCGCAGGCGCCACCACGCACGCCACACTCGTTGATCTTCCCGCTTTGTGCCTCCGCCGCACGGGTCCTTTGGGCCCAGACAAGGCTTGGGCCCATGCGCTCTTCTGCCGTGCACAGGTCTGAGCGTTGTGCGGGCAATGATGTCGATATCGGCGTGTTGATTGTGTGTGTTGTTGTGTGTGGATAACGTGGGCCTCGGGGCGAGGCGGTGATGGATGGATCCGCACAACAAACAACTGCACCACAACAATGACTCGCGGTCACGCTCTCGCTCCGATCTGATCTGATCAGATCAGATCAGCGGCAACACCCCCAAAACACTGACTCTCTCGCACCACCATGCGCCGAGCACACCCCCGCCCCAAACTCTCGCCGGGCATTGTTCTGCTTCTCTCGGCGCCGATCATTCAGCGGCGGCTGCCGTCGCCCCGTTACTGTAGCACGCGTTTCAGCCACACTCAGCGTTGGCTTGGCGATTGGCGCTGTGCATTCGCCGCCGCGCTGATCTGTTGGATTGGTTTAGGCTATTCCGTGTGAGGTGGATCTGTCCCCTCGAGGGAGTGCTGGGAGGGGCGCGAGTGGCTGTTGTCTGCCTGTTACGCTTGTCCGCTCCTTTCGGACGTAGTCGCGTCGACTTGGCGCCCCCTTATTGTCACGACGGTCAAAGGCTGGACAAGTGCCTCATTTGCGCGTCCACGCTCTTCGTGGCGAATACAAAACAGGTCCATGGAACAAGGGCCACTACATACATAGTTCAACTACTGATCCCGCCTAAGACAAAGAAAGCGAGCACAGTGCTCGGCATGAAAGCTTACCACTACCCCTAATGCTGGAGTGAACCAGCCCTCTCCACATGTGCCACATTGACCTTTTCGTCGACGTGGTCCGCGAACTGGTTGACCTGGGTGCTCTTGAACTTCCACGCGGGGACACGGTGCTCGAAGAGCAGGTCAAGTTCACCGTAGGACCGCTTGCTGGTCTCTGGCAGGCGGAGGAAGCAGTACACAGTGCAGAGGAACGCTGACCCTCCCCAGAATAGACCCGACTTTGGACCCCAGTTCTGCCACGTTAGTTGGAAAAAGGGTCACCAGACTCACCCATGACTGAGCACCGAGCATTCGGGGAACAATGATTCCGCAGATAATGTTCATGACCTGGTACGCGATGCGCGAGAGTACGATTGACTTCTGGCGGAGGCGGGTGGACGACACTTCGGCAATGATTGTGTAGCAGAGAGGACCAAGGGACCTTTGAACGTCAGCTTGACCGACAATACCCACTTACGCGTTGTAAATGAAGTTGAGGGCAATGAGGAGGGAGCCGATGGCGTAAGTCACGTCAATGTACTTCTTGCTGAACACGCCGTCGACCTCATTCTTCTTGGTGAAGCCCAGTCCACCGATTATGAAGAGCACAAAGGACATGAGCCCCATGCCCACCATGTAAATGGAGCGGCGGCCAAAGAGGGTCATGAGGATCCAAGAGACACAGGTGCCGATGACGAACTGGGCGTTGAGGATCATGTTGAGCGAGAATGCGAGATTGGTTCCGATCCCTGCTACCGTGAGGAACTGCACACCCTGCCCGATGAGGTTTTGGCCCGACAAGAGCTGCCGTTAGCGGTGTCTCCACACTCCCACCCACTTGCATCGCGAACACCATCATGGAGATCTCGGTACGCCGGCGGTCGGTGCCGCGGAAGCACTGGATGTAGCTCGTTCCCTCGGCGATCTGGCGCTCGAGCTCGTTGGTGTGGACCATCATCGCGACCGTGTTCTTGATATCCTGCGGGGAGATGTACTTGGGATTCGTGAGACGTGAGACCGAGTGCTCTGCCTCGTCGAGGCGGTTCTTTCGGACGAGCCACCAAGGCGACTGGGGCGAGAACCACACGATGATGAACAGCGGAATGACCCACACCCACTGGATGACGAAGGGGATACGCCACGCCCAGTCGGTCGTTCCAGTAGTCGTAGCCTTTACGACTCCCGAGCTGAGGAGGATGCCGATTCCCCAGCACGCGTTGACGTACGCTGCGAGGTAGCCGCGCAGCTGGATAGGACAGACTTCGGAGGCGTACGCCGTCGTGAGTGTCTGGAAGACGCCCCAGGGGATGCCACAAAACACTTCGGCAATGACGAGCATGGTGAGGGACTTCTGTCAGCGGGCTCCGACGGTGCCACTTACGTTGGCGAAGACCATAATGAAGATGAAACCTGTGAGCGCGACGATCGAGACCATCATGACGATCTTGGGACCGTAGCGGTCGGCGGCCCATCCGTTGATCTGGGGTCAGTGCCGCCTTCCGGCTTTAAACCTCACCATAAGGCCGATGATGCCACCGGCGGACGAGCCATTAGACAGCGCTGACTGCCACTCCGCAGGGATGATGTATCCAACTTCGTTGGCTCCAGGAGCTGGCACGCCGAAACGGCGGAGGAAGGCGGGGTGTCCGTAGAACGAGCCAATGACGACCACATCGTACCCCTCCATTATGAGCGCGGCCGATAGCAGCATGGACCACATGATCGCCTTGCGGTGGGTACGCCACCCGTCCTTGATGGTCATCTTGTGCTCGGCGGTGTCGGCGGCCTGCGCATCGCGGAGCATCTGGTCCCCGAGGTCGGGGTTGACCTTGTCGTCTGGGACGACGATGGCCTTGTCGTCGTGGCTGTGCGCCATTGTGTTTGTTTACTTGGCGATGGATAGGCACTCGACGAGCGAGAGAATGGACAAAGATGACAGGCTGTCACACTCGATCGTCAGGTTTAATATCCTTGAGTGACTTGGCAGCGGGTATGAGGAGGCATTCTCTTCCTCAGATCCAGGGTGGCTGCCGGCACAACCCGAGAACTCGGCAACCTCGACCCCGGAGAGCTCGAGTGGGCTCCGCGGACGAAAGGCGGGGCCGTGTCAACGCAGCATCGTCAGTTGTCGGGCTGTTCGCGGTGAAAGTGTGCCAAGTTTGCGGTGGATACGAGTGTTCTTCATTCCGCTACGGAGACGACGCGGGGGATAGCTGGGAGAACAGATGCCTCTCGACGGTGAGCACATCGTCGGGAGCGCTCAGCCTCGGCCATTCTCAGCATGCTTCACAGCGAGATCGCGCCGAATAAGAACGGGCAGCGACACCCATGCCCGACGGTGACGATGTGTGGACGAGGTGTAGACCCAAGTGTCTAGTCGGAGGTGGCGACGGCCCGGTAAAGTGAAGTGAGATGGAGAGAGCCACATGTGTCCGGTATGTCATTCAGCAGTTTTCGCGAGGTGTCGCCGGCGACCCAATGAGCTCTCGTACGCTGGCTGCGCAGCCCCGTGCCACCGCTAGGGGCACAGATCGAGATCTGGATCGGAGGCGGTGGGCATGAGGAAGTGGCCGAGGGAGGGAAGGGGAGAGCGTGGACAGAGCAGGGCGGTCGAGACTAAGTACTTGCCATTCGGGCCGCTTCCTCGGCCCGTTATGTATTTCGGCCCGTTCAATGGCTGCGCTTCGGTGACTCGCATCAAACACGTTCGGGACGGATTTCGGATTTGGCCTTCAGACGAGTCACATGAACACGACTGAGTTACGGGGCAACAGCTTCCCCACAAGACAAGTGGACGTATGAACGTGCGGGGCATATGCAGCTCTGCTGTACGTTGCACATCCACAGCGACCGCCGGGAGGTCTCCGACGATATCCGCCGTCAACTCGCCGAGCGTTGTCGTCACTGCCAGTGAGCGCCGCGCGTCGGCCCGTCGGACAGCAGGTCATATGATCTGGCGCGCGCGCTCTGAACTTCCTGCCATCACCCGACCATCATGAAGTTTACTGACGGACTGTGGGTATGACCGCTGGCAAGACTAACGTGTGACAGATGGAGGCGGCCCACGGGCGTGCAGTTCCAAGGCGGCGTTGAGGTCGTCGAGGTGCTGCAGCACGACACGCGCGGGATCGAGGCGCTCGTCGCAATCCGCCATGTCGCTTCGCGCGGGGACACGCTGAATGGTGCGCACGGGGTATGAGCTCCGCTGATGCCAGGCTCGCTCATCACGCTCAACGTCTCATCGCCGATGGACGACGTGATCAAGGTCCGCATTGAGCACCACCAGGGCGGGCGTGAGCGGGGTCCGCACTTCGAGCTCTTTCCTGACGGCGAGCCACCGGCGCCGAAGACGTCAGCCGCAAAGGGCGGAGACTCGCTGTCGTTCACCAGCGGCGCTCTCAAAGTCGACCTCAACACCGCGCCCTTCTCGTACGGCCTGACCTTCTCCGATGCCTCCTCGGGGTCGGACAACTTCCTCTGCGCCGTCCAGCCGAAGGGGAGTGCGGTGGTCGACGTGCCCGCACACCTCACCCTCGGGATGCAGTCCCAGAACGGCTGCCTCACCACGCTGCCGGATACGATGGTGCGCACGGACCACTTTGGTGTCGACGGCACGCTGAACCGCGGCCTTGTGCGGTTCATGCTGAACGAGACGACGCTCTCGATCGGGGAGAACATCTACGGCCTCGGCGAGCGGTTCGGCCCCTTCATCAAGAACGGCCAGGTCGTCGGCATCTGGAACCAAGACGGTGGCACGTCGTCGGAGCAGACGTATAAGAACATTCCATTCTTCCTGTCCTCAAAAGGCTACGGCATGTGAGTGCTGCACCCAGCCAACCCTGACGCCAGGTTTGTCAACCACACCGAGGAGGTCGAGTTTGAGGTCGGTCGCGAGAAGTGCTCCAAGGTCGGGGTGAGCGTGCGGGGCGAGCGGCTCGAGTACTTCATCATTGGTGGCGGTTCGATGAAGGCGGCCCTGCAGAACTATGTGCGGATGACAGGCCGCCCGGCGCTGCCCCCGGCGTGGACGTACGGCCTGTACCTCTCGACGTCGTTCACGACCTCGTACGACCAGAAGACTGTGTCTGGCTTCCTTGCCGGGATGCGAGAGCGTAACTGCCCCGTGCGCGTGCTCCACCTCGACTGCTTCTGGATGAAGCGGTACGACTGGTGCTCGTTCGACTTTGACCCCGACACGTTCCCCGACCCGGAGCGGTACATTGCGGATGTGAAGAAGGAGTACGGCGTCAAAGTGTGCGTGTGGATCAACCCGTACATCTCGCAGCGGGCCTCGATCTTCAAAGAGGGCGCTGAGAAGGGATACTTCCTCAAACGCAAGAACGGCGACGTCTGGCAGTGGGACGAGTGGCAGGCCGGCAATGCCATCGTCGACTTCACCAACCCCGCCGCGCACAAGTGGTACGCTGGGCTCGTGACCAAGCTGCTCGACATGGGCGTCGACACGGTCAAGACCGACTTTGGCGAGCGTATCCCGCATCAGGACGTCGTGTACTTTGACGGCTCGGACCCGGCCAAGGCGCACAACTTCTACTCGTTCATGTACAACAAGTGCGTGTTCGAGGCCGTCGAGGCCAAGTACGGCAAGAATGAGGCGGCGCTGTTCGCGCGCTCCGCCACGGCGGGCGGGCAGAGGTTCCCCGTACACTGGGGAGGAGACTGCGAGTCGACGTTTGAGGCGATGGGCGAGACGCTGCGCGGCGGGCTGTCGCTCGCGGCGTCGGGCTTCGCCTTCTGGTCGCACGATATCGGCGGGTTCGAGGGCCATCCGCCGCCCGAAATCTTCTGCCGCTGGGTCGCGTTCGGCCTCTTCTCGTCCCACTCGCGCCTGCACGGCTCCAACTCGTACCGTGTTCCTTGGAACTATGGCGACGAAGCGACGGCCATCACGGCCAAGATGGTGCGCGCAAAGTGCCGCCTCATGCCGTACATCTACGCGCAGAGCATCCTCGCGCACGAGATCGGCACGCCCGTGATGCGCGCCATGGTGATTGAGTTCCCCGAGGACCCGGCCTGTGCCTTCCTTGACAAGCAGTACATGTTTGGAGACTCGCTGCTTGTCGCGCCGGTGTTCCACGCATCAGAGGCCACGTTCTACATCCCAGCTGGGAAGTGGACGTGCTTCTGGACTGGCGAGATCATCGAGGGCCCGAGGTACGTCAGCAAGAAGGACTACCCGCTCGACTCGATCCCCGTCTACGTTCGCCCGAACAGTGTGCTCCTTCTTGGTCCCGAGGATGTTGAGCTCCCCGACTACGAGTATGGCAAGGCCGGACTCGAGGTGCGCACCTATGAGCTTGAGGAGGAGGTCGAGGTCAAGGTACCCACCGGCAAGGGCGCGGCGTGGGCTGGCTCGGTCAAGGTCGCACCTGGGGGTAAGATCACCGCTTCGGAGGTCAAGGTTAGGGCGTGAGGCGGTAAATAGAAGAGCTAGGAAAGGGGCCTGATGTTGGGTTGGACATTTGTGGCACTTGATAGAGGCAATGAGAACCGATGCAAGAGTCATCCACACTCGTCATGCACAATGTCTGGGTCCAACTCGTCCAGCCTACGAGCGCCTTCCCAATCCCAATGAGCATTCCATGCTCGCGAGCATGCCTCAGGGTCAAGGCGCTCTCGCACCCAGGGTCTCTTCACGCTCAGATCTGACCACCAGACCCCGTCAACATCCAAGGCCACTTAGCTCAGCTGGTTAGAGCGCATGCTTAACACTCGATCCGAGCGCTACGCATGAGGTCGGCGGTTCGATCCCGCCAGAGGTCAGGCAGTTCTCTTCGCTAGTATATCGGTTAGTATAACCGCCTCTCATGAGAGAGAAAGATCGCGGTAGAGCAGGGTTCGACTCCCTGGCGGAGAATGCCACACTCAAGCCTGGTTATATCAGTCGGTAGATAGTTTGACTCTTACTACTAAGACATCAAAATGTCATGGGTTCGAGCCCCATACTAGGCTTACTCTTTTGCCTGTGTCGTTGGAAGAAGAGGACGAAAGACGAGGTCGAAAGTGAAGGTGGTGTGAGGTGGTGAAATTTTTGGTGGCGCTGGGTGGAGGTGCGGTGATGATTGTCGGATGTGTGGCGCCGATCCGGGGCCCAATCGTGTCAGTCGGAACGATGGTGCCGTGTGGTCGACGAGGCGAGTGCAGTGCAGTGCATTTGCGTAATCGGGATCCCGTCACGAGGCCGTCTGAGCAGCTCGAGCACGCGCTTGGAGCGAGCCCGTCACGACGGCGGGCGCGGCGGGGCGGTGCCCATGATTCCCAGCGACCAGCCTCCGGTGATCTCGGTGACCTGATTTTGGCCGAGTGACTGACGACCACACGGCCATTTGGACGGGACGGGACACTGCTGGGCATGGGAACCGCGTCGGCACGGTGGTCACCTGCGTGCGTGTGCTGTTTGGGTTTGACACCGGCATCTGCTCAAGCCTGGACTTTGTGTCTCGGGCTCCGATAGCATGCAGGAGGTCTGTTACAGGTTACACATGCCCCAGCCACCATCACTCTGGCGTCGCTGTTGTTTACGCTGCCCCTGATAACGAACGTCTCACACGTCTCCGGTTGAAACACACAGACCGCGGGCTCACGACTCTCTCTCTCTGGCTACTGCATACGACACCAACGTACGTGTCCTGCGCAGTCGCTCGCCGTACAGCCCTACAGAACACGTACATTTACCAATGCAGCAGCATCGACCCGCCTGGAGCCTCGGATGTATTAAAGGCACGCGTTTCACCCTGATGCCATGAGACTGTTCCTCTGTGGAGCCTGGCAACCCCCGCATTCGAGTGCCGGCATGCTTGGGTGCTGCGGCCGACATGCTTATCCATGCTTAGTGCGCTATGTACCCCAGGTTTACCGGAATGGACAGACAGGCCAGACGCGCGCGACGCCGCCGCCGCCGATCATCTGCTGCTTCCCACCCACCACCACCACGCAACAACACGATTACGAACGTAACCAGGGGAAGCAGGAAGCAGGTTACGATCGCTGCTCACACGGCCGGTTAGCCCGTACCGCCGCATCCATCCGTACCCGCCGGTGCCGGCGTCGACGACGTTGACGACGAGGGATACGACGACGACACCAAACACGGCCCCGTTAAGGCCCCCGCGCTCGCGCCTGTTGACATGTTTGTTGCTCGGAGAGGAGGGAGGGCTGGGGATGATACATAAAAGGCGAGCGAGGGCGGTCGGGCTGAGGCCCCCTATTCCCCCCATCCACGATGCGGTCGGCCATCCTCTTCTCCCTTCTCGCTATCGTCGCCTCGGCGTCGGCGTCGGCCATCGAGCCGGCCAAGCGCGGCGGCCCGACTATCCTCAAGATGCACCAGCAGGCCGTTGCTCGCGACGCTGGTAACCCCCACAGAGGCCTGCACCGGCGCCAGCAGGCGGACAGCGCCAACAGTACCAACAACATTCCCCTGCAGTCCGCGGCCTGGGACTTTCAGTATCTCGTCGACATTGAGGTGGGGACCCCGCCTCAGAACATGACAGTCCTCCTCGACACCGGCTCCACGCCACTGTGGGTGTTCACCGAATGTGACGACCCCAACGATTGTGGTGCCGCGCAGCGCTTCAACCCCAACGCATCGACGTCCCTGCAGAGGCTCGGCACCGACTTCGTAGCCAATTATGGAGGAGACTGGGGAACCGCCGCCTTTTCCTCCAACAACGGCACCAAGGCCAAGGACGTGGTCAAGATGGGCTCGTTCAGTTCCGAGGTTGAGCTTGGTGGGTACTGTACTACATGTTGAACAGGAGCGCTGACAGAAAGGCCTGGTAAACTCCTCGATCAAGTGGCTCAACGATTCCCACGCGGGGATCATCGGGTTCGGCTTACCCGGAGAGGCCAATGCATGGTGGACCCAAGTGCTTCCCCAATGGGCGGAGAAGGTGTTTGGGGTGTGAGTCTCCTGGCACTTTCGTCAATCATATGAGCTCACGCCCGTGCAGCTACATGAAGTTGGCCCCCCCTGCCATTGGTCCCAAGCCTCAAGACGTTCCCAACCTAGCCACCCGACACGATGGCGGCGAGATAAGTCTTGGGTACGTATGAGGTTCAATCAGTGTGTCCACTAGGCTGATGTCGCCACAGTGGTGTGGACCAGTCAAAGATCGACGGGGACTTTACATGGGTCGACGCCATTTACACCCCTGACCCCAGCGCCACGACCCCGGAAGGCGTGACCTACATCACAAACGGAACTGACGGCCTCGAAGGTAACTCGCATTGGACCGTCAAGTTGGACGCTGTCGAGATTGCTGGCAAGGCTGTACAGGGCCTCAACCTGTCCACGGCCATTTTCGATAGTGGCGGCATCGGACTCATGGCTCCGCAGGATCAGCTGGATATCATTGTCCGTACGCTCAACGAGACTTATAATATCTCCATCGGCGAGGTGGAGGGTGCCTACTCTTTTGGGTGCAATCCGGAGCAGAAGTTCCCCGTTCTCGACTTCGGCTACCGTTTCGCGAACACCAGCTTCCCTACGCCGCCAGGGGCCTTCATCCGCCAGATCCAGACCATAGACCAGTACGCTGCCAACCTCAACAGCACGGAACTGCAGAACGCCGTCAAGGCGGCGGCCGCCAAGGCCAACCAGACGCATGTATGCGAAGCAGCTCTCGGCCTGTAAGTTCAACGGCGGCCTCGCCATCCTGTTTGCTGACGGCCAGGAATTCGATCTGGGTCATTGGCCCACCTTGGCTGGCTGGGTACTACCTCGCGCACAGCGTGGAGGAGGCTCACCAGCCCCGTGTGGGGATTGCGCAGCTCAAGCCCGAGCTGCGTATCGCCACCCCTGACAAGATCACCGCTACAGTCAACAGCACAGCCACCAACGGCACGACCCCGGGGGGGACCAGCAGCACCAAGCCCTCCGGCAGCGTGATCGGCGCCGTTGTGAGCGTGCCTGCTGTTGCTGCCCTTTCGGGGCTGGCACTTGCTCTTCTTCTCTGAGTGGCTGTGCCATCTTTTGAGTAGGAGTGAGGTGGTAGTAGGAGAGATAAGAGAAAACCATAGTTTGAAATGAGGCGATGGAATGTGGCTCTTAACTGAACGCTGATGGTCGTCATCTGCGTCTCCGCATTCCACCGTAGCAGGCTCTGATATTCACACAACCAGCTCACTCAGGCATGCATCTCACGCAGCATGCAGCATGCAGCCAGCCACAGACCGCCCGAAGCGACCCCTCGCACCAGGGTTCGTCCCCAGACCCTGGCCGCCTCCTCACAACCGACCAACCCCAAAGCCAGACATCAACATCTATCTGCCCTATGGCTCAGTTGGCTAGCGCGTGGAGCTGTTATCATCTGACGACAACTCCGAGGTCCACGGTTCGAGCCCGTGTGGGGCAGAGCAGAGCGAGAGCAGCGGCGTCGGTGTCGGCAACGGCTTCGGCGCCGCCTACTTGCCTTCTTAGTTCAGTGGCTAGAATTTTCCACTAGTATGGACATGCTATGGAAAGGTCACCCGTTCGATTCGGGTAGAAGGCAGCGAGCGTGCTCGTTTTTGGGCTCTCCGAGGTTCTGTTGGTCTGCATGGTGTGGGAGATGGCGAGGAGAGGGGGGAGGAAAGGGGGAAGGTGAGATGGAGGTTGATCAGAACTTTTTATCAGCCCTCAAGGTTGATTACAAAACCGTGAAATGCGCATTAGAGTAAAGTTCTTGCCTTAAAGCACATCCACACATCAGAAACGAGGAACGCAAGCAGCAACTGAGAGGCTCGAGGAGGCTCGCTTACGAACCACGTGCCTTCTGACGTCCTTCCCTTACTCTTCCATGTCGCGGTCCGTGTGTCGCGGGGTGCGCGAGGTGCTTTGCTACCTCGCGTCGTGCGGCGGCAGCGAGTTTGTTATCGCCACTTCCCTCCTCGCTCTCGACTCTCACTAGCCTCGCAGACTCCATTCCGGGGCCACCTCGTCTCCGTATCGGCTCGTGCCACTCACGGCACGCCTTTCTCGGTTGTGTCCGATGGAATGACTCACCCACCCCCCCACGGAATCTAATTGTTTACACGCGCGATCGATGGTGTGATGGCACAAAGTCATCTTGGCGCGTAGCTTCGGCCCGATAAAGTCACCATCACAAACGTTTGCTAATCAGACTTTTTCATTTCTTTGTCTACAGCGACAATGGCATCGCCAGCAGCGACGACAGCAACCACAGCACCGGCAGGCCGCAAGGCGTGGGCGGCGCTCGTCACGCGCCCGACCTACCTACCAGGTGAGTGGGGCGTGCGTGGTGGAGGTTGAGGTTGAGGTTGGGCGAGCGGCGACTGCTGCTGGACTGGGGATCGAGCACCGCTAACGCCCCCCCAGGCCTGCTCGCACTGCACCGCACCCTCGTCAGCGTGTCGTCGTACCCGCTCGTCGTGCTCGTGACCGACGCGCTCCCCGAGTCTGCGCGCGCCATCATCCGCAAGCGCGGCCTCGAGGTCATCGACATCGAGCACCTCTCCCCCGGCGAGGGCAAGCACTCGGGCTTTGACGGCGACAAGGCGCACCGGTTCCACGACACGTGGACCAAGCTCCAGGTGTTTGGGCTGGACCAGTTCGAGCGCCTGATCCTCATTGACGCCGACACCATCTTCCTGCGCGGCATGGACGAGCTGTTTGACATTGAGCTCGGCAAGGACTGGATTGCCGCTGCGCCAGTGTGCGCGTGCAACCCGTTCAAGTTTGCCCACTACCCCGACGACTGGTGCGTGGATCTGTGTGAAGTGATGCTGACCTGGCCCCAGGGTGCCCGCCAACTGTGCGCTCTCGCACCAGCCCCGCCCGACGACGCTCGACAACGTCCCCCAGCCGACGCTCGACAGCCCGCGCACCTCGCACCTCCTCAACTCTGGCGTCGTCGTCCTCCACCCCTCGCGCGAGCTGATGGACACGCTCGTCGACCACCTCGACAACTCGCCCACAATCGCCGAGGCACAGTTCCCAGACCAGGACGTGCTCGCCGAGGTGTTCAAGGGCAAGTGGCGCGTCCTGCCGTGGTGGACCAACTCGCTCAAGACGGAGCGCGCGGTGCACCAGAACATCTGGGACGACAACGAGGTCCGCCTCCTCCACTTCATGTGAGCTGAACGGTTCAGAACGAAGCTGACGTCGCAGCCTCGAGAAGCCATGGAACAAGCGTCCCGCCGGCCTCCCAGAACGCTCTGTGCTCCCAACACCACCGCGCTCGCCTGCAGACGGCGTGCGCCGCCCCCTCCCCGCACCACTCCTCGAGGCCGTGCACTCGGCCCCGCCGCAGCCCAGCAAGACAGACTACGACATCCTCCACTCGTGGTGGTGGGCCGTGTACGACGACCTGCTTGCCGAGCTCAAGACCGAGGCCGGCAGCGGATGGGAGGAGATCGACCGTTACGTCGCACACTAGGGTTGGAGCTGGTTTCTGTTCTGTTCCGCATAGACGCCGCTGGGGCTTGTACGGGTACATGGATTCATAGAGGGTTTGGGCTGACTGACGGCGAGGTTATGGCTCACGAGCTGATCCCAACTCACCGCCAGCAACAAAGTTATACCTACTACCGGTTATCCACCACCTTGCGCAGCTTGCGCGCCATGCTGCCCTTTTCTAGCTCGTCGTACCCCACCGCATTCACAGCAACGGGGATATCGTCGCCGAGGATATGCGTGCGGATCTCGCTCCTCACGGCGTCGGCGCGCTCCTGCACGTTGTGTCGCCCGCCATCGCTGTCAAACACGGCGCGGAACTCGACGCTCTCCCCTGCGCTCAGGACCACCTGCCACTGGATGACGGCGTACCGCGCCATGATGGCCTCGATCTTGCTGACGTCAATGTAGTCTGTCGCGAGGCTGAAGCTGAGCTCCTTGTCGCGGCCGTGCAGCTCGACGTATACCAACTCGGGGCTGCTGGCATGCGCCCGGATGACCCCGTAGTCGCCAGTTCGGTACCGCACGATCGGGTTACGGTGCCTCACGAGCGACGTGAGCACGACCTCGCCAACTGGGTGTGGAGCCGGGTCCGAATCAAGACTCGACGCGAGCACCTTGCTGCCGTCGGAAACGACCTCGACGACAAACATCCGCCGGTCGACGACGAACGTGCGCGTCTCCTCGCCTGCCGCCGTTGTCGGTGGCGCAACCGCCACTGGCCCGCACTCGGCGCTGCCGTACACGCTGCCGATGGCGCGCACGCCCAGCGCGCGGCGCACGAAGGCCTCTTGCTTGCGGGACAGCGGCTCGGACGTGAACAGCGCCGTGTGGAAGTTGTGCGCCTGGTCGGGGTGCTCGTCGGCCCAGGTGGCGAGCTGGACGAGCTTGCTGTCCGCCGCGGAGACGGTGTTGGCGCCAAACTGGCCCGCATACTCCATCGCCTGCGCCATGCTGGCGTGCACGCCGCACGCGAGCTCCGTCCCGCCCGCATAGTCGATCATGGAGGACGTGAGGTCGCCACTGCGGTACATGGGCATCCCGCCATGGAGGTTGAGCACGACCGACTCGGGGCCGAGCGTGCCCGTGGCGCGCAGGAGCTGCGCGTACAGGTATCGCTGGATCCGGTTATCGCTCGTGTCGGTCGGCACGAAGAGCGGCCGGGGACCAGTACGTGTGCCGCCTGTCGGGGAGAGGTACGTTGATGTCAGGCACGGCGGGACGAGCAGCTCCGGGACGGTGGCGATGAGGTGGGACTTTGTGAGGAGGGGGAAGGCTCCGAGGGTGGTGTGCTGCTCGGCGGGGGTGGGGGCCAGGAGCGGCGCGTACACTGGGTGCGTGGCGGCCGAGGCGAGGATGTCGTCGAGCGTGCGGAGGGGCGGGGGTGGTGGCCACGTCTGTGGGGGCGTCATGGCTGATGATGGATGGCTGATGTGTGTGTTTTTGACAAAGCTACCTCGTTCGTCGCGATGGTCGCTCTTATGATGGCACACCAAAGTCGGTCGCCACTCCAGGCACAGCTCGCTGGCTCGCTTGACGTACCTCACGGTCCTCTTCCAGCGCGACTGACTCGACGCACGGATCCGGCCAACAGTCGAGTAGTAGGCTAAACGAGCGCCGAGAGATCCAGACAACGCGGCGGTACGTGGCCTGGAACGTGGAGCGGCGCGTGGAAGCGGCGGCCTTGATGAGATAAAAAGCGGAGAGGTCCGGCGGCCCAAGATCAGTCGCCACCGAAAAGTCACTCGCCACCACCATGCCGCAAGAGTATACCCACCTCGTCCCACCAGACTATGAGGCGGAGTTCAAGACACACACGGACGCGTTGGCAGACTACCGCGCGGCCCAGTTCCCAAACGTGGAGTGGGAAGCGTCCGCCATGTCCCCGTACGCGCTGTACGTGCCGCCCACGCGCATAGCCGAGCTGTTCGACCTCTTCGCGGCGCTGCACCCGGTGCTCGTGTCCATCGTGTCGCAGTGGTTTCAGCACCCAGAATGGATGGCGACCATCCCTGCCCCAGAGAAGATTGAACGCGTCCTCCGCGCCATTGACGCCCAGCGGCCGTACACCGACGTCGGGTCCATCCGGCCCGACTATATCGTGCCGCCTGACGGCGCGCCGTTGCGTGTATGTGAGATCAACGCCCGCTTCCCGTTCAACGGGTTCATGCATGCGCTGATGCACGACGACGCGGTGGCGGCGGCTGGGCTCATCGCGGAAGGCTACCGCAGCACCATAGCGCCGGGGGTGAGTGGCTACCTTGTGCCACGTCACTGACGTCCCTCCAGCGCGACGTGCTCGCCGCGTTCGATACGCTCGCGGACCCGACCCGCCCGATCGCGATCATCGCCGACGCAGAGTGCGGGCCGAACAGGGTGTACGGGCTGGCGATGTACCTCGCGACGCATCCCACCTCGCGCGTGGTGCGGCCTGCCGACCTGCGGGTCAACGACGGCGGCGCGCTCACTGACGCCGATGGCGTCGTGCTGGACCAGGTCTGGCTGCAGCTCCACCAGCGCGAGATCGAGGCGCTGGACGAGGACGTGTTGATTGCGCTCGGGAAAGTGTGCTACAATGACCTGAGGACCATCTACATCGTGCACGACAAGCGCCTGCTCGGGCTGATCCGGCGAGAGCTCCCGCGTCTCGTCGGCGAGGGCGTCATCTCCCCTTCGCAGGCCGACGCGCTGCGCGGCGGGCTCGCAGAGACGTACTTGCCTGGCGATGAGGTTTACGTGCGCCACGATAACAGGGCAGGCTGGACGCTCAAGCTATACCAGAGCGGCAAAGGCGCCGGCATGGTCTTCGGCAAGGACGCCAGCGCGGGCGAGTGGGCGGCACTGCTCGCCGCTGAAAGGCACATCCTGCAACGATACTACCCCTCGCGGCGGGTGACGCTCGTCGTCCACGACCGCGGCGGCAATACAACAGCGACCCCGCGCCAAGTCACCTGGCCTGTCGTCGGCACGTTCATGGTGCTAAACCGCACGCTGCTCGGCTCGTCCCTCTTCCGCACCAACGACTCGGACGTGATCGCCATCAGCACGAACGGGACCGCCGTGGTGGGGGTGACGGACGCCGGCGTGCCCTGCAGTCTGGTGCTTCCGGCGAAGCCACTACGCAGGCTAGCTACACCGGACTCGGCGCACATGGACCTCAAGGCTACGACTGCCGCGACTGAGCTGAACACGATCCGCACCGCGCTCAAGGCCCACGGCCTCGCAGTCCTCCACCTCCCAACGGCGGACGCCACATCCTCCCGCCTCCTATCCCTCGCCCACGCGCTCGGCAGCCCGCTCTCCCACTCGTCATCGCACGGCGCGCTGTGGGACGTGACGCCTAGCGCAGCGAGCAGCGCGCGCTCGCACGGCGTGGACGTGTTTCCATGGCACACGGACTGTTCCTTCGAGGCGGCTCCGCCGCGGTATTTCGGACTACACGTCGTCCGTCCCGACCGGTTCCACGGCGGCGAGCTGCGCCTGCTCCGAGTCGACGACCTCGTGGCGCGCCTCGAGCCGCGCACCGTCTCCGCCCTGATGCAGCCGTCGTTCGAGTTCGTCGTGCCCTCCGAGTTTGACAAGGGCTCCCCCGCGACACTCGGCCCCGTCCTCACGCCGTCAGGCAAGTTCCGCTGGCGGCGCGACATTATGCGCGGCACGACGGCAGAAGCGGACGCGGCGCTGGCTCAAGTCGACGCCGTGCTGGCCACGCTGGACGGGCAAGCGTTCGGCGATATGCGCGCCGGCATGATCCTGCTCATTGATAACGCGCGTTGGCTACATGCGCGCAGCACAGTGCGGGATATGAGCAGGCTGCTGCGCCGTGTCAGGTGGGAGCCTGAGGTGTTTTTGGAGTAGGAGGGACTCGGGGCGTTGTCGGACCTCGGGCCGGGCAGTAGGTAGCTCCTCCCCAGCTCAGACAGAAGGTAGCAGCACTGCCGGGCAGCATGCCAAGCTCGAGCGAGTCACTACCACGGTGGGCAGAGGCCGGCCACCCACCCCGGCGCGGGGCGTTGTCGGGGAGTTGGCGCCCCATCCCTTCGCTTTGTACACCGCGCACTTGAACTCCTATGCACTCACTGGTGGTTATGCACTGGTAAACGAGCGCGTCCATGTCCGTGGCCACGTTATCGCACACCCAGTAAACGCCGACGTCGGCAATGAACGGACACGGACATTTCCGTCGTGCCGCCGTGCCAAGGATGCGGAGACCGGACCGGTGTTTACTCGTCTCCCCCAGATGGTTCCCCACCCTCATCCCTGGCCACACTTCCGTCCACACTTCCTTCCTCTTCTCTCCTACACCTGACGGAGAGAGCAGGTACACGTACATAGGGACGAGGAGCGGCTTACGCGCGGGGCAAACTCGGCGCATTGGCGCCCCGAGAATGCACCTTGCTCTCCCCTTGGCCGACTCCGCAGCTAGGGCCCCGACCTCCGAGCCGTCTCTCCGCGGGGGTCGCCTATGTGAGCAGAGAGAGCAAGAGCGGGGGTCCACCGGGGCTTTGCTGGTGATATATGAGCGCGCACAGCGACGGCGGGCAACGCTCACCACACGCACCCCCACACTCTGACACACCATGACCCGCTCCTTCCTCACTGTGCAAGGCGAGCACATTACGCTCGATGGCAAGCCCATCATCCTCAAGGGCGCCGGTCTGGGCGGATGGAGTGAGTTTGCCTGCCGTCGGCATGCCGAGTTCGCTCACACGCCCAAGTGAACATGGAGAACTTCATCACCGGATACCCTGGTCACGAGTACCAGGTGCGCGCGGCGCTGCGCTCCGTGCTCGGGGAGGAGAAGTACGAGTACTTCTTTGACAAGTTCCTCGAGTACTTCTTCACCGAGGAGGACGCGGCGTTCTTCGCGAGCCTGGGGTTGAACTGCATCAGGCTGCCGGTGAGCTGTCCCCTATCCTCTTCCCCAGTGCCCACCTCACACCCCAGGTCAACTACCGCCACTTTGAGGACGACGACAACCCGCGCGTGTTCAAGCGTGCCGGGCTCAAGCACCTCGACCGCGTGATTGACCTCTGCGCCAAGCACGGCATCTACACCGTCATCGACCTGCACGCCGCGCCGGGCGGGCAGAACCTCGACTGGCACGCCGACGCGGGCAACAACCAGGCGCTGTGTGGGTGGGCTTGGCGGTGGTGGCGCTGACGAAACAGTCTGGGTCCACAAGGACTTCCAGGACCGCACCGTGCTGATCTGGGAGGAGCTTGCGAGGGTGAGCCGCGTTGCGCCGCAACATGCTGTATCCGAGCTGCACCTACATACATAGCTGACACCCCCGCGCAGCACTACCGCGACAACCCATGGGTAGCAGGCTACAACCCGCTCAATGAGCCGACCGACGAGGCGCAGGTCCGCCTGCCAGTCTTCTACCAGCGTATCGAGGCGGCGATCCGCGCCGTGGACCCGAACCACATCCTATTCCTGGACGGCAACACGTTCGGGCGCGACTTCAGCGCGTTCGGCCCGCCGCTCCCGAACACGGTGTACGCGTGCCACGACTACAGCAACTACGGGTTCCCCAACCCGCCCGAGCCGTTCGTGGGATCCGACGCGCAGATCGCGTTCCACGAGCGCCACTTTGCCAGGAAGGTCGAGTACATGCGCGAGCATGGGCTGCCGGTGTGGAGTGAGTAGCGAGGGTGGTAGGGGAGACAAGACAGGAAACAGGGAGGAGAAGCTGACACCCCGCGAGACGGCGAGTTCGGCCCGGTCTACCAGTCGGCCAAGGACGACCCCAACTTCGAGGCCACAAACGAGCAGCGCTACGCCGTCCTCGAGACCCAGCTCTCCATCTACGCGCGCACCAACGCGTCGTGGAGTATCTGGCTGTACAAGGACATTGGGTTCCAGGGCATGGTGTATGTCGGCGACGACACGCCATACATCAGGCTGCTGGCGCCGTTCTTGGCGAAGAAGAGGGTGAGTGGGCGCGCGCCGGCGCGCTTTCTTCAGCTCGTCCGTCCCTCCCGTCGCTGACACTTGTGCTAGGCCCTCGCCGCCGACGCATGGGGCGTAGACGACACGCCCGTCCGCCACCTCTTCGAGCCGATGGAGAAGTGGCTCATTGACGCCGCGCCGACCATTGAGAAGCGGTACCCGCCCGGTTTCCGCGCCCACAAGCACCTGTTCCGTCAGGTCCGCAACACGCTGCTGTCCGAGGAGCTGTGCCACGAGTTTGCGTCCTACTTCGAGGACAAGAGCCTCGAGGAGCTCGACGCGCTGGCGCAGAGCTTCGCCTTCAGCAACTGCAAGCAGCGCGGCAAGCTCAACGCTATCCTGCAGGCCGACGGCGCGCGCGAGGTCGTCTAGAACAGTAGTTAGTTAGAGTAATGAATGCTGCATCATGCCCGTGTCTCCTAGCCCTAGCCTACTCGTCCGCCTCGGGGTCGTACCGCACCGCCTCGACCGAGCGGAGCGAGAGCTCGTAGTATCCCGTCTGAGGGCCGAGGTGCTCGAGCGCCTCGGCCTCCTCCTCCTCGGCCACCGCCTCCGCAGCCGCAGCGGCGCCGACGCGGTGGTATCCGCTCGCCGCGGAGCGGGGGAAGAACTTGCGCGGCGCACCCGCTGGCCTATCAGACGCAAGGAGCGCCTCAAGCTCGGGGTCGACAGCCTCAGAGGCAGACGGCACCCCCCAGCCGCCAGCAGCCGCGCGGCGCCCGGCCTCGGCCTCGGCAGCGGCCTGCGCGCTCGGCGGCGTCGTGTCGGTGCGCCCGCCGCCAAGCAGCGCGAAGCCGACCGTACGCACACGCTGGCGCATCATGCCGATCTGCGTCGCGGCCGTCTGCCCGCTGTTCGTGAGCACGAAGCTGGACAGCGGGACGTAGAGCGTGTGGAACTGGAGCCCTGTCGCGTGGAGCGGGTCCAAGGGGGCGCGGGAGGCCGTCGAGAGCGGCGAGGGCGGCAGGTCGAGGCGGTGCTGGAAGAGATCCGACCTGGCGTCAGCGCAAGCCTCGCCTCGCCACTCACTTCACCGGGCCGTCGGTCTGCAGGTTGACGACCCACTTGTCCCGCCACCCCTCCCAGCCGCGGTACGCGACCTCGATCTTGAGGTGGCTAAACAGCTCGAGGTTCCACGTCTCCTCGCCGAACAGGGTGGGGCGGGAGCGGTTCCGGAACGCAGCGTAGCCTGTACGGATACGACCGGCAAACTCGGGCGGCACGGCGGTGCTCAGCTGCCCGTGGAACGCCGTGTGCGTTGGCTCCGAGGCGTCGGGCACGGGGGTCAGCTCGGCCGTCGACAGGCCGCCAATGTCCGCGTCCGACCCCAGAGCAAAGTATGACGGCGCGGTGATCGGCGCGCTGCGGCTCGCGGAGGACGCGGCGAAGGTGAACAGCGGCAGCGGCGGGGGCTGCGGGTTCACGTCCATCGACAGGACTGCGGCGTGAGCGGGGGGAGTAGTTGGGCCGCGCGCGGCGGCGCGACGCGGCGCGCCGACTTACCCTTGCCGGTGTTGCGCCTGAGCACGTTGATCGAGCGGTCCAAGTACGTCTTTAGTGGGTGCGCTGCCATTTTGTTGTGTGTGAGAGGTGAGAGGCGACACAACAAGATCAAGTCATCATCTCATTCCATCTTGGCAGATGTGGTCATGGAAACCCGAGATCCGAGTCACGTGATTATCGGCCGAAGGGCACAGCGGCGTCGGCGTCGGCGGCGGCGGCAGGGGTAGTAGTGATGACAGCGCCGAGGCTGGTAGCCCACGCACATATTATGCATTATTATCCGGCACACATATCTCTACCACCCGGGCCACTCTACTTGAACGCCGACCGCCTCGGGGACGGCGTGTCCGGCACGACCACGATCCCCGCCACCTCCTCGAGCACCGTCTTGACAATGTTAAAGTCCTCCTCCTTCCACGTGAGCCAGTTGCTGATGGCGATGCGGATCGCGCCGCGGTTACGGTAGCGCGTGCCCGATACGTAGAGCTTACGCGAGCCATTCAGCGCGTCGATGAGCTTGACGATGCCGTTGTCGTTGTCGGGCGAGTGGTACGGCGAGCTCTCGCTGCCGCGGAACAGCACGATATTCAGCGGGATGATGGGCACGCGCCGGTCGCTCGCGTCGTAGTCGCTCCAGCCGGTATACGCCCGGTTGCCCGAGTTGCCAGTGTACCCCGGCTGGCGGTTGAGCAGCTCGTATGACGGGTGGACGTTGATGAGCTCGGCGAGCTGGCGTGCGAAGTGGACGTTCATGCGGACAAAGTCTGTGTGGGTGAGCAGAGTTCAATCCCAGCTGTACCCACGCCTGTATCCCTTCCACCCGTATGTCATCAGGCTTGCGAACAGCGGCAGCGCGCGGAAGCGGCGCGAGTTCTCGATGCCGACGTACAGCGGCGACGGAATGTCCTCGTGCTCGCTGGGGTACTTTTCCAGCCCCTTGTCCGGCCCGGCAGAGAGGTACGCTGGGCGCAGGTCCTCGGGAGGGCCGAGGAAGGCCTTGAGGTTCTGGCTTGTGCTGGTGAAGAACAGGCCGCAGTCGTAAGGGATGTTGAGCCACTTGTGGCCTGCGGCGCGAGCGCGTCAGCTCGACCCAACCACCTCTGATTCCACTCACCATCCAAAGTCAGCGAGTTGGCCAACTCGATGCCATCCGTCAGATGCTTGAGCTCGGGCACGCAGTGCGCGAACCCCCCGAACGCGGCATCGACATGCAGCCACGCGCCGTAGCGCTTACACAGGGTAGCGACTTTACGCAAGTCGCGGCCGAACCCGCCCGTGTTGACCTCGCCGAGGCCGTAGCTGACGATTGTGCGTGTCGGGTCGTCCTTGGGCCGGTTGAGGAGGCGCGCGAGGTCGTCGAGGTCGAATGCGAGCGGGTTGGACGCGCTGGCCTTCACGTCCAGGAAGGAGCGCGAGCCGATGCCGACCAGCGCTGCCGCTTTACGGATCGAGAAGTGCGGCTCGAGCGCGACGATGACGATCGGCGGGTCCTGGTGTCCCCGCGCCGGGGGGCCGTACTCCGCAAAGCTGTAGCCGTCGGGCGTGTTGCTTGCCGTCGCGTACAGGTGTTCACGGGCACAGGCTAAATGTCAGTCAGCACTGAACTAAGCTCGCGTGACGTGGCAACCGAGCCCGCAGCACTCACCCAGCCCGAGCACGTTGGACGCCGTGGCCCCCGTCGTGATCGTGCGCCCGACGAACACGTCGCGCGGGATACCGAGCAGGTCGAGGACCCACTCGAGCGCGCGGCCCTCGAGCGCCGTGGAAGCGCTCGTGTCCGGCAGCGTGACCTGGACGTTCTCGTCGTAGCTGGTCACGAGGAGGTCGGCGAGCTGCGCGGCGTCCGTCGTGCCGCCCGTCACGAAGCCAAAGTACCGCGGGCCGTTCTGCGCGGGCAGACAGCCGGGGAGGAAGCGCTGCATGAGGTAGTGCATCGTGTCGCCGAGCGCGCCCTCGTCCGGCAGCGGGTCCGGGATGGCAGCGACGACGCGGCGCACGACTTCGGGGGAAGGCGTCACGTCGAGCTTGTCGAGGCGCGCGCGCCGCCGCTCAATGTGCTTGGTGACAAGCCACAGGTTGTCCTCGAACCCCTGCTTGAACTGACGCGTCGTGTCGTAGCTCTCGTCCTGCTGGTCCTTGCGGCCCGCGCGCTCGCGCTCGCGCTGATAGCTGGGGAACGCGGCCCATCGCGGCCTGTCGTCATCGGCGGCGGCCTTGGTGGGATCGTCGCGGTCGACGGCAACGACGTGCTCTGGATCTGCGGGCATCACGGTCGTTGATGATGATGATGATGGCGAGTGTGCAGTGTCAAGATGTGTGCTGGCAAAAGGTGGATGCTGGCCATGGCTGCTGGTAGGGGGCTGCGCTGCGGGTAGCAATGTTATGACATGTCGGGAACAAGGGCCGTCATCGTTACGAGAAACAACACCAAAGGCCGGACGCGGGGGGCCTCCGCCGCCGCCGCAGACGACGACGAGGCATCCATCATGGACATTCAATAACACTTCATCCTTCAACCCCATGCACGCCATTATGCGCATGGAAGTCAAAACTACAGACGACGACGGGGTAAAGGTTATTGGGTAACAATACACGGACCAGGAAGAGCGGAGACTGTGCGCTCGGCTCAGCTCGGCTCACGAAGGGTATCGGCTCATGCCCGCTGGCACCAGCGGGCACGCACCACCACCACAGGCATTCAGGTCGGCGACCATCCTTCCTGTTTGCTATTACAGCTTGGCCTTGCTCGGCTTGGTCTCGACACGGCCCTCCCTCCAGGCCTGGACGATGCCGCGACTGATCTTGGCCGCGACGGCCATGGTCGTCACCATCGGGTTGACGCCCGACGCGCTAGGCAGGACCGAGGCGTCGGCACACCAGACACCGCGGACGCCGTACACCGCGCCAGTGGGGTCGCAGGCGCCGTTGCTCGTGCTCGAGCCCATGCGGTTCGACGCCATCTGGTGCGCGCTGCCGTACCCTCCAGGCGTCGACGCGGCGACCTTGCTCACCCACGCGTCCCAGTCGTCGCCTTCGCGCCACTCGGGGACGCCACGGCCAGCGACAATGACCTCCTTGGCGCCAATGGCCTTCATGCACTCGGCCGCAGCGATCGTGCCCGTGATGATGCTCTTGTTGTCGACATTCGCGACCGTGTAGTCGACAATCGGCTCGCCCGCCTTGTCGATCGTCACCTTGCCGGGCTTGGCGTCACGCGCAATGGCGATACAGCCCACCATCTTGGGGTGCTTGAGAATGCGCGCCTTGGCCTCGGCGCCGTTGGCCCACTGCAGCAGACACATGGCGAGCACGGGCTGCATGCAGCCCGTCTCGATGCGCACGCCATGCCCCTGTCCGTCGAGGTCGGCGTACTCGCCCACGACCGACGTCAGGATCTGCCCATCAACAGGGCGAGTAGCGTGGTCGAAGACGGCGTGGACATAGTTGGTGGGGTGGAGGTAGAGGCTCTGTCCGATGCGCGAGTTGGGGATCTTGGAGCGGAGAAGGAGCGCAGGAGAGACGACGCTGCCGGCACAGACGAGCACGCGAGGCGTCTTGACGTACTTCTCCGTGCCGTCGTTGAAGCGGAGCACGACACCGCGCGCTGAGCGGCCCTTCTTGGTGTCAAAGTCGATGCGACGCGCATCAGCGCCGGTGATGAACTTGGCGCCGGCGTTGGCAGCATCCACGAGCCACGAGTGCACGCCGCCCTTCTTGCCTCCCGAGCGACACAGGTTGGCGCAGTCGTGGCCGCATGCGTGGGGCCCGCCGCCCGTGTTCTGCGGCACGTCGGCGCGCGCAAAGCCCATTCGGCGCGCACCCTCGAGCAGCATCTGGTTCTGCGTGTTGTGCGTTGGCGCCGACACGCCCATCTGCTTGAACACGCTGGGCGGGGGTTAGCGCTGACCGCCAGCAACGCACTGAAGCACTCACGCGTCGAGATCATCCTGGAACTCTGGCGACTGGAAGTACTTGATACCAGAGCTCTTGACCCAGTCTTCGCGAACCTTGGCCGGGGTCTAGCGTGGTGTTAGCCGTAGTCGGGACCGTCGGCCACCGTCGAGACCCCATCCCGCCCCCACCCCGGATCCCCCCGCTCCCAACCTACCTGAAGACTAGCGGCCCAGTTGACAGCGCTACCGCCGCCAAACACCTTGCCCTGGATGACGGCAACATCACCGCCGTCGTTGCTCCCGAAGCCGGCGCCGTCGTATGCGAACTCGAGCGCCGTCGCCTCCGAGTAGATCTCGCCGTGGTCAAAGTGCTGGCCGCGCTCGACGACGAGCACCTTCATGCCCGCCTCGGCCATCTGCTTGGCCACGACGCCGCCGCCGCTGCCCGAGCCGACGACGACGGCATCCCAAGCGATGCCGTCGAGCTCGGCCGGCTTGAGGAACTGGAACTGGAAGTGCCCCTCGGCCGGCGCCGGCGTCTCCTTGGGCCGGTAGTGCATCGCCGCGTGCCCGATCGTCGAGTTGCGCATGTAGAACCCCGCTGCGACCTTGGTGAACGTGTCGTAGATCTTGCGGAAGGCGGGGATGCGCGACGTCTTCCAGCCGAGAAGCACCTTCTCGCGCTCGGCGGGCGACAGCTCGTGGAACGGCGTGAGGCCGCCCGAGAGGACGAGCATGCCGACCTTATTCCTGCTCACGTCAGCGGATGACGCATCGTGCCTATGTAAGCCCACATACCTTAGCAGCCAGACGACCTGCTTGAGCTCGACGAGCTTCTCAGGCGAGACGACACTCGGGAAGAGGTCGTTGATCTCCTTGACATACTTTGCGTTCTTGGAGGGCACCTCGGCGGCGAACGCTGCGAGCGTTGCCGGGTCCACCTCCTTGTCGATGCCGGGCACACGCGCGATAAGGTCGCTGACGGAGACGGCGGGGATAACTGTGTCGCACAACGCGAGAATGGTCTCCACGTCGTCTGGCGTGAACTTGTGTTCAGGACCTGGCATGATGGTGGTGGTTGGGTGCTTGCTTTGGATTAGGGGAAAGGGGGGGAAGCTCGAGTGCGAGATGCACGGGTTATAAAGAGTGTCTTGGCTTGCGTGTCTCTCGTTGAGGTATGCGTGTCGGTTGCTGCTGCTCTGCTCTGCTGTAGTAGTAGTGGTAGTAAAGGTGTATCGTTCTAAGTCAGGCTGTTAGCATGCATTGCGCGCAAGACAGGTGCCGGGTATTGACAAGCGAGCTCGCAAGCCATGCAAGCCAGCGCAGCGCTTAGCGGAGCCGTGGCTGCTTGGCTGCCCATTTCCTGGCGGGGGCCCAACGCGGGGATGGGATCTTGACTTTGGGAACCAAGGCTGTGGAAGGTAGGGTGGCGTGCGAGATGGCCGAGGAGAACGTTGACAGCGAGCAGCCGGGCCACGCGCGCGCCGCGCTAAAACAACCACCCAACCTGGCTGGCTGGCCGAGGATATAAGGGCTAGACTGCCTGTCTGGTTGCCAGTCACCCCCTCGAGTCACCAAGTCACTAGCCAGCCAGCCCAGCCAGCCAGCCCAGCCAGCCCCCAACCCAAGACTTCGGGTCACCTCGGGTCACCTGCCTGGCTTCCTGGCTGCCTGCCCACAAACAAGACAGCCGTCACACTCCCCCCATTGTGTCACTGGGTTGACCCAGATCTGACTTTGAAACCATCTCGAGCGGGTATCTCGGCATGCGTGCCCAGGCCCCACCGCCCCCTGGCGGGCGGGGCTGGGGAGCCGAGCGCCGACTGCTGCGCACTTCAGATGGATAAGATAGAGGGATGAATCACGGAGTGATTGCACGGAGTGATTGTGTGAACGATGATACTGCGCGCTGATTTATATACGACCGAGCGACGAGTGCGGAACGGTCGTGTCAACCGAGCCAGTCGGCACCTGGCCACCTGGGCATACTGCCGACCTCTCCCCCTCTGCCCGTGCCTGGTCGCAATGCCGACACGCAGCCCGCTCCGCGCTGGCACGCGGCCCAATCACCCCGTCCGCTCAATCGGAGACACCTCGTCCGCGGAGCACTGCGCGGATGCTGCCTGTCCGACAGGTGGTGTTGCGCAATGGTGATGCATGCACAACAACGGCAGGTGACGACGCGACGCAGCCGCCAAGGGCGAGGCCGTCCCCACTGCAGGGGGACAAGTGGCGAGTGTCCTTCTGCGGAGAGGGCTGTGGCAGCCGCTCCGCGGCGCGGCATGTGTCGCACGACAAGGTTCCGACGCGGACAGCGAGCGCGCGCGTGTACGGGCGCGCGAAAACGATTTTCGGCCTCGCGGGGGGCCTGGAGTCGGGGCAGGCGTCGTTCGGCTCGGGGCAAAGGGCGTCGGACCTCCGAGGACGGGATTGTGCAGCTGGGCCGAGCGAGGGGCATCGGAGCGCGAGAAGGATTCGTATCCAGGCGGATGATGGTCGGGTGGGCTGGACTGAACTTGCTGCGAGTGTGGCCACGAGCAGGGGGGAGCACTCGAGCACTCTTGATGGGTGTGCCGGAGCTGGAGGGGACGCCGGAGATGGCCAGCTCCGGGAGGGGCGGTTCGTCACTCCAGGAAGGACGGGTGGAGCCACTACCCACTCTTCAGCATGTTGCTTGTTTGCCTCGTCGACAAGTCAACACGCACGAGGAATGTGATGCGAGCGTGCGTGCACCCTCGTGCTGCCCCATCTATGTCCGCGTGGACCGTGTCGCTGAGCTGGACCGTGTCGGATGTTGAACGCCGCACTTGACTTCCCGTCGTCCGAGCGACGTCACACCCAACGGGCCCGCCTCGCCTCGCCTCGCACACACACGCGCAGCACCTGGCCATGAAAGCCTGATCACGCACACCATCCAGCACAGTTGGAAATGCTATGGCTATTAATGCTCCACCCCTTCCTCGCAGTGGGTTGTGCATGATGACGGGGTAATCGGCGATGCGAGCTGCTTGCTACATGCGGTGTCAAGTCCGACTCGGAGCATTTGCGACCCGATCGGTCGTGGCGTCGGCACGGCAGTCGTGACGCGGTGACAGCAATCACCACTACTAACGCCAGTGCTGTGCGTACCGTGTGCTCGCTCGCTGTGGTTCTGGCTAATCTCCTCGTCGTGCAGTGGGTCTTCGGCATGGCGCCTTCACTTGTGGTGGTGGGAGGGCACATTATGGTCAGAGACAGTGCACAGTGCATGCCGATGATGGGTGGAGCTGATGGTGATCGGGCGTTGCCTCGTCGCTCGGAGTGCGGCATTGCATCCGTGCACAACAACGGCCGTGGCATTCGCTCACTGCAGAACGGCCGCGGAGCATCACTGACTGATCATCACTGACTTATCGCCGCTCAATGAGAAACTCTGTTCGACCGCCGGGATGGCAGAGCCAACGGAGCTTGCCTGGAGTTGATGCATACACTTTTCTCGACTGGCCTGTTCCGTAGAGTTCCTCAAGAAGGAAGATTCGAGGGCCTCAAGAGGGATGGCCTCCATGAGAGAATGGAATCCAGTTTGGCACATTGCCTCTCCGCACACCGATACCCAGCAAAGGCCGTCAAGTCGGTTGCGACAGATGGCAACGAGCGGCCCATCAGGAGGCATCACGAACGACTGACCCAACCTCGGCGCGATTTGCCGAACGAAAGCACGAGCCACATACCGATGCCCAACGAGCTCAAGAGCTGTCCGACCCACCCTTCATCCAAGCAGGGGATATCGAAATCGCCTGCACCTCGATGCACCCAGTCCGAGGAAGGCGCCGAGCCCAGATGGTGGTGGTGGACCGGGCGATGACTCGACGCGACGAGGTGGTTCGCGACCATTTAGCCGACCAGGTGATACGAACCGATCTGTCCGACGAGACTCAGGTGATCCCATCGCGGAGAATTTCTCCAACGGTCCAGACGTGTTGTTCGACTGGGCGGCCAGGCGATGCATACCGAAATAGTCTGCTCATCGACGCAATGGAAGTGACCCAAGTCGGGCGGATGACCGACACCCAGTCCTCGGGCGGCGGCGAGTGAAGCTGGTGATCTTTGACGGGGCGGTGACCGACGGTTCGGCTCGACGACGTGCTTCCTTCGAGAATCGTTTCAATCCTCTGCCATTCAGACAAGCAGTCCACACAGATAACGTCGACAAGTCGACAAGGCCGAAGTGACCCAATTGGGGCCAAATCGTCGCGCAGTCCCAGGCCAACCAGGGGATATGGCCCTGTGGACAGGACAGAAGTGATCCAACCGCGGAGAATCAACAGCGAGTCCAGACGTGGTGGTCAACCGGGCGAGCGGTGAGTCGACGCGACACAAGTGATCCAACTGGAGAGAATGACAGACACCCAGTCCGATTCAGGCGGATTGGTGGTGGTGGTGTTCGAGCGGGCGGGAGGGAGGTGAGTAGCTCGGAGGTCTTCCAGAGAGATTCCATCAGCACGCCAACCAACCTGACCATCAGAGGGCACCGAAAACATCTGAACCTCGACAAGGCAGAAGGAAGTGATTCGATCGGGGCGAAATCACCATCCAGTCCGAGGGAGGCTGAGACACGACCGGGGGAGGAACAATGACCCCAGGCGGCTCCAGAGTAGTTCGATCCGAGGCCATTCAGACAACTGGGAGATACGAAAACGTCAGCACCTGGGCATAGAAGAGGTGGTTCAATCCGGGCCAAGTCGCAGACATCAAGTCCGAGTGAGCCGAGTCCAGATGAGGTTGTCGAACGGGCGATGGGAAACGGCTCGACGAGTTGGCTCGACCAGTGCTCCGCGACCATCCAGACAACCAAGCGGCACCAGAATCGTCCTCACCTCGATATATCAGAGTCGGTTCAATCGAGCCATTATCACCGGCACCGAGTGCGCCGAGGGAGGCGGCAAGTCCAGGTTGCGGTGGTCCACCGGGCCACGAGGAGTGGCTCGAAGAGGTTCAGCAAGGGCCGTTCAACCCGCCATTCAGACGACCAGGTGACTCCATTCGCAAAACGTCTCAACATCGACATGATAGACGTTTGCATTTGAGGGGAAATCCCCGGCACCCGGTCAGAAGGCGGCGAGTCCGATGGTGGTGGTCGACCCGGTCGTGAGAAATGGTTCCACCTGCTATGTCGAGAACAGTGCAATCGGCCATTTTCGACAACCAGACGATACAGAAAACGCCTGCACCTCGATATGACAGAACTGATCCAATCGGGGGCGATATCCCGGTGCCAAGTTGCGAACAACCGGCGAGAGGTGGCTGAGGCGCCACGCGGCGTCAATCGTGGCTGGTCGCCGTGCCGATCTTCCAAAACACAGTCGAGCAGCGAAAGGATCCGCGATGGCGCCGACGAGGCGCGCGATACTGCTCACCTCAGTTCGCAATGGCTCGGACCGGAAAAATCGTGATCGTCTACGCCGGGGGATCGACATCGATGGGGAAGGTTGAGTGTTGATGCGGAGTTGTCGAGCGAACGTGGCGTGGTTGGCAATGTCAAAGTGCTGATCCAGAGCCCAGATTGGCATCCGACTCCCCCGTCTCGGCGCACCTGCAGAAGCAGCAGAAGGGCCAAATGACAGTCACTGGGATTGCTTTCTCACTGCCTTATATTCCCCGAAGATGAATGAGGCTCGAGTCTCTCGCAGGTCGGTTGGTGCACCTCGAGATGGGCCGTTGGTCGGCACACGTCGCCGTCGGCCGGTGCGAGGCCGACCGCCGGAGCACGATCAACAACGAGTGAAAGGGCTACCTTAACATCTCTCTCAGCAGGTAAACCTGACTGAGGAGTGGCGTGTTTAGATCCTGTCGAAGGGTGACGGATACGCATCCCAGGGACAAATCAGCCGCGTAGCGACCTTGGCTGGGAGTAGCGCTGGGAAAGACAGCCATGTCGCTCGCGGCGCTTACTGTCTCCCCTTCGTTCCCTCCAGCATCCTCTCTTCTAATGGCAAAGCGACACGGTGGGACGCCTCACAACCATTTTTGTGAGATATGGTTCAAGCATTGCCAGCGGTAGCGTGTTGGGGACACAAGAAGCCGAGGCTCAAGGACCGGGCGGCAAACGTGCCCAACAACTTCGACGGCACTTTAGCTCGTCGTTCTCTTTCTCGGGTCGCGTCCCATCAGCCGGTGGTCAAGTGATGCGGGTGAGAATGCGGTAGAGACCACTTGGCGGTCTTCCCAGCACTTTTAAACAGCCGCCGATACGACCGGCGAGGACGGCGGCGTGATGAGCCGTCAGCGGCTCACGAGCCAACAAGCCACGATCACTGCCGCCTGCCCGCCGCATCGGCCGCCGACGCGCGGCCGATCGTGACGCCGGCGCCATCAATCGGCGCGATAATCGCCCCTTTCCATGCGCGCAAGGAGGCGCACGGTAAACGGGCTCGGCCGACGCCGAGACAACGGTGATGGCCGCCCGCCGGCAATCGCGCACGGCTGTCGTGAAACGGAGGGGTGGTGAGCGCCGCGGATACACGTCAGCTGTCAGCGCCGCTGTCGACACGAGGTCCGCTCCCGATCCACCGTCGCTGTCGTCGCCATCAACGCCCAACGCATGCTCAATGCACTGCCGAGGTGCCGCTGCGCCGAAGGGACCAGGCGATTGCCTCTTGCGGAACCGAACACGGAGCTGGGTGGATGGCGATCCCAGGCCGCCCAGAGAACAATAGTGGGCGCGCTAAGTGGCTGTTTGTGGGGCGGGGCGTCGTCTAGCGTACTACGTCGAATCCCGGCGCCTCGGACGCCTCGGAAATTGGGTAACGTGCGCAGTGGTAGTCACGAGCAGAGGGGGGCTTGGGCATGAATTGTGGCCTCGCCTCTTCTCGCCTCGGCACGTCGGCACGACGCCTCACGCACCTTTGGGCGGTGGGTGGGCTAGCCGGATTGTGACGGGCAAGGGCGGCCGTGGAGCTGGCATTCGGTTTTGAGCGTCCATCACGCCTTGTTACGAGCTGTGAACGAGTGCTGGGTGGAGCTGGGATTCGGCGCAGTGGAGATGATGAGGGGGGAGAGAGAAGAAGAGGGGATGGAGGGCGGCGAGCAAGCGAGTATTTGACCGCCGGAAGGTAGGTCGCGCAGCTCACCAACCAACAACCCACCCACCCTGGGCGGTGGTTGCCGCTGGTCGCCGCGTGGCTTGGCCTTGTCGGTATCATGCTTGTCGGTGACACCCTTTGATCCGCGGCGCACTGCGGCGTGTCTCGGGACGATTGCGGCGCTCGGCAGGCCTGTTATCACCAGGTGTGAGTGACTATCGGGGGTGACTATCGGCCCCGCAAGCTCGTCCTCCGACGACGCTATTGCGCAGCCTCTCACTTCGGCTCATCGTGGACTTCTCTCTACTCCATAGCCTTCCTCGCACACGTCCAGACGAGCCACTCATACATGTACTCTACAGTACTGTACAGAAATATTTATGCTAATGTATCTAACCATGCGGGATCCCTCATGTTTGCGGCGTCTACAATTGCGAGCTGATAAACACTCGCTTACCATCCAAACACACCCGAACACCTCCGAGCCGAGTCGAGGCACTCGGTTCGGGTTTGATTTATTTTTTCTGCTCACACACGTAACAGTATTTTCCTGGGACGGGTGAGTCGTGGTTGGCCTAGAACCCCCTGGCCATGACACACCAGATATCGTCGTCCTGGGGTGGGAACATCACGTTGGCGCCCATCGGAGGAGCGTGAGGGTGGGGGTGCATTCCGGGGTCGTGCGGCGGAGGCTGGTGGTGGAGCTGCTGTTGTTGCTGTTGCTGCTGTTGTTGCTGCTGCTGTTGTTGCTGCTGCTGTTGCTGATGCTGCTGAGCCTGCGCCATGATCGGGTGCGGCGCATGACTCCGTGCCCAGTTGTCGGGCAGATTATCAGCGTGGAGGATGGTGTCGCTTTGCGCTGTTTGGTTGAAGTTGGGCGGGGAGAGGGATGTCGCCGACACAGTGTGTCCTGTAAAGTAAAGCTGGGTCTGTACCATCTCTTGTGTCGTCGGCATATCCCACGCAGGAAGAACAGACGTCGACTGAAGGTCAAAAGAATGGGCGCCGGGAGCTGGGGCACCCATCTGCTGCCACTCGGAGCTGACTGAGCCGAGGAGGTTCTTGATAAGGCGATGCGAGGATGCGGGCATGTCGTCTTCAGACATGGATGCGTTGCCACACGCCGCCGAAACCTCTGTAAGAGCTTGAAGAACGCGACCGCGGTCCGTGGGGTCCATCGAGTTGATGTTCTAGACTGTCAGATACGAATCATCAAACTCTCGTCCTACCTTGGTTAGCCACACCGACACAATGGCCAATCCAATCCAGGCATATGCGAAGCAGTGTGTCAAGTACCCGTTGGTGACAAAGTCCTTCATGAACAGTTCGAGGAGGCCGAGCGCGGCTTCAATGGTGTTGGCGAACGTCTGGCTCAACACTCCTGGCTCCTTGAGGTCGAGGCTCTGTCCACTTGACCTGTACCGCGCCGCGAAGAGGAGTCGGTACTCGGCAACGTGGAACCGGAGGACTGCATCACACATCCTGATGGTCGACACCTGGTGTTTCTGGAAACCCCATTCGTCTGGATGCCACTGTCAGTGATCCAAACAGTCGATTGAAGCGGCGAAATAATTCAGGAAAAATTACTCACGGCTCTTCTCCAGCCACTTTGTTCTCCAGCGCTGGAACTCCATTTCGAGCCACTGCAGGCTCCGCGCGTTGGCATGGCTACCGTTCATGCCGGCAAGCATGTCGGAAAACAGCTTTGTGAGCCGCGCATAAGGGACCCAGGGACCGAAGAGGGAGTCACCAGGTGTGGGAAGGTGAGGATGGTCGAGAATCCATTCCGTCGGGTCGTCGATTTCATCGTCGGAAATGATTTTCGGTAGGGAGTGGTGCATGGCCAGGCTGCATCCACCGTCAGCACAAAATTCACAGGGTTGTCACCCGCTCTCATCATGCGGAGACGCACTGGTAGTCTGCCACAATCAAGTCTGGAACCCGAGTCAGTGCCGAGTCACCCGCCACGGCTAAATCGTCGGCCCCACTCACTTAGCCACGTTCGCTCCTTGGCAAGCAATTCCCTAGCCTGCCGCTCATCGCGGGGCAGTGGACGCGGTGCTCGTTGATTAAGACGAAGCTCCTGTGCAAGACGGACAGCGAAGCCCACTCTGCGCCAGCTGGTGGTATCATCTGCCTGGACCCACTGTTAGCCGTTGTTGGAAAAGAAATAGCCACCGCACACAACAATCCCACCTTTTTCCAATGGCACAGAATAAGAATACTCTGCACAACCTCAATATTACACATTCCAAACTCCATGACCTTGCCAAGGAGTCTGTTTGCGATCTGGAGACATGAGGCATACACCTTGGGGCGCAGAATTTTGGCTGCCGCGCACAAGACGGCCGTGTAAAGCAGGCGATTCTTGTTGTATATCCATTCGTGTGTGTGGATCACGGGGTCCAATACGGCGACGGTGGTGTTGAGGTGGGTAAAGTAGCTGTAAGGTTCCCGCGGGGTCAGCTGCCGCTCCTTGGATCCGATGCGCGTATCCAAGGGAAAAAAGAAGCGAGGCTCGCCACACGTGGGACGTGGGACAAGTCACCTGCCCACCGCAACTGCCACTTACAAGTCGAAGAGCTCCAAAGCCTCCTGTTCGGAGAGGTATCCGAAGAGGACAGGGTCTGGGCAATCCTGCTGCGTAACTACGATGCCGCGGCTGAGAATTGATTCGTCGACGGGCAAGTGGTGGGGTCCAGGGAGATAGGCTGAAACCGCCGTCAGGTCTACAGCAAACAAGTCCCGCCACACCTTGGCAAAGCCTGGGCATGCCGGGGGACCATGCAAACAGTGACTCACGGGACTGCGAGTCGTCACCTTCTATGGGAACGACGTGCGAGAACGCAATATCTGTTCGACGTGCGGGGTCGGTGTTATCGCGCATGAATGACTGTGTATGACCGAGCGGCTGGCCGACGACACTGGTGGTGGAGGGATGCGAGTGATTGGTGCGTGTAGGCGAGCGAGAGCGCGAGCGCGAGTGTTTCGAGTCGCCAGAACGCCCTCCGTCGCTGCCATCGATGTGGTGGCCGTCCACAGGGACAGGTTCGGCACCCTCTGGCACCTTCTTTCTCCTACCTCGCCTGTGCTTCTTGTACTCGCATTCGAGGTTCTGGTCCAAGCAGCGCTTGCATGTTGTGTACGCATCAGGAGTGATGCACTTGCGCTGCCGGAGGGTATTAGCCAGGTTATCTAATAGACAATGGCGATCTTATTCATGTCTGAGACAATTGGTCGCAGCAGATCGCAGCAGCCAAAACGGATGTTGTTTTTCCCACTGCAACACTCACTTTTGCAGCACGGCATGCCAGGCAGCTGACCTTGCTGTTGGTCATGTCAGCATGCATATCGGTGGCGACGAGGAGGGCGGCGGCTGCGGCTGCGGCGGTGGCGGAGGCCAGGGTTGGCGGACGATCCCTGCCCGCAGCAAACACCGTCGCGGCACGCCGATCCATCCTCGGACCCTCGGACCATCACTCACGCGCCAGGTTTTGAGAGGCCGTTGATGGGCGACGTCCTCCTCATGCCCGCCAGGTGGGGGGCGCCGTGGTCCAGTAAGCCTGCATCTGGCAGGTAGCCCGCAAGGTCGGGCGGGAGGTGGACTGGCGAAGTCCGGTGGTGTTGCGTCGACGCCATCATCAATGAGCCATGGACAGAGGGGAGGGTAATGTTATCGAGGATGATGGACTGGCGACCCACTTCCGCCGGCGGCTATGAAAGGGGCACAGACGGCAACAGGCACACAGACACCACCGGAAGTGGTACGAGAAGTAGCGAGTGGCGTCGGAGATGAAGCGGCGGAGGTGAGAGGATGAGCGGAGGTGGAGGAAGGGGGGAAGTTGGCGACGACGAGACAAAGTTCGCGGCGTCGTGGGTTTTCTTCGAGCTGCCGGGCTGGGCTCGAGTCTGGTCGGTCGACGGGCGAGCAATGACGAGAATGCACTAGTTGCGTGGCGAGACTAGTGGGTCAGTGAGGTGACGCCCTGCTTTTGATAACGGCGTGTTGTGTATGAGTGATTCTTTGTCATTGACCCAGCGACAGAGTTGCATGCTTGCTACATTCCGAGTGGGAGACGACGAGGGTAAGAGAGAGTGACGACTGACGTCAGGAAATCGCCGCACTGCGGCGTTCAAGTATTCGCCGCCACCTATTCATGCCTTGGGTTGATCCTGCCCCACTAGAGTGTTTTGGCTGCTGACGGCAAGAGAGCCCAGAACAGGGGTTTGGTTTCCCCTGTCCTGTTGGGCTGTGGGCCTGCCTGCCTGGCAAAGCACAACAAGCAGCAAGGCAAGGCGCTTGATGCACAAATCAAGCAAGGCAAGCAAGCAGCGAGCGACCACCGACCCGACAGACCAAGGCTAAACATAGGGAAAACCACAAATCCTTCGGGCCCGCCAGGCGCCCGCTCGCGCACCTTGGCATGAGATGATAATCTCACTCATCAACCTGCGGCACTTGTGACGACTGCCGTTTTCATTTTTCCCGCGGCCGTCTGGTGCGCGCGCGCGCGTGCCCACGTATCGGTCCTGTGCGACTGCGCCGCGCCGCGCCCTCGCCGCGACGCTCAGCCCAGTCGGTCGTCGTGCATTTCAACATAGCGCTTCCTGCCTTGAGCACTGAGTCACTCGTAGTCCGGGCGTTGGTCTGCCGCGTGATTCCGGGTGCATGCACGCCGCCACCATCATCAAGGTGGAAAGAAGGAAGTGGGCCAGCCGTACGGCAATCCGCGGCTCACCCGTCCGGCGCTCCTCCCGGCACTTGTCCTCTGCCACATGAAATCGGGGCGGCGGGCGCACGCATCCTTGCCGTGTGTGCTCCCCCGTCCCATCCCATCCCGCCCGAGTGAAGCCCCGCACGGAGGCGGCGGGGCGGTGCTGACATGGTGCTTGCCTCCGAGAACGTGCTTCCAGTCACGACTTCCGTCGCGCACACGGCGCTCGCGCGCACGCACGCACCCCAGCTGTAAGCTCTCAGGTACTGAGATCAGCTGGCCGATCGACCCGACGGCGGCGCATGTGACCCATGCTAGTTGGACCCGTGCCGAGCAACCCAACTTTCGGCAAGAGGTGAGACAGGCGCGCCCTCTGACCCACTAATGTGGGATGGGTCCTAACAGCGGGAACCGCACCGGTGCAATCACAACCACCCATCTGCTTACTCGGCGACGGGCAAGCATATTGCCGAGGTGGGTGGCAGAGTGCCGATGCCCGAGTAGGCGAACGCAGCACTTGCTGCTGCTGAGGCGGTTGGCTCTGCACACCCATGGCCGCGAGAATGATACGCTCGACGGGCTTGGTTCAGGCTCATCATTGTTATATGAAACGTGGCTGGAGAGAGTCACGTCCCAAGGGTTCTGGACATGGTGATGAATCATAATCGTGCATTGGTATGGACTATAGGGTCGTCAGAGTGACGTGTGTTGTCGATCGTGTAAAGGTAAGGCAAAGCATCCGCGAGCTCTGCCGGCATGTGTTTGCGGGTGTTGTCCGGCCAACCTACATGAATAGCAGGGCGAGGGTGCAGCCAGACACAACAGTTGTGACTGAGGCGATAACGGAGCCAGCGCCGCTGGTTCCAGCCTTTGCCGATGCACTTGCTCCTGCCGCGCCTGCTCCAGCTCCAGTTGCGGAAGATGAGCCAGATGAGCCAGATCCAGAGGAGGCCGCACCCGCAGCAGCCGTTCCTCCGCCCGACGAGGCACCACCGCTCGGCGTCGTTCCCGATGCAGCACCACCGGCAGGAGCCGTCCCGTTTGACGGTGGGCTAGGCAACGACGCCTTGGTGTAATATGGCTTGATCTCGAATGGGTCCGAGGTGGCTACGGCTGAAAGGAAGTTAGCCCATGCCGCGCGTTCCACCACGCTACACTACGCGACGCGATGGGAAGGCTCCATCGCGTGTCGGTTGTTGTTGGTTTGGACTCTACACGGATCGGACCTTCGGCCGGACAACGTCTCTGCCTCGTGCCCCTTCTACCTCTGGCCTAGCTTGCACATGCACATGCAGGCTAGCATCCCGCAGATCTCACTCACTTGCGCCAGTCGAGTGGTCGGCGATGATAACCTCGTACCTCTGTGCGGCGGGGTACTTGAGCCGCTGCTCGTTCGCCGGCGGCGTCCATCTGGACCGTGTCAGTATCAGGATCCATGGGTGGGAACAATGTCTGGGCCTAGCGACTCGTCTGGCGACTCACGAAGCGTATCCTGCGCTTGCGGAGGCTGTGCCGTGTTAGTTCCTTAGCTCGTGTGTGTGTGATAACCTTGGCACGGCACCACAAGGTCGGAGTGAACGAGCGAGCGGCGCGTGCGTTGTGTCCAGTCCTCCGACTCCACGGACGACACCCACCCGAGCCTAGGAGAAACTGCTGCGCTGTGCCAAAGGGATTGTAGACCTTGAAGTCGAGCGTGGCGTCACCACTCCCGGTCCAGGTCACGACAAACGTGCCCTCTTCGACCCCTGCAGCGTGAGCTCTGCACGACGACACAACGGGGCACAGACACCCGCGGCACAGGGAGGCAGGGAGGCACCGACCGGCTCCACCCACAGTAGTCGTTTGCCTTGGGGAACGTGATTGCTACAGGCCCGGCAGCGGGCGCAGCGAGCGCAGAGGCAGCGAGGGCGAGGGCTGCGGTGGCCAAGACGCGCATGATGATACGATGTTAGAGGTAGTGGATGGTGACAACACGCGAGTTCGCGATGTGACACGGTTAGGACGCGACTGCGGATGGTGCCGGCGCGTGCCGGCTGGCTCGATCACGCCAAGACTGGTTCCAATTAAATCGACACTCCTTCGGAAGTGAACAGCCAGTGGCAGCTCCTCAACACTGGCAGGGCAGAACGCTGGAATACATAAGTCACAGTATATTGCTACATAGTTCGCCGTCGGCCGTATCACTCCAACATCCCACTCTCTACTCATGCACAGAGTTCGAGTTGTCCTTGCACGACCAAGGGCCGGTGGTCGCCGACGTCTTGATGAGGTCCTTGACTGAGCCGTACGTGCCCGCGACCATGATGAACGCGCCGACGAGGAACAAGAAGACGTTGAGCGCCGCAGTCCACCTGAGGCGCGAAGTCCGCTCAGCAGGGGGCACGAAGCGGAAGTTGTCGTGCCACCACATGAAGGTGTATGGGATGATGCTGACGCTCGGCTTGACGATGGAGCCGACGAGCGAGATGACGCTCGAGAAGTTGGGGATCGCCTCGGCGATAACGTACGCGACGAGCATGCACCCGGCCTGCAGGCCGAGCCAGGTGGCCCAGTGCACCGGCGTGCTCGAGGTCAAGTGGCGCGACCCTCCGAGGATGCGCACGAAGAGCGCCTTGCCCGCCAGGTGGCCGTACAGCGTCAGGCTGGCGAGCAGGCCGGGGATCGCGATGCCGTAGCACACCTTCTTCATGAGCGGGCCGGCGGATCCGAGCGCTGGCGAGGACACGTACTGCCCGCAGTAGTAGTACACGACTGTGCCGATGGCGACATACACGCCGGTGAGGAACGCCATTGACGAGAGCATGGCGCGCGTGTACTTCTTCGGCTCGCGCATCTCGCTCACGATGCCGAAGAAGGTCGACGTCGCCGAGCCGGCAAACACAATCTGGTTGACGGCGGCCATGGCCTCGGCGAAAGTGGGGTTGCCGAAGAGCTTGACCTCGCGGCCCCAGTCGCCGGTGGGCGGCGCGTCGGCGGGCCGGTCTTGCACGCCAACAGAGACGGCGAGCACGATGACGCTCGTCACGAGGCAGAACAGCCCGACCCACCCGATTGGCGCGACGTGGTTGAGCGTGCGCACCGAGCAGCACAGGAAACCGAAAGCGGCGATGACGGCTACGAAGATGGCCGTGCAGGCGCCGTGGGTCGAGAGGGCGTTGAGCGCGGTGGATAGGGAGATGAGCGCGCCGGCAACCGTGAAGATCATGTCTGGCGGGGCGTCAGCTCGCGCTCCCCCAACTGCCACGACCCCGCTCACCCAGCATGTACATGAGGAAGAAGTACTCGCCCGCCCAGCGCCCGCCGACGATCCGCCCCGCCTCAGTAAGCGTATAGCATTCTGGATGGCGGAGCTTGAAGGGCCCGATCGCGGCGGCGCAGTACGCCACGATGGCCATGACGGCGAGGATGATGAGCACGCCCGGGATGATGCCGAGCACTTGGAACACGACGGGGAGGGTGAGCACCCCGAGCCCGATGTCGGCCTTGGTGATGAGCACGAAGGCTGAGAAGGCGGAGACCTGGGCGGGGCGTCAGCTCCAGCTCTCTCCTCCTCCACTCGCCAACGCCGGTACTCACTGCGCGATAGTTTGGGCCGCTGCCGCCCTGCTCGCCCCAAACGGCGTCGTGCACGACGCCGTCGCCGCCGCTGCCGCCCTTCTCGAGCTCAGCAGCGGAGCCGACGACGGCGTCGGCATAGGCCTTGTTATCTCTTCTCGCCATCGTTCTTTTCCAACGATATGGGGTGGTGTTTTCCAACAGGCTTATCGATAGCGGTCGTGTGTGGGTTGTTGGAAAACAGGCAGCAGCGACTATATGGCGAGCACGGCGGTCGGCGCTGCGTTTTTCCAACGCTGCTGCCAGCTTTTCCAACAGGCTCGACAGAGTTCCAATATCCGAGTCAGCCCGCTGCTGGGGCGCGCTGATTCATTCGTCGTGGCTCTCCGATCGGGGACGGGGGAAAGGGGAGGGGCGAGAGCAGGGTTGTGTACAAGTTATCTCGGTGGACTGGCGGTGGGAGAGAGGATCAGCTGAGATTCAGGGCCGCGGTGTGCAGCAGCAGCGGCAGTAGCAGCAGCGCTGCTGCTCCTCCTCTGCGCCCTCGACTGTGACACAACATAGGGAAGACGACCGACTCAGGACGAGGACACCTCGCTTGACGACCGACGACTGACTCAAGCGGGCATGCTCCGGCGCCGGTGGCCGGAGGCTCGCCGCGGACCCCTTTCCCTCTGCGCGGCCGCACTCCCTCCGAGCAGCGCGGGCTGTCGGCGCTGCTCGGGAGGCGGCGCATGCGCCTGTGCAAAGTCTCCGAAGGAATGGAGCGGACTCGGCGCGCAGCGGCGGATCTGGCGACGGAGTGAAGGCGTCCTGCAGAAAGAAATTTTATCACGCGTCATCATCTTCGCCACTCAGGAACGGGGAAACAATTGACCGACGTCCGATTTGCTTGGTCGCGTGCGCGGGTCGTGCTCTCGTCTCGGTCGTCGGGAAGCACGTATGTACGTTTGTTTGTTTGTGGCTGTGAGCTTGAGCATGAGCATGCATGTTTGAGGTGGCGTGTTGACGTGCGGACCTGTGACGATGCGTCGTTGCGTGCCTCGAAGTGTATCGGATGGATGTTGCCGAGCGACTGGACTTCACCACTGCCCTCCCTGCCGCTTCGTATCAGAGAACATGTCACATCTCATGCTCTCCCGCACGCACACCGTGCCTCTAATCTATGTACACAGGTAGGATGCTGCATTCTCCGGCTAGCACCTGATGACAACGCGTAGGCCCACGCGAGGCAGTCTTTTTTTTGTAAAGTTGAGAACGTAGTAATCCTCTGTATAATCTTGACCTGTATACCCCGCAAACAAACGGCCACCGACAATCTTCTGATACTCATAGTACACCCTGATGTAAGAAAAATGAGGACCAAACGGTCCTCTTGTGGTACACTCTACGCGCCGTAACCCGGCTGCGGGTATAAGGGCATGCCACCAGGGAACGCCATTCTGAAGAGTCAGCGCTGGCCATCTGACGAAGGAGGTAAGCGCCACTCACTGAGGCTGCACAGCAGTCATATCAATTGAAACATCTTGGCCAAAGTCGGCGGGGAGCCACTGGCCCATGGGGGGTGGCGGGTAAGCGGCCGCCGCAGCTGCCTCAGCATTCGAGATGGGCTGGGGCAGGTTGACGACCTGAATCACAAAGCCAGTGCTGAGCGACGCCGAGTTGCCGGCGCCGTCGATGAACTCGGCAGTAGCTTGAACGTGGATAGGAGGGGATGGCTTGTCCGGGACGCCGGTCAGGCGGACACCGTCTTCCCAGTTGAGCCAAGGGGGGAGCGAGCCAGGCGGGGAGGAGAACGCGGGCTTGATGTTGGCGGACGGCGCCATGGGGTCCCAGATCTTGGGCTCCCACTCGAAGCGCATGTTGACAACACTGAAGGGTTAGCTCATGGACAGAGGAGGAGAAGAGCCCAACTCACGCAAACGTCGCCGGGCTGCCAATGATGCGGCGCTTGAATGGGCGGAACACCCAACCGCCACCAGGGAGCTTCTTGGCATCAACGTGCCAAATGTGGTTGCCCTTCGACTTGGCCTTCTTGCCGTCGGCATTGAATCTCGAGATGAGTTCCTGGTGCCAGAGGTAGACCTTGACCTTCTTGACAGACATGGTCTCCTCGCTGATACCGCGCGCCTGGAGCTCCTCGTGGAAAGCATTGGTAAACGCCTGGATACGGAATTTGAAGGGGCGGTAGTCGGGCGACTCGTCGAGACGCTGCATCTTCTTGGGCATGAGCACCTGGTGGAGCTTCTCGCCCTTGGAGTCGCAGATGTCGAGATCCGAGCAGACCTTGTTGAGGAACTCGTTGAAGATGACATCGAGCTGCTTCTTGACATCGTCGGGGATGATCACACCGGAGGATGGGCCGACCTCAACCATGTCGGGACCCGCAGAGCTACGCCTCCTCTTGGGTCGACGAGGGGCAGTCTCGTCGTCAGTATCGGCGCCGTTGTCATCATCGTCATCGTCATCGGCAGGCGAGCCCTGGCGGGACTGCCAGGCGGAAGGGGGCAGGCTGACGCTAGACGTCATGCCGAACGCCGGCTGCTTGTTGTTGACGGACGAGCTTCGCGCACGCGCAATGGGGCGGCCATCGGCGCGCTTCTCGTTGCCGGCCTGCTGCTGAGCAACAGATGCGGCATGCGCAGCCGCTGCCTGAGCCTCAGCCACCTGCTGAGAATGGACGGCGTGAGCATGAGCCTGAGCGACAGCTTGCGCCTGCGCCTGAGCCTGTGCTTGTGCCTGCGCTTGCACTTGGGCTTGGGCTTGGGCTTGCTGCTGCACTTGGTGGGCATGGACAGCCTGGCCATACGCTTGGGCTTGTGCTTGTGCTTGGGCTTGCGCCTGAGCCTGAGCTTGGGCTTGGGCATGAGCTTGAGCATAGGCCTGAGCTTGGGCTTGGGCTTGAGCCTGCCCCTGGGCGACTTGAGCAGCAACCACAAATTCCTGTGCTTGAGCCTGCGTGAGCCCATCGGCTGTCATGGGGGTGACGGGGGCGCCGGTGGCAGCGGCAATGGCGGCAGAAGCAGCCGAAACACCATCAGGCAGCCACTGAGCATACTGCTTCGGGCTGGCGGCCCGCGATGGAGGCAATAACGCCAGAGGCGATGATACCACTGGGGCGTGACCGGCAATAGCAGTCTGGAAATTGGCGGTAACAGGCGTGGTCGGCAAAGCGGCTTGTGGGGTCGGCTGCTGCATCTGTCCCGGGATCGGGTAGTGCTGGTGGACCAACTGGGCGCCAGGAACAGCAGGCAGGTACTCGTTGCGACCCATGATGCTGCCAGGCGCAGCCATAGTGACTGGCGAGCTGACTGCGGATGGGACGAGGGTCACCGGAGTCTGACCAACAGGCAGCGAAGGCAGGAGTTGTGGAATGGGCTGAGGCGCAACTGGGTTGACGGGAATAGCAGGAGTCACTACGCCCGAAGGAATGCCCGTGGTCGCCTGAGGCGAGTAGCTATGTGGCGACAGAGCCTGGTTTGAGCCAGACGCCGGTGTTGATTCGCGCGGCGTTTGACTCGGCCCCACACCGAGATCGCTGGCCTTCTCGAGCTGGTTGCTGATCTGGCCAAGAGCTTCTGGGAGGCGGTCTTCTTGTCCACGGAGCAGGGCCTCCTTGGCGCTTTGTGCCTGGCTCACAATGGTGTCGAGCATTGTCAAACGTTCCAAGGTGAGCTTGTCGACATCTGAAACGCCGCCAGCAGCGGCGACAGCTGCAGCAGCTGCAGCTGCGCTCTCAGATGACCGCCTGCTCGAGCCAAGCTGAGAATTTTGGGCCGAAATGTCCTCCATGGTGACGTCTAATGACGACTGCGCACTGGGGATAAGACGTTCGGATTTTGTTGCGGCGACCACGGGCGAGCCGGCCAGCGGTGACGACGATGGTGAGCCGTTGTGGATGGCGCTGAATGACAAGTGCGACGGTACCGCCGAGACGGGGGCCGAGGCGAGGGTAAGGCCATTGACCTGATGCGATTGCGTGAAAGCCTGGGGAGGGAATGGTGCGGCGCCTTCGGGCATGGACGAAATGCCGCTCACGGTGGCTCCACGTTGTCTACCGGGAGCGGCACCGAGTGCAAACTGCTGCTGTTGTCCATTGTAGAAGACGCCACGGACTGGACTGGACGGCTGAGACGCTGGAAGGCGGTATCCAAAGGTGGCCGAGGTGGAGGGCGCAGTCAAAGGAGCCGCTCCCTGGGCGACAGCGGCAGCATGGAGAGCTGCGGCCTGGGCTGCCTGGGCATTGGGGTCCGTAAGGGCGTCGGGAGGGGCCGAGAGAGCAGCGTCGGGGAACTGGAAGTAGTCCTCGGCTGGATCTGCGGTAAAAGACGACAAGTCGCCGGAAAATGGGTCGCCAGAAGGAACCAAAGAAGCTGGCGACAGGCCTGGCGCAAGCGCCGCTGCTGTTGAGGCAATGTTCAGGCTCAGGTTTGCCCGGCGAACCTGCGTCGCAGAGGGGGAATCACCACCCGCGCTCTCGGACGAGGGGGGAAAGTACTCCCCCCCTGCTTGGGAATCGGTAAGAGAATCTATTCTGCACAGCACGTCAGGTACATTCCGATTGCAGGGGATTTGCTTTTGTGTGTGTGTGTTGGTACTTACGTGGCGGGGGATGGGGGTGAACTCTGCTGAGCTCCGATCCACACGTCGGCCTTGACGCCGCAGGATCCCCTGCTATCTGCGAAGAGGGGGTCTTGAAAAAAGGTTTCTTGTTGCTGCTGATAACTCAACGGCGACGTGTAGCCTGCCGAAAAGGAATATGCCGGGTTTGGCGGAGTGGACGTAATATTGGCTATCACAGAGTCGAGGCTAAGCGGAGGGGTCAGTCTCTGTTGCTGATAATGGGGCTGATAATGGGAAGCTGGATATTGAAGCTGCTGCCAGTGTATGGGCGATGTGGTGGGAGAAGTGTCGCGCGCTCGTGTGCGCTTCGGTCGGCGACTCATGGTGGCCGGATGGAAAGGGGTGCAGGACAATGAGGATCGGGGAATGGAGGAGGAACAAAGAGTTGAGAAATAGGTGAGAGGGGAGCATGGTGCAGATCGTGGCTGGGAGGAAAGAGCGCGCGCATGGCAGAGGCACACGACACATGTCTGTAACGGGTGGTGGGGGGGACCGTACAGTCGGCAGCCGCTTCTGTGTGCATGCTGCTGCTGCGGCTGGCGACGGCGCTAGGCAGACTAACACGAGGACGCGGCGGGTGTCAAGGGGAGAGAGAACCCAACGCGTCTGTGTCGTCTGATGCAACACCGCTTTGTCCTACTTTTAACCCGACCCATTCCTCGACTCTTCGTGCACACTAGTGTGTCGAGAGCATCTCACTGCGGTCCGCATTGATGTGTGATGCTTGGCCGCTTCGGTGCCCGGTGGACCAGTCACGCCTGCCTTCCCTGGAGCTAGGGGTATAGAGCACGGGTGACGGCGGTTGAGAGAAAAGAGACAAGGGGGTAGAGGGGGACGCGCGCAGAACAGACCAGCGCTTCTGCAGCCATCACTTGCCGAGATGACAAGCGATCATGACTTGATCGTGATGATCGTGATGGGGGGGGGGGGTCCAAGAACTCACCTGTTGCCTCGACGGACTCCCGGTTATCAGCGAATCTGGCGAGTTGAACTTTTGGTTGCCGTGACGACGCTCAAACAAGTGGGGGAATTGACAGTTTGGATATTCGCTGCGACTGCTCAGTCGTTATCGAGTGACTGGATGAGAGGCAATTGGCGCCCAAATGTGTAGGAAGGATGGTGGGAATACCAAGGGATTGGTATACTGGCTGGCGATCAGGGCACAACTGACGAGGCGAGGCGAGGCGAGGCAAAGTGCGGGATGCCGTGCGTCGAGTTGAAAGTGTGCGACCAAGCGCCAAAGGAAGGCCAGTCGAGACGATGGGGGAGGAGGGAGAAATGAAAGGAGTCGAAGCGCGATCGATCCGTGCTTTCTTGCTTGTCAACGTTACACGCTCCACGATTTATCGCTGGCGCGTTCTACGTTGATTCAAAAGGGTCGCGCCGATGTGACACTTTCTTGGTCGAGTGAGGTTAGTAGGCGCGGCGAGGCAGTAAAAGCGAGGAAGGAAGCAAATCGCCGAGGAACCGTAATCGTAACTTGATCGGCTGATATATGGCGGCGGGGCGGAGCGGGTTGGTCGGTCGTCGAGATGATGACACGGGAAGTCGAATTTCTGTACACGCGGTGGACAAGGCGTCGACCACGGGTTCTGAGCAACGGAAGACGTTGTCGAGCGAAGAAGGTGAACGAGTGTGTCGGTGAATGAACTGGCTGGGTCACGACTTTTTCGGACGGTGTTCGGGCGATATTGTCGTTTGGGTTGTCGGCACCGATAATCTATAGGGTTGGTAGTCGTCGACTGTGATCGAAAGAGCGTGTGTCGAGTGCGCACAGAGTCACGAGCAAAGCGAGTGTGGTGAGGGGGCGATAAGAAGCAGGTCGGGTCAAACTGCAGGGGGGTGCGAAGGGTGTTGGTGATAGATAGCAGCGAAAGCCGCAGGCTGGCTGGCTACCGGCTGGGTATGCGGGCTCTAGGCGGACGGACCGGCGGTCGAGCGCTCTGGCAGAGTGGCTTGGTGCTGCTGCTCTCTTGCCGTGAGGGGCCGTGCGTGCAAGCGTGCGTGCGAACGGTGCGAACGGTGCGTGCGGTGCGTGATGTATGGCGTCGATGAACAATGGGTGGGGTGGGGGTGTAGAAAGGAGAACAGGAAAGAAGTCGGCACCTTGACTGACGCCGGTGCAGTTGAACGAGGAGAGCGGCCTCCTACAGACGATGGATGGGCGTTGGGGTAGTATCGAGCTGACAGAGGTAGCGAGCGAGGGCGGCAGCAGACCCACGAGCGAGCAGCATCAGCGGCGGCGGTAGCAGTTGTGGGCGGTGGCAGATGCAGGCAGCAGGAAGGCAGGCAAGCAGTCAGGCAGGTAAGGCAGGCGGCGCAGGCGGTGGTAGCCATAAGGACCCAGGTCAGGACCACACTTCAAAATGGCTATGTCAGGACAGCGCTGATGCAAGAGCTCGAAAGGGAGAGGACAGGACTTGGTGAGGCTGAAGCTTGCGGAGGAGGGCACAAGACCCAAGGAAAACGGACGAAACTGCCAAACCGCCCCAGGGCAGGCTACCAGGACACAGGCAGCTTGCAACTCGGAAAGAGTCTACGGCCAAGGGTCCACTTTTTTTTTTCTTCCTTGTACCACACGGGTCCATGGCGGAGGGCACAACGTCAGAGGCGCATGGGCAAGGGCTTGGGGGCTGCGCTGACCCAGATGAAGAGAGACTTTTTTCTGCCCCGTCTTTGGGTTTGCCTGCTCCCGAGCTAGAGGGCGGCGGAGAGCGACCGACGGACTTTAGATCAAGCCAACCTAACATGCCTATTAAGGGAAGAAGCTACTTTCCTATGCGCTCCACCCTGAGGCGAGTCGTCTTCGGTTGCAGGTAACAGCGCACCGAAGGCGACAGAGTGCCACATTGTGTCGCCGAAACGAGTAAACGGCGGCCGTTGCAAAAGGTGGGCAAGAGGACAAGTGCAAGCCAGAAAACGGGCGGGCGAGGGAAACCTACGCCTCCCTCAGGGTGGGCGAGGCAGTGGCAGTGGCAGTTGAGGAGGCAAAGCAGCCCGCGCGAGGCAGCGCAGCGGTAGAACCGACAAAAGTTCCCGCCCTATGCCCAACTCCTGAATCCGTGCCTCCCCTCCCTGGGCCCGGTCCTGACGGTTCCTTGTCGCCTCCAAGCCCCACTGGGCCACTGAGCGATTATCTCAAATCCTCAAATCCGCCGTTCTGCCACAAGGCAAGTTGGTCGGTCGGTCGGTTGTGAGCTGGCCAGCCGGAACCACTAGCCTAGTGCATGCTTGTGCAACATCAAATCGGCGGCGCGGCGCGGCGTGGTGCAGAGGCGCGGCGGTGAGGCGCCAGTGCAGCGCTCAAGCCTCCCCCTTTGCTCGCTCGCTCGCCAGGATGACGATACCCCCCTGGCCATGTCGTCAGCCCCGCGGCAAACCTTGCACACTTGTCTGTTCTGTTTGAAACGCCCGTTCGGCCACATGTGGTCATGAAATCGCCAAGTCGCGGGACGGCAGCACGCTCGAAACAACTAACGAGAGACATGCGATATCAGTCAGACAAGTCGAACGGCGTACCTTTTTTACTCTCTTCCCCTCCTGCCTGGCCTCCTCCCCCCTTGCGCTGCTCGAGCGCTGCACGGCAATGTTATCGGCAGCGGACGCAACCGAGAGGCAACGAGAGGGGAGACGCACTTGTCCACTTGGAGCAAGCTGATCGGCGGGCGATTGGATATCGCGGCCCAGCCCAGCCCAGCCCACACTGACTGACTGACCGAGTGAGCGAGCAGCATGCTGCTGCGTTCATCTGCTGCTCGACTGTCGCTGTCGTGCTCTTGCGTTGCGGCCCCGCGCGGCTCCCGCACATTCCTGAGCGCGGAGGCTGCTCGCTTGTTTCCAATCTGCAATCTGCAGATGACGCCGCGTGCTGCTGAACACCAACGGCAGCAGCTACAGCAGAGATCGCGGCGCGGGCAGCATAAGCCCGAGGCGGAAGAAACCAAAAGGTAGGAACAGGTGGGGGAGGGCAGATCAGTTACATCGGGCGAAAGAAAGAATCGCTGCCGCTGTCGCCCAGCAAGCCTGCAAGCCAGCGCCGCCGCCCCTTCCAACCACCCGGCGGGGGTGTGAAAGAGGCGCCTTCGCCTCGCGGCCAGACGCCTTGCCGCGGGCTCTGTTGCAGGCCGCCTCCTTGCCCCATTCTCTCCAAAGCTCGTCGTACTTGCCCTCCCTCTCCTGTCTTGTTCCAGTGAAACGCTCAAGCCCTCACATACCTCCCTCCGCATTCGCATCCGACGGGGTCGAGGACCTATGGCGTGCTGCTTGGCCGCCGCAACCGCGTTGTTGCCCAGTCACCGCCCGTGTCAGAACGATGGGGTAGAGACTTGTGGCGTCGGCCACCCAGCCCTATCTCTCTTGTCAGATACCTCGATACCCTGAAAGAAGCCACAGTGGGACAAACGACCGCGGCGGCGGAGGCGGAGGCGGCGGCTGTCGCGACGCCACAGTTTGTGGCTTTTAGCCATCTCTAGTCATATCTCGTGCGACCGCTGCGGCGGCTGTGGCTGCGGCTGGCTACGTGTCACGCACGCATGGGTGGAAACGAATTATTGTACATGCATGGCGATGAGTGTGTGGTGGTGGTGTGATGGAGCTGTCAACCAATCGCCAGGCCCCTCGCAATTGAGCCCTTCATCTTGCGTGGCCGGCCTAGCGGTGTGCGTTGTCGTCGCGATTGTGCGCCTGTCGGCTATGTCCCCTTCCCGCGGAGTACCCTTCTGTGCTTCTCTCTGTTATCGTGCGTGCGCCTAATACCGCACTTCTGCCAGAGGCTCCGCCTGGATCTCTGAGTAGTCGATGGTCGCATCCTTGTCTTCATCCACTTCCGCAACGAGGGCCCTGGAACTGTTAGCGTCAAATATCTCAACCGTCATGTCGTCATCATACAACGAGGCCGCCGCCTTGACAGATTTGGGAAAGCAAGCCGCCCCGGCACTGTGAGCCAGGTGGCGTCGACGACCGCGGGCACGGCAAACAGATGAAGCCATGTCTCACGGCACAGTCATCATGGATGCCGACACCTCGCCCACAGCATCGTATGCACGGTCATGGGCTTCGTTCCAGCTCGCATGGGAGTGCAGCCACGCACCCAGCCCCGACGTACCTACGCCGAGGTACCCTTCCACCCACGCCGCGGCGCCGGGTAACTCGGCATGGGTGACTGTGGCGATTTTCGCGGCGGCAGCCACTCAACATCAGGTATTGCGTTTCCCTTATCACCATGCCGTCCGCAGCATCCCTGGGTACGTCCAGCAAAGCCGGTCGCCTGACCCATGCGGCGGTTCACGTCGGTGGAGACACACGGCGTGGCCGGCGGCAAGCGCCGAACGGAGACTGCGGCGGGTTGACCCCGAGAATCCCAGAGTACCTCGGTGGCCTCGCCACACTTGTCACAACACTCACACATTGTCGCCCTTGATCATGTATAGACCCAGTGGGATCATCTCGACACCCTTATCGCTCGAGTACTCGCGCTCAACACTGTCGGACAGAATCAAGTTGCAGAAGTTGTCGTTGCCCTTCAGCCTTCCCTGTGAGTGTGGTCAGCGATGGTGCCGAGGATCGTCGGGTGCCACTTACGACAATGACTCGTCCATCGTAGAGGATGACCTGGACCAGCTCTGCGGTGTGTGAGTAATACGTCTTCGAGGAGGAAGGTGAGGTGCTGTGACACAAAGGGGTCAAGTGTGGCGAGCAAGCCGGGGAAGATGGAAGCACGCAGCGCAGTTGGCAGCATCGACCGCATTGGTCGGCGGCGGCTGCAGCGGTGCACGAGCAAGAAGAGCTGCTTCTCGTTCGCCGAGAAAGCCTTCCACTCATTCCCCACTCCACCAGGCCTCATGACGCAAGTCATCGGGGCAAGGTGGAGGTCGGCATTCCTCTCGGCCTCGACGAGCATCGAGGCTGCACCTTGCCTTGACCCCTCCTCCAGTTACAGCGGGTGTAACGGTCCAGTTGGACGAGCTTCCCTCCTCGGAGGTCCCGACTGTATCTAGCTCTGAAGATCACTTACGATCGCGGAATCCGTCAAGCGCCGACATGGTTGCCGGTGGTGGTGGTTGTTGTTGTTGTTGTCGTTGTCGTGATCGATCGAGCGGAGCGCGGCGATGCAGAAAGAGACGTCCTTCGACCTAGCTAGCTCCTAGGTTGTGCAGTTGCGTAGCTGTGGGTCGCTTAGGCTGCTCGTCGAGTCGCGAGTGGGCTAGTGGTTGACGCCGTGGTCTCGTCGCAAGGAAGGCAAGATGTTGATTATTTTGCTGCTGGCCGCAGTGACGTTGTTGATGGTCTGTCCCAAGCAAGGCGCGTCTCGAGCCACGTTTTCCACGTGGTATTCACCGGTATCCCCGGAACCGTGGCAATTTTGAATTCGTTATTTGTCCCCACCTGATTTCCCTGAGTCGTTAGCATGTTCATTGTCCGTCTGTCCCTTTAATGGTCCAGACCGTGTGGGTGGTTAAGGGTTTATAGGACGGCATTGGGTAACATTTAGTAGTAGACCCCCTTAGGCCCGCCGAAGAAATGCATTTGGATGTTGCAGCAGCGAGCGACTACTTGGACGTGGCAGCAGGCAGCACAGTCATGACGATGGCGCGTCCACTGCACCGCAGCGGCTTTACGCTGCATTGTGCAGCTGCGTCCGTCCGATCAAGCCAAGCCAAGCGATGCGATGCAGTGTGCGCAGCCGGCCGAGCTCCTAACGCAGAGTCCGCGCCGCACTGGGCGTCATCTCATCTGCCGGCTGCCGACCGGCGTCAGAGTAGACATTGCGCGCGATGATGCGCCGCCGGCCACCAGGGCTTTGACCCGCGCCTCACACCCTTCACCTCTCCCTGGTCTGTGTCTTGCCGCCGCCGCTGTTGTTGCCCACGCCTACGCCTACGCCTACGCCTATGCCTCCCTCACCCCTTGGCGCATTCACTTGCTCATAGCAAGCAGTCGTAGACACTGTCCCAATGTCTATGTGCTGCTACGCTTCGGCTCTGCTGTCCCGAAGTCTGACCTTGTTCCCCAGTGTGCTTGCTTGCTTTGGTGTGTTGTCTTGGTGTGCTTGCTAGCTTCCCTCACTCATTTGCGCGCATTTCCCCTTCCCTCCCGTCATTCCTTATTTGCCCTCCCACTTTCAGTTAACCATCACTGGGTTGACCCAACCAACACACACACGGCCCAAGTCGACCAAACCCAGCCCAACCCACCCACCCAACAACCTGCTCAGCCTAGAGCCCCGACCCGTCCGCCCGCGTTGCACCCTATTGCCTTGCCTTGCTTGCCCTAGCACTCGCCTGACTGGGTCTCTAGCCAGCCAGCCAGCCACCACACTGCATACCCACCACACGGCACTGCACACCCACACTGCACACACGCTGCACCACCTACCGCCCAGCGCACCACCACTACCACCCACCACCACACGACGCACCGCTCGCGCATCGGCACTCCTCGCGCGCGCAGCTTTCCTTCCCCCCCTTCCTTCAATCCGACATCTCACTCCACACCTTCCCTCGACCTCTCGTTCTCTCTCCCCTCTCCTCCTCCCCCTCCTCCTCGTCTCCCCTCTTTCCCCTCGGCGTCCTCCTCGTCATCGTTGTTGTCGCCCTCGTCGTCCGTTCGCCTTGTCGTCCCGTCGTCGACCATCACCGTCTTGCCAAACACAAAGAGACCGGGCCGTGCGCATCAATCCATCAAGGCCGATTGAACGCCAATTAAACCCAACAAGTCGCCCGCCCTTTCCCGCTCAAGCCACCCAGCCAGCCAGCCAGCCAGAGGACTTGCCCCCTTGTCCTCGACTACCGACTCTCTCGCTGTGTACCTCTTGTACACACATTCGGCCGCCTCCGCCCGCAAAGTAAAGCAAAGCCAGCCAGCCAGGCAATTCAAACTCTTTTGAAGAACTCAACCACCGTCGTCCATCACACTTTGGTCGTCTTCCCTCGCATCACTTGATTGTTTGCTTTCATACACTTCATCATCACCCACCGCTCGCTGGCACATCTGCATCGACCTAACAGCAACCCCCGTCGCTGGATCCAACAATGGCCACAACGCATGTGATTGCGTCCACCCCGAGCGCTCACCTCTCGGGCGGAGGAAGCCACTCTTCCAGCTCGAGCAACATTGTCGGTGTCCACTACAAGGTCGGCAAGAAGATTGGAGAGGGCTCATTTGGCGTCATCTTTGAAGGTGAGTACGACCTCCCCCCATTCGACAGCTTGCTGCAAGCGTCACCATCTTGCCCAACAGTGCCCGAAAACAATTGCCAGGCAGGCGCGCGTGACGCCCGACTAGTGCCCTCCGTCCTTGACCCTCCCTTCAAAGCCCTCCCTGACCGCCGAACGCACCACTGACGAGAACAACAGGAACCAACTTGCTCAACTCGCAGACGGTTGCCATCAAGTTTGTAGGTATCGTGGAGATGCGGTGGAACCACCATGGCCCGTGCGGGGTCGCGCCAGCCCAAGCTGACATGTGATACAGGAACCCCGCAAGTCGGATGCGCCTCAATTGCGAGACGAGTACCGGTCGTACAAGATCCTCAGCGGATGTCGTGGGTATCTTGGAGCGACGGCAACACTGCCCTCGGGAGGGCGTGATGGATACTAACACACCACCTAGCCGGCATCCCCCAGGTCTACTACTTTGGCCAGGAGGGCTTGCACAACATCCTCGTCATCGACCTGCTGGGTCCCTCGCTCGAGGACTTGTTTGACATGTGCGGACGCAAGTTCTCGGTCAAGACATGCTGCATGGTTGCTCGTCAGATGGTGAGTGTCGTGCTCTCGCTTTGCTTCGGATTCCCGGAACAACGTGCAACGTCTGTGTGGATCCGTCCAGTGCGCTGACAGCCAACGTGCAGCTCTCGCGTGTCCAGACCATTCACGAGAAGAACTTGATTTACCGTGATATCAAGCCAGACAACTTCCTCATCGGCCGCCCGGGCACGAGGGGTGCCAACATTATCCATGTTGTCGACTTTGGCATGGCCAAGCAGTACCGCGACCCCAAGACCAAGCAGCACATCCCTTACCGGGAGCGCAAGAGTCTGAGTGGAACTGCTCGTTACATGTCGATCAACACGCACCTGGGGCGAGAGCAGTCTCGACGCGACGATCTCGAGGCTCTTGGCCACGTCTTCTTCTACTTCCTCCGCGGTGGTCTCCCCTGGCAGGGCCTCAAGGCTGCCACCAACAAGCAAAAATACGAAAAAATTGGCGAGAAGAAGCAGTCTACGCCAATTGCAGAGCTCGGCGAGGGCTACCCTTGTGAGTGGCGGCGGCGCGTGGCGCGCTCGGTGCCCATGTAACTGACGCAATGCCCCGCAGCCGAGTTTGCCATCTACCTGAGCTACGTCCGCAAGCTCACGTTTGACGAGACGCCCGACTACGACTTCCTTCGCGACCTCTTCCTCACGGCGCTCCAGAACGCAGGCGAGGTTGATGACCAGATTTACGACTGGATGCTGCTAAACGGCGGCCGGGGATGGGAGGCTGGCACTTCGCACTCGCAGAGCGCCGATGTCACACGCCAGCAGACGAGGACACGGGACAACCGTGGCGACCGGGTCGACCGACTCCGAAACGGCGGATCTGGTGGTGGAAACACGCCCCGCGGCGCTCGCCGGTCTCAATCGGCACTGCCCAACGCTTCCAACCAGGCCATTGTTGGCGTTTCGGCCCCCTCGCACCAAAACTCGCGACGCCAATCGCAGCAGGGGCACCCCTTCGCGTCGGCCAACGCTGCGCAGCCCGGACACGAGGGCTACGATGCGGCCAACGCCCAGGGCAACAAGGGCGCGCAGCCCATCTCGCCGATGAACGTCAACTCGCGCCCTGGTGGCACGACTGGCAACTCTCAGCAGGTCGGCGAGGGCGACTATGTGCCCGAGCACCGTGGTGGCTTCCTGGCGTTCATCACCTGCCGCTCGTGCAGGTAGTCGTCGTTGTTGTCATCGACACGTCTCTCACGGCACGCACGGCGACGGCGGCACCCGGGTCTCTTGTCACCCCACCGCCGCCTGCCTCGTGTTCCTTCTACGCTTCTCTCCTATTGTTGCTGTCGCGCTTGCATTTGCACACTTTAATCGTTGTTCCCCGGCCTTGCGGTTGCCGTCGTCGTACCGCCCGGAGAAGGATACCACACGCTCCTCTCTCCTCAAGACACATCCCCCTCGCGCCTGGTCAACAGCTCCGTGGTGCTCACGATATACCCCCTACATATCTTATCACTCCTGTCTAACCCTCGCCCTCGCCATACGCGCCATCCCTCTTCTCTTCCGCGACGAGTGTCAATGTGCATAGATATCTTCTGTTTTCATGAATGGGCTGCAGACATGAGCAATGCTTAAGCGAGCGGAGCGAGGGGTGTCGTGGCGTCGTGACCCGCTCGCTGTACGAGAGAGTGACCCGAATGTGCGTGAACTGGAAACTTGGTGTGCGTGAACTTGTTGTTGCAACCCAAATCCTGATGGTCCTGACGCGCCTGACGTCCTGATTCAGTCGAGATCTGGCAAACCAAGTAGCATATCCGCGTGTCGTGTCGTGTCGTGTCGTGGCTAGGGACGGCACCGACGGCAGCCTCCAAGCGGCTGGATCAGGGCTGTGAGCCTGGGACCATCACGACGGGCAGGAGGGCGGATACACGGCGGAGTGCGTGCGGAGGGGGAACGATTGGCGAGACGGTTTCCCCTTTCTGTCGCGTGTGCCATTCAGGCGCCGCGCGCCGCTGAGACCGGCGTGCTCGGCGTGGCCACCGGCCGGCCGATGACTATGTACCACCGCCTCCACCACGCTGCCGTCTTCAACTCCCCATACTCCATGGTCTGCTCTCGACGGTAGCATCTGTCAGCGTGAAACTCATCTCGACGCTCACCTCACAGCACGTACGTAGAGTACGCCGCCTCGAGAACAGTGTCTGTCTGTCGGTCGGTCGCCTCGTGCCCTCGTTTTGTGTGTGGTGTGCGCCCTGCATTGTCCAGCCAGCATCACGCCGCCGCCCTCACCGCCTCGTCGAGAGCGACGACACACAGCACAGCACACACTGACGCACACAACCACGCCCTCGACGTACACGACAGCTCACTACTGACTGACGCTTACGACCTCACCCACCATCGCCATCACCACCACCACCATGCCGGCGCTCAAGATCAACCTCGCACACTGGCGCGACCCGCCCATCCCGATCCCAGCGAGCCAGCCCGACGCCGACGCGGCCTTGGCGTGGGTGCTCGCGCTGCCGGAGGAGGTGCAGTCGACCGTCCTCTCGCTCGCCCGCGGCGGCGACGGCGCCGCGCCGCGCCGCGCAGCGGGGAGCAACGCTTACAAGGCCGTCAAGGCCGCCGCGGGAGGCACGGCCAAGAAGAGCCGCGCGGAGCGCAGGGCGGTCCGCGAGGCGGCGCGCACGGCGGCCAGCGCGGCTGGTAAGGCCGCTGGCCCAGCCACTGCTAAGACCAAGACTGCCCGCAAGCCGCGCCCGTCGGCGTTCAAGAAACTCGCAAAGGCGGGAGACGCGGCGGTCCGCCGCATGTTGCTTGCGATTGGGGCCGAGCGCGGGCTCGCCCCCCGCCGCGGAGGCGTAAGTGCTGCTGCTGTGGGATGGAGTCGGCGCTCTGACACACACGCCGCAGTATCTCGTGTCCGTTGTCGGCGCCAACGCCGTGCTCGGGCGCATCGCGCGCGATATAGGCTTGCTGGTGCTCGCGGGCGCACATTGCCGCCGCCACCGCGTGCTCCCCTGTGCTGTTGTCGTGACGGACCAGCTTGCCGGGGACGTGTTTGAGGCGGCGCTGGCTGCCATCCAGTCCGAGTTTGGTGAGTGCAGAGAGCTGGCTGGGATCTGCTGATCTGTCATAGGCTACGACGACGCGTTCACCTGGTTCAAGAGCCTCGCCGTGCCGTGGGTCGAGCAGGCCATCGCCGCGTACAAGGCTTAATACGAGTCCCACCTCATGTCAGCTTGCCTGTTCCCCGTTCACACTGTACAACCTCATATCGTCTACTCAATGCATGATACACTGCTAAGCTGCTGCTGCCACCTCGGTGCCCTCGTCCACCTGCTCTATTCCCTGCCCTGCAAACAGCCGCGAGAGCGGCGTGAGCGTCGTGAGCGCCATCTCCAGCACGCCCTCGACGCGTTTTCGCAGCTCGTCCGACTCGCACTCGACCTTCATCGAGATCAGGTCGACAGTCGCGACGACGCCGTCGACCGTCACCTTCATGACGAGAAGGTTGTCCTCGTCACCCTCGGCCACCTGCGTCTCGGGGTGCGTTACGTCGCCAAAGTGTGCCTCGAGGAACATGTGCAATGTCTCGAAGTCGGCGTTGGCGTCGCGGAGCTCATCATCGCCCTCGTGGTTATCATGGCCCTCGCCCTCGCCGTGGCTGTGAGAGTGCGAATGCGAGTGCTTCTTCGTCGCAGTGAGCTTGACAGTCGCGGGGCTCGTGTCGATGCCCAGGAGGACGACAAGCGCAGAGTCGGCGATCATGTCGTTGCTCGTGTTCGACACCCACTGCATCTGGATCTCAATGTCCGAGATGCGGACCACACGGACGGCGTTCATGACCTGGGGAGTTAGTTGCGATATGAGTGGGTCAACTCACAGTGATCGTCTCGCGGCCCTCCTCGTCCTTTCCGTCCTCCACCTCTCCGTACATGCCTTCGAGATACCACCGGACCACGCTCCAGTCGACACCAATTGGCAAGCTCTGCTTCTGCACGATGGTGCTTGTTGACAGACCGGTAAAGTCGCGCAGATCCTTGGGGTCCAGGAGCGTGTAGGAGAAGTCCTTGGACACGAGCAGGCCCTTGACCTCAGCGCCGTGCACTGGTCGTTCCTCGGCGAGCGATCCAATGGCCTTGACGATGCGCTCCGTCCTGAACGTGAGCGTGAGGGGTTCGAGATTCCTCGGGGTGTGGATGTTGATCTCCTGTCCTCGTGTGGCGTACGTGTCGCGCAGAGCCGCACGCAAACGGTTCATCTGCGACGCCTCGCCGTGGACCAGAACAATGTGCGGTGCGCCAATCTCCTGGATGAACTGCGAATTTTGCCTGTAGTCGACGTGTGCACCAAACGAGATCTCCTTGACCGTACACCGACGGGGGATGTTGTTGCCGCCTCGTAATGACTCGATGTGGTCGGGCTCGCCAAGCAGTGTTCGTGCCATGGTACCCTCGATCGAGTAACCAGTGACAATAACACCGTTCTTCGGATCGGGAGCCCACTGCTCGAGCAGCTCACGACTCAAACCGAAGCTCATGAACTGGGCAGAAGCCATGACGACACATGGTTGGGAGTGGTCCAGGCGCTTGGGGTCCTTGAGCCACTTGACAAACCGGAAGTCAAAGGGGTTGTCTCGCCGCGCGAATCGTGATCGGATGTTGGCGTTCATGGTGTGGACGTATGTCTTGTACACCTTCATGCCGCGCTGGAAGAGGCCTGAGGCAAAGTAGATGGGGACACCTTGCAGCTCTGGGTGCTCGTTCCAGTACTCGTCGAGGAGGAGTGCCAGCTCCTGACCGTTGCCAAAGGAGGGGATGGGCATCAGGACCTTGCCTCCTCGGCGCACAATGTTTCCGACCAGAGCTGGCAGGTCAGCTTACGCTTGCAGAAGTTGCGACCCACTTGTAAACTGCTCCTCCTTGTCCTTGCGATCTGGTAATGTGTGCACGCCGAAAGTGCTCTCGCAGATCAACACATCGGGCTTGATGGGAGGAATCTCGGCGATGACCAAGTGTCGGTCCTCCTCGCGCGAGTAGTCGCCCGTGTAAAGGACCTTGAGGCCTGCAATCTCGATAAGGAACATGGATGCTCCGAGAACGTGACCGGCGTGATATGGTGTGAATCGCAGACCACCAGAGACGACAATGTCCTGGTGGTAGTCGATGGCGATCGCGTTCTGCCATGACGCCTGGACGTCTGCCTCGTTGTACAGCTGGCCAGATTCCGCGTTCTGGTCGCTGTGCGTGTCAGCTAGCACTGCTAAGGAGAGAATAGCTCACTTGATCCTAACCGTGTCCATCATGGTCAAACCATAGATGGCCTTCGTCGCGTGGGTCATGTAGACCTTGCCGTTGCCCTCGCGGAAGTTGGTCTGGGGATGAGCGGCGCGCTCATGGATCACGCGTCACAACGTACCTTTTCCATAATGTACGGCAGGGCAGCCGCATGGTCAACGTGGAAGCTAGGGTGTGAGCAGGTGCATCTTGAGCAGAAAGCGCGTGATACCTACTGCGTGACGAGGACAGCGTCCACTGACGCCCAGTCGAGCTCGTCGATGAACGGCAATCCGCCCAGGCCAGGGTACGCCGGATGCAAGCCTGCATCGCACACGATCGTCTTGCCACGGTGCTGGATGACGCAGCACGAGCGGCCGACCTCCTGCCCAGCGCCGAGCATGGTGACGGTGAGGGAAGGCGCCTCCTCGCCGGCTGGAATGTTTGCGCCGGGAGCAGCGCCGACGACCTGCACGGTCGGCCCGTGGCCGCGTCCTCGGCGTCCGTGGTGGCTCATCCTTTGCTGGGTTGAGAAGGTAGAGCGTGTCGGAGTGTCTACCAAGTGCCCATGGGTCGCGGGGGAGGATGTCAGTGACGAGATGAGTGACGAAGGGATGGAAGGAAGAGCAAAAGTGGAGGAAGACAAGGAGAAACTGAAACGGGGCAGCGGCGACGGCGGCGGCAACATTTCGACAATCGTCACTTGTCCACTCTCCATCTCGACTTCACTCTCACTGTCCCCCACTTTGCATTGTTCCTCTTGACACTCCCTTCTCTTGCATTGTGGCCTTCATCGCGGCACTCAAAAGTTCGACAAGAACCTCACCCTCACCCTCATACGCACAAGGATACCCTGCACAGTCTCTTCGCATCCACATCTATCGACCCTTCCTTCTCACGCCCTCACACGTTCCGACTTTTCTCGCCGTCACAACATGGCCGCTCCAACCGCTACCTCCACCGCTCCCTCGCTCTCGGCTGGTCCCAGTGCCCCTGCATCGGCTCCCATCTCGCAGCCGCCTACCGTCAATGGCGATGCCGAGAGCCCCAAGGATAACGCGTAAGTTGCCGTCGTTATTGTTCTAGCCCGAGTGCTGACGATCGCCCTCAGCACAGAAGCCGCCGCGGCGTTCGCGTCAGAGATCGCGGGGCACATCTTCAATAACGGCTTCTGTCACCAGCAGTGGGCCGACATCCAGGTCGTCTTCTTCAGCGGCTCGCTCAAGCTTCACAGGCGTACGTTGCGTCGGAGCACGCGACTCGGAACACGCACTGACCTTACCCCCCAGTCATCCTCTCGCGTAGCCCCTACCTCGCGCACCTGATGAACAACTCAATGCCAGGGAGCACGATCCAGCTGTCGTTTACAGACGAAAACATTACGGAGGAGGTGGGTTTTTGAAACTCGAAGCGGTCACTAACCCACTCAGGCCGCCTACATTGCCATTCAGCACCTCTACCGTGAGCAGTTGCGGTCTCGTCAGTTGCGGCTGGTGCTAACACCCTCTAGATCCATCTCTCCACATCGTGACGCCCGAGAACGCCCGCTCGGTGCTCGCCGCAGCGTACCTCTTCGGCGGTATGCCTGAGCTCGTTCAGCACGCCTACTCGGTGGCCTCAGAGTCAATCTCGGCAACCAACGTGATCGACTACGTCCACTGGCTCGATGCCGGATCGCGGAGGCCAGTAGCCAACGGCTTCGCGTTCGGCTCTGTTGGCGCCCCGGCACCCGCGCCCTCGAGCGGTGTGTGGGCCGACCCGGCGACTGCACCGTACGGCGAGTGGTCGGCCCGCCTGCGCTCCGACGTCCTCACCTTCTTAATCCGCACCCTGCCTGCCCAGCTGCACGCGAGCGGTGGCGAGGGCTCCCTCGCGACCGATGCGCGTCTTCTGGCGGCTTATGTGTCCCTCCCGTTCGACCTCTTCAAGCACTGCGTCGAGGCACCAGAGCTGCCCATTCCCTTCATGCAGGACCGCTTCTCGTTCGCCAAGAGAGCGATTGCGCAGCGCAAGAAGGCCAACGCTGCGGCTACTGCCAGGGGACCTCCCCAGGCTCAGTATGAGGAGACTGTTGTCCTGGCCCTCAAGTCTGAAGGTGACGGCATGGCGGTTCACATTACTCGAAAGCCGAAGAGGGGTCGCGCGGCGCTCTGGAAGGTCGAGGGATAGACAGGGTTTGTAGGGTAGTTGTGCATATCACTCGCATTGGGACTCTGGTTGCAATTGGGGCGATTGTGACGTTGCATGGGGAGAGGTCGCCAATCTTCAACGATGGGAGATCGTCGATCTTCAATCAACTCTTACACCAAACCCAAAAGAGAAAAATTGAAGTCACCTTCAATTAGGCCACGACGGGGATCGAACCCGCAATCTCATGATTACAACCGTCTTAATCGTAGTCATACGCCTTGCCATTGGGCCACGCGACCGATGTTCTTGGAGTCAGTCGCATATATATAAGCTCGCGCCCATCTCGCTTGGCTGACGAGAATCTGCAATGTTGCAGACGACACAGCCAGTTTGTGGATGACAGATGCCCATAGAGGGACTGATATTGGAAGGCTCCCTGCCCTTGACCCTGTGTGTGGTGCTGCTCACTCGGTACAACGCCGTGCAGACGATGTCACACGGCAATGCCTGATGCAATACGATACATTGCTGCTCGACACCGGCCGCATATGCCAACGCCTCTAACCTACAATAGCCACCTCGAATGCCTGGGTCGTGTCGTTTCTCTCTACTGCCTCACCGCCTCACTACGCCGCTCATGCCGTACGCTGCGAGTCGTACAGCAGCACGGCATCGAGAAGCACCTGCGCGCCGAGGGCACAGTCCTCGGGCGTGGAGTACTCCTCGGGGTTGTGGCTGAGCCCGTCCTTGCTCGGGATGAAGATCATGCCGGTCGGCACACGCTTGGAGGTGCAGCACGAGTCGTGCCCCGCGCCGGAGATGATCTCGCGCGTGTCCTTCTCGGCGACGTTGCCGAGCGCAGCGGCCCGCACAGCGGCCACACAGTCGGGGTGGAACACGATCGCGGGGTTGGCGTAGAGCGGCTTCCACTCGATGGCACACTCGACCTTGTACCCCGTCTTGGTGATCTGTGCCGTCTGCGCGCGGATCTCAGCCTCGATAGCGGCGAGCTGCGCGTCCTCGACGTGCCGGATATCCAGGGAGAAGCGGACCTCGTTCGGGATCGTGTTCACCGAGCCCGGCTTGGCGGTGAAGATGCCGTTCGTGCACAGCCCGCCGTGCGCCCGCGCAATGCTGCTCGCGGTCACGATGAAGTGCGCAGCGGTCAGCATCGGGTCCGCGCGGCAGTCCATCGGCGTCGTGCCCGCGTGCGAGTCGCGCCCGCGGATCGTGATCTCGAACCACTTGTACGCCTGCCCGCCGCGCACGATACCGACACGCTGGCCTGCGTTCTCGAGCACCGGGCCCTGTTCTGGCAGTTGTCAGCGACAGGCTAAAGCGTGCGGGTGTGCCTCCGCTCACCAATGTGGATCTCGAAGTGCGCGCCGAGCGGGTTCGCCTCCCACGAGCACGGCACGTCTCCGGCGTATCCGATCCTCTGGAGCTCGGACAGCGTAGTCACCTTGTCGTCAGTCACGTCGGCGAGCGCGTGCGCGTCCTCGAGCGTGATGTCGCCCGCCCAGACGCTCGAAGCCTGCATCGACTTGGGGAAGCGTGCTGCCATCGTCAGCCGCCGTCACCACATCGGCCGCCACTCACCGCCCTCCTCGTTGGTCCAGTCGATCGCAGCGACGGGGTACTTTGTCTTCCTGCCCGACTCGTGCAGGGTGCGCATGGCCTCCACGGCGGCCATGACGCCCAGGATACCGTCGTAGCGCCCGCCCGTGGGCTGGGTATCGAGGTGGCTGCCCATCGCGGTGGGCGGGCCGTCGTTCTCGCCCGCGCGGATGGCGCAGATGTTGCCCATCGTGTCGACCTTGACCTCGCACCCGAGCGACTTCATCTCGGCGACATACCAGTCGCGCACGGCCTTGTCGCTGTCCGTGAGCGCCAGCCGCGCCATGCCCGTCTCGGTCGCCTTCGGGCCCCAGGGGTGCGCGGCGCCAAACTCGCACGTCTGGTGCAGCGTGTCGTTCAGCCGCTGGCCGTTGATCGTGAGGTCGCGCGGGCGGTATGTGCTGTTGACGGCTACCATTGTGATGTGGGTGTTGGGTGAGCAGGCTTTCCCGCCTGCCTGGGTTATATGCCATGCGTGCTCGCGACAGCCGCCCTCCTCTTGTCGCGGGTATCGTGTAAGAGCCGCCCATACCCCACGGTCGGCAACAAGGTGATCATGATGGCACGAATGGGGAGCTCAGCCGCTATCTCTCTCCACGGGGCTCGACGAGGTTTGCCGCGATGAGAGCGGCTGTCGGTGTCGAGTGCGGAGCCGCCTCTGTGCACTCCGTCGAGCATCCATTGCCCCACATCATCGTCTCTATCAGCCGCGGAGGAGTCACCGCGGCTCGACGGCCACGGTGGCTAAACTCCCATTAAGCGCCGTCTAAGCGCCCTCACTTGACCTCGTGACTCCAGGCGGCCTTCACCGACTTCACCGATACGGCCGACCGGGATGCCGACTTTTTTGCGCAGCACCGTCGTCGAGCAACCTCAGCACCTCAGCAGGATGTAGATCAGCTGCTGCGGGCTTCGGCATCGGGAATCCCCACCTCGAAGGATGGGAAATGGCGGCAGAGGAAATGGAAATTCTTCGCTGCATCTTTTGCACTGCGGAGCTCCCTCACGTCGGCGTCCACCTCGTCCACTCTCGGTCGCGACACCGGTCCTCCCATAGGACGACCCCGCGTCTGCCGGCCTGCTCATCCGTCCCCGGATGTCGCCTGTGCTTGTCGTGATTCGCCAGGGCGAGATTAACGAGGTTGACCACCTGTAGGCTTGGGGGCTCGGAATAGCGTCGGAATCGCTTGGCATGCAGGTGGGGGTGTATAGTGGGGGTTGTTTGAGGGTGGCAGCCAGGGCAAGAGACGGGGTGCACCGAGGTTGAGGCGCGAGGACAGAACGGTGGTCGGCGCCGTACCTTATCGTCGGCTCGCTCGGCCCTAGGATCGGCCCCGCACCAGCTCGTGCGCAGGCATTCCAACCCCCTGCGTGGAGCACGAAGCCAATGACTCGGCCCAACCGTCTCGGTTAATTGTCTGTGCATTGCACATACACTAGCCACGGCGTCTGCCCACCGCGAAATGGGCGGAATCGGCGGCAAGAGCCACATCAACAGACCATAAAGGGCCCCGTGGCGACGTTCTTCGAGGCGTACATCATCTTGCCCCCCAAATCACTCGCAATGACAACAGAGACAAAGGAGCCTCCACAGCTCGAGATCGTGCAGGCGACAGAGGGGCACCATGAGTACCCGCCCGCCTCGGTCCGGGGCCAGTTGGCAGGCTGGCACGCCAACCGTGGCGACAGGTCGTTTGCGCGCGCCATGATCCCCACGTGGAAGGCCGGCACGACAGACGACGAGGTCATCTACAACCCCTTCAGGCTGTTCGCCCGCATGAAGGCCATGGACTGGATGTACTTCCTCTGTGGTTGGTGGGCGTGGACTTGTGATGGGTAAGTCGAGTCGGTGTGGCGGGCTGGTAGTGGGCTGTTCGTGGTTGGTGGCGCCAGCCACTGCATTCAGTCGCCGTCCTCATTGGCCATGGCTGTCCAGCAGTATGCTAACCCCCTTCAGATACGACTTCTTCGCCGTGTCGGTCACACTCGTCGAGATGACCAAGCAGTTTGGCGTCGAGAAGCACACCCTCACCACGTCCATCACCCTCACTCTGCTGTTCCGTTCGGTCGGTGCCGTGATCTTCGGTCTCCTGGCCGACCGTTATGGCCGTCGCTGGACCCTTTGTGTGAACATGCTCCTCATTGCCCTGTTCGAGTTTGCGTCAGGCCTGTGCAACACGTACACCCAGTTCCTCGGTGTGCGCGCGTGTTTCGGTATTGTGATGGGCGGCGTTTGGGGCCAGGCGATGGCGACGGCGCTTGAGAACGTTCCTGTCCAGGCTCGTGGTTTCTGCTCGGGCATCCTCCAGCCTGGTTACTCGTTTGGCTACCTTCTGTAAGTATTTTTTGTGTGGTCAATTATTTTGCTAACCGAACAGCGCCGCCGTCATCAACCTCACCGTCGTCCCTACCTCCAAGTACGGCTGGCGCTCGGTCTACTTCATCGGCGCCGGCTTCTCCGTCACCTCGGCCATCTTCCGCGCGCTCCTCCCCGAGTCGAAGCAGTACCGCGAGGCCCGTGAGATTGCCCGTGCCGAAGGCCAGCAGAAGGGACAGGGCAAGCGTTTCCTCAAGGAGACGGTTGCCATGCTCAAGGCCAACTGGATCCGTGTTATCTGGGGTATTGTCGTCATGAGCGCCTTCAACTTCCTCTCGCACGGCACCCAGGATCTCTACCCCACATACCTCCAGGTTTCCAAGGGTATTTCTCCCAAGGCCGCCAACATTTCTACCATCATCACCAACGTGTTCGCGATTATTGGTGGCGCCGTCGCCGGCTACCTCAGCCAGTACCTCGGCCGTCGTCTGTGTATTATCGTCTTCTGCGTCTGGTGCGCTGCGTTCATTCCTCTCTGGATCCTCCCCCACGACATTGTCGGTCTTACTGCCGGCGGTAGCATGATCCTCTTCGGAATGGTAAGTCTAACGTTCCTTATTTTGGTTCAGTGCTCACACCACGCAGCAAGCTACGTTCGGTGTCGTTCCCATCTACCTTGGTGAAGTCAGCCCGCCCGCCTTCCGCGCGTCTTTCGCCGGTATCTGCTACCAGCTTGGCAACATGGCCTCTTCCGCGGCTGCCCAGATCGAGTCGACCGCAGGCGACAGGCTCAAGACGACACTCCCCAACGGCAAGGTGGTCCCCGACTACGCCACTGTCCAGGCCATGCTCGTCGGCATCGTCCTCTTCTTCCTCATCTCCTGTGTTCTCCTTGGCCCCGAGGCCGACGGATCCCACTTTGAGCAGGCCAAGACGGCCACGCAGGAGGGAGCAGGCGTCACCGAGACCCAGGACCTGGTCCACGGTCGTGGCCACGTCCGTCGCGAGTCGGTCGCCTACGACGAGAAGAACGTCACCGAGAAGGTCTAGGTTGTACGAGGGCGCAAGGGGTTTGAGGAGTCGGACAAATTGTAGTTGCTACTCGACGGGTCAATTGTAATGGCCTCTGAAGGAATGTATTCGGCCGAGGTCGAGGTGGTTGCCAGGCAAACAAAACAAAGCACGCTAACGGCTGCGGAAGGCGGGCGGCGGCGGCCGCCCTCCGGGCCGGTCCGTGGTCACAAACTCTCTTTCCATTGACGCGGTGGGTGCCAGGCCCTTTTGCCTACCAGAGCGATCTGCATACCACGGATGGTGTCGTCACTGGGGATGCCAATTAAGTTAATAGTAGTTCCACAATGAACTGGTTGCATAGCGCCGTAGTGCACCGCGTGCGCGTGCGGCCAGGTTACGCCCGGAAATTACATAAATTGAGTGCGCGGTTTTCTCTTGTCGTCATTGGTCAGAGTATCTTATCACTCATCGTCACAACAAAATTGCTGCCGACATCCGTGTGCCCACAATAGACATCCGCGCGTACGAGCCTGTGGAGCTGGTGGAGCTCGCCGCTGACTGATCTCTGGGAGACTCTGGTTATCATGCATCGCAGACGCAAGCTGAAACCACGGTCTTCTCCGCCATGTCGTAAATCCCGAAGGACTCCGTGTCGCCGACGTCGTCGGAGTCAATTCGATGCCGCCTCGGACGCCGAACCGCCCACTCATGTCGAGGAACGGGGGACAGACAGAGCGGACTTGCGAGTCCGATGCGGCAGTGGATGCCCGATCCGGGGCGCCGATGGTCCGGGGCCTGGCGCGCGGTTCCTCGGCGCGTCGTCACCACCTCGGTGCTGCTTCGTCACCTCGTCACTGAACATCGACCACCCCCCGGCCTGGCGAGGATACGCAAAAGGCTCAGGCTCAGAGGTGGTAACCAACGAAGCTTGAGGCCGTGGACTGTCTCGGAGGAGTGGGTGGCCGGCCGTCCAAGGTGGGGCGCGGCACCCGCGGTCGAGGGGCGCAGCTTTGTGCACCGCAGACGCGTCGGCCATGCTGTCAACGTCCACTGACCTCGAATGAGCGGCAAAGCAACCGAACACCTATGGACATGGGGATCCTCCTTGGGCCGCGGACTAGATGTCGACATTTGAACCCCTGTGAAGCGCGGCTCTAACACCGTATGTATCTACCGCCTCGAAGAGACGTCGTTCGGCGCCGAGGCCTTGTATGGGAAGTATGTAACAGCATGACGTGCACAGTGACGCGCCGCGCCGATAGCTAGAGACCGCACCGGGTGTAGACGGCATGTACCGGGACACGGTAGAGGGTGGATGATGCAGTCGGTCATCAAAGGTGATGGACGGTTACGTGCGGCAAGTGCAGAGAACCGTGTCGATGATGGCGCGGCAATGTCCCGGCGGGGGTGGGTGGGCGCGGGGGAGGGGGAGGGGGGGCAACAGCCGGCTGGACGCCCAAGACACCGCCGGCGGCCGGCTGCAGCAGCCGTTGCCGAGGCCAGGCCGCCGATCCTCCGTACTCCCGACTACGTCGGTGGACCGATACATGCATGGCGATCATGATCGTCGCAGAAAATTATCGATGGGTGGAGAGTGGGTTGTCAGGAATGCTATGAGGGTATACGACTGGGAGGGATTACTCATAAGCCACGACAATGTGACCACGCCGCCCTGGCCGAGCCTGCCCTTTGTCATGCTCGGCGTCACCGCCGAGGATCGACAACATAAAGCCAGCATTGGGTGGTCAGAGTGCACAAGATGGCCCCTCGGACAACTTTCGCCGCCAAGATTGTGAGTGTGGGCAGCCTCTGCTCTGGGTGATAAGCGAGGCAGGCCCAATACGTACGTACAAGTACTGACGCTTGGCAGTTCTTCCCGCATCCTCCGTCCCGGCACGCACCCCACATTCGTTCGCCGTCACCGTTGAAACAGCACGCATCACCACCTCACTCGATACCACACCGACCACTACTACCACAACAACCAACTTTTGATAATTTCAGAGCTCCCCCCGCCCCCCGGCCCGCAAAAAACGGATGACCTAGCACGAGACGGCAGCCGGGCCCCATTGCGGAATGTGCCACCGAAATCGTGGTTCCCGGAACCCTCCAGTGTTTTCGTTCTCCCCCCGCCCGGCCCGGGAAACGGCGCTAGCGGCGGCGACCACCACCCACCCAGCGGGGTGTGATCGCCGATGCTGATGCTATGACGCACGGTGATCGCCGCCCCTGCATGCGACGCGCGCACCTTCGATGCATACCCTCCAGCCAGGCATCCGTCTCGCCTCGCCATTACTCAGCTGCTGCGAGCTGCACCGAGGCGGCGACGCATATCTTGCTCGTGTGGGGATGCCAGAACATGCCATTCGAGGGGTATAAAGCCTCGGCGTGTCCCGATAGGAGTGGGTGGCAACGCCGTTCGCCCCCGTCGTACAACACCGAGGGTACCTGCCGACCGTGTGTGGTGAACGGCCAGCGCCATAGAACCCGTTATCAAGCCCGCCCTATCTTCCACCAGGGGAAGGGGTGACCGACCACCAGCACAACAGCAGGCCCAGCCCATACCGCGGCAAGACCGAGTCGACGCAGGCACCGGCTCTTCCAGAGTTTGGTACGGGCGGCAATCTCCACCCCGTGGGGAGGCATCGTCCGCACCTCCTCAATTTCATCACCGCCAGTAGCCACGCTGGCGTGGTGTAGGCACAGGCAGTTGCGTTCGGCAACCTTGTCGATGTTGTCACCTGTTGAGCCTTCCTCAGGGTGAACCAGGCTCGCCACCCAGCAATACGAGTCAAGTTCGCGTCACAACTGGATTGTTTAGTCGACAACAGCGGGAACAGGGAATCAGTTTAATCAGCTCGGCGACAACAAGTGATCAAAGCCGTCGAACAATGCTCAGTAGAGGATTCTTTCGCCTGGACTTCGAAACGGCGTGGTGACTGGCGCCTGGTGCGTCACAGTCACTCTCGCTGTGTTTCCTCGTCAACCAACCGCTCCCCGGTCAGTATCATCAGTCCACACGCGCGGCATTCCGGCCACCATGAGAGCAATCCAGGCGACAAACGGTTTGACGGTATCTCTCAGCCATCGATTTTGTTCGGAATGTTCGGGGCAGGCGAGTCGTTCGGCCCCAGATCAGCTGTTATCCGCTTTCCCGACCGCGGCGTCGGCTGTCCCTCGGCGCAACTCGACCTCTCGTCTTGGGATTTGAGATGCTCGTCGTCTTCGATACGCCCCTCGCCTACTCTTTCCACGAACTGCGCGACTTCGAACGTTCCCTGGCGAACTCGGATGAGGAAGGACGGACACAGGATCGGTTATCGCGCGGACTCACCTCGAGCTCCCGTAGATGCCGACGACGACAAATGCTTGCCAAGAGGGAGAACAGCACTCTGGCAGTCGAACGCGCTATTCTCGTTGGAACAAAAGACGAGTCAAGTGCGGATAAACGGCATACAGGAGGAAAGAAGAGCGATTGGAAGAACGAAGTGTGCTGTTCGAGGCGGAGCATCCGCTCCACCGCCTCGTGCGGACCACCGCTGCCAACCCTGCACCGGCGCGTTCCTCGCTCATCCGCCCTGCCCACATCCGCCACGTTTCACCACCTCCATCCGTCCACCATGAACCACCACCAACACCCATTTTTGCAATTATCACGCGTATTCTGCGCACGAAACGACCTAATTGGCCTCGCGGAGTCGCACGACGGTGGGCTAGTCTGCATACCGGCCATTTGCCCGTCGGGCTTCACACGCGCCTCGGGGACCCATCATTCGCTGCTTCGGACTCGCGGTCGCCAGCAACAACGTGGATCAGGTAGACGGAGCACAAGTGCTTTTCACTCGTCGCCGATTCGACGAACAAGGTGGTCGGACTCGCCCATTCCATTCCACCGCGGCCAAACGCCACTCCACAACGCGCGAGCCGTCCCGCCTTCCGTCGGGTTGATAAGCCAACCACGACCGACCACCACCAACCGGCTCCACGATCCAGCTCCACGTCAACAAACATCGCAGCATCGTCCTTCTCCTTCTCTCTCCATCCTAGAATGTGCACAATCGCCGCCACTTTGCTGGGAAAGAGTTCGGAGCATAGCTGCAGGCCGGCGGGTGGAATCGAGCATCGCCCTTGACGCGCGCTCACTGTCTCACGCCAGGACCAGGATTCGAATGTGGCGTCGTTCCAGGCATTCTTTGGCTGATTCATCCCTCCGACTCGGATAAGGACCTCGGATGATCCCCAGAATCAACGCCTAGTACTGTGGCGACGAGAAGAGCTCGCATGCACGAGAGTCGTGACGTGTCCTCCCGAGTCTCTCGTCGCCATCAAATGTTCTGTTCGCTCCGCCTCCCCACCTTACGGTTGGCATCGCTATCCAAAAGGATTGAGAGGACGCGACTCGGAAGTGCCCAATCCATCCTCAAAGTTCCCAGCATCTCGCCTCATGATCTCGGAAGCGAGCCGTGGTAGAGCCAGCAACCGCAGGCCGTAACCAGACGACACGCCGCGCTCTCGACGTTTATCTTATTTCATTTTCCAGCATCTCACCCCCTCGTGCACCCCAAGGAGTCGTTTGAACACCTCTAAAAGAAGACGGCGATGGAGAGGATTTGGGTCACGCGACTCTACAATCGACCCACGACGAGGCCATCAACAGTCACCCCCTCATCGCGGGCGAGCGGAGCTGCCCACGCACCTCTCTCTGCATTTTTCCACCTTGCCCCACCTCACGGACCCCAAGGACATTTACGCGGTTCACCAAGAAGCCTGCATGGCGGAGGATGCGGCTCGGACGACACGGCACGCGACCGACGAGAACGCGAGCGGCGGTCAAACCCCCACCACAGGCGAACGGCGCACCCCACCGCCCTCGGCCGCGAGCAGCAGCCGCACAACGACACAGTGCACCCCGCCGACATTTCTCTGCATCTCCGAGCTCGATGAGCCTGCCCAAAAACCGGCGGAGGGAGCCACGCCGAAGTCTTTGCTCGGCGACGCCGGATTCGCCGGGGCCTACGTCGCCCCCTCGCCGGGCTCCACCGCAGCCGCTGGCGAACCCGCATTCTCGGCGTTTTACTCGCCATGTACCGCGCTCGGACAGCCAGAATGCTTTCAGCCGTGCATGGTGCATTGTGCGAGGTGCGATTCGCAAGGGTGCTGCTTTTCGACTTTGGAGGATGGCTTCGAGCGGGGTGAAAAGGGCGAGAACGGCGAGCGTCTGCCAGCCGCTCTCGGCCCTCTTTCACCTTCTTCATCCTTGCGATCTCTCTGAGAGAGCAAATAAAAGCCCATTCCTCGCTCAGAAGGACGTGCAAGAGCCGGCAGAGTATGAGCGGGCGTCGAATGCGGTGGCAGCACGCCTCTCGGGCCCAACGACCGCCCGGTCGGAGGCAGTCGAGCTCCGCCCAAGCACTACAGACTCGTCCCGTCTCCATTGCGGCACATACAGGAAGATCACGAATTGGACGTCGTGCAAGCCCACTCCCTTCTCCACCTCTCGCCGATTTATCAAAGCCGACAGGACGAAGCTGGAAGGCGGATGACGGAGGTCAAATGCCCGACGACGGCGGAAGACAACCCTCGCGCAGGCATCATCTACCACTTCCCCGCCCCCCAGCGCATCACGCATACGCCATCACTCAGCACCGCAGCATCGGAGTCTTTATCCATCGCTATTGGGCCCCAGGAGCCATGCCCCCGAAAGCGCGGACATGGCTGTTGACACGGCTAATAGCTCCACACGGTCCACTCGGCATCTTTCTCCGACCGACCGACCGAAGCCGAGCGCGCGTGTGGAGCTGTGGAGCGGCGTGCCGAAGCCTACACGTGTGCGCTTGCATCATCGTTATCGTGGGCACGAAGGTGCGGGGGACGTGACAATGCCCCTATCGACGTCGTGGTCGCCGCGTTATCGCGGCGGCGAGTGCCGACGACGTGACGATCGATCTGGCGGCGTCGGACGGGTTCCTCCCGAAGCGCAACTCGCAGTCCGAGAGGCGCCAGTCGCGCGCGTCGCATCTGCATACATGCTTTGCATGGTGCATCTAAGCGAAACGGACCCATTTCGCCGGTGTCAAGGGCGGCGCGTGCTCCGGACGGCGTGGACGACGACGTCGTCGGCTCGGTGTCGAATCAATTCAGCATCCGCGATCGACCCATCTCGGCGCCGAAGCGTCGCACACCCGCGAACGACGGCTCGCACGACACCGATCGACTCGGCGCACCGTCTAACATGCATAATGGGCGAGGAACACCACTGCGCAGTGGTGGGCGAGTACTCCGAAATGAATGTTGGCAGGGCGGTTCTCACTGTCCCACGGCGACCGACCTGGTGACAGCCCACCTCCGACCCGAGATGGGCTCGGCGTCAGTTCCAGCTCAGCTCGGCGAGGCACACAAAACTCAGCGACCCAGTATCTCACCCCCGCCGACATCTACGGAACGGCGCGAACATGTGCTTGGCGGATTATTGGGCAGGAACGGCACCCACCCAAGCCGAGCTCGATGGGCAGCACATCTTCGCTCGACTCGGCAGTCCCATCGTCGCAGCGTGCATAAAATGCCCACTGGCATTCCCTGTGCCTCTGGTTCGTCCCACCTGTCGGCAATTGCCCCAGCGCCGAGCGCTGTCGGCGGGGGCGGGGTGGCGAAATGGCCTCCGTCGCCGATGTTGTCGATCGAGGTGCGCTGCCGCCACTCGCCACCCGCCCACCCGCCCACCGGTGAAGCGATGCCACCCGCGCTCAAGTAACACGGCGTGTGCAGCTGCGTTCATTCGGGAAACATACTCCTCGGAGCATGTCCGCGCCGAATTTCTGGACGCCCATGCGTTCCTCGTACGGCGGCGGCGCGACACGACACCCGCCAGCACCCGCTCGCACAGCGCGAAACGGAGCGTGGCGCCTGTCTCGAACCGCTGCGACGGCCGAACACAAATGCCCACCCCGAGTGCTTGGGCACGCAAACCAACTGGTTCACATTCGAGAACAGAGAGTGCGCTCCGCGCATTTTGGCCGCGGAGCGCAGTTGACGCTGACGCGCTCAGATGGCGGGCCAAGCTTCAAGAGTCAACTCGGGCCCGGTGGCAAAAATGGTGCGCCGCGCCGCGCCTCCCACCACCGCAGCGGATGGGCGGTGCTTGCATGCACATACGGACTAATTCGCACGAGAGGACTGTGAGCGGCGCTGCATGCATTTTGGCAGAGATGTGGGATGGACGCTGACTGCTCAGATGGAGGCCGAAGTCCACCCTCGTGCGGGTGCCAAAATCGCATCGACGCCGAGCGTCACACCGCCACCGCGGCAGACGAGCAGAAATGCGCACAGCGAGTACATCAGCAACCAAATCGCCTCAGCCGCATCAGAGAGCGCGAGAGGCCCTCGGCGCAATTTGGCGCAGCCGCGCGCACGCACCGACACGCCCAGACGGCGGACGACGTCCCAGCCCCACCGACCACCTCGCGGGCGGCAGAAAATGCGCAGCGGCCCCGCGCGTCGCCACACAGCGATGTCATCGGTCACGAGTGCTCGTAGAGCTTGCGTACTGAATTTTACGCCGCCCGGAGAGCGCTCCTCGACGAGGTTGCGGCCGTCGATATCGAGCGGGGCGGGGACGCACTCCTCGCTCAGACTCCACCACCGCACCAAGACCGGCAGAGCACATACGCCGTGCGCCTCGCGACTTCTGAAGCTTCTGGATCGCCTGTGCTTCCCTCAGCGTGGATGCGATTTTTTGGGCGCGCCCAGGACGAGTTGCAGCGCTCGCCGGGTGTCGTGCTCCCGACCAACGACGAGAAGCACCACCCCGCCCCCGCCGTCGATTTCGCCCATCGCACCCCGGCGCACAGCGGCGATCGCGCATGGAAATGCGCGCTGCTCCTCTGCGCCCATGGACACCCGTAAGAGCGCTTCTGGGGATTTCTGGCGGCGCACTGCGATTCTTCTCGCTGACACCTCCAGAGCGTGGCGACCCGCCACTTTGCAGCCACCGCACCGCGCCCACCAGCCCCCATTCGCCACTTGCTCGCTTCTCACCCGTCCCCCACGCCTCCCCTGCGCCTCTGGAATTTTCTCTGCATGCAGGATGCATGCTGGGGATTTTCTGAGAATCGCGGGGGGCGTCGGTCGATCAGGCGTGTCGTGGCGTGTCGATCGCCACCTCGCCGCCACTCGAACCAACAACAACCGTATACCTCGGGACCGAACGCTGTGCCCGCTGTGCGGCCTCTGCTGCGGGCTCTCTCGCTCTCTAGCCGGTGGGGCGGATTGGATGCTCTGGGAACACTGTGGCATGGGCGAGTTCGCCACGCCGCGCTGTTCGCGGAGGGTGGCAATCTGCTCCATCTGCGTTTTGGGGGTGTGTGGCTGGTTGGTGTATGTGGGCGGGCGCAGTAGTTCGGATTCTGAATGCAATAGATTTGCGCAGCCACACGTGTGTACTACACGTCTTAGCGCCGCATTGGTGGTTGTGGTAGGGATAACGTTGGTTCGGTCGGCTGCTTCTTTGTCCGCCACGCCCGCCCGCCCGCACGCAAGCAAGCAAGCACGCACGGACGGACGCACGTACGATCGTCTGAGACACGGACAAACGAGGGCGCTGGCGGTGCACATGCCGTATGGGAGCATCCCCAGAATTCACATCGGCGTACCCGTTGGTTTGGTTGCCAACCAAGGCCCGGCGTTTGCTGGTTGGTGTCCTTGTTGGTGTGGTGTCAGTTGGCCGCTTGCGGCGCAGCCACTGGCCGTGGCCGGCCCGCCAAAGTCCGTTTCGTTGACAATCTACGGCTAGTCGAAACGTGTATGTCGTAGCATGTTCCTTTGCCCTTGCCCTGGGCACCCTGCGGTGTTTAGACGAGCGAGGGCCCGCCGGCCGGCCCGCCGGGCGAGCTCGCTTCCCTTTCGTTTCTGCCACCACTGATTCTCGCCCACTCGCACGGGGTGGCATGTGGTGTGGCGTGGCACAATAGAGTGATGCGCGCAAGTGTGTGAGGTGACCACATGACACTAGCGATTGGCAACGGCCAACGCCGTGGCGCTGGCTCTGGGCGCACATGACGAGCTAGGAGCCGCCAATCAGGCCAATCAGACGCCACGTCCCGTCCCATCAGCAGCAGCAGCAGTGTGCCACGGCGCGCGCTAAATCGGGACCTAAGGCAGTGTGTGTGTGAGTAGAGTTGCATGCTAGCGCCGTCGTCAAGTCCAGACACGCACGGCCGAGGGACAAAAGTGCGTCCCCGCCCCATCAAAGTAAGAGTATGTACGTTGTTGCGCGAGGGTAGCTTCTGGCTCGGATTGGGCCGTGCCGTGGCATGCCGTGCGTGCCGTGTGTGCCGTGTGCGTGCCGCACCCTCCCTCCCTAGCCCCGGGTCAGTGGCTCGTTTGGCCAGTCGTCGCTAGACTGACTAGCCAACTTTCGTAAACCTGCATCCCTTGATCCGAGTAGCGAGCACACACGCGTATATCAAACTCTATGCGGGCATAACAAGAACACGCCGAGGTACTTACCTTTCGCTTCCCCGCAATCCGATGGGTTTTGTTGTTGCTTCTGAGCCCGCGGAATGTAGGATTCATTTCATGTCGGACATGCCGTTCCGGCAGCCACGGCTGTTGGGCTGGCCACTGGCTGTTGACCGCTGGCTGGTTGCCATCTCCCCGCTGTTTATAGCACCATGCTTGGCGGCGCCAGCCAGCGTGCGGCGGGTCTGGGCCGGGCCCCCCTTGCGGCTGCTGCATCCCTTCTCCGGCGGTATGCGGCGTCTTGTGGTGGCAAGTTGCTGGTGGTTTCACTTGCTTGCCGTTTGGTTAATGGGCTCGACGGCGACTACTTGGTTGATTGTTGCATGTGGGCTGGCCGCTCTGCCGACTCGGCCGTCAACTGTTGCTGTATACAGGAGCCGTGGGGGAGGAGGGAACGGCGTGGGGGGGTGGCCGGGGGGGTGCAATAATAGCAAGCGAGCTAAATGGAAATAGAATTCAACTCTTCTCGCCTCGCCAGGCACGTGGCGCACGACGAGACGACCGACGGGTCTGTGCGTCAGGGAAAGGGCCAGCAAGGGGGTTACTGCCATTGCCGCCGCCATGACGTCATGATTTCTTTCGACCTGACTCACCATCTCTGACTTTTTTTTTTTTGTGCTGTTTCTTTTTTCGAGCGCCGCCTCGGTATGTAGCTGTCATCATCTATCGGGCGCCATTGTTCTCGGGCGGACGGACAGAGTCGCGACGCCCGATTCGTCGTACTGTAGTCGAGGCACGCAACGTACAGTGGCATGTGACGGGCAGCTGGATCTGATCTCACTGGAAGCATGGAGCGTTCGTGGGAGCCGGGGCTGCTAGCGCTATTGCCACTTGCCGATTGCATTGTGTGGTGCGGTTTGCTTGCTGCTGCGCACATACGCGATACGGCTGCCGCTGTATACGCGATACGGCTGTGGCGGCCACAAGCCCGCAAGCAAGTGCGATGAGAGGCGGCGTGCTAGATGTCGGCATTGGCGTCGACTCTGAGCATTCGGCGGGCCCGCTTTCTCCTTCGCTTGGATGCTTGCGGGAACCAATGTGCGCCGCAGAGGGCTGGTCACGGGAACGAGCGTACATGTGTACGACGGCACAAGGCGGCAAGGTGGCGGAGATCCCAGCTTGCGCCGGCCGTGGCCTGTGGCAGCAGCTCGCCTCGCTACCGTATGCATAGAGCTGCCACTCTCCAGCTCGGAGCCGTCGCCTCCTGCCTCGCTCGCTCGCCTGACAAAGCGGGTGCGAGGCAAGCGAGGCTGGCTCGATCAGCAAGCAGGTGGACGCTGGACGCAGTGGACGCGGTGGAGAGGTGGAGGCGGAGTCCGGTCCCGAATGATTCATCCCCGTCAAAAACATTGGCCGGATGATCAATACATGCCACAGCGGTGCCAAGCCGCCGCCGCGCCGAGGCTTGAATGCTGCAACTCTGCTCCGCTCGCTCCCACGCGTCAAGTCTGGCCTCCGGACTGCCGAGAGCGCAGCCGCGCAGGGGGATTAGATTCCAGGAGGTGGTGGCCAGGTGGCGCCAGCAGTCGCACCCTTGGCCCTTACGCCACCGTATGCAGCCCTGCCTTGCGCGGCGCGTCTTTGTTGTCTTGTCATCACGCAGGGCGCGGAGTCCAGCACGGCCAAGACTCACCACCTCACAGCCACGGCGAGTGACCAAGCCTGCTGACCGCGGCGGACATGGCATGCAATGCCCGTTCCCGCGTCGTCCCATGCAACCCCACGCACGGCAGGTGCGCAGCGCAGCGAGCAACAAGCAGCACAGCACAGCCGCGTTCTCTTGGCTGGACGCTGCTGCTCCTGCCGAAGCTGGCGCGGCTCGGCAGCCGCGGGGTACCGACAGCCAAGCCATCGCAGTGCCCCAGCGCTGCACAGACTGCCCGTGCGCACCGATGGGGTCGTACGAGCATCAACTTGGCCATTAGGCCCGTGCGCACACCCGTTGTATGCATCGGTTTGCCCGGCGTAATACCGTCACCAGTCACGTATAGTTGGTTTAGTCACTCGCTTCGCGCCCCGGCGGCCACCGCAGGGCGGGTCGGTCGGGCCAAGTGGATTTTTTGGTGGCCGCCGGCCGGCGGCGGGGGCGGCGACGGCGGTAACGGTGTCCAAGTTGGCGCGTTTGGTTCGGTCATGTTTGGTTGCCTTGCAACGGGAGGGGCGGTTGGAGCTGCTGCATGCAGAGCGGACAGATGCGCGTGGAGCTGGAGCTGCTTACTGCATCGTGCCCACCATTGACGCAGTGTGCATCATTTGTGACACAATGCTTCTTCGGTGGAGCAGAGCAGAGCGGCGGAGAGTGAGCGCCGCTGACGCCTGCTTGCCCACACTCAAAACACTTCGGTGCCGACGGACGGACGGTACCGCACCGCACCGCAGCAGAGCTCGGCAGCCCGGACCCTCGGCCATGACGCACATGCTGTTTTGTCCGTCACCTGTGCGCGCGCCGCTGTCTCTCTTTTGCTCGGATTGCGATCCAGTCACCTGCTTGCCTTGTCTTGCATGCAGCATGCCATACCGCACGGCGCGCCCGCGGCCCGCATGCCGCCCGCCGGCCGGTCCAATTCTTGGCTCGTGGCTCGTGGCTCGCGCTGGCTCTTGTTTACAACTTGCCGCTGGCGACATTAGCATTAGCCCCAGCCCCAGCCCCTGGCGGCCCCGTTTGCGCCCGAGACAACATGCCAGCTTGGCTCGACAGAGAATGATGACTACTGACCGCCGGGCGGCGCAACAAGGCGCCTCGGCGGACCACCAGACGCTGCTAACTACTGCTGCTGCGCCGCCATGCCCCGCCCGCCATACCCCTGCCCCTAAACATGTGCTCCTGCAGCGCCAATCTTGGCCGAGGCTCGGCTCGAAGATGTCGAGCTAGACGCGCGAAAATCATGATGCAACAGGGCGAGCGCCATTCTCCCAGACTCTGCGAAATACACGCCAAGCCGTGTTCTTCCCCCACCGGCCACCCCCCACCCCACTCGACATGCATCCCACCACCACCACCCCTGGTGGCTGTGCCCGACGCCGCCTCGGCCGCCTCCCACCTCGGTACCGATAACACTGCAATCACTGCTAGGCCCATGCACGTTTGCTATACTATTCGTCGTATGCATCAAAACTATTGCTACATATTACAAGACGTGTCGTTGCTTTGTACAGGGAGATTTAGGGACAAAGACGTTTACACTGCTGCTTCTGATAGCGCGCGGCGGTGCCGACGGCTACTGCTTGCTGCTGCTGCGGGGGGCGCTTGGGGGCGGTGGCCATGGGCCAACCAAGGCTGCGGCGAGTTTGTGGTGTCTGGGCGCGTGTGTGTTGTGTTGGTGTTCGGTCAAGCCGAAGCCGAAGCGGTGACCACTAGAGACTAGCCTAGTAGGGCTTCTGCGTCTCGTACTTGGACAGTCGACGGCGCATGTCGGCGAGTTCGCGGCGAAGGCGGGCATTCTCCTCGTGGGCGAGCTTGATCTCGAGGTCCTTGGCGCCGAGTGTAGACTCGAGCGACGAGAGGTGCTCCTTCCTCTTGGCACGGAACGTACGGGCACTGATGCGGTTCCGAACGCGCTTGCGCTCGCGAGCCGAGAGCGCGCGGTACTCGTCCACCTTCATGCCCCAGATCATGCCGTCGCGCTCGACACCCTCGTCGTGGTCGTGCTCGTGCTCGCTGTGACTGTGCTGGCTGAGGCCGTCGGGCTCGTGGTCGGCATCGGCCTCGGAGTCGACAGAGTGGGTGCGTCCTCGGGAGAAGGTGGTGGCACCGCTAAGGCCGAAGGTCATGGGGATGGGCGACTCGATGGCCATGGGAGACTCGGACGCAATGATCTTGTCGACAACGTCGACCGACGACGAGATGTGCGACGACGCAGAAGAAGTCGAGCCGCCGGGGGCGAGCAGAGAGGGCGCAATGGATCCGCCGTAGAACGACAGGTAGTAGTTGCTGGGACCGGCCTGGCCGAGGATGGGGACAGAGCTGCCGCTGCTGGCCGAGCCGGGACGAGTAGAGAGAGGCTGAGATGACCAGGGGCCGGCGGGGAAGTAGTCGTTGGCAGGGGCCGTCGCGGCCGCCACTGCGCCGCCAGCGGGCGCCGTAGCAGCAGCGGCAGCCGCGTTCGAGTTGGCGAGGTTGTTGTTGATGAGCCAGTCGGTGCCGAGGTTGGGGAGCATGTTCTGGTAGAGGTAGTTGCCCCAGGCGGGTGCTACGTCCTGCTGATAGTGTCAGTGACTCGTGTCGGTGATGGTTGTGTGTGGGTGTGTGGTGGTGGCTTGGGTGTATGTAGGTGGGGGGTTGGTGGGTTGATGGGTGGGGGTTCGGTGATGGTGGCGGCGGCCGGCTGGCCGAGGTTGAATGACTTACAAAGAGGTTGGTGGGTGTCTTGACATCAGACGTGTCAAACGACGGAGCTGCGATGGCGTCCATGGTAGGAGTGTGTGTGGGGGAGGGGGGGGGGGTGGGGTGTCTAGTAGTAGTAGTAGAGCAGTGGTGGTGGTCGACGACTGTGATGGGTGGGTGGGTCTGTTCGATTGATGGATATGGTCCATTCATATATAGATTATCAAGACCCGGGCTTTTTAGACGAGCAGTGGTATGTGGTAGGTGGTGGCCAACTTGCGTCAGGCAGGGCAAGGGAGGGCAGGCAGCAGGGGCCGGGCGAGCGGGCGGACGGTCGGTCGGGCGGGCGGGCGGGCGGGTGGGCGGGCGGCGCGCGGCGGCAGTTGTTGCTGCTGCTTGCTACTTGGCCGACCCTTTGCTACCAACTCGCTCTTGCATTTCTCAGTGACCGAACCCTTACTTCCACTATCGAGTCCTTCGGTCCCTTAGGGCCGCTTTTTTTTTTCCTAACCTCATGCACCTCGCTTTCCCAACACCCAAAGCATTAGCGCGGTGCCAGTGTTGTGCCCCCCCCTGCTGCTACCGTGCCGTGCCGTTCGTGCCGTGCGCGTGCGTGCGAGGCGTTTGGCAAACCAACCCAACCCAATAATGGGTCGGCGTCACCGGGTCAGAACTGGAACCTGGCCTGGTGGGATCGGAGGAGGCGATGGGTGTGTGTGGGAGCAGCAGTAGCGAGGCCAAGGCGAGGTTGCGTTGCGTTGGGGGCAGCGAGCCAGTTAGTAGACCTTTCGTGGTCGTCGTGCCCGAGGCACACAAGCTACCCGAACCAACGAAAGAGCTTTACACGCGCTCGCTCGCTCGCAGTGCGCGCGCGCGCTGTGGGCGTGTGGGTGTGATTACAAGGCCCACGCCACACGCCTCACATGCGAGGAGGGAACAGACCCAGGGCGCATGTACAAACAGGCGTAGTGGCCCGACTCGGAGGGACAGAACGGCACACTCGGCCGCCGCCTGTGAGCAGCTGGAGATTGTGGGGACCTGCTGCAGGCAGGAGGCAGCTGATGGCATCTTGTCTCCGACGACAAACAACCCGCCGGAACCGGGATTCAATTCTGCTGCCTGGGTGCCTCTGCTATGCAGGAATGCTGACAGAGAGACGAGAAACAACCCGGCCGGCGCGCCCGATCTCTCGCTACTGCTCTTGCGGTGACTTTTATTCAGTCACTACACCCAAAGGTCTGGCACCGGCCCTTGCCTCGTTTGGGGCAGCAGCAGCAGCAGCAGCAGCACCAGCACCAGCAGCATGCTCTGTGCAGACTGAATGTTCAGCCCAAAGGTGCATAGATTGCATCACCACTTTCACCACTTCCCCGCCCTCGTTCCGATCCGTTTCTCACACTACCAAACAGCCGGGCCTTGGACCTTCTTCCTTGTTGCTGCTTAAATCTCGCCAGGCAGGCAGAGTGTTCGCGTACGCCATTCACTCGCAAGATTATCGTTGATGTACGAGAATTTCTTTTCGGAGTGTCGTCGTCAGGTCCAGGTACGAAAATTCAGAAAAGACCAGAGTGCCCACATCGACGTCGGGTTCATAGCCGCTGCCGCTGCCGCCGCATCATCTGCCGAACACGGCTAGGCATCCATCATCATCATCTGGCATCATCATCGGCCCAAAGGTGGTGGTTTGGTTTGAATTGCATACGTGTAGCCGTAGCAAATGGCCCTTGGGCCCAGACGGCCAGAGCATGGGAATCTAATACAACCACGCAATAGCAATCCCAGCAGCAGTCATCGTCACTGACGCAGTTGGTTGCTGCTGGCGGTCGAGGCCGCGATCGATTGCAACTCGCCGCTGCCCCTGCATGCATGTGCATGGCACACACACACACACACACATCACTACCCCACTCTAACGGCCGCCCCTGCACGAGTGGCATCCCCCGCTTGCCCCGGCACCCCCCACCGCCCCTGGTAAACGTCAGAAGACTCACACAATCTCAGCGCGCGTGTTTGAGATCAGCAATTGTGTGCGAGTTGGCGGATTGCTGCAAGCGAGGTTGGGACCACCGCACATGTGCACACACCGGCTGTGTTCCAGGCCGACACGACCGAGCTCGAGACCCGCTCAGCCCCCTTCTGGATCGTCGTCGTCCTATCAACGACGCCACGATGCAGCGCGAGCAAGGTGAGGGTGCATGTGCACCCCCCACACCGAGACACTAGGGGGGCCGGTGCACCGTGCATATGCATCTACCGCAGCAGCAGCAGGCAGCAGTCTCGGGCGTAGGAAGAGCGCGGAAACTCCGCCGACTCGGCTGCCTCGGCTGCGATGATGATGCATGGATGGCAAAATGCACAGACCGAGGCGAGGTGTTTTAGAGAGGGGTGGATGCATCGGGCAGCGCGCAGTGAGCGAGGCTTGAGCCAGTCGAGACGCGCGCCAGCCAAAAAGACGCGCACTTATCGGCCGGGAGGGTCGTCGCGCACTGTCACGGAGCATGACGACACGAGAGCGCGAGTTGACCGAGGCTAAGGGACAGAGCAGCCCGACCTCGCTCGTCGCGACCGGGGTAGCATCGGACTTGGTTGCTTGCTTGCCCCTCCACCTCCACAGCCCGACCCAGTCGGAGGCTAACCTACTAGTCGGCGGTGAAATAATTATCGGCTCTTGTTTGCTTTGGCTGCCCACTCAGCCATCTCGGATTCGAGCCGCCGCCGCCACCACAAACAATACAGATGCTACTGTAGCTGCTAGCCTGCCTTTGCCATGCTAGTCGAGTCAATGCAATCACCCACCATTCAAACATGATCCCATCTGGCAAAAATATGTACCGACCCAGTTTATGACCGCGGCCGAGGGTACAGGCACGTGCCGCACCAATCATCACTTCGGGGCGCCGCTGCTCTCGGCCAAACTACACGTGACGCTTCCTTTGTCAATGAAAACAAAGGGTCAAGAGAACCAAGGGTGCTTGGTGCTGCTCCTCGCGCTGCTACCCTTCCCCCTGCAGCTTCACCCTTGATGCGTACTGATACTGGCTGGCTGGCTGGCTGGCGGGCCCGCCGCTGTGCGCACGCACGGCCGGCCGCGGCGGTACGCTGACACTGCGCTACTTGTCGCCGGGGGGCGGGGGCGGGCGAGTCCGGGGGGGAGGCAAGGGGGCGAGGCGAGGCGATAGGGTCGAGGCGGGCAGAAGTGCCGCCGGCTGGGCCGGCTGGGCTGCTGGCGCGAGAATAGATCCTCTCTGGCTGGCAGCGCTCTGGTCTGGTCCGCGCGACGGGCGCGCGCGATCGCGTGCGAGCGAGCGAGAGAGCGAGTGAGCGAGCGCTGCTCGTCGATCGGTCGGTGGAACACCGCCGCCCGCCGCCGAGCTCGGCCGGGCGCCAAGGACGCCGCTGCTCTCGACGGACGGCCGTTCATGGACCTTTGTTTTGGCCACAGCGTTCTAAAAACTGGCAGGCGCCTCATCATAGCGCCTGCGCGCGGGCGCCGCGCAGGCGCCGGCGCAGCACCCCAGCCCAAGGCCAGCATGCACAACTGCCAAGCTGCGCTCCTTGCGACCCCGTTACCAGGCGTGTGCATACGTGCCTCGGTTGTCGGAGGTTGTGGCGCTGGACACTCCGCTCGGTTTGGTTCGAGGGTGGTGGTGCTGGTGGTGGTGGTGGTGGTGGTGCCATTCGCCTCGCCGGCCGCTATCGGGAAGTGTGCCGCCGGCCGGGATATCTCCGCCGCCTCCTCCATGTCGGAGTGCCACTCGTCCTCGTCCTCGTCCTCGTCCTCCTTCCTCCACACGAACCGGCCCGACCGACAGAATACTCGAGCTAAGCATGTACGCGCGCCCCTGTCTTGAAAAATTCGACTAGAACGTCGAGCAGGCACGCGCAGCGTGCAGATGTCTCGTCTGTCTGTCTGTCTCGAAATTCTCGAGAGGGCCGGGGTGCTTTGGTAACCCTCCGCCGTAAAGATTGCGCGCCAAGGGCGCCACTACCGTAGGCGGATGTGCCTAGGAGAGGTATGCATTGCACTGCAAGCCCGGCCGGCCGGCCGGCATCGAGCGGTGCCGCGGCACGACACGGGTCTGGCCGGAGATGCCGTGGAGATGGTGGTGGTGGAGGTGGTGCAGGTGGTGGTGGTGGTGATATCGATCGAGGAGTGTTCATGACGCGCGCGGTGACGCCCGCTCGAGGTATGTGCGCGTCGCCGCGGGCGAGCACATACCGCTGGGCCAGGTACATGGATGGGTGGTGAGATCGCGGCCCTGTTGTCATCGGAGGCAGTTAGTCGCCGCTGCGAGGGGGGCGGGAACATGTCGCGGTGCATGCATGGCCTCTAGCGAATGCCGAAGGTGCAGCGTCGGTGCATGGGTTATTGCATGGGGACAGGGAAAGGTCCAAAGTGCGGAATGTGGAAGACTGCCGCCGGTTGCTGCGGGAGCACGAGCACGAGCTTGGTTCGACTTGGCCGGCATGGCTCGGCAGCTAGTCGTTAGTCCAGCACCCCCGGCAAACGACTCGGCATTCCGTACATGCCGACGATTATCCCTCAGCGCGCTGGGTCGTGGTTCCAACAAACCCGTCGTCCGGGGCGTTGGTGTCGTCGTGAGCTACGACCTCCCCCAACAATGCGACGACGACCCCAACGCAATGCATTATGTTGCCATGTCACCATCGCTGCTAGCTAGGGGACCTGAAACGTCGGCCACTGTCGTCGAGTTGTCGTCGCACACTCTCTCTCTCCGTCTCTCGCAAAAACAAAGCGGTGCAGATAAGACCCCGCAGGCGTTATGCGCCGTCTCGAGCTGCTGCTCGACGACCAACGCCGAAACGCAACGAGACAACAAGCCACTAGCTACTGCTCCGCTCCGCAGGCCCCGAAAACTGACCCGCGTCAATGCGCGCCCGACGACGACAACGGCGATATCGCTCACCTATCAGATGCTGCCGTGCCCGCGGACGTGACGTGGCCGCGGCGACGTGTAGGTTTGGGCCGTCGCCGCGTCGTGCCCGTGCTGCGGTCGCCCCGCCGGGAAGGCGAGGCGGAGGCGCCATCCGCATCCGCCATCATCGCGACCTCCGACTTATTTCGCTTCGTTTCGTGCACGCACTTTCTTGCTCTTGCCCACCTGCCCTGCGGTCACCAGAGAAGGGGTACACGATTGCGGCGTGTATGGCGTGCTGCCATTGGCTGACCGGCGTTGCTCTACCTCGTGCTTGTGCGCATTGCAGGTCACCTGGCGCCAGCTAGTTGCATAGAGAGAGAGGAACAGGAAGCGAGTGAGCGCTCGAAACCCTCCGCGCCGCTGCCACTAAATAACGTCCGGAGCGCCGGTGCCGTCGGCTACAGCCGGGAATCGGCGGTCGGGGGGGTTGATTGACACGGTTCCAGTGTGGCGCAGTGGTGCACTGCGGATGGAGTATAGCATGACTTCTGTATGCACGCAGTGTTGCGTGCACCTCGTTGGGGGGTAGATATCGCGTTTGTGGCTGCCAAAGACTCTTCCCCAACTGACGAGTCACCACTCACCCTGGCGATCCATTCCCCACCACAGACTCACCGAATTGGGAAGCCCCGTCGGATGTCTTCCAACGGCACGGCTGATATACTGCATCGACGAAAGAAGGTATCCATTCATTCGGCGTGGAATGCGACCCAGAAGTGACTGCAGTGACGACAAGAACAGCGCCAAGCATGCCCGGCACGTGGCACCGAATCGCGAGCAAGCCCTGGCTGTAATCGTCCCTCAAGCCCTGCAATCCCCATACATCGAATTCGACACCGAGGCCGTCGGCCAGCAGCCCACATTCGACGCCACGCACCCGCACCGCCGGCAATGTGCAATGTATGCACGGTACCGCCACATCCAACAGTGGCGGCGAAGCGCGCGCATTGCATTTGCTGCGCCGGCGCTGGATGCCCGGCGGTGGTGACGACGGGTATATACGGCGGCGGCGCCGGCACGCCGAGCAGCGATAACCGCACCGCAGCAACAACAACAACATGGCCGCGCACGCGCGCAAAGCCAACGAGGGGCTCAGGCTGGGCGACAAGACGGCAGTAGTGGTGGGCGGCACGCGTGCGTAGCTACATGCCCCGAACAGAGCTGACTCCAGAGGGCATCGGGCTGGCGATAAGTTTGCGCCTAGCCTCCGCCGGAGCAGCGCGGCTCGTCATCGTCGGCCGGTCGTTTCCGTCCACGGCGCGCGAGCGCATCGCCGCTGCGCAGAGGGATGCCGGCGCCAGCGACGACAGCAGCCTACACTTTATCGCGGCCGATCTGTCCCTCGTATCCGGCATACACGGCGCCATTGCCGCCCTGCGCGCGCTCGGGCACATCGACTACCTCTTCCAAACGCAGGGTGCGTGGCCCGCTCACCAGGCCAGGTAGCTGACACACACCGAAGGCACCTTCCCGTCGCTCACTTACAACCCGACGTCCGAGGGTCACGAGCCGCGCTTCGTCGTGCTTGCGAGCCGCGTGCTCATCGCGGAAGCGCTGGCGGACGCGGGGCTCCAAGCGGGCGTCATCGTGCAGTGAGTACATGCGCTGTGTTGCACACCGCTGAACGCAGTGCGCCCGGCGGGTCAGCGACCACGTTCGATCCCGACGATCTGGAACTCGGCGCTGCGTTCAAGAACGGCACCGTGTCGATGGGGGCGATTTTCGAGCGCGATCGCGGTATGCTTGACGCGTTCACTCTGGTGCGTGTGCCGCCGGCCGGCCGGCGGCGCTCGCCGTCGGAAGCTGATAAGCTCGCGCTAACCACCACATCACCACGGAACAGGAGTTCAACGCGCGCCACCCGACCATCGCAATGTACCACCTCAACCCCGGCCTCGTCGCGACACGGGTCGTGCACAACTCGGGCCTGACACAGCCGTGGAAGTGGCTCCTGGGCACGCTGGGCGCCTGCCTCGGCAGCGATCCGGCCGCCGTCGCTGAGCTGCCCGTGTTCCTCGCTACGGTGACAGGGCTGCCGTCGGCGCGGCTCCTGGATGCAAAGCTAAACAGCGTTAAGCCTACCCCCTGGGCCGAGGACGGCGTGCTCCGGACTGCCGTGTGGGAGAACCTCATGAAACTTGGCTCGGAGGTGCAGCAGCAGCAGGAGGAAGAGGCAGTGTGAAGCCTGCTTGCCTCCCGTCTGGAATGTGGCCCTCGGAGAGGAATGTACCCCACGCCATGTCGTCATGGTGGATGGCACCACGCGAGGCGAGGCGAGACGGGTCGGACTCGGCGCTCTGCTCTTCTTCTGGTTGATTCGCGCGCTGCGCTCTCCTGGGACTCGGTCTCGATGCACACGATAATATAAAGACACATGCTGGAATCAGTTCTCTGCCACTTCACATTCCCTTGCCCCCCTACCTTGCCCACATACCGTTGTTGTCGCTTGCTTGCGCCGCTGGAATCGCCAACGCTAGCTATTTGCGTGCTCGAGCGCCACGGGGGTGGCGCTCGCATTCCAGTGAGTTTCCAGGCAGCTTGGACACCGCTTGCCTCGAGATGGGCACAGATCTGAACAGCCAAGCGATCGCGAGGCAAGCGCCTGGGGTTGCTCGTCGCACTGTGAGGTCGAGCCGTCTCACCCAGATGCACCCTGCTCGCCAAACATCAAACCAACACCAAACCGCAACCTCCTCAACATCCTGCTCTCTCCACTGCCACCGGCGGCAGCCATCAACACCTCGAGCTCTCACGATACCGGAGTGTACTTCGCCTCCGAAGCAATCGAGAAGACAGCAACGACCGTCAAATTCCAGCTGAGGCGTGGTGCTCAAGATCCAATCCTATCGTACCCTCGATCCCACTCTCATCGTTAGTCTCGGTGACACGCAGGGACGGAAGGACGGATCGGCCCGATCCATTGTGGGTTCTGGCCAATGAACACCGATCCCAAACGGAGTGGGAGGCACGCCACATGTGACGACGATGCGGTGGGGGCGCCACAGGGCGTGCTCGCTTGACAAATTAATTAATTGTGCTGCAACAGTAGGTGCGGCGTGTGTGAGGCGGATGGACACCGCAAGGCGTACATAGTGGAGCTTATCCGTTCGCCACAGTGCTGGGTTCATCACCATTCAGCCACCGCTCGCCAGATCAGTTGCCGTCGGGAGCATCACCGCCAGACCAACAGCAGCAGCAGCATTGCCCCGTTGGGCTCGTGCGATTGAGCAAACTTACTGCCGCTATTAAGCATCAAAGCCCGGATGCTGACCCAAGTCATCAAGGCTGACTGGGCCTGCTGCGCATGAGGAACAAACAAAGAGCTACTGAGCTCTTCCCCATCACGTCTTCCTGCCCGCCGCGCGCCGCCACAGCAAGCTCTCGAGGCGGCCATCGACCGAGGATAGCGAGCGAGCCAGCAGCAGCTGCAGCAGTCGCCACCGCAACAATAAACTCCAGCCTCATCGAGTAAGACCGCCCACAGCTTGTGTCAGATCTTGCCAAGTCGAGTTGGGGAGGCTCAAACGGCCGTGTTTGAAGGGGCAAGTGGCACAACTGCCGCCTTGTGGCCGCCTTCCGCCGGCCGTTTCTCGGGTCGTCCGACACATCTCCCCCACTTGGCAGGCAGGTCAGCCAACCAACGCACGCACAGTGCTGCTGCCTGCCTGCTCAATCACGCCACAAGCGTTCCGAATACCCATTGCATCACTGCCGTGCTCCGCCAACCGAGGCTCCACCCCCACGGTTCTTGCTGCGCACGATGCATACATAAGGCGGCGGCCTGGGGGCCCATTGAAGCTGCCACCTCCATCCCCCATGTGTCGATGTTCTCTCCTCCCTTGGTTTCGCTTGGTCTCCGACGCCGAATGGTGACTCGACACACGCAGTGGTGGTAGTGGCTAGTCTACTGGCCCTCGACACCCACTCACACACACTCTCATGCCACTGACAGACTAGTGTACTTTGTTTGCGGCGCCACATATCCGAAAGCCCCGCCCCGCCCATGTCCCACCCCTCCCGCAAGCCCATGCGATACACAACGGCAGCGTGGTGGCGTGGTGTTGCGGCACACGCCGCACCGTCGCATCTAGCACCCACACCCACGCAGAGAGGACACCTTGGAGGGAGCAGAGAGCGGAGAGAGCCTAGGCCAGGCCACCAACACACGCACGCACGGAAGCACGCACAGCCCGCTCCACTGCCGACGCATAGCTAGCTAGTTGCTAGCTGCTAGCTGCCTGCCTCCGTCGTGTCCCCGCGCAATCGCTGGAATCCGGCGGGCGCCCTGGCCATATTCTCCCCACCGTGCCGCGCCGTGCCAGGTGTGCGTGAACGGAGCAAGCACCAAAGCTAGATCTGGTAGGAGCGCGTATCGCCCGCTTGTCGGCTCCGTGCTACCACCACCACCCGCTCCTGCTTCATTTGGATCATATGACCCGATGCTCTGGCTGCTCCGCTCGGCATCCCGTGACGCCCCGCCCGACTCTCACGGCCCAGGTGCGCACGTACTCGCACATTAGGCTGCAAGTTCCCACACGCGATGATTCCAGGCGGCGATACCGGACTTGGGATGACTTGGGAACCCCGCCCTGGCCCTGGCCCTGCTGCTGCCCTGGCCCTTGCCTGCTGCCGCCTTGCCTTGCTTGGCCTTGGGGAGCTGGTAACATGGCGATCTGCGAAGCCAAAATGCTCAGTATTATCGCTCACTGCCCACCTTAGCACCTGCAACAAGCGCTTAGCGGTTCCTCACACCACTATGCATGTCCACGACGACGACGTTGGCGGTGTTTTGGTGCGTGTGACGCACACACTCGGCCCCACCTCCGCCTTTGCATCGACTTTGGATGCAATGTCCGCCCCGGTGCCTGGTGACTCGCCTTCAGGGCACGCGACTGGAATCCAGAACTTTGACGTGCGTTGATGCTTTGGCTGATGATTCCAGACGCGGCGGCGGCTGCAGGCAGGCATGGGAAGTCAAGGTCACTTTACGCACTACGGCTCCCAGCCAGTGCCGCACATCCCTTCCATGCCAGTTTTTGGGCATGTGATAGGCACCACCTTGAAAACTCAACCTTTGGCCCGAGTTTTCAGCCAAATTTCCATGACTCACTCCCCGTTCTAACTTCCCATGCAATGCTTCGTTCCCAGAGTACAACTTGGTATCAACTCTCTTCGTTGGGGAAGATCCCACCATTCGGGCTCGCTAAAGTAAACGCAAGGCCCGAGATCGTCGCTCGCGTATATGCCATGCGGCGCGTTGGGTAACGTGTACCCGCGCCTAGGCCAACGCGTCACGAACAATCTCCTCCGTCTCGGCCTTGTGCCAGGCGCCAACACCCACGGCCGTGGTGGGTAGGGCCCGGCGTCCTGCATAGCCGACCGGCTCAGAGCCACGCTTCTTGAGAATGGCATCGATACGGGGCCGGACATAGGTCCATGCACCCTGGTTTGCCGGTTCTTCCTGCGCCCAAGTCACAGCCGTGTCCGCCGGGAATGCCTCTAGCGCCTTGCTGAGCTCCTCCGTGGGGAACGGTGAGAGCTCCTCGACCCGAACAAGGGCCACATTGCTGTCACCTGCCTTCTGAAGCGCCTCGGCGAGCGTGTAGTAGTGCTTGCCGGATACGACGAGCACCTTGCGAACCGGTCCCTCCACCTTGTCCGCAATAACGGGCTCAAACTTGGTGCCAGGTCCCATGGCCGACAATGGCGACGCTGCAACCTGGTGGTGGGGAACACGTCGTTAGCAATGACGATCATCTGTGAGAAAACAAGCATATGTACACGGGTCCCTTCAACCAGGGCCATCGCGCTTGTGCTCGATAAACACGAAACTCACAGGAGAACGCAGCAGGCCCTTGGGAGACGCAACAATCAGAGGCTTGCGGAAGTTGCGTACAACCTGGCGACGCAGCAGGTGGTACAACTGCGATGGCGTAGACGGGTTTGCCACGATAAGGTTCACGTCATGGGCAGGCGTGGCGGCACCGTCATCAGACATTTGCAGGAAACGCTCAACCTTGCTCGACGAATGCTCAGGTCCAGCTCCGTCATAGCCATGCGGCAGGAGCATGACGAGCCCAGTCTGCTTGAGCCACTTGGCTGGGAACGTGTTAGCAAAGCCCCGCGCGACCGGAATTCTGATAAGATGCGCGGCTGTTTTCGGTGACGTTGGCACATCGAGCGGATCATCACTGCGGCACGCGGCAACGTTGTTACCGTGGCGACGCGGGTCGCGTCGTGATTCACAGCGATCTAAGCGACGTCTGTCTTGGCGACAACGTCACGCGCCCTTTGTTTACACCTTCTGTGATTTACACGGATGATCAACATACCTTGGGAACCGACAAGGAAAGTGTCAATCATGCTCTGGGCCCCATTGTTGAAGTCACCAAACTGCGCTTCCCAGATGGGAAGCAGGTGGGGGTTGCCCCAACTCATTCCAATCTCGAACCCGAGCACCGCCATCTCACTCAGAGAGCCTGGAGGAGGAATGTGTCAGCGTACGTGGTCGGGCGACAACCACCAAGTCCACACTGCGTGGCAGGGGTCTGGCGACCATTGTCGCCACAACCTCCTTTCCCCCCAGCCACGGCCCTTCAAGCGACTCACTGTTCGCCAGCTCAAGCTTGCCGGGCGCCTTGAGCGAATCGTTCAGCGGCACGAAGCACGACTCGTCCTTCTGATCGACAAACATGGCATGACTGTACGGGGGGCCAGGGGTCAGCTCGGTGGAGCAGGGACTCGGCGCCGAGGTACGCCGAGGTGGCGCCGCCCTCGCCCTCGCCCTCGGCGTCCCAATCATTAAACTCGAACCTACCGTTGAGAGAAGGTGCCGCGACCGACGTCCTGACCGGAGATTCGGACGTCATAACCGTCCTGCAACAGCGTGCCAAACGCCATCGCCTCGGCCGTTGCAAAGTCGACCTTGGCATCGAGGGCCTTGAGGCGCGCCGAAATGTGGCGCTTCAGGCGCGAGTGCACGTTCTGCGGATCAGCTCATCTCCGCGGTTTAGCCACCCACAAAGTCATCGGGCAGGGTGACGCTCGCACGGCCGACCTCGGTCAATCGGTCAATCGGGAGGCCCGTCTCCGGCGCCGGGTTGGCGGCGCTGGATGCCGGCCACACAATGTCCTTCCACTTGCCGCCAAGCATCTCCGACTCGGCCTTGAAGCTGTCGACGCCGGCAAGCTGGTCGTTGAGCTTGGCATTGTAGGCGTCACGGCCTGCCTTGGCATCGGCCTCAGTGAGCACCGATTGGTCCTGGGCGTCAGCATGAGTTTGGAAGCGGCCGACCCACCTTGAGGCGCTGCTCGAACAGCTCGGGGACAGACTTGCGCGAGCGGATCTTCTCGTACATGAGGGCTGAGGTGTGAGTATGGACCAAGCGAGACTTGAACAGAACTGACGCTGAGTGAAGCCGGGCTCATCGAGCTGTGCGATGTCAGTTTGAATCTCCCTCACGGCTACCTTGACCCACCTCGTTGTGTCCCCATCGACGGTAGCAGATCAGGTCGACGATGATGTCCTTGCGGAACTTGGTGCGGTACTGGAACGCAACGTCCATGGCACGAACGACGTCTACAGGTCAGCAGCGATACTACACAGTGTCCTCACCCTCGGGGTAGTCGCCGTTGACATGGAGAATCGGCGCGCCGATGATCTTGCCGACGTCCGAGGCATACACGCTGGAGCGGCTGAAGGTCGCCGGCGTGGTGTAGCCAATGTTGTTGCTGCCGGTGTCAGTGCGCTCGTCATGCAGGCCGGCTGCCACGACTCTGTCCACCGCCAGGGCGGTCGACCCCACCACGCGCCACTATCACCCCCCTGCAACGGCCTCGCGACGGCAAACATCGCGGCCCCCCACGTGCCCTCGCCACAACTCTGTCGCCACTCACTTGACAATGATGTGAACAGTGCCGCCACTGCCGTAGTGAGGCAGGCCGCTGAGGCCCAAGCTCTCGGCCACCACGCCCTGTCCGCTGAACGCCGCATCGCCGTGAAGCTGGACACAGAGCACGCGGTCACCAAGCTGGCACTCGGCCGGGGACGACTTGAGGAGCGACATTTGTTTGGCTCGGGTGATGCCGAGTGCGACGGGGTTTGCGGCCTTCATTGAGTTAGCGTGCTTGTTTGTGTCTAGTATGTTTCGGCCTGGGGATCTAATCTCCGCCGCCTGCCTGCAATCTGAACCAGATGAATTGCCCCCCATGGGCATAGTGCTGATTGATCGCTGGCAATAATGTACGCCACTAGTCTCCAATGCAGACGGGCAGCCACTGATTCTGACCATGCCGCAGGCCGCAGCAATCCCCGCAACGAGGAATGTCTTGGGGATTCCTCTCCTCGTGCGGCATTGCACACCCTCCGAAACTCGCCCAGAGTCCGAACCCCGGCTCTAGTGACTCACCTCGAGATGGGAGGGGTTCTGGAGCATCTCAATCTTGACCCCCTTGCCGTCGTAGTCGAGGTTCTTGATCGCAGCCAGGTGGCTAATCACATCGCCAGTGGCACCAGGTGCGTTCTCTGGGTTGAACTCGGGCGAGCCGCGCACCTTGGAGAAGAGCTGGGTGGCGGAGTAGCCGAACAGCTCGGGCTCGGTGAGGAGGGAGAGGCGGCCGCGGTGGGGGAGCGCGACGATGATGGAGGCCAGGCCGGCTGCGGGCGAGTCAGCTATTGTCGCCACAACCACAAACACAGCTACCGCCACAGCCACGGTCGCCACTCACCATCCGCGCCGAGCTCGAACAGAGTGTCGAGGGCAGGGAGCATGCTCTCGGCACCTTCACAGCCGTAGCGCTTAAGGTTGGGGAACTTCTTGCCCATGAAGCGGTCAAACTCCTCGCTGCGGGACAGGAGCTCCCAGATACGCTTCTTGCGCTCGGCGGTGATGCCGTCCGCGAGTGGCGGGCTGGCAGTGTGCGTCTCGAGGTGGTGCGAGAACCACAGCCGCTCGTGCTTGTTCGGGCAGTGCTGGAACTCGTACCCGATGCGGTCGACGTACGTGCCCATCAGGTGCTCGCGGATGTCCTTGAGCGGCAGCGACGTGTTCTCGCCCTCGCCCGCCTCGGAGCGCGGTGTCGTCGAGTTGGGCAGGTGCAGGATGCCGTTGAGCGGGTACGACGTGTTGTCATCCAGGCCGTAGCGGTAGGGGTCGAGCGCGCCGACGGGGCTGGGTGGGGGTTAGTAGGCGCCGAGGTTGGGACGATCGTTGCCTTGCGCTGCGCCACTCCGCCTCTCCACGCAAAGAGGCGCTCGCGCGTATCTCCAGCCGTACAAGCTGGCCGTGGTGCTGGGCAGCTGGGCCGGTACCTCTGCTAAGCACAGCGCTTCCCCCATACATGACGGCGGGCGGAGACTCCGCAGCCGCACCCACCGCCAGCCAACAGCCAGCAGCCCACCACCACTCCGCCAACACTCAAACCTAAACGCCAGCCACGAGCAACGGCCCACATGGGATTCCAACACGCCGATCTCCCAAAGCCCAGCCTGCGCCGCACCGCGGCGCCAGGAGCCCGCCGAGCAACCCAGGGTCCACCGCCGCCGACCCTATGATGTGCCCCACACGCCGCCGCCGGCTCGGCGGCGTCCTCACACGTCGTCGTTCTCCACACCGACCCACGGCACGCCCTCGCAGCCCAAGCCCACTCACTCGCGCTCCATCAGGTCCAGGGGGTCGATCTTGGCCGCGCGGTGGCCGTGTCGGCGCACGCTCTCCACGTAGCGCAGGAGCGGGGCATTGTCGTTACGGTTGGCGAGCTCGGCCTCGGTGTCTGGGGTGTGGGTGTGAGCAAGTGGTCTGCCTTCCTTCCCCGTCCGTCCTTGCCCTCCCCAGCCGCGTTGGGCTGATGAGGACCGCCCACAGCGCGCGCCCGCCCCCACTCACAGTCCGGCAGCGTGTACTTGCTCGGCACGCGGTATCCAAAGCTCGCGTCGTCGTGGTACCGCGCGAGCGCGCGCGGTGCCGGCGCCGCGACCCGGCAGCGGCGGGTGATGGTGTTCGTCGTTCGTACGCGAAACATGATGTTGCTATAGTGGACAGAAGGATGTCGAGCGCGCCGATAAATACTCCACCGCCTGGCTCGCTGGGGCAAGTACACGCGCGCTTACCACCACAGTGCCCCCCACCGCATCGTTACCGACACGACACGACCAACACGACCCCCACTCCGCGACGTCGGACTTGGGCTGTGACGTCACGTGCAGCCTGGCCCCGCGGGGATGGCCGAGGGCGGCGACTCCGGGATGGCGGACCCTGGTGTTTGCGAACTGCTCACGGCGGTAGGCGAGAGGGAGGAGGGATATCGTGGCGGCAGGGTCGCTGATGGGGTGGGGTGAGGATGATGGGGTTGAGGAGATATGAGACGAGGCTCAGTCGGGATCGTACATAGCATCGCGCACGTCTCTCTCCGATCGGACTTCCGAGGTCATCTTGCCTCACATGCAATCTACAGAATGATATGGTCTGCTGTTGTGGTTGCGCTCTGTCTACAAGCTGCCCATCGCCTCAGGCAGCAGCCCGGCGGTCCCTGGTACCACCCGCCTACAAATCTTCGCCCTGCCACGTCCACCGCTTGGCCAAGTCCCACATGCCCTCATACTTCTGCGTGAGCCAGTCCTTGCCCGCGCCGTCTGTCTCGGCGTGTCTGGCTCGGAAGATCTTGAAGGTACGCTCGGGGATTTCGCCCTCCCAGATGAGCTCGCACTTGTTCTCGCTCATGTCCGGGCCCTCCTCCTCGCCCTCGGCCTTCTTCTTCTTCTTCTCCTCGTCGTCGCTGTCGTCCGAGTCATCGTCGGCCTCGCCGTGTGGCCGAGCCTCCTCGGTCCAGTCGATTCGGTGCAGCATGAGCTGGCGGTAGTGCCTGATCTTGTTCTGCACGCCTTCGACGATAACGAGCGCAAAGTTGGGATGGAAGACGCAGATGCCTGACAGCAGGTCGTTCTTGGCCGTCTCGCGCACCTTGAACTTGTGCCGTCCGTTGGTGAGGTACTTGACAATGTAGACCGACGCGTAGAGCCCGTCGTTGCGCTCCTTCTGCGCGAGCTTCTCGTACTCCTTCTCGTGTCGTTGCTCTTTTGTGAGCTTGCGGCCCTCGTTGTCCTTCTCGTGTCGGAACTGTCGCATCGCGACCTCGCGGCGGACCTTGGCTTCGACCTTGGTCGGGTCTTGCACCGCGTCGGATGTGAGCACCTTCATGAGGTTTGCTAGGCGGACTGAGAATGTCAGCATTGTAACAAACAACACCCGTCCCCACTTACCCTTTGGTGGGTCTGGCGGGATAAGGCCCATCTTTTGCCTATCGCGCTTGTCTTGCAGCTCTGCCAAACGCCGCTGTCGACGCATCTTCTTCTGCTCCTTCTTCGTAAGCATGAGCCCACGCTCAGGCTGCTTGCGGTCACTTGGCGCAGCAATTGCGATCGGGTGCTGGACCAGATGAGTGATGAGCGAGTCCTCCGAAGTCCGGAAATAGTCGTCGGCCTTGTCGATATCGTCGTACGTCGCGCCTTTGGGCAGGATGGCCTCGTCCCACCACTCGACAGCGGGCGGCTGCGCGCGCTTCAAGCTGCGCTGGACGACATCAAACTCAGAGTCCAGGCCCGCCTTGACCGACTGCGCCGCGATGCGCTGCTTGAGCTCTTCCAACTTGATCTCGTTACGCAGCTGGTCGCCCTGGCGCACATATCGTCCCGGCGCCGAGAACTGCATCTTGCGCGACTTGCGGCCTCGCGCGGACGGTCCGCCTGCATCCACCTCGGTTGGCGGCGCGCCTGGTGCCGATGCCTGCGCGCCAGCAGCGTACGGATTGCTGATAGCGGCCGTCGCGAGCGCGGGCTTGGTCTTCTCGATGACCTTTTGCGCCTCCTCGACGATCGAAGCGTTCGCACGCACAGTCGAGAACTTGGGCGCCATCGTCTTGTACCGGTCGCGCATCGCCTTCTTCTCGTTCTTCTCGCCGGCGCCGCTCCCGCTGGTATCGGCCATCAGGAGCGGGTGCAGCGCGACCGAGACCGAGCTGGCAGCTGCTGGTGCCGGCTTGGGCGCTGGAGCTGGAGCCGAGGAGGACGCCACGCCAGAGAGGTACGGGTTGGCCTTTTCCGCCTTCTTGTTCTGCAGCGCGTCGATGCGGGCCTTTGCGGCCGCGATCTGCGCCGCGATGGCCGGGTCGACTGTCGCACGGGGCGGGAGCGCTGCTGGTCCAGGCGCAGACGAAGAATCCTTGCGCGGGGCAGGCGCTGCCGGTTTTACTGGCGGTGCTGGTGTCGCTGCTGCTGGCGGTGCTGGGCTCGCCGACCCGCTCGAAGCGCCAGCCAGACGGGCTTCAACCTCGGCCTTCTTGGCTGCCAGCTGCGCGCGGATCGAGTTGATGTCGAACGCGGGCTTCTTGGCGGGCGGCTGGCCTGCTGGCTGGCCGTCGGCCGGTCTGCGTCCCGACATTTTTGTGAGTGGCTGAGGTGGTTGGTTTGGAGTGATGCGACGAACAACAACAATGATGAACTGAGCCACCTGAAATCATGAGGTCAGTGGGTGGCGAGTGAGGGTGCCACGCGTCGGGATCACGCTAATGCCGCCCACCGTACGCGGTCCCGTCAGCCTGGGAGGTCAAGTTGATTTGGTTCCGTCCGCTCACCACCAGCACCCGATGCCTCTCCGCTCACCGCCTATCACGAGTCCGTCATTAGCAGCATCGACAGCGACATCGACGACGACCACAACACACACCTCTGCCCGCCATGTCCATGTTCCCAGCGCGCCTGGCCCGCAAGGTCACCATCGCCACGACGAGGGAGGAGGCGCGCGTTCGCGTCATCGACGCCTACCGCGCGTGGTACCGCTCCGCGCCCGAGATCTGCGCGCTCTACGCCCTCAACGTCTCGCCGTCCGCTCTCCGTCTCAAGTTCCGCCAGGACTTTGAGAAGAACCGCAACATTGACGACTTGGCCGTCATCAACGTCCTCCTCCACAAGAACCAGCAGGAGTACCAGGAGACGATGAACTGCTGGAAGCAGGAGGTGAGGCGTGCTGCTAATGTGGAGGTTGCTGGGCCAGCTGCTCACACCTCAGCCCCACCTCCTCCACTGGTTCAAGCAGTACGAGGACCCAGCAAAACCCGTCTCATTCCTCGACAAATTCTACAGCGGACGCGACGACCCCAAGCAGGTCGCCTCCTTCTAAACGCAATCATGCATGATGTAAATCAGGATCCAAATGCCTAGTGCTACAACGGTTGGTCTACTGATGAGGTCCCATACGTCTCTCCGCCTATACGTCGTCTGGCAGGTCGACAGCAGCGAGGACCGCATCGTCAATGTCAAAGTGGTGGTCCATGTCGACGTCGGCGTCGTCGGGACGGCCGTTGGCGGCTGGTCCGAACGCCTCGGTAATCTCTGCGCCAGCCTTGGCCGCCTCCTCCTTCTCCTGCTCTTGCCTAGCGAGAATGTCGTCCAGAGTCCACAGCGAGATACCCGTCTGGGTGTGGTCGAAGGGCTGCGAGATCTGGCGGATAAACTTCTTGGCCAGGACAACTGCCATGTCGGTGGACAGGTTGGAGTGGGCGTCAGTGATATACTGGTTGATCCAGCGTGGCAGCTTGGAGCGCTTGTCCTGTCGTGCGAAGCGCTGAGGGTTAGACCGCGCCCACGTCCTAGCTAACCCACCTTGTCCGCAAACACCATCAATCCCCAGTCGGTCTTTCCTCGCAGGACACGTCCTACACACTGGGCGGCGTGTCGCATGGCATCGAAAGTGAGGTAGTCGTTCTCGCGAATCCTGTGGTTGTCACGAAGGAACTCGAGGCGCGCCTTGAGGATACGACTCTCGGTGTACTGGTATGGGATACCGAACATGATGACTGCGCGACCGTAGTTGCTGCGGGGTTAGCGTGGCGCGGCGTGTTTAACCCACTGATCGAAATCGATTCCCTCTGACACCTTGCCTCGTGCGACAGACAGCATGACAGCGCCACGGCCGTTGTTGCAAGCCTGAATGTCAGCTTGTCAACGGGCACCGCGCAGCTCACCTCTCGGTAGTTCTTCAGCGCAATACTCGTCTCCATGGCGTCGGGCGTCTCGACGAACAGTAGCTTGTGTTTCCACACCTCACTGAGGATACCCATATCGTACCAGGCGCTGACGATCGACTCCATGTATAAGTAGGACGGGAAGAATGCGACGACACCGTCTGGCACGGTACGCGCCAGGTCGATGAGGATACTGCCAAAGTTTCGCACCACGGCGGGGTCGTTGCGCACCTCGAAGCGCGACGAGATGGGCACCTGGTCCGAGCCACGGGTGATGACCATGGGCAAGAATGCGTTTCGTGTAAGCGTCATCGGGTAGGACTCCTCGATGACGGGCTGGAACTGCAGGATCTTGGGGTACATCTCGAGCGGGGAGATGGTTCCCGACGTGATGACGACACTGCTGAACCGCTCGAACACTGGCGCGATGGCCAGCGAGGGGTCAAGGCAGGTGAAGTGGAAGATGGGGTTGGCGACGGTCGCATGCTCCGTCTCGTAGGGCTCCAGGATGAGAAGGAATCCCTTCTCGTACGTGGCGACCAGGGTCGCAAACCCTGCAATCTTCTGGAGCGCGTAGTGCTCATCGATATTGGTGAGGTTGAGCGTCTGGATAAGCGAGGTGAGGCGCTCTGCACAGAACTGTAGTGGTCGCTTCTCGATGTATGTGATCTCCTTGAGGTGTGCAAGGAAGGATTGCGGCGTCTCAGCGACGACATGGAGCACACGCATGCGGGTCTTGAGGTATTCGATGAAGCGCTTCAAGAACGCGATAAAGTGCTCCGCCTTGCGAATGTTGCCCGGTATCGCCTCGCTGATCATGTCGTCCGACAGGACAGGATTAGCCAGCAGGTCATCCTCTTCACCGCGCGCGCTCGACAGCCCAGCCACGAGCTTCTCGTACTCGTCCTGCAGCTTCTGCGCATCGTTCTTCTTGATATCGTCGATCTTGTCTCCGATTTTCGCGACACTGCGCGCCGCAGAGTCCAACATGGGGCGGGTGAGGTCGATAGAGAGCGACTCGATGCACACATTGTCGATGTTGTGTGCCTCGTCGAACACGACAATCGCCTCCTTGCTGAGGTGCTGCGAGACCTGCTCGGCGACCTTGGGGTCGAGGAGGTAGTGGAACGAGTAGATGATCACGTCGACATAAGGCATCTGGAGGAGGGTTAGAGAGTCTCATCTGATGCAAACCCTCACCATTCGACGGATGGTAAAGTACGGGCAGACGCCCTTCTCGCGTCCGTACTGCTTCACATCGTCGAGGGTGTACACGCCTGGCGGGATGAGGTTGCCCGTCTCGTAGTTGTTCAGCTCTTCGTGCCAAGAGCAGAGCGGCACAGAGCCAGGGTCCGCTCTTCCCTGCTCGCACGCGTACGCGGATGTCAAGTCACGACAGCGCGAGTCGACAATCTTGCCCTTCTTCTCTTTCGCCACCTGTCGTAAGCTTCACTCCCGCCTCGCCACCCACCTCGGGATTCAAGCAGAGGTTCTTTCGACTCGACAATCCCAGTCCGCGGAAGCCCTCGTCGTTGGCGCCCATCTCGGCACGATACTCCATGAGACGCTTGAGTTCGGCCAGCGCCTTCTCGATCTCTGGGACTGTTCGGGAGCAGTACACCAGCTGACGCTTGTTTGGGTAGAACTGCTGTGTGAGCTTCTGCAGTGACAGGGAGGAGTCAGCTCACCTGCATGTACGACACGATCAAACTCAGAAGAGAAACAGTCTTTCCTGTTCCCGAGGGCATTTCGAGCACGCAGTGTCCCTGCGCCGTGAGCCTCTACCTCGCTGAGCGCCATCACGGCAAAGGAGCCAGTCAACCTACCCCGGCATCAAGCGTCTTCTTCAGATCGCACATGTACGAGTACTGCTCTGCGGCGGGTTAGAATGGGAATGGAAACAGGGGACGAGGTTAAACAAACCCGGATACAGCCTGCAACGTTAGCTATCTAAGCACACGCGAGCTGAAGCTGACCTCTCATAGGGGAAGAGCACCGGCAGGTCATCGATCATAAACTTCATCGTGGGCGATTGTGTGTCTGGTGGTCACCGCCAGGTGGAAGATACAGTTGGTCGAAGCTGCCGCAACGACGTCGCCTATGCAATGAGGATGTTGCGTCGAGGCGTTTTGAGTGGCGAGAAGGAGTGTGAGATGTGACAGACTGATCTCGGTGTTGTTCCTCGTTGTTCGTCTTCCTTTCAGTCCACTCATCGTTGGTCACCTCCACCCCCCCTCCCCCCCACCTCATTACAAACGGAAGCAAATCGTGTGCTCTGTCATACGGTATTCAAAACCATCCTTCCTGTTATCCTCTCTGAACTAATAGCATCACAGTGTGGCCATCTGTGTCTTTATAAGTGATCTTCGAGTCGTGGTTTATACACATGATGCAGGAGAGACTGACAGAGCGAGCCCCTTCATCACTGCGCCATCGACAACTCACTCTTCTTGGGCTACGGACAACACTGAGTGACTGAAAGACAATCGCGGGGTCCCCACAATGACATCAGCAAGAACGGCGAGCACGAAGTGGTCCACATGGTGCAGAAACCCGGTGTTCGACTTCAGTTCTGCTTCTCTATCCACATCGACCAACCATGAGTCCGCACGCACAACTCGTGCATCGGCGCGCTGTGGACGTCGAGAAGAACGCCCAAGTCAGCGATGACTTGGCCGAAGACGACAAGCAGCGCCGCCGCAAGTCCCCTAGCCTGTTCCGCGTGCTGGCCGCACTCGCGCTTGTCGGCGTCACAGCCTTCTACTACACGGCCAGCCGCGCGTGGCCGTGGGATCCCCAGCCGCCGAGTGACCTCCCGCCGTTCATCCGCGAGGGCATCAAGCAGTGCGAGATTATCGGCCGCCCGCCGCCCAACCCGGCGCCAGCGACGCGCGAGCGCACCACCTCGGACCGCTTCGTCCCCGGCACGGGTGCGGTGTGGCTGAAGAACGCGACCGTGTGGACGGGCAACAACAAGGGTCACGAGGTGCTCTATGAAGTGGATGTGCTCCTTGACGGTGGTGTGATTCGCCGCATTGGATCGAGCGAGGACGTGCGCGACGAGGCCATCGACGCAGACGAGGTCGATCTCAACGGCGCGTGGCTCACCCCCGGCCTCGTGGACGTACACTCGCACATTGGCGTAGAGGCAGCTCCTGCCCTCAATGGTGGTCAGGATGGAAACAGCATCAAGGGCTCTGTCCGCCCGTTCCTCCGCTCCCTCGACGGTTTCAACACGCACGACGCGTCGTTCAACCTCTCCATCGCGGGAGGCATCACGACCATGCTTGTGCTCCCCGGGTCCGCTGGCAACATTGGAGGGCAAGCGTTCACATTCAAGCCTCGCTGGACGGCTGAAAACACGCCTGCGAGCATGCAGGTCGAGCCACCGTTCCGCATCGAAAACGGCAGCTGGGAGCGTACCCGCGCTTGGCGGCACATCAAGCACGCGTGTGGTGAGAACCCGGCGCGAGTGTACGGCAATGTTCGAATGGAGTCGGCTTACGCCTTCCGTGAGGCATACACGAATGGCAAGGCGCTCAAGGATATCCAGGACGCGTGGTGCGAGGACCCGCGCGCGCAGTCCACCCCGTTCCCCCAGGACCTGGAGTGGGAGGCGCTCGCCGACGTACTCCGTGGCAACGTCAAGGTCAACGTGCACTGCTACGAGACGGTGGATATTGACGACTTTGTGCGCATCACCAACGAGTTTCAGTTCCCCGTCGCGGCGTTCCACCACGCGCACGAGGCATACCTCGTCCCAGGGGTCATCAAGCAGGCGTACGGGCCCGAGCCGCCCGCCGTGGCCATCTTTGCAAACTTTGCGCGGTACAAGCGCGAGGCGTACCGCCTGAGCCCGTACGCTGCCAAGGTGCTCAACGACGCGGGGATCAAGGTGTCCTTCAAGAGCGACCACCCCGCCATTGACAGCCGGTATCTTGTCTTCGAGGCGCAGCAAGGGCACGCTTTCGGACTGCCCTGGGCCGAGGCGCTCGCGTCTGTCACGACCGTGTCGGCGCACACTGCGGGACTGGACCACCGCCTCGGGTACGTGCGTGAGGGCTACGACGCGGATGTGGTCGTGTGGGACAGCTTCCCGCTCGCGCTGGGAGCGACGCCGAAGCAGACGTACATCGACGGCATTCCGCAGCTTGTCTCGCCCCACGTCGGTAACAAGCCGGCTGAGGCGCAGGAGATCACCACCCACGGCGACTATGCCAAGGAGGCTGCAGCTGACGTCGTGTCCCGCGGCGACCCCGACCTCCGACCTCGCAAGCAGGCTTCCAAGGTCGTCTTTGAGCACGTCAAGGAAGTGTACCTCGGCGAGCCGTTCGTCAACACCATCAACCCCGGTCGCGTTGTTGTCAGTGATGGGGAGGTGGTCTGCATTGGACGAGAGTGCGTTGTCGCCGAGGACGCAGCCCATGTCGATCTCAAGAATGGCACTGTGACGCGCGGTCTCATCACTGCCGGCTCGCGACTCGGCCATGAGGAGATCGACATGGAGGCGAGCACGGGCGACGGGCTTGTATACGACGCGCTTGCCGTCAACTCGGACCTCCTCTCCGGTGTGCTAGTCCACGGCGTGGATGGCGCGCAATTCGGCACCAAGGGTGCTCTCATGGCGTACCGTGAGGGCATCACCACGGGCGTCAGCTGGCCCGGGGCGCTCGGCCCGGCGCGCTTCATTGCCGGCGTGTCCTTCTCCTTCTCCACCTCGGCGCCGCACCCGCTCGCTCCCGGCGCGATCGGCACAGCACGCGCAGCGCTTCACCTCAACCTCGACGACGAAGGCGCAGACAACAACCCGAGCATCAGCACCAAGCTGTCCGTCCTCCGCCGGCTTCTTCGTCAGAAGAGCGTCGTGGAGGACAACGAGCTGGGTCAAGCGTTCGTGGACGCAGCGGAGGGCAAGCTGCGCCTAGTCGTGAACGCCAACTCGGCCGACCACATTGGCGCGCTGGTCCGCATCAAGCGCGACGTCGCGCCAGCGCTCAAGCTCACGATTTTCGGCGGCGCCGAGGCGTACATGCTCGCTGACGAGCTTGCGCGCAACCACATTGGCGTAGTCGTCGCGCCTGGCCGCGCCTTCCCGTACGAGTGGACGTCGCGCCGCTTCCTCCCCGGCCCGCCGCTCTCAAACCTCACCCTCCCCGCCCTTTTGCACAAGCACGGCGTCAAGGTCGGCCTCGGGCTGGCGGGCATCGTCGCGAGCTCGAGCACGCGCCTGACGCGCTTCGAAGCGGCGTGGGCTTATGCCAACGCCCCGCACGTCTTCTCCAAGCGCGACGCCATCGCGCTCGTCACTACCAACCTGGAGGAGCTTTTGGGTCTCAACGACGGTGCCGAGGTCGCGAGCTCGGGCATTGTAGCGTACGAGGGCGACTTCTTCTCGCTTCATGCGCGTGTGCGCGGCGTCGTGGGGCCCGGCGGTGGGGCCATGCACCTTCTGTAGTAAGATTGTTGATGCAAGCGTTTCTTGTGGCGCGCTCGACTGCCACTGCTGCCCCAGATTAAGCTTGGCCTGCACAATCGCAGTGCATGCGATGTGCGCGTGTGGCGCCCGCATGCGGGTTAAATGCAACCTAAGACCTGTCTAAGTAACGTGTCTGTGGACACACGGGATGAAGGTGCTGGTCTGAGACTTGTCAGTGTCTCAGATCAGTTCTGGACCGGGGTTCGAATCCCACTCGAGCTCACTTCAACCACTTCGCCAGTGATCCTGAAGGGGGGGTTACAATCACATTACATAGTTCTATATATCATTACAGGGATTTAAAGAGGGCATTACAAAGTCTATAAGGACAGCCGCCAACAGCTGAGGGGCCAGCGGGATCAGCCCACAGGATAAGATCATGCACCCAGAAAAAAACAAAGTCCCAAACCACCACACCCAAACAGTAACCTCTTTTTGGTTGTATTCGCCGATCCTAATAGGATCAGTGATCAGTGATGTTCTTCGACAACCTTCTGCCCGTCCCCAGCTTGACGCGCACGCAAGCGCCCGCGCGCCATGTCTTGGCGCGTTGATCTAGGTCGCCGAGGTATCTCGGCCAGCCGAGGCACGCGCCGCTGCCATTCGCGCGCCGGAGCCGTGGCAGAACACATTCCTCGTAGAGACGGTTACGCGGCGCCGACGGTGCCCAGCGGGCTGAGTAAGGACGGAGATGCGGCGTGCCAAGAGCATGCGGCGCCGCACGTGCGCGCCGCCGAATGCTTTCGGGCCGCGGGCCGACTCCGCAGCAGGCGGCGTGCGCGCCTCCTGCCTACTGTGTCGGTAGCGCCCTCGGTCTCGCTGGTCGCGGAGTGCATCTCCATCTCCACACGGGCTGATACGCCGTCTGAATCAGCGCGGCATGCTCCTGGCTGGTGGAAACTTGGCGTCTGCACGCCGCGCTGGGTTCCCGGATCCTGACGGCTCAGGAGTGACATGATGTAATGGATCTGCGCGCTGGAACCACCGGCGGCCACAGCCAGCCCGCGACGAACGCTGGGTGGAGGCTGTTGGGTCTTGCCAGTGCCGGCGGAGTCGGTGCCGCGGCTAGACTACTTAAACCCCTTGCGACGTGAGACGACAACGACAACACCCCGCACACACACACAAAAACACAATGCCGCACACCAACGTCCTCTTCACCGGCGCCACGGGATACATGTGGGTTGTTGTTGTGGTCGTGATGGCGCGGCGAGGCGCTGACAGACACTCGCAGCGGCGGCACCGCGCTGTACCGCTACGCCGCGTCCGACATCGGCCACCACTTCAAGCACGCGAATGTGTTCGCGCTCGTGCGCGACCCCGCTGTCGCGGCCAAGGTCGAGGAGCTGAACGCTACGCCGTTGGTCGGCACGCTCGACGACGCCGCGGCCGTCGAGAAGCTCGTGCTCGACAATGAGAGTGAGTGACCCCGAGGTCGCGCGAGCAGAGCAGCAGGCTCACACCGAGCCCAGTCACCACCATTGTCCACATGGCCGACGTGCTCAACGAGGCGCACGAGACGGCGCTCCTCGGCGCCCTCGCAAAGGTCAAGTCGGACAACGAGAAGCACTACATCACTGTGAGCACGGCGCTGGTTGTGGTTGTAGTGCCCAGCTAACCCCCACCGCAGATCGCCTCGGGCGACTCGTACGGCAACGTGTCCAAGTTTGGCCGTCACGACCCCGTGTCCGACCTCGAGGACCTGTACGCCGCCGCGGCCGCCGCGCCGCCGTACATGGGCCGCGCGCTCGAGACGGCCATCCACGACCTGGCCGCCGCGGACGGCATCAAGAGCTATATTGTGTATGCTCCGCTCGTTTGTGCGTCGGCGCCGCTTGCCTGCTGGGAGGTTTGAGTGTGCTGACATCGCGCCAGACGGCAAGGGCCAGGGCATTGGAAACCAGATGAGCGTGCAGATCCCCGCTGTCATCCGCGGCGCGTACCACCACCGCGAGGCCAACCACTCTCACCCTGGAGAGGAGGTGCGTCGCCGCCGCGCTCGGCTGATTGGAACGGACACCGCTGACCCACACCCAGGGCTGGTCCATCGTCCACGTCGAGGACATTTCCGACCTCTTCCTCAAGGTGCTCGCGTCGACGCTGCCGGGCGCACAGTACCCCGCCAAGAGCGGCAAGGCGGGCGGGTACTACTTCGCCGAGGCGGGCTTCGTGTCGTGGAAGGAGCTGTCCGACCTCGTTGCGGCCAACCTGCACAAGCGCGGGTTCGTCGACAGCCCAGAGGGCAAGCAGTTCCCCGGCGTGCCCGAGGACCGCAGCGCCGCCGTGCAGCGCCTCAACGCCAGCCCGTTCTACTACTCGCTCGTGTTTGCCGGCCTCGTCAACCTCCAGGCTGGGCGCGGCCGCTCCATCGGATGGGCACCCAAGTATGACAAGAGGTGGCTCGTCGAGCACTTTGACACCGAGGTCGAGCCCTTGCTCGCCCAGAACTTCAAGTACGGCGCTCGGGTCGAGACTGGCGACAAGGACCTCGACGAGGCGTGGCCTTCCGACTTGTAGGTTAATAATAGTGGATGCAGTGCAGTTGTTCTTGAGGTGTGTGGGGTCAGAGGTGCCATCGAGTGATCGAGGTGCTCAGTGGAGAGAGTCAACGGTGCAGACGCAATACAAAGCGATTGCTCATGCTTCAGGCCCTTGCCAACTGCTGCCCCAACCGTTCCTCAGCTCCGCATAATCCCACCACATGCAATGATTATACCTATGTACAATGTGTGTAAACTACTAGCGCACTCCCTCGCTCACAGCGCCCAGTCGGACAAGTCCTCGTCCTCGCGGATAAACGGCTTGTCGATCGCTGCGACAGACCCTTCACACAAGGGACAAACGCCAGCAACAAGGCTGTCGATCTCCTTGCGTGCAGCCTCGGCACGGGCCTCCTCGTCCGGATCCCGCTTTTTGCGCGTTCTGCCCGATCCTCCGACAGCAGTGACGGCCTGGGCGAGCACATCGGGCACGATGAGGTCGCGCAGCTTGTCTCCTGCGGCGACCAGTGTCTTGCGTCCCGGTACTGCGAGGAGGAAGTCGGCGGCCGAAGCAGCGGCGCCCGCTGCCGTGTTGGCGCGCCGTGGTGGCGTAGCTGTCCCTCCCTCGAAGCCCTGGGACAGGAGCTGGCGGCCTGGAACTGCAGACCGTGACGTGAGCTCGTTCTGCAGGTGCAGGATGCGGCGAAGTGATGGTGCAGGGAGATACTCCATCGCCATGGCGATAAGGCAGTCGGCGTGGAACGAGTGTTGGCACGGGAAGACGTAGAACTGTCGTGTCGTGATGCCCTGGTGGCAGCGCCAACACTTGTCGCTCTGCTCGACAGCAATAAAGCGCGTAGACAGCGCCTCGATGTCGGCCTTGATCGACTCAGCCGACCGCGTCGCCTCGTCCATCTCAAGCTTGAGCTCCTCAATCCGCGCACTGTAGTCCTCGAGTGCCGTGCAGATCTCAGTCTTGAAGTCGTCAATGACAACAAAGTCGGGGAAGAAGGGCAGGATGTCCTCGATCTTGACGAGGTCGGTCGACTCGAGGAACTTCATCGCTTCTTTGATGTCGCCCTTCTCCTGGACCACATACTTGCCGATCTTGAGCCAGAGTTTGCGGCGTAGAGCATCGTCTTCCTCGGGCTTGTCGGCGTGGACCTTGGCAAGCTCAATGTCTCCGCGCTCCAGCGCAAGGTTGACACTGCTCTCGTACAACCCCATACGCGAGTAAATCTGCACGCAGGGGCGAATGCGGCCATGAGTCTTACAAAGACGGAGGGCATAGTCGAGGTCGTAGTATGGGCGATCTGTGACTGGGTCGTCGGGGACAGAGGAGAGGAACCGGAGTAGAGGGGCGTCGTCAGGGTTGGGATCTGATGCGTAGATCGTCAGGAGCAGGTTGTAGATTGTCGAGTCTGTCGATCCTTGGCGGTGGATCACATGCTCGAGGTATCGCACTGCCTGGTTGGTTTCCAGTGGCTCCGATTTCTGGTTCAACAAGGCGGGTATCAAACGCCGAGGCGACAGAGCCTGCTGCTTGATCCACGCGTCGACAGTTTCCTTTGGCACGTTACGAATGAGCAAGCTGGCGAAGCGGTAGTACAGGTCGATGTCGTCCTGGCGACTGAGCACATCGATGGCCTTTGTCCACTCCTCCTCGGCAATCCAATGCTCGACCACCTTGTCGTGGTCCTTGTTGAGCTCGGCGTAGAACAGGTAGAGGTCGGTACGGCCGTGGCCGAGGATGAGCTCGTAAACCACGCTGGGGTCGAGGTTGGCCTTGTGGTCCTTCAGGAAGGTCTGCAGGTCGTCCTCCACCATCGTCCGCTCCATCTGCAGGTTCTCGACATCGGACGTGGCCGACTCGGCAGCGATCAGGTCCTCGAGTGTGTTGCATTTGCTGAGGCAAATCTCGAGCAGCCATGTCGCGAGCATCATGCGCTGGGTGAGGTCCTGGGGAGAGTCAGCACTTGCTCACCATGATAGAACCCACCTTCTTCTCTAACTTTCCCAGTCGACCCGCAAGGTACACCCTCAGAGCATCGAGCTCGTTGGCGTCCACGAACCGAAGGGAGACATACTCGAAACTCCTCGTCGACTCGGCGTACGCCTGTGCCGCGGCCATGAACTTGCCCTCCTCGTACAGCGCGTCGCCCTGGCGTGACCTGACAATGTCCTTCTGTGCCGGTGTGCGGGCATACTCGAGAGCTGACGGGAACGCGCCCTTGTCCAGCTTGGCACGCCACACATCACGGTCCTCGTCCGTGACGACAACCTCGATGATCGCACGGGCGGAGTACACCCAGAACGTGCGTGACACGGGGTCGGCAGCGAGGCCGAGCGCCTGATCGCCAGGTGCGAGAGCCAGGGGCTCGTCCCATACCACCTTGTCGTTTTCGCGGGCGACGGCAACCACGCGATCCGGGAAGAGGAGAAGGAAGTGCCACTGTGTGACGGCGACCGATAGCGGTATTGGTGCCTTGCTGGGTGTCTGCCTGCCGCTGCCCCGACCGAACACAGGCGTGGGACTCTGCTCTGGAGCTGGGGGGTACGGCAAGAGCGTTGGCTTGAAGAGGATGTCGTTTGTTGGCTTGTTGGACAGAGCCGAATGGTACAGGCCCGCGGCGGTGAGCCAGGCGATGGCGTCGGGAGCAGGGAGAGCCGTCGCGGGCTGGCCCACGACAGACGGGACATGAACACGCAGTTCCGACCTTGGCACGTCGCCTGCCAGCTCCTGGAACTTTGGCGCGCTCTCGCGGACCGGCTTGAACACTTCTTCTGGCCAGCCGCCGCCCTTGCCGCCGGCGACCGTTGTCGTCACGGGGCCTTGCACCTCGTAGATCCGCTCCTGGGTAGTGATGACAACCCACGCGCGTTTGTCACCGCGCTTGGACTTGGCGTTCCAGAAGCCAAACGCGATGCCGGTGATTGCCTGGCCATCAGGCAGGGTATACACGGTCTGGAGGTCTCGCTCGCCGCCCTTGCTCATAGCCAGGTTGACCGTCTTGAAAATGTCGTCGGTTGGGGGAAGCGGGAGGGACAGCACCACGCCGTTCGCAGTGCCCAGCAGCACGTCGGTCGCAGGCGGCGTGATGTTGTCGCCCTTGGCCGCATCGCTCCCATCGGCGCTAACTCCGCGCAACGGCGACCACCCGACAGCAGTGATGTTGTGTCGGACGCGCAAGGGACGCGGCCTGCGCGACTGGGTCGTCGGGTTCCCTGGGGTGATGGGAAGGTAGAACGTGTCGCCCGTCGTGGTGGTGATGATGAGATGGCGGGCGGTAGGGTCAGCGAACAGGCCACGGATGCTCACGTCCGGCGCGGCGCCGCCGCCCTTGTCCGCGCCGGGCTTGGGCAAGTCGACAGATAGCAGCTCAGCGGGGTTGTTCAGGTCGATGATGACCACCGAGAGGGGATGCGTGGCGAGGAAGAGAATGTTGTTCGCCGAGGTGAAGGTGAGGATGTCGGACGGGGGCGAGTACTGCACCACGGCGAGCGAGAAGAGGGGGTCGAGGCCGTGTGTTGCGCGGGAAGAGGGCACGAAGCCAGTCTCGAGCTGGGCACGTCAGCTTACGTCTTGAGCATCACCAAAGCCGACGCACCGCCCGCACAAGGCTCGGCACCTCGTCGGCCTCGTTGGCATCCGGCTCGAACCCCTCATACTCGACGTGTGAGAGGCGCTCGGCGGCGGCAGCGCGCGGCGCGTCCGACGAGCCTGAGGCATGCTCGACGACTGGGGTTAGCGTGAGTCACAGAAACCTCGACTCACAGTCGTCCAGCATCGACATGGCGGCGAGGGTGTGATGATGATGACGGAGAACACTGACGGCGAGATGGTGGATATCGTGGGCCGGTAATGGTAACGTCACTGTCACTGTCGAGGTTGGCGGATAGGCCTGACGAGAATAGGCGCGCTTAAATCTTGACAAGCCTATTTATGTTTCATGCATCCCTCTCGGCTAGCTCGGCCGAAGTTGGTCGGCCACCCGCTCCCACATTTTATCGGCCAGATCCGAGCAACAGTTGGCTATAAGCGTCCTAACTGCGCCGCGATGCCGCCGACGACGACGAGGAGCGAGCTCACGCCGCAGTCTCTCCACTCGACATGATTTACTAAGCATCGACGCGGACAACTCGACAGCAAGATTAGCGCGGCGCTACTTCGACTCTCAACTAGTGGCAAGCGGCCACCCTCATGATGGCAAGGTGACTTGAGCCCGCCCGATTTCTTGCAAACAACAACAACATGCCCGCCACCGACGTCGAGCGGGTCCTCAGCCCGCCAGTTGGGGCGGTGAGCCCGACGATGCGCACGTTCCCCCGCCCGCGGGACGACGACGACGTGTCGGCGCACGAGCTGGACGAGCACGAGCCCGAGCCGATCCCCATCGTGCCGCTCAAGCAGAGTTCGACGGTGCTGTCGACCCGCAGCGCACGCGACGCGGCGCGCGCGCTCGAGAGCTTCGAGAGCAGCCCCGAGAACCCGCGTAACTGGACCCCCGGGCGCAAGTGGCGCACGACGCTGACGGTCGCGCTGACGGGCTTCATCTCGACGTGCGGCTCGTCGATCGCCGTGCCGGGCGTGCACGCCGTCATGGCCGAGTTCGGCGAACACAATACCAAAATCGGCGTGCTCATCACCAGCTTCTATGTCCTTGGCCTCGGGTGCGTTGTTTCGGATTGTGGCGTGGCTGACGGCGAAAGCTCGGGCCCCTTCCTCTTCGCGCCCATCTCCGAGCTCTACGGCAGACAGGTGGCGTACCATACCTCGCAAACATTCTTCGTCATCTTCTGTATCGGCACGGCGGTGGCCCCAACGTGAGTATGCCCTGCCATTGACTCTACTGACTCCAGAATGGCCGGGCTCATCGCGATGCGGTTCGTGTGCGGCGTGTTTGGTTCAGTCGGGCCGGCCCTCGGCGTGGCGACCTGCGCAGACGTACGTTTCGACGTCCGACCTTCCTGCGCCACGTGCCGCGCGACGCTGACACCGACCCCTCCCAGATCTTTGCGCCAAAGGAGCGTGGCCGCCCAGTGAGCATCTACGCCCTCGGCCCCATGTCCGGCCCGGTGCTGGGCAGCATGCTGGGCTACTGGATCCTGTTTGGCGGCTGGCGCTGGCTCTTCTGGTCGATGACGTTCATGGCGCTCGCGAACTGGGCGCTGCTCATCTCACTCACCGACGAGACGTTCGCGCCTGTCATCCACAAGAAACTGCAGTACAGGATAAAGCACCCCCAGGCCGACGCTACTGGGTTTCTGGACAGACTGAACCCGAGGCGCATTCTCCACAACTTGGGCTGGATGACTGCCATGGTCTCTTCAGAGCAGGCGCGGGCAGTCTTTGGCCGCGCATTCTCACGCCCTCCGAGGCTCCTGTTCACCAACCCCGTCGCGTTCATCTTCTCGGCGTACTACGCCTACATCTACGGCATCATTTACCTCTTCCTCGTGACTGTGCCGTTGCTGTTTGGCTCCGCGCCGTTCAAGTACCCCGGTCTGTTCTCGTACGAGTGGCCGCAGAGCACCCTCTCGCTGTCGTATTTAGGTCTTGCGGTTGGCTTCTTGACCTCTGCCACGCTCGCCGCAACGACACAGGACAGAATCTACCGCTATTTGTCTGCAAAATACAAGGACGATGGACAGCCAGAGTATCGCGTGAGTGCCGCTCCGTTCTACTTCCTCGCGTGACCGTCCTCACGCCCTACCCAGCTCGTGCTCACCCAGATCGGAATGATCATCATGCCTATTGGCCTGCTCGTCTTTGTGAGTGCTTGATTCCAGCGGAACACTGCTCATTTCCCAGGGCTGGACGGCGCACGCGCACACGCACTGGATCGGTCCGCTCGCAGGCCAGGCCCTCATCGCCCTAGGTCTCATGCTCGCATTCAACTCGATCCAGACGTACCTCGTCGACGCCTTTTTCCCATACTCTGCCGCGGCAACCGCCGGCGCCACTGCGGTGAGTTGGACTCTTTACCCACGCGCCAAGACGCCGACGCGTAAATGAAGGCAACGGCAGGTTCTGACTTTACCCCACAGCTCCGATCAGTCATCGCGTGCGTCCTGCCCATCTTCTGTCCGCAAATGTTTGGAACGCTAGACTGGGGATGGGGAGGGACGCTGCTCGCCCTCGTTGCCGTCATTGCTGTCCCGGCGCCATTGGTAATGTTCAAGTACGGCAGACGATTACGAGAGCGCTTCTTGTTTGAGGGATAGAGTAAAGTGGCACTTGTTGAAGAGACCGCATAGCATAGCATCACATCGTCATACACATCTGCAATGCAAGGAATAATGGACGTCATTAAGGCACTAGGCCGGGGAACGTTGGGACCGGAGCGTTGTTCGCTACGGCGACGGCCGCCGAAGCCGCTGCGACGTACTGCTGAAGTACCAAGTCTCCGAGAGTTGGCCCAGACGTTAATGTGATACACCCCGACCAAAGCACCCGACCCGACATCTGAGTAGGCCAAGGCTTAGAAGCGAGAAAGATTACGCGCACTGATCCCTCCGAGTCCCGCTCTGGGGATTGTTCCACTCGCTCCGGCCGGTCTGACGGGCGAGAGGAACGTAGGGATGACACCGTCGCCGCTCTGCGTTGTTCAGCTCTGCTGCACCTCCATTAAAAACGCACGTTTAAGACGGGATCCCACTGGAATGCAGTCTGCACGCCAAAGAGCTTGCGCTTCTTCTTCTTGTCGGGGATCGAGGCAGTCGACTTGTTACCCGCGTCCGAGTCCGCGTCCTTTGGTGGAGTATTCTCCGAATCGCTGTCCGCCAGTACAGATTTCGCGCGTGTACTGGCCTTGGGAGCCTTCTTCTTGGGAGGTTCGTCGTCTGAATCACTTGTAGGGCTCGTCTGGGCTGTCAGCAACACATATCTTGTGGTAGTCTCTCACCTTTCTCGCCTTGCCCTTCGCTACCGGCGAAGCAGGTCGCGACGCAGCCTTCTTCTTGACTGGTTCCTTCTTGACCTTGGCGGCCTTTGCATTCGCCGCCTTGAGGGCCTCCAGCTCCACCTGTATGGGTCAGGACGAGCCATACCATCTACCCACCTCGACCGCCGCGAGCCGGTTCCGCTCTTCCTGCGCCTCGCGGTACTTTGCCTTGAGCGCCTTTTCCCTCTCCTTGCTCGTCTCCTTGAGTACCGAGAGTTCCTCGGCGAGATCAGACGCCTCCTCTGTCCGCTTCGCCGCCTCGACCTTGGCGGCACGAAGCTGCGCTTTAAGCTCAGCCTTGTCCGAGTCGGCTGCCGGGTCGGGCCGCTCCTCGCTGAGCAGGCGCTTGATTTCCGCCTGGGCCTCCTTCTCCCTCTCCTTGAGCTTCTGGTACTTGTCCACGTTCTTGCTGTTCACAGTGCACACTTGCGCGTGCTCCTCCTCCAGAGCGGCGAGCTTGGCCTGCAGGGCCTCGGCTTCGGCGCGCGACTCGTCCTTCTTCGAGGTCCACTCCACGGCTGCAGCCTTGCGCTCCGCTGCACGCTGGTGTGCCAGCGATGTGTTGGCCGACTGCAGCGCCTCCTGCTCATCAGCTCGTCGTCCTTGCTCTCTCACCCACCTCGAGTTCGGCGATCCGCGATGCCTTGTCCTCCACTTCCGCGAGCATATCGTCCTCGCGCGACTGGAAAAGTACGAGCTTGTGGTCGCGCATCACGCGCTCACTCTCCGCCTTGAGGAGCCGCTGCTCGAGCTCGACGATCTGGAGCTGCTCGTCCGCGAGCGCGAGCACGGCCTTCTGCTGCTGTACCAGCGAGTAGAGGTTCAACTGACCGTCAGCGTCTTCTCAAGCGCACTACCCACCTCCTGACGCATTCCCACACCCTCAGTCTTGCACCGCTCGAGCTCGCCAGCTAGCTTGGCGCTCTTGCGTGTCTCCTCGTCCGCTCGACGAGCGACAGTAGCGAGGTGCGTGTCCCGGTCGGCGAGCTTGCTCTCGAGGGTTGTCATCTCGGCTCGGTGCTTCCTCTGTCATGTATGAGCTTAAACTATCCACACACTAGAGGCAGCTCACCTCTGCAGCGTGTGTCTTGCGAACGAGCTCGCGCACCTGGTTCTCGAGGTGGTTGATGCGCGCCCGCGTCGGCCCTGGTGTTCCCGGCGCCTCGTCTTCGACCGCAGCTGACGGCGAGCTGTAACCCCCGACACGCTCCCTTCGTGCTACACGCTTCGGTGGTGTTGCCGACATTGTGTGTTGTGTGCAGTGGTGATGGATGAACGTGAATGATTTCACGTTTGTCCTCGGGTGTTGTTGTTGTTGTCTTTTGAGTGGGTGGGTGGCCGGAAATTGGGTCCGATATATGGTTTACGTAATGTGTTCCTGGAACCGATGTCGCGATTGGTGGCTCCATATGGTGTATGGCCGTGGGCACCATGTTGATCCTAAATGTGCCACGCATGGTGTGTGACGGCACCACCCAGCCCCATCACATTTTGTCCACGCAGCAATTTTTCCCAGCCCACATAGCAGCACCAAAGGAATGGCAACAGGACGTGCTTGACGAGGAAGACAGGTAGAGGTCGGGTGGTAACGGTCTGGGCCAGTGCACACGATCCGCTCTTCTGGCTCATTGGGATACATATTGTTGAGGTATGACAATGTGCAATGTCGTCGATATTGTTGGCGTGGCTATGTCATTGAGGCAGTAGTTATAGGCATGTATATTGTTCTGGGGCCAGCAGATGATAAAAAGGAAAGGGATATGTAGTGACTTTATATCTACGGGAGGAGAGGCATTCACACCGAATGAGTCGGCTGTGTTCGGGCTCCTCTACACCTCCTCGAGGGCACCGCTCGAGCTCACTTTTTCCTCTTGCCGCTGTTACTCCCATTGTGGGCGCGCTTCTGCCTCGTTGGAAGGCGCACACTTTGATCAGCAAAGCATTGGGTGAGGTCTGTTGTTGGCAGGACACCCGGGAAGCGCTTTGCAGAACTGCGATCGTCAGCCTACACATCAAGACGAGGCTTAAAAATGCTCACTAGACGGTGAAAGACTTGCTAAATATTCTAGCTAGGATTGGGGCCGAATCGTCTTTCACGGCACTGCCGACCGATAACCTACTCGGATAACATCAGCAACTCGTCCTTTGCAAGCTGGTTTAGCAAAGTGCTCACGTTGTAATGTCAACGAGGGTAAAGCGCAGTGAAAATGTGCCCTCGGTTCGGATACCGAGGTCGTGAGCAAAGAAAAAGAGGCCGTAGTCGCCATTCAGGCCTTTTAACCGTTGGCACACGGCCCCCATGGATCCGACGAGCACCCTGCTATAGTGGGAGGTGGGGGTTGCCCGTTCTGCGTAGGCATCGGGGTAAAGGCTCGCCGAGGTTCCCACTGGGGAGGCGGTTAATGGCATGGATGATTGTGGGGTGACTGGTGGCCGCGAATGCTGGTATAAAGAGTTCTGCCGCCGGTCTGATTCTCCTGCTGACGACCACGGGCGTGAGGACGTGATCGAACCGCCTGGGTACATGCGATCCCAGTCGCCGCTATACGTGGCAGTATGTGGTCGACCAGAGTCCGCCGAACCTGGGTAAACTGCCTCGCGACGCCAACCACCTTCAGCGCCGCCACTTGTAGCAGGACGAAATGAACGATCTGCGCCATACTCCATATGTGGGGTTTCCGGGGTCCAGCCTCGGGCCGTATCATGCGGAGAATGTGAAGGTCGGGTGGGGCCGATGTGTTGAGGCTCGGCAGAAAACCTTGCTGAGGACGAGCCAGGCCGGACGTCGTCGTACCTGGCATCTGGCGGCAAGTTGTATCCTATTGGTGCGGGAGAAGAGGTGATGTGAGGAGGAAGAGAGCCTGTCCGGCCACCGTGCTCTGGCCCCGCTGGAGGCCACCCTGACACTGGGGGTGGTGGCGGAGGGGGCCCACCGTAGGCAAAGCCATGTCCGTGGGGGTAAGAATGTGATGGAGAAGGGTAGCTTTGCTGGCGACCTGCGAACTGTGAGCACGATGCAAATTGGGTGGTGAGTTGGCGAATTTCTACTCACCATACATTGGCCATTCAGAGCCTGGCCAGCCGACTGGTGGTACGCTTGAAGCCCCAGAACCTGAACCAAGGGGCGCACGACCAAAGGCAGGAGGCACCGAGTCATATGGATGTGATGACGATGGACGTGACGTGGTGTGAGTGAACAACGCATACTGGTCCTGGCGAGCTCCAGGGTGCATAACGATGCTCCGTTGTTGAGACTGGTCGCCGTTCCAAAGGTCAACCATCAAGACAAATCGATGAAAGTCAACAGAGCTGGGCCAGCAGTTAGCCGCGGCAGCTCCACAAAAGATCGACGGGTATGGTGCATTTACGTACTGTGGTGAGATGGGCTTGCCCATCTTGTCGAATATCCTGAGTTGGATTATTGGTGGTGGAGACAACGGGCGCCGATCCTGTGAGGCACATTAGTGGGTCCAATAGTCGATCGCAGGAGGCACTGCCCACTCACCTTGTCTCCAAATCCACAAGCCCTTGCACGTTGTGGTTGTTGGATGACCTCCAGCACATAAACCCTACCGCATTAGAGCCACAAGTAGTGCGGGGAATAAAAAACAATACGCACAGCTCCTTATCTGTCAAGTCTTCTGGGTCGCCACCCCGGGCGCCGTCGGAGAGTTCACGATCTCGGTCGTGCTCATCGCCAGCGTCGTCCAGCTCGTCGCTGTCCTCGTCACTGTCATTGCTGGACTGGTCCGAGTAATCATCCATTGGCGGGGGACGTTTTATTTCGTCACCTCCAGACGAATTTGGCGGTGCCGACTTGTCAACAGTCCATTGGGCGGCTCCCGACTTGCGTTGTGCTGGAGTCGGGGGCGACGCATGTCGCTCGCTTGTTGCGGCTGGTGAGCGTGCGCCGGGCTCCCGGGTTGATGTGCTTGGTTCCGGCTCTTCGTGGCTGGGAGAGCCACTGGCGGCCGACATTGGAAGTGTCTAGATGTTTGTGCGCCCAGCCGCCGTCGGCGTGATCACGCCCACACGGGGGGGCTCAGTTACGAGACGGGGCTGCGGCGCCGGCCGGATGTTGGATAGATAACAAAATGTTCAAGCTGGAGACGTGTGGATGCAGTGAATGTGTGTGTGTAATGTCAAGTCGTGACATGGAGTGTGGGTTGATCGGTGTTGGCGCGAGGTCGTGGAGGATGTTCACGCGCGAGTTGACAAGTGGTTGAGAAATGGCGGAGAGGGCTTGTTAGCGGTGGGTTGCGTGCGGGCGGCTGGAACAACAATAATCCAAAGAAGGGAAGATCGCTAGGGAAGAGTCTAAGGGCGTTTTGCTATATTCCGAGATGCTAGTTCTAACCAGGGGGGAAGAACCAGTGATCTCACCGGGCACAAGCAGAGGGTGGAAGGGACAGAAAAAAAAGTTGGGTTGGGGGATTGAAACAATAGGAGAGGAGGGGATGACGGGCAGAAGGAGCAAGACGAGAGAGAGACGAGAGGCAAGAGGGAGAGCAGACTGCAGAGGGAGTGCGTGTGGGTTGCCCGGTAAAATCGCGTGTATGCGCAAGAGTGCGTGCCCAGGGTGCATAGCAGCAGTGGAGCGATGGGATGCTTGGCCTTTTGGAATTCCAATGGCCTAGACGGTATGAGCCTAGCCGGCAGGGCTGGCTGGCATGTCAACCAGCCAGCCAGCCTACCAGCCGGTCGGCCAGCCAGCCAGCCAACCAGCCAAACAGCCAGCCTTTACCGTAGATTGCATGACCAGCGTCAGCCATTTAGGCTGCTGCTGATCATTCAAAGCCACCGCCACCGGTGAGGGCCAGTTTAGCCTAAGCACGTTACACTGGACGGGTGGGGCCTGCAACATCCAGCGGTCGACATGCTATGCACCAAGGTGGGTGGGGCTCGGCTGCCGATGCGTGCGTGGCACGACAAGACAGTGAGGTAGAAGCAGGTGGGGTGAGGAGGTGGGTTTGGACCTTGGCCCGTCCATCCTTGCGGGTTGGAGCTGGTTGCTGAGGTACGCGACAAGGGAGCGCGAGAGCTGGTCTAGACAGGGAGGAGCAGGCTGGTGTCGGTGCTGGCTGTGTCGCAGAATGCTTGACGCTGCCTTGTGCGGCCGCTCACCGGCGGCAGCAGCAGCAGCAGCAGCGGCAGCAGTGGTCGGTCCCCACCCACACCCACCACCGAGCACCTAATGTTGGCTTACGGATGGGTGTTGTGGTGCTTTGCTGGGCTGGCCGACTGCCGTGCTGCTGGCGTGCCGTTGAGTAACCCTTAGGGCTCAACCCTGGATCGCCAGCCCGGTCCCTGGAACGAAAAACACCCTTTCCGCGGGAGTCGTCATCCTCCGGGAGGGATGCTGGGAGGGACGAGCGAGGTCAAGGACGAGGCGGGGGAGCGTGTGCGGCCGGCGGCGCGACAAGGCAACGGCACCAGGACCAGCAGCAGCCGGCAACGGTGATGGCAGCGGCGACCCGGCTCCTCAATATGGCGTGTGCACATAGCCCACTTGCTATAGAGGGAGTGTGCTCTGCCTCCTCCTGCCACCTTTGACGCTCCTTCCGCCGGCCGGTCTTTCGACACATTGTTTCGGGTCACCCCACACCTCAGGTGCACAGCAAAACCCACAAGGTCTCGGAAATGAAACTTGCGGCCTGGGGCGCAGCACGCCCGCCGACGACCAGGAGCCAGGAGCCGGCGAGCGCGCCGCTCAGGACAGGACATCACGCAAGACCGGGAGCTTGTCTAGTCACGCACCCGTCCTCGACAGCGCTCCCAACCGACCGACCTGTCCTGTAGACACGGCCACTGCTCCCGAACCTTAATCGGGTCATGCCACGAGCGAGCTGGCCCAACTGGACCAGGCAGAAACAGGTACCAGGCGGTAATTTGGGACCCTCGGGTCGCCCACCCGGCCCACCCATTGCAGCGGCGGTACATTTCCCCGCGGTAGCCTATCGGGCGGCTCGTTTCCCTCAAACCTCAAAGCGTTTAACAAGGCTACTCACTTCGCAATGTCCAAGACCCTGCGGTGCACGTGGAATGGCGTAGATGGCGTCGCAACGTCCAACTTCTGGAACCAACAACGACCTTGGCGGCGGCGGGTTTCTGCACGTCGGGTGGTCTTCTAGCGGTAGCGCGCCAGATGCCGGGGTTGAAAAGGCGTGCACGAGTCGAGTAATAATAAAAAAAAGTAAAGCGTATGCGGCCCCGGTCGTGTTTCCAGAGATGCACACGGGTGGAGAGTGATGGTAGTCAGGGATTCGACCCGTCGCCGCGGTGCGCGTGTCGTTCCTCGCCGGCCGGAGTACCGCGACCTGACCTGCCCCAAGGTTGTGTGTACCTCTTTTGATTCTGGGTCAGCGGGATGAGCGTGCGTGTGTCGTCGTCCTTTGTGGTCGTCGTCTCGTCCACCAGTGGGCTCAGGTTTACCAGCTGGCCTCCTTCGAGAGGAAATGAATGCTAGAGGTGGTGAGAGCTGGGAGTCGCAGAGGCTGTTGCTGGGCTGCACGTGCAAGTGACAGCAACAACTGAGTCCAGTGGCCGAAGTGATGGATGCTGGAATCGTTGATGTTGTCGCACAAAGGGCACACGATGCAAAGTGTCGGGAAATGGAATGGGGTCGATTGCAGAGTGATTGCCGCGAGGGCGAGATGAGGGGGCGGAAGAGGGGGGGCTGTAGGGGCGATGCGGGCAGAGAGTCGCGCGAGTGAAGGATCAACAAGGCTGAAGGTACCCCGCTTCAGTCCAAGGGGGGCGGCGGCGCTGGGCTGGAAGAGGGAGGGGGAGAGATCGACCGGCTCGAGTAGCGTGACTAGTAAAAAAAGTTGTCGATGCAGTAGCAGCAGTCAATGTGATGACGAAGATGATGATGATGTTGTTATCATTGTCGATGCAGCAAACACGAGTCTAGCTAGTGCTTTGCAGTGGTGAGCGTGATGCGTCGTCCTTGCTCCCGATGACGGAAGACGGCCGGCCCACCCAGGACATTGCCATTCCAGGTCCGCGACGCTCTCTTTGGCTCTGGCTCTGGCTCTGGCTCTGCCTCGCTCACATCCGCCAGTCAGCCCGCCCTCCCCCTCCCAGTGCGCGCGTGCGCCGGAATCGCAGTGGGTTCCAGCCGCGCACCTACGACGCGCGGGGGTTGAGGGGGGGGGGCCATGGGCCATAGTCTGTCCTAGTTTCTCGGTGGCGCCGGGGGTATCAGCGACCGAATCCCCCGAGAATGACAATGCATATTACACGCCACAAGTGCTTGTACCGGGAAGGAGGGAGAGGTCAGAGAGGGAGAGGCAGCGCGACCGACGAGACGAGATATGCTGCGTCCCTCGCTCACGTTACGACATTCGTTTAGGTTGGTGGGGACCGTGGCCCTGGCTCGGCGCGCCAGGGCGTGAGCAGTGGTGTGAGCCAGAGAAGAGTCACGACTGTGAGGTGACGCGAGAAGACGGGACGGCGTGCCCCAGATATCTTGGTCGTTGCGTGCATCTGAGTAGTGGGGGTGCCAGTGCGCAGCGCGCAGTCCGCCGTGGCTGGAACATCTTGCATCTCGGTCAACAAGCAAGCATGCCGCCGAAGGTTGTCGAGCTCCTCGTCGTCTCTCGCTTCTCTTCTCGCTCCCGTCCTTGCATCCCCGCCCCCGCTGCCTGCCCCGTCGGCCCTCGCCACAGCGTCGTCGTGCCTCTCATCGGCGACAACATGCATGTCGGCCGCCCTACGCCCTGCGGGCCCACCATGTCCGCGACCCACAGACGTGGGTCCCGCCAAACTCTGGCGCGGTGACGGGCCACATTATTACAGCAGCGGCGAGATGTTGCGCCGTACCTGTGCGTTTATCCACTTTCGTAGCGCCGGCCGATGCGCGGCCCTGGGCACACCCGTGCCGGCGCTTCCTTGTCGTCCAACACGCCAGTTGGGTTGGGCAAAGAGAGCGTTCTGTGCTTTCTTTGCACAACCCGCCACCGCCGGGCACCGATCAGCCGGGCACTTATGTCACCTTTGTGCAGAGACGGCGCGCCAACACCTCCAATGCCCTCCCCGCCGTCGTCGAGCCGCCGAGCCGCCGAGCCGCGCGTGCCTATGCCACAAGTCGTACCGTTTTCGGCTCGGTATCCATGACACACCGACGCCGTTTCCACGCCTCTGGGCACAGCATTGTGAGTGTCGGTTGGGGATGCCCCGGCACTTTTTTTTTATATTGGGCGAGGCTGGTAAAAGTGGCACCGGGACCGTTGACAAGCAGGCTGGCTGGATGTGTCGAACACTCTTTGAACAAGAGACAAGCCGCCGCCACTACCAGCGCGCCAGTCGCCATGCACCGATCCGGAACTTTGACAGACGGGGAGAGGCAGTGCAAAAGACGTCGGAATGCTCACTACCAGCGGCGCCGCCCGCCACCCAACCTGACGACCGATTCGCAGGGCTCGTCTTGTCTGTTGCCACCCTCGTCGCCGCCTCGCGTACGGCAGCACCCATGCCTTTGGCCCCTGTCGTCCTCCTTTTTCCTGAACCCGCCGCCGGCTCACGTCGATGCAGACTGCATCCCGTCCGCTTGGCGGCCCATCACATCGACCACGCAGCGGCATCTTAGAACACACGACGCGGTGATTAAACTATTGTCTCGTCACGGTTTTGTTCTACAACAATCACCAGTCCGTCTATATCGCCTAGAATCGGTCGTTTCTGCCGAGATTATCAGCTAACGAGGTATGCTGGGAGCCAACTGGGGCGACCAGAGACCTCCCGAGCGAGTTCGGCCCCGCCGTAACCACACCAACTCACACTTGACGAGAGTTCTGAACCCGGATGTATAGCCAATTGACAGCTTCCCGTATTCCCGTGCTACAAGCCGGTCAGCGTTTCAATTGAGATCCTGCTGTCACTTGCGCGACACTAACCCTTCTAGTGCCGACACGCCCATGACGTCAAGGCTGGCCATCCGCTCCGCCTTGGCCTCGGCGTCGATCCCAGCAGCGACGAAGCGGCTTCCACCTGTCTCGTCGGTGGGGGACTCTGGTTCAGCCTCCTCTTCTGCCTGTGGTCGTGATCGCTGCCACGCGTCAAACGACTCTCGGATCTCGGCGACGGAGAGAGACGACGTCTTGTCCTGCTTGTTGGCGAGAAGGAGCAAGGGCAAGTGCAGTAGACGCGGCGAGTTGATGACTTCGTCTGGACCGACAGTCAGCGGGATGATGTCGGAGGTTATCAGTGGGAAGTGTCGTGATGATGCCGCGCGTGGCGCATGGCGGATACCAACGCGACTCAAAAAGTCAGTCCCGTCGGTGCTCTGCCACGGCATAACACGGCAGGACTGTATTGACACCCTCAGTCAATGAACAAATCATGACTAAATTGAGGGGCGGCAACCGGACAAACAGTCCAGCAGCCGGCTAAGGCTCTGCGCATTGAGTGGGTCTGCGCATTGAGTGGATCCGGCGAGGTGTCCTTCTCGAGCCCGAGGTAACAGCAGCACACAAGGAGAGCCCGATCAACAAAAGCAAGCAACGAAAGTGGAAGCTCTCAACTCCAGCGAGAGGCAATCAAATTGCCTCTGTTCAGGTCGCCCCGCGCATTCGGCGGCGACCGCCGCTTCTTCACCAGTTGCTATCCCGCCTGCCACAACGCCCTCCGTTCTACTGCTTGCACCACAACCAGTGGGGCCTGAACGAGCAGAAGTAGAGCGATCGTGTGGCACCAGGCATCATCAATGCAAGCAGGGCCAAACGGCGCGCGGGAGACTGTCGCGTCTCGTCGTCCAGTTGCCGCTTGAATCCAGTCTCGTAGAGCTTGAACGAGGCGGAAGTAGAGGAATCTACTACTCGCCATCAACGTAGGCGGCCGTCACAAGGCGCAGACGGCGAGAGGCAGACGGCCCCTTGGCCCCGCCAACCCCCCAACCGGCTCCTCCAGACGCAGACGGCAAGAGGCAGACGGCCCCTTCGCCCCATCACCTCCCCCAACCGGCTCCTATACGCAGACACCAAGAGAGAGGCGGTCCGTTCGCGCCGCCAACTCCCCGAGCCGGCCCCTGTAGGTGCAGAAAGCGATACGGGGGCGAAAGCGGCTCTCTTCCGTAGGTGCAGAAAGCGACACGGGGAGCCGCTTTCGCCCTCCCACTTTCCATCCCGCTCCTCCAGCAGGCTGCCTCTTCTCGAACTTGTCGAGTCTTCTCCACCTGCTGCGTCGTTCTCCAGCCTGCCGCGTCGTTCTCCAGCTTGTTGCTTGACGCCAGACAAAGCGCGTCAAGCGACAGACTAACAACCCCAGTGTCGGCGTCGGGCGAAGCGGAGGCCGAAAATGATGGCAAAGCAGCTTGCAAACTGTCGCTCACGGCGTCTTCCGCCCCGCTGCCTGCTCCATCGTGTCCCTCCTTTCCTCCGTTCACCGCCCCTCTCCAGACCCAGACCCAAGCTCCACACCAGATCCAAACCCACACCAGACCCCAAACCCCACACCAGACCAAAACCTAACCACCACACCAGGCCACTCACCAAACACCTCCCACGTCTCGCTCAACCGAGCCTGGTCCGAAGCGTCGAGCACAAACACGACGGCATGGCACTCGTCGTAGTACTTTGGCCAGATGGACCGGATGTCGCGCTGCCCGCCGAGGTCGAAGAAGTGGAGTGTGGTTGAGGGGAGGGAGATTTTGCCGACTGCGAGGGGTGTGGTTAGTGTCAGCTGCTTCGTTATGGCCTGGGCTCAGTAGGGCTTGCTCTGCCAGACGTCTCTCCCTCCCCCTCGCACTCGCGCTCCCTTCCTTTAGCCTCTCCTTTCCCTCTGCCAGCATCGTTCCTCCACCTCAGCGAGACGAGCAGCTTCAACGGCTTCCAGCAGGCTGGTTCGGCTTCGTGGCCACCATCCACGGCCCAGGCGAGCTCCATCCAGGGGAAGGGCAAGCCGCTGCTGCCGCTGCCCTGGATCAAACGAGTCCTGCCAGATCGCAGGCTTACAAGAAAGCTGGCTCTTCCTGTCCAAGAAAAGCGCGCTGGAGATATCATGTATGTCGTCCTGCAGCTTGCCGGTGGGACCTCGGCCGCTCCGTCTCCTTCGGTCCTGTGCGCCCTCCAACCCGCTCCCGACTCACTGTTCTGTCCAATCGTCGGGCCGATACGGTCAGGCGGTAGCCCAGGAGTGGGGTTGTACAGCGTCTTGATCTTCTCCAGTGCCGTCTAGGCGTGTGTCAGTGGCCCTTGGCCCCACGTCACCATGGCAATACCCCCAATCGTCGCTGCACGCACCGTCTTCCCTGCCTGCACGTCCGTCAGATACATCCCGCGCCGCACTACCCACATTGTCCAGCCCGATGATGACCACCGAGTACTCGTCCTTCCTTGTCAGGTAGTCGTGTAGGCCTTTGAGGAGCGAGTACATGTTGTATTATTGTGGGATGATGGGAACGGTTGCGTTGCGGACGCGTTAGAATAGCTGGCACGTCGCGAGACGTTGAGAATCGGGCCCCGCAGCGGGAGCATTTGGTTGGACATGACGCTCATTGATCGTGCGACGAGTCTCTTCATCAACAGCAGCCTCTCGCCCACCACGCCGCGCTGCAGGTTTCATTGTTACATGCTTCTTCTTCCAACTGCTGCTCCGAAGAGAATGTTTCCCTTAAGTGTAATCCTACTACACTGCCTTTGAATCTACCCTTATCGGCCCACGGCATAGCCGTAACGCTCGCCGGCGCTGCGTGCCATGATGTCCTTGGCGGGGCCGAGGAGACGGGTGAATGCCTGCTCGCCTAGGGCGGCAACACGCAGCTTCTCCGAGGCGCGGACAGTTGCGGCACGGGCCTGGCGGTTGAGGAGCGCCAACTCTGCGCGAGGGTTAGTGGCTGCGATCACCTGCGGCATTGTAGGGACACCCACCTCCAAAGTAGTCGCCCTTGGCATACTTCTTGACGACAGTCTCCTTGCCATCGATGTTCTTGATGGCAACGGCCGAGCCGCTCTCGATGAGGAAGAAGTCATCACCAGCCTCGCCCTCCTTGATGATGTCCTGGCCAGCCTCAAAGGTACGCGACTCGAGGACATCGGCAATCTTGGCTCTCTCCGAAGGCTGGAGCGAAGTGAGGATGGCGACAGTCGACAGGAACGACTCATACAGTCTGCGCTTGCGCGAAGTGTGGTCGAGCAGAATGGTGCGGAACGACACACGGTCAAGGGCCCAGAGGGTGCTAGGCGAGATGGCCACGATCGAGGCGGCACGAGGGGCGCTGGGAATGTCAGTAACGTGGAGGCTCGCGGCATGAGGGCAGAGCTAGAACAGATGCTATGCTGTCAAGTCCGCCCCACCCCACTCACTTGTGCATGAGGGCGAGTTCACCAAACGAGCCACCCTCCTTGCTGGTAGCGACCTTCTTGCCGAGGTCGGCACGGTCGCCCTTCTCAGGCTCGAGCACCTGGCCGTCGCGCTTGACGAAAATGTCCAGCTCGCCCGACTCGACGACGTAGAAGTAGTCACCAGAAGCGCCCTGCTCAATGACAGTCTCGCCAGGCGCAACGGTAACCTCCTTCATGGCGGCGAGGACGTCAGCCTCCTGCTCCTCATCGAGGTTCCTGAACAGGAAGTTGGGCTTGATGGCGCCGCGGATACGTCTCAGCTGCTCCTCGGTCTTGGGGAAGACAGGCATGTCATTGTTGTTGGCGTCTGGGGTCTCCTCGTCCTCCTCAGAGATGAACGCGTTGGCGCTGGGGTCAAACGAGCGGGTCTTGGGCTGAAGCGACTCGGCAGAGACCGAGGTACGACGGCCGAGCGCGTATGAGGGGATCACAGGCTCGGGCTCGTCCTGGTCATCCTCATCGTCGTGAGACGTGTTGTTGCCCACGTGAGAGTTCGAAGGAGCACCGAAGGGCGAAGCGCCGAACGCAGAGTTGCCAAAGGGTCCACCCGAGGCGGGAGCGGGGGCGCTCGTGTCGAAGGGGTCGGCGTCATCTGTAGGCGGGGGAGCGTTCCTAGCCGAACCACCAAACGACGACGAGAAGAGAGAAGCGGCACCAACCGCCGCAGCGCCACCAGCGCCAGCAGCTAGAGCTGCTCCGGCCTTTGGCCCGCCGAAGGGCGAACGGTCATCTGGGCCGCGCTCACCGGGCGACAGCTCTCCCGACGACTGCCACTGGCCGAACGATGACGATGCGCCCGTAGTGTCGAGCTTGCCAGGGCCCTTCGATGATGGCGAGGTAGCCTGGTTCTTTGAACCAGACCTCTGAGAGAGCGTGTCAGTGACGTGTGCGGCTAGGACCGGCTAGATGACCACCCACCTCTTCCCGGAGGCGATCTTGGAACCAGTCTGCGCAGAACTGAAGAATGTCCTTTGGACTTTCGCGCGATACGTCGCGGTTGAGGTCGTTGAGGATCGAGTTGTACTGTGGGTTTGATCCAGCAGACATGGTTGCTAGGATGAGAGAGGTTGAGGGTGGGCGGGTGAGATGTGACGATGAAGTGGATTCCGGGTATTCGTCGCAGTGCCAGCTAGCTTTGGGTGAAGCAGGACTGGCTGGCTAGCTAGGGTAACGTGGGTTCCAATTCAGACTGGTTGTGGCGTGCGAGAGATGTGCTGGCCTAGAAGCTGTCTAGGGCTGGCAAAGGAAGGAAGACGAGGAAGGAGGGGTTGGGCGATGGGTTACAATTGAGCGAGCGCCGCGAGATGGCGGTGGGCGGAGTCGCAAGTGTGGGAGGGGGGGGGGAGGACGAAGATTGGGACTGCCGGTGGGGGTGTCGGCAAAGTGGCCCGGTAGAGCGTGTGCGACGATCTGTGGGTTAGGCGGTTGTGCAGCCCGACTGATTGTCTGTGGAGAAGGGGAGGTGAGAGAGATGTGATGATGGAGTGTGGGTGTGACCTAGGAGGAGGTGGATGCATTCAGGAGGTGGATGTGAGAGGGGGGCACAAGGCGGCAGCCGGCCCAGCCCAGCAGCCAGTGACGATGGATGATCCTGGTGACGATGGGGATGCCGCCGCTTGCAGCAAGGGGGGTGGGTGGGGAGGGGGGGGGAAGGCAGGCGGGCCGGGCGGGGGGGGAGGAGAGCGGGGGCGGCAGGGGTAGGTTGACTTTTGGCGCAGGACTGCTACAAGTGGTAGCACCTGGTGTGTGCCTTCCTTGGCTGCAACTGCAAGCAAGCCAGCCAGCGCGTACAGTGGGCCACCAGGCCACCAGCCAGATGCTAGGCCGCCGCCGTCGCCGCTGCCTGCCGCCTGGCTGATGCTCCTGCGTGCCGTGGCGTCAGTGCCGCAGTGCGCCGCTTGTGCATCTTCGCGTCATTGGCCTTGGCTGACCCCCTGGCGGTCAGATTTGGTTCCGCGACAAGCCATGGCTGAGCCTCGGGGCTATATTAATCAGGCTACGACTTGGGGGTATGACAAATCCACGTAATTGCACATCACGTGACTCGACCTAGCCCGACTGGCTTGCTGTTGTTGCACGGCGTCCGACGTGCGGCGCGCAGCCTGCGCGGTGTGTGGTGAGGGCGGCTGTGGATTTCAGGCGGCGGCGGCGCGTGTGTATCATGAACAGCCGCAGACGACAAGCCGCAGCAGCAATGTACAAGTTGATCTTCCATAAGAGACACATCTCGCAGCTCACTTCCACTCATTTCGTCTCTTGCTCGACTTTGGCGTCTTCGCGTTCAAACTCATCATGCTCTACCACCCACCTATACTCTCCAACTAGGTTTGACGCGTCTAGACCAGACCACCGCCGCCAAATCCCTGTTTACCGTGCCTGAGTGCCGGTCCCTTGTCCCAACTAACAAGCCCCTGTGTTCGAACTCACGGGTGAAGGATCAACCCTTGCCAACAATCCTACTTCCTCAATATCTTTTGCGCGCGTCTCTTACTCCTTCCTCTCAACGACAACGACGACAGAGCAAAGACTTGACAGCTCCACAAAAGGTCGGCGAATGCGGACGCGAACCGCGTGAATTGCCCCTCAACACCGCACCACTGCCACCCGGTTCAGCGGCAACGATCCTACCGCGCCGCCCTTCGCTAAGCCTTCCCCTTGCCGCGCTCCACCATGGCTGCGCCGACCGCGGCGCTCGCGGAGCAGGTCATCAACCTGTCGCTCGACGACGACGAGCTCAAGCGCTCCCCCATGTCAGCCAAGCTCGCCATCCTCACCGACACGTCGTCGACGTCCTCGCCGCCGCCCGCACCGCCCCGGCAGCACACAAGCCACGCCTCGATCTCCTCGGTCGCGTCCCTGATCCAGTCTGAAGGCTCTTCCTCGACGACGCCTAACCGGCCGCCTCGCTCCCCACTCCGGCGCAGCCGAGAAGGCTCGGGAAGCCGCCCACGAGGTACACTGGAGTTTACGTAGGTTCATGTGTGGCCCGAGCAGCGCTCACACGGACCAGGACTCTGATGCTCGAGATCGACAACCTCCAGGCCGAGGTGGCAACGCTGCTGGACAAGATCTATGGTAAATGCTAGGCGGCGGACGACCGCTGACAAGAGCAGAGATTGAGGAGCTGCGCCATTCGCCGTCTGCACGCTCGGCACACGCGGCACGCCTCGACACGCTTCTGTCCGAAGCTGACGCCGCTGTGGACAATCTCACGCCCAGAATCGCCGCCGTGGATCTCATCGGCAGCGATGCAGAGGTTCCCGACCTACTCACTGCTCTTCGCGCCGACTGGGCAAAGGCCACCGCGCAGCACTACCTCGTTAAGCAAGAGCTGCAAGAGGACCCATGGCTGGTCCGTTTCAGGACGTAAGTTACGACATGCGGGTAGTCTACGGCAAGGCACACGCTGACAGGTTCCGCTAGTACGGCCGAGCAGGCCGAAGGTATGATGGATCCTCTGCAGACAAGTCTGGTCGACCTCACAGTATGTGCTCTTGCTTGGCGTGCGCTGACTCTCAAGTCATACGTCGGTCGCATCTTCTCGAGCTTGGGCATCGTGCCCCAGAATGCGGCGGACGACCGGCTGAGCATGGAGCGGTTGCGAAGCATGGCCGTGGCGCATGGTCGGCTGAAGTCGTACGTGGTGGTCATGGCGGCTTAGAGTCGCTCGCTGACGCCGCCGCAGAACCTACGTCCCGAGTGTCAACAAGATTCTCAGGATGATGGAGAAGAGTGTTGCCGATCGGTCGGTCAAGAACGGCGAGGCCCTGCGGCGATTGAACGACATGACGACGAGATGGGCGACGCTGCAAAAGCAACTCGTGCAGCTCGACGCCAAGGTGGCACTGTGCTTGTCGCAGCACGACCACGACGAGCAGCACCATGAGCAACTGGAGGAGCTCGACGACGACCATTTGTTCCTCACCTCACCAAAGATGACTCCGGTGGCCAAGTTGGAGCCGCCCAAGATGAACGTGGGCATGGGTGTTCCACTGCAGCGGGTGCTCAGCGCGGGCGCATCATCCCCTGCGCCGGGGTATCACGGCTCGTCGAGGCTCGGCCCACCGTCCGCGTCCCGGCCTGGATCCATCACGCCCAGCGCGGCCAAGACTTTGCGGCGCAGTCAATCGCGGCCGTCGTTGGGCTCGTCGCTGAACACAATGTCTCCACCCGAACGCCCGCGATGGAACATGTCCACACGGCCGTTCAACATTCCCCCACATCAGACCCCTCCGCCCACCATCCGGCGCCCGAGCAGCAGCTCGCAAGGGTCGGTACCGCCGGTACCGTCAGTGCGCAGGCCTGTAAGCCCGTGGGTCTCGTCACCCGAGTTCAAGACGCCGCGCAAGAGCATGCCGGCGCCACCGCCTGTACCCGCCATGCCCGGGTCTGTGCGGTCCGTTTCAGCCCCACGGCCATCGCTCGGCGCGAGCTTGGGCCGGGCGCCACCCCCCTCGGCCTTCCGGAATGCCTCACCGGCGCCAACGCCCACACGCCCCTCGTCGCGCCTGTCACAGCATTCGAATGGCTCGCACAGCGTGTCGGGAGCAACGTACCGCCCGTTCGTGCCGAGCAAGTACGACCTCCTGGACCAGGAGGTGCAGAAGGTGCTCGACGCCGTGCAGCCGGGGATCATTGTCGCGCGCATCGACCAGCCGCTGCGGCGCGGACAACTGAAAAACAAGGACGAGCCGTGGACCGGTGAGTTCCTGTTTGGCGCAGGCGAGCGTACCACGAGCGTAAAGCTGCTCGAGCTCGCCTCGCGCTCGGGAGGCAAGAAGATCAAGAGCATGGTACGCGCCGGAGGCGCATGGCTCGACCTCGGGGCGTACCTGCAGCGCAAGAAGGAGGAGCGCGCGGCGCTGGACGACGATGTGTTCTAGTAGCTTGGCTAGCAGCAGCAGCATGTATCTATTCATATGGTGTGCCGACCTCGTCGCCCGCGAGCGCGTCGAGGGCGGCGATGATCTTGTCCCACATGTGCACAACCTCTGCCTCCCACCCGCTCTCCTCTTCCTCGGGGATGAACTCGCCCTCGACGCCCTCGGGGCCGAGGACGAGGCCGCGGAACTCGCCGTACGGCCTGGCCCAGGCGAGCATTTTCTCCCTGCCCAACCCTACAATGCTGCGGAGGCGCACGCGCGCCGTCTGGTCCGGGACTGCACCTCCCTCGACAGCCACGCCTCCGCCGCCCTCGGCCCAGCCTTCGCCGCGCAGCGCCGCGACCCATCCCCTCTCGAGCAGCGCGACAAAGTCGAGCAGACAGCGCATAGCGCACGCCGCGGCGTCCTCGTCGCTCACGCCCGGCTCGCCGGCAAGCGGGATGAGCGGTAGCGAGATGAGATACCCCACCGCGGCGGGCGTCAGGTTGAGCAGGTAGCTCGTGCGCATGGACCCCCACGGGTCCGGGGCGGGGATGGAGAGGATGCCTTCGAGGAGGGGGTTGAGGCGGTCCAGCGTCGCCGTGAGGGAGTGGAGCGCGCTGTGGTGTGAGCGGGGGCCGGGGGAAGAGGAGGAAGGAGAGAGGGAGGGAGGGGGAGCACAACGCACTGCTTCTTGCCGTCTCGCTCCAGATGCGCCAGCTCGGCGTCGAGATGCGTCCGCAGGTGGCCTTCCTGTGCTGCGCTGAGGGAGAGCGCTGGTGTTGCTGCTGTCATTATCGATGGAGAGGAGTGAGATAGTGAGATGATGTTGCTGCTCATGTGGAGGCCGGCTATGCCGTCACTTGCCGCCCCAAGGCCGCCTTGGCACCAACTCTTCGACCGAATCGTGATCACAATGCATTCTACATGGATGTGGGGCTTGCTATGCTGCTGCTACTACTGCTACGTGTTCGGTGACTATTACTCGGTCGTTCACCGCCACCACCGCCACCGCCGCCACCGCCGCCTCCGCGACTAATCCCACACCAGCGCACCGTTCTCAATCGTCGCCTTCTGCCCGCCAGACAACACCTTGCCGTTCGTACGCTCGACCTTCTTGTTAATCTGGTAAATCTCGTTGATGCGCTCGCTTTCACCGTCAGCTGACCCCTCGGTGCTACTACTCACCGCTCGAGCGTCTTCTTGTGCTGCGCGAGGCGGCGGAGACGGTCGGCCTCCTCGGCGGCCTTTTGCACCTTCTTCGCGTCGGCCTTCTTGGCATTCTTGCGCTGGATCTTGGTGAGCCCGTCCGACGTGTCCGCGCTGTGCTTGTACACCTTGGGTGCGCCGCCAATCGACACCGAGACCGGCTCTGGCGGGACGTCAGAACACAACCCAACACACCGGCGTACTCTTCTTCGACGCGACGACGTTCCACGCGTCCTCCTGCACACGCGGCGCCGGCGCCTCGTCGTCCGAGTCGCTCGTCGACTCGGTGTAGTCCTCCTCAAAGTTCGGCACCTTCTCCGCCGCAGACAGGCGGCGCACCGGCTCCGGCCTGGCCGCCGGGGACGACGCCGACGTGATCTTCATCACGCGCGCGAGCTGCGGAGCGCGGTCCTCGGGCTCGAGCATGCTGTCATCGTTAGTTCGGCTCACAGCGCTCCACTCACTCGTCGACCTTGGTCTTGCGCGGCTTGGGCACGAGCTTCTCAGCGAGCGTCTTGGGCTTGACCGGCGTCGACGGGGTACTGGAGCCGCCAGCCGCGGCGGCAAAGGACGCGGGGGCAGCCTTGGGCTGGTCGCGTGCGCTGTCGACGGCCACGGCAGCTGGCGCCGGCGCCGTCACCGGCGCTGGCGTGGCCTTCGCCGCTGCACCCTTGCTTTTGCCCTTCTTCGGCTTGGCTGGCGCGTCCGACTCGACCTCGCTAATGGCTGCCGAGGGCGCGTCGTCACTGTTGCCGTTGCCTGCACCGCTCTTACCCGCCGCCTTCCTTTTCGACTTTTTGTTCTTCTTCTTGCCGCTGCCGCTGGCGCTGCCGCCTGCTGCGTCGGTCGCCTTGGGCATGAGCTGGTACCCAAAGGCGAGGACCACCACCAGCGCGGCGCCGACGAGCGCCTCGGTGGAGATGTAGGGCATGGTGCGGGGTGGGTGTTTGTGTTGCAAGTCGGTGGTGTCGAGGAAGGTGGAAATGCAAGTGGAGGTTGCTGGTGTCGCCTCCACGGTGGACGACCAGACCATGACGCTGGTTGGTGGAGGAATTTCCACTTGTAGTAATTTGTTCCGTCAGGTCACCAGAGTTGCGCGTCGTGGGTGGCGGCGGCGTGTCCACGGCGACAAGGGCCATGGTCGTTTCGACGTTGCCAGCTCTACTCCATCGCTCAACTTCCTTCTCGACCCATCAACCGGCTCATCAACCACAACCTTGCTCCATTTAATACAGCCAACAACGCAATCAACGACAGCTTGACGGCCCTATACCCTTAGTACGTCTGCTTGAGAGCTGCACTCCGAGCCCCACCCCCATCGCCGAGCGCACGACCCCCTTCATATCGTCACACCCCACGACATTCCACGCAACTAGTGCTGACAACCCTCCAGCAACATCACGAGCAGTACGGGACAGCTAGACCGCCCAAGATGGACCAGCAACTCATCAACCTTGTCAACAAGGTCTGTGCCGCGGCGCCGAAGCGGAGCTCAGCTGACACCTTGCACAGCTCCAGGACGTCTTTGCGTCGATCGGTGTCCAGAACAACATCGTAGGTTGATGGGAGGCAAGGTGTGCAAGCAGATTCTAACCATCTACAGGATCTGCCTCAGATCACTGTCATCGGCTCGCAGTCGAGTGGCAAGTCGTCCGTTCTCGAGGTGAGCGCCGCCCAGTCATCACAGCTAACGTCATAGAACATTGTCGGCCGCGACTTCCTGCCCCGTGGTACCGGTATCGTCACCCGTCGTCCATTGGTGAGCTACGACCGAACTTTCATCGATCAACTTACTCACACGCGCAGGTTCTCCAACTGATCAACCGCCCCGCGACGTCCAGGGCGGCCAACGGCGACAACAAGGAGGGAGAGAAGAAGGATGATAGTGAGACAAAGAAAGACGGCGACAAGCCGGGTGAGCATCACCGACTCCAGCGAGACTGACCCATACCCAGAGGAGGCCCTTTCTAAGCTTAGGATCAATGAGAACAACCCCGACGAGTGGGGAGAGTTCCTCCATCTCCCCGGCCAAAAGTTCCACGACTTTGGTAAGATCCGCGACGAGATTGTGAGGGACACTGAGAAGATGACCGGCAAGAACGCTGGTGAGTGGTGATGAGGGCGTGAACTTGCGCAGTCGCTAACCCCCGCAGGCATCTCGCCCAACCCCATCAACCTCCGCATCTTCTCGCCCAACGTCCTCACCCTCACCCTGGTCGACTTGCCCGGTCTGACCAAGGTGCCCGTTGGCGACCAGCCCCGTGACATTGAGAAGCAGATCCGCGACATGCTCTTCCGCTACATCTCCAAGCCCAACGCCATCATCCTCGCCGTTACCGCCGCCAACACCGACTTGGCCAACTCGGACGGTCTCAAGCTCGCCCGCGAGGTCGACCCTGAGGGAACGCGCACCATTGGTGTCCTCACCAAGGTCGACTTGATGGACCAGGGAACCGACGTTGTCGACATTCTTGCTGGCCGTGTCATTCCCCTCCGCCTCGGCTACGTCCCCGTCGTCAACCGTGGTCAGCGCGACATTGACCAGTCAAAGTCGATCGCCTCGGCCCTCGAGAACGAGAAGAAGTTCTTTGAGAACCACCCCAGCTACGCCAGCAAGGCCCAGTACTGTGGTACCCCTTGGCTCGCTCGCAAGCTCAACATCATCCTCATGCACCACATTCGCAACACGCTCCCCGACATCAAGGCGCGTATCAGCCAGCAGCTCATCAAGTACCAGACCGAGCTGGCGTCGCTTGGTGGTGCGCTCGGCGAGACCAACCCCGGCAGCGTTGTCCTGTCGACCATCACCGAGTTCTGCAACGAGTTCCGCTCGTCGATTGACGGTAACAACAACGACGTCTCTCTCAACGAGCTGTCCGGCGGTGCCCGTATCTCGTTCGTCTTCCACGAGCTGTACAACAACGGTGTCAAGAGCATCGACCCCTTCGACCAGGTCAAGGACGGTGACATTCGCACGATTCTGTACAACTCGTCGGGTTCGACCCCCTCGCTGTTCGTCGGCACTGGTGCCTTTGAGATCATTGTCAAGCAGCAGATCCGCCGTCTCGAGGACCCCTCGCTCCGCTGTGTCGCCCTCGTCTACGACGAGCTGATTCGCATTCTCGGCCAGCTGCTCACCAAGACCTCCACCTTCAAGCGCTACCCCGAGCTCAAGGACCGCTTTAACCTCGTCGTCATCAACTTCTTCAAGAGCTGCATGACGCCCACCAACAAGCTCGTGTCTGACATGGTCTCGATGGAGGCATGCTACATCAACACGACACACCCCGACTTCCTCAACGGCCACAAGGCCATGGCCATTGTCCAGGAGCGCCTCAACGCCAACAAGCCTCCCGAGAAGATTGACCCCAAGAAGCCCCCTCAGGCTCACAAGGACCTCGACTTTGAGACCAAGAACAACCAGGAGAGCTTCTTTGGCTCGTTTTTTGCCAAGGACAAGGCGCCAAAGCGCAAGGGTGCCGCGGCAATGGAGGCGCCTCCCTCGATGATCAAGCCCGTGGCTCAGCTGAGCGACCGCGAGCTGATGGAGACCGAGGTGATCAAGCTGCTCATCAACTCGTACATGAGCATTACAAAGATCACCCTCATCGACATGGTCCCCAAGGCAATCACCCTCAACCTGGTCAACTTTGCCAAGGAGAACCTCCAACGGGAGCTGCTCGAGCAGCTGTACAAGCCCGATGTTCTGGACGAGCTGCTCAAGGAGTCGCCCGATGTCGTTGCCCGGAGGCGAGAGTGTGTCAAGATGGTTGCGGCGCTCAACTCTGCCGAGGCGATTGTCGCGGCCGTGTAAGCATAGACGAATGGATGATGGATGTTCACGATTGGCATGCATACGTGATAGAGCGGCAAGTGTCGCGCGGAGTGTGCCGCGGGGTGTGGCGGGCCCTGTGCACACAGTGTACCGGTCGTTGTTGTTGCTGATGCGTTCGGGCCGGTTGTGGTGTACGGCCGCAGTGGACCAGGGTCAAGATACTCTGTGGCCCGAACCCGTCCCTAGATGTTGCCTGTACGGCCGTCAAGGCAGTTTGGACGCTGATTCGACTGCGGAGATTGGGTGGGTCGAGGGTTCAACAATCACGCTTTCGGGTCTTGGACAAGTTGTTGTCGGTGACGTAACGGCCCAACGACGCAACATGCTGTCGGTCAATGTTGCCGCCCACCCGAACCTCGGCGACATCTCATACCGCGTTCCTCATCTCATTGACCAAGAGTCCTTGCTGTGGGCGTCAGCGGCGCGAGGATAAAAGGACTCCGTGTTCCCATCAGCGAGGGCAGTACCACTCTGTCTGGCCTATCGCCCTCCCCCCGCAAGACAATTTCCAACACCTGTCCCCCGCCCCTCACACACCGACCACACGACCTCGACCTCAACACAATTCAGCGACTCACTCATCTCCCACTTCGCAGCCTCCACGCGGCCAGCACAATGTCCTACCCCTCCGTCATCAGTCAGAAGGGTACGCGCGGCCTCTCTTCAACACTTGCTGACCCCACCCAGGCTCCGCCGCGCGCAACCTCGAGCCCGTCCTCGAAGCCCTCGCGCCGCTGATCAAGCCCCCGCCCGCTGCAGCCCCAGCAGCCGACCCCGAGACCCCGCACCAGCCCAACCCGCGCCCCTGCCTCCCGCCATCGACACCAGCGCGGCGCGTGCTCGAGCTCGCGTCGTACCCCTACGAGCACATCCGCGCGTATGCGGCCACTTGGCCCGACGTCGAGTTTACCGGCACGGTGCGCGACGCGACCGAGGCGGCTGGCGTTGGGTCGGGCGCGGACTTTCCCCCGAATCTCAGACGGCCGGCACAGCTCGACGTCGCTGTTGACGAGGACTGGGAGCTGCTCCGTGGTCACACGGGCGAGGGGTACGATGGCGTCGTGATGCGTAAGTTTCCCGGCAGGATGGAAGGCGTTGGCTGACCCACTCCCAGTCAACCTCGTCCACTGTATGCCTGAAGGCGCGGCAGAGGACGTGTTCCGTAACCTCTCGCCTCTGACTCCTGGCGGACGCAAGCTCCTCGGGCCGTGCGGCTGGATCGCGGCGTACGGCGCATATCTCAACGACGACGGCAGCTTCCGGTCCGAGGCGGACAAGAAGGTGGGTAGATGTGTTGTGGCGGGGTCTGTGCGCGGTAGCCGGCGGCATGCTGTGTGCAGCAGGGTATGCGAATGATGCCACGGTGTCTGCATTGGCATGACGATCGTGGCCCTACGCGCCCGACCGACCTCCTGAACACAGCTGACGCCATGGCACAGTTTGACGCCGAGCACATCAAGGCGACGCACCCTTCGCTCGGGCTGCGCACCCCGCACTCTGTGACGGCGCTAGCCAACAAGTGGGGCTTTGACGAGGTCGTGCGCGCCGACATGCCCAAGGGCAACCTGTGGCTCGTGTGGCAGGCGTGTACGCGCACCGAGGCCGACATGACTGGGCGCGAGAGTTGGATTGCGTCGCCATAGGCCAGCCATTGGGCGGCGAGTTGATTAGCTTTGTATTTTTTTCCTTCTCAGTGACATCATTGGAATCTATTGATTAGGATTAGGCTGCTCGTGGATGGATGGCATGCCATGCTGCATGTGGTGGGTCAAAAGGAAGACAGGGAAGACAAGGAATTTGATTCCGGGTACCCCGTTGTTGGGTGGCCACACGGCCACACACACACGTTCATGACTTGGCGAGCCACTGCGCGCGCGCGGCGAGGCAGCGGCGACGGCGGCGGCAACACAACACTGCCATGCAGCACCACCTTCCCTGGCTTGCTGCCCCCCAACCACCACCACCACCGGCTTCACCATCCGGCATCGACAATCTACAAGTCGCATCATCTCTCCTATACTCTGGTTAATAACTATACTGCACAGCACACACACTCTCATCACATCGCACACATCTCACATCACACACACAAGCAAGCACACACGCACTACCCGCAGCGACAGCACTCGCTCACTCTGTCCAACTGTAGCACCTCCTAGACATCAAACACGCTATCGCTCGCGCCTTCACCCGCCGTTCCCGGGGTTCCTTTCGCAAGTCCCCAGCCTCGTCGTTACTAGACTCTAGACCCAGGCATCCCTCACATGTCGTCAGCATCGAGAGCCGAGCTGGCCGCCGACATTGCCGTCGCAGCGACGGGCGTCTTCACCGCCGCGTCGCCATCATTAGTCGCAGCACAAGCAGCAGCAGCGAACGGCGCCGAGGCTGACGCCGGTCCGAGCAGCCGTCGGCGCCCGTCGACAGCGGGGTACCGCTCTGCATTTGAGCGGCGGCCCAGCGAAGGCGAGAACGCCAGTGCCAGCGCGAGCGGGAGCGGTAGCCGGACGCCGCGCCAGCGCAACCACTCACCCGATACCACGCTCGACCGGCGCTCACCGCCGCGCGAGGCGAGCCCGCATCTCGACCTCGCGAGCTACCCGACCCCGACGCTGCTCCGCCTCCTCGCAGCCCTGTTACAGCAGATTGCTACGGCCAACGACCAGCTGCGCGCCGAGCAGGAGGAGGACAAGGAGGGCGAGGACAAGACGGCGGCGGCGGAGAGCGCACAGCCCCAGCCGCAGGCGGCCAACGAACACGACGAGATCAGCTCGACGGCCACGGCGGGTACGGGCAGCGCGCAGTCGCGCTCGAGCATCGCGCACCCCTCCCCGACGACGGCGCTGTTCCACGACGAGCCGCCCCCCGACCTCGCGGCGGGCGACAGACTGTTCACCGCGAGCAAGGTGTCGCTGTCGCATCCGTCGTCGATTCTCAGCTTTCACGCGCGCCACGTTCCGTCCATCTCGATCGAGGCGTACCTCCTGCGTATCCTCAAGTACTGCCCCACGACCAACGAGGTCTTCCTCGGCCTCCTGGTCTACTTTGACCGCATGAGCAAGCTCGGCACCCCGAGCGGCGTGGGCGGGACCAGCGCCGCCGTCGGGCCAAGGGGATTCGCCATCGACTCGTACAACGTGCATCGTCTGCTCATCGCCGGTGTAACCGTCGCAAGCAAGTTCTTCTCGGGTGAGTACTGACACGGGGGCGGTGATTTTTTGTGCGGAAGTGGCCATTCGGCTGTTACCCAGTGCGAACCATTTAGGTTCTCCCGACGCTAGGCAGTGACTAACCAATATCAGACGTCTTCTACACAAACTCGCGTTACGCAAAGGTCGGCGGCTTGCCACCACACGAGTTGAACCAGCTCGAGCTGCAGTTCCTCCTGCTCAACAACTTTACGCTCATGATCCCCCCAGAGGAGATGCAGCGCTACGGCGACCGCCTGCTCGCCTACTGGCAGGGACGCGAGCACGAAGCCGGCGTCGACTCGGTCCTGCCTGGCGAAGAGCACCGAGCTCGGCAGGCCGAGCGGGAGCACCGCGAGCGGGAGCGTGAGCGTGAGCGCGAGCGCATGCGGCACCAGTCCAAGGAGCGACGTGAGAACGAGCGGGCGTCGACGCACACACCGATGGACGTGGACGAGGCTGCGCCGAGGGCCCGCGACTCGACGACCTCGGCCCCGCCACAGCAGCCTTCATCCACCGCCCCGACGACACCAGCACCATCGACGCACAACCACCTCCACCGGTCCGCGTCGTTGCCTAGGCGAGGGGGCGACCAGCAGCAGCAGTCCGCCGCTTCTGCTCCCAACAGCACGACACGAGGACGACCAGGCGTCAGCTTTGCTCCCCAGCCAAAGCACTCGACAGCCGGGCTGCCGCACGAGCGCAGTACCACGGTGCCGTCGTCGTCGGCGTCGTCGATGCTGCGGAGGTGGGCACACGGCGGGGACGGAGGGGTCGTTGGGGTTGAGCAGTAGACAGAGCTTGCGTGCGGGAGCGACTTGGACGGGGGCCGAGGGGGACGTAGCACCGGCCGGACGAACGGGCGACTGATAAGCACTCGGGAGGCTTTCTCGGCTGGGTGTGCACCGTAACCGGCGGCGAGCGACAGGCGCGGGGGCCGAACTCGTCACGCCTCCATGCATTGATAGTGATTGAGGGCGAGTGAGCGGCGGCGACAGGGCTGGCTGTGGATCGAATGCCGATGGCGTCGGGACGGCGTCGGCAAACTTCGGCTAGGAGATGGCGGCGGCGCGGCGGCGTGGGCGCCGCTGGCAGGCAGCTGACGTGCGTGCGCCGGCTCTGGCGGGGAGCAACGTCTGTCTGTCTGCGCTGCGCTGCGCTCGCTCTAGCCTCCGCATTTTGCACAGTCTACGCCGGCCCGCGCGCCCGCCGAGCATCTAGCGTCTCTTTGGATGTCTTTGGGTCATGAACCAATGAGTAGACTGTAATGTGGGCAACGAGCGAGAGCCAGAGGTCTGGAGGCAGCATGCAGGGCAAAGAGCGGCGGCAGAGGGGGCCTAGGCGTCGTCAATGTCTGGGCTTGTCGGCGGAGTCAGGAAGGCAATCAACCAAGCGCGCAGGGTAGTTGGGTGTACATATTAGGGCACCGCGCGCCGAGGCTGCGTGCGCTCGGCGCTGTGGCTCGGCGGTCGGCGGCGACTGGCCGCTGGCGGCGCGCGGCGATGGCGAACGGGCCAGAGGGAGGTCGCTGGTCGGAGCATGCCATGCATTGCGCGCGCAGTCCGCCAAGCCAAGGTCTCGCAGCGAGATGGACAGAGGTGGTTTTGCGACGAGGCAAAATGAACTGGGTGTTCGTCGCCGCTGCTGTTGTTCTCCTCGCCGCACCACCACCACCACCACCGCCAGCACGCCATTGTCGCCACGCCGCACCGACCGCAATTTGTGAGTCCACCACCTGCTGTGCTGCTGCTAGGCGCCGGCCGCTCCCGCCTCACCCGCGGCCGCGTTGTCGCCGCCCAGCGTCGTGCTCTCGCGCGCACGCACGCACGCGCAGCGCGCAACGCAAGCAGACAGACAGACAGAAACGCATGGCATCATTGAGAGGGCTTTTTTGACCAGGCACTTTTTAGAGCAGGCTGCATTCCTCTGTTGCCACTGGAGAGTTCAAAGTCATCGTCTGATCATTCCTTTCGACAGACACCATCTCGAAGACGACAGCGACCAACGGAGACTACAATCTCCTGACTGTACGGCCTGACTGGACGACATTTTGCCACGGCCCGCACCGCCCGCCGTCCCTCTCTCTCTCGGCCACCAAGGCTGACTGACAGGCAATCGATCCACCACCCACCCCCACAACCCCCTATCGCTTGTCGCTCATTTGCCTCCTCCTCCTCCTCCTGCACCGGCGCGACCTCTGTTCCACTTTCAACTCGACCCCACTTCCACCGCCATCTCTTGCTCACATCAGCCATTTACACCCCCACACACACTGCACATCACACCCGCCCCGCGCATCATCAAAGGCACCTACAGACAGGACCCTTGCTTCATCATCACACCCACACCCTCCTCGCCTCGCCCCGCCCATCTCGGCCCTCTCGCGCACCCCACTCCGCCAAGACATCATCCCTTGCCAAGCACGACTAACGATCCACCCTTCCGCCGTCGCTATCGCAAGCTACCCCCTCGGCAGCCACCTACTTGAGCCGCCTCGAGTGATCACCGAGAGCTCGCATCCCATCCTTTTCCCCATCCATCCCGCCTCGATGAGCACATAGCGGCTTGCGCCGGATCAATCAGTCACCACCACCAAACCCCCGCTATCTCACTCGAGCGCTCGCACACGACCGCATCTCTCATGCCGTCGCCGCCGGGGGCCGCGCCCCCATCCGGCCTTGCGAGCAGCAGGTCGACACAGCAGCAGTTACAGCAGCAGGGTGAGTTTTGGTTTCGGGTATTCGGCACCCACAGGAGGCCCAGGCGCAAGCCACCCACCCACCGCTCTCGCTCTCCCAGTTGCGTGCTAATCTCGCCAGTGTCGACATCGTCCACATCCAGCGGCGGAACCATGACCCAGGCTTCCACCGTCTCGTCGACGGCGAGCTTCATGGGCGCGCCGACACCCTACAACACCATGTGCGACCCGTCGGCGTACGACACGGCGTCGCGCGTCGGCGGCACCACGACGGGCTACGGCGCCGATCACGACATCGGCATGTCGTCGGCGTCTGTGTCTGACGCTGAGATTCTCTACGAGCCAGGAAACGACGCAGACATCAGCATCGGCCCCACGCTGTCTCCTGCATCGTCGCGACGCCGCCCGTCGTCAATCGCCGACGGGCTCACGTCCGAGCAGTCGGCGACCCCGTCCCGCATTCGTCTCCTACCCTACTCCAAGACGTCGACTGGAGACTACATCCCCCGCAGCGACCGCCCCGTCCCCGCACCACCCGCTGCCATCTCCTCTACATTCTCCCGTGAAGGCACGGACCTGGGCCTCACATCCATCATCTCAACGCCGAGCTCGGCACATTACATCTCAGACGCTACGACCAGCAGTACGAATCGCCTGACTTCCCGGTTCAGGCGCGGCTCTGCGCAGCCCCCGAAAGAGGTCGATCGGGATACGCAGCGGCTCCAGCAGTTAGGATACGACGCTGTTCTTGGAAGAGACTACACTTTCTGGTCTAGTTTGGCTATCTCATGGCTTAATATAGGCTGTTTACAGGTGAGTACAAGGCAAGACGACGGTGTTTGGTCGCTGACGGCTGCAGGGGACAATCTTCGCCGTCCCAGGTTCTTATCGCTACGGTGGACCAGCAATGATGGTACGTGTCCGGAAAAGGGATTTTGCTTAACGCCGTTAGCTCGTCGCCTGGCCCATATCCGGTGTCCTCAGCGTCTGCCTCGTCTTCACCCTCTCGGAACTAGCATCCGCCTACCCCGTCGCCGGCGCCATGGCCTCTTGGTCATGGAAGCTCGCTCGCGGTGGCGTCGGCGGCGAACGCTACTGGGGATGGGCAATGGGTGGTATCGTTCTTGGCGGACATATTGCAAACGTGAGTTTCGATCGGGTCAGCCGACCCCCATCACCACCAAAGTCACCGCAAGCTCACTCCCGTTTAAGCTCATCCTCCTTGCGTGGGAGACGGTCAATGTTATTGAAGGCACCATGGGCTTGGCCTTTGAGTTTACTCCAAAGCCATGGCAAGGGGTTCTGTTCTTCCTCGCGCTCGTGCTGGTCGTGGGCTCGGTCGGAGCAACAACCATGGGTCGTAGCCCCCGCTACTGGCTGGTAGCGTTCGGCTACGGGTTATCGGTGTGGGTTGTGCTCTGCGTCTCGCTTCTTGCAACTGGTGTCAGCAGACGGTGAGTTGATGCACGGGCCCCGGCACCGGGTATACCTCTGACACTCTTGGCAGCAACTACTCGCCGCCGATTTCCACAAAGTTTTACAACTCGACGGGCTGGAACTCAAGGGGCCTCGTTTACATCCTGGGGTGGCAGTACACGACTATTGCGAGCGGTTCGGATGCGTCGGCCCACATGTCCGAGGAAACACAGCGCCCGTCGCGTAACGTGCCCAACGCCATGACCGTGTCGGTTATCCTCACCTACGTGCTGGCCTACATCTCGATTATCCTGCTGTTCATCTCGGTCAATCCCGATGACGCACAGTACATCTCGGGACAATCCTTCCCCGTTGGCCACATTCTCGCAAAGGCCATCTCTATGGACGGCGCAATCGGCATCTGTGTTTTACTGATCGTCGCATTGTGTCTGCAGATGCAGGCGCAACTCCAAGCCTCGTCACGATTCATGTTCGCCCTCGCCCGTGACCGCGCCGTGCCCTTCTCGGACCGCATCCAGCGCACAAACTCGAGCAAGAACCCTGCCTTTGCCAACTGGGTCGTTGTCGCCATGTGGGCACCTTTTTCATGCCTGCTGTTTGTCGGCAACTACCAGGTCATGTACTCGGTCGTCACGACGGCAGCGGCATCACTCAGCATGCTGGGATACTTTGTGCCAGTCTTCCTCTACCTCATCTCGGGCATGGACTTGCAGAATGAGGGACGCTCGTCTTGGTCGATGCGCAAGATGAGCAAGCCTTTTGCCTTCATTGGCGCCGTGTTCTGCTTTGTCGTCATCATCGTCCAGGTCATCCCGCCAAAGAGTCCCGTCAGGGCTTGTGAGTGGCTCACCGTTTGGCTGCCAAGTCTATGCTAACAAGCCACAGCCAACATGAGCTGGCAACCTGTCGTTATCACCTGCGTCCTGATCCTCTGCTTTATCACCTGGAAGCTCTACGGCGCAAAGCACTACTCTGGCCCCATCCGTGCTCTGACCAAATGGCAAACTGGTGTTGAAATCGACCTCGACTCGACGCTCCACGCGTCGACAAACCGAGCAAACGACCCGTCCCGCTCGGATGGGTCATTCAAGATTCTCCCAACCCCGCTGTACGAGAGTGCAGTTCATACTGTCACAGTGGGGTCAGCACGCACTGTTGAGACCATGCCCGGGAACGGCGAGTGGGCACAGCAGAGCTTCACGACAGACGAGTCTGGCTGGAACGGCTCGAACTGGGGCTCTGGGTCAAGCTCGGGCCGACGAGGATCAGGCAACGGCGGCTCGGGTACCGAGTCGAGCGTGACCTTTGCCCGCACGTCGCGTCACGGGCTCGGCGGCGGAATGGGACGGGTAGCTGAGGATTCGGAGGGCGAGGCGGCGGCCACGGCCCAGGCGGCTGCCAACCCTACGCGGAGCGTTACGGTTGGCGCACCGCCTCCCGACGACGACGACGACGACGTGATTGAGGATGGGATCGAGGCGTCGCACAGCGTGAGCTGGGGCGACGTGAGTAGTGGCGGCGGCAGGGCAAAGCCGTGAAAAAACATCAACTCGATGATTGATCTCTTGCGACGATCTTTGGGCATGTGTTGTACGCTGGTGGCTTGATCACCTGTCAATGTAATTTTACCTCTCGCGGGCGGAGTGGGCGGAGATTGTGATGGTGGGATGTGGGTACACAGTGTGAATCCTGATGGCAACTGACTGCGTGTGGGATATGACGCTGGCCACGATATCCCAAACTTTGAAGGAGATATGTAGGTGGGGCCCGAGTCGCGGCCACAGGTTGACGACCACTTGACACGGGTCGTCGCAAGGACGCTAGTGGAAAGCCAGCGATGCAACGAAGTCGTGTAAAGCCAGTGTTGTGGTGGGTCGGGATGCCTCCAGCAATCAGTAATCACATGTTCGCCTGCGATCGACCAAGCTGGTGCTGGTGAGGGATAAAGGTATCTCGTCAACTCTTGGCACCCCGCACGTCACGTAAAGTGGGTTCGACATGCTCTCGATCTATCTAGAGTGCTTGACTTTCCCGCCGACCGAGTGCGGAGCAGCTGCAAACCCAACTGTTCACGCAAGGACATCGTCGTCGGTTAGAGGCGATGGGGGCGGAAGGTGGTGGGTGCCACAACGACCCGAGGCCCACGCAACTGTATAAGACAGGCAGTCTGGCGCCGTCGACCTTCGACCGGCCACAATCCGATCCCACTCGCCATGAAGCTCGCCCTCGACCTCACCCTCGTCCTCACGCTCCTAGCCGCCGCGACCGGCGCCGTACCCAGCCCCGACGCCAACGCGGACGCCGAACCCATCGAGGACACCCGCCTCCACCCGCGCATCAACGGGCGCCCGTGCCAGCGCTACTCGTACTGCGGGAGCCACTTGGCCATCAGGTGCAAGAACTGGTGCAGCAGCCTGCACATGTTTGATAATGGGAGCCTGCGCGTGTGTCCCGACGGCCCGGGCAACTACTGCTGTTGTACGCAGACCAGGGTGGGGCCTGGGCCGAAGGGGCCGTTGTGAGTGGCCGGCGGTGGGCGCAACTGTGTGTTTCAGGTCGACGGCGGCCTTCATAGCCTACGTTGTCGCTCTCCGCGTTCACATGCACAGCGTCCCGACGGTGATAGTGTGACGGACAGATATACTTTGCTACTATGCCGTCGATCGCGGTGGCACGGACAAGTGGGTGCGGTGGGTGGGTTTTAGGTTGGTCGTCAAGTGTGGCAGCGGGCGGTGGGGATGTGACGGTGACGCGACTGGCCATAAGAGACGAGGTGACATGGATGTGTTGGAGCACCTCCCACCCACCCGCACCACCATGAAGCTCAGCCTCATCGCCCTCGCCCTCGCCGCCACCACCGCCACGGTGGCCATGCCCAGCCCCGACGCCGACGCCGACGCCCACGCCGAAGCCCGCGCCCTCCCCAAATACTGTCTCGCAGGCAAGGAGTGCAGGATGGCCTCGGCCAAAGCGTGCTGGGACTTTTGTTCCCCGTCCAATTGGGACGGCAGCATGTCGTCTCTCTGCGAGAACGGCAAGTGGAGCTGCTGCTGCACCAAGAAGAATAGCGCTGGGCCTTGGATCCCTTCTGTACGTGGTGATATGGGTGAAGGGCACTGACGCGTAGCCGATCTAGGGAGGCTTGGAAGGGGTACATATAGCACATGTGGCGGCGGAGAATAATCAGAAGAGGCAGCGAAGGGCGGCACAGTAGAATGGTAGAATCTTGCGGATGCACTTGCTGGAAGTGTAGGTTGCCGCCACTCCGTGCCAAGATAGGAGGGATCTGGGCTTCGAGAAGACAGCAGATACATGGGGTCTTTCGCTGCATCTCACACGCAAGGAACGATGAGGGGCGGGCGCCCAAGACAGTGGCGAACGTGCCGTCTCGTGACGTCTCAACGGGCACTTTATGCCAAGCGTGTGGCCGCCGAGGCACTGCGTCGTCAAGACTGAAGCAGACTCGCACGGTATAAGAGCCAGCACCGCGCTCTATGCATATGCCCCCATAACGCAGCCATGAAGCTCGCCGTCCTCGTCGCCACTCTGCTCATTGGCGCAACAGCCGCCGCCCCCGTTGGGGAGACCATCGACCCCCACCCCGACCGGCGCCAAGTCTGCCCCTACATGAAGATATGCGCTGCGGCCTCGAACCAAGAATGCATCAAGTTGTGCAACAAGCCCGGGTGGAGCGGGGTGTCTTGGGCGTGCTCCAATGGGAAGTTCACTTGCTGCTGCTCGCCCATGTCGTATGCTGGGCCTCCGGGCGAGGTGGGTGGCATCAACCGAATGGGCTGACGAGAGCTAGAACACCTAGATGTGCGCGAGGGAATAAGGCGGCGTGTATGTATTGGTTTGCGCGGGTCCACGAATGCTGTAGCGCAAGCAAACGCCATGCATTCCAACTGGGACGGCGAGATAGGAGCGTGGCGCTCCACAAGACGGGCAGATACGGTTTGGACCTCCCGAACGGATGACCGTTGACGGCTTGGCAGATTGATTCGCCATGTTCACAATCCACCAAGTCGGCATGTGATCAGGTTCGGGACGGGGGTCCTGCTGACTGGGTGAAGGACGGTCTTGATGCGCCGTGTCTTGGCACAGCATCTCGCAGCATATCAGCGCAGCTGGCGGTATTCTTCCAGCCCATCAACTACCCTAACGCCCACCGCCACAATGAAGTTCGTCGCCGCCGCCACCGTCCTCCTCATCATCACCGCCACCGCGTCCGCCGCACCCACGCCAGCCGACGACGCCGACGCTCTCGAAAAGCGCGCGTGTGATCGCTACATCCCCTGCTCGACGGCCTCGTGCTACGTTTCGTGCAAGTATTACGGGCAGTACGTGTCGACCGTTTACTCCTGCGGCGCCGGGCGTGTGAGCTGTTGCTGCTCTATCGCGCGCGCTGTTGGTGCTGGCCCCGTGGAGGTGGGTGCATGTGGTAGTAGGGGCACGCTGACCTTGTACAGGTCAAGGAGAGTGAGCAGGCGTGAGGTTTTGCAGAAGGCCAGGTAATTGTACAGTCAGCTCCGAGATGAAGCGGTGTGCTGTGGACAGATGCGTGAGGGCACCCCTGAGATGATGCATGCCTGTAGAGTGACCTAAGCTGGGAAGAAGGCGCCGGCGATAGCAGCCGCGAACACTGTCACAGCGGTGTAGACCAAAACTGGCCCCTATCTCGTCAGCGTGGCCTTCACAGGGCGGTACTCACAAAGTTTGTCGAGCCGTACGCGCCAACAGCGCCCTTGAAGCCACCGCTCTTAAGCAGCTGGGTGGACACGGGGCCGGAGGTGAAGTTGCCAATGCCGCGGAGGAAGGCAAACACTGCGAAGATGACGCCGGGGAGCGCGGGGTCGTCCTGACAGATCCGCGTGATGAGCGGCGTCCAGAGCGAGGAGAAGGACAGCGCAGTGAGGCCCCACACGATGGAGAAGACGATGAGCGGCGCCGAGGACGTGCCCAGCCCCCAGGGGAGGAGGGCGGCGAGTGCGCCGATGAGACAGTTGAAAAAGACGATGACCTTGGCTGGGAAGCGGTCTGAGAGCCAGCCTGTGATGAGGAGGCCGGGGACGGAGGCGGCTGCCGTGAGCTTGTCATTCAGTAGGGGCTAGCTCACCATTCATGATGGACACGAGGGCCACACCGCCCGGCTTCGTGGCGCCGACAGTATCGGCGAATGCTGGGGGTGCGTCAGGAGCCACTCGCCAACGCAAACTCACTCGGCATCCAGAGCGTGGGGTTGAAGTTTCCCAGGGACGACAGGAACAGGACGAGAAAGCCCGACCAGAAGGCCCACGAGCGCGCGACCTGCCAGTCGATGCGCTGGCGGGCCGGGCGGACAGCCCCGCGGCGCGATGGCAAAGGAATACGGCGGCGGACGAAGAGCAGCCCGATGGCGTTGAGGACAAAGTATGCCACGCCGACAGAGATCATCGTCGCCTTGTACCCGAACCGCGTGAGCAGCGCGTCCATGATGAACGGCATGATGGTCCCGCCGAGCCCGGTGCCAGAGTACAGGATGCCGCCGGCCATGCCGCGCCGCTTGTGGAACCACTCGAAGAGCAGCGTCGCGCAGGGGAGGTACAGCGCGCTCGCGAACGGGAACATGACGCCCATGGTGCCGATCAGCTGTGGCGCCGAGGTCACGAACGCGGACGCGATAAAGCCGAGCGTGGAGACTATGAGGCCGAGGATCTGGGACGCGCGGCCTAGGTGTGGGAAGGCTGTGAGGATGCTAACGTGGAGCGTGAGTGAGCTTGTCTCGGAAGCGTGGAAGAAACTCACGGCCCAAGGATCGCAATAGTCATGTAAATCAACCCCGTCTGCAGCGTCGCCGCCAAGGTAAGCGTCGCCTCGTCCCCGGGGAACATGTGCGTCGCCCAGTAATTGTGCAGCACGCCAATGGAGAACGGGATGCCGAAGATGACCGTCTCGATGACGGTCGCCGCGATGAGGAAGGACCACGCCGCGCGCCCGCCGTTCACAGGAGGGAGGGAGGCGACCTCGCGTCCCGTCGCTGTCGCTGCGTCGAGGGTCGTTGTCGAGCCATTACCTGGTGTGGTGGGGACCGACGGGCCAGCCTGCGGCTCGCCGTAGACGCCCAGTTCGATCTCGTCTGCCTTTGTCTCTGTGCGCGTCGTCATGCTGTGAGTGAGAAGTAATGAGTAAGAGAAAAAGTCAGCCGCAGCACGACAAATCACCCCCTGCCGTCCTCGTGCGTCCATCTCACCCGTGGATTGCCTTGCTTTCAATGTCGCTCGCGTCCCAACCGAACCTTTGGGACCTTTTGGGTGGAGTCGACACCGAACATAACACATGACGTCGCGTTCCTGACTACATCGCGCGGCCGTATTCGGCACGCCGGTGGCGGCCCTGTCTGATCCTCACGGAGTCGCCGAGACCTGCTAAAGATATGCTCTGGTTGGAAGTTTGAAAGCACGCCCCGGCTCGGAGGTCGGCGCTGATAGCGGCTACTGCGTGCGTGCACTGGTGCTGGAATGTTCGTCCCGAGCATTGTCGTACTGATTATATACCATGCACACGTGACTGCCTGCCTCCTCGGCACTATGTTGTATTGTAGTACAAGCCGCCTCCCTTCCCTACGCCCGCTCCAAAAAGCCAATGTCAAACGACCCCATGGTTCGCCTGGGCTCGGGGTACAGGCTCGAGCTGGCGCGCAGCGATTCAATGAGCGTGACGCATACCTTGCGCGAGTAGCGCAGCTGCTCGACCTGACCCAGCGGGCCAAAGCCGGGCAGGTGCTCGTACGGCTCGTCGGGCGAGAACGGCTCGAGCACCTTGTACATGATCTTTGCGGCTCTGAATGCGCGGCCGAACGGCAGGCCCTCGGCAGAGAGTTTTCTCGGCGCCTTGGAGCTGTTTGAGAATCGGCGCAGCTTGTTCCGCCCCTTTGATGGCCCGTGGTGGCTCGGGCTGAGAGGGAACGAGTTGGCTGGACGCCGGTAGCTCACCCGTATGGACGGGTTGAAGAGCCACACGGCTAGTCTCCGGTCGCCCGTCTGCTCGTCTGAGATGATGAACCGGTGCGCGGCGTGAGCCTGCGCCAGCTCCAGCATGTCGGACACAACAAAGGTGGACACAGGGAAGCGCACAGGCCTGGGGTGTAAGTGATGCGTCAGGTGCAAGACTCTACCATCACTCACTCGACCTCGCCCGCGCCTTTGCCACGTAACAAAGCGATCGCCCACTTGGAGAGCCGTACGGTGCCCTCGCCTGGACGGCCGTTCTTTGGTCTCTCTTTGCCGAGCACCTCTCCGCAAGGGCACGAGACAATGTGCCAGTCGTCGGGCTGGCGAGTGTCAGTGACATGACCTTTGTTAAGCACTAAACGACTGTAGCACCAGTAGTAGCCACCGGCCCGTGACACTCTAGGACCGATGGATTGTTTGTCTGGTTCGCCGCGGGACATGCGGCTGTGTGTGTTGTTCTGGGGCTTGTGTATCGACCATAGGTTTCCCTGCTGCGGGACATGACTGGGGCCATCGAATGAAACTTGCAAGAGCTTCAGAGTTTGGCGAGTCCAGGTGTCCGCGCAGCCGCCAGTAGGTGTATGACGACGGCCTTCTTATAGCCCGGCTGGGGAGGGGGACAGGCTAGGAAACGAAACCACGACTCACCTCTGCAGACTCGGTCACGCTCAGAGTACCCTCGCAGATGTGCTCGCTCGCGATCAGCAGGTAGCTTCCACCGACCAGCACCGTGCCGTCCGTGGGCCAGAAGCCGTCTCTGGTGTGGCGCGCAAGATGGGCCGTGAATGCCGGGTCGGCATGGCACATCCACACCTCGAGCATCTCGGCCCAGTGCTCAGACGGGAGGTCCTTGAAGTTTACGCCTGTTGGGAAGCGGGCAATCTCGCGGTCGCACGACGTGCAGCACAGGCTCCGGGGAGCGAGCGAGCGGAGGTTCGGCGCTGATAGCGGGTGAGCAATCGTCGTGTTCAGCGACAGGGTAAGGAGCTGCGTTGGCATCGCGGCGAGCTTGGCCTCAAAGTAGACGTCGCCGGCCTTGACAATCGGCACGACCTGCCCCTGCACCACTGCTGTCGGGAGCGATATGGCCACGCGCAGGCTCGCGTCCCGCTTGCACGTGAGGAGGGCGTCGTTGGCCGAAGTCACCTCGAGCTGGAGGTACGGCGCCGAGTCGAGGTTGATGCCGTAGATCGTGACGATGACGATCCGCAGCGCCTCCTGGTGCTCAATAATGTACCCGACATCAGCAGCATCAAACTCGTGGTGAGTGGGCTGTGGGTCGGCGCGCTGCCGCAGGCTGAGGGCCATGCTCCCCCGCTTGACAATTTGCGAGATCTTTCGGATGCCGCTGGGGTTATTAGAGGTGTTGTTGGGAACTGAGGACCTGATGGTCGTCGTAGATGTTGACCTCGAGTGCGGTTCCTTAATGGTGGGGGCCAAAGAACTTCGGCGACTGAAACCTGGTCTCTCGGTGAACTGTGGCGAATCGGCAAATGTCGAGCGGGCTGGGGATCTCGGCGTCCCAGTCGCTGCGAATGTTGACCGTGCAGGCGAGCGGGGAGTGCCAGGACCAAAGGATGTGCGTGCAGGGGAGCGTGGTGTGGGAGGGAGAGTGTCCTGGTTGTGCAAGCGTCCAACACGGGACGAGGCCGCGAGTGCCTCGTAAAAGCCGTGCTGCTTGTCCTGGAACGACATGGGCGTCGGGGGCGGGCAGTCCTGCTGGCTGAGACGAGACGGCATGCGTTGGAGGACCTGGTCCATGGCCTCTTCCTCGAGCTCGTGCGGGCTGCGCTGGTGGCTGCGAGGGGTGCGCGGAAAAGTGTAGTCGGCGATAATGGCGTCTTCGTCAAACTCGTCGTCTTCGTCCTCGTACTCGGTGCCGTCCTTGTCGTCGTCGGTGTCGGCAGTGTCGACTTCGAACGCCTCAATGGACTTCACACTCCGGCGTTCGTCTGTGAGCCGACTGCGGATAGACGCTGACCGTAAAGAGAACTTGCTGGACTTCGGAGTCGGTGGTGGCGCCTCTTGATCGCTGAGCCGGCCATCGCGTGACTTTTCTACGATGCCCTGGATAAATGAGTTGCGCTGGATGTTAGTGGGTAGTCGGTTGTCTCAAACCCACCTGTTCTTGACCGGTACGGAGACCCATATCCTGATTGGACAGACGCTTCTCGTGTGAGTTGGACAGTCGCTTGAGAAGGGTATCACGCTGCAGTGTGAGCGACGCCCATCACACCAGTCCTACCTCTCGCAGCTGTCTCGCCCGCTGTAGACTCGCTTCTGGGGAGTCGGGCAACGCGTCTTCCAAAGACGTCTGGTTCGACTGCTGAATAGCGCCCTGTAACAACTGTCTCTGCCCGGTCAGACTCACTTTCGTGACCCCCACTCACCCTCGCCTGTTGGCGCGCAGCCCACGCATTCCCATCTACTCTCTGGTCGTCGCCTCCCCGTGACCTCCCCGGGCCCTGTGTTCTCTCAATCTTGTCCCAGATATCCTCCAGCTCGCGCATCTTGACATACTCGGCGGCGACTGGATCCGCCTCAGACGTCATCGGTGAGTGTTGTATCCTGCGGGCCATCTTGCCGGAACGCAGCTCGACGCGCTGTTTCTGCATCTGAGGCGCAACAGTCTGCAGGCGTTCGATCGCGTTCGTGACCGTGTCAATGTCGTTCAACACGCCGATCGTCGCGCGCGAGTGCCGCGCGCGCACCGTCTCATCGCCGCTCTTGAGGTCGACCTTGGCCTTGTCCCCCGCGAGCTTGTAGGCCTCTTCGTGGCTTCCCGACGATCTGCCAGCTTCACCTTGGTGGCCGTGGTATGAGGGCAGGGACTCGGACTCACCCGCCTCTGATGACAAGTCGGTCGTGTACCCCGGCGGGAGGACATGCGGTGCCGTCGGCGTCGGCGGGTCACGCTCGTGGACGAGGGCGACGATCGCCTGGCTCAAGCTCTGGAGCCGGGCCCACGCGACGTCTTCGCGCGCAAGCGCCAGTGCCTCGGGCGTGGTCACGTCCTCCTCCGGCGCGGTCGGCGCCCTTGGTGTTCTCGCCTCGGCCGCCATCTGCACCGTGAGCAGCACCTTGACGAGCGCGATGAACGGCGACTCGGCGACAAAGCTCGTGTCGCACGAGGGAGTCGGGGAAAGGATGGCGTCTTCGGCGTGGAAGGCCTCGAACTCGTAACTTGCTTCGAGGAGCTCGCTGAGCGCCGCAGCCAGCCGACGATCATCCTCGTGGATCGACTCGGTTGCGCTGTGCGGCAGGAGGGCCTCGAGCGCGTCGACACATGAGCGCTGCAGGCCGACGAGGTCGAGCTCGATCTCGGGTGCAGACGACTGGAGGAGACCAAAGTCGGACGCGTCGGTCGTTTCCTACACGTTTGTCAGTGGGAAGGGACACATTGCAAACCACACGCACGGTCGCCTCCTCGTCGCCTTCTCCTTCTACCGAGGGGGCTGAGGCCTCGGAAAGCGCCTGGAAGCTCTGAGGAAAGGGAGAAGGCGGGGGCGGGAGCTCGTCGACCTGGTCGTCTTCTTCTTCGTACTCGGCGGCCTCGGCTTCTTCCAGCACCGAGTGCAGGCTCGGCGGCGGCTTGTAGTGCTGCTGCTGTAACACGAGTGCCATGGTACTGGGTGTGATGTGAGAGTGGTGTAAGTGTGAGTGGGAGAAAGGATGTGTCAAGGGGAGGGAGGAGGTTGCGGCATGCCTGGGCTGTTTCCTGGTTGCTGCTTGGGGTCCGTGACAGCAGCGACTGGCTGCAGGCTGCTGCTCCCTCCCTCCCCTCCCCTCGTTCTCTCATGGGCCGATCTTTGTATGGGCCATTGGGGAGGGCAGAGGGGAGAAGGGGGCAGCACAAACCGCGACGCCGCAGACGCGCACAGACCAGCACCAATCCAAGCCTAGACGTAAAATGCAAAATGAAAGAGGCGGCGGTGGCAACAGCAGAGGCGGCGGCGACAACAACAGGCTTGTGCAGGTCGTCTTGATGTACAGCAGCAGCAGCAGCAGCGGCTATGCCAGTCTTTTAACATCAGGCATAGCACACCGAGTTCGAAGCACAAACAAGGCCGTGGAGGTGACACTCGCGAGCGACAACGGCGGCCGTCACATGTCCCTTCGCCGTCCCCTCGCCATCCGGGGCGCACCGCACCAAACAACGGCCATTCCCGTCTCGTCCATGCCCGCCTTGTCCGGCTCACCCCGCTACAGAACAGAACTGCATACCTTCATATCCATACCGCGAACAATGACTGCGAGCTCCAGGTGGCGGCGACAGCGGCGGCGCCACCGCTCGGTCGGCGACGCGCGACGCGACGCCACACGCCGGCGCGGCGCGGCGCCGCCCGAGATCGATCTTCTTGTTCTTGTTCCCTTACAGTACAACCCCGCAGCCCCCTACTGCTCCATCCGGAACACCTCTGGCACGTTGAGCCACCACCCAAGGGGCGACGTGCTGCCTGTCGAGCCTTGGACGAACGTCTCCTGCATCGCGTCGGTGATCTGGCGTGGGGCGTGAGCGTGTGCGTGAGCTTGTCGTAGCGGGCCGGGGTCGTCTACCCCACGTGCCACCCCCACTCACCTTCCACCACCGCCGCGTCTCCTCGCTCTCGCGCACCCCCGCGGCGTCGGCTTCGAGGTCGGACCCAAGGTATCGCATGTGGGCGATCAGCAGGTTGAGTTCGGCGAAGTAGTGCACCGAGTAGTCTTGGCGGGGCGTCAGCTCTCCTATCCTTGACCGCCTCACCCTCCTGCAAGCCCGGCTCCTCGGCACTTACCAACAAAGTTGGCCTTGCGCAGCGACTCGAGCACGGCAGGCCACACGTCGGCGTGTATCTGGAATGGTTGTTGTCAACAACGCCCCGTCGCCCACCGACGGCCACCCACCCGGATGTACTCCTCCGCGTGCTCGGGCTTGAGCTTGACTACCTGGCAGATACGCTGGCCCTCGTTCGTGCGCGGCAGGCTGGGGAGGGTCATGGTGTCGGTGTGCGTAGTGTGCAGCTGGGCTACAGCGTGTGATGGAAGCATCGGGGCCCAACAAGCGCGAGATATATGGCCTGGAGCGCCGGATGGCCTCCCTCCGTGACGTCGCCGGTATATCGGCACCCCGCAATCTCGGCTCAAACCCGCCCCGACCAGGCATCCAGCTACATCCGAGCACATCTTGGCGCCGCTATACCTCGACCCGAGGCCCCGGTGGCATGCACAGGCGGCCGGAGGGCCCCGAGCCTTCGGCGTGGTCATGTGTGCATTGGTACTGAGTGATGCTATGGCTTATGGCTTGCTGGTGACTGTCTAGCTAGAACTTCCTCAGCTTGGGCTCCGGGTTCGCGGGCTCCCCAAGGGCCACACGCACGCGGCGCAGCGCCTCCCCTGCTTCGCGCTTGCCTTCGCGGAAGCCGGCGTCGCGGGCGGTCGCGAGCGCGTCGGCAAAGTGGCGCGCTGCGTCGGCAGGCTGCTTCTCGATCTCGGCCAGCATGCCCAGGTTGTACTGCGCTACGCTCTTCGCGTTGGCGCACACGGCCGCCGCGGCGTCGGCGGGCGCCGAGCCAGTCTCCCATCCTGCGTCTTTCGCTGCACCGTCGATGATCTGGAGCGCGCGGAGCGACCACGACCGGGACGCTTTGACTGCCTTCTCAGTACGTGGCTCGAGCGCATGCGACGAGATGGTCGTCATGAGGAGGGACGCTGGCGTCAGCAGCGGTATCACACTCCACACTCACCCTGACACCTATCGAGTACTGGCGGGTTTTCGGCCCCGGGAGGAAGCAGCGTGCTGACCGCCTGGATGAGCAGGTGGCCTGCGAGGTCGTACTTGCCCTGGCGGGCGTACACCTCTGCGAGCGTCTCCATGGTGATGCCCAACCCGCGCTTGTTCACGCGGCCGGCGTCCTCGGGGTCGCTAGCCTGGCTGGCATCGTGTGGGAGCTTGACGTCGCGCCCAACAACCACGGGGCCCGGGGCGTCCGCCTGGCGCTGCAGCCCGAGGCGGAGCATGGCGGCGAGCGCCGGCTCGAGGTACGCAACGGCCGCCTCGTCCCACTCGGCGCCGCGCGCGGACGCGTCAGCACCCCACGCGACTGTGCCGTCCTCGTTCGTCCGGCGAAGAGGTGGCGGCGACGCCATGCCGCCCATGCGCGCCGCGAGCTGGCCGAGCTTCTGCGCGAGGCCAATAGCGCGGGTCACCTCCTCCTCGGTGAGCAAGTGGCCTCCCTCTGCCTCCTCCTCGGACCCAGCCCAGGTCGTCACGCGCGGTGGCTTGGCCGCGAGCGGCGCAGGGCCGAACTGGCCAAATGCCTCCCGGAGGACAGCGTACGCCTTGAGCGGGTTGCCTGCGGCAGTTTCCAGCATGGCCGCCTGCGAGATGTAGATGCCCGAGAGCTTGTTGAGCGGGCTGGGCTTGAGCACGGACGGGGGAACAGACAGCGCGGCGGCGATCGCCTCACGGAAGAAGCCGTCGGCGCGCTCATGCTCGCCCTGGTATTTTGCCTTGAGCGCTTTCTTGAGCGGCGTGCGGATGGGCTCGGGGAACTGCTGCAGCGAGTAGTACCATTCCAGCAGGCCGTAGATGGTCACGAAGAGGCCGAGGACGACGAGACCTCCGAAGAGATGCGAGATGCGCAGGCCGCCGCTCGTGGTGTCGGGCTCAGCAGCAGAGGCGAGGGTGCGCGCTGGCGGTGTTCGAACATCTCGGCGAGGTTGGCGGGGCGACGACGGCGTGGCGAGTGGACGGGGCGACGCGGAGAGGTGGAGCGTCCGCAACAGCTGGGGAGGAGCGAGTGGACGCGCGAGCGGCACGCGGGCGAGTCCTGGCGTCAGCGTGCTGCTGGCCAAGCTTGCCCTGGTGGTCAATATTCTGCGCGCGAGCATGGCCGATGTGATGGAGACTTTGAGGTGGAGGTGGCCGAGACAACGACTGTGCCGGATCGTTCCTTTGGAGACTAGCGACCGTGGGAGAGTGCTCGGCCGGCGGCAGCCATCGGGCGGTTATTCAGCGGCGACACGGCGCCGAAGGACATGCATATAGCCACGTCGGCGACAGAGTGGACGCGTGGAGTGGCCGAAGGTGCGTGCGAGGAGGCGCGAGGTGGACGCTTGTGATGCGTTTTCTGGCGGGTGCGTGGTGGACTGCATTGTGGACGCCGAAGGGCCTGATAAAGCGAGGTTATTTGCGAGTGGCGTCATTGTCGGCCGGCGGTGATTGTGCCGACCTGCCACCACACGGACGTAGCCGATCGCGTGCTGCTGAGCCAACCAAGGCATCCAAGCGATGACGAGCGAGGCGACGGAAGATGACCCCACCACCGCCGGCCACAGCAGATGGATGGCGACAGTGCGGGTCTACTACAATCACCATCGTTTGCGACATTGCGCTGCTGCTCGTCGTTTGTGCACAACAAGGTATATAACATCCAAGTGCCATCTTGCACACTTTCCATCTCACTCTTTCATCCCACCATCACCACAAAGGCCCGCTCAACAATGACTGCCTTCCCTACTGTCACCCTTAACGACGGCAACAAGTACCCCGTCGTCGGCTTCGGTGCGTCGGTTCAGAGCAATGTCGCCGTGCCAGCAAGCTGACCCGACTCACAGGCACCGGCTCCGCCCTCTACCAGAAGGACGCGACCGACCTTGTCGTCTCGGCGCTCGAGAGCGGCTTCGTCTCGCTCGACACGGCCGAGGTGTACGCCAACACGCAGAGCGTCGGCGACGCCCTCAAGCAGTGGGGCGGCAAGCGCGAGGACGTCTACATCCTCACCAAGTGGGGCAAGTCGCAGCCCGGCTCGGACGTCAACGAGCCCCGCAAGGTGCTCGAGGGCCTCCTCAAGGAGCTCGGCACCGACTATGTCGACCTGTACCTCATCCACTTCCCCAAGGTGACGGACCGCCCGCTCGCCGAGACGTGGAAGGTGTTTGAGCAGATCAAGCGCGACGGCCTCGCCCGCTCGATCGGCGTGTCCAACTTTGCTGCTGAGAAGATTGAGGAGCTCGCCAAGACGTGGGAGATCCCCGCTGCCGTCAACCAGATGTACGTGAGCCTGTTGCGGCCCCCCACTGACACGCGCAGCGAGTACTCGCCCTACATTTACCACTCGGCGCAGATTGAGCGCCTCGCGGCCGTGCAGAAGAAGTACGACGTCAAGTTCCAGGCGTACGGCCCGCTCTCGAGCCTGTCGCGCACGCCCGGCGGACCCGTCGACCCCGTCGTGAAGAAGATCGCCGAGGCGCACAAGGCGACCGAGGCGCAGGTGCTCCTCAAGTGGGCGCAGCAGTTTGGCGGCGGCACCGTCGTGACGTGAGTGCCGCGTGCGAGCCGTAACCCGGAGCAAGTGTACTAACACCCACCCCCAGCACCTCGCGCAACGTCCCCCGCCAGAAGGAGTACGTCGAGGCCTTCACCAAGATCAGCGCCCTCACCGACGCCGAGGTGGCCGAGATCGCCGAGGCAGGCAAGGGCCGCTTCTACCGTCAGTTCCTGCAGAACATCTGGGACGAGGCCGAGCAGTAGCTGAGCGGCGTGGCAGAGAGGTCGAGCCGGCACTATGTCGTTGAGGAGGTCGCGGCGCTGTAGGCGCCGTTGTAGAAGTGTCATGGATCTTGAAAAGACGTTTGGTGGGTCGGAGGGAGGTTGAGTGGTGCAGGCGGGCGAGACGAATACGACGCGCTCGGAGCATCCAGTGGTGGAGGAAGCGCTGGCGCGCTGGCGTCGAGCGGCGCGAGCGGACTGCCATGCCACATGCCACATGCGCAGATCCAAGATCTTGACGCTTCTGGCGATCTGGCCGCACAGGTCGCTGATGCGCATCCAGTCTCACCACAGCAGCCACCAACCAGCGCCACTGTGGCCCAGACACACGCCAACCTGGCTGGCTGCATGCTAACGTAACCGAGGCGCACTATGTATCACACGACCACGCGACGCCGCGCCAGCCCTGTCGCCGTGTGGTCGGAGCGTCAGCTGCAGCACGGCCACGGCAAAGCATCTCGAGCTCAACCTGGGCCCTCGCTTCGCCTCGTCACCGAGATAGCTCGGCCGGCCGGCCACTCGCACCGCCCGTGGTGGTTCCGACGGCGAGGCGCGCACGTTGCAAAACGCCGAACCTCGGCGCAGCGGCGCGCAGCGGCAGAGCAGAGCAGACGCCGGCGCCGGCGCAAGTGCGCGGTCGGTCGGCCGGCCCTCGACGGACCCTTGCCACCTTCCCTTCCCTGGCCGGGCCGAGCCGAACAGCTGCTTGCCGGCCGTGTGCGTCCGCGCCGAGCAAGCAAGGCGAGTCGTACAGTAGCTCGGTGCTGTAGCCATTTCGGTGCATGTGCAAGACTAGGAGTGGGATGGCGAGACACGGCCAGAGACATATGACGGGGCTAGTGTGGGTGCGCACGGACTCGAGACTGTGGCGGCGGCGGAGGCGGAGGCGGGAGGCACGCAGCCAGCGTTGAGCCCAGCAGCAGCACGCATCGCCGACCCGCCGACCCACCGGGGCTTGACGGACAAACGACGCGCGTACGTGCCGACTAACAACGACAACACAGGACGTTGTGGAGGCGGACCGCGTGGCGCAGTGGCGTGGCGCCGCCCCTCTCCTTCCGCAGCCAACTTTGCCACAGGCTTAATTTTGGCGGCGAATACTTAGCAGTGAGAAAATAGCAGTACGCCAGCTGCATGGTGGTGGTGCAACAACAGAGCCACCACAGCAGGCCCGACCCGACCCGTGGCGCGAGCTTCCCGTGTTTGTGAGCAAGTTCGGCGGGGTTCTCATCGGCCAACTACGCCGCGTGCTCCAGCCACCGCGCCGCGCCTCAGAGGGCTGCGTGCTCGACATGAGCGGTAACATGTGCCTACTGCTGCATGACGCTCGACGCTCCACAGCTGTTGTCGTCGGGGGTCTCCGTGCCGCCGTGTGGTGTACCCCTGCTCCGCATGTTACAGATAGACTCTTTATGACATCAGCACCGCGCCGAATCGAGCGCGCCGTCGACATGTTTAGCAGCGCGCGTGTGGAGCGAGAGTTGGAGCACGAGGGGAAACGAGTCATGTTGGGCTCGCCGGCATTGGTGGTGGATGGCGGCACGCGGCCACGACCCAAGCCCCGCCCCGATTCTCGGCGCAGAGCCTCGACTCTAAAAATATCGATAATGGCGATCTGGCCTTCACGTGATGATCCATGACTAGCGCTGGGCACGACTGCGCACCGGGCAGACGAGCCAAAGGGCGCGCACAGGGCCCAGGGAGGCGGCGCCAGGTTGGTTGATGGGCCCTGAGGGCTTTCGGGGTTATACAGGGTCTGTCCCTCGCTGCTGGCCCCAGTACAGCCAGCGACCTGCCCCAGTCGCCTCTGCCCGCGTGCCCCGACCCACCTTTGACGGACCTCAGCCCACCCGGGCGTGTCGAATAATTTTTCGGCCAAAGAGACTGTTGCTGTGCCCCTGAGTACGCCCCCCCTCTCAAGCAAGCCCCTAGGAATAATACGATGCCCGTGCGCGCCTCTGCTCGTGTGCCCCGCGCCGTTTGTTGTCGGTCGCCTTGCGGCGGCCGCGGACGATGTGGCTATTAGTGGGTGAGATTGTTATTGGTAAATAGACTTGGGAGGGCAAAATGGATTAGAGATGATCAAAAAGGGTGGTGACGGTAACAACAAAACGACTGCGCACAACAAAGTGGTGGTTTGCCTGCTGCCTGCTGCCCTTGCCGCTGTACCCCGCCCGCCCGCCTGCCTGCCTGCCAGATTCCATGCCCTGAGCACTACTATTACCTGGAACCGCCGTTTGAGTGTGCAGGTAACACTGCTTATGCCCCGGCCGGGTTTACAGGCCGCTCGATATTCACCCCCCCCCCCCCCGCGCCGCCGCCGTCCGGCGCGCTACACCCACCCACCCACCGATCCACCGTCCACCCAACCGAACCACCACGCCAGAGTGCCCCCCCTGCCTCCCCTCCCCCCTTCCTTCCCCCCCTTCCTACAACCTTGACCGCCCCGCGCCCACCTGGCACGACTTGACCTGACCGCCTTCCTCCTGCCTGACCGAAGGGCCTACAACCCACCACTACCAACACTTACCACCCAACTACACCCCCGCCGTCGCCGCCGCGGCCTGGCGCTTACCCACCCACCCACCTGCGCCCCCCCGTCCTACCACCACACAACCACCATACTCATCACAACGCTCGCACATCAACCACATTCCACACCAACATACACTTCGCAAGTCTCATTTTATACCCCCCGAACACACACACACATCACCGCTTTCGACTTTGACGCCGCCAGACCACTCGCCTCAAAGCAAAGGCGACTCTGTGCAAACGACGCATCGCCCTCGACACGAGCACATCACTCACGACATCGCTGGGCCCATCACACAATCCACCTTCCCCCCTCCCCCCCCATCCGCCGCCGCGTGACTCCTCTCACCGCATCGACCCGCTCTTACGCCGACATTGTCCCCACGACCATCGCCGGCCGACGCCCACTACCCCCATCCCCGTCGCCATCGCTTCTTTGTCTGCGTTGACCATCGTCTGGACCGCATCGCCCGGCCCGACCCCGATTCGCGTGCCCCGACAACAGTTAAGCGAGGTCCGCGTCCGCCGCCAGTGATCACCCCGTTGTTCACCGCTACATTGCCAACTGCTTGCAACCCAAACTCGTTGTCACCATCCTGCAGTGTGAACAGTCTTGTCACACGTCTTTGACGCCCCACACCAATATTGGTCGACTGGCTTGCTAAAAATACCAGTTCAGTCGACTTTGCGCAGCTTGTCTCCTCGGAGTAAGACTGAGCCTTAGACATCTCGCCCCTTCGCAGCAGCAGCAGCAGGAACGAGGTGGCGGCGTGAGCGCCAAACGCGCGCCCTCGCGCACAACACCCCTGCTCTCAACACCGTGCCCATCATCTGAACAGATGTTGGAATGAAGCGAAGGCGACGCGCACCAAGCATACCACCGCCATCATCAGCATGGCGGTGGGCCGTAGGAGGGCCCATCACCGACTTTGGTGAGGACGGCATCGACGCCGGCCCGTCGCGGTTACCATTCCGCATCGACGCCGACGCTCTTCCTTCACGGCCACCATACCGCCCCGAGCCATCTATGGCGCCAGAGGCATCCGAATCCTCTCTGGCGCAGGTCCCTCGCCCTCACCCGCCGCTGCGGAGAGAAGCGAGGCCACCACAACCACCACAATCACAACCACCACCACGAGCTCGACTCTCATCCCCTGGCCGCATCCTCACCACGGCCCTCGCCTTTTCCCTCACCCTAAATCCATTACTCGCAGCAGCCGGACCATTGCCAATACCACCGCCGCCTACAGCCACAGTCGAGGCATCCTCTGGTGTTTTAACGACCCCCACTCCTGCGCCATCACCAGTCCAGTACGATCCGAGAAGACTCGCTTCAGACCCACTGTATACCTCACCCGACACCATCTCGTCACCACCAGTGACGACGCTTCCCTCCACAGCACTCCCCTTCTACCTTACCCAGTCGTCAGATGGGTACTGGTACAAGGTGGAAAACGCATGGATGTTGTATGGACGAGCCGTCGAAGGCGTGAGTTCAGGCAACAGCGACAAGCCCGGCGGCCTCCTGGCTGATGCCCAGCAGCCCAACACTACCGATACGGCCTCGAACTCGGCTTCCCCAACGTCAACACCGTTGCCATCGTACGCCGTCTCGGCGTCCCTCCCGAATGGATGGGGCTCGGCCAACCCCCGACTGTCCTTTTACAAGACTCCTCTGATCGTCAGTTGCAGTGTCATCCTGGCCGTCTTGATTGTGATTGCCATCATTTTGTGAGTGATTTTGCGATAGCCAAGCTAACAGTCAGCGTTGCGTTGCAACGACGAAAGACGACACGACGACGCAAGCGCCATGAAGCAAGAATGCGTCGCAAAGCGCTTGCAGCAGCTGGTTTGACCGAGGACGCGATGCAGGACGCCACGTCCGAGGTCCACGTCCAGTTCTCTCAGCGGCTCGCCGAGTTTGAGAAGGCTCACAAGGCCAAGCGACGAGGCGGACGCCATAACTCGTCGTATGTGCGAACAAAGGTGCGGGTCTGGCACAGGGGTGTGCGGCACCGGGGTACAAGGAACGGCGACCGTGCGGGGGAGAAGGATGGGGTGGCCTACACTTCTGGACACGATCTCGGCCGCGAGCGCTCTGCTGGGTCCATGACCACACAGTCAACGACCTCGTTGGCTACCACTGCCACCTCATCACCTCCCAGCAGGCGCCACTCGCTCGACCACGACGACACAACTCCGTCGCACTCTCCGCCGACGCTCCCAACAGAGGCCAGCGATGCCCACGTCTCGGACGCCAACAACTCGGACTGCCCTCCCGAATCTTCATCGTCTTCAGAGCACCAGTCTCCTCGCACAGACCCTCAGTCGTCTCCCGAAACTAGCGCCCACGACCCACCCGCCAACCCAACGGGCGGCCACCTGCCCCCCGCTTACCGACCTGCTTCCGTTCGCAGTGTGCAGATTGGTTCATCCAGCGGCCCGTCCACGTCGCGCGCACCTCCAGACGAGAACCCTCCAAACGTCCTGTCGCCAGAAAAGGTGGCAGCAGCTGGATACTACCCCGCACCGGCTACAGCGGATGCCGAGGCCGCCCAGGCGGTGGCACACCGTGCAGACGCAAAGGCGCCCATTGTTGTCCCGCCCGACGAGGAGGAGCGGCGCGAGCAGGCCATGCGCCATGTGGCGACAGACGACAAGCGCGAGCTTGAACGCTTGCGCCACGGCGCATCTGCACCTCCGGTTACGCGGGTCGACGACGATGGGGCTGGCCCATCCGCGCCGAGCTTTGACGTTGACGAGAATGGGTTCGAAACGCTGCCGCTCGAGGCAGGAGAGGACGGCCCAAGTGCCCCTCCTGTTGCTCGGCCAAGCGCTCCTCTCGGATTGCCCGCACCACCGCAAAGGACCCAGCAGCGCTCGCTCCCCGCAGACGATGATGTTGACGACACGCTGCACCTGCTTCCCTCCGCGCCGCCAGTCGAAACGTCGGATAGCCTGCCTTCCGCGCCACCTCTGGAGATAGAGGCGAGCGCTCCTTCGGCACCACCTCTACCCGACCTCGAGGCAGAGGACGAACAGGGTCACCACCCTTCGGCCCCACCGCTCGACGTCGATCATGACGAGCACGAGGAAGCGGAGCATGCTCACGAGGAGCAAGCTGATGGGGAGAGCTCCACCGGCACCGGTCACGTCAACGAGAGCCTGGGCGTCAACGGGGTACGGTACCTACCCGTTTACGAGCCATGAGTAGGAGAGGAGGATATCAGTCTTGTTTTTGCTTTTGGGTTGTTTTTTGCAGCTCTCGCCTGCACTCTGTATTAGGATCTGTATGATGCGTCGCGGATAAAAAGTCATGGCATTGGCTTGGCGCATCACTCATGGATATGTATGAGATTTGTGTACAGATGACGAGGTGGGCGAGCGAGGCGCTGTGTCTTTGAGGCGGGAAGTCTCCTGGTGCTCGTCTCCCGGCACACAGCCGTGCCGTTCGCCGGAATGGGAGCTCGGAGCCGGTCTGTTTCGCTAGTACTGGCTCATGCTGCTGCATACATGACGTTAGGAGTCGGCGGTCATTCCTGTCGAGGCATGGAAACTAGGCTTGGCACGCACCAACATGTTCCCAGAGTGAGCGCCGAGGCGAAAACACAAGGCGGGGTGATGTGGACCCGTCTCCAAATGGGCACCTCCGGGTGGCTTGGCCGTCCACTAAATTAGCCAGGAACTGGCAGCGGCGGAGGGGGGACAGAAGGGCCAAGAGTGGCAGCTGACCAGGCACTGGCTTGGGAAGGAGGCGGCGGCGCGGGCGGGTGGGGCAGAGTCGGCGTGGGGCCGAGTCGGCGAGAGTTGGCGCAAGCACCGACACGGCAACACAGCGACGCGGCCAAGATGGGGTTGCTTGCTCTGCCCGCTCCGCGGTAACGGAGCGCCTCTCTCCTGTTCGCCGAGACGCCAGAATTGACGGGGAAGCAGGACGGAGGGGAGAGGAGGAGGGAGGGGGGGTACAAAAACCCCCGGCGGAAACTCCGATGCGCGGATTTCCCTGGAAATCCTCAGATTTTGTGGTGCGATGTCCGAGTGGTTAAGGAGCTGGTTTCAGGTTATTCTTGAGCTGCACACCAGTCGTAATTGGCCTGGGTTCGATCCCCAGTCGCATCAAGGCGGATTCAGTTCCGTACATATCGTACAGTTTTTGGCGTCGCTTCTGTTGCATGTTGTTAGTTGCCTGTTAAGGTAGGTAGGTGGGTTGTGGTGAGGTGTGATGCTGTAGATCATGGTGATGATGATCAAGGGCGTTGTGTGTCTGTGCGTGTGTGTGCATATGGTCGCCGGTGATTGTGTGGTGGTGGCGCAGGTGCCTTGTGCCACTGTGCCGAGGGCGAGGGAGTGGTGTGTAGGTGTGTGTGTTGGGCGTCGAAGGGCGCAGAGGGGTGTGCGTAGTGCATGCATGGGGTGGTGGGGTGTTGAGGTGGCACTAGTGGTGGTGGTAGTGCGAGGTGGGAGAGTGTCGTGATGATGATGGGTGGGACGGGTGGGCGGACTGCCGAGTGGTGTGGTGGTCTGGGTGGTTGGTGGGTCGGTCGGTAAGTGGGTATAGCCGTCGTGGAGTGAGCGGGTGGTGTCGGCGCATGCACGAACGCTTCCTGCATCCCCACCAGGTTGCAGAGCATGCCGAAGTGCAGATGAAGCTGTGTCGGCTGTAGAGGTTGACGAGTGGTGGATGGTGAAATGGTGGGTGGTGGGTGTTGAGAGAAGACAACGAGAAATGGAGATAGCGTTGCTGTCAACGTCGAGTCTCTGGCCATACCGGCACGCCATCCATGAACCATCTGCGGCGCGCCCACGCCAGTGCTAGCGGCGGTGCAGCGCCCCGCCCTGCGGAGCACACACGGCGTAAGTGGCACACATGGGGCGAGGGCGTACCGGTCACGACGCGGTGAGGAGGAGTGCCGGCGGCGCCGAGGCGAGGCGTGGTGAAGCCCGTGTCGGATCGGTGTGTGTGCGGGCGAGGGGCGCAGCGTGTCGTGTCGTGTCACGCCTCATCTCCATCCTGCCGTCTTGTTGCTGCGCGCTGGGCGTTGTTGCTGTTGATGAGAACGAAACATGGCACACAGCGACAACAACAACGCCCCAAACCACTGGCCGACCTCCACCCCCACATCTTCCCCCCACATTAGCCATCTTCGTCAACCGCAACAACAACCCGTTGTACCGACTTTCTACTACGTTTCGACAATACAACAATACATTACCACGTACACGCGCACCCACCCCGACGATGGAGGCGATAGGCGTCCACGCGCCGTCCTCGTCCCCGCCGAGAGGGGGCAAGCGGCCCGCTGGCGACGACACGCGGCGCACTATCAAGGTGATCAGAGGCGACCGCGGGGTGAGAGGCAACATTGTCACTGCCGACCAGTTCAAGCGCGCCGAGGAGCAGTCGCGGGATGCCGCAAGCGCAGCGAGCAAGCCAGCAAAGAGCAAGCCAGCAACGAGCAAGCCCGCGCCGAGCAAGTACAAGCCCGCTCCCAGCCCCGCCTACGACGACGACATGCACGGCAACTCCTCGTTCGAGGGATGGGATGACAGCTTCGGCGCGACGCCTACCAAGCCCACGAAGAAGATGGCGCCCGTGAGCTCGTTTTCCGGGGGATTGGATCGGAGTTGGGGTGGGTCTCGGCCGGCGGCACGCGATATGAAGAGTGGGACGGCGAAGCAGGCGACGACGAGGGCCGTACCGCCATCTTCCTGCTACGGCCAGCCGTCCAGGACCACTGCTCGCAAAGCGACAACGCCAGAGCCCCACTCCGACGAGGAGAACCGCACGCCCCGCCCCCACCCACCTGTCCTCGGCATGAGGAGAGTCAACACCGCGCCTTCCGGCACGGGCAACCAACCGAGCGAGTTGTCGGAGAAGGAGAGAAGATCGGCAGTGTTACGCGACATGAAATTCAAGAGGAAGGGCGAGCCTACGGCCTTGTCGCCGCAGAGAGAACGCGACCGCAACGCCAACGCCTTCTTCGACGAGATGAAGAACAAGCTCGCGCCGGAACTCCAGGAGACGATCGACCAGCAGGCGCGCGAGAACGCCGAGAAGGAGCGCAAGGAGCTCGAGGAGAGCGAGCGGCTGCTGCGCGGACACAAGGAGATGGACAAGGTCACGCACAAGGGCAACGCGTTCTTCGAGTCCCTCCTCACGAATGTCGACTCGCCGGGCGTGCACAGCCGCCTGGAGAAGGTCACTGCCGCGCTCGAGGCGGCGGACTCTGACGCCGCGAGCCTTGCGCCAACGTCACGAGCATCGAGCCCGTCACCAGTCAACGACGAGGAGGAGGAGGCTATCTGCAAGCCGTTCCGCCATGCCACGGACACCTGCCCAGTGAGTGCATACCGGTGCCAGCCTGCTGACGACAGTACTGCAAAGAGCCGATGCCGGCAACCGCCACTACTCAGCTGAAGGAAATGGGGAGGGCGCTGCGGGAGGCTCAGAGGGAGTCCGGAATGAAGCCCAGCTGGCGGCAAACCACCTCGTACTGCTCGCAGCACCGCGCCGAGACGCGGACCATCCCGCTCGGCCTGCAAGCCGGGTTTCCGTCCACAATCGATTTTGGCCTCGTTGACCGGCGGCTGGAGGAGGGGTTCGTACGCGCCCGCCTGCATCGTATCGTGAGAAAACCGAGCTCGTCCAAGTTCTTCCTGGTTGCCGAGCGCGGCATCTCAACGCTCGGACTCGCGAAGTGGATGGATGCGGCGCAACAGGCCCAGCTCGCGGAGAAAGTCACCACGGGATAGTGCGTAGCGAGTTTGTTCTATTCTGACCCAGCAGCTATGGCGATCTCGGACAGGAGGTCATCATCCGGCACTTCCAGCAGCTCGTCAACTGGGGCCATATGTCGCTCACGCCCGACCACGTTCATCCAGTCACCGTGACGGACTTTCTCGTCAGCGTCCTGGTCCCCGAGGCGGCCATCCTGCTCATCATGCAAGACAGAGGCTGGACAAGCGACGCGTGCCAAGGCCCCGAGTGGAAAGCGGCTCGCAAGGTCGCCAACTTGATCCGGACTGAAAGCCGAGAGTTCGGGCAGGCCAAGTTCCGCGCCACGTCAGGCGCTGGGCCGATGGTGCTGCGCCAGCTAGAGACGGACGCGGATGCGAAGCGAGCCCGACTGGAGGCGGACCGCGACGCCCATGAGACGAGGATACGGGAGGAGATTGGACGGGAGAAGGACGGCCACGCGCACATTTACTACGTACCGAGCTCGGCCCACAGTACGAGCGACTTTTCGGCCTCTGGCGACGACGAGAAGCGACCCGCGTCGCCCGACCGAACGCCCATTGCCCGAAAGCGAGTCCGGCAACCCAAGAACGACAAGCCACCTAGCCCCCTCTCCTCCAAGTCGGCGTCGCAGGCCTCCCGATCTTCCTCGTCGCAAGATAAACGACGCTCAGGCAAGCGCTCTAGCCCCATTCCTATATCTCCAGTCAAGAAGTCGCCAACCAAGGCGCGCCGCCGCAAAACAACCACGCCACACAGCTCTCAAGAATACGACGACCAGTCATGGGACCAACTCGACTTCCTAGAGCTGGCGGCAGCGGCGACAGACAAGGCGGCAAAGTCGTCACGACGATAAGTTGTCTCGGCGCCACCACAACACATGTACACACACACAACACACATCGCCCCGCCGCCCTAGACTGTTAGACCCCTCACATGTCACGACCCCACGTTGTATGTAACACCATGTACACCTGCCCCGCGGCATGCATATCATCTATCAAACCTCCTTTGTCAGGGTTTCAAAACGTGCCACGGCCGTTGTCTAATCGGATTAGGCTGGGCTGTGGGGGGGCGTGGGGGGATAGCGGGATCAAATTTTCTCAGCGCATAGACTGGGCTGCTGCATTTTTTTGCAAGAATGGTTTCAGGGAGGGGAGATGTTAAGGGAAGTTGCGTGGTGGAACGGGAGCAACCGGCCAGGTGGGTGTAACTGCTTGCCTGCCTGGGCTGGGTGCCACTCACCACCCACTGGTTGTGTTGTTGAAGTTGGATTTGTGTGTGTCTCGCAGAGTTCTACTGGTACCCCACCATTCCACCTTGCTCGAGCATCATCATCATCAACAACAACAACAACCGCATCGGCATCACGTCGGGCCGCACGCACAGACTCGACAGCACTACACTGCACTTCACGCGCACTCTATCCACCACGACCGCGCCCACACCGACGACCACGGCCGCGACCCCGGCCTCGCGCCCCACCCCTATCTCGGCCTCCTCCACATCCAAAGCACCGAGCACCACGCATCGGGCAGCGGCAGGGCAACGATAGCCCCGCCAGCCCAGCCGGCCCAGCCCCCGCCACGCATGTCGGGCTCGCCGGCGGTCGGCGGCGCCGCTGCTGCAGCGGCAGGGCACGATGCCGGCCCCTCTGCTGCTGTTGTCGGCCCGTGGCACCCCCCGGCGCCGAGCCTCGCCGCGCTCCCCGTCGACAGGAGCAAGACGGACCCCAAGCCAGCATACTACAAGCTCCAGTTTGGCGACGACGTCACGGGCTTCTCGTACTATGTGCGCACGCTCACCGTCGTCATCGGGCGCAATGTTGTGAGTGGACAACTTCGAGGCTCGCGGCACTGACATCACAGGAGCGGCCAATACACCAGACATCTCTGCCGCTGCCCTTGCTCGAGCACGTCCCGGCAGAAGAGAACAACCCCTTCGCGCCTGACCCATTATTGCCGAGCAGCGCGCTCGGAACCCCGCCCGTCCCCGACTTTCCGTTCGGCGACCCCTCGCTGCTCGTCCTGCCCACCGTCCCCTCCGCCAATGCCGACGACGTGGCCGCTGCCGCCGCCGAGGTACTCGCGCGGGAAGCTGCGCGAGAGAGTTCCGGCGTTGTTGGCGAGGCGGAGGGCATCTCTGCAGCAGACTACGCGGCGCTCGAGGAGATCGACGTCGAGGCGCTAGGAGCTGTTGTTGAAGCCACGAGCGGCGAGGCAGTGGAGGGTGCAGAGGGCGGCGTGGAGGGAGATGGCGCAGAGTTGTCGGCCCCTGTCGACGCCGTCGCAGACTCCTCTGCCCCTCTCGGCGATGTCGCAGACTCGTCGGCCCATGTCGATCCCGCAGGCGACATCGAGATGGCCGACGAGACAAAACCCGACGTTGTCGCGGAGACCCTTGACGCCGACGCGCCAGCACAAGAGCCCACACCCGCACCCGACGCAGCCGATGCCCTCGCCGACATCAAGCCTGACCTTGACGCTCTGGACCTCGACGGCGTCGACCTCGGCGAGCTCGAGTCGGCTGCAGCTGCTCCCGCAGGGCAGATGTACGCCGTCTCTCCGAGCCCAGACGCTGAGGCAAACGGTTCCCCTTCCGCCCCTCCCCCTCCCCCACCACCACAAGCATCATCCTCTCTCGACCATGTCGACGTCGATCTCGGACCATTAAAATCAGTGTCCCGAAACCACGCCAAGATCGAGTACCGGGTAGAGCTGGGCCAGTTCTGCCTCGAGATCTTTGGCCGCAACGGCGCCTGGGTCGACGACCGCTACTACGTCAAGGGCACCATCGTCCCGCTTCACCAGGGGTAAGAAGGCAGGTTGTAGACGTGATGCTGACTCTCCCCAGGTCGATGATCCAGATCGCAACGCGCATCTTCTCCTTCATCCTCCCTCCCTCGCCAGACTCGTCGCCATCGTTCGCCGAGCAGACTCTGGCAGCAGAGTCGTATTCCTACGACAACCTCCCCTACCCTTACAACCTCCCTCCCGAGCAGGTCGGCTACGCCGAGTTCTATGGCGAGCCAGGACCAGGGCCGGCGTCGGCAGCGACCATGGCAGCACGAGTACCGGCCTTCAACGCGTTCGCGGCGTCGGACGGGTATGGTCTCTTGGACGGCGCTGGAAACTTTGCCGACCACGAGTGGGCCGACGACTGGGAGTCGGGCAGTGACGGTGACGATGAGAGCGACGACAGCGACGAGGAGGACGAGGATGACGATGATGACGATGAGGACGAGCAGCCTGTTCGCCGCCGGCCTGTCATCAAGATCAAGGCACGCGCACGGCGAATTCCAGTCGACGAGGACTCCGAGTTATCGTCATTATCATCCGAGCCAGAGCCAGAACCCTCGCCACGGTCCAAAAAGGCAGCAGCGAAAGCAGCGGCGGCGGCGAAGAAGAATAAGCCTGCGCCGCCGTCCAAGTCCAAGGCCGTCGTTGAGGATGAGGACGAGCCGCCGCGGCGCAAGAAGGCCGCCTCACCAGATCCGCCCCCTGCACCACTACCTCGAACGGCAGGCAAGGGATTATCAAAACTGCCCAAGGTCGCGGGCAAGGGCTTCAAGTCGCCTGCTTTGGCGATGCAGCAGCCCGGGGAGCCGACGACGACGCCGACGACGGCTGGCAAGTCGACCAAGAAAAAGAAGGCCGACAAGCCAGATACTGCCGATGCGGCAGAGAAGGCGGACAAGACTGACAAGGAGGACAAGACTGCCAAGGCAGATAAGCCCGAGAAGCCTGCCAAGGCAGACAAGCCAGCCAAAGCGAAGGCAGACAAGGCCGTCAAGGTCAAGGCCGAGGATGCCATGGACGTCGACTCGGAGCCTACAAGTCGTGCGCAGACTGTGGACACGGAGGCCAGCGACACACCGGCGACCCTAGCCGCCGCTGTAGCGGCCACGACTTTGACTAGCCCCACCAAGAAGAAGAAGGAGGGCAAGGACAAGTCGAAGGCGGCCGCCAAGGACAAGGAAGTCAAGACTGAGCCTGTGGACGGTGCCGAGACATCAGCCGAGCCTAAGCAGGTCAAGGCTGAGCCGACCGACACTGCCGACAAGACAGAAAAGACCGACAAGGACAAGGCGGACAAGACGGAGAAGGATAAGGACAAGGCCAAGGACAAGACCAAGACCGACAAGCCCAAGAAGGCGAAGGCCAAGGTTGACAAGGCTGACAAGGCGGACGAGGCAGACAAGACAGACAAGCCAGAGAAGCCCAAGAAAGAGTCCAAGAAGAAGCAGAAGGCGGCTGAAAAGGCGGCCGCGGACAAGGCTGCTGCGGACAAGAAGGCCGCGGATGACAAGGCTGCCGCCTTAGTCGCTGCGGCCATCGCCGCCACTGCTCTTCCCGACGCTCCGCTTGTCATTGCTCCCGACACGCTGGCTGCTGCTGTTGCGGCTACGGCACCACCACCAACGCTGGCAGCGGTTCCTGCCCAACCGCCCGCTGCGCCGACATTAGCGGCTGCCATCGCTGTCACGCCGACGGCGACACCAGCACCAGCAGCTGTGGCAGCGCCAGGTACACCTGCTCCTCCGACCGCTGCCACCGCCGTACCTGCGGTTCGCCCGCCCCCAGCCCCTGGAGTGGCCCCCGTCGCCGCCGTTCCTGGCGCAGCTATCAACCCCGCCACTGCCGCTGCGATGGCTGCCGCCGCTGTCGCTGCCACAGCGCCGGGCGCCCCTGGTGCTGTGCCGCCTGTGCCAGTTCCAGGTGTTGCTCCAGGTGTCGCTACAGGTGCCGTGCCAGGCGCCGTGCCGGGAGCGGTGCCAGGAGTTGTACGTCCACCAATGCCAGGCGTGCCGGGCGTACCAGGTGTTGTTGGAGCTGTTCGGCCACCTGGCATCCCAGGCCCCCTTCCAGGCCAAGTGCGGCCACCTGGCGTCCCAGGCGTCCCAGGTGTACCAGGTGCGATCCCCGGCGTCGTTCGGCCTGGCATGCCTCACCCCGGCGTCCGTCCACCTGGCCACCCTATGGTCCGTCCCCCCATCCCAGCGCGTGGCGTGCCTCCTCCTGTCCCCGAAGGCCCGCCAAAGCCTTACTTCATCTCCGAGCTCAAGGACAACCCTGCTCGCCCAGGCCACATCCTCTGCAGTGTGCCCATTCCACCTTCTGGCGCTGGCCCACGTCCTCCACCCCAGCAGGTGCTCGGTCTCGACGGCCTGCCCTTCATCGGCCCGTCGCCTCTCAAACCGACAGCGACGTTCGCGACCATCATCCACCGAGCTCTGGTCCACCTCCCTCGCGGTCGTGGTACCCTCGGCGAGGTGTGTAACTGGGTCGCTGGTGAATGGGAGTGGTTCCGCTTGAATCCCGAGGCTGGGTGGCAGAACTCGATCAGACACAACCTCTCGCTCAACAAGGCATTCTTGAAGGTGCCCCGTATCCCCGAGGATGACCCCGAGAGCAAGGGTTCGGTCTGGATTTTGGACCCGGAAGAGGGCCCTATCTTCGAGGAGAAGCAGCGCCGCGACGCCCTGAAGTCGGAAGGCAAGGCCAAGAACGCCGAGGAGAAGCGCATGAAGGAGCGACTCAAGGCTGAGGAGAGAGCCCGCAAGCAGCGCGAGCGAGAGGTGCAGATGGCCGATGCTGCCAAGCACCAGCAGCTCCACGGGTCGCACATGAGCCACATGATGGGCCGCGCAATGCCCGTCCGCCCCATGGCGAGGCCTGTTCCCCAGGCCGCCGCCCCCAGCTCATCGACGATTCAGTCTGCCAACCGCGGTGTCCTCCAGCCGAAAGCCAAGATCATTGTCGTTATCCAACCGGTCACGCCCGTGATGCGCTCAAAGTCGATCATCGACAAGACGGACGCTGCTGGCAACCCGCTGCCGTTTGTGTGCGATGGCACGACTCTGGTTCTTGACCAGCAGACGTTTGGCCATCTGACGGGTGACATTGTCGACAAGCTCCAGCTCCTCGGCGCTGCGGGTGCGGTGGACGTTCTCTCTGCCTGGGTTGTGAACAAGAACAAGACTCAGGCAGCGAGGGCGGCACAGGCCAAGGCTGCCGCCGCAGCTGGCGTGAACAAGCCAGGTCTGGCTGGAGCTGTCCGCCCAGGGGTCGCAACGGTCGCACGACCTCCAGGCACCCCTGCGCCGGCGGCAGCTGGCGTCGCCAAGCCTGCTGTTGCGGGAGCCCCGGCCGCTGCTGGAGTGGCCAAGCCTGGCGTGGCAACACCAGCGGCGGCAGCAGCAAAGCCAGGCGCTCCTGGTGGGCCGACCAAGCCGCTCCCTGGCCCTGCTCCGCCCGGCGCCAACCTCACCAAGGTCATCGGCATGATTGCCGAGGTCGCCAACGCCCGCGGCGACGTCAACACTGTCGGCCCGAACGCGTCGGCCCTGCTGAGATACATCCGCGTCGTCGGTGTCGACATTGACCTGCGTGTCGCCGAGCGAATCTGGGCCACTGGTGTTGTCCCTCCCCTCCCGCCAAAGAAGGTTGGCGTCAATGGCAAGCCAGGCGTTCCTGGTGCCCCAGGCGCCGCGAAGCCTGGCGTGCCCGGCGCCGCTGTCCGTCCCGGTGCTCCTGGTACACCTGGTGCTGTCCGACCCGGTGTTCCCGGCGCGGTGCGGCCACCAGTCGCAGGCGCCGTGCGGCCGCCTGGTGCAGTGGCTGGCGTTGCCCGACCGCCCGCCGCCGCTGGCGTTCGACCTCCAGGCGTTCCTACCCCTGGTGTACGTCCTCCTGGTGTGGCGGCTGGTGTCCGTCCGCCTGGTACGCCAGCCGCTGCAGGTGTGCGACCTCCCGGCGTGCCCGCCGCGGGCGTACGACCACCTGGAGCTGTTCCAGGTGTCCGCCCGCCCGGCGTGCCCGCAGCTGCCGGTGTCAGGCCGTCTGTCGCCGGCGTCGTCCGTCCAGGTGTGCCAGCCGCTGCGGGTGCTCGACCTCCAGTGCCCGGTGTGGCTGGCGCCGTCCGCCCACCTGGCGTGCCAGGCGTTGCTGGAGTTCGTCCGCCAGTCCCTGGCGCAGCGGCTGCTGGAGTCCGCCCACCTGTCCCCGGCGCTGCCGCTGCTGGAGTCCGCCCACCTGTCCCCGGTGCTGTGTCCGCTGCAGGCGTTGTTCGCCCCGCTGGCAGCGTCCCAGCCGCTGCTGGTGTGCGTCCGCCCGTTGCCGCCCCTGGTGTTGCTGGTGTGCGACCGCCGGTGGCCGCTCCCGGTGTTGCAGGCGTACGTCCGCCAGTGGCCGCTCCAGGCGTCGCTGGCGTACGTCCGCCCGCACCTGCTGGTGTACCCGGTGCTGCTACTGCTCCGAGGCCTCCAGCGGCCGTGCCAGTCGCCGGTGCGACGGTCCCTCGTCCGCCGGCGCCTGCCGTAGCGCCTGCCACCGCTGGCGTGGCCGCACCTCGACCGCCGGCACCCGCTCCTGCAGTCGCAGCACCAGCTCCGACGCCTGCTACTGCCGCTGCGCCCGTTCAAGCCGCAGCCGCAGCGCAGGCCAACGGGCTCAAGCGCAAACTCGACGACGGACCTGGCGCCGCCGCGCCGCCACCTGTGGCAACTGCCCCGGCCCCGCCTCGTCCTCCGCAGCCGCTCACCGCGCCGACACCCACCCCGGCTCCTCCCTCGGCTGCTACGGCTGCAGCCCCACCTCCGGTCGCCGGCACCGCCGCCCCCGAGGCCAAGAAGCCGCGCCTCGAGGCGGGCGGGGCATAGCCACCGTCATGTTCACGTCCCTTGTCCTTCTTGATCTCAAGGCGTGTGGGGCAAAGCCACGATCCCAGGCCCGCCCTTGTCCTTCTTGAACTGGAGGCGGGCGGGGCACACCAAATGTCCTAGTCTCGTCCCGGTCTCGTCCCTTGTCCTTCTTGGACTACCCTCCCTCCCTCTCTCTAACTCTCTCGGATATCTAGTCGCGTATAGATCGTACAGGTTAAGTCTGTTGTATACCGTACAAACCATGCATCTTGTATGGATACTGGAGTTACTGGGTGCCACTTGGTTGCCAAGGCCTGGACCCGCTTGTTAGCGTCTCCACCACGCGTCATGCCACGTGTAGAAGCGGTGGAGGTGAAACAAGCCCGCCAGGTGCCAAGATCTCAAAACGACGAGGGGCCAGTAGCTCATTCACGATCCACGACGCGATCCGCTCTTGAATGCCTTAACTCATCTGCACAAAACAGCCGCCAGCCCATGGTACTGTCCACAGAGGACGACCCTCGCCCAAGCGCAACAGCGCACGGCTCGTCATCGCCACCGTCACCAGACTCAAGGCGGCACACACTCAAGCCCGGCGGACCACGAGAGCGCGCCGTGTCGACGCTCTCTTCCGGGTCGTGGGCGACAATGACTGCCGCAACGACGTACCTCGCCCTCCTCGAAGGCGAGGGCGATGACGCCCTCGACGGCCCAGAACCTCCCTACGCAACGTCCACCTACACGACCGCCGAATCAGACGTCGCGAGCACCATTGAGAACTGGGAGTCAACTTTGGATCTCAGCACTCCGTCTGCCGCGCCGTCGTCCGAGCCGTCGTCAGCGTCCACTATCGTCGACCACGGCGGCATGTTCACACCTACGCCGACTGCGTCGCGGAACCGGCGGCATCAATTGATTGACGGAAGCCTGTTGGCCGACTTGCGGAGTAGTGAGTGATGATGAGCTCGGGCCGCGACGATCACTCCGGGGCCAACCCCCTCGCGTCTGTGTGCCTGTGTGCTTGTGCTTGGGACGCGAGGGCCGTAGCTAGCACAGCCAGTGTTCTACCCCTTGCGTCGGTGCACATGCACCGCGTTGTGCCAGCTTGCTTGTGCAGCCATGCTGACCCACCCCGCAGACGCCTCGCCGTACGACCAACAGCACGTCGAAACTCTCGACAGCTCATCAACCCCCGAGCCGCGGAGAAGAACCGAGATCCCCGTCGCGACCATCTTTGGGCTCGAGGAGACGGCGCGCGCGATCGACAGCCTCCCATCACACTCGGCACAGCCCCTGCCGTCGCCAGCCGAGACGATCCAGCCGCTGCCGACGCCGAGGCCAATATCCCAATCACCGCCCGACACCTTCTCCCCGCTCCCCTCGTTCCCGGCCGACCCGGGCACGCCGAAGCCGCGCAAGGGCTCGCGACTGAGCATCAACACCGACCTGCCGGAACCTGTGCGGCCCAAGGATCCCGAGCCGGGCTCGCCAGGCCTGAAACACTGGCAGCAGGTGCGGCAGCACGTCCTGGTCGGGCCGACGCCTATCGCTGAGAAGGCGACGATGGTGCCCGAGCCCAAACGCAACTTTATCTCCAAGGCGTCGGCGCGCCTCGGCTTCCGCCACGCCGTGGAGCATGTGATGGGGTACGACCACGGCCGGCGCGCGTCGGGCGGGTGGAACGGAATCGCCGAGCTCTCCGAGGCTGAGCGCGAGGAAGTTGCGCGTGAGCGCCGACGCTTCGCGCGTGATATCAAGACGTGCCTTGATGCGTGCGCGCTCGAAGAAAGCCGGAGAAGGCTGCAACGGTGCGCCAAGTCCCACCAAAACGACTTTGGGCCCGCTGCTGCTGCCGGCAGCGGCTCAAACTCTGGCCCGTCACGGCCGTGGTCGCTCCATCACAGCAGCAGCAGCGCGCCGCAGTCGACTGTCGCAACGCCGGGAGCGACGCAGTCGACGTACCCCTCCAAGCCTTGGCTCCTGTCGCACAACAGCAGTGCGCAGCAGTCGACCGTCGGCACAGCGGCCGCTGCCTCGATCCACACCCGCGCAGAGTTCTCGGCGTTCGCGCCGCTCCTCACCGTGCTGCACAACCACATCCCTGCTGCACGAGCGAAGAAGCTCTGGTCCAGGACATGTCCCCACCACTCTGCCATCCTCTCCGAACTAGGTATCACGCTGCTGGCCGACGCCGCGTCGTCCGACTCGGAGCGTATCCAGGCGCTTGAGGTGTTCGGAACTGTGATTCGCAACTGGGCGGCGGATAGTGCGGATGAGGAACTAGACCGGTGGCTCTGGCTGTGTAGGGCAATGTTGGTAGATGACCAGCAGTTGAGGGTAAGTGGTTAGGATGTTCTTGAGTCGGGCTAACCACCACAGGCACGCGGACTTGACATGCTCAGCAAAGCACTGCGCCGAGACCCCAGCTTGCCTGAAAGCCTACAGCACCCCCAATCGGCCAACGATTTCGAACCGCTCGCGATCGGGCTCCTCGAGCTGCTGCACACGCTCGAGCGGTCGTCGGCACCACACAAGGAGCAGCAGGAACTCGTGACGACCTTCATTCACGAACTGACGACCGGGTCGATCATCAACGTCCAGCAGGATTCGCTCAGCGAGCTAGTCGGTGATCTCGACACGACGACCGCCGCTGATGGGATTGAAAGAGAGCTCATGTGGCTTGCGGCGGGTCGAGGCATCGCTGCGAATCCTGAGCTTGCGGCCTGGCTCCTCGACCGGCATGCCGAGGAGCTGAAGCGGTATGCGCCGCCACCCATTCTCCATGCCACACCGCCGGCCGTCCTCAGGATCCGCGTCATCGCCGCGACCCAATTCTTTTCGTCATTCTCGACACTTATCCGCACCACGGATGACGAACACCTCGTAGAGTCTGTCAAACGCATGGCTGAGGATCTCTACATCGACAGCTCGGCACTTCCTGATGACAACGGCGCAATCACGTCAGGGTACGCAACAGTCCTCATCGACCTGCTACTCCGCCACCATGCTGGTAGCCAGTATGAGGCCCCGCCAGTGTTTTCAGACCCATTTGCCAGCACCGCGACTCGGTTGCCGTCCTCAGCTCAGCAGCCCCGCCAGGAGCTGCTCAAGCTGCTCCGCGGTGCCAACAAGAGCGTTCAGGATGGCATCATTTGCAGGATGGTTACAACCTATCCCCTGCCCCAGGTGCTGAGCGCTGTGAGAGGCTTCATGGAGTCTGACCTGGCAGACTTTGGCAAGGCCTGCGTACCGCCAGTGTTTGAGAGGCTGACAACCTCGTCATCGTCTGAGGCAATCAAACCCTTCCTCGAGTGGCTGTCAACGACGCACCCTCAGGCATTCTACAAGCCCCTCTTCAGCCTCGCAGCCGCCACTCAGGCATCGTCGCTCTCTGGCCCACTGCGCGTCATCATGACCCTGCAAGAGCAGCTCGGCGCCGAGTCATTCTGGACCAGGGCCGACCCCCAGATGGTGGTGATTGTGCTTGTTGGGGCTGTCACGCAACGAACAGCGAAAGGCAAGACCAAGGAGGGCACGCAAGGTGTCGTCCCCGTCAAGCTTGGCCGCTATGCGGTACTTGTTGAACTCTTGGTCGCACTGCGGAATCTTGACACGAGGGGCATCCATTCTCTCAAGGCCTTTGTCACGACCTTGGAGACGAGGCTGGGCACCATGCTCGAGCTTGAGGAGAATGAAGGCGAAGGATTGCCAGCCAGTTATCGATCCCTTGTCTCCCAGCTGTTCAACACCCTTCGCGTTGCTTCCCGCTGGGTAAAACGGACCGCAGCAACACGACTGGCTACCAAGTGGTATGAGCAGACCTACAAGGAAATCCCAGGGCCCGCAGCTGTCCTGGACCGCGCTCAGCTGTCATTCCTTCGACAGCTCTACTTTGCCGAGGGACGGAACCGCTCTACACCACGACTGGCTGTCATCGACCTCCACTTTGGCGCTTCCACCGCGGCCTTCCTCATCACCGTCCAGGCTAGCTTGCCCGTCGAGTCGTGGAGTGGGATGCTGCCGGTGCTTTGGGAGTCTTACACCCAGCCCCTCCATCCCATGGACGTGACGACATTCCTGCTCCTCAAATGTGCAGAGATGGTACCGGACCGTATGAAGACGCTGGTGATGGCGGATTTATCAAGGTAAACCGCTGGTCTGGGGCATGGTAACTGACGATTGCAGCACCAGCTCTGTTGTCCGCAGCCGCGCGCTCCTCAAGCTGGGCCTGCTGTATGCGTACCGATTCCAAGTCACAACGCAGCCCACCATCACTGAAGGCCGCGCACCAATCTTCAAGTTCTCCCGCCGTGTCCTCGACTTTGTCCCTACCGAAATCGGCTCTCCTCAGTGGGTGCTGCCGCGAGACGCGCAGGATGTGGCCTTGGAAAAGTACGGCAGAGCACTCCCCCTCGAGCTCCGACAGCGACTCATGGAGCTAGGGTGGTCAGAAGACGCCAGCATTGCGGCGAGCGACAATGAGCTTGTTCCAGTGACCAAGCTTCCTCCTACGGAGCGCAACGATGAGCGTGGTGCCCCCACTGAGCCTCAGCCACCTGGCACGCCGTCGGCGAACCCTCTCACACGTACGCTTTCAAACAGCTCGGAAACATCGACATCGATGACGAACCAGGTCCGACACGCCATCGTCCCCCCAGTACTCCTCACACTAGTTATCGAGCAGGCGATTCAGCTGCAATATACCGACGACTTGGCAGTGCGAGTGCTGTCGGATGAAATCGTTCGCCTGTTGGAGCGCGACGACTCTGGACGGTTTGTCCGACCCGTCATGGACAACCTCGACAACAATCTACCACACGCGCTTGAACGCCTCAACGCCGTGATCGCGAACCCAACCCCCAGCTTCGCCTACACCGGCCTCAACGCAATCGTCGGCTATCTGAAAAAGGTTTACCGCAGCAACCTGTCCCATCAGTACTGGGCGCTCGGGGTGGGAACAGTGGCACGTCTCATCCCACACGTGAGCGAGATTTCACTCCGAGACTTCCGCAAGTTCAAAGCAGAGCACCTCATTCTGCCGGCCTCCATCCTCGACGACGAGACTGGCTTCAGAGCCCACCAGCCTTGGGTTGACAACCTCGTCGAGATCCAAACCGCCCAGCTCATGGTCCTCTTCCAGGTCCTGCGAGTCAACAGGCGAGACGTGTACATTGTCAAGAAGATGCTGGTGAACCTGAGAGTCGAAGGTGCCGTCCACCACCTCCCATTCGCCAGGGCGTGGCTCGAACTCGTTGTCAGGCTATTTACGTTCCTCAACAGCAACTACAACGACAGGACAGAGCTCGACAGGCTGCTCAAGAACATTTCGACCATCTTGCGCGTGCACGGTTCGACAGACATGATTGTCGTGGGCCAGGCCTTGCGGGCTCTGACAATCGCATCCGCAAGATTCCGACGCTTGTTTGCCTCCATCGGCTTCGTGGACACCATGGCCGCCGTGTACTACGTCTACGCTCACGCCAACCCTTCCATCAGGGATACAATCGAGTACGCTTGCCGCAGTTTCTTCCGCATTCACCAAGAGGTCTTCGTCTACCAAATGTGTCTTGGCATCGCAGAGAGCCCTTTCAACCCCGAGAAGGCCTACGCCCTCGTTTCTTCCCTCTCCCACGAGGACCAACCGTCTGCAGGTCTCGCGTCCGGCATTCGTGGCCTGAATGAGAACGCCGAAATCACTGCGCTGCTGCAAATGATTGGCGACGGACGAGAGATGCACTTCTCGGACATTGGCTCCGAGGCGTCGGAGCGGCAGGCGCGCAAGGCAGCCAACATCTCGCTTTACCCGGCCGTCTTCCCTCGGGAGAACATTATCCGTCTCATCGCCACGGTCATCTCGGTCAACGCGGCGTCACCTCGTGCCATCAAGTTCCTGCGACTGTTCACGGCCATTCTGCCGCATATCACTGACCAGTCGAGCAAGGAGCTCATGTATGATGCTGTCGACGCCATCGGCCGCTTCGTTCACAAGGGCAAGGCCGGCGACGACGCGCGCATGCACCGACTCCTGCCCGGCGAGGAGGAAGCCGCGCCAGACTGGACTTCGGCGAACCGCGAGTATCTCTCGCTTGTCGACGCGTACGCCAGCAACGGAGGCCGGCTGAGCATCAATGCCACTCGTCGCTTGATCGACATTGTCGTCAACCTGCTCCACTCGGAGCCCGAGACGGCTGGCCACTTAGCTTCGAGTATCATGGGCAAGTTTGCGAGTACCAACCTCACCGTTGGCAACCCGATGGAGTTCCTGCGCGACATTGCACCGCTATTCAGACAGTTCATCGTCACGGTCGATTTCTCCGGTGTGCTCCTCGCCATTGCCGACATGATCCGACAACACAAGTACGAGCTAACCCTCGGCATGACGCAGTTGATTGTCACGTCGTATCTGGAGCCTGCCATTGACATGCTGGCATCGGCGTCCGAAGAGCACATGGGCTTTGTTGTGCCTATGCGCAAGGCTGTGGTCGAGCTCCTGGGCACATCAGTGTTTCTTGCAAACACGGATGTCATTGCCGTGCTCGAGGCGTCGCCGTCGAGTCCGGGTTTCCTCGCCGGTGTGGTGCTTCCGCTCTGCCTCCTGCTTGAGCAACCACTCGATATCGATCGTGCAGAGGTGTATGGCGATGCGTGGGTCCGCATTCTGCGCTACGTCCTTCGGGCATCGAAACGACGCTCGTCTCGACCGCAGCACGCGACCGACTCGCCTCCCGCCCTTGCCGCCACGGCCGTCATCTCGCTGCAAATCATCAAGGTCATCGCCGTCCGCGCACCCACCTGCATCTCGCGGGTACGTGGGCTGTGGACATACATCTCGACATACCTCCGCGAGGCCATCCAAGACGGCAATGCCAAGTTCCTCGAGTCGGGCGGTCTCGTCCCTGGCTCGCCACGAATTGTGGACTGGATGATGTGGTCGCTATTCGAGCTCCTTGCCCTCCACCCTACCCCACTCCACATTGACCTCCGACTACGTATGCAGGTCGCCCTCACTGCGATCCAGGAAAACAAGCCCCCCTCCCGCCCATCCACAGCGGGCAGCGACCTGCCCCCCACACCCATCCGTTCTCCATTCGGACACACCCCGCAGCGCAGCTTCTCTGGCTTAGTTCGAAAGCCGTCGTCACGCATGTCAAGGCCCTCGCCACGATTAATGATGGGCGGTCTCACTCCGTCGCCAACGAGCCCTGATGTGGCTTCTTCTCCAGAAACTGGTTGTATGCTTGGACCAGCGTCGCCAGCACACGCCCGCAACGTGAGCTCCGCCTCGTCCCACCTAAACCCCAACTCGCCCGCTGCCCATGGTCGGTCAGTCAGCAACGCATCATCTCATCTCAACCCCAACTCCCCAACGCACGGCCGCTCAGTCAGCAACGCCTCGTCCCATCTCGCCCCGAACTCACCAACCCATGGCCGTTCGGTCAGTAATGCCTCATCAGCCTCACCAACTGGCCTGCGGCGTCTCCCGTCCGTCTCCATTCGTGGCGATGCTGGGTCCACTCCGAGCCGCCCGACCTTTGCAGCCCTGTCTGCTCACCGTGCCTCGCGACCAACATTCGACGCGTTCCACGGTGGGCCACGTCACTTTCGCTTCCCTTCGAATGCGGGAGTGCGCTCCCTGGCACCGGGCGGGAAGGGCGAGAAGGGTGGAGCCATCGTGCATCTTCTCGGGCCGGCGACCCAGGTCATCGGCGCCACTAGTGCCAACCTGGGCTTCCTATCGGCGGGCGACAAGAACCGAGGCCCGCCAGTCGACCCCACGCGCATCGCAGTGCGCGACACCCAAGTTCGCAGCCCCAAGCTCGTCAAGGAGACCAGACGGTCTGTTCACGTCACGATGCTGGTCTTTGGGTACCAGCTCGAGGATGGTGCCGAGGAGCCGTCCGTCCGTGTGTGGAGCGTGCCTGAAGCTCTGGAAGCCATCGCCGTGCAAACCAGGCTGCTGGTCGAAGAGGAGCTCCGACACGTGTTCAACCCGAAGCACCACCAGATCAACATCCCCGAGCTTCCTGTCCTCTCAGACGAACCAGAGACCATCGAAGAAGAAAAGGAGGGCGAGGTGGACAGCAACCATGGCCCTGGCGATTGGGACAGAAGCCACACGTACACCGACGAGCCATCGTTTACATTCTCCAACATTTCAGACGGCTACCTCGTCCCCACGCTCGAGGTCAACGCGCCACCCAACGACGCGGACAACAAGCCCCGACCCGCCCTTCCAGTCCCCATCCTGTCCGTTACCCAGGCATAGTCTGCCCCCTCTTGATTTCCTACACCGCGCATAATATCAACCAAACGGGCCTGCAGGTCAGGCCATACCCTGCATTTAGAGCCACGCTTTGCTACGAGTCCAACAGTGACGCCTTTGACGTTTATCACATGTATAACTATCAATTGTATATACATACAGGGAATGAAAGCCAAGTGTCTCGTCGCGACGCGTGCCAGAGGAATGGTGACGTGAGCAGTCAGGTTGTAAGGGCCTTGGGTGTGAGCTACGAAAACCGGACCGACTAACTCACCCTCATGCCTGTCACCTTCTTCTCGTACCCGAGCTGTGGGCGACGAGCACGCCCAAACGCACTCGGACCAAGTACCTTCTTGGGCGTGAACGACGGCAGATTCTCAGCGCCAGCCGCCACAGCCCTCATCGCCTTCTGTGCCCTGGTCCTCGGCCTGGTGTTGACATTGACGTGTTGCAGGGTACTGCCGCGCAAGGCGAGCGGGGAGGCGAGCGAGTCGACCGACGACGCAGGGGTGTCAAAGTCCTGTAAGATGCTTTTCGGGGGCCAAAGCATCTGCTTGGGACCAGGAGCTGCCGGGTTCTGGGCCGCTGCCGCCGTATGGATTGGCGTCGGGGTCGCAGGTGTTGTTGACTGGGATTTTCGGCGACGTGATTGCTTCGGTGATGGACGGCGTGGTGTCTTTGGCGTCTTGGGCTTGTGCTGCGTGTTAGCTTTCACGACATGTACCTAGCTAACGATGGGTGAGAGACGGATTTCCTTCAATGCTGGTAGGTATCGGCGTCTTCGTGATGGCCCTGTTTGTGTCAGCAGTGGTTTTGTGGCTGTGGCTGGCTTACTACTCGGCGTCACTCTCAACGCCGGGACATCCTCCCACTCCATCTCGACCCGCTGCTCCCAGCCATGCAGCATCGTTGCCCACCGCTTCTCCCACGTCCGCTCCTTGTTGTACAGCTGATCCTCGATTTTCTTTCTTGTTTCACAGAGGAAGAAAGACCTTTTGAGGTAGGCGAGGAAGCAGAGGTCGTCGACGACCGTTTGTGGCACTGGGCGAACGATTTTTGAACTCAGCCTACGGGATGGGATGGGGATGGGCTGGTCATCGGCTGCACGCGTCCTTAGATAGCGGTGATCAAGGATTTGGGGAATCTGCATGTCAGTGGTTTATCATCCATTCCACACCTACAGTCCACCGCTCAGCCGGGTTGTACGCGAGCATGCCGCGCATGAGCTCACCAAACCGAGCCCTACCATCTGGCAGCCAGTCCCAGCCCGCCTCGTCGCGAATAATGGCGTTCTCCACTCGCCACGTCGCGTCGTCGTCCCTAACAGTGAAGTACGGATGCTTGATGCGCAGCAGCTTGAGGAACAATAGCGCAAGGGACCATACGTCGCTCGCGCGCGGGTCGTAGGCGCCGCCCTTGAGTTTCTCGGGAGAAGAGTACAGCGGTGTGCCGCCGGCCGAGAGCTCCATCTCGCCATCAGGCGAGAAGAGTGAGAAGCCGAAGTCGGCCAGGATGGGGTGTAATCCCTCCACAAGAATATTGGCGCGCTTGACGTCCTCGTGGGAGACACCGAGTTCATGTAGGGCTTGAAAGGTGCGGAGGAGGCGTCGGAAGAGGATAATGACGTCGCGCTCGGTGGACGGCATATCTGTGGACAGCGAATCACTGTGCAGGGAGAGGAAGACATACCTGGGAGTGAGCTGAATGTGACGACAATAATCTAACTCACGTCCATCCGTCTTCCTCGACAACGCCCTCGATGGTAACCACGCCTGGGATCTTGGCCCCGGTGAACGCCTTGAGGAGAACGACTTCCTTGTGCGCTTCGACGGCGTCGAGTGTCTGGTTCCAACTGCGCGGGCTCGCGAGCGCCGGTAGGATCTTGCAGGCGGCCTGGTGGCCCGTGACAAGGTGGGTAGCGAGGCGGACGTGGGCTGCGAAGTGGGTTGAGCGTTGTGAGCGTGCGGTGTTAAGGTATGATATGTGTGAGGGGAGAGTGAGAGAGTGAGAGGGGTGAGAAACAGGCTGCAGCGACCCCATTGAACGGTGGAGCGCAGATCAATGGTGACGACGCCGGCGATCACTCACCATATGCGCCGCGTCCTAGTGTGCGCCCCAACGCCCAGCCTCCTATACGCGTTAGCCTCCCGCGTGGAGTTTCAAGATGGTCGACCATGTCAAGAAGAATGTGGAGGAAGAAGGAGAAGAAGAAATTGAGACAAGGAGAAAGAGAGAGTGTGTGTCTCGTGTGCGTGGGTGGAAATGGACACAGGCGATGGAGAAAATGACGGTGGCAGTGTGCGTCGCCACCCGTCTTCCTCGCCTTCCTCGCCTTCCTTTCGCACCAAGGCCTGCACATCCTCTGAGACTCAGCGAATTTGGTGCGTGCCAAAAACCAATCAGTCGAGACGATCATGTCGGCAGCACTGCACCGCCAACTTGCAATCCAACTTTGTGGTTGCTGAAACGTTGACAAGTTGATCTTCTTGCCTCCAACTTGCCGGCATCGTAGACCACAGGTGCCAAGTGGTTCACAGCACGGAACATCATAACTCTCCCGAGATCTCCGTTCGAGAACGCCCGCGTCGGTTGGGACATGCTCGCTGGATGGGATTTGGGAGGGCGGTGGAATCTGTGCAGGCCGAGGCTGTGTAGCTGTGGTTGGAGTGGGAGGTGAGACGCCTACGCCCCGGCCACTCACTCTGCCGTCAGGGACCCACCATGGCCAGAGACCATCCACTCCCAGAGAACATGATTCCACTCGGAACAAGAATTCTGGAGTCGAAAGAGCGATGCCAACGATGGTTATTGGACGTGCGTTGCTGCGACAAGGATGACTGTGGCACAGCCTGCCCCCGTGACGTCGTCGATGTCAAAACACACCCGCCGTCCTCTCCAACCTCCGTCTTCGTCATACGATCCAATATCTAGAGCAGATTCTCTTGGCGGCAGAAGAGCGCACCAAAAGGCCGTGGAGCAGCGCCGTTCCCGAGCGAGCTCGGAACGGCCCGTCGTCAGAGTGTGGCACCACACCACCAATGCGATACCCACACCATCTCCCCCACCCCCACAATCAACGCCGTCTTCCGATGTCAATCACCACCATCTCCGCGCTGCTGCGCCGCAAAGTGCGTACGACCCGATGTTTTCGCGAGGCCCGGTGTGTGCCGGCGTGTGATTACTGCCATTGTTCTTGAAGAGGAGGTGCGGGGGCCGACGACATGGTCACCGTACAGGTGTTGACTGTTGCTTTCGGGCCGCCACGGCTCACCGGCCCGCCCTTGCTCCTCCTGCGGGTCCCCCGGTGTTCCGTGGACTCGGCTTTGTGCTGGACCGCGGGAAACACGGGGGCGAGACCATGTGCGCGTCGTACAATGCCCAATGTGTGTGGCCTGTGTGGCGAGGCTGGCGGCTGGTGGTGGAACCGGCAAGGGGGTACATCCGTTTCCGGTCACCTGCCCTTCGTTGTGCGCCGCTCGCTTTGCCCCGCACTGCTCGGACAATGCGCCTTGATGGATTCAGTGTGGCTTGTGTGGCCAGGGTCTCGAAGGCCACGTGCAGAGGAAATACCTGCGGGTATTTCCCGTATGGACGGCCAAAGCTCTCGGCTGCCAAGGCTTGCTCCGGATTTGGCCGCCTCTATCTCCATCGCACCCTTTGCAGTCCCCTGCCTCGAGATCCCCCACTCTATGTACCCGCTGCACGCTGCAGAAGTCGAGGATGCGCACATTAACTTCTAACCTGACCGCACAGTACACCGTCCGGGCCGGCCAGCTCCAGTGGAACCCCGAGATTCCGCAGTCGATTGGGCCGATGGCCCCTCGCCTCCCCTCATTGTCTATACTGAGTCCACCCCGTCGGCCCCTCACGGCGACCCCGGCTCTCCATTCCTCGCAACTCGCATACGCCGCGATGAACAACCGCAGCCAGTCTGCATAGTCTTGGATACTCTGGATACTCCACATACCCCTAGCGATCGGAGAGGTGAGCGCCGCGCCCCCCCCGGCCCGAGATCGATTTCCGAGCGAGCGACGGGCGGACGGGGTGTCGTCTGACGCGTGAGGCGCCTGTAGCTGACGCTCCTCCAGCGAGCGGCAAACTGGAAGGTTTAAAGATCACAGACTTGGGATCTTGGCCACCTCCATCGCCTCGACTTGCACAAGGCCACACCTGCACCATGTCGACCCCAAGCACACACGCCATCGACGACAAGCCCCAGATCGACCACGATGAGCTCAAGCAGCTCGACACGGTCGTCGACGACACCGAGGCCGCCGGCTACACCGACTCGACGCTCGTCATCTCGCCAGAGGAGAACAGGCGCCTGCGCAACAAGGCGCTGAGGCGTATTCTCCCTCTTCTCATGCTTGCATACCTTTGTCAGGCTCTCGACAAGTCGACCATTGGAACCGCTTCGTGAGTTTTGAGGTGCTTTGACCAGCCAGGTGGCTAACATTGCAGGATTATGGGCTGGATTGAGAACGTCAACACAGACACCAACCACTACGGCCTTACCTCCACGCTCCACTGGGTCGGTCTCATTGCAGGCGAGCCCCTCTGTAACCAGCTCGTCCGCTACCTCCCCCTCGGCAAGCTCATGGGCGTTGCTGTCATCCTCTGGTCAGCTCTCCTCATGGGCCTCGCCTTCTCCCTCCACATCAAGGTTGTCTTCGGTCTGCGCGTTGTCCTTGGCTTCTGCGAAGCCATTGTCGGCCCCGGTGTGAGTGGGACGCACAGAAATGGAGGCAGAGTCAAGACTAACCGTTCGCTTAGCTTCTCGCCCTCACTGTCCAGTGGTTCACGACCTCGGAGCAGCCCACAATCGGTGCTGCATGGCAGTCAATGTTGGGTGGTAACGGCATCATCTCGTCTCTTCTCGGCTACGGCTTCTACCACCTTAAGAACAAGCCTCAGGGTCTTTACGGCTGGCAGTGGATGTCGATCACGATTGCCCTCTTCTCGTTCGCCTGTGGCTTCATCATCCTCATCTTCCTCCCCGACTCGCCCACCAAGGCTCGCTGGGCCTCGGAGGAGGACAAGGTCAAGTTTGTCGAGCGTGTCCGCGGCAACAACCAGTCGCTCAAGCAGAAGGTCTTCAAGAAGGAGCAGGCATGGGAGGCCGCCAAGGACCCCTTCACCTACTGCCTCTTCCTCCTCGCCTTCTCGCAGACGCTCATCGTCGGTGGCATCAACGTGTTCGCCGGCCTTCTCCTCAACCGCGCCTTCGGCTTCTCCGTGCTCGAAAGCCAGCTTCTCGGCATCCCCGGCGCGTGTCTCGGTATCATCACCTACTACCTCATGGCCTTCTTCATCAAGCTCACCGGCGAGACGTGTCTCATGATGTGCGCGTTCGCCATCCCCAACATTATCGGCTCGATCGTCGTCCTGATCGTCACACCCTCGGGCCACACGCGCGGCGGCCTCCTCGTCGCGTGGTACATGATGCAGTTCTTCCAGGCCTGCAACCCCGCCATCTTCGCCATGCTCTCGCGCAACTCGGCTGGCCAGACCAAGCGCTCCATCACCTACGCCGTTACTTACATCGGTTGGGCGGGTGGAAACGCCATCGCGCCTCAGATCTTCCAGAAGAGGTGGGCTCCGAGGTACAAGACGTCTCTCAAGGTGAGTGGCCGGCAGCCTAGAGTCTTGATCTCGAGCTAACACCTCGTTCTGTTCGCTTCCAGATTCATTTCGGCCTCTATGCTTGGTTTATCATTGTCTGCCTCTCCACGAGGACGCTGCTCGCGCGCCGCAACAAGCAGCGCAAGGCCGCGCTCAAGGACGCCGACGGAACGGTCCGCAACGACCACAACCTCGCCTTTTCGGACCTGACCGATCTCGAGAACCCCGAGTTCATCTACTCTCTGTAGGCAGGTATTGCGCGGCGGGAGCAGGAGCGTGTAGTGGTAGGACAGTGTGTGCAGTGGTAGTGAAGTGTGTGCAGCCGTGCGGAAGGGAAGAAGGATGCAGCGAAATTGTGTTTCGAAACGTGCCACACTGGCACCAGGATTGGCGTGCTGATCATTTCGCAATCCTTGTGGTGCTATCAAAGGCCCGCGTAGCCGGCGAGCATGCATGGGAGATATCATTATCGCCAGCGAGGTGTGTGCAAGACGGTACAGTGCTGGATAAGGTGGTGGCGCGGCAACTGGCATGACATTCTCGAGCCCACACTCGCCTTCGCGCCTCATCAGCCCTCCTCTGGCGCCCCAGGCACGACACTCGCGGGCGTGTAGCTCAGTTGGTAGAGCGTGTCATTAGCACTGTTCCACCTAGTTGACAAGGTCTTTGGTTCGATTCCTAACTCGTCCAGTGTTCGTTTTTGGCTGCGGTGACGGTGACGGTGGCTGGAGCATAGGGCAAGGGGGAAGGTGCGAGCCGCAGGGGTGCGGGGTGCGGGGTGCGGGGTGCGGGGTGCGAGGTGCCGCGGGCTTGACCGGCGGCATCTCTCGGCAGCCTCAGTGCCCAGCATGCTGTACACGCAGCAGCCTCAGTCCTGTACATGCCTGTATACCCGCAGCCTCTACATATCGCCTGCCCCCCACCCCCCTGTGAACCAATAAAACATGCATCACATCTAGAAAATCGACGACTTGCGGTTCCTCTTCTTGACCTCCTTGTCGTCCTTGTCCTCGGGGGGAGGAGTCGCGTCGCGCTGGCCCTCGAGCGAGCCTCTGCTGCTGCCGCCGTTACTCGTCGAGCGGGCCATACCGGGTGTGACGACCTTGCTCTGGTCCGAGATGCGGCGTACAAAGCCCTTGATGCTCGACAGGCGCTTGCGGCGGCTGCCCTTGCCCTCGGTGGGTTCATGCGTGCCCTCCTCTGGGCCAGAGCGCTGCGACAGGGACCGCTGGATAGTGGTCAAGGAGCCAGCAGTGGCGGTCGCAAAGTCAATCGAACGGCGCCGGCCACCCGATTTGCTCGACGAGCGCGACATGTCCGCTGCCGACGTGTCGTAGCCCTCTGCCTCTCCAGGGAAGGAAACGGCCGGGCGCTTGGCTGCCGGCGTCGACGTGCCCGTTTCTGGCGACGACTCGGGCTCTGCGGCTTCAAGGCGCAGTCCGGGCTCAAACACGACCTGGGCATAGGACACCCCAGGAATGACAACGCTGTCACTGGGGACGACTGGCGCGGGCTCAGGGGCCTCTGCAGGCTCCACCGGCTCTGCCGGCTCCGGTTCCGCCTCGGAGTGCTCGTTGACAGTGCTGGGAGGGCTGGCGCGGTGGATGTGGACCTGCTCGGCGGCAGCGTCCACCTCCTTCTCAAGGGCCTCGGCAACACCCTCGCGGCCCTTCTCAACAGCGTCGACCACCGGCGCCGTGATGGCCGAAGGCTCTCCAGCACCAGACAGCATCTCGGCCTCGGTGAAGATCTGCTTCTTCCACATGACGGCAAACTGGCCGTTGAGGTCGATGAGGTCGTGATATGTGCCATGCTCAAGCACTCGGCCGTCCTTCATGACGACAATCTGGTCCGAGTTGATGATGGTCGATAAGCGGTGTGCGATTGACAGACTTGAGCGGTTCTTGGCGAGCTCGGCGAGTGCCTTCTGGATTTCACGCTCAGTCTCCGTGTCGAGTGCAGAAGTCGCCTCGTCAAGAACGAGGATAGCGGGCGACTTGAGGAACATGCGGGCGAGGCTGACACGCTGCTTCTCGCCGCCAGAGAGTCGCACTCCACGTTCACCGACAATCGTGGAGTAGTCTTCTGGGAAGGTGAGGATACGGTCGTGGAGCTTGGCCGCCTTGGCCGCCGTGATGATCTCGTTGTCGGTAGCTCCCTCCTTGCCGTAAGCAATGTTGGCGCCGATCGTGTCGTTCCAGAGCACGCTGTCCTGGGGGACAATGCCGATGGCGCGGCGCAAACTGAGCTGGGTAACCTGTGAAATGTCCTGTCCGTCAATGAGAATGCGACCCGAGTTGATGTCGTAGAAGCGGTACAGGAGGCGGAGGATGGTCGACTTGCCGGAACCCGACTCGCCAACCAGCGCCATGCTCTCGCCCTTGTCAATCTTGAACGATACGCCGCGGAGAGCAGGGGTAGTCCCGTCGTACGAAAAGTGCACGTCCTCGAACTCGATGACACCGTCGGTGACCACGAGATCCTTGGCTCCAGGCTTGTCCCTGATCTCCGTGGGCTGTGCCAGGAGGCTGAACAGCTTCTCCGCGTCGGTCGAGTTCTGGTTGAGCTGGCGGTAGAGAGTGCCAAGGCGATCAAGCGGCGAGTACAGCTGTTGAAGGTATGCGATGAAGGTGACAAACTCTCCTGGCTGCGATTCGCCGGCCAGGATGCGCTGGGACATGATAATGGAACCGGCAAGTACGCCCAAGGACATGAGGAAGCTCTGGCAGAGGTTGAGCAGGTTGAAGCTGACGAGGACCTTGGACTCGGTCTCCTGGTACGCGAGGATAGCACCGCGGAAGCGCTCGGACTCGCGCCTCTCAGCAGTAAAGTACTTGACGCTCTCCCAGTTGGTCAAGACGTCGGAGGCAATGCCGCGCGTCTTGATATCACGGTCGATCATCTGACGGCGAAGCTTGGTGCGGTAGCTAGTGAACACGATCGAGAAGGTGACGTAGCAGAACATGACGAAGCCGAGGAGTGTGCCGAGAGTCTTGTCGATGAAGAAGTAAAAGTACAGGAACGCGAGAACAATGTCAACGATTGTCGGGGCGGCCGAGAAGAGGAGAATCTGGAGAAGGTTGTTGATTGCCGATCCGCGGTCGATAATCTTGAGCACCTCGCCAGTGTTGCGCTTTGTGTGGAACGCCAGCGAGAGGTCGAGGAGGTGGTTGAAGAGCAGGAGCTGCATCTCGCGGTCGGCGTACTGCTGGACGGGAACCCAGAGGAGGTTTTGGAAGAAGCCGAGGAAGCCACCGCCCTGGATAGCGCGGAGGCCGACATACCCAGCGAGGTAAGGCCAGGGGGACGGCGGAGGCGGTGCCGACGGGTCCTTGGAACGCCCGCTTGGCGAGTTGGCGATGAGGGCAGTGACGAGCTGGCCGAGCATGTTGGGAACGGCAATGTTGACGAGGCGGCCACAGATGAGGATGAAGACGCAGAGGAGGCAGCAGACCTGGAGCTTCCAGCTCGTAGAGGGCCACAGGTACGGCCTGAGCTTCCAGAGTCGAGTCCAGAAAGCTTTCCACGAGATGCCTTGAATCTCGTCCTTCTTCACACCGAGCTTTTTCGGGATCACGACCTGCTTCTGCACGCCGGAGGGCGATGTCGCCCCGCCGCCCGCCGCGGCACCGCCAATCGTCGGCGTGCCGAGCGCGGTCTGCGGCGCGATGGACGGGTCACGACTTGCCGAGGTGCCTCCGCCATTGATGCCCGCCTCGGCGTCGCCAAACGTGCCGTACACGCCCAGACCCGTCGTCGGCGTAACAGGAGGCAGCAAGCCCGTGCGCTCGTCTGCGGCCTCAAAGCGGATGATAGGGTTGAGGACGAGCGCCACAAGCACGGGGAGCAGGAGGAGGCGCAGGGCCGACGGAGGGAGGAGCAGGATGTTGAAGATTCGCTGGGCGGGTTCTGCGAGCAGGTGTGAGCACTGGCCCCGCGCCACCAGGAGTGCGGCAGATGGGCAGGGAGTGGGTTGCCGCAGCCAGCTGCTGCAGATTTGCCATTCCGCCCGCACCGCAGCGTGCCTCTAGAGCAACTCACCACTGTGGACCTCGGCAATGACAGTCAGGACGAGGTTTGGGATCTCGAGCCCGAAGGCCAAGACCGCGAGGAGGACGATGGCCTTGTCGCCCCAGCGTGTGCGCCACTCTGCGACGATGGCCGTGAGGAAGTAGATTGTGAGGCCGCCGATGGCGTGCGCGGCCGAGGTGTAGATGTACCATGAGGAATGGGAGACGCCGCGCGCGTTCGCAGTCAGCAGGTCGGCAGAGAGGACGACGGCTTCGGCGGCAGCGGTGGCCGCGAGCGCGAGGAGGACGAGGAGGATCCAGCCGCGGCGCGGCGTGACCGTCTTTATTGTGACGGCTCTGATGCCCTCTGGTTCTGGTGGTGCGGCTTTGGGTGCAGGCAGGAGGGAGAGGACGGGGAGGGAGAGGACCGCGGGGGTTATGAGGTGGATTAGTTCGAGGGCGGTGGGCATGGTGGGTGGCTTGGGTGGGTAAGCGTTGCGACGGGGACACGAAGACGTACCTTTGCCGCTGTGCGGTGCCAGTTGAGAGTAGGGAGAGAGAGTGTATGGGTCGGGAGGGAGGTGTTTGGTTAGTTGTGCGCAGTAGTTGTAGTAGGAAGACGAAGAAAGTGGTTAGAGCGGGGACGGCCTTTGTTGGATCGACGGTCCATTGTTGGCTGGACGCGCGTTGCGTCATAGCGGCAGGCAGCGACAACGGCGGCAACCAACGGACACCTGACATACCTGACAACCACCAACCTGCACCTGCCTGCACCTGACACTGCCGCCGCCACTCGGTCCGCCAAACTCACGGCGTTCACATCTCCTGCAAACACGAAACATCCATCGGACTGTCGGCCACGACGAATAACACCGAACGCTGGATATCTGCATGGGATATGGTTGCGACGAGCCCGTCGTCTACAGACATCAAACCAGACACACTAGAACTGGCATGTCACCCGTACACGGTATGGAAACGCACGCCAGTGGAGTACAAAAAGCTCCACTGTAAATTAGGGCACCGTAGAGGTAGACCATGGTGGAACATAAAGTGACAGAGCAGGGGGGGAAAAGGGGTTGGGGGTATCTGTAGAATACGTTTATGACTCGACGGGGAGGGACCGCCAGTCAGAGACTTAGGGGGAAGAGAGTAGACACGACGAGTGCGCGCGACTAATGCAGTGCCGTTTACTTCTTGACACCCTGCCAGATTCCAATGCCGATAGCGACACCGACAATGATGAGGATAATGACTGATGGGCGCGTCAGTCGTGCTCCACAGCGAGGACAGATGGACCACTTACGGATGATCCAGAAGCAGATCCACTTCTTCCTCCGTGCGGCGATGGCCTTCTTGATACCGGAATCAAGCTCAGTGTTACTGCAGTCGTTAGCGCGGAACCGTGACCAGTCAGCCGCAGAACTTACCCCCGCTGGATGTCTTCGTGGACATTGCGTGTGGTGTCCTCGACCTGAGTGATGGCCTCGTCCTGCTGCTCGACCAGCATCGACATCTCGCTGAACATCTGGGCGAGCTCGGACATGGTCTTCTCAATCTTCTGCAGCTCGACGTGACGCTCCTGGACCTCGCGGTAAGCGCCGCGGGCTGCACCGTAGCGGTTGGTGTTGAGAAGGGCCTGCGAGAAGACCTGGGTGTCACCACTGTCGACAATGGACTGAATCTCGGCTTCGGAGGCGTCGGGCTTGACAATCTTGAACTGACGCGCGGCGCGGTCCCGAGTCTTTTGACGGTATTCCCGCTCGATCTGCTGGTGGTCGTTGAGAGCGCGGGTGAAACGCGTCTTGGCAGCGTCCGCCTGCGCCTTTGCGTTCTTGTCTCCCTTGATGTTCTTGAACAGGCCCTTGATGGCCGTCTTGGCCTCCTCACGGAGCTTCTTGGCATCGTCGCTGAGCTGGTCGGCGTACGCAACAGCGTTCGGGTCGGTCGAGTTCTGGGCGTGTCAGTGGGTGGACCGGAAGGGTAAAGATAGGGCAGTCCCAAGTGCCAGCGCTAGCAAGGGCTCAAGAGGTGTATCTCCGTCACGCCGCTCGCCACCATCGCATTGAGTCACGCGGCCAACGTTTCCACAGTGTCGGCCGCGTTGACATGGAGATGACGACGACGACGGCCACCGTGTCGGTCCCACCACCTGGGATGCGTGGGCCATCACCGATGGCCGACGGCGGCGCCGAAAAAAAAGAACGCCAACTGCTCAACTCACCAGACTGGCCAGCTGGGCCTGCTTGACAGCCTGGATCTTCTGCTCGAGCTCGGTGAGGATAGAGTTGGTAGCGCTCAGCTGGTCCCAGAAGCTGCCTCCGGCGCCGTTACCCTTGGGTGTGTTGAGGCCATAACCAGGAGTGCTGACGGCGTAGCTGCCAGGGGTGTATCCTCCTCCTTGCTGGGGAGGGGTGTAAGGGGCTTCGGGCACCTGGGCGTAGGGGTTGCCAGTCTGGGCGGGATAGCCGGTGGAGGGTGCGTTGTAGTCTCTGCGGGCGGTGTTAGCGCCTTCTGACGCGAAGGATGGTGCGCAAGCGCCATTATAGGCTCGAGCGCTGTCGTCTCTTGTACGCACCCATACGACTGGTTGACGCCCTGCGGAAGAACACGTTAGCTGGGTGTTCGCCCGTCACAACAAGGTAAGGAGAATGTTGTCGTGGATGGATGGATGCGGATGGCGGGAACGCGTCTAGGACGGGAACACTTACGGCCTGCTGCAACCTGTTACGAGCCATGACTGGGGGAGCCTAGTGGGCGATTTGATGGAGGAGGAGGAAGAGGGGAAGAAGAGGAGGAGCGTGAGTGAGGAATGAAGAAGAGTTTGAATCGACCAAGAGATCTATCGCGCGGTTGCAAAGGGGGGGGCGGTGGTGGTTGCGAAAGACAACGCGGTGCTGTTGGCGTAGGGCGGGCTGAGAGTGGCTGCAACGGCGGCGGCGGGAGGTGGGTGGGTGGGTGGGTGGGTGGGTGAGGGGGGGGCACGCGGCGGGCCAGAGGGTGACACGAGCCAGGGGTATGGGAGTGGGATGGGATGCCGGTTCAACCAGATGCGATTGTTTGCTCTGATTAAAAAAAAAAGTCGAGACTGCTGCTTCTTGTCGTCGATGCGCGATCAACAAGTAAGAAAGACGACGACGACGGGGGGGGGGGGAGAGAGGCGAGGGAAGGAGTGTGGGGTGGGCAGTGGTGATGATGTGCTGCGTAGGTGGTTGGGTCACTCGTGGGCTGTACCGCGTAGCGCACCCTCGCCTCTGCCAGCCAGTGAAACAGGCGGCAGTCACTTTGTAATACACCCATTAGGAATCATTTGTATTGGCGTCGTATTACGAGGCCTCACATTCCTACTTCAACTTTTTTCATTCAGGTGACCCACCGAGGCGGCGGAAGCAAACGTGACAAGGCGGTGAGTACGTAGTCAGGCCGCGACCCGCGTAGACACTTGTGGCGTGCGGCGCTCAAGCTGTACATGCCAGGCAAGCCATGCAGCACCGCTCTCCCTCCTCCTCGTTTTTTAATGACACAAGTGCCTAAGTATCCCTCGATTGAGAGATCGAGGGGGCGATAGCAGTCACAGGAGCAGACAGACATATCAGCTGATCGGTCAGTCAGACGAGTGGGCCGCGGGTCCGACGCGTCAAGACAAGAGTCTACATCGATCTAATCATCGTACCATCCTCCTGACTGATGCTAATAGTGTCGACAGCGGTTCCTGCTCCTCCTGCCCCAACGCTGCACTGCTGTTCCTCGCTCTCCCGCCGGGGCTCGCCACCACCCCCACCACCGCCGCGGCCGCTTACTTTCGCTTACCGCCGCGCTTCCCACTGCCCTGGGGCGTACGCGCAGGAGCCTTGCCCACGGGTGGGCCGGCGGCCGCCGCCGGTGCTGCGGATCCCGCTTGCGCGTCGGCGCCACCTCCGCCGGCGAGCTTGGAGGACAGGCTTGGGACGTTGTCAGCTGTGCACCGCTCCACTTGGCCAGCGCGGCCACTCACGCGTCGCTAAAGTCGAGGTTGCGCTGCCATCCCTGGCGCTGCTCGAGCATCTGCTTGGCCATTTCCGGGTCGGCATCGAGCATTTCCTGCAAAGTTAGCTTCGTCGTCCTCACACCCATCATCTCATCCCCCACGCCACCCCACTCACAGTGATCTTGGGCAGCGCAAACGCCATGCCCAGACTCGCGAGCATGAGCAGGATCATGGGCGACTTGAGCATGCCCATGATGTTCATGCCCGGCGGCGCGGTGTAGTACTCGTCCTTGCCGACCGCGGCCAGCTGGAGGGGGTAGGGGAGGCTAGGGATGGCCGACACGGCGAGAGGCAGCGCGGCCGCGTCGAACTTCTGGACGTGGACGTCGCCCTCTTCTGGGACGGTGACGATGACCTAGGGTGTCAGTCGTGTCGTGGGTGTAGACGTACAGGCTGGACGCGATATCCTGGGACAAGAGGCTCGAGAACGTGCTGGCCTGATGGGACGCCGGTGCTAGAGGGTCAGAATTGCAGATGGTTGAGGAGGAGGCAAGGCGTCGGCGCCGACCACGGCGTGGTGGTGCCGCACCAACTGGGCCCCTCCGGTCGCGCTCACATCTCAAAGGATCCATCGGCGAGGAAACGGGCGCTCTTGGCACCATAGTCGAGCACAACGCGCGCCTCGAGCGGGATGTCGGTCGCGTCTGGTCCTGTGTTAGCTACGTGCAAGGTACTGCCAGGCTCGTCAGACCCACTCAGGACGACATTGCCGACCAGCCGGCCGCGGAGGTCGGCTGCGAGAGCGGTCGCACTGTAGCGTCAGTTGGAGTACTAGGGAATCACTCAGTCAACTCACGAGAAGAGGAGAAGCGTTGCGAGCTTCATTTCGTTGTAGTCGGTGGATGGTTTAGTATGTCGGCGAAAGACAGCGTTGACGTGAGTGGGGGAGCCGTGGTGGTGTGGGCCGGCAGCACGTGGCCTCCACCCTGGGCAATCCGGCAGTGGCTCAACCAGCCAGGCGACCAACAAGCACCACGCCCGAGTTTAACACTAACAGATGCATGGCGGTAGATGGCACAATGAAGGGGTGTATAGCAAAGCTCCCAGATCGATAATACAACTAAACAACAGTAAATAGCATGGTGGCAGCGGTCTAGACCGCGAATGGGTCTTCTCACAACGGCACCGCCACTAGTGCCCGCGGGCGGCATGGCGGTACCCAAAGTCCTTGAGGAGGGGCTCGAGCCACTCGCTCTTGGCCGTGCAGAGCTTGAGAATCCTGTGGTGCTTCTTGGCGTCGCGAATCATCGCCGACGCGGAGGGGTGCATCAGGTCGGCGTACTTGCCGGCCCTGTCCGCGATCTCGGCGCGCGCGGGGTCGGAGCGCGCGGCGATGTAGTCGACGAGGTTGACGTGGCCGTGTTTCTTGAGGAGCAGGCGCGCCTGCGTCAACGACGTGGGCAGCGGGGTACGCGGTGCCGGCGGCGCGGGCGGCGCGCTTGACGGCAGGTCAGGCAGTGCCATCGGCTCTTCGTCGATGTCGACTAGTCCGAGCTCCCATGTTAGCCACGCAGCCAGCCCCCACCCCACCCACCTCGATACAAAGCGCTTGCCACAGCCGCAGCTTGTTGGCCTTGTCGCTCATGAACGCCGTCGAGTCTTCGAAGAAGCTGTGGTGGCGTCAGGGGCTGCGCTACCTCCCCACCACTCACTTGTCAATCGACTCGCGCGCCTCCGAAGCACTCGTCACGCTGCCCGCGCCCGTAATTGTGCGCCCGGACGAGCGCTCCGTCGCCGCGGCGCTCCTGTCGCTCCACGCGTCCAGGTCGTCGTCGTACTCGCCGTCTGTGTCGCGGCGGCGCGCCACCATACGACGCCCCGTGCTCGTCCCGCGGCTCAAGCTCGAGCCGGATACGGTGGCGACCTCGTCGGCGTCATCGTCGTCATCGTCGTCGTCGAGCAAGCTCTCCACGGCAGAGCGGTACGCGTCCGACGTCGAGTCGGGCAAGTCGTCCTCCACCTCACCCGTGGGCGCGAGCACAATGATCTCGTACTCCTCCGTGCCGGCCGACGACGTGCTCGACCGCCGCGATGCCGGCGGAACGGGCAAGACGGGCACGAAGCTGTCCGCCGTGCCGGTGCTGGAGAGGCTGTCGCGCCGCGTTGAGACGGACAGCAGCTCGAACTCGTCCGCGAGGTCGGGGGACGACAGGCCCAGGATGGACGGGCTCGATGGGCCTGGGGACGGCGAGCGGCGCGGCGACGACTCGGCCTCGGACGAACTCGAGTGGGTTATCATGGCGTTCGATGAGTGGGGAGTGGGGAGAATGAGAGACGACCAAGGGCGAGTTTATAGGGCGCTGCTGCTGCTGGCTGGCGGTCGCCGCTGCCGCTGGCTGGCGGTGCGGTGCGAGACGGGCGTTGCTCAGTGTCCGTATGCGGCAATGTGCGGCTGTTTGACAAGAACGAGTGTATGTAGTGCCGACAAAGTGTGTGCATGCAGAAAGTGAGACTTTGGCCGAGTTGGGTGGCGGCGGCGGCAGCCAAAACAGAACAATAACAACAAACGCAGAGTGTAATCGGCCTAATTGCCGGGATTTGTCGTCACTCTGATCAGGGTGGAGGGCAAGCAAGACAATCGTCATGTCTCGTGTGACGACGGCCAGATCAACAACAACACATCACACCACTAGACATAGACAGACAGCATGGGTAGCGCGGCGAGGTACCTCTTCTCCGTGTTCGACATCACGCGGCAGGGTACGTAGTCTTCCTCTTTAGTACCAGCAGCAAGCTCACGCCGCTGCGCAGTCTTCTTCGAGACCCCGTTGTCCCTCGGCATAGTCAACCTCAAGCCCCTCCGGCCTGGCCGTGAGCCCCCTCCTTCCCTCTGCGGCAGCTGACCCGCCCAGACGTGCTAATCATCAGTAAACGCGTCGTGCCGCGCCTGGCGGACCTCGAGCCGCGCGAGGTGTCCGACTTGTTCCAGACTGTGCAGCGCGTCGGGCGGGTCATCGAGTCGGCGTACAAGGCTGAGGCGCTGAACATTGCGTTGCAGGTGGGTGTCACACTCGCGAACTGGGATGAGCTGGGGCTTGACATGGGTGAAGGGGAGGAAAACAATGTGTGTCCATTGGCTCGGCGACGGGCAGGATACGTGAAAGGGGGAGGGGGGAGGGGGGGTTGAGCCTGCGAAGCTGCCTCTCAGGTGGGGCTCGCGCGAGGGACACTCCAGCCCGCCCGGTATCACCAGCTCGACGGGCTGGCCTCGCCTTTCCCGGCTGTGGTCAAATCTCGCGACTCACCGCTTCCGAAGGTGCCGAGGGCGCTGAGGGTCGCCACGGTGCTTGCCTGAGTCCTGTGAGCGGAGTGACGACGTCGAGCGAGCTGGAGCCGACTCGGCGGTGAGCTCGGCTGAGGCTGAGGGATCTCACCAGCCTGCTAGTCAGCTTGGCAGTAGGCACTCTCACGACTCAACTGTTGGGCCAACTGCTACCTCGCTTGGTATGCGGCCTTGGCTCGAGATCTCTGGCTTGTGCCGCGACTCACCTCGCTCCGCCGGCGCATGGCGCATGCTTCAGAACCGAGACACCCGTGAGACATGTCCAGCGGAAGCTGACACTGCTGCAGGACGGTACGGCAGCGGGCCAGTCAGTCCCCCATGTCCACGTCCACATTATTCCCCGGTTGCGCACAGATTTCGGAGGCAAGGACACGGACAAGGTCTACCCGCTGCTAGAGCGCAGCGAGGCGGCGCTGGATGCCGACCTGGCTGCTGGGCCTGGGGACGGCTCGCAGCGACCAGCGACGCCGTTCACGCCGAGCGCGACGCACGACGATATCGGCGGGTGGGACGTGCCCCCCGACGCGGAGCGCAAGCCGCGCTCCGCGGACGAGATGGAGGCCGAGGCGTCCTGGCTCTCGGGGCTGCTGGCGGCCGCCGGCGTCCAGAGCTCTTCTGGCGCATGTGCCAGTGCCGGCAACCGCCCCACGAGCGCATAGGCATGATCCGCCACACCCCACACCGCACCCACTCTAATTAGCAATGCGCAAGCGCGCGCAGCCCAATTGTACCCCATCCATCTATACTCAAGCATAAGAAGTGGCCGGAACACGGTGTGACGCAACAAAGCTCAATTGACTGAATGTCCGGGAGGGCTAGTCGCATTGAGGTGTGTGCTGGGCTAGTAAGCGACGTGACGGGCTGCGCTGGCTGATTGATTGATTGATTGATGCTCGCATGCTCGCCGAGGTCCGCGAGAAAGTAAAATGACGAGCCAGCGGAAAGTTAATCCAGGCAGCGCGGCGAACAAAGTCACCACCACGTGTGTTAGTGCAGGGGTTGTGCCATCAACCAGCGCCAACATGCCCAAGGGGTGCGCTCTCGGCCTTGCCTGCCTGGCTCGGCACACATTGTGCCGTCCCGCTAAGTGCTGTGGCGTGTTCCAATGCAGAACAGGCACGCCGGAGAGAGGTGTCGGCACCAATTGCTACGGAGCGTGAGTGAGTGGCGCGAGGCAGATCGGGCGGGGGAGAGGGAGGGTTGGGTTAGCGCGAGCGAGGAATAACAATCGGTCGCGAGTCGAGTGCTTGAGCTCGTGAGCTCACTTTCAGCTCGTTGCATCTACATACTGACCGTCGCCTTCGCCGCGGTCGTCGACAACACCGTCACCACAAGAAAACAACACGCCGTTGACATCCCGTCTGGGGCAGGAGCAAACGCAAACCCCGCGACCCGACCTGATCGACAGCCACCGTCCGATCCGCTCACCCTCACTCGCCGAGCCGACGCACCTGAGCCCAAACGCCGGCGCGGCGTCGTCTCTCGCTTTGCAGGCTGTTCGCCAGTCCCGTCCCGGCTCGGACATGGCCCTCGGGCTCTCGGCGTGCTTGCTCGATCGAGATTTTCGTCGTCGTTCCTGCTGCGTTCCTTGCTCATCATCCTCATCTCCGCTGGCATTACCATCGACGACATCGACAAGCAAGCTAGGTAGCCGGGCGAGGCGGCCCGCTCGCCAACACCAACACCCACGACAATGACAAACTACACGCGCATCACGACAATCGGCGGGCTGACCATCTCGGCCCTGACCATCCTGTCGGCGCTCTACCTCCTCTACTCGCTCGTCTCGCACGGGCGCGGCAAGCTGCGCGTGCGGCTGCTCATCGGCATCGTTATCAGCGACATGTCGGTCGGGCTCGTCGCGCTGCCGGCGCAGGCATTGCTCCTGTCGGGCGGCAAGATGGGCACGGGGACAGCGGGGTGCAATGCCCAGGGCTTCCTCTTCACGACCGCCCTCTTCAGCCAGCACCTGTGGACGCTGTGCATCGCCATCGCGACATTCATGCTGCTTGTGGGTTTGTGGGGAGAGTGCTAGGAGCGCCGCTGACGCCGACGCCAGAAATACCCCCTCCACCCCGCGACGACACATCTCGAGCGGTGGGCGTGGCTCGCGTGGCCGGTCGTGTGGGGCGTGTCGGCGCTGCACGCGGGTATCTGGATGGCGACGGTGGGCTTCGTGCAGTCCGGCTCGCAGTGTTACTACGGCACCAAGAGCGCTGTGCCCGGCCTGGACCGGGACCTCGTGCAGTTCGTCCCGCGTGCGTTTGTGTTCGTGGCCATCTGCGGGCTGTATACCCGGCTGTTCAGCTTCCTCCGCCGGCCCGACACGATCCAGCTGAGCTCGACAGGCGGGTCGCTGCACGCCACGAGTGTCGGTGCTGGCGCACAGCCGGCAAGGAACAAGCCGCCACGGGCCAAGACGCCGCTCGTGTCGTGCCTCCGCGATCCCTCAGCTCCGCTCCCGAACCCGGCCGCGCCGTGGGAGGCGATGGAGTTCATCCACGTCGGCGGCGAGCAGTCATGGCTCAAGGACGACGACGGCGAGGTCGAGGACCAGACGGCACCAGATCGCAAGCTTAGTGGGAACACGACGCTGGTAGATGCCGCCGAGCGGCGGTTCAGCTTCGTCGGCGAGAAGATCAAGGGCTTGAGCGGGTTCGCTGATCGCGATCGCGGGGCCGGCGGACGAAAGCGCAGCGTTATGTCCCTCGGGTACGGGTTCGGCGCCGAGTCGATACGAGAGGACGAGGGGACGGGCGAGGGCGACGACGGGACGACGGCCGTGAACAGCGCGAGCAACTCGGCCAAGTTGACGCCGAGCCGGCCCTTCTTCGCGCCCGAGTACGACGTCGTCGCTGCGCCGAGCCCGACACGTGCGTGGTTCAGCAGCGACACGGCGTCCGCACCGGCACAACTGTCACGTATCGCGTCGCTGCCCTTCTCGCTCGGCAGCCAGACACAGACACGGGGCTCCGTGCCTGCCGACTTCAAGGACGATCTGCTCGACGACGACAACGACAGCGGCCCAAGCCTCGTCGAGTTCTTCCAGGCCAACCAGCTCGCCTCGGGGGTGCGCGCGCCAAAAGACAGCGCCGACGCGAGCGCGAGCGCGCCGCAGCAGATGAGCGCGACGGCCTACTTTAATCGCCAGGCGAGCCTCCTCATGCTCTACTTCCCCCTCGCGTACATGCTCGTGTTCTCCATCTCGCTCGCGCGTTTGATATACGACATGGTACACCACCGCACCAATCCTGTGCTGTCGCTCCTGTCCAACTGGATGACGATGGCCGTGGGCTTGATCGACGCGTTGACGTACGGGCTCGCAGAGTACCTTGTCCGCAGGAGGGTGCGGCGCAAGATGCCAGATCGGCTCGGGTAGTGGGGGGTTACGGACACTGTACTGTGTACTGTTAGAGGGTTATGCAGGTTTGCTTCTGGGCGGTAGGCACTGCCACCCGCGGGGGTGCGCAAGGTGGTGGGCACGCACAGGCCGCTTGGCCACACACCCCGTGGAGCGTCGCCGTCCCTCAACACAGCCAACAACCTCCACAACCGACCCCGCGCAACCTAGCAATGCATGCCCCAACGAGTCCCGACCATCGCGACGTGCACTGCTTGCTGCACTCATGCATAAAGTCGCGACGCCGCGACGATCACGACAACATCGGCATTGCTCGGCGTACGAGTAGTGCAGTGCATCCGTGCCTGGCGAAAACCACGTGGCATGACGCCATGCCGCGCCGGCCAGGCCGGGCAGCGCACAGTCATCGCCCGGCACATGCGGCACACCCACGGCACTCTGCAATCGGCGCGGCGGCTGCTCGAGTGGCAAACGCGCGGCCTCGGCACACAAAGTGGCATCACACCGGCATCGCACTACTTAACATCGACACGGCAGTCACTCTCGCCCTCACCATCACTCACCACTCTGTGACAACCCCAACCAGCACCATGACCTAACCAAGCGATGATAACCCGACACACATCCACATCGCTCAGTACGCTGCTGCGCAAGGCAGCGGCGTCGCTGCGCGCGCCCAAGCCGGCGGCCCAGCTGAATGCCAGGCTGCGGCTCGCGCTCTCGCGCGCCCTCCACACGACCTTCACGTCGCTCTCGACCCCGGCACATGCGCTGCCTACCGGCAACGCCATCCCGGCCCGCCTCACCTCGTACGCCACACACACCGCATACAAGCCCTTCAACGGCGCGTTCCGCCGCACGACGTTCCGCCCGAACGCGCGCACGCCGCGCGGGCCAGCCATCCAGGCCAACACGGGGCTTGGGGCCGCGCGCAACTTCTCTACTGTCCCCCCGTCTGGCGCGTTCGCGGGCAGCGGCGCAACGGGTAACGTGCCCGTTGTGCTGCGCGCCTTTGCCAACATCTTCGACGAGGACGGCGACGCCGCGCTCCCCCGCGCAGCGAGGTACGTCCCCTACACCCGCCCTTCGCGCTCCGAGCGCCGCCGCGCCGCGGGCCTCCGCGCCCCCCGCCGCAAGAACGTGCACACGCGCACTGCTAGCACCGCGTCGGACCGCAGCGCCATCCTCCGTGAGCTCGGCCACTACTTCCCCCTCGGCTCCATTGTCGCCGAGGACGACGCCGTCCCGCTCCCGCCTACGCCCGAGGCCCTCGTCACCCCCGGCACTGTGAGCACGCTTGCGCTGCCACTCGCGCAGAACCTCAGCCTGCTGCTCGCGCCGACGCCGACGGTGCCGTATGCCGATGCCGAGATTGGCGTGGCCATACTCGCGCGCCTGACGCACGGGATTCTACCACTGCACGAAGCGTACCGCTACGGCTCGAACCGCGTCATTCCGCTCCTTGCGCGCTTGGAAGCGCTGGGCGTGATGGACCCGCTTAATGGCGGACCCGGGGTCGCGGTCGAGATCACGACCGATCACCATGGCAACCTCGACATCTTGCGGATCACGTTTGCCGACCGCGCGTCCAGTGACATCCTCGCGCTGCTCGGTGACACGCTCGACGTCGACGGCGGCATGTGGTGGGCCATGTCGGAGCGCAAGACTGCCCGCCCGCTCACCGAGACGGAGGAGAGCCAGATCATGGAGGTGTGGGACGATGCGCCGCGGCCCGCGGCGTCGCGCCACTCGACCGCCTCGTCGGTCCACGAGCTCATCATGCCCACGCTCGACCTGTCCATGGTCCCGACTGTCGTTCCTAGCTCTGCTTCGGACGCCTCGTGGCCGCCCTCGCCCGCCTTGTCGGCAGCCTCGTTCCCCAACTCGTCCGGCACGTCCACCCCAGCTTCGTTCGACCACCTCGAGCTTCACTCGAGCTGGACGAGCTCGCCGTCCAACCCTGCCTCGCTGCTGTCGTCCATCGCGGACAGCTTCAGCGACGTCAGCGACGACGGCTGGTCCGTGTCCCCCAGCGACGAGGACCAGGACGTCGCGTCGGCATGGGCCGACGACTCAGACACCGACTCTGCCGAGGTCGAGGACGTGATTGCTGCTTCTTGGGAGACGCGCGGGTTCGGTCTCATGCAGCCGTGGTAAAAACAAGCTTCTTTGTTCGCCTTGTTCGTTGTAGTGACGTCTTTCGCCAGTGAATGCAGACATGATTTTGTGCCAAAGGTCGTTGATGCAGTTGGCTTGACCTCTGTGAGGGTGTCTAATGCCACTTGTGACCGTGATCTTGTCGAGCTTGTTGTGCAGATGCTGTGGGGACACAAAGGCAGTGAGAGGGCGCCGCACAGGCGCAAAGAAGAGCTACAGAACAATAGCACGCATCCACATCCACACAGATCGGCATTACAATTTCCCATTGTATTTTATGCTAATGACCTTCTCAGCCTTTGTAATAACCACGTGACTTTATTACAACCACATTCTTCCAATTAGCCTCCACCTCAGCGCCGACTTGCTCTCGCAACAATCTCGTCGTCGGCCCTCTGGCTGCTCGCTCTGCTTTCGGCCCGCTGCATCCCTCCAACTCGACTTGTTCTCCATTGTCCATACCACCTCGCGTCAACCACTCGCCTACACCCCTCTTACGGTCATCTTAAAACGTAGCAACTATCTCACCCGCATCTTGTATCGCCACCCGTATCCACAGCATCACCAGCACCAGCGACCCATAACATCCCCTCATCCACAATGTCCCCATCAAGGACAGAGTGGCATCACGACGCGGGGCCGAGCAACGGCGAGCGGCGGCGGAGCGTGAGCCCCTCGAAGCGGTCCTACTCGTCCCCCACGAAGAGCTTGGCGCCATTACCCGCCGGGCTGCCCGCCAAGCCCGACTGGTCGGCGCCTGGTTCTGGCGAGCCGCGCCGCGACCCACCGCCGATGTCCAGCACGAGCACGAGCAGCGGCGGCCGCTCACCGCGGCGTTTCCACTCGCACCCGCAGGACAGGCCAGCACACCCTCACCCCCAGGACAGACCGCATAACGACCGGCCTCCCCACGGCGACAGACCGCACCTTGGCAGGCCAGAGTGGGACAACCGCCGAGAGCCACCACGCGAGCCGCCCCGCGACCGTCACCATGCCGACGAGTGGCGCCCATCAGGAGACTGGGATCGCGAGCGTCAAGGAGTAGGAGGCGGAGGAGGAGGATATCGCTCGCCCCCGCGCCATGGCGGCCGGTTCTCACCCCGCCGGGACGACGACCGCCGGCACGGGGGGTACGGAGGACCAGGAGGGCCGCGAGGGTTCCCCCCTTACGGCGAGCGCGACCGTTACGACGACCGAGACAGGTACGACGACCGTCAGCGATACGACAGTCGTGACAGGCGACCCGAGTCGCGGTATGACGACAGGTACGACGACCGCCGGTACGACCGACGTCCTGGCGGGTACGATGGCCCAGGAGGAGGAGGAGGCGGCGGCGGCGGCGGCCCGGGGTACCGCGACGAGCCGCCGCGTGGGCGCAGGCGGACTCCGTCGCCTTTGCCACTGGCTCAGCGTCTTTCAAGCCCGAAGAAGAACGACGAGCCAGAAGAGGGCGAGATTGGCGACGAGGCGCCGCCCCCGCCCCCGCCGAAGGCAGAGAGCACGAGGCCGCCGACTCCGCCTGCCGACGACCCCCCTCCGCCTCCGCCTCCAGCGTCACCTCCTCCCCCGCCCCCGCCGCCTGCAGACTCGCCACCGCCTCCGCCTGCTCCTCCCGCAGAGGAGGAGCCTTCACCGGCACCCAAGCCAAAGGCCCTGGACGCCAAGGCGCCCGCATATGTGCCCCGGCCGTCGGCGCCGAACCGCAATCTTATCGAGCCCACCACGCGCGTGTCGACGCCAGTGGTGAGAGAAGGCGAGACGCCATCCCGACCCGAGCCCAAGGTGTTCCGCTTCCCGACTGCCGCGCAAGAGTCTGCAGCCTTCAACCGCGAGTTTATTGGTACGACCACTCTGGCGGCGTACGACGTTGGCACCAAGCTCGGCGAGGGAACATTTGGGTGAGTTGATCTTTGTGGCTGAGCTGACCCCCAGTGTCGTCACAAAAGCTATCGAGCTTGCCACCAAGCGCCCGGTCGCGCTGAAGAAGCTCATTACGCACAACCCCCGCGATGGTGTATCTGTCACGACCGTGCGCGAGATTAAGATCCTGAAGGAGTTGAACCACAAGAACGTGGTGCCGATTCTTGACATGGTGGTCGAGAGGAGTGAGTTTGGGCTAGGGGACTTTGCTGACCGGGCCAGAAGCAGCAAAGGATCGCAGTTACCGCAGCGAGGTGTTCATGGTCTTCCCGTTCATGGAGCACGATCTGTGCGGTTTGCTCCTCAACAAGGACTTCAAGATCATGCACTCCACGCAGAAACTCATCTTCAAGCAGATCCTCGAGGGGCTGTTCTACATGCACAGCAACAACATTATCCACCGTGACTTGAAAACCGCCAACATTCTTGTCGGAAAGGATGGCCACGCAATGATCGCCGACTTTGGCCTTGCGCGCACCCTGGGTGTCGAGCCGCTACCAAAGCACGGCGAGTACGAGTACACCAACCTGGTGGTGACACGCTGGTACCGTGCCCCAGAGCTGCTCCTCGGCATGAAGAATTACGGCACGGCTGTCGACATGTGGTCGATGGGCTGCATCCTGGGAGAGATGTACTACCGCAACCCGATTTTCCCCGGCGAGACGGACGAGGACCAGCTGTTCAAAATCTTTGGACGTGTCGGGCCACCGTCAGAGGTCAACTGGCCTGGGTGGAGGGAGCTGCCGGGCTTTAACGGCAAGGGCCACGAGCTGGACCAGCCATGGGAGAAGACGCACAGAGATCACAAGTCGCTGCTACTTTACGCCAAGGACTGGGGGTGAGTGGGGAAAGCGGGGAGATGGGGTCGAGCTGACTCTCGCAGAATGGACCGCGCCGGCGCAGACCTCTTGCTCAAGCTGCTGTTGCTCAACCCGGCCAAGCGGCCCACGGCGAGCGAGGCGCTCGACCATGTTTGGTTCTGGACGGGCCCAGCTGTCGCCAGGGTTGGAGCGTGAGTCCCGTGACTAGGACAAGGCGCTGATAGTCAGATTCCCCGCTCTCGAGTCCTCGCACGAGATGACGACGAGGCAGCGCGATGGGATTGTGGACGGACCTCCGCCACAGCAGGCTAAGCCTCCCGCATGGAGCAATGGACCTCGCCCGCAGCAGCCTCAGCCCGCGTTCCAGCAGAACCGCGGGCCACCACCCGGCATGGGCTTTGGCGGTGGAAGAGGACCAGGTGGGCCTCACGGCGGCCCTCCTCATGGCGGCCCACCTCCTGGCGGTCGACCATACGGTGGTCCTGGTGGTCCTGGTGGTCCTGGCGGCCCCGGTGGTCCTCCATTCCGCCCACCTGGGCCGGGACCAGGCGGCTTCCAGCCCCGTCCGCCGCTCGGCAATGGGCCAGGAGGCAACCGCGGGCCGGGCGGCGCCCCACCACCGCCGTTCAAGCTCGCCCCAGGCGGAGGAGGTGGTCTGCCCCCACGCCCAGGAGTACCTCCTCCTCCAGGTGGTCTACGTCTCGCGGGTGGCATGCGCCCGACGTCTGGTCCAAGCTTTGGTGGTGGTGGCGGCCCTCCGGGGAACAAGCGCCCGGGCGACGAGCAGTGGCGGCAGCAGGACAAGCGCCCGCGCAAGGACGCGGGGCTTCCGTATTAGTAGAGAGGTAGAGCATAGCATGGTGTATGGTAGGAAGCATTGTGGCAATCGTTGTTGTGGCGTGCCAAGGGCTTCGAGCAGTGGTTCTTCCGTCGGATGAGCCCACGAGGCGTTTCTAGCTCCACGAACCCTCTGTCTCACTCAACTCGGGCCTCGTCGCCAAGCTTCTGCCGTCCAGGCTGGGAGCTGCTGCACTGGCTGGGCACTCGGGTACGCGGTGACGCGGGTTAGTTGCGTCGCACAGACTGGTGATCGCGACGACAGGGGCCCGAGCGCAGCGGAACGGATGAGCGCCGGCTTGTGGCGGCGGCGGCGCGGCGGCGGCGCTATCAGGCAGCGTGTGTGCGCCACGGCCAGTATGCGCCGAGTGATAGCCGTAACGAAGGCCTTACCTTCAGGCCGTATCCTGCGCCAAAGGCTTACAGAACAGGACAGCGAACGCTATCGCACCATCTATCGGCCGCCACGCCGCCACGTAGGGGGCAGCCGTAGACGAACGAACGACGTTGCGATTCTCGCGAGCGAGGCACAAGTGTTTGTTTCGGACTGGCCGTGAGCTCCACCGGCTCTCACGAGTCATTAGGCCGGCGTAATAGAGTTGGCTACATAGCTATAAAGCAGCAATTATGATTCCGCCGGGGTAATGTGCGCTTGCGCTGATGTTTGTTGTGCCATTCACGCAACCAGACGCCGCACCTACGCACGCAGCCAGACCAGGTGAGCCGGCGCAACGCGGCAGTGCAAGTAGTCGCATCGTCCACCGCACAGCCCATATGAGATCCAGCAGATGAGATTCCAGCGGCTGGGCGCGGCGCGGCGCGGGCTCTGCGATCTGACTCTCTTGGCGCCGCAAAAGGCTGACTGTGTGTGCTGCTGCTGCTGCTGGCCCCACTACACTAGCTATTTCGGGGCGATACATTGACGACAGCGACGGGCAATGCAGCACAACGTCATGTGGTGGGTGGAGCAGAGGGAGCAGCATGAATCAATGAATGCATCAGCCAAGTTGCTGCGCGCGCCTACATCCAGCGTAGTGGTAGAAACGCCGCGAAGGGTGCCTGTTACCCTGCGCTGCCGGCAGCCTGGGTGGGTCAAGGGGGCCGGAGGAGAGCAGGGGTGGTGGTGGTGGCATTGCAGCCAAGGAGAAGCAGGGCCAAACCCTCTTTGCGCAGACTGTTTGGCGGCTCGTCTGGCTCGCATCCGCCGCCGCCGCAACAACCACGCAGCTTAGCTGCTTGGCTCTCTCGGCGACAGCAGTTGCATCCTCCCACTCCATCGCGACGGCTCTAGCTACACGACACACACAGATCGACGTCGACACTGCAACTACACCGCCTAAGAACACCGCACCATGGCCAGTGAGTAGATCGCGATCCTGTTGATGGCTGCCCGGCTGCGCGCGCGCTGCGCGTAATCCACCTACCTTTTCGCCCTGTCGTGCGTGCTCTCTTGCGTGAATTTCTCAGGGCGGGGGCGAGGGCGAGCGAGGAGCGAGAACGGGGGTGGTGTGCTCGAGATGCGGACTCCATACCTCGTCGCTGCTGCTACTGCTGCTGCTGCACAGACCGAGGCCCGAGTGGCCTGCCTGCTGCTGCTGCACGTACGTCCTGCCGGCGGTAGAGCAGGGCTGGCCGAGGACGACACCTTACCCTTGATTGCTGGACAAGCATCTCCTTTACTCGGGGTCGTCTGTGTCGATTTTCCCCTACCTCACCGCTATCACAACACAACACAACACACTTGTCCTCTACTCTACTCCATCACACACACACTAACATGGCCGAACCCTCTGCGCCGCCCTCTGCAGCCGTCACCAGCCCGCCTGTCGTGGTAACGACGACGACGTCGGAGCCGCCCATCGTCTCGTCTTCGACGACGACGACCTCGCACATCGAGTCGTCTACCACCACGACCGAGAGCAGCACGACCACGTCCGAGACGCCCTCGAGCACGACGACCACGTCGCACGAGCCGACCACCACCTCGGACACGACGACGACGAGCAGCAGCCCGCCCACGACGACGACAACGTCGAGCCCGCCCACGACCACCTCTGAGAGCATCTCCAACTCGCCCACCACCAGCGCGCCGACGACGAGCGCCCCGACGTCGGCCACCTCGTCCACGTCCGACGCGGGCCCCAGCATCCGCTACACGACCGTCGTGTACACCAACAGCAACGGTACGCACACTGCCACCAATGCCATCGGCGGTTCGGGCTCCTCGCACAGCAAGAACAACACTGGCGCAATTGTCGGCGGTGTCGTCGGTGGCGTGGGCGGCCTGCTCCTCCTCGGCGCGCTCGCCTGGTTCGTCATGTACAAGCGCCGCAGGCGCCGCGAGGTCGCGTTCGACGAGAAGATGTTCGACCCGCACATGAACACGCGCCACTCGGCCGCCGACCCGCTCGACCTCATCTCGCCGACTGTCCCCGTCGTCGGGGACGAGGCGCACGTCGAGCCCTTCACCTACGACGGCGGCTACTCGCACTCGGGCGAGCACGACGGCGGGTACGACGCGTACGGCCAGCCCCAGTCGCAGCAGCAGCACCTGTCGATGCCCGACCACCGAGACTACATGGGCTACAACGGGCACACGGACAACCCGTACGCTGCTGGCGCTTACGCTGCCGGCGTCGGTGCCGCCGGTGCGGCGGGCATCGGCGCGGGCGCCGCATACGCACAGCACGAGTACGCCGACGACCCGTACGCCGCCGCGCCCATGACTCCCGCTGCGGCCGCCAAGGCGCGCGAGGCGCAGGCCGAGGCCGCGCGCCAGCAGTACGCCGCCGGCTCGTCGGGCCACGACGGCCGCCCCCCGAGCAGCCAGTACAGCACGGGCGGCGAGACGGGCGAGTTCCACGACGCGCAGCAGTACCAGCAGCACCAGCAGCAGTTTGCCGAGCCGCCCCTCAGCCCCGGTGGCAGCGCCGGCTCGCCGCCCGCGACTGGCGACCGCTCGTCGAGGATATACCAGCACACGGACATGCTGTCCGAGGGCGAGGGAGGCGGTGAGGACATCAACGAGATCCCCCCGACGTATGCGTCCATCCCGAGGCCCCAGTAGCGTGCGTGCCACAACAAACTTGCTGGCAGCGGACGAAACGCGAACGCGCCCCCAGACGGACAATGTATCAGTAGTGTACTTCACCTCCATTAGGACCTGAATGCAGTGCAGAGTTAGATTAGCTGGTTGCCGCGGTCGTGGTATTGCGGTCGGCATGGCCGGCATGGCTGGGGGGTTTGACGGCGACGTGGCTCGGGGCGGCGATCTACAGACTAAGGTTGCCCGCGTCCCGGTGCCAGCCGCGTAGCCTCGGCAACCGCCACACTCGCTGCCACGCAACAGCCGCAGCCGCACTACGGTTGATCCAATAGTGCATGCAGATAGATGGGTTTGGTGGTTTCTAAGCGTAATGTCGTCACTAAGTGTGGGAGTGGAGAGGGAGGGAGGGGGGGAGGGGGAGAGGAAGAGGGTGTGTAGCTGCGGGGCAGCTTTCGGTAGAAGGAAGGCGCAAGGCGCCAAGAATCCCGTAGTACTAGTTCTACGTATGATCAACGGTGCACGAGGCCTCGCCTACTCGCTCACGCTCCTGAACGTGCGGTATACCTTGGAGCTGGTGACACCAAAGCCGACAGTCACGGCAAAGATAAGCGCGACGTCAACCGCGAGCAGGATGATGCCCGCAATCATGAAGCGTGGGGCGAACACCTTCCACACCATGAGGTGGCGGCGGAGCCATGCCGATGTGACGGCCGATGCGAGGGTGATGGTGGCAAAGTAAGTGATGAACGCGAGCGCGAGCTGGACACTGTGCGCGAGGACCGGCACCGACTGGTTGGGGCGGGGCGACACGTTCCAGATGGCCACGAGCGGCACGGCCATGGCCACGAGAAGCAGAGGGCCGATCGTGTTGAGGCCGACGAGGGCTGGGGACCAGGGGTATGTGACTGTCTCGAAGCCGACAAAGGCCGCCTTCCACTGGATCGACGCAAACACGGCCTGGTGGCCCGTTGTGAAGAACGCCAAAAGGGCCAGGAGGGCGAGCGGGACCGCGTCGGTGAACGACGGGCGGACGAGCGCGTTGCTCGGGCCGTCGAACGCGCCCGGGCTGGCAGAGTTGGCGAACTGAAGCTTCATGACGATCGAGTCGCGCTGGGCGTCGATCAACTCGACGTATAGCAGAATCGCAACAAGCACGAGGCAGAGGACGACCTGTCCAGCCGAGGCGGACACGAGGTGGACGACCGAGAAGATGATGAGGAGGAAGAGGAGGTACGTCGAGCCGTACGAGTTGCCAAAGCCGTACACGCCGACCTCTTCCTCGCCAGTCGCCTGGTCGGCCGTCTTGACAACGTCGATGCACAGGCCCGAGTTGTACCACAAGTGCGGGAGGAGTCCGAGGGACGCGCCGAGAGAGACGCGTGCGATCCAGAGTTTCATGATCTTGACGAGGGGAATACGGTCAGGCTGGAGGCCGTCCCAGGTCTCCATCCACTCGAAGACCCAGTAGAGGGTGTTGACGATGATGAGGACACGCCACACGGCGGCGATGAAGAATGGCGCGGGACCGTTGTAGCTCTTGGACCAAGAAAGGACCACGGCAACGACACGGGGGAGGAACATGAGCGCAGCGACCGGCGCCATGTAGAGGCCCCAGTCGGATGGGCCACCCGATGGACCGTAGAAGGTCACGCGGCAGTACGGCTGCTGCTCCTCGCGGCAGATGGTGCTGAATCCCATCGCGCGGGCGATGATGGCCAGGCCAAGCGAGTAGAGAAGGATGCGGAGGCGGAGCGAGGCCATGGGCGCGAGGAGAGCACGCCAGAGGCTGACGAGCACGATCGAAACGAGGAGGAAGCCGACCATGCGGTCCTCCCACATGACGAACGAGTTGGACGCGAACGACACCGCGTGGAGAATGAGGACGGCTGGGCCGATCGCCTGGCTGAGCGTAACCGAGCGCCACGACGTCTTGCGGTCCCTAAACACCAGGGGAAGGGCGAGGAGGAGGGAAGCAATGGCGGCTGTCGAGACGAAGAACGTCTTGATCGCGACAGCGGGGTCGCGGGTGTACACGCCGGCAACGGTGCCAACGACACTGCTCGTGATACCGCCAGTGGTGATGGCAGTGTCGAGAGCAAGACGCACGTAGTCGTCCCACTTGGGCCCGCTGTTGCGCACGCCGAGGTAGAGTGCGACCGTGGCGGCGACGCTGAGCGCGAGGAGGACGATACCGGCGATGATGTGCGGGACGGAGAACTGCGCCCAGAGAGCACGGAGGTTCTCGAGCGCAACCTGCGCGATGCGGCGGTTGTGGGTAATCTTGCTGGCGAGGTCGTCACCGGCAGTAGAACGCTTGGTGACGGTGTCCACGGCCCAGACGACATCACGGTTGTCGTACTCCTTGACGTAGCGGGCGATCTGCTCCGCGTTGACACGCGTGGCCGTCTCGAGGGTCTCAAGGGAGCCCGAGAAAAGCTCGGGGATGACAGATCCGAGGTTGTTGAACGGGATAGGGAGGCCGAGGGCGAGGGAGAGCGTGGGGACGAGGTCGATCTGGTCGACGTGGCGGAGCGACTCCTTGGAGCCGGGGAAGGTGTAACGGGGCCAGTCAAACTCGGAGCTCGCACCCTGCGCAAGCGGCTTGCCCTTGGAGTAGATCCAGAGCGCGGCCGAGGTCTCGAGCTCCGAGTCACCGCCGTGGTCGCCCTTGGTCGTCATGCCGTGGTCACCGAGGACGACAAGGAGTGTGTCGTCGTCGAGCTTGTCAACGACGTCGCGGAGGACAGTGTCCATCTGCGCGAGCTTGGTGCGCATAGTCTCGCGCTCAGGGCCGACACGGTGTCCGACGTGGTCGACACCGAGGAAGTGGCCGATGAGGAAGTCCCACTGCGTCGAGTTGTCGGGGTGCAGCAGCGGGAAGATGTGCTCGATGACGCCGTTGTCGACCGTGTGCAGGTCCTCGACGTTAAACGAGTCGTAGGGGTAAGCCTGCGAGAAGGACGAAGGGAAGAGGTTGAGCCATGTGTCGTCGCCCATGAAGACGACCGACTTGTTCGCAGCGTTCAGCTGGGAAATCAGGCTGTCCTCCTCGATGGCCGTCGAGGCGAAGTTGGCCCCGGCGTCAATGAACGTAGGCAGCGAACCCGTCGTGATGGCCTTGAGGCGCTGCATGGTCGTCGTAGGTGGGTCGGAGAACGAGTTGAAGATGAGCGAGTGGCCGGGCTGCGAGGCGGTGAGCTCGGCGGGGAGGGTGAGGACGCCATGGTGGTTGTCCGACTTGGGCGAGGGGTGGTGGGGCGAGATGAAGTCTGTCCGCAGCGCGTCAATGATGATGAGCACGGCCTTGGAGTGGGTCGCGGGGAGGGGCGCGTCGCCAGCTTGCTTGTACGGGGCGGCAACGTCGGGAATGACGAGCCGCGTGAGGAGGAAGCCGTGCGTGAAGACGCCGAGGCCGACCAGGTGGATAAAGGTAACAAAGGTCAAGAGGAGGGCCGCGAGGGAGAGCTTTGACAGCCCGGCGATCCAGCTCGACGCGTTGGTGCGCGCGCGCGCGGTGGGCTCGGCCATGCTGATGAGAGCGGTGAAGGAGTGGGGTATCCACAGAGATGCTGTTTGTGACGATGTGCGATGGCGGCGCGCGCGATGACGATGCTTGCTGCCAGCCAAAAAGTCAAGGACCGCGGTCGTGACCGCGTCGACCCCGCGAGGAAACCACGCGAAGGGCAAACGCACACCTTGCCTCCACCCAGGGCCAACAGCCTTAATCCATTCCTAATCACGCTTAATCCAATTAGAATTCGGCCGTGTCGCCGCTAATCAATCCTCGTCACGCGCATATCAAACGTGCTTGCATCACGCCTTGCCGCCCATCCAGCCAGCGCCCACCGGCCCGACTTTTGTGGCTCACGCAACCGTCCAAGGCTCCAACCCTCCCTCATCTCCCACTTTCCATCGTCTTCTCCACCGACAGAAAAGTGGGCTACAGCAACATGCCCGCCCAACCCGCCGCTGCTGGCGGTACCGCCGCGGCCGCCGCGCCTGCGCAGGACAACAACCAGTTGTGGACGATCGCGAGGATGGTCGGCACGTTCTTGGCGGTCCAGGCTGGTGAGTGGGACGAGGAGGGAGTGATGGAGGACTGGGTGGAGGTGTAGACCCATGTGAGCACAGCGAGATGGCCTCCGAGAAGAGAGCTACTCGCGCAGCAGGGAGAGTCGGCGGGGCTCGTTGGCGGTGGGCCCAGCTGGGGAGGACGTAGTCGAGATGCCGTCCTCGCCGTCCTCGTGAGAGATGCGACAGAAGGCGCTGTGCTCACTATCCGTGCCACGCTCACACCTCAGTTTCCAAGTACGGCATGGAGTACTTTGGCTTCGCGCCCAAGTCGGCCCCCGCCGCCCCAGCTGTCGAGGTGAACGGCACCGCCGGCGCCGAGTCTGCTGTTGCCGCCAACATGTCCGCACCGTTCGGCGGCGCGACCGAGGCCACGTCCGCCTGGGAGACTGGCACGCCATTCTCGGCGCTCCTCTACTTCTCGACGCTGGTCGACCCCCTCGACGTCGCGTCCGAGGTCAAGCCGACCGTCGTGTGGGACGGGCTCACGTTCGGCGGGTGGAAGGAGGTGCGCGAGGAGGACCTGGTGCTCGACGTGCCCGACTCGGTGCGCTCGCACAACGGGTCGTGGTATGTCGACATTCTGCTCGTCAAGGGCGGCGGCGACAGCCCTGCTGGCAAGGACGGTGCTGATGTCGCCCACCACCGCAAGGGTGAGTAATGCCACCTTGGGGCTCTGCTGACGCAGCCAGAGCTCACCCGCTGGATGCCCAAGCGCCGCGTGCGTAAGGAGAAGTCGCTGCTCGCCAAGGACGGCGAGGAGGAGCACAAGGAGGAAGAGGTTGTTGAGGATAAAGGTGCTCGCACCATCCTCGCCCACTGGGCGCGCAACCTCACCGTCACGGTCGTCTCGGACGCCGGCGAGGTCAACCTCGCCCAGATGCCGCCCACCGCCACGCCGTTCTACAACCTCCTGGAGAACGCTGACGGCGAGCCGATCCTCGCGGCGGACGGCAAGGCGACCTACTACCCTCCCATCTTCCCCAACGACTTCTGGCTCCTCAAGGAGAACATGGCCGAGATCAACGAGACGACGCCGACGGTTCCCCTGCGCGTGACGTACCAGGCTATCGGCCACATCAAGTTCAACATCTTCTCGTCGATGACGGTCAGCTTTGAGCAGGCATCTCAGCAGCAGGGTGGCGGCGCCGAGATGGACGAGGTCAAGCGCATGCTTACCGAGACCAACCCAATTCTGCTCGTCACGACAGTCATTGTTACCATCCTCCACATGGTGTTCGAGTTCCTCGCGTTCAGCTCGGACGTGAGCCACTGGCGCAAGAAGGACCGTGACCTCGTTGGCGTGTCGCTCCGCACCATCCTCACCAACTGCTTTGTCCAGCTCGTCATCCTCCTCTACCTCCACGACTCGTCCGAGGAGACGTCGTTGATGATCCTCTTCACCCAGGGCATTGGCCTCCTTATCGAGGCCTGGAAGATCACCAAGATTGTCGACATCAAGGTGCACAAGGATGACACCTCGATCATCGGCTACAAGGTCACGTTTGAGGACAAGCACGAGCTCAGCGAGGACGAGAAGAAGACGCAGGAGTACGACAAGCTCGCCTTCAAGATTGTGTCTTACTTTGCCATCCCGCTGCTCATCGGCTACGCCATCTACTCGCTCAACTACAAGACGCACCGCAGCTGGTACTCGTTCATTGTGACGACGCTTGCGCAGGCCATCTACATGTTTGGCTTTGTGCAGCTCATCCCGCAGCTCATCATCAACTACAAGCTCAAGAGCGTGGCGCACATGCCGTGAGTCGTGTTAGGGCATCGGCGAATCCTTACTAACACACCACCCAGCATGAAGGCCATGGTCTACAAGGTCCTGTCCACCGTCGTCGACGACTTCTTCGCCTTCTGCATCAAGATGCCCTGGCTCCACCGCCTGGCATGCTTCCGTGATGACGCCGTGTTCGTTGTTCTTCTCTACCAGCGCTGGATCTACCGCATCGACTACAGCCGTGTCAATGAGTACGGCCAGCTCGACGAGGCCAAGGCCGAGGAGGAGAAGGGCGGCGATGACAAGGGTGACGCCAAGGACGAGAAGAAGGGCAAGAAGAACCCCGAGTCGAAGAAGAACAAGTAGGCGCGTGGTGTTGCGCCTACTACCCTCCCCCCCTCTCTCCCCACCCCATCCCTTTCTCTAGACTCATCGCATACCCCATGTCTCGATGCTATGCATATCTTGGTCTAATCCTACACTGTACAGGGAGATGGTCGCGAGATGTAGGGGGCGGTGGCTCACTTGCCATCCCTCGCCTTCTTAAAGTTGTCGATCCACTCGCGCTCCTCCTTGCCGCGGACAAGCACGACGAAGCTGAGCAAGCCGTCGCGCAGAACCACACCGTCGCGCGGCTTGCCGTCCTTGGGCGGCAGCTGGGCCTTGGCGAGCACCTCGCGGAGGGTGATCTCCTTGCCGACCTTGAGGAGGCGCTTCTGCGCCGTCTCGACATACACGGCCAAGTTGTCGACGTAGTACTCGTGCTTGTTGTCCCACTCAGACCAAGGGGGCGGCGATGTCGAGCTAGCCGTCTTGGGGAAAATCGCGCCGAGCTGGTCCTCGAAGGAGGTGTCCTCGTGGAAGTGGGTGATGAGGTCGCTCGTGTTGTGCTGCGGGTAGAGCAGGAACACGGGGAAGATGAGCGGCGTGTTAGCTGGCGGGGGGACCCACGCCTCGGCCTTGGACGGCGGGTAGAGCGGAATGTCGGGCACGGCGGCGGGGTCAAAGTCGAGCGGGTGGGGGTTGTCGGGCGGCGACGCGCTCTTGAGGAGCACGAGGCCGTGGGCTACGATCGCGCGGTGGAGCGCCGCTCTTTGGAGGGGCGCGCGGCGCTCGCGCTCCGCGTTGCCGAGAACACGCCGCTTCGAGCCCTCGCACAGCGTCTCGAGCTCGGCCCAAGCCTTGTTTTTGTCTTCGCCCTTGAGCGCGCGCCCGCGCGTGATGACGTCCTCCGCCTCGTCCCACTTGTCCAGCGCGACGAGCGCCTGCGCGGCGCGGTACAGCGCCTTGGGCGGCGCGTCCGTGCCCAGCGTGGCCGAGAGCGCGATGATCGCCGACGTGTCCTTGAGTACCTGGCCATAGTTGCGCAAGGCGACATTGCACGCCGCGCGGTTGTTGAGCAGACTCGTGCGCAGTGCCGGGTCCTTCGGAGCAGCGTCCAGGCCCTGCGTGTACGCTGCCACGGCATCCTTGTACGACTTTTGCGCGTACAGCTCGTTGCCGTGGTTCTTGAAGTTGAGGGCGACCTCTGCGCGCGGGGTCAGCACAAACGCGGCCAGCAGCAACAACACGGCACTCACCATCCCCGTCACCATCAAACACGAGCGTCTTCAACGCCTCAAGCACATAGTCGTCCTCCATGCCCACCGGCGTCTCCTTCATGAACAGCGGCGTCGAGTCCAACACCTTCTGGAACTCGTCGTACGTGACGGGCTTGCGTTCTTTCGCCGCAGGGCCCGAGGCGGCGCGCGCAGAGGTCATGGCGCCGAGGATCTTGTCGATCGAGTCGGGCGCGGGGGCGGCGTCGGCGGCGCTTGAGCCGGCGCTGGTTCTCTCAGGTTTTGTCGTTTCCGCCATCGTGTACTGATACTGGTGTTTGTTGTTGTTGCGACGTCAAAATCTCACTCACCCCGCCTTGATCATCTTTTGCGAGATGGAGACTTCGAGAACGGGGCCCCGGCGCACGTGGCGCCGAGAGCGATTTCGACGTCACTGGCGAGTGAGTGAGCAAAGTCGAGCCGACGCAAAGGTTGCCATTGCAACAACCCATACCACACCACCACCATGGCAGCAGCAGCAGCAGCAGCTCGTACTGCCCCGATCCAGGTCATCAAGCGCGTGTGGGAGCGCATCGCGCCGCTCTCGCTCGCCGAGACGAGCTGGGACAATGTGAGCGGCTTTCTTTCTTTCTTTCTTCCCTTGGCTCGGTCGCTCACCCCGCCCGCCCAGGTCGGCATCATTGTCGAGGCGCCCTTCCCCAGCGCCGAGGCGAAGCAGGTGCTCCTGACGATTGAGTGCGTCGTCTCCCTGCATAGTAATGCTAACGCGCGCCAGCCTCACGCCCGCCGTGTGCGCCGAGGCGCTCGCCCTCCCCTCGTGCTCGGCCGTCATCGCGTACCACCCGCCCGTCTTCCGCGCGCTCAAGCAGCTGACGCTGTCGGACCCGCTGCAGGCGTCGCTCCTCAAGCTCGCCGCGCGCGGCATCTCGGTATTCTCGCCCCATACCAGCCTGGACGCGACGCCAAAGGGCATCAACACGTGGCTCGTGGAGCCGTTCCTCCCCATCGCGGCCAGCTCCGCGCCAGTCGAGGCGTCCTCCCCGGTCCCCGAGGGATTCGAGGGCGCCGGCATGGGCAAGGTTGTCACGCTCAAGCAGAGCTTGCCGGTCGACGAGGTGGTGCAGCTCGTCAAGAAGCACCTCGGGCTCGCGCACGTCCAGCTCGCGACCCCGGCCACGGCCAAGCCCATCTCCAGCATCGCGGTGTGTGCCGGTTCCGGCGGCTCGGTGCTCCGCGGGGTCAAGGCCGACCTCCTCATCACGGGCGAGATGTCGCACCACGAGGTGCTGTCATTCATCGCGAATGGCCAGTCGGTCATCCTCGCAAACCACTCCAACACTGAGCGGCCTTACCTCGCTGCAGTGCTCCGCGGCTGGCTCGAGAAGGAGCTCAACGCCGAGGCCGAGAAGGGATGGGAGGTCATTGTTAGCAAGGTCGACGCCGACCCCCTGCGTGTTGTTTAAACATGCATGATATGAGGTGGTAATGCAAGAGTCTATGTGGTGTGTCTCGTATTATGAGGCTGTTGTTACACCTCCCTCGTCGTCGTTAATGCCGCCTCGCTACTCTCCCTCGAAAATCTCCCCATTCAGTCCGTCCTCCACAGCTTCCCAGTCCACCCCAGTGTCCGCATACACGCCTTCAAACGTGTCGATGCTTGCGCGCGAGAAGAATGTCGAGAGCTGCTGCAGGCTGGTCAGAGTCTTCAGACCCTTCAGGTGCGGTCGCCGCAAGCCCGTAAGGTGGTTCTGGTCGCACGGCACTGTTGGCGTCGCGGGTGACACTGGCCCCAGTTCTGCGAGAACCTCCGCCAGCCGGTCCATCAGCGCCTCGGGACTGTAGTCTTCGGGCGGGTACGCCGCGTCGGTCGTATCCGTGACAAAGATCCATTGGTGAATCTGGAAGTCCTCGCTCTGGATGACGAGCAACAGGTCGAGGAACTTTGAGGCCGCGAGCACGAGCAGCAGGTCCTCAGATCCGTCGGCGGGCGGGTCGTCCATTGTCGACTCGAGCACACGCAACAGCTCGGCGAGGATGATGGGCCAGAAGTTGGTCAGGTGCTGCGGGCTGTAGCGGCACATCATCACGCGCAAGCACAAGTACACCTCGCTGTGGACGCGGGGCGAGACAATGGTGGTACGCAGGATCTCCACCAGCTTCTCCTGGATCATGGGGAGTTGAGCGAGGAAGTGGTTCCGCTCCGCGGCCAGGAGAACCACTGACAAGCGGCGAAGGTTGAGCGACCGCGAGACCGTCTCCAGTTCACGGTTGGTGAAGATGTTGGCGGAGGGCGCGGCCGAGATACGGCCTAGGAGGTCGATCAACCTCTCCTTGTCACTATCGAACAGCGCGCGCACCAGAGGCTTCCAAGTGCCCGAGTCCTCTGGTTTAATCTTGAAGAACCGGTTGTCGTTGAACGCGTCACCGATCGGCAGGCGCCACGACTTGACCGCCGGTGGGATTTTTGTCATCTCCCGGAGTAGATTGAGCACCGCCTTGTCCACCTTGTTCTGCTTGAAGGCAGGAACAATCATGTTGGACGATACAGTGCTGCAGACAGACGACACGCGGTCATTGTCGACTAGCAGCGTGCGTAGGTTCGGAAGCACGGGGTTGGCAATGAACTGGTAGATGGTGTCGACACCAGTGGCCTCCTCCGAAGTCTTCTCCGCATCTCTTGATGCCCGAGAGCGCGAGCGTCTCCGGCCTCGTCTCCAGCTGACGCTGTCGCCCACCCTCGAAGAGTTGGTGACAACAGCATCGAGAACCTTGACGTAGGTGTCCTGCAGGTCCCTGCGCAGCCGCTTGTCCTCGAGCGCGCTGGTCGTAGAGACGATATGACCCAGGATCGTCAGGCATCTCAGGACAGGGAATAGCTGAGCCTTCGCATTGGGCGAGCTCGATTGGCTGAGCACGTCGCGCGAGTAACTGAACAGCGTGTTCCAGACCTGAATGGCAATGGGGCCCTCGAGACGGCTGATGTATGCCTCAAGGAAGGCCAGCAAGGCAGGGCTAGAGGCGTCGCTGATGGAGCCGCGGCCCTTGCCGCTCAGGTGCTCGCAGACAAGATCAACCACCTTCTGAGCCGTCGGCGCCAGTGTGTCGACGCAATCGAACAGATCGACGTCCTTGATATCCGTGGGGTGGGCAGCCCAGACCTGGATGCAGCTGCCGAGGATCTCGGAGGGTTGCGACTTGAACAGTTTCTCAAGCGCCTTGCGTGCTCTTGTCCGGGTGCGAGACATAATCTGGACCTTGGATGCCGTCAAGGAGCTCGACTGAGAATCGGCTTCGTCCGAGTCCGCAGTCACAGTCCAGGTAACAAGCAGAGCCTCCACAATGTCGTCGAGGTAGCGCGCCGCCTCGCACTTCTCAGCAGAGTCCTGAGGAGCCTCCACCGAAAACACGGTCGGGAGGTAACCCAACAGGCCGCCACCCTCGTGGTTCTGCCTGTCTCGGTCCTCGCTACGACGATGACCAGTCTTGCTACCAAGCACGACGGCAAGTCTCTCGAGCACGCCGATCAACATGATTGGCTCGGCCTCAGTGATCGTCGCGGGGACATCGGTGGCGGTCGAAACTTCAAACGTGTTTCGCAATTGAAGCATGGTCATGCGCAATTGCTCACAGAAGCAGTCGCACAGTGTTCGAAGATCCGCTGGCCTGTTCTCCAAGTGTGGGATCGTCATGAGCACAAAGTCGACCCAGTGTTGCAGGATGGGCCGGTTGCCAGGCGACGAGATGCCCACGATGATAAGGTCGACGAGGGACTGCTCGAACTGAGCTGCCGATTCGTCAGGCTGGACCGTTGGCTTCTCCGAGACGGAGTAACTCGACGAGGTGATGCGGTGTCCACGGCTCTTCTTGAATGCGTCATTTGTGCCCGCAATGGACGTGTGCAGGAGGTGAAGCATTGTGTTTTGAAGAGTCAGCCGGCGGTGTTGAGTCGCAGCGGTGAGCTTGTCGACGAGGGTCTTCTTGATGCGCAAGAGACACTTGACGGAAAGGTCGCCCCGGGAGACGAGGTGCTGAAGCAGCTCAAGTGCAGCCGACTGAACGCGGAGAGATAGTTGCTCTTCGGCCGAGTCTTTCAATAGTCTTGCGAGAATGTCGGTGAGCAAGTCGAGATACGTGTGAGTCTCGGCAAAGTTTTCCTCGACGTTGCGGACAAAGATGGCGTTGGGGGACTTGCGAGGCTCGGCCGACTGGCAGGCCTTGCTCAGGCCCTGTCCACCAAACCGGAAGAGGCTCGACAGGTTGGAGACCAGATATGTCACCTGAGATGCGTCGTCTAGTTTGCCATTGTTCCTGCTGATCATGGCGATCAGCCTCCGCAAGAGAGGATCGACCATTCTGAAGTACGACTTGAGATTGCAGCGCATCCAGGACTCGGACGCGCACAAGACCTGCGGGTCTTCGCTCTTGAGGCCGTCAAGGATCATTAACATTGGCACCTGGAAGATCTCGCCTGGAAGCATCGTGTCGTCTGATGTCAGCTAGATCCGTAATATCTTGCAAGCTCACCTGACTGGCGCCAGAGCACACCAAAGGCTGCAAACGCCTCTGTCTTGCCAGGAACAGCTGACATTCGTCTGGCAATCACGCTTTCCAGCGTATGTGGTTCTGCCAGTTGATTGTACTCCCAGATCAACTCAACCGCCCGAGCATGGTACGGTGCGGCATCGGGGGCGAGGTACCGGAACAATGAGTTCAAAACCGTCGTCATGACTGAATCAGTCGTGACAACGATAGGCGGTTGAAGAAGGCGGCAGCGGCTGGCGCGCAATGCAGCATCCACAAGGACGTCGACAACCGCAAATGAGCGAACCTGGAGCATTAGGTCAAGCCCTTTCATTGAACTCACCCGTCCCAGTCCAACAAGTACTGCTGCAATCCAGTCTGCGCCCTTAACCAGCGACAATGATGGCACCTCGCGGTCGATTAGCGTTCGAACCAGATCAACAGCCTTGAGGTCGAGCCCAGCCGCCCATTTGGATATGAGAGCTTGCTCGCACACTTTGAATGTCGTAGTGACGAGGCGCGGCACGACCTCTGTTTGAACCCGCTTCGCAGCCGATTCTAGCTTGAGCGGTGAGCCGAAAATGAGTGTCTCCAGTGGGGTGTCGCGGGTGCCCGCTTCCTCCACGGAGGCTCCTTGGGCGAAAACACTATCCGGGATGGCTGAAAGGAGGGCAGCAGCCAAGGCGAGCATATCCCCCAGAACCTTTGGATCCAACTTTTCGGTGATCGCTTTGAGCGAACGGTCAAAGAGGACCGGCAGGTAAACCGAGACAGTCTCTTCGTCTCGCTGCGGAATGGTTGATATCAACCATTGTGAGAATTTGACGTGCTCGGCTTTAGCCTCTGGCAACTCCTTGTCGATAGCGTCGAAGATCTGCTTCCACAGAACAGATGGTTCGATAGCTTCGTCGACCGCTACGGCCAGGCCTTGGATCTGAAGGGTCAACGGGATCGCCGCATGACAAGCTCACCTCCTCCGCGTGTTCTCCACTAGATGCGGCACGAATAGATTGCAATGCCGGGATAGCAAGATTCTCTGACAAGGATTCACCCAACTCCCACTTGTCAAGCAAGGCGAGGAAGACCTTGTACGGGGCTTGGCCCTCGGCAAAGTCGCTGGTGGTTGCTAGCTTCTCCATGTCTCTGGACAGCGTTTCTGACAACAGGGTCAACCCGTTGGCTTTGAAGTACTTGACTCGGTCCTCGGGAGACTCGGCAGTACCAAGGAACCATGCGTAGACTCGGCGGCTGAGTGAAACATCACGGGCAAGGACGACAGTGGTGACGGCACGTGTGAGGTGGGATCGGTCGTCCTCGGTTGCCTCCCTAGAAGCAGTCAGTATCTAGAGCCCATTGTCCCATTTCGAGCCACTCACTTCAGAATTGCCCCGTTCAAAGGCAATATCCTTTGAAGTAGATCAAGGCCTCCACGTCGCACGAGCATGTTGTCGTCACCGAGCACAGCCGCGACGCCTCTGATAACGAGCCCTGAATCTGTCGACGTCGCAAGGTCGGCTGGAGGTTCGGTCAACACTCGCGCGAGGTAGTTGAGCGCTGCCAAGCGGGATGCTGGACTGGAAATCATGACGAGAAAGATGGTCTGAAGGAAGAAGTGCGATGTGACGGCGTCGGAGAGCTTGTTCAGTAGCGCCAGGACCTGGTCGAAAAAGTCGCCTGTCTCCTCCTCCACGCCAGGCAAGAGCGCCAGTGTCAGCGCCTTGGTTGCCGGCCTCAGGTCGGACTTCAGTGGGAGATAGTAGCTCTCGTAGATGTTGATGAGTGCGGGGCGGACCGAGGTGGCGGCATTCTGGAAGAAAGGGAAGAGCCCAGACGACCAGATCAGGAGATCGCGGCGGAGACCATCGACCTGGATCGGTTAGAGGGCTTCTTACATATCCAACAATAACACCTACCCCGATGATGCTAAAGACGTAGGAATAGACGTCGAGTGCTCTTGCGTGCACACCCGACGGCAATGCTGGGTTGAGACATTGTGCCAGTCGCTTCGCCACGATGAGCTTTCGAGGGATCTCACTGTACGGCGGCGAAGGGGTCTGCAGCACCTTGAGCAGCCGACTGAGGAAGGAGATGAAGTCGGCCCATTCGTTGACACTCTCAAACGACTGAAGACACCGGTCGACCTGGGCAGCAAACTTCTTATACTTTGCGTCACTGGCGAGGAGGGAGGCGGCGGCGGCTGGGGCCATCAGTACGTGCACATGGCGGGATGGTCGATCCCAGATGAAACAGATAACGATATCTTCACCGCCACTGCTTGCTGCACGAGCAACACGAGCCACACGTCGGCGACCAGCAGTCCCTCCGTCACTCCGCCTCCTCCCCTGCCATTCACTCACCTCGTGCTGTCCGCCTCCTCTGTTCTGGAGTTGTCCTTCCTCCCGAGATGTCGTCCGCGTGCACTGTGACCATTTGCGCCGTCACCACTTGAGGCATTCCTGGGGCTGCTTCTTGTGATGTCGTGGAAGATGATCGTGGCCTGCCTGGGACCATGAGCTGCGCCAGCCTACCGTGGGACGCCGGCCGACGCAGGTTGCCTCCCTGGGTGCTTGAGAGGTTTGGTGCCCCTGGAAGTGGTAGGGACGTCGGTTGTGCCGGGCTAGCAGCACGGGTGTTTGATGTTGTCGCTGGTGCTGATGATGGCCCGGCGTCTGACCCGAACACGCCGAATGGGTTTGGCATTGTGCGATGGGGTTGTTGTTGTGGGTTGTTGGTGTTTTGTGGAGTGTGACGAAGGGGATGTTGTTGATGCAGCCGGCCTAAGTGTGCAGGCTACGATATGGGCCGTGACGCGGTGACGATGCGAAGTGTAGCAAGGGTGCACGGTGCCAGCCAGGCAGGCCGCCCACTTCGGCCAACTGTATGGGCGTACGGGGCGCTAGTGGGTGGCACGTGACGTCAACCCGAGCCGGGCAAGCAATGTGTGCCTTGATGCAACTTGTAATCGTCCGATCAAGTCAGTGCTCTCGTTTTGAATGGCTGGCAAACAGTAACACAAGCAAGCAACAACATTCCAACAACCACCACCCCCAAACCTACAACTCCACATCCAACACTCATTCTCTCACACAAACGACATCAACAGCAACGACCTCGACATTGAATACCCCAGCATCACACCCTATCCCCTCGCCCCCCTCCCTCCCCCATGACATTACAGCGTCATGCGTGTAGAGAACCTCGATGATGGGTTAAGGTACGCTTCAAACTCCTCACACCTCCCCCTTCCCCCCCTCCGCCTCGACTGCCAGCTCACCCACCCGCTCAGACTCGAATCGGCGTGGAACGAAGCCTTGAATTCATCAGTGGCCTACTTCCGCGCTCTCCTCTCCTCGTCGGGATCATCAGCATGGAAGCCCGTGTCGGTTCCCCCACAAGGCAGTGCCGGCCCCGTGCGGGATCCAACAAAGGCTCGGCCAACAGCACTAGGACGTATTACCGCCAGCGATGTCGTCGTCCACCGCCGTAACGGCAAGAGCGGCGAAGTGTTCCGGGCTGTTGTGGACGTCGATTGCGGAACAGATGTCAACATCGATACATTTAGAGTGTGTCTCGCGACCCCAGAGACAAGGCCACAATGTGAGTCCGGCGATGACGGAGGGATGCAGCAGCGGTGGCAAGATTCTTGCAGTCGCAACGAGCTGGAGGCCGCTGAGCGGGCAACGCTGTCCCTTCGATGGCATGCACAGGCAAGATCATGGGCCGAAGCCTTGTTGAAGCCGTTGGGGGCAGTGGAGCCATCCCATCCTTCTCGTCAAATCGACAAGCAGCTGACCTATTGTTCAGGGGATCGCATGGTCGAAGAGGCCCAGCTGGTCGATCTCATCGACACCCAGACCCGAGTAACAAAAACCAGCTACAAGCTTGGCTGGCCCTCGAGCCCTCGCGACGCCGTCACTATCTCCAAGACACTGGTGGACCAGAACACCCTCATTGACGTCTCGACATCAGTACCCCGATCACGACATGAGCCCCCTTATCTGCGACCTGCACCCCCATACGTGCGCGCCGACGTTTCGCTTCTCGCATGGTGTATCCAGCTTCCTTCGTCCCGATCACGCTCCGCGGAACCACCTATTCCAGAAGGCAAAGTACGCATCCAGTGCTTCTGGTGTTGGAACCCGAAGGGCACGTGGGCGGTTGGTGGAGCTGTTCCCCAGCACCTACCATCTGTGATTGTCGGTCTTGTCGACTTTGTGCGTGAAGGGAGCGAAAAGGTGCCGGTTCTCCTCAACTACGGCGAGGACGTAACCATCGGCAGTATCAGCTACGACCCAGCACGGGTAATGTTGTCCGCAGGGTACGCCGTGGTCAACAGCGAGGAGGGCGGCAGCGATGGAACTAGGCGACAAATTGAGTTTGGGTTATCATCAACGCAGGGCTGGGATGTGCAGATTCAGGTCAAGACCCAGAGTGGGGACGATTCGACCTCGTCAGCATTCTCGTCCTTCGTCGGCCAGTCGCCAGCGACTCTTCCTGGAGCAGCGGCGCCTAAACGCCTGGTGTTTAGATTGGTACACGCTGAGCTGCAGCCTCAAGAGGAGCTTGTTCGCGTGAAGGTGACAATTGAGAGAACGGCCTTACCATCTTCTGGTGCAGGTGTTCGCATCAACGGTGTCCCCGCCACCATCCAGCGCATGGAGTCGGTTTCGCCACTGCGCAACTTACTGGACGGATCTCCGGGTGCGAGCGCCATGTCCTTGCCAACAGTGGACACGTCAGACCTGGCCTCACGAGATGGCTCCGTGGTCGGATCCGACGACGACCGGAGAATACGGAATGGCCGGCCACTAGCTGCACAGAAGAGTGTGGCTAGCTTGATCAAGCGCAACTACATCTGTGCGTTCGCCATGGTTGACAGAGCTGATGGACAGACTTTACGTCACTTCTGCAGGAGCCTGAGCCCAAGTGGAGGCCCGTTGCAGAATCCAAGGGCGTCGGAGTGCACCAGCTCAACTCGATCGACAAGACGCTGGTCGTTTTCAGAGCAGAGGCGGTATTCGTTGGTGTTGGCGTCTGGGACCTGTTTGCGACAATCATCACCCCTGGTACGCGACTCGAGTGGGACAAGTCGTACGAGGACGCAACGTTGCTGGAGGACGTCAACGAGTTGACGGATGTGTGGCACTTCAAGTCGAAGCCCTCATGGCCTGTAGCGTAAGTGACTTGTTGCTGTCCCCTGCTGACCCCAGCGCGCGTGACTCTGTTCTCGTCCGCACCACATACAAGTCTCCCTCCTCGGTTCACATCTTCGGTTTCTCGACCGAAAACACCGAGCTCTTCCCTGTTATCCCTCCCTGCATTGACCCGAACGTCATCCGCACGCAGATTGATCTTCAAGGATGGTCGATCGAAGCACTCTCTCCCAATACAACGCAGGTCACGCTCCTCGAGCAGAGCCATCCCGGTGGATGGTCCAACAAGTCGTCCATTCCTCAAGTGATGATGTCGACATTGTCGGGCTTGGGCGAGTTTGCGATCAAGCACGGCGCCCCTCCAGTGGCAACGCGGCTCGGTGGTGCCAAGGCAATCTCATCGCGGTGGGATGGGGAAAAGGAAACCTTCCGCTACCAGTATGAAGCTGCCGAGGCCCGCAGATCACGCTCATCCGGCACGGAGACTTCGTTCATGGTTACTCCAGTCGTCACCCAGGAGCCCGACTCTGATGGAGGCAGCGACAAGTCCACACCTGAACTTGGTAAAGGCAGCATCGAGTGCGAACTTCGCTGCGACCCAGACAAGTGGTCAAACACAATTATTGCGCTCGTCGACCCCCCACCCAAGAGGGTCTCTGCACTCAAGCGCCACAGACTCTCGCCCAACGGCGGAGGACTGTGGCTCAGCATAGAGCACGATCTCACTTCCCTCGGATCTGGTGTCGTCACTGTGACCGTCCGCAAAGGCTCTGCCTCCACTTCTGGAAAAACCGCTCTCACTGTCAACGGATCCAAGGTCAAGATTGACAACCAAGACCTTTCCGAGAACGACGTCCAGCAGCTCAAGAAGAAGAAACGCTCGAGGCCATCACGGGTGGCGCTGGATCAGCCGCCAGTCCTTGGTGTGTTGAGAAAGCGCCAGAGCAACATGTCGCTGCAAAGCACGGCACAGAAGAGCGAGCAAACGTCTTCATTGCCCGCGTCACCCTCCACCTCTGCGTTTGGACGTTTCTACTCCCCTCTGGCTCGGCTTGTGACAGTCGCCTCAGAGTCGACGCGTGCTGCTGTGGTCCCCATGCCGTCACCCACGCCTTCACCAGCAACTGGGAGCACGGCCGTTGACGCTGCCGTCCGTGCTCTTGGACAGCTCTCACGCATCCATGCCGACCGTGATGGCGAATCAACGGATCCCTTCGGATGGCAGCCTGTTGCGGATCGTGACGGACTCAAGATTGAGAGGCGTATTGTCGGTCACGTCTCGGACAGCGTTCCAGTATACCGCGCTGGTCGCATCATCGAGGGCTTCACTGCGGAAGAGATCTCTGGCACTGTTTCGGCTTTCAGGAAGGACGAGTACTTTGAGAAACCTGTTCGCCTGCAGAGCTACGGCTACGGCATCACCACATCGCACATCCAGGCCCACGCCGCGTTCCCATTCCGCGACAGGAGCATTGTTGTGGCGACAGTTGTTGCTCGTGTGCCCGACACGCCACCTCCATCACCATCCGTGGCCTCTCACACGCCGCTCACCACAATCTTCCACGCGTCGTCGTCGAGCTTTGATCACGCAACTCTTGGCCTCGATGCGGCCAAGTACAACCCTTCAGTGATGCCTTCTGCCAACATTATCCTGGAGGGCTGGATCCTCGAGACCATCGACCCGTACTCGCATGAGCAGTACGCCATCCCATCGACGCGGTGCATGTATGTTGGCGCCATCGACTATGGCGGCAACATTCCCGTGTCGATGAACAACATGCTCAACGCTGGGCTACCTCGCACCCTTCTCAACATTGAGCAGCTTCTCAAGACCCAGGGCCCTCCTTCGCGGGTACACTCGCCACCAATGTCTGTTCTTGTCCCGGACGCTGCTGCTCAGGGCCCATGGGCATTGTCCTCCACCGAGGCGTACAAGCTGCCGATTGACCAGGTCAACGACGGGGACGACTACGTTGTGACCGTCACCGTCCAGCCGCCTTCGACGTCCAGTTCGCGTGATGCCGAGACTCTGCGCCCGCCATTAAATCATAGCGACAGCAAAGCATCGCTCACGTCGTCTCGGTCAACAGTCATCGATCTTGCCGAGGACATTCGGCGGGGCAAGCGAGACTTGATCGTTGCTGATATCGACGTCGGTACAGAGATCATCAAAGGCGGCTGCGAGATTGCCATTCGGGCTGTGTCGCTTCCCGAGGCGTATCATGGATCTGGAAGCTCGTCGTCTGATCTTCCCCTGGAGTTTTCAGGTGACAGACTCGGATTACCGTTCAAGTGTAGCGCGGTATCTCTGGCACCGTCGCTTCTGCAGTCAGCCTCACTCGACCCCAGCACGCAGACTCGCCACCTTCTCCGAGTCACACTTCCCACTTCTGGATACGAGGCCCCGGTGAACGACCCCTTGACCGGCAAGACGGCGGCTCTACCTCGTCCTCGCTGGCTGCTGGACCTTATTAGCGATGGTGCTGTTGTCCAGATCCGGCTGGTTGCCCGCAAGATCGAACCCGCCGCCTACATGTTTGAGGGCACCGAGGTCCCAGTGGAAGACGAGCGCAAGCTGCCTTCGAGCAAGTTTGCTCGGGACTCTGCCAAGGTTAAGTTGCCGCAGCTTGTGAACCGCTCGACTGCCAACTCTGAGTCTCTTGGCAAGCCCCTCGCCGTCGCCAGGGAGTACCTCCCCGAACCGCCTGCTACCCCTGTCGAAGACCCCAAGGCCGACTCGGACGCCAACTCGACCGTCACAACGACGCCGACGAACGAGCCTGTCAAGCTTCCGCCAGAGAGTTCGGCGGAGAGCTCGGAAGAGTCCAAGCCTCCCCCCACACCAGCACCCATCGGGCGATACAATTTCTGGAAGTACGCACCGCTGAATCGGTTCAGCGCAAGCGCGCCAGCTTCCCACGAGAACTCGCCCATCAAGCCCCTCACCAACCTCCCATCTATCACGCCAAAGGCGTCACCTCCGTCTCGCAAACTGACCCTCATCCAGGAGGGCAAGGTTGCGTCGACGACGACTGCGCCCACCGAGGCACCGCGCGTGCCGTTCCTCGTTCGCACAGCCGTCCCCCTCCCTGCTGTCATCATTGCCTGCCTCGTCTGCCTGCTTCTTGGGTCCCTCCTGCGCTCGCTCCTCAGCGAGGCCGACTTTGTCATCTACGCCCCACCCGGCGCGGCGCCGGCCGAGGGCGAGGCATGGCGCGAGCTCAAGCGCCTCGCCGAGTGGCGCATCAGCTTGGACAAGGAGCTCATTATCGCCATTGCACACCGCGGGCAGACTATTGTCGTTGACGCTGGCGCCAGTGCGCCCCAGTAGTTCACCTCCAACCCACACATCTGCCCTCCTTTCCATCACAACCTCCACTGCTCGTTACCATTGGTCATTACTGTACTGTACAATGCATTCTATAAGCAAGCAAATGGGCGGCGCGACTTGACTTCCAGACTGCTTGGCAGCCTACCCGCACACTCTATACAATGCATGGGTATACGCCTCCCGGATCTACACCGCCCCGCTAAGCCTCCTCCGTCTTGACCGCCTCGCCGCCGTCCTCGCCATCGCTCTGATCGGTAGGGATAATCTCCTGCGCGAGCTTGGACTTGCGCGGGCGTCCGCGCTTCGACGCAGCGCCGCGACCACCACGGATCGGCGCAGGGCTGGGAGCGGGCGAGTCGCGCGCCGACCCGGCAACGCTCTCCTCTCCATCGCCAATCTCGGACGCGTTGTCCTCCCCCTCGCCGTCCTGCGGGAGCACGCTGTCCGCCGACGGGGAGTGGAGGAGCGGCGGGCGCTCCGGCGGCGCCGAGTTGGGTCCGGGCGTGCTCTCCTGTCCCGAGTTGTTTGCCTCCTTCGCCGCGCGCTTCGCCGCCTTGGCCGCCGCCTCGGCCTCGCGCTGCGCCTCGAGCACGACGCCCAGCGCCGACTGCGGGCCGCGCGCCCACGTCTTGAACTTGAGCGTGCCGCCTCCTATGCCGACGAGGGTCCGCTCGCCGACGTTCCACGAGCGCACCTTTTCCGGTCGGAACGGCTTGTTGTCGAACGGCGCGAACGACTGCGTGATCTTCGGGAAGGGCGACAGGGCGATCTTGGGCGCCGTGATGGGTTTCGAGAAGACTGGGAACCCGAGCGCTGCGGCGTCGGCGAGCACAAAGGGCGGCGACGGCTCGCGCACGTCGCGCTTGATCGCGGCAGTGAGCACCGCAGCATCTAACGGCTCGGGCGTGCCCTCTGTCGAGGCGGCCGGGCGCTGTGGCGTGGCCAGCGGGGAAGACTTCATCACCTTGTGCCCGTCTCCAAGGAATGTTGCGTCCTTCCACGGCAGCGGATCGCCCCTGCGTGCGTCAGTGGAGCCAACTATAACGACTTACTTCTTCAGTCCCTTGCGCCAGTTGCGGCCTGGCCCAGCCTCGCCGCCCGCTGCGGCGGCCTTGCGGCGCGCAGCAGCAGCAATCGCCTTCTTGCTCTTCCCCTCGGGCGGCACCGAGCCCTGGGGCGAGTCAAACTCTTCGCCGAGGAGCGAGCGCACGTCGTCGTCGACATCCGTCTCGACCTTGTCCACCACTATCTCCTCCTTCTTCTCCTTTGGCTTCTTCTCTCTCGGCTTCTTGGCCTTCGGGGTGACCTTTGGCTCGGGTTTGGGTGGCTCACGCGCCTCGCGGCCCTCGCGGTCCGGCGGGCCGTGGTGCGACGCCGACGCCGAGGATGGCTGGAGCCAGTCGTACGTCTTGCGATGCTGCGCGGGGAGGGTAGGCCCGGCAGGCTTGGACTGCTTGTTCGCTGCCCCCTTGGATGTGCGCTGCTTCTTGGCCGGTGGCGAGCGGTCGTCCTTCTTGCGGTGCTCTGGGGCGTCGCTCTCGCCCTCAGACGACGAGTAGGCTGCCTTGGACGCCATCGACCCGCGGCCGCTGCTCGAACCGAGCTTGAGGCGGATCTGGTGCGGCGGCGGCGGGGAAGCAGACGAGCGGTCGCGGTCGTAGTGGTCGCCCTCGCTGCGTTCGCGCGAGCGCTCGCGCGGGTGCTTCTTGGATGTGGACGGCGACTCGTCGACCAGGTGGGACATGTTGGGACGGAGCTGGACGAGTTAGTGGAGAAACAACGAAAGCAGCGAGCACGCGCGCTTGGGCCCAGATCGTCATGCACCGTCGCCACCGTCACGCGTGGCTCTGGCTCTGTCTCTGTCTTGCCCCTTCCTTTACTACTCACTGTGATGCGTAACGACGGATTCGAGGGCCCGCCAGCTTTGGTGGGCGAGCTGCGCGTAGGCGATCCGCGTGCTGGCGTCGAGCGTGCAGATGTGAGCTGACGAGCAGGTGTTTCGGATTCCGACTCGGAGTCGGTGTAGTCGCGCGTGGACATTGCGGGTGGGAGTTGAGGACGAGGATGGGGATGTTGTTGATGAGAGAGGGCGAGTGAAACGAGGGTGCTGGCGGCTTTGTTGCAGTAAGTTGCCTCGGCGGCGGCGTCGTCGCGACGAAAGCAGCAGCCAAAGCAGCAGCAAGGCTTGCCTCCGACATTGAGAGCTGCTGCTGCACATTCCAGCCAGGCACGGCCACCCATTCCACCCACACCCACCACTCAACAATTAACTCGAACATTTCCCAGTCAACCCAACAACAACTTGCAACCCACAACAAACACCACAATGGCAACAACAGCAGCCTCCCCCTCGCCAGCGGGGCCCTCGTCGCGCGCGACCCCAGTGCTCAGCGTCAACACGGCGCAGGCCAAGCCAAAGGACTTTGACGTCGTCGCGGCGTACAAGCGCGCCCTCGCTGATGAAAAGGTGTGTCGCGCTCCGGCCGAGCTCAGCACAGCGCGCACAATACTGACAATGGACAGTACCCCCACCCCGTGGCTGCTATCCTCGCGCTTGTCGAGTTAATGGAGGCGTCGACTGGTAAGCTGGGCACTTCCGGTCTGCGCACAGCTCACACACCCCAGCCTCCACCGTGTCTGGTCTTGCTATCGAGCTCACAAACGGCCGTAGGCGCCTGAACGACTCGCAGCACAGCCTGGGTGTGCGTGCTGGATGTCAGCTGTGGGAGCGTTTTGTCGCCCTGTCCGGCGGTGGTGGTGAGGTGAGTATGACTGGGTGCTCGGAACCCCTCACGCACCCAGCATGGCGGACGCCGCTCACCCACCACAGGACTTCCCGGCGTACAAGCGCACCCTCATCGCGCAGGGCAGGTCGTTCTGCTCGGTCACTGCTCCTCAGGCAAGGGAAAAGATTGCCAAGCAGGCCGGAGACTTCTTGAGCGACGACTGTGTCGTGAGTTGACACTTGCTTGAAGCCCAACTCACACTCAGGTCCTCACCCACAGCTACTCGCGCGTGGTCATCCAGACGATCCTGCAAGCACACAAGCAGCACAAACGTGTGAGCGTCTACGTGACCGAGGGACGGCCTGGTCTGCTCGGCATGCGCACCCACCAGGTGCTCACGGCGGCGGGTATCCCGTGCACGGTCCTCCTCGACAGCGCGGTGGGCTACGTGATGGAGCGCGTCGACATGGTGCTTCTCGGATGTGAGGCCGTCGTCGAGTCGGGCGCGCTCGTGTCCTCGGTCGGCACGTACCAGATTGCGCTGGTGGCCAAGGCGATGCAGAAGCCCGTGTACGCGCTCGCCGAGTCGTACAAGTTCCTCCGCCACTACCCGCTCTCGCAGAACGACCTCCCCGGCCCCCGCGACGCGGCCAAGAACCTCCCCCTCTCGTTCCCCTCCGTCTTCCCCTCCACGCCAGTGGGCCGTAACTTCCCCCCTGCCATCCCGCCTACGCCGTCGGCCTCGGCCCCGGACGTCGACCGCCTCAACGTCTCGGGCACTGGTACGCCCAGCGGCGGCGACTGGGCTGCGCCGGCCGAGATGACCCCCGACATGATCGCGAGCCAGCCCCTCGTCGACGTCACGTACCCCGACCTCGTCGACTTTATCATCACCGACCTCGGCAGCCCGCTGTCGCCGACCAGCGTCAGCCAGTACCTCGTCGCTCAGTTCTCGGCATAGGGTGTGGTAGTGTGGTGGCATAGTAGAGGATCACGAGATGACACATGTTGCATAGTGAGCGGGCGAGGGACAGAGGTTGAGCTTCCAGGTAGTGTGGTGTGGTACGGGCTGCGGGCGAGTGGGTCATTGCAATGCGGAACATGGTTGGCTGGCTTGGCCTGTCTCTGCTGAACTGCTGGCCAGGCCCTTGGTCTCCTGGTTCCTCTGGCGCGCCCGATGAGCACTGGGGTGCTGGGTAAGACGGAGATTGGTGCTGGAGCGGGGGTGCGTCGAGTCTGAGATTAACAGATTGTTGGCAAGTCTGCCCATTGTCTATCAAGCTACAGTGACGTGTGGCCGGTGGAGGTGGACCACCTGGCTCACTCTTGCGTCGCCCACCCCCGTCCAGCAACCCTCTGCGGCCTTAAACATGTCGCATCGCTGCGCTTTTCACTAGAAACAACCTGGTACACACATGAACGGATGCTAGTCTACACGAACGTATTGTCAGTCTCTGCTATTGTCGAATTGTCACTGCTATAGCTAGCTTTTAGGGAATGCCGAGACACCACACCGCACCGCACCGCACCGGCTATGACATGGCGCCACACCGACGCCGCCTTGCCGCCGCGCTACGCCACTGCCCCGTCAGCCTCGCGCCGCGCATGTACAGCATACTCACAGTGGCTCATGATCTGGATGAACTTGTTGCCGCGCTCCTTGGGGTCGTCCGACACGGCCCAGCTGGTGGTGAGCGCGATCTTGTAGTCGGCGTCCACCGAGTCCCAGTAGGGCGCGACGAGCGCCTGGGCGGACGGGTGGGCGGTGGGCACGTCGCCGTGCACGATGGCGGTGCGGCACAGGTCGAGCCCGGCCTCGCCGAGCGCCGCGCCGACAATGAACACCTGCAGGGGGCACACATCGCCCTCCATGACGTGGCACTTGAGCGTCGTCACGGCGTACGTGAGGCGCTGCGACGTGTCGTACTTGCTCATGAGGCGGATTGTGGGCAGGCTCGTGAGCACGTCGGACAGGTCGGCGAACGGGTCGGCGTCGTGCAGGAGCACGTCGAGGAACGGCGCGAGGACGTCGGCGGGCTCGGGGAGCGCGAGACGACTACGGCCCGTGGTCTGCGCCGCGGCGGCGAGCAGGTCGCGGAGGACAGAGCTGGGTGGGTGGTTAGCGTGGGTGCCCAAAGGAGGGAGGGCAGCCTACCTCTGCGACGACAGCACCTGTCTGTCAATGGGAAAGGACACGCCGTCAGAGGACACGAGCACGTCGAGTGGTCTAGCAGGCGGGGTGGCCTTGACTGGTGGGGCGTGGTAGGGCGTGACGAGTGGTGCAGCGACGACGGCGGTGGGCATGGTGGTGTCGTGTGGTGTGGGTGGAGGGTGTGCTCGATCGGGTTGAGAAGAAATCCAAAGTCACGATTGACTGGTTGTTGTTGAGAAGCACTTGCTGCTTTGGCCAAGCAAGACGATCAAGCACGTTTGGTGTGCGAAATTGTCGTCGTCTTGCTCTTGATCTGTCTACCCCGCTCTCGAAAGAATGCAGCGTCAAAGCGCACCGAATGCGGGGAGTGAGTGAGTGGGTGCGAGACGAGCAAGACAATGGCGCGTGCACTTGGATCCAACTTTTGTCGCGTGACGTCCGCAGCCATCGTGACGACGCCACGACGCCATGGTCCTGCGCGCCACATCGCTCAGCTCAGCGGGGTGCGGTGCGGGTGTGGTGGGCACATTGCAGAGCTAGTTAGCCCATGGGAATTGTCAGTGATGGCGGAGGCGGCCACGGTTAGATTGCAACGGCAACGGGCTCATGGCCGCGTTGAAGCAGTACCACAGCGCCGGCAGCGCCGCCTCACTGCCTCGTGGCTCAATTGTTCGGGAATCAGTCACAAGTCACCGCCATGGCCAACGGCAGCAGCTCTGCCTGGCCCCAAGCCAGGAATGCAGGAATGCAACAATGACCATCACCCAGCCCACCCAGTGTCAGTGCGACGATCGCGCGGGGGCGAGCAGCAACGCATTGGGCTCAATGCTCTCTGCGCTATGCCACACACTACACCTCCAAACTCCTACGACTGACTACGCTACACTCCAACCCCCCACCCAGCCCACTCCCATCATGCTATTGCAGTGCATCTATGTCCGGCCTTGTCGGCATGTCGGTATTGAGATCCTTGTGACAGTCACTCTGTCTCTAAAGAGGCGACGAGTTCTTCTGGTCGGCGCCTAAAAGTCTAAGTCAGCCACGCCACGCCACGCTACCACCCCTCACGCACCCTTGACAATGGCGATAACGCGCTTAAACTCGTCAGGGAGACGAGTACCGTCCTTGACGTTGCGGCCCCACGCGCGGCTGAGAGCCCACATGTACTCGGACGGGATCCACTGCCAGAGCGCAAACGGCAGGTTGTTGGGGTCGATGGTGCTCGCGCCCGGCGTGCCCTCGTTACGCACGTCGGTGTACCCGCTGGGCCCGTTCCAGCTCTGGTTCATAAACTTGAGGGCGAGCGCGCACGTGTCGACGTCGTCGGCGGTGGCGCCCAGGATGAACGTGTACATCGGCACGCTGATGCCCTGGTTGAGCAGCTCCTTGACCTTGAACAGCACGAGGTTGAGCGCGACGGGGCACTCGTACTTGCGCAAAAACAGAATCAGGCGGCGCAGCGCAGACACCGACGGCGTGCCCGTGCCGTCGGGCGTGGTCGCCACCTGGCCCGTGGTGATGACACGCAGGAACGCACGGATCACGAGGGCCGACTCGATGTCCTCGTCGGTGAAGTGGATTTGGCGGGGGACGGGGACGCCGTCTTCGTCGACGGTGGCGATCTCGCTGGACGCGCGGAACACGCCGCTGTAGGCAAGGGTGAGCCACTACGGCCTTCCTTCCTTGTCAACACCCCTACGCCCACCCACCTAGCAGAGAACAGATGGAACGACTGGATCCTGAACTTGATATTGTCGCTGGACACAATGACAAAGTCGCCCGTCTTCCACTTGGGGTCCTCGTTGGACGGCGGCGCGAGGCTCGCGGGCTGCACCGACGGACTCTTGGGCGGCGGGGGCTGCAGCGGCGCCGGCGAGAGCAGTGGGGACGTCGTCGCGGAGGGCGACGCGAGCGTGAGGCTCGACAGCCCGAGCGCGCCGAGCGAGTTGTGCTTCTTGATCGGCGAGGCGAGCGGCGACGGCGTCTTGGACGGCGGAGAGAGGGGGTTGACCATTGTTACTGGCGGGATGGATGGGCAGGGGGGAGTCGAGGTGGTCGTCAAGAAATGCGGGCGACTGAGAAGTAGAACCACCACGCACCACCTCCCCCCTCCCCCCGTCGAAACGTGCTCCTCCTGTCAGCAGCGTTTGATAGTGAGCATGGACCGCGAAGGCGAGGTCACTGCCGACGAGCAGTGCGCCAGCGGGGTCCGGCGGCGGGGCGCATGCACGGGCGCGGTGTGCGTAGAGTGGCGGTGTGGCGGCCGCGGTGCCGGCGGAGCAGGCGGCGCGGGGCGGCTCGGCGCGATTCGGCCCGCCGCCCGCGTTCGCTCGCTCGCACAGTCGTTTGTCTTGTCGGGGTGCTTGCCCGCTTGCTCGAATACACGACGTCGACCTCTCAAGCGGTGCTGGATGCTCTCGCCCCGCTCCCAGGCGAGTCCCACGCACAGGCCGTCGGCCCCTCGTCAACCTCCCCTGTTGGTTGTCGTCCGCGTCATCCTGGAGCAGCTCGTCCATCCTCCTCCACCACACCATGACCGAGTGGGACATGTCCGACACGGCCCACATCCTCGACGACGCCGAGTTTGCCGACGGCGACTTTGTGCTCGTCTCGGCGGACGGCGTGCGCTTCCGGACAGCAAGCTACCAACTCTTGTGGGCCAGGTGGGCGGGGAGGCGGGGCGTGGGGTATGGGCATGGCTGACTGGTTGACTCGTTTACTAGCCATGCACTCCGCGACGCCGCTGCTGCAAGTAGCGCCAACGAGCGCAGTATCACCTTCACCGACGCCGAGATCGAATCCGCCGACATCCTGCGCGCGTTCCTCCGCTTCATCACGAGCGGCGTGCTGCCCGTCAGCCGCAAGAAGATGGGCAACCCGACCAACGGGCTCGACCGGCTGCCGCGCCTAGTGCGCTTCTTGGAGAAGTACCAGTGCCACACTGCGCAGCGGTTCGCGATGGTGTGCGTGCGCGAGGGGCTGAGGCGCGGCGTGTGCTCGCCGCTGTGCGCGTTCGTCACCGGCGCGACGGTCGGCGACGACGTGACTGTCACTGCTGCGCTGGGCGCCGACCCGCAGACGTGGGGCGCGAGCTCGGCCGCAGAGAGCAAGGCGCTCGTCATGAGCGCGTTCAAGGTCAACCCGTTTGGCGACGAGGCGAAGGCTTCCCTCGAAGAGGGGGACGAGGACGCGCATGTGCTCGACCCGAGCAGCATGCCGTTCATTGCTTGGTCGCAGACGCCCGGCGAGTACATCTGGGCTCTGAGCCGCGCTTGGAAGAAGGCGCGCGGGCCGGACGGCAAGGGCGAGGGAGATCTGCTGTGGTACTTTGAGGAACTGCTGCGTGCGGCCAAGGGTACGTGGGTGGGGAGGTGGGGAGTGTGGCGGAGGGAGGGTGGCACGCGAGTGCTGCAGCTGACGCCCACACGCAGACACATCCATTCTCGCGCTTACGACGCGCCAGAGTACGCGTCCCGACTCGATCCCCTCCGTCATCGGGCTGAGCACCGCGTAGTGTGTGTCGTGGCGCGTGGCCCCTTTGTGCCAAGGACAATGTGTGTTGCTGTTGTTTGTTTTGATTGATGGAGTTTGTCGTTGTGCCGGGTGCGAGAGGTTGCCTTCGCGTACTACTCACCATCACTGCCATCACTGGTGCCATCAGCAGCATGTTCATCGACGGGAAGTACATTACGAGACTCGCCCCCATCATCATGGCTCCTCGCCATCCTCACCATCCTCACCATCCTCACCAGCTCTCTCCTCACTATGCCGTACCTGCCCAAGCAGACCAAGGGCATCTTCAAGAAAGGCCACACGCGCGGCCAGTCCCTCCCCGGCACATTCAAGCCCGGCAGCTTCACGTCCCTCGCGTCGCTCGCCCTCTCCGACAGCGCCAGCGAGACGAGCTACTCGACCTCGAGCTACACGCCCTCCGTGCGCCCCGCAGACAAGGACACGCTCACCATCATCTCGTTGGACAACGTGCACATCGAGGCGCCGTACACGCAGGTCTGCGCGGCGAGGTACGTCGGGTCGTCCTACTGTCTGTCGGCAGAAGCTAACCCATCCCCAGCCGCGCGCTCGCCGACCTCGTCGCGCACTATCCCTGCGGGTGGGACCCGGAGCGCTCGGCCGTCGCGCAGCCCCAGATCCACCTGTACCACGGCTACGAGGACGCGGGGACGGTGCGCCGCTTCCTCGAGCTCATCACCACGGGCTCGCTCCAGCCGGCGTTTGCCAATACTCTCGTGGAGCTCACGGCGCTCGTGCGCTTCCTGAACAAGTACGACTGCGTGGCGGCGCTTGCCGTGCTGTTCCTCCACATCCGTATCTGGCTTTCGGAGGGCGCCATCTCGCCGCTCGTCGCGTTCGTGTGTGCCGCTATTGCGGATAACGAGGAGGCGTGTGTGCGTGCCATCAGTGTGGCGGAGTGAGTTGGGGCTGGTATCCAGAACGTACTCACACCCCAGCCCTCTCACCCTCGACCCCCGCCACATGTCCCTCGAGGCGTGGTACCGCATCCCGCACCACTACCTCTACGCGCTGACCCATGCGACGATGGTCCCGGCCCGCAACGGCCCCGGCAACCCGGGGATGGTCGCCAAGTTCAAGGGCCACCTGCGCGACGCCAAGAGTGAGTGCGCTGTGGCGAAGGCGAGCTGACGGCGGCAGAGTACTATGGCTACCCGGTGCCCTCCAACGGCGTACTCGAGAAGCTCGACAGTATGGAGCAGTGGCGCGGCTAGGGGAGAGCGATTGTCGCGACCGACCCGCCGATTGATTCTTACGACTGGTGCCACGCTGCTCTGAGCGCGATGAATGGCAACGATACGACGACACGACGACACGACATGACACGACCGACACGATCCATATTTAACGACACATAAAACCCACAAAAAGCCACAGCTCTCAGTGACGATAGCACCTTGTGAAGAATGTATTTGATCCAATGTGCACAGACCTCGCCTTCCTCGTCGGCCGATCCCTCCTTTCCCCCTTCCCCCCCAAAGTCATTGAGCTCGGCCCCCCAAGCAAGTTGACAAACAACAACACTCACACACTCGCTCACTCATTGTCCACACCCACTCACACTGTCGCCACCATGGCCCCAGTCGACGCCCCGCTCAACGGCACTGCGACGCCCGCGGCCTTCATCACCATCACCGGCGTAGAGGTCACGGGCCGGCTGACGCCGAATGGGACGCAGCGGTGGGTCCAGCCCCTCGCTCTCTCTGCTGACCCAGTCACCAGGGTGACGCTGATCGTCGCCGCGTGCTACATTGTCGCGATAGCAATCTGTCAGTTGTCCTGGAGAGCTGCGAACTGACCCCCGCAGTAGTGAGCAGCTCGTGACTCTGCCACATCTAACGCACGCCCAGTGGTAAGAAGCAGCACGGCGAGACAAAGCTCACACAGGCACGGTAAGTTACCCCCCTGCCGCTCTTCTCGGTGCACGCTCACCCCCGCGGCAGTGCCCTACCTCAAGACGCTCATCTACCCGTTCAAGCTGCTCACGGTGGGGATGCACGAGATGAGCCATGCCCTCGCGGGTGTGTTGACCTGCGGGTCGGTGGAGCGGATCGAGCTCGACCCCGACGAGGGCGGCGCGACGCACATGCGCGGCGGGGTGGCGTGGGTAGGTGGGTTCGACGTGGCACCACCTGACGCGACAGATCACGCTGCCGGCAGGATACCTCGGCTCGAGCGCCATCGGCGCCGCGCTCATCGCCTGTGTGGGTGCTCTGCCCCGCTGTTGCTCACCCACCCCCAGGGCTTCGACACCAACGCGTCCAAGATCGCGTGCCTCGACCTCGGGCTCATGTTCCTCCTTACGCTGTTCTGGGCACGGCGCAGCGTCGTCGCGTGGCTTACCATCGCGCTGATGGTGGGCTTGATCCTCGTGAGCTCTCCATCGCTGGACCTGAGCTGACCCTGGTCAGATCTGCTGGCTCGTAGCCCACAGCGTCGCGCTGCGCTTCCTAGTCCTCTTCATCGGCGTCATGTCGTGCATGTACTGCCTGGTGAGCCAAGGGATGAGATCAGCCAGCTGACGCCCAGTGGGATATTATCGACGACACGCTCAAGACCAAGAAGAAGGGCTCGGACGCGTCAGAGTTTGCAAAGGTCGTCAAGTTTGGCAGCTCGCGCATGTGGGGTGAGCTGATGAGTTAAGGTAGAAGCCAGCTGACGCCAGGTGCCATCTGGCTCTTCTCGTCGGGTTGCTGTGAGCTGCTAGTGGCGTAGACATCAGCTGACATCAGGGTTCGCCGCGGGCATCCTTGTCGGCATCGTGGCATTCAAAGCCGACTGGGCGCAACAGCGCGCCTCGGCGGACAAGTTCCTCGGTGGTGAGTGTGTCAGCGTGGCCAGTCTGACGCCAGGCGCGCCATAACCCTCCAGCCCCCTTATCCAGCTACCCATACTGCTCCGCTCCGCTCCGCTCCCATACCCTAATGCCCGTGCTATGCATCTAGAACCACCCCGCAAGGAGCACCTGCTGGACGTAGTCGCCGACGGTGCCGAGGAAGATGAGGCCGCCCAGCCACGCGTTCGACACAAACTTGCGCCAGCAGTCGGCCGTGTCGTCGAGGTTGACCGTAATGACCTGCCATGCGAGCTGTGCGGCGGCGCCGGCGACCGACACGGCGTAGTAGATTGGCCCGGCGCCCATCGCGTGGCCAGCGACGGCGAGGCAGCCGACAAAGGCCGAGTAGAGGGTCGCGATGATGGGCTTGGACTTGTCGCCCCATGCCAGGGCCGTCGACTTGACGCCGGCGAGCACGTCGTCCTTCTTGTCCTGGGGGTCAGCCCTCCTCCCTCAGTTCACCCACCTGGTGCGCGTAGATCGTGTCATACGCGACGCAGTGCAGCATGTGCCCGAACCACAAAGGCCCACACACGGCCCAGTTGACACTGCCTGCGACGGCCGCCCAGCCGAGCAGCGCGCCCCACGTAAACACCGTCCCGAGCGTCAGCTGCGGGTAGTACGTCACGCGCTTCATGAACGGGTAGATCGCGACGAGGGGCAGCGACGCCGCGCCCAGGAGGATAGAGTACGTGTTGAGCTGGGACAGCACGCCGAGGCCGAGGAGGAGCTGCGAGCCGAGGAAGACTGTCGCGCCGGTGTATGACACTTCGCCTGCGGCAATCGGGCGCATCTTGGTGCGTTCTGGGGAGGTCAGTCAGCCTCAGCCTCAGCCTGCTCCTCTCCTCGATGGGGCTTACGCACCAACCTTCGCGTCCATCTTCGCGTCCCACATGTCATTAACGATACACCCTGCGCCGCGCATGACCAGCGCGCCGACGGCAAACAGGAAGCAGTACCACACCGGCGTAGTCCAGGGGAGCGCGAGCGCCGTGCTCGCCATCATGATGGAATGCGCGCCGGGCCAGTAGAGAAGGATCGCGCCGGTCGGCTTGTTGAGCCTCAGGAGGCGGAGGTACGGCTTCGTGCGCGCCAGGGAGCGGGGGACGCACGCGTCGAGCCAGTCGGGCGGGGAGGCCGTGTATGGTGCTGGGACTGGCGCCGGGGCGTGTTGCGCGACGCCGGTGGCCGTCTGCGGTGCCGCCGACAGCACGCGGCGACTCGTCGACGTCGCGCGCAGGGCGGGGAGGACAGCGCGCCGCGCCGATACGGTCGAGAGCCGCGGCCGCAGCAGCGGCGCTGAGGCTGCCAACAGGCCTGTCCGCGCGCACGCGGAGCGCCCGAGGAGGGGTATCATTTTGTGTTGGTGTGTAGTGAGTGAGATGGGCCAACGTCGTCGGATGCCGACTTTTTGTTGTGCCGAGCAGAGGAAGAGTGGAGGTGCCGGGCCGCCTCCGCCAGGGCAGGGTCGAGTGGACGACAACGGAGACGCCGGCGCGCGAAGCCGCTGCGCGCTCGTCCTCGGCCGTATGCGACAACAATGCACTCAGCCAAGAAGGATGTACTATGACTGCCCCCGGACAGCCACACTCGTGGTATAGTTACATGCAACGGTATGGTGTGCTGTGTGCTGCGTCGTCGTTCTACTATCTGCTCTCTCTCCTCCAAACCAGGTCTCGCGAGCTGCGCTGCCGCCGCTGCCGCCGCCAGCGCGTCGAGAATGCCTTACACCGCGAACGACGCTTATTTGCCGTTGTGCGCCTCTGTCGAGCGTTAGCAAGGCCCCAGTCCCGACCGGCAGCGCCTCTGCAAGGCGCAGCCTTGCCTTGTGCGACTCACCACGCCGCGTCGCGTCCTCCAACAGCGTCGTGTCGACGTTGCGCGACGCCATGCGCACGTAGCGCACCACCGAGCCGCGGATGAAGACGTTCTTGACGGCGAGCTGGGGTGTGGCGTGAGTGGGAGTCAAGCGAGAGGGGGAAGGCAGGGAAGGCGAGGCCGGCTGTTGGTTCGAGGGCTGCTTTACAACAGCCACCATGCCCTCCTGCTACCGAGCACACGCTCGCAGCGCTTGCGCGCGGCTCGCCCACAGCACTCACCATGTGCGGATGCCTTTCGGGGTCCTCGACGTGGATGTTGTCTAACCGGATGTTGAGGAACCTGGCGTGTGAGCAAGTCACCTTCCTCGGTACAGCAGCGATGCCGAGCTGCAGGGCTCTAGACCCGCTCGACGGCGGCCGCGCTGCGCTGCGCCCGTCCGCATACTCACTGGTCCACCGACTTGAGCGTGCCCGTCACGCAGAGGTCGTTCTTGAGCTCGATGGTGACGACCTGCTCAGCGAGCGTCTTGAAGAAGCTGGCGGGTTAGGTTGTTGGGGAATCACACCGAGAACGAGCAACTCACGAGAACATAAGCTGGGGTCAGCGGCGTCACGACAGAAACACGTACCATGACGGCGAGGCGGCTGTGCCGATGTCTTTCGAGTTGCGGGAGATGCTAGAGACGGTGTTGACAGGTTGCAATGTCGAGCAGCTCAACATCGAGGAGCAACAGTGGTGATCCGCCCAGGGGTTATCAAAAAATGACGTGTCGCCGCCACCCACCAGCGATGACTTCAGACTCAGAAGTTGGTTTCAGCTGTATTTTGCCCAGCTTCCCTCCACTCGACCTCTCCATCGCATCGCACCCAACAACAACAATGACCAGCACCTCCTCGCCCGGCGCGGGGCCGAGCAGTATCCCACTATACCTCGTCGCGGGGGTCGGCACGGTATGGGACGCGCAGGGTATGTTGTCGTCGGCTTCCTCCTCGACCTGACTGACCTCCCGCCTAGCCGCCGCGACGATCCACTGCGCGCACGACATCTCGGGCCTGCGGACGGGCACGCTGCCAGGCGTGCAGCAGCAGAACGGATTCCTAGGGCTGCCGGTGACGCTTATGCCGGAGGAGACGGCGCTGCTCGTCAACAAGGGTGGGTCGCTCTTCTGCTTTCGAGCTGACCCGCCAGGACTAGGCCACATCGTGCCCGTCCCCTCGGTGATCACGCCGCCCTCGGCAGAACTAGTCGCGCAGCGCACGGCACAGCGCGTCTCCCGTTCCCGCGCCCTCGCAGAACGCATGCGTGCAGACGAAGAGGCGCGCGCGGTGGCGTCCAAGGCCAAGTTTGAGGCGGCGGGAGAGAAGGCGCGCCTCAAGCGCGAGGAGCGCGCGCGCAAGAAGGCCGAGGCGGCCAAGGCGGCGGCGCTGGCTGCCGGCGAGGACGTGCCCGCCGATGTGGAGGCGATTCTGTGTGGGACCGTCGCGCCCCCAGAACCGACACCACCACCCGCCGCGGCGCTGCCAACGCCCACAGCGGAGAACAGCAACATCTTCACTGTGATCCCCGGCGCGCCAGTGCTGGATGCGCTCGTCCCGCGCGAGACCGAGCCCGCGCCCCTCCCGACGACTAGCTTTCCCTTCCCATCGGCGGTGCGCGACTCGGCCCTCGCGGACACGTTTGGCGCGCTCCATGCCGCCGGGTACCGCATGGGCCTTGGCCCGCGGTTCGGCGGCGAGTGGCTCATCTACCCGGGCGACTATTTGCGCTACCACGCCCACTTCACCTCCCAGGTCATTGTGCGCGACGACCCCATCCGCCCAGCTGAGATTGTCGCCTGGGGCCGATTGGGCACAGGTACCAAGAAGGCCGGCCTGCTGTGCTGCTGGGACGACGGCAAGACGGGCGACGACAAGGTCGACGGGCCGGGCGACGTCGAGTTCTACTCCCTCGAGTGGGCAAACTTTGGATAGGCACGTTAGTAATAGATGTATTAGTATGCAGGGCCACATGTCACCACGACCCCCCGTGACACAATACAGTACATCGGCGGCTGGCGGCCGCAGCCGCAGCAGCCCCCGTATAATCGCGGGTAGGCGCTCGAGTATGGGGTATCAAATGCTGTAGAGCGGACCCAGCGACAGCGATAGCGACAGTGACAATAACGCTCGCTCAGGCGGCAGAGGAGGCAAAGTAGGGGTGCTGCAGCGCACGCTTCGCAGAGATACGGTGGGCAGGGTCGTAAATGAGCGTTTGGGCGAGGAGGTCGAGGCCGTTGGCGTCGAGTCCCCTGACGGCCGTCTTGAGGTCGACGGCGTTCCACTGGGGGAATGTGGCCTTGTAATCGGGCAGCTGCTTGACGCCGGGCCAGACGTCCTCGTTTGGTGTTCCGAGCTGACGGAAGATGCGGAAGATTTCGTCAATCTCCGAGTCGCCGGGGAAGAGGGGCTGCCTCATGGCCATCTCGGCAAAGATGCAGCCTACAGACCACATGTCGATGGCAGTCGAGTAGTGGCGCGAGCCGAGGAGGACCTCGGGCGCGCGGTACCAGAGGGTGACGACCTGGGTGGGGTGAGTGGGGAGCTTCGCGTGCTATTCGTTACTACCCACCTCGTGAGTGTACGTCCGCAGGGGGATACCAAAGGCGCGCGCAAGACCAAAATCGGCGAGCTTGAGGTTGCCCTCCTTGTCGATGAGCAGGTTCTGCGGCTTCAAGTCGCGATGCAGGACGCGGTGCGCGTGGCAGTAGTACAGGCCCTTGACGAGCTGGTAGCAGAACTTTTTGACCATGTTGGGGCCGAGGCCGTCCTTGTCGCCAATCGAGTCCATGTAGCGCTTCAGGTCGAGGTCGAGGAACTCGAAGACGAGGTAGAGCTTGGAGTCGGAGTGGACAATGTCGAGGAGCCTGGTGTGTGTGTTAGGGGTGGTTCGGGAGGGGAGCGGGCAGGGGGGGCATGTGGCTGCGGCGTCGCCCAACACGATGTTTTGGCCATCACTGCGTCGCGGCTGGCCACGGATTGCTTCACACTCACTTGACAATGTTGTCGTCCTTGCTCAGCTCCTTGAGGAGCGAGATCTCACGGATAGACGTTGACGGCACGCCCTCGTCCTCGGCCTCGAGGCGGATCTTCTTGAGCGCGACAATCTGGCCCGTGTTTACATCTCGCGCCTTGTACACGACGCCGTAGGTGCCTGGCATCAGCTGTGTTTTCAGTCGCACACTCACCCTCGCCGACCTTTTCGAGCTTGGTGTAGTTCTCGAGCGACATGGTGGTGGGGAGACGAGTTGGTCAGGTCGAGTCAGCCAACGTAAAGGGGTGGCGGCGATATGTGTGGTGCGGTGGCTGGTGCGAGCGAGCGCGCGAGCGAGCTGGCGGAGGCGTGTCGGAAGCCGGCGTGTGGTCGAGTGGTCGAGTGAGCACTGCGCGTTGGGCGAGTGCTGTTCTTTGGTGTGCAGGGAGGGTGTGGGGGTGTCGAGTGGGCCAGCCAGGGGAATGAATGGGGGGAGAGGGAGGAGAGAAGAGTATAAGTTGACTGGTGCAGGTTGAGTGATGGTTACTGCTGCCTGCCTGCCTGCCGTCTTGCTTGTTGGGTCGATCACAAACAGCAGCAGCACCCTACACAGGCGCGTGGCGCGCGTCACGTCGCGACCCAGCTAGACCAAGCAGCGGGATCAAATCCCCCCCGCCCCGCCACAGCACCAAATCAAAATCAAACGCCGCGCCACGTGGTGACGGGGTCAAATGTGGTCGGTGCCTGACCTCCACCAGGCGAATGACGGAGAGCAGGATTCTCAGAATTTTGGGAGACTGAGCCTTCAGCATTGCTGCCACAAACACACCACAACACACTCACACACAACACACAATGGACAAGCAGCTCACCTCGCCGCTCCTCATCGAGCCCGTCGGACGCGCGACCAAGCTCTCCCCCCAGGCGACGTTTACTTCGCTCCAGTCCTTCCTCGGCACGCTGCAGCCCAGCCCGGCGCGTACCCAGCTCGAGCGGCTGGCGGACGCGCTCGGCGTCGAGACGGGCGCGATCGCGCCGTCCGAGGAGGCGCGGCGCGAGGCCGAGCGCGTCGCTGCTCGTGCCAAGGCGCGCGCTGAGCGCCGTGCTGAGCGCGAGGCGGCGCGCAAGGCCGCCGAGGAGGCCGAGCTCGAGGCTGCTGTCGAGGACGAGGGCGACAACGAGGCCGCCCACGAGCGGTTTGTCGAGGCTGAGGACGAGGCCGAGGAGGAGGGCCTCGGACAGGCCAACTTTGACGATGTGGAGGGCATGGAGGACCGCGGGGACGTCGAGTACGGCGACGTGCCTGAATCAGATCACGACGAGCCCGACAACGAGGTCGACATGGACGAGTAGGCGTCGGTCGGCGTCCTCTTCGCAACTGCGGCCTAGGCGACTCCCGACTCCCGCACACATGCCATCATCAACACTATACCCTGCATCTCCACACCATGTCTATCTCACAACAAGCGCTACGGCTTCCGACTAGTTTCATCTCACGCATTCGCGGCATCCGCTCCAACACCACCAGCACCCGATCCATCACCCGCAGCCTCCGGCACAACATCACCAACGCACGGCCCACGCCCCTCGCCCTTCATGTCGAGAATCTTGAAGAACCCGCACCCCTTCAGCTCGCCGGTAGACGTCGGACTCTGGCACTGCCAGAAGTACACCATGTCGTCGTCGACAACCTCTACGCCGTTGATCACCCGCTTCTGGCCGTTGGTACTCGGCGCAGAGCCCAACCGCGCCCGCGCCTTGGCCTTTTGGTCGGCGCGCAGCAGCCTGTCGTCAGCGACGTCGACACGAGTACATACGTTGGGATGCCACATTTGCAGATTGGAGTGCCATCGCGGGGGCTCGGTCCCTCGCTGGGCGTGGGGCGGAAGTCTGGTGTGAGAACTAACCATTGTTGAGAGCTTACCAGGGCGGTAGAACCTGTTGTCAGCTCGTGATGGTGTAGAGGAGCTTACCGAAACGTAATATTAATCCGCGTAGTGTACGCCTTCTGGTCCTCTGTGGGAATGACCTGCTGCTCAATGTCCCACCCGGGGCGAAACGTATCGAGGGCACGTTGAGGCGGCACGCTGTCGTCAGCCCCGCCACACAGCCAACTCACGTATGCTTGTACCGCTCCTGGCACCCAGCCGTCATCAAACACAGGCTGTTGTGCCCCAGTGTCACTTCATATGTGCGCGCCGGTCGGCCAGTCCCGAACGCCGCTTCCACAGCTTCAGTCTGTCGCAGGCGGAAGGCGCGCGGCGTGCCGAGGGAGAGCGATGCGATGGTGGGGAACGGCCCGAGGTCTGGTGGGTTAGCATTAGCAGACTATCGATCGCGACCCACAAGTCATCTGATCAGAGTGGAACCCCACACTGGTGTCGGTGTGTCAGCATACACCCTACTCCGTTCCAGTTCGCCACTTACGTGCTCGCTGCACCGTCATAGCGGTTGGCGGCACACATGTTCGCCTCCCACTTGCCCCTATACTCGAGGGGGTACCGCGGTATTGTGTCCAGGTGCGCATTCACCGCGTCCTCGACGAGTCGCGCAGCCTCAGCCAACAACGGCGGAAACACCTGACATCAGTGCCGTCTTCTCCTACGCTCACCTTCGCGCCACGGTACTTCTGGCTCTGAAAGTAATAGTGCACGCCGACCTCCTTGCCGTACTCGTCCAGATCGCGCGCGTACGACGTAGCCTGGTGGTTGGACTCGACCTCCTTGCCGTTCAGGTACCACTTGTTCCGTGGCCAGGGCACGGTCTCAGCCTCGTCCATCATGAGGTGGTAGAGCGCGCTTGCCATCGCCGGCGAGAGCGGGGAGGGGAGGAGCGCGAGCGGGATGTTGGCCGCCGCGAGGGCCGATGGCGTGGCGAGGTGCAGTGGTGGTTCTCTCTTCGTTGGGGCCGCGACTGGCTTGGGTGGCGAGGAGCGGAGCAGCGCGGCCCAGTTGGCTGCTGTCGTCGCGCGGTCTGGCGGGGGCGACTTGGGCGGCGTGGTGGAGGAGCTTGGCTTCCGGTCGTCCAACGGCTCGCGGGACGGCTCCGACGTGTCTTTCGATCGCTTGGGCGCCTTGAACCACTGGTCGAGGCCGCGTGCGCGCTTGCCAGAGCGTTGGGAAGTCACACTTCCCGTCCCACTGCCGCTCGCCTCCGGCATGAGAAGCCACTCGGCCGCACGCCCGACATCGCCATTCGAGCGCTCCAACGCCTCGGCGTAGCTCTCGAACGGGAACGCCGCGGGGTCGAGCAGCGTGATCAGCTCCGCCAGCGCTGCGTCGCGGTCGCCTGCGGCGCTGGGATCTCTGTAGGCTGTGTCGTCGGCGGGCATTGTGCTGAGTAAGTGGGAGAAAGAGCGTTGGGAAGAATGTCGGTTCGAGTGGACGCTCCTGGTGGAGGCCGTCGCGGTTTTGTTGGTCCAGTCAACCACAAACAAATCGGACATTTCCGACGGAAAGAGTTGCGATCAATGTCGGTTTGGGTTACGGCCAACTTTTCCGCGACACACGACTCAAAGCTCAGCGACGACAACAAGGGCAACGACGTCGACGAGGACGATATCAAGGTAAAGCGGAGCATGCCGAGACGATCGTGAGCAGGCCCAACTTGATCACGAGGAGGTGTAGCTTGAGACGCCGGCCCATACCACCCCCCGAAGTGGAATCCTCCGCCACATGGCTCGACGCCAGCCAGGGATCGCGACCCGTCGACCGTCCGACGACTCGCTTCAGCCAAGGCGCCCGTCAACATCCGTCCGCTCGGCGTCCTTCACACACACCACCACCAACATGCCGCGCCTGTCCGCCGTCCTCCTCCTCGCGTCCGTGGCGCTCGCTCACGGCGACCACGGAGCCCACGGGGGCGAGAGCAGCAGCAGCAGCGACGAGGGGCTGTCCTATGCCGAGTCACACGTGAGTGCGCGCGGGCCGCGTCGCCGTGCACCAGCCTAGCTGCTGGCTTCGCTGCTGCCTGCCTGTGCCTCCCTTCTTCGCTCCTCGCACGAGCTAACGCTCGTGCTCCTCGCGCAGATGCACAACGAGCACCACATCGACAGCTTTGACCCGCCGGCCTTCTTCAAGCTCCACGACCTGAATTCAGACGGGTACTGGAACGCCGACGAGATCGCCGCGCTCTACGGGCTGCGGCACCACTCCGTGCTCGACCCGCACCGCGCGAGCAACGTGCCCGACGGGCTGGAGGAGAAGATCATCGCCGAGGTGCTGGGCAAGCTCGACACGGACGGGGACGGTGAGCCGGTCGCAACCTTTCGAGCACGGGCCGCCGCTGACGCGCCGCGCAGGCCGCGTCTCGCTCGCGGAATTCGAGGTCGCCGGACCTGATTCCCTGCCGAACTTTAAGGACGAGTTCAAGGACCTCGGGCACCACTACGACGAGGAGTCGGAGTAGTGAGTCGAGTCGGCGTGACTGGCCGCGCCGCTAAGCATCGCTAACGTCTCAGCTTCCTGCACCACGAGGAGGTGGGTCCCTAGCCCAGCAATGCCTGACGCCAGCTCTACCACTCGACGCCCGAAACGCAGACAGAAGAGTCATACAACCACCCGGAGGGTAAGTGGCCCTTTGTGTGGCACTGCTGACCGACCCCAGACATTGAGCACTTCAAGCGTATGTACTGGGGCAGGACCCGCTAACGACCGACAGACCACCACAAGCTTGAGGATGAGGAGGACGCTAGGCAGCGTATCTTCCAGGGCCTGGCGCCCGACGCCGACCTGGAAGAGGACCACGAGGTGGTTGATCCCCTGGACGTGCACGAGCATGCTGAGGGCGAGGGGGTCGGCGGTGACGGGTTCACGGGCGACGAGGAGGTGCCGCTGTTGACTGGTGTTGACGGGGAGGAGGAGGCCGATGGTGCGGAGGGTGAGGAGCACGAGGGCGAGGCTGGCGACGCCAGCGGTGCCGAGAAGCATCAGGAGGGTGCCGCAGAGTCGATCCCGGACGACGCTGCCGCCCCTGCCGCTGCCGACGACGCCGAGCACATCACCGTCGCTCACGACGACCCCGGTTTCCGCGCTGCGCGCGCCGCGGCACGCACACCCCCGCGCAGGATCACGCCCGAGGGCGGCAAGGGCGGCAAGAACCGCCGTGGCCACACGGCTGAGAACCGGCTCAAGCCGGATGCGCCGTACAGTGAGTACCCGACACCATGGACTGCCTTCTGACTTCTCCCAGAGTTCAAAATGCGCGCCGGTATCAGAGGCGACGAGTTCTGACCGCCCTGCTGGCCCGCCCCTTCTAGATATGTTACATGCAGGGTATATCCACAGTGTGGACAGTACAGATTAGACAGGCGATATGAGATGCAAATCTTGTGTGTGTGTGTGTGTGTCTTTGTGTACTTGTGTGTTGCTATGATGCTTGTCATGCAGGAGAAGACTTGGAAATCAGCTTCAGAAACGGCATGATCATCTGTGCGTGTGTGAGCCAAACCATTAGATGCGCTCAACCAAGCATAGCCTGGAGAGCACCAGAGGGGCCGTGTAGGAACCCACGCCACCGCTGGGGAGAAGGGTACAGCCCGCGATACCGCCGTCGAGCCACGCGTTGGTGGCCAGCCCTCCCGCAAAGTACATGAACGTCCAGGTCCAGATTCTCCCAAGGAATCCTTTGACGCGGTGGCCGGTGGCGCGCTTGAACGACACCTCGATGGCGCACCCCAGCCCTGCGAGGACGAAGAACGTGCCAAGCTTCCACGGCTCGGGCAAGGGGTCCATACTGAGCTCGCCAAAGGCGTGCAGTAGCCCAGAGAAGACAAACGTGAGCAGGAAGAGGGCGTGCGAGCCAATCTTGACGCCCAGTGCGCGTGTCACAGTCACCGAAAGGATAATAAACTGGTGTCGGAACATCTGCCATCAGCACCGCCCCGAAACTCCGAACGCACCTGGTGCCAGCGCTTGCCCCAGAGGTCGATGATGCTGTCGGCGCGCCACGGTGCGTCGAACAGATCCACGTCCCAGCTCTGCACCTCCCAAAATCCAGAGCCAACACACGCCATGGCTAGAGAATGGTAGCCACAGCTCAGCGACTGCCAAATAACAAGGGGCACGCAGACTTCGGTAAAGAAACGCACACCCCCGGCGGGAAGCACCCAGTCAAGGATGCCAGGCAGAACTGTGATTTTGGTCGAGGCGATGAACTTGTCGAGCACGTTCCGCGTGCCTCGCGGCGCGCCGAGCGTGTCGGGGCCAACGAGGGAAAGGAGGGCGAGAAGCGTGTCGAGCACAACATAGTGCACGAATGCGTGCCGTGCGTGCCGGGATACACTGCCCCAACGAGTAGTGGGACGGGGGTGCCGCCTGCGCCGCTTGTGACGGAGGTGCCGCTCAACATGGGGGTGCTTTGGCAAGCTGGCGTTCGGTGGGCCAGCGACCGTGTCGAGCCCCACCGAGCCGAGAGAGACCATCCGCGAGTTGATACACAGATCGACCGCGGCGACGTGCCGCGATCGCCCCAGCGCCATGTACGGGTCGTGGACGCGGTTGGTGAGGAGGCCAAACTCGATGAACTTGAGCGCGAGGTGCAGGAAGACGATGGTGAAGCCGTTGTTGAACGCGTTGAGCTCTGGTGCTGCGCGTGGTTAGTACAAAGGACGGTGCGATGGCAAAGGCTTATCACGGAGCGCTGGTCAGTGCCGACTCACAAACAAAGCGGTAGTTGGTCCACGAGTTCAGCATGACCGCGAGGCCGAGCACGCCGAGCGCGGCGCGTTTGCCCCGGTTCTTCCTCGCGCCCGGGGAGACGAGCAGCAGCGCCTGGTAGTATATTATGACGCAGGGTGCGACGAAGAAGAAGAGGAAGCGGAGGGGGTTGAGCGGCGCGGCATTGCGGACGACGTGCTCGCGGACGGCGTTGAGCGGGCCAAAGGGGGGGGCGAAGAGCGTCGAGTTGGTGGTGGTGGTGGTCGCCATGGTTGGTTGGTGGAGTGGGTGAGCAGCCGCTCGGCAAGAGGTGTACGAGCTCTACTGCTGCGATGCGACGATGTGCGCGCGGTGTGCAGCGTAGGCTCGATGCCGAGTGAGGTGGGGGTGGAGTGGAGCAAGACAAGACAAGATGAATTGTGTCGTCGTCTGACGGCCCCAAGGACCAAATAAACCTCGTCGTCGGCCTTCAGGGCCCCGCGATTTCAGTGGGGCAGGCGGACGAGTGGCGCGAAACAAGCGCTGGCTGGGCTGCAAGCGACACGACAGCGTCACTGCGACGTGGCGATGCATGCCGACGACGACGACGTGATAAGATTGTGGCGACGACGACGGCGGCGACGGCGACATCGACCTCCATGACGTGTCTGTCGGCTGGGTGGTACTGCAGCACGAACCTCCTATGAATGCATGGCTGGCTGGCTGCCATGTGCGCGCAGCTTTGTGGGCTTGTGGCGGCGGCGGCGCCTGGCGCCTGGCGTGCTGCTGCTACTGCCAGCGAGCGCCAACGCCTCTGCTGCGACCGCGTCGAGGGTCGACGCCGCACGGTCGCAGGAGGCTTGCGCCGCGCCGCTCTCTCCGAGCAAACAACCCGGTGGTCAGCAGCAGCATCATGCGCCGACTAAGGGCGACGACAATGAGGGAGGCCAGTGCGGACAACAGCAGCAGCAGACTGTCATCACACCATTGCTGCTGGCTGGGTGCCCGGTGCCGCCGCCGCAGACTGGTGCTCGCAGCCCGGCCGACGGGCCAACTCTGCTCTTCTGCTCGACGCCAGCAGCACTGATCGTTGACTTGTTCTTTACTTGCACGCACGCTCTCCAACTTCGCAGCTCATCGGCCTCAACGCGCAAAGCTCACGTTTGAGCGCTCCACGTACACGCATCGACGCGCACTGCAAATCGTCGTCACGACTCGCAACCCCCGCACCCCCCGTCGTTACCCCTTGGCCCGACGATCAGCAGCTCGCGCGCTCGACGCCTGGTCCCCTGCCGTTCGCGCTCTACAGTGCACTAGACGACTGTCGACCTCGCCAAAAGCTGCTTGTAACGTTGAATCCAATCCGGCCGATACCACCACCAGCAGCGATCGCGCACAACCACAAACGCCTGCTGCACCAGCACCAGCACATTACACAATCACTCCAAACTCCACTGTAAATGACAAGATAGAGGCCCCACTGCATCATAACCATGCGAGTATACAGAGTGAGTCGGCCACGTCGCCGTGGACACACACCGCTCACAACACCCAGGCAGCAGTGATGGGCTCCGGCGGAGTGGGAAAGTCGGCCGTCACGATCCGGTTCATCAACGGCGAGTACCTCGAGATGTACGACCCCACGAGTGAGTCTGACCGGGTGCCGATAATAGCTCGCACGCGCAGCTGACGCTTCTTGCTTCTCGTTATCGCTGCGCATACCCGCGTGCAGTCGAAGACTCTTGTGCGTTGCGTCGGCGTGGTGCCCTTCGGCGACCACCGAGCTCACCCCCAGATCGGCGGCAGTTTGAAGTCGACGGCACACCGTGCCTCCTTGAGATTCTCGACACTGGTGAGTGGGCGCGCGATGCTTCAATGGCCGCCATGTGGTGCTGCTCGACGTGACGAGCTCCCTTGCTTCGCCGGTTCGATGTCCTCTAAGCGGCGGAGACATCCGGATATCACGGCGTCGAGCAGCTGCTGCCTCGTCCGGCTCGAGCGTGCTGCGTCGGCGGCCCTCCCGAGGCAGCTTGGCCACTGCTATCCGCCAAGCAAGGCGACGCGTATTTGGCGGGCGGCCGGTCCTCCTCCCGGCTATACCATTGAGGCGGCCACGCCTACCCCACCATCACCGCTCACACCATCAGCTGGCATCGACCAATATCTGTCCTTGAACGACCTGTTCATTCGTGATTCGGACGGCTTTATCCTCGTCTTCTCGTGAGCAGCCGCACGCACGCACGGGCAGGGCGGTCCGGGAGCGCAAAAGAGGCGAACCAGCCGATTGACATTTGATCTTCTGGCAGGCTCATCCAGAAGGAGACAATCAACGAGGTCAGAGGGGTGAGGGAGAGCATCCGGCGGATCAAGAACCCAGTGCACGCGCAGACGATTCCCATGGTCATCATTGGGAGTGAGTGAGGAGCGAGGCAAGGCTGACGAGGAGACAAGGCCGACCTGGTCGACGAGCGGGAGGTGGCGCCGCAGACGGCCGAGGCGCTGGCTATCGAGTCGGGCTGCCCGTACTTTGAGACGTCGGCGGTGGGTGGGCGATGAGGAGTGTCGCTGACGCCGCCAGCGCGACAACATCGGCATCTTGCCAGCGTTTGCGGAGATTGTGCGCCAGATACGGCAGCACGGCGTGCGGAAGCGGCACATGTCTCGACATAGCACGACGAACCATGGGAGCCGGAAGTGTGTGATATTGTAGGGAGTGGGGAGTGGGAAGTGGGGAGGAGCTGGGCGGGTTGAAGCCGGTGAGGTTGACGGTGTGAGTGAGCTGTGAGCATTCGACGGTGGAGGGCGACTACAGGATGGGATTGAGGGGCCTCTGTGCTCTGTCAGTAGGCTGTTTGTACGAGTAGGAGCAGGCAGGGGCTGTCGGTAGAGATGGAGGTGAGCTTGTTCACAACAGCAATAGGCTCGCAGGCGACTGTGACGACAACAACAAGAAGTCAGATTCCGTCGGGTCTCGACTCGGGCCGGCAATGCGTCTCGTAAGCCGAAGGATGCCGCCCTGGCGTGGGGTCCCGACAGTGGCGGCGGTCTCTTGGCCCCGTGACCTCTTGATCCCAACCCACCATTCACAATGGGATGATGGGATGGGGGGGCTGCATCAGCGTCAGTGACGACGCCTGCTACAGCAATGGAGCGCGCTCTTGGCATTGCACTGTCGCCCACTGCGCGATTATAATAGCCCAGTCCACCTCGAGCAACCCCAACCCCAACCCAACCACCCACACCCACACCCACACCCACACCCACACCCACACCCACACCCACACCCACACCCACACAATGGCCCAGATCCAGCCCGTCCGCAGGCAGTCCTTCTCGAACAGCTACGCGCTGTTCGACACGGCCGCCAAGCCCGTCGTGCCCGGCGCCAAGGTCGCCGCGGCCAACCTCGTCGTCGAGGAGGCGTTCGAGGACGACGACGACGACGACGAGAGCGACGACGTGCAGGCTGTGCCGATGAAGGGGCAGGCCGCCAAAGCCGCCGCCGCCAAGCAACAGCAGGAGCCAAAGGCCGTGTCGGTCAAGACCAAGGCCAACGCGCCCGCCGAGAGTCCCGAGACGACCACGGCCCAGCTGGGCAGGAGCCCGACTGACAAGAAGGAGGGCTGGTGGTTCCAGGACGTGCGCGAGTGTGAGTTGTGCGGGGCAGTGATGGGCAGACCATAGCTGACGCGATACAGAATCAACCCGCCGCTTGGCGTGCCAGCCAGCACACCAGTACGCAGCACCAACCAACCCAAAGGGCCATAACCCACCCGCAAGCCTACGCAGCACACCGCGCGAGGCTACGCCCAGCCAGCGCCTGAATGTAGATCGAAACAGACAAGACTTGTATGTATCCATGGCAGAGTGCAACAGGCAGCGGGAGCCACCCCCACACCGCTCTACGGCCGTCGCCGAGGCCGACCCTGGGTGGGTGCCCCATAATAGGCGCAGTGGCGGTGGCACCAGCAAGCCGAGCCACCTGGATGATTGAGGCAACGCGCGAGCACTTACTGAGCGCGATTCGAGTCCTCCTCACCTGCAACTAACCCCTGTCCTGTTCTCCGCCACGCCAAACGAAAGCACCGACGACCTGGGCTGGTACGGGCACAGGCGACGAGCGCACCGCAGCGCACCCCGGTCGCTCGCTCAGCTACAGCTTGCTGCCCGCTCGCACTGCACCCATATCCGGCCCGATGCACACCATGCACCTCGCGACCCGCAAGGATGTGCACTACCCGCTCAGTCGGTCATCACCTCGCTGGAGCTGCCATGCATGACATTGTCATGCAGGGGATGACAATTGAGCGAGTCGGCATAGCATGGGCTGGACTGGCCATTACAAAAGCTGATTATATTCGTCCTCCGATGTTGACCGTTAGTCGTGACGTCCGTTTACATGATGCATCACAGTACCCCTGACACAAGTCTACTCGCCACGCAACAACCGGAGCGCCAACTCCTCCTCATCCTCGAGGGCAGGAGCCGCGTCGCGCTTCTTCTTCGCAGGGCGCGTAGGCTCAGGCTCGGGGGATTCAGAGCCAATGCCCTCTCCCGTGTAGCCGGTGTAGCCCTCGTACGGCTCCTCGTCGCCACTGGCGCCGCCAATGAACGCGACAGCGCCACCCTCGTCGTCCGAGTACGCGCCCTCGAGCTCGCGCTCGCGCTCCTTGCGTTTCCTCTTCTTCTCGCGGCGCTTCTCCCTTGCCACCTCTCGGTCGACAATGTCGGCAGCAGCCATCCGCTCGCGCTCCTCCGCCAGGTAGCCATCACGCGTCGCAGCCGCGGCCTGCTCGGCCTCGATACCCTTCTCGTAGATATCCCGCGCCTCGCCGTCCTCGCCGAACACGACCTTGGTGGGTGCAGGTCGGTTCTTGAGCTGGCCGGTTCGCGTGGCCGCGGCTTTCAGCTTGCGCTTTGACAGGTCGTCTGAAGTGATGAGCGGCTTGGCCTTGGAAGGGTCGGCCAAGGCTTCGCTGATGCCGAGGTCGGCGGCCTCGTCGTCGTCAATGTCGTGGTCACGACGGGCCAGTGTGAACACATCGTCGTCGTCGTCCGCTCCGGCAGCCAGCAGGTCGTCGTCGTGCGCCACAACCTTCGAGTAGTGATCCGTGAGAATGTCCTGGTTCTTGCGCTCGAACATGCGGTCGTACTTTGTTCGGACTTGGGGTGCAGAGCGAACGGGGAGGTCTTCAGACTCGGAGTCGGAGCCAGAGCCAGACGCGGCCTCGTCGTCGTCCTCGTCGCTCTCCTCGTCCTCCGACTCCTCGTCATCATCATCCTCATCGTCATCATCCTCATCCTCTTCGTCACTCAATGGGGCGAGCTTCTGGTGAACAACCGTCGGGCCCTCCTCATCGTCGTCCTTCTTGGGACCACCGCGCTCCTTGACCTTCTTGCCCTGGTCGAGGAGCTTGATCTGAGGAGCACCAGGAAGACCCATGCTGGCGGCGTACTTCTCGGCTGGTAGTTCGGACAGCTTGAAGATGCTCTTGTCCTTCTGGATGTGAACCGAGCGCATGTAGGAGATGAAGGCCCTCTGTCCAAGGTACTTGATTTCAGGCTCCTTGAAGCAGAAGCTCTGCATCTGCTGGTCGAGCTTGCCCATCTTGCTCTCCTTGATCTTGATCATCTTGACGTCGATGCCCTTCTCAGCCCAGCGGGCCTTCATACCCTCCTCCTCGCTCGGGAGGAGGAAGCACAAGCCCTTACCCTCACTCTGGTAGCGGGCGGTACGGCCCACACGGTGGATGTACGAGTCGACGTCGTCGGGGCAGTCGAGCTGGACGACCCAGTCGACAGCGGGGAAGTCGAGACCTCGTGCGGCAATGTCGGTACAGATGAGCAGGGCCGAGTTGGAGGACGAGAACTTCTCGAAGATGGCCATGCGGGTCGGCTGCTTCTGCTTGCCATGGAGGTGCATGAGAGGAAGACCGGGGTGCAGGCGGCGGAAGGTCTCAAAGATGAAGCGGACCTGTTTGCCGGAAGTGACGAACACGACGCCCTTCATCTTGAGATGGCTCTTAATGAAGCCCCACAGCGCGTCGAGCTTGCGCTCAAGAGGCACGACCGAGTAGTACTGCTCGAGGTTGGCGGGCATAACGCCCTCCTCTCCCGGCTTGTTGGTGTTGATGTACAGTGGGTCGTGGAGCGAGAGCTTGGCGAGGGCGGCGAGGTCCTTGGACTGAGTAGCGGAGAAGAGGAGAGTCTGGCGGTCGGCGCGGGCGGTCTCCGATGGCGAGAAGTGCTGGATGATGGCGCGGAGCGCGGGGAGGAAACCCATGTCGAGGAGGCGATCCGCCTCGTCAAGGACTGAATGTTAGCTCGGCCATCTGGTTGCTAGCTAACTCACCAAGCAGCTTGACGCCAGCACTTTCGAAACCAACAGTGCTGTCGAGGTGCTGGAGCAGGCGACCGGGCGTCGCAATGAGGATGTTCATGCGCGAGAGACGGTCGCGCTCCTCTTTGAGCGGCTTGCCGCCGATGACAAGACCAGCCGAAAAGGTGTGGAAGCGGCCGATATCCCTGAGGGCGTTGAACGTCTGCACGGCGAGCTCACGCGTCGGCGAGATGACGACGGCGCCGAGGCCGTCCATCGGGCCCCAGCGCTGGAGGTACAGTCGTTCCAGGAGAGGGATGAGGAACGCGAGCGTCTTCCCTGATCCTGTACGTGCCGAGCCGAGGAGGTCGCGTCCGCGCAGCGACTCGGGGATCGACTGAGCCTGGATCGCGGTCGGGTTGAGGAAGTGGCTGTGTTTCAGGCCTGGGGTCAGCTCTGAGGCCGCTCTGGAGCTCACCTCGCAGCGTGCGGCTCGAGAGGGGGAGTTGGGAGAAGAGTGTGAGCTCTGCTGGCGGCTCCTGCTTGTCAGTTCGGCGTCCCGACTCTGGCCAACTCACATATTCCTTGATGCGCTTCTGGAGGTCGGCGAGCTCCTGGTTGTTGCGCGACCTCTTGGCGTCGTTCTTCTTGACGAGAGGCTTCTGCGGGCCCTTTCCCTTGCCCTTGGGCCTTCCCGCGCCTTTAGACGACGAGGGCTGTCCCTCCTGGAAAGCCATGGTGCGTGTGGGGTATGATGTGCAGTTGTAGATGTTGTGGTGGAGGTCGTTCAGATTTCAGAGAGTGCAACAGAAATCTCAATCTTGATCGGCCGTCACGTGACTAGTGGCGAACCGGCGAACTCGTGGCACTCGCGTGGGTGAAGACCGCTTAAATGTGGCACCTGCAACAAATCTCGGCCAAGCAATGCATCGTGTATAGGCTACATTTAACACATGGGCTCGCCAGTGTCCAGCGGCTTATATCTCAAAACGGAAATACTTAAAGGCCAACAACTTGCTGAACCTTGTTCGGCGCAGTGGCGAGGTTCTTGTTGTTCTTGACATCCTCGCTCGTGCCGCCGGGGGTGCTGGCAACAGAGCCCCACGCCACGAAACGCTCACCGAGCGTCGCGGCGAACTGGGAGAGCCAAGAGTCGGACGGCTTACCACTCGGGGCGTTGGGGAAGTCGACCGCGAGGGGCCAGTTCCAGTTCCCATACGCGACGTTGGGCCACGTCCATCCGGGCTTGACGTACCCGGCAGGGCAGGCGGTCGGCTTGGTGCTGCCGCCCGACTCGTCCCAGCGGGGGTTGCACCCGGGGAGGTTCTTCAGCGGCTTGTAGTAGCCAAGGCCCACGTCCGAGTTCTCGTCCAGCACCATGCCAGCGTAGCGGCACTTCTTCGCCGTGTCGTAGTTCACAGTCGGCTTGAACGCGGGACAGTTCTCGTTCGTCGCGTCGCTGTTAAGGCAGACCGTCGACTTGATGGCATCACGGAACACGTTGGTGTTCCACCCGTTGACAAAGTCGGCGTGGAGCGAGCCGCCGAAAGTATCGCCGTTCGCAAAGGCGACGTTGATGTCGTTGGCGCCGTTGCGCCACCTCGACCTCTGCCCAGTGTACAGGGCCCAGTAGACCTCGAGCTGGAGGGTGGGGAACCTCTTCGGGTGCGCTTTATGTCAGAGACAGATTACAGGGACTCGACTTACTCGGAGGACACTTGATGCCAAACTGAGCATCCCACTGGTTGTTGCTGTTGAGCGGCCACGTCATGTGCGAGAAGTGGTCAGTCGAGTCGAGCTGGCCGTTTCCGCAGCCAGGGAACTGGATCTTGAGCCTGATCTGATCGGGCGGGGGGCGGTTATCATATTTGGGGTTGGGCAAGTTGAACCCCAAGGCCTTGTTGCCCTTGTTGGCGCCGCTGTAAATCTCAGACTCGATATGGATGCCGTTGGTCCTGAGCTCGCGGCCGACGGTGCGCGAGGTGGCGGTGCCCGAAATCATGCGCAGGCCTTCGGGGAACGGCTCAGTCATGGTAAGGTTCTGGACCATGTAGTATGCGCGGGCGCCCTGGAGCCACGTGGGTTCGTACGTCCCGTCTGGGTTGACGAACATGAGGGACGGAATCCAGTAGTTGGACTTGTCGGCCTGCGTGGCGGCAGTGGTACATGTCGCCTTTTGCATCTGGGCAAACGTGTTGAGCTTGGTGCCAAAGTTGTTGGCACCGAAGATGGTGTGAAGGTGACCAATGTCCTTGGTGTTGTCAGGGTCGACGATCGGGTCGATGCGCTGGTTCAGCAGACCGGTGAGGGGGATGGCAAACTGGCCCTGTTGGGCCACCACCACCGCCGGGGTGGCGGCCATGATGGCGAGGATGGACCAGAGGAGCATGGCGTGTTGGGATGGGGAGGTGGATTGAGTCCCCCGCGCGTCTTTTATGCCTCATCTTGTCTCCTAGACGCGACGACCTATTTGCCTCAAGACGCAGAAAGGCCGCGAGGAGGACATGCCCTTGGCAGAGGCGCTGTCGTCGCCCACATCCCATCCCAGCACCATGGCCCCACCTCACCCCACTACCGCAGGTAATGCCACATCCACCAGCCCACCTTGACTACTCGGACCAAGCTCTTGACTACTGCCGCAAGTCGATCGAGGCACGTCGAATAGAACCTTCTTGCCCTTCGGTCGGCGTTCCTCATGGCGGAACGTGAGTGTGGCACATGATGCCTAAGGACGGTCATTACGTTACTGTGACACTACCTCGTAAAGCTTGTTGTCACTCGGGCGATCCGGTTAAAATTGCAGTGCATGCCTAGCCCGATGACGCTGTTCGGTCGGCCACTTGGTACGTTAGCTGCAGGGAGGACGGGACGAAGGAGGGGCTCGACTCAGCGACGAGGGCCGGCGGTGGTGGCCGTCTTGTCTTGCCCGAACGTCGAGGGACATGTTTCAGGCAGGGGGGGGGGGGGGCGAGCCGAGATGTCATGAGGCCTGACTTGCGTTCCATGACGCTCGGTCATGGCTAGGACGGAATCTCCAGGTCTGCAAGTTGGGCTGAGGCAACCAGTGGCCGGTCTCAGCAGCTCGCTTGGTCTCAAGGGCAATCCTCGACTCAACGACGAGGGTGGCAGTGTTTTGGCAGTGATGGTCAGCTGGCGCGCAGTGTCTGCCGCTGGTCTTGTCCTGAGGACGAGCCCCACGGCCACTTTACGAAGCGCCTGTGATGACCGTGACAGAAGTGGTCACAGTTTAATGCAGCTCTGGTGCTCCTCCCGCGGTATGCCCGCAGCAACGTAACGCCTTGACCTTCAACTCGACCTCGACTTCGACCTCGACGGCCAGACGGGCTTTCTCCTAACGACACAGCGTGTGCCACTCCAACATGTGACTCGCGCCAATCAGTGCTCCCGCTTGTTGTGTATTGTCGCTTGGCACCCTACTTACGACATTTTTGACGTAGTTAATGCCCTTTAAGCGGCCGCTGGGTCATTTCGCAAGGAGGGTGAGTTGTAATGGTGGGTCGTGATGGGACTCCGAGGTGGTCACGAGGCGATTTGACTGGTTAACGACAAGGTTGTTGTGAAGGCGGGCATGTAAAGGGATGTGTCGTGAAGCTTGTGGTTAAGGACGCCCTTGCTCTGTACCGACAGGACAACCTCGGCAACGCTATGCCGTCAACCTCAGCGTCGTTCAGCCAAGGTTCACCCACCTCTACGACCGGCCTTCAACTTTCATATGCTTGCTACGGGGCATTGTTTAAGCCCTTCTACCCAGCTTGCAACCAGTCCCGTCAGGTCAGCGTGGTCGCAGCACGCATGCCGTCAGCTTCTGGCCAACGGCGACTCAGGTTGCTCCAGTAACAGCAGGGCTCAACCTCCTCTGCGACCGGGCTTCAAGTTTCATAAGCTTGCTGCGGGTGATTCTTTAGCCTCAACTTAAGACGGGAATCTCCTTGCGTACCAATAACAAAGGTGTTAGCCGTGGTGCTCGCTTCAGGTTGCCCCCATGCCGTCAGTCAATGAACGACTGGCGACGAGTGTCTGTTGCTGCAGAGGCACGTCGGCGTTTACTTTGCCTCGGCGACAAGGGTACCTGTAGCCCTGTAGATCTCCCGAAGAGCACTCCGGAAGCCGACCGAGGCCCGGGCTGTTGGCGTTTGCACCCTGGTAGAGAGAAGGATAGTTGCATTGTTTTCCGGCGATAGAAGCCCCAGTCGTCCTCGCAGGCCTCAAAGCCAAGTTCGAGTAGGCCGGTCCTAGGCTCCAGCCACCGGCGGTGGCCAGACTGCTTGAGGCCATAGATAGCCGTCTTGAGCATTAGGACCTTGCCGGGCTTAACGGCGGCGCCGGTCGGCGGGGTGAGGTACAGCTCAACATTGAGCGTACCACTGAGGCACGCGCCCTCGCCGTCGCATTGGCGGATGTGGACCTTCTTTGCGCAGCAAGTCCGACAGGGCCCTCATCACCATCTACGTGGACGGCTTCTCTCTACTAGCGTGCAAACCCAACAGATTAAGAGTCAAGAAAGAAGAGAACAAGGACGCCGGGTGCCACGGTGAACCTCGTTACATAATCGCTTTTTCTTCCTCCAAAACACGCGCTGGCAAAAACCACGACACCCAGGATTCCCATGTGGTCCCCCACCATGGTACTAACTAGGCGGTACTCAGCTTGACTTCGCAGATCGGACGGGATGCGGTATTTTCTGAGTCCTATGGCCGTGGATATTAGATGCGTTTTGCAGCGGCTATGAATGTGCAACAGTGTTTGGGTTGTGGTGTGTGGTGTGTGGGGCATTGATCGGCGCGCCGTGCGGGTGCCACCATCGACTGCGGACACACTGATCGGCGCCGTCACGATGGCCTGGCCAGGCCCTCTGCCAGCTGCGCCCCCCCTTCCCACAAATGCACTGCGACCTCGAGAAACGCACAACGACCACGGCCAGTGCCCAGACCGCCTCATAGTGCGTTTTACGAGCAGGGAAGATACCCATTGATCCGAATTCAAGAAGACTATTTGGACAAGATGCACATCAGCAGTTAGTAGCTTCCGCCCGCCTTCACTCACACTCACACGCAACAGTGAGTGACGCCGATGGTCGCGTCGCGGGTACCTCGCGCCCATTCCCATGGCCATGGCGCGCGGGACTCGCATCGTCGTCGCTGCCGCCGTCGCCGTCCCTGCCCCGCCCCTATCGCGTCGTCGGCGAACTGGGAGTGTCCAATGGTGCAAGTGCACGCCCTTGATGCGTAGCGTCGTCTGACTCATGCACTGCATTGCATCAGACTCTGCTTTACCTGCACCGTATGTATCTGGGCGCTTGTCAAGCTTGTCAATTGTCGGACTTGTTTGTACAGCTTATGCGAGCGCGGTGCATGCCCGCAGTCGAAGCAGAGCCTAGACTCGGTGGTGGTGCTGCTGCGGGGTAAAAAGTCTAATTGGATTAGTCTTGGAGGGCTTGTTGATTAGCAAAGATTAGAAAGCGGAGACAAAACGTCATAAGCTGGTGGGCGGGGTTGCGCGGCGGGGCAGCCGCCAGCTGCAGTGCAGTGCCTTCTGGCCAGCAGCCAGCTCGTCCCACTCGGTCTATACGCATCGTCACTGCTCGTGTCCAACCCACCGCCGACGACTTCTTGGCTTACTTACACTTCAATCTCTCCATCTCTCCTCTACAACACTAATTAGACTGCATAGGCACGGGTAACACTAGCCCGCTGCCCCCCAATCGACCCCGCACACTCGCACCCCACCCCATGTCTCGCTAGACACATTGGCTTGGAGCCTCGCGCATAGACACCTCGTCGACGACAATGTCCCGATCCTCCATCCCCACGGCGCGGGCCGCCTACGACTCGATGTCGTATGACCAGCTCCGAGTCGCAGCCGCAGACGTGTTGCCGGTCGGCGACCGCACGCCCAAGCAATGGTTCGAGCTCGCCCTCCAGCACGCCGAGGCGGCGCGCCAAGCCGACCGCCGCGGGAGCAAGGCCACCCTGTTCGTCGAGTACACCCAGCTTGCCACTGCCTACAAGAACGCCCTCTTCCACCCTGGCACAAAGGAAGCCAAGGCGGCTGACCCCCGCTGGGCGACGCGTGTCAGCGAGTTCAAGCCCGTACGTGTTGCGTCGCATGGCGTCGGAGCCCAGCTGACACACCACAAAAGACATGGGAGGCGGCCGTGCAGAAGGCCACGACGCTCAAAGAAGAGCTCAAGCGGGCTCTGTCCGAACCAACCTCGTGAGTACCTCGACTGGAAATCATCATGTAGCGGTGCTCATGCGCTACAGGCCAGTCCCTGCGTCGAGCCGCACGGTAGGAGCAGACAGGTAAGCGTTGACTGACTTGGGCGGCGGGGCCGCTTCCACCGAGTTTTGGATTCTGGCGGTCGCAGAAGCTGCTCATACCGGGAGGGGCAGGCCCTTCCACTTTCATTGTCATGGTTATCCAGTGCTGACGCGTTATCGCAGCCACGCGCCTGCTCCATCACCGTCGTTGGACGAAGAGGCTGGCGGCTCCATCGCCGATCGCATGAAGGCTCTGAGCGGCCGCGGAATGGATGTCGGAAGCGGGTCCAAGCGCATCAGCAGAGATTTTGTGTCCCACTCAAGATCAGCCTCGACTACCAGCGCGACCGTCGGTAGCGGGGGCGGCGGTGCAAGCGGATTCGGTGCTGCGCGGAATGGGGCGGCGTCCGCAGCCGCGACTGGGACGAGCCCCGAACCAACAGTCAGCATCAGCACCGGCTCCTCGTCATCAGCTATGCCTCCTCCAGTGTCGACAACCGCACACCGCCCAACCTCGAGCGTGTCGGCGTCCAGCAGTCTTGCACGCTCGCCGCCAGTCGCCAACGGGCTCCACGTCGCCGCGCAGCAGACAGGTGCTTCGAGCCACTCGCTCAAGTCGGTCGCGACTGGAGGAAGCGTCAGCAGCGGCACGGTTCCCACATCTGCGTCCATTCCGGTCATTCGCCCCTCGAGCCCGACGAAGCAGCCATCGCCAGTGGCCGATCCGAGCCCCCGCCCACAGCTGTCGTCCTTCCCGTCATCGAGCTCGACGAAGGGGCTCCTCGACTCCACACCGCTGACGAGCCCGCCCAAGATCCCTGCAGCTCTGCCCCATCGCCCGTCAAGCCCGAGCGGTCCTCGTCCATTGCCGTCGCCAGCACCGCGTGGGCTGTCACCAGTGCCGAGTGTCTCGCCCGTACCGCGTGACGACCTCGGCGACTTTGAGGCGAATTTCCCTTCCCTCGACAACTTCGGCAAGCAGTTTGAGGATGCCCTCCCGTCTGTCCCCTCGCTGGGCTTGAGTGATACCACACCGGCACCGGCATCGGCATCCTCTACTAAAAGCCCCGTTCTCGACGACTTGCCGTCGTTTCCGGATCTCCCCGCCTTCCCCACACTCCCATCAGTCCCATCCCACCTCCCCGGCCGCGAAGAGCCGAAGTCTGCACTGCCACCACCACCCGCCCCGGCCGACAGCCTCCACGATGTCGAGGCGTTCCCATCCCCGCCTAGTCCTGACCTCTACGTCGACCTCAAGCGCCCGGCCAGCACGCCAATCGTCAGCGACAAAGGGATTCTGGCCTCGTCGCCACCAGATGAGTCCCCGCTGGGCGAAGCTCCCGCGTCAGTCGCACCTCCTGCTCCTGCAGCCAGCATGCCCGATCCGGTGATCAAGATGCCCGAGCCAAGAACAGCGGGGCCAGCGATGTCACCTTCGACACCATCCAGCTCTGCGCCAGACGCTGCTCATGGCCATCGGGGATCTGTCCCAGTGGCATTCCCGTCGCCAAAGGTCAGCGGAAATGTGATCAACCCTGCGAGCTCGTCATCCAACGGCAGGGCCGGGGCAGGAGCAGGATCTGCGGCCGTGTCCCCTTCCAACAGCAGGCCAGGGCCTTCGCAGACGGAGTCCCAAGCTCCCGGGTTCGCGCCTGCTCAGCTCGGAAAGCCAGAATTCCCCATCACCAACGCCATCACACCCGAGACGCTGAGGAGCTACTTCCTCAACTCGTCTATTGACGTGCTTCTTCTTGATGTGAGAGACGAGAAAGAATACTCGACCGGCTATGTTGGCGCCGAGTATGTTGCACGCGGAGCCAAGATCAACGTTATCTGGATTGACCCCACCGTCCTGGCGCGTGATGGGTGAGTAGGACAAGGCAGGATGATTGGCTGACTCGTGGCAGACTCACCTCGACGCAGCTCGAGGACGCCATGTCGCTGTCCCCTCAAGCGCAGCAACTCGCGTTCCAGAACCGACACAAGTACGACTTGGTTGTGCTGTACGATAAACGTTCAACTACGTTCCCGAAGAAGGGCGAGCCTCCAACTCCCATCTCCAGGCTCTGGTCCATCATTGGCGAGAATGAGTTTAGAAAGACTTTGCCGCGATTCCCGGCAATGCTCATCGGCGGCTTTGAGGGCTGGGTCAAGTTCATCATGGCCAGACAGAAGGCTTCGATGCAGCAGCACCAACTGGCGCAGCAGCAGCAAAGTCGGCCCTACAACCCCAAGACGAATGGCCACGGACCCGTACCACTGTGAGTGTTGACTTTGAGGCTCCGCTGACAACGTTTTAGTGGACCGAAGCCCGTTGGGAACAGGACGAACGCAGATCTTCTGGCAAAGAAGCAGAGCCGCGAAGCGCCGGCTTACCACCAGTCGTCGCAGTATGCGAGGGGCATCACCGAGAACGTAGGTGGATGCTGAGATAGCCTACTGACTTCGAAGTTTGCCCATTCCACTCCTCAGTCGATGACTGGCGCGCACGCTTCATCGGCATCAATTTCGAGTCTTGCATACGCAGGGTATGACGCTTCTCGACCGGCCCAGTCCCCATCGCTACCGCGTACGTCTCACGCGTCTTCTGCGTCGATCTCGTCATACAACGCGCCGTCTGCTATCGCCCCACCACCACGGGCCTCGATCCATCCCGGCGCCGGGGCACGACGACAGAGCGGATACTTGGACAGCCAAGGATACTCGGGACATACCACCACGTCACGGCCGTCGATCGACTACCCCCAGCCTCATGCCCTGGCACAGGTGCCGCAGCCACCGCCCGCGGTCGCAACTCACAGCCTGGAACGCCAAGACCCGAGGCCGATGCCGAGGACCGTGTCGACTCGAAGCGTTGACCAGCTTGCTCCAAACTACGGGGTGCGCTACTGGCGCAACACCAAGCTTGGCCTGACGGGTTTGAAGAATCTGGGAAAGTAAGTCCCCATGTTTGGATAGCAGCTGACATCCAGCACCTGCTACATGAACTCGACTGTTCAGTGTCTGAGCGCTACACTACCCTTTGCACGATACTTCCTCGACGGGCGGTACAAGCGGGACATCAACGTGTACAACCCCCTCGGTACAAAGGGTGACCTTGCACATGCTTTTGCCGAGCTCCTCGGTGCACTCTGGGGAGAGAACTATACCTTCTTGTCGCCAATCACATTTAGGGTGAGTGAGACGAGGAGCCACAGCGGCCTGTTCGCTGACATCTGCTTAGAAATCCATCATCAACTTCAAGAGCGATTTCGCCGGCTCTGAGCAGCATGATTCGCAAGAGTTCCTGTCGTTCGTCATGGACGGATTGCACGAAGATCTTAACAGGATCAAGACTCGACCCAAGCCGATTGAGATGACCCCGGAGCGCGAAGCAGCACTCGAGACCCTGCCACCACAGATTGCCAGCGACAAGGAATGGCAAATCTACAAGATGCGCAACGACAGTTTGATCGTCGACCTCTTCCAGGGCCAGTACATGAACCGGATGGAATGCTTGACGTGCCACAAGGTGAGTTGCGCCGAAGGCACGAAGCGAAACCATAACTTTGGTAAATGATTAACGTGTCTCAGACGTCGACTGTATACGACTCTTTCCAGTGGCTCACTCTGGACCTCCCAACGACCAAGAGCAAGGTAGTCTTGCCTGAGCTGTTCGACCAGTTTGTCAAGCCCGAAATCCTGGATGGTGACGAGAAATGGTGAGACAGCCGACGTTAACAGTTGCATAAAACGCGACTCGTGCTTTACCCCTTCACCTTCATCGTTTAGCCCGGTTGTGTGTCCCTGAATGTGCCTCTTTCTCCGTGCCTACAACCGCACTTTTGGACTGGGTGTGAAAGTCACCTTGGTTACTCGCCAGCCCCCGCGCTCCACATGCACTTGGCGACCAATCTAGCAACTCTGCTAACACGAACAGGTTCTGCCCTCGTTGCAAGGTCAACCGAAGAGCGTCCAAGACCCTAACGCTTGTGCGGCTACCGCCTGTCCTTCTTATCCAGCTTAAGCGCTTCATCCCTGTCAACGGCGGACGCTTTTGGAACAAGTCGGAGACACCGGTCATCTTCCCGCTTACCAACCTCGACCTGTCGCGCTATGTACCAGTCCGACAGCCGACTGGCACAGAGGACCTGGACGACCCCCGGACACAGATCGGGCCGTTCAAGTATGACCTTTACGGCGTGAGCAACCACATGGGCACACTTTCCAGCGGACACTGTGAGTGCAGCGTGGGCAGGGACGGGGGGACGTGTGCTGACATTACTTTAGACACCGCCTTTGTGCGCTCGTCTGATCAGTGGATGTTCTGCGAAGACAGCAGGGTGCAGCCTGCTCGTGAGGTCGACGTGGTGGTACGTAATGTGATCTCGGCTAGGATCGATCCGTTTGCTAATCATTCGTTTCTATTGTCTAATAACGGCAACAGTCCCGACCTGCCTACATTTTGTGAGTTCACATTGCCTGCCACAATGCCGCCACACATTTCTGACCCAGTCTACTTTAGGTTCTACAAGCGGGTTCAGGCGTCGTGATGCTTGTCGTCGTCAAGAGTCTGAAAGAGGGAGGGGGCCGTCGCGGGAGCCGGTCATGTCTGTTGGATGGGCGCGGAGCGGTCCCATCTCGTTGTAATCTCGTATCCTTTGCATTCCAGCAGAACCGGACGCAATGTACAGCTTGAGTGTGGGACGACAGACGACATCCCTATGGATGGGTAGGGGATCGGGTTGCAGGGTCGACAACCTATAGTGCCGGGCATGCTGTCATGATCACGGTTGTGGCCATGTCGGAGGTGAACCAGTCGGAGAGATGACAGCCGTAACGGCAGACTCTCGTCACGGCTGCCGACATGGCGCGTGGGGGTAGGTTGAGGTAGGTGTGTGCCTCGGCGTTGCAGAGAGGATGCGCAGGGCGTAGTTGATTACTTACTGCGGCGGCACGCATCAATGCAATGCTGTTGCTTGCAACACATTAAACGACATGGCACGGCTACTGCTGGCTGGCTGGCTCAGGCGATGACGATGTGTGTCGCGGGCGGGGGACAATGACGCGCGCGGAAGTGGGGGATGAATGCGAGGCGGCCCTGCGGCGCACGCCGTCAAGCCGTCAAGCCTCGTGGACGACAAGCTTTTTTGTCCGCGATCTGGTTTGGGCCTGGTTGTTATTGTGGGCGACGGGGCGGGGGGCGGGGGCGGCGCCAAAGGCAGTCACGTTGGTGCGCGGCCAACGAGGCCAACGAGCGAGCCGCGGCAGCCCACGACGCGGCGTCGACAGGCTATGTAGTAGCATCCTCTGGCCTCGGTAACGCGCGCCGCACGCCGCCTCGCAATTGACTCTACACATTGTCTGTCTCGCTCACCGGAACATTGCAGGCATGCGCACCGCGACCCCGCCCACCCAGACCGAGCCGCACCTTAATCTCGCCTAGGATCACAGGACCCTAACCCGCATGTGTCCCGGAGGCGTCGGGCGTCGGCACCAGTGATTGATGGTGAGGATGGCGGAGGTTGGTGTGTGATGCATGCGCGGGGGGGTTTTATTTGTTTGCGTCGTCGCTCTCTCGGTGCATTGTCGTTGGTTGCTCGACGTGTTGCTGGCTCGCTACGGTCTGTATGCATCCTCGCTCCTGCCCTCCGCTTTCCCCTTTCGCGCGCCACCAGGCCCCGTACCTCTTTTGCTACTTCCCCTCTCCGAGTCGCCGGTGGGAGGCGTTGTGTTGGTTTCGGATACGGAGGATGCATTGGTGGTGCGTACTACTACTTGCTAGCTAGGAGCCGCATCCGCAACCGTGAGCGAGCGAGCGCCCCGATCAATGCAATCGCTGGCGAGATGCACTCGATGGCGGCGGCTCATGTGTGACGGCGTGTTTTCCCTGAGTGTTCTTCTGTTGGCATCCTGGGCCGGGCTTCCCGCATGCAGAGGGGAGAGGGCAGCTCGGCCATGAGCTGCTGGGCAGCCAGGCAGCCAGGTAGCCAAGTCAGGGTGCCACCGACGAAACTTGCGGCTGTGGCGTCGTAATGCGTTGCCACATTCCAGTGGAGGCTGCGGGAGCCGAGGGCCAGGCAAAGCAAAAATGTCAACAGCCGTGGCCTTGCCTTGGCTGGGTGCGTCACGCACGCCTGAACAGTTGGCCTGGTGCCTCAGGGACGACCGAGAGTCGCCAGCGAGCGACACCACGATGCACGCACGACGCACGACGACGGAACAACCAACCCCCCATCCCAGGGAGCAAATCGTCCTTCTTGCGCGGAGACCAAGAGTGCCATTCAAGTCAGGGAGAGAGTTGAGGGTTCGGACCAGCCAGCGCATCATACAGACGACGTGCAGGCAGGCAGCAGCAGCAGCAGCACCACCACCACCACACCACTCTGCTCTCGACGATCAGCTCATTCATTCCCAGAGTGTCTCGCGGCCCTCCCCTGCCTCTGCCGCTCGCTCGCTCGTTCGCTCCAATCCGACTCGTCGAGGTAACGGCAGCAGCCTTTCTGTACCATAGGGCCCACTTGCTGCTTGCTCGACACCACATCCATCATCGCCGCCGCTCAATCGCTCACTGTATCCTTTCTCTCTGTCCGTGTAGCTGCTGCTCTCTGCTCGATACCACCACCACGACCTCGCCGTCACGCCCAGCTCCTCCTCCTCCTCCTCCTTTCGACGAGTGGGCGAGATCTCGGTCGCCGCATCACACCAACAGCCGCAAGGAGACTGTTCGCGACCCGCCAACACGAGCGAGCTAGAGCACAGGCCGGCGACGACACCTCCCCCCCACCACCATCTCACCTCCTTTCCACTTGCTCAACGACGCTCGGCCCCCACCCCCTGGCTCCTGCTCCCTCCCCCGCCATCTCTGCGTCAATCTCGGCCTAACAGCTGCCAGTCTCTGTAAGTCGTCGCCCTCTGCACGCCACGCCCCCTTTGTATCCGTGCGCGCATCCTCGACGCCATCGCGCACGCTGCTGCCAATCACGTTTGCCCGACCCGGTAACAGCTGCAGCCAGCGGGCTCGGACGGCAGACAAAGGGACAGGACAGGACGGGCCCGCTGCTCGTGCTCTGCTCTGCTCTGCTCTGCCGGGAAAAGTCTGACGACCTGCGCGCGCGTGGGCTGTTGCTTGACGAGAGAGGCAGACTTGCAGACAACGAGGCAAGACAGACCGGGAAGCACAGTTGACTTGTCGTCGCTGCCTCACTCCATCTCGACCTCCTTCCCTCACCCCCCATCTGCCATTGCTTCTAGCCATCGCCGCCATCCGCTGACGTCCGAGACAGTTGCTCCGTCGCCGACCCCTTACCCCTGCGCCTGCGCCCCGCCCACCAGCCCCACCAGCCCAGGCGAACAGCGAGCGCGCAACAGCCGAACGCACGGCATCAGCAATAACGACACCGCGATCACTGCTCGATACCACATCCTCTTCTTGCTTTCTCTCGACACATCGGCCTCCCGGCCTCCCCGCCACCATGACAGACGTCGGAGCGCTCGCAAGCGCCTTTGAGCCCGCAAAGGGCGAGGTCCCGCTCCCGCTCACCGTGAGTGCGATGCCAGTAATCGGGCTAGGATGTTACTGACACCGACGTAGGGACCATCAATCACCCTCTCGCCAATACCATCCCCGCCGACCCTCTTCCTTTTTGGCGGCAAGGTCGTCTCCCTGCGCAGGTTAACGTCCGAGATGTGGGCGTTGGATCTCACCACTTTGACGTGGTCCCGTCTCAATGCTGGACATGGACCAGGACCACGATACTTCCACTCGATGGAGGTTTGGCAAGACAAGCTCGTGTGCTTTGGAGGGATGAGCGACTCGGACTTGGTTCATGAGGTTCACTCGGACATCTGGTTCTTCGACTGTCGCTCAAGGAAATGGCTACCACAGCCCTCCCCCGAAGGCGGCCTGGGCCTCGGACTCGCTGAAGGCATGCCAACCTCGGCATCGCAGTCGTCGCAAGACCCCCTGTTGCTACCCCAGGCCCGGTACGCCCACCTGTCTGCCGTCTCCAGAGGCAACCTCATCGTTTGGGGCGGCCAGCGCACCGACAACACCTGGATTTACGAAATGAACGTCTACGACCTCGCCCGCGGGGTATGGGTTGCCAAGACACGGCAGCCTGAAACCCACGGCTTGCACTCAAAGGGAGCCTACCGCTCTGTCGCCGTCTCGTCGACCCACCGCGTCATCATCCCCGCCGACCCCCACACCGTCACAGGCATGCAGGCGCTCCCTTACTCGATGGAGGAGCAGGGCGGCGGAGGCGAAATCTGGTGCTACTCAAACTACGACTTTGCAAAGGTCCGTCGCGAGCTCGAGGTCATTGTGCCCCGCGACGGCGACACGGATACACTCAACCCCCCTTCCGAGAAGATTATCCCCCCACCAGACTGGACCATGGAGGACTTGCAGACCAAGATGGCCGGACCAACAATGCCACCAGGCCTTCGTTTTCCCTCGGCCGGTATCGTCGGTCACCACTTTGTCCTTTGCGGTCTCTACTTGGCCAGCACGTCTGCCCAGTTTTCCATCTGGACCCTCGACCTCATCACTATGAAGTGGACGCACATTGAGCCAGAGATTCTCCAGACCGGAAGCTGGAACCGCGCTATCGTTCTCCCCGAGCGCGGACAGGTCCTCGTCTTTGGCAACCACGGCTCGGACCTGGCAGCCGACTATGGACGCCGTGCCGTCAACCTTGACCACGTCGCCGTCGTCGAGCTCGAGGCATACGGTATCTACCGTCCACCAGCAATCGCGCTTTCGCCCCGCACCCAGAACACTGGCCTGACAATGCTTGACGAGAAGCTCGTCTCCGACTTTGAGGTCATCAGCGATGACGGACGCAGGATAGCGTGCTCCATCAAGATTCTCACCGAGCGCTGGCCCTGGTTCGCAGACCAGCTCGAGCTGCTCAAGCAGAAGACAGAGGAGGCCGTGATGGACACGGCCCCCGCTTCCCTGGATATCAACGACGCACTACTAGGGTCGCTCAGTCCCGCCCGCCTTGGTCCCGACGGACTTCACCTCCCAGAGCCTCTGCCGGTTTGCGTTGCCCTGATCCAGTACTTCTACACTCTCTCCCTTGCGACACCACTGCAGACGCGCTCACCTGTCCTCACCGCCCTCCTCTTCCTCGCCAAGCAATACAAGATTGAGCGCCTGCGACAGCTTGTTGTCCACGCCCTCCACTCTCGCCTCGACCCAACGATCGCCCTCGGCGTGTACGAGGTTGCTACTCTCGCGGCAGAGCGCAACCTGCAGATCAGGGCCCTTCACCTCATCAACCAGGCCAAGGAGGGAGGTGGCCGGACACGGCTTGGAGGCAATGCTCGTCGTGGCGGATCAGGTACTCACCCGGACGGTGCCGACAATGGACCTAGCGGCAATGGCCCTCATGCCCGTCACCAGTCGGTCCACAGCGCAGCCTCGGGCGCGACAGGTATGCACTCAAACGCCACCGCTGGGCATGGCGGTCACCGCGACAGCGCGGACGTCAACGGATCTACCGACGGCAAACGCCAGTCAAACGGCAATAACGGCCGGCTCTCGGTCGAGACCAATGGCACTCGTGCTACACATGCCGTTGGTGGGAGAAAATCGTTCATGTCGATGAGATCGGTCAAGTCGATGAAGTCGGCAAAGTCGGCTCAGTCTGATTCACCCGGATCGACATCGTCTTCCGTCGCTCCCATCACCCCGCCGATGCCCGTCACTGATGGGGAGATGCCAACCGCGGACGAGGTGCCCACCAGCCGCGCTCGGTCCGACTCGTTCACTGTCCCAGAGGACGTGCGCAAGGCCCGCCCTGAGCCACCCCTCGAGCTCACAGAGGACCCCAGAATGCACCGCCTGCTCGACGCGCTCGACATCAACAGCTGTCCTCCAGCTCGGCCACCGCGCATCCTTGGCCCTAGGCCGCTGACTGCGCCGAACAGCGTACAGCTTGGATCCACGGCGACACTTGGTCCCGCACCTACACCTGGAAGCGGACGTGTTCGTCGTGCCAACCTTCCTCCCATGCTCCCGCCCCCGCAGCAGCCGCTGCCCGTTCGGCCAAGCACCCAGGACGCGCCCCTTACTCCTGTCACGCCTCTCACCGACGGCACTCTGCGCGCCTCGAGCCCCACCAACTCTGAGGCGACTTCGTCGTACCCTCGTACGCCGTCAGAGTCGCACCGCGACTCGCAAATCATCTCGCGCGAGTCGTCGCCCGTCATGACTTCTCACTTGTCGGCCAGGCCCATGTCGATTGTGACAACCCCGAGCAAGACGGCGACGCTGCCCGCGTTGCCCGAGGACGAGCTTGTCACCCCCGAACTCTCCAGCGACAGCGAGGCCTCGCGTCTGTCGACAGAGTCGGCACACTATGGCGACGTGACCCCAACAACGGCTCCAATCATTGTTGAGACGTCCATGGGCGCGCAGCAGCATGACGCTCTCGAAACTCTGCGCAGTACCAATGGCGCCTCGAGCAAGCTCACTCGTGCTGCGTCGCTTAGCTCGCTCAATAACGGCCGCCCCCGATCTGTTATCGGCACCCTCACGCTGCACGCCGAGAAGGCCAGTGCGCGTGGATCATCCGACTTTGGGCCTGTTCCTGAGGAGGAGATCAACAATGACTGGGCTCAGCGATCAGCGATTGCCGGATCGGCTATCGAGGTCTCTACATACGCCGGCCGCAATACAAGCAAGCGGTCTCTGGCTGCCAGCCGGTCCAACACCCACATCCCATACACGCAGCTGCAGCCCGTCAGAAGCGCAGAGGAGGAACAGGAGCGCCTGATAAAGTTCCAGGCGCTACTTGCCGAGCAGCAGCGCCAAGCTGGCTACTCTACCGCCGAGGCTGATGCGCGCGCCAGACGCGCCATGGGCCGCTCAACGCCCCCCAAGACCAAGCTTGGGCGGCTGGGTGCAAAGTTTGCCGACGCGCTGCGATAGGCGCGCCGCGCCGCATATCCCCTTCTATCTCGACTAGACTTTGGTTATCTGTCGGATCTCGAACTATCTTTGCCATCATACATCGGCACAGCATACCACACTACCGCTACCCCTACTCTCACTTCACCACTGCGCATTGTTTTTACGCAACCCGCGACTTTATGTCGATGTACGACCCGATCAGAGCTTTGCTGCCGCCAGCGCGCGGCGGATAGGAACCTTAATGTTATATTCTGCTCATGGGCTGTGTATGTTTATACTGTTACACGAATGCAGGTCTTGAATAAGGAACAGAAGCAGCTGAGGAGTGGCTCGTACGAGGCGAGGAGCAGCTGGGGGTGTGTTTGTCACCGTAGAGGAGATCCGTCTCGGAGAACTTGTCTGGACTGTGCCAGCCGGCGTCGTGCAGGTCTGTCGGCGGCACTCTTCCGAGCGCCGCAGTTGATAGTGGATCAGATGGGAGCAGCAGGCGACAAGCAAGCGCCCACGAGCATCGGCATTGTGTCCCCAGGTCGGCTCTGGGCCGTTGATACCAGGCGCTGTGTGCCACGAGCAGAGCGCCACGCGACAGTTAGCGCGCACTAAGCGCCAGGTTGTTGCCAGTCCGGCATCGCGGACGGGCGACGGCGGACGCGTGCTGGTTGGTTCGGCGCGGCGGTATGCGCCGAGCGGGGCGCGGAGGGGGCACGGAGTGGCCGCGGTGTGCGTGGGTGGTATGTAGCTGACCCAGCGAAGTGTTGTCGTTGGTGTTGCGTGCCGGTGTGGGTGATGGTGACGGCTGTAGTGGTGGGGGTGGTGGTTGTGAGCGGCGGGGCGGGGCTTGCTGATAAGATTAGCGCTGGCTGGCTGCTGGCTGGCTGGCACTTAAGCGCCGGTGTCTGCCTGCTGCCTGTGCGCTGTTCGGCAGGCGATATGCATGCTGCGTGCACGCACGGCCGCCTAGTAGTGCTCACCGCCATGCATGCGCCGCGCATCGCCGCGCCTTCGCTCGTCGACTCGACCGACCGCACACACGCACACACGCGCGCATCGCCGGGCCAACGACAAGGTCCGTCGTGACGACAGGGAAGCAGCGTCACTGTCCGCGGTACCGGACGTCTGGTGCAACCGACTTTTTTCACCGTCCAGCGGCGTGTTTCGCTGCCTGGGCGGTGCTCGCTGCCAGGGACGGTACAGCGCGCCCGCATCACCGGACCATGTACTCGCCCGTTGGCGCTACATAAGCAGGCGCGCCGGGTTGAAGCAGACGCCCGTTGTCTCTCTCTCTCAGCTCTCGGTAATCTCCCACTAGCCGCCAGCGCTTAGCACGCACCACCCACCCCACCCACCCGGCACAACTCCACTCCCCCCCACCGCATCACATCACATCTCTGGCGTTTACTTTCACTCACTCTCCTCTACATATATTATCAGCACTGCACGTCGCCCAAAATGCTCGCATCACGCTTCCGCACCCTCCGCCCCCTCAGCATGACCGTCACGCTCGCCACCTCCGCCACGCCCCTCACGGCCAAGACTGCCGCCGTCCTCGGCTCGCGCGCGCTCTCGAGCCGCGCCAGCGCCGTCCTCAAGGCCCTCGACATCCCCACCGAGGGCGTCATCCCCGGTGTCTTTGACGGCGCGTGGGGCGGCTCCGGCCCCATCATCGAGACCAAGTGCCCCGCCACTGGCGAGGTTATTGGCCGCGTCCAGAGCGTAAGTCGTGTTTTTGCTCGAGTCCGGGTTCGCGGACTTTGGCTTAGGACTTTTTTGTTTGCGAAGCAGAACAGCCCGCTAACGCTCCCCTCCAGGCCACCGTCGACGAGACCCGCCTCGCTATCGCCAAGACGGTCGAGGCCTCGCGCGCCGTCCGCGCCATGCCTGGCCCCAAGCGCGGCGAGGTCATCCGCCAGATCCGCGAGGCGCTCGCCGCCAAGACGTCCGACCTCGGCGACCTCATCTCGCTCGAAATGGGCAAGATCAAGTCCGAGGGCAAGGGCGAGGTCCAGGAGTTTGTCGACATCTGCGACCACGCCACTGGCCTCTCGCGCTCGATCGCCGGCCGCGTCCTCCCCTCGGAGCGCGAGAACCACGTCATCTACGAGATCCCCAACCCGCTCGGCGTGGTCGGTGTCCTCTCCGCCTTCAACTTCCCCGTCGCCGTCTACGGCTGGAACTTTGCCGTCGCGTTTGTCGCCGGTAACGCCGCCATCTGGAAGCCCTCGCCCACCACCCCGCTCTGCTCGATCGCCGTGACCAAGATCATCCAGCCTGTCCTTGAGCGCAACGGCCTCCCCGCGGCCGCTGCCTCCCTCGTCGTTGGCGACGTCGACGTCGGCAAGGAGGTCGTCGGATCGGGCGACATCCCCCTCATCTCGTTCACTGGCTCGGAGCGCGTCGGCAAGGAGGTCGGCAAGAACGTCCAGGACCGGTTCGGCAAGACCATCCTCGAGCTCGGCGGCAACAACTGTGTCATTGTCGACAAGGACGCCGACCTGAAGCAGGCCCTCCAGGGTGTGCTCTTCGCCGCCGTCGGTACCGCCGGCCAGCGCTGCACCTCAACCCGCCGTCTCCTCCTCCACAAGGACATTGCCAAGGACTTCCTCGCCAAGCTCCTCACCTACTACGACTCGGTTACCCCCTCGTCGACGCTCAAGATGGGCGACCCCCTCGACCCCGCCACCCTCATCGGCCCCCTCCACACCGAGGTCTCGGTCAAGAACTACCAGGCTGCCATTGACGGCGTGACCTCGCGCGGCGGTGAGCTGCTCACCAAGCGCTCGGGCAAGATTGTCGACGGCCCCACCGAGGGCGGCCACTGGGTCTGGCCCGTGGTGCTCCGCCCCAAGATTGACGACCCCTGCTGGCAGGAGGAGGTGTTCGCGCCCGTCCTCTACGTCGCCGAGTTTGAGACCATCGACGAGGCCGTCAAGATCAACAACGCCGTGCCCCAGGGTCTCTCGTCGTCGCTCTTCACCAAGAACCTCCGCACCATGGGCCGCTGGCTCGGCCCCGAGGGCTCGGACTGCGGTATCGTCAACGTCAACGTCGGCACCTCGGGCGCCGAGATCGGCGCTGCCTTTGGCGGCAACAAGTCGACCGGCTGGGGCCGCGAGTCGGGCGGTGACGCCTGGAAGCAGTACGTCCGCTGGTCGGCGGCTACTGTCAACTACGGCGACAAGCTCCCCCTCGCCCAGGGTGTGAGCTTTGGCACGTCCGACTAGGCGATGATCTGATGAGAGGAGAAACAGCCCAAGGGGCGCGCACGCAGCCGCCCCAGAGTGTATCATTACAATTCTAGTGCACGTTGGTATCATGTTATGCAGTTTTGGAAGAACCTTGGAGGGGGTGGAAGTGGTAGAGTGGTTGTGCCACTCATTTAGTTTGTCCCTCAACACACAGCAATCAGGTCACGCAGCAATCTAATCTACATCGTGATCGTGTATACGAATCCTCGCTCACTACAAGAGCATAGCGAGAGCGGCAACGAGCGCGGCAACAGCGCCAGCAGGCACACACCTCAACGCGCTACTAGGCTTGGCCGACGCGCTCGCGCCAGCACCACCCGTGCCGCTCGCGCCCGCGGCGCCGCCGGCCGGACCAGTGGCATTCACCGCGCTGCCGCCGTCGTGCTTGAACTCCTGCTGCGTCGAGCAGTGGATTCCGCCGCCGCCCGCCGCGATGCCGTCAATGTCGAGCGCGACGACCGTGCGGCTGGGGTACAGGCTCTGGAGGGTGTTCTTCGCGGCCGTGTCGGCCTCGTCGTCGCCATACTGCGGCATCACGACGACGCCGTTCGCGATGTAGAAATTGATGTAGCCTGCCGCGAAGTTGTCGGCGTTCTTCGGGTCATTGGCGAGGCTGCGCAGATTGGTCGGCGCGGTGAGGACCGTCACGTTGAGCGTGCGCCCGGACGCATCGGTCGCGTTGCGCAGAATGTCGAGGTGCGTGAGCGTCACGTTGTGGTCGTAGCTGTCCGGGTTGGGGTCGAGCGCGGCGACCACCTGGCCTGGGGCGACGAAGCGCGCGTAGAAGTCGGTGTGGGCGTCGGTGATGTCCTTGCCCTTGATACCCGGGAGCCAGATGATCTTCTGCACGCCGATGAGGAACTTTAGCTCCTGCTCGACCTGCTCCTTGCTCCAGCCGGGGTTACGGTTGTCGTCTGGGCGTGCGCGTCAGCTCGGCCGCGCATTCCGTGCAGGCTCTACTGACTCAGCACGCAGCTCTCGGTGATGATGGCTGTGCCGTTGCCGTCGACCTCGAGCGCGCCGCCCTCGAGCACGAGCGCCGTCGTGACGCGCTGCACGCCCGCAATGTCCGTCACCTGCTTGGCGACGGTCGCGTCGTTCGAGTGCTTCTGCTTGTTGCCCCAGCCGTTGAAGTTGAAGTCGATGCCGCCCGTCGTGGCCGAGTTGTTGGCGGCGCGGACGAACGTGGGTCCCGTGTCGCGGAGCCACAGGTCGTCGAGCTGCGCCTCGACGAGGGTGATGTTGGCCGCGAGCGCCGCGTTCGAGCCCGTCGCGTTCGCCACGAGGTCCTTGAGCTCGGCCATGTCGTCCGAGCGCACGAGGAACGACACGGGCTCGTACGCCGCAATCGCAGTCGCCACGGACACGAGGTTGGCGCGCACGATCGGCAGCAGCGAGTCGCCCCATATGTCGGCCGTGGGTCCAAAGCCCATCCATGTGCGCTTGTGTGCGTCGCCTTCTTCCGGCATGACCCAGCCTGAGCCGGTTTGGACGACCGGGTCGGCTGCGCGCGCGGCGACCGCCAGAGTGAGGAGGGTGAGTGCTGTGGTGCGCATTGAGTGGGATGTTAGAGTTGTGGGGATGATGCTCTCGGAACGACGTCCACCTTGCCCTTCTTATACTCTGCCCACTCCGCCGGTCTTTACGTTGAGTCTCTCCCCATGACATGCGTCAGGATCGATCTGCCAGGTTGGGTGAGTGAAGTCAGTGGAGTCTGCCGAGCCAGGCACCCAAGTCCCGCGGCTCCAGGCCGTCTCGTAATCGCAACCCACGCTGTAACCGACGATGCGCCGACTTCCAATCGTCAGTCGTTTAGCCTGAAGTAAGTTACACTGCAAGGATCAGTCCAAATCCAAAATGTTGGAATTCGTCGCGGCTGTCGACGGGTACGCTGCACAGCTTGAGGCGTCATTTTTATCGCAGCACATGCTCCGAACGCTGGTTTCTAGCTCCGGATCTCCCGGCATCGGAGATCCTCGTGCGCGTCGCCGGCTTGGCGGTCTGTCTCGGTATGCTTGGAGTATGCTATTGTCGTCATGCGATGAGAGTGAGCATGTGGGTGCAGCACGCTTTGGTGGTCGGGCAGCCTGGGTTCAACAGTCCCACTCCAGCGGGACCAAAATTCCCCGCCACTGTACGCGTCCCGATCAACATGACGACCCAAACCTCCACCGTCAGACCAGAACAACGACGACACAACCCCCCTCATCACACCAACCACTTTGGACCACACTACACAATGGGATCAGCGGCGCTGGTGGGCCTCCCCCAGGCGATCGCGCTGGCACAGCCACGCGCACTGCCCCAGTTGCCGCACACGCTCGACCTGAGCTGCCCCATTCCTCTGCCGACAAACAAGGCGCGTGTGCCGTGGCCATGGCCTGTCGCGTGAGTCGCCCGCCGCCGTGGCGCGCCGCTAACAGCAGGGGCCCGAGTTCCGTTCCGGACGAGCAGCTTGACGTGTTCATAGCGAGGCGGTACTACGAGACGCTCTATCTCAGCGACGTGGGTTCGCCGGTGGCATCGCGAGCTGACCCGCCAGACACTCGCCCCCTTGGCCGGCTTTGTGGCCGACCTCGAACGCGTCCTCCCGGCCGATAGCGGCGCTGCACTTGTCCCACACCTCCTTGCTCTGGGTGATATCGAAGCGCGTCATCGCAAGACGCTCGCACCAGTGGTTAGCGCCGCGCTTCAGTCGAGCGCCGCGGTCGAGGAGGCAGTGTCAGCAGAGCACCAAGTTCTCGCCGTTGCGGTCGACCTCCGTGCCAAGAGCCGCGCGGCGGTGGAAGGCGGGCGCGTGCCGCGTGCCAAGGCGTTGACGGAAGAGTTTGAACACCGAGAGTGAGTCGCCATGTGATGTGCTGGCTGACAATACAGAGTGCTTGTCCAGATCATCTCCCTCCTGTTATATCGAACGAGGGAAGGCAAGCGGACTCAGGAGGAGAGAGCTCAGGAGAAGGAAGCAAAGAAGGAAAGGAAGAAGCGCAAGCTCTCTGGACCCGTGGAATCGCCACACCCATCAAAAGACCCCGATCTTGCTCTCGAGCTCCTCGCGGACCGTGTGAGCGTCTGGCAGGTCATGTCGCAGCTAGACCTTGGCGGCCTTGGCCTGCCCGAATCACAGCCAAAACCTGACCCCGCGGGTGGGATGGCCGCGGTCATCAAGAAGTTCTGGGCCGATGTCCTCGTGCCCTTCTTCATCCAAAAGCAGCACTCGTTCTGCGCCTCGTTCCATGTCAAGGTGTTCGGTGCGGAGCTCCCCGCCGAACTCGTTCAGAAGAAGCCCCGAAAGCCAAAGGTCACACGTAAACTGTCTCTGGACGCAAGGGACGATGAGCCGAATGCGGTAGCCAACCCGCCAGCAAAGCTCCGACGCACCGTGTCCCACGCACCACATACAAGCACGCGGAGGCCATCATCGCCAGAACGTGGCCGCGACGCCAGTCTCCAGCAGCACCGCGAACGCACAATCCAGCGGTCAATGTCGCGTGTCTCAGACCGCACCGACCGATCGCGCACAGTCGAGGGTGACCTTTCGCGGCGCTCGCGCTCCAGCTCCATCGACCCGGCGCCCGTCAACCGACCCAAGCCGAGCATTGTGCGCGCGCCGAGCGGCAAGGACCTCTTCAAGGGTCGCGAGGTCGGCCTCCTCCGTCGTTCGAACAGCGTTCGGCTGCCTCCGACCGATTCGCAGAGCCAGAGCCAGAGTCAAAGCCAGCCAGGCCGTGGCCTCTTTGGCCGCCGCACAAACTCGACCCAGCTGCCTCCGCAATCACAGACTCAGTCGCAGTCTCAATCTCAATCTCAGACCTCTGCCGAGACGCTAGTCCTCGCCACGCCTGCCAAGCCCAAGCACAGTGCCTTCTTCGCGCGTGCACACACCCAGCAGTGGCACCCGACGCCCATTCGCGAGGAGCCGAGTTCGGCGGAGAGGAGCTACAGCTACGTTGCCGAGACGCCTGGGCGCCGCAGTGCGAACGGCTCTAGTGTTGCTGAGACACCGCGAGGTAGCTCACACTCGCGCGTGGCTGAGACACCGGCACAAGGCGCGCGTTCGGTGGCCGAGACACCGATCGGTGGCAGCCGTGTCGCTAGCACACCGCTGGGTGGTGGTGCTGTCGCAGACACGCCTCTGCGCGGCGCCGAGATCGACTACGACGACGACGACCTCGGAGCTCTCATGGTGCCGACTGACGAGGAAGATGAGGGCGAGGGAGATGACGGCGACCACAGCCATGGGTTTGGCGGGCTGCTTGCCCCAGAGACCCCACGCAAGGGGTGGTAGTCACTGTTGTATGTTAGTAGTCCATGTCTCACTTTTTACCTCTGCACTCGACGGGATGCAATGCCATGTCTATTCGCTACACTAAACTAGATCTTCTCCGCGCTCCTCCTCGCCGTCAGTGAGCGCAAACACGTCGTTGCCGAGCTCGGCGTCGTCGACCTCGTCGTCCCAGACGTTGCTGGTCCGGTGCTCGTACTCGTGTGCTGCCTCGACATCGGCGTCAGTGAGCGCGATGCCCGCGCCGGCGGCCGCACCCGCCGCGGCGGGGGCGAAGGCGTGCGTCCGGCCCTGGGCGTCGCGGTACGACGCGCTCGCTGACGCCGAAAGCGGCTGGTACAGCTGTGCGAGCTCGGCTCGGCGGCGGTTGCGCTTGTCGAGCAGGTGGGCGAGGTAGAGGAATGCCGTCGAGCCGAGGAGGTTGGCGGCGATGTCGCCGAGCTGGAACGTCTTCCACTGGGGCGGGCGTCAGCGACATCGAACACGCCACTCATGTCACCCCAACTCACAGGCAGCATGCTCTGCACAATCTCGCTGATGATGCCGCCGACGAAGAAGCCGCAGAAGAGCGTGAGGATGAGCGGCGCGCGCCGGATGTACCATATCCTCCTGTGCGGGCCCTCTGGGACCTCGAGCACAAAGTAGATGAGGAACGTGGCAAAGCCGAGCTGGCGGCGTCAGCGGGGCCGGGAGGAGCTACTCACGCCGAAGAAGTGCAGCGCCTTGTCGTTGATCGGCAGCGTCGGGAGCGGGGCAAAGCCTAACACGCCGAGCAGGAGGAGCCATGCGGCGACGACGAAGACCATGGCCTGGGCAGGAGCGCCACGTCAGCATGCTCATCACGGTCGTGATGCTTCGGGACGAGGCCGGCTCGCCACGCCGTCACCCGCACCTCCCCTCTCCCCACACTCACCGGCCTCAATCGCAACGGCACATCCTTGACGGGGTAGCTCCTCAACAGGAACTCCTCGACCTTTTCAAACGCGGACAGCACGGCCGCATGGGGGCTGGGGTACGACGGGAGCGAGTAGGACGGGAGGGAGGGCATGGCGGGCGTGAGTGAGTGGGTGTGTCGAGCTGGTCGGATCGCAGGGGCTAGCTGGCTAGCTAGGACGCGGCGTGGTCGTCGTCGGGCCGGCGCCGCGGGTCGTGTAAGTACAGCCTCTAGGCGCGACTTGCGGTCAGACTTTGCGTGTGGTGCGGTGTAGGTTGTGGTGGAATGCGAAAAGATGTCGTGGTGACGATGACGATGGGGTCGCGCGTCGTGGCCGAGTTGAGGCTGGTGGTCGCCTCCCTCGGAGGGTGGCGGTCGCCGAGGCCAGGCGCCTACGCGCCGGCCGCCCGCTAATCACGTGGCAGAAATTACACGACCCGTCCATACATGCACTCTGACAACGATACAGACACAACGACGACGACGCATGCACACACTACTACACATAGTACCGGAACCCGGGTGCCTGGTCATGCAGGTTGGCAGGGACGTCCTCGCCTGCCCACGGGGCGGCCTTTTCGTCCTGGGCACCCCCCTCTGCCGCTGCCGCCTCTGCCACGTCGCGCTTGGCATTCTCGCGCGCATAGTAGAATGAGAGGTACGCGGCTGTGATCGCCGCCACGACGTTGAAGGCGAGGTTGAGCCCGAAGCCCTTGTACCAGTGTGGTCCTTCGGTCGAGGGGAAGACGAACGCAGCGAGGACTGGGATGGGATGAGCGTGGCACTGGCGTCGGCGCCGGCGCCAACTCGACTCACTGGAGAAACACTGCCCAACGGAATTCATGAATCCGAGGCGCACAGCCGCAGCCGAGTGGCTGCCTGCCGTGTTGGCCGCCCATGAGAGCATGAGCGGGATGTTACTGAACGCGCCGAGGACGACGAGGAACGTGGCAAAGTACCGCGCGCCGCTGTGGTGCGGGACGCCGATGAGGATGGCGAAGCCGACCGCGCTGAGGAGCATAAGGATAACGACGAAGATACCGCGCTTTCGGAGGCGGTCGGAGAGGTACGATGCCGTCAGAGTACCGACGAACGCGACGGCATAGGGAGGAACAGTGAGTAGCTGAGCCCGGGCATTCGAAGTTGTGCCAAAGGTCTTGATGATTGTCGGGAGGAATCCAGAGACTGACCCGAGACTCAGGTTCAATCCGAGATACACGAGGCAGTTGAGGTAGGTCGTCGGCGTCTTGAAGACGTGTGCAAGGGCCGATCGGTCGAACGTGTGGGCGTGGGACACGCCGGCGTCGCGGAGCCGCGTGTGTATGATGGTGCGCTCGACCGGCGTGATGTCTGGGAAGTGTCAGGTGCATGATGATGGGGCCGGTACCTTGGGATCACTCACAGCTCGAGCGCTCGGGCGTGCTGGGAAGGAAGAAGAAGATGATGACGGCGAGGAGGACAGACGGTAGGCCCTGGGGATGTCAGCGGTCTCTCCCTCGCAGCTTCACCCACCTCGATGAGGAAGAGGATACGCCACGCAGCAATGTGCGAGTGGATGTAGCTCACGCCAAAGGCGATCAGACCGCCGAATCTTGCGTCGTCAGCCGCGGTCGCCACACGCCACACGCCACACTCACGCGCCGGCAAGGCTCCCAGCACCAATGTACCAGCTGATGCGCTTCGCGACCTCGTCGCGGCGGTACCACAGGCCGTAGTACAGGGGCACTGCGGCGCCGAAGCCCGCCTCGCCGAGCCCGATGAACAGGCGGCACACGACCACGCCGCCGAAGCTGTTCGCGCCGGCCATGGCGGTCGACGCGACAGACCACGTGAATGCCCCGAGGGCGAGCGCGTGGTTCGGCTTGATCACCGAGCCGAGGATGTTGCCGGGGATGTTGAACACCTGGGAGTGGTGTTAGCGGGGCAGTTGATTCGCTCGTCGGTGCCGAGCATAATAGTGGGGCAGCTGGACGACAGTAACCGCGGCTCACGGGGCGCCCCACAAGACACGCAGCCACTTTACCCCCTCGGCGCCGCACTCACAATGTAGGTGATGTAGAACGCCGTCAGGACGATGCTGAACTGGGTATCCTTGTTCCCGTGGAGGATGTTGAGGAGGCCGACTGGGAGGGTCAGGCGCGTGCCATGGCAGGAGTTGACTCACGTAGCTTCGAGTTACCAATGTTCCCGCGGTCGAGGCTGGCGTCAGCGAGGTCAAAGGGTGCACTTACAACGCCGAGAGGTAGAGCAGCGCCGTGAGCGGCACAATGAGGAGCTAGAGTCGCGTCAGCGCGGTCGGCTAGTGCTGCACCCACGTCGAGCTTGAGCAGCAGCCTGCGTTCAGCGCGGGGATCCACGACGTGCTCGTCCAAGCCGGGGCCGGCTTCCACCTCGCGCTCGCTGTGCGTCGCGACCGCCTTCTCCTGGTATGCGATGTTTTGCGCGGTCTGCGCGTCAGTGTGCGACATTGTGTCGGGGGGCGAGGGGGATGGGGAAGGGGGGGCAGGGGGCGGGGGTGGGGCAGTTATACCCCACACGCCAGCAACAACTGCGCATCGTGCCTCCCTGCATTGCATTGTGTCTGACTCGACCCACCATCGCGCCGCAACGTCGCGCCGGTCGCCTGCTGCCTGCTGCCTCCCCGCACGGTGTATGGACGAGACCGATGCTATTCTGGGGCACGGCCTGGGCATGTGATGACACAATGGTGGGGTGTGGGGGCAAGACGCCGACGCAGGATGCCGAGAATGGACACGCTCTCGGCCGAGTCGCGCGGGTGGCGCCGTGGCGGCATTCTCTGGTTAGACTGCGGGATAAGAAAAGCCTTGCACTATATAAATACATGGCCATGGCGTTGCTTGTTCAACTGACCGGCAGATTAGCCTGCACTAGGTATCATAGCACGCATTCCATCCATTGTTATCTCAACTACAGTTCAGCCCAGCTCCCGAGTCCTCCCAGACCAACGAGCGACCTAAGCCCGCCCGACAAGACGCAGCAGCGCAGGCGTGTACTCTGGCTCGACGAACGGCCGGCCCGTATGGCACGGGTCGAGCGACCCGTCAGGACGGAGGGGGAGCGCGTCGGGGAACTTGGTGCGGTCGCGGTCGACGGGGCACGAGTTGAGGTGCGGGAACGCGCTGGTGCCCTTGCGCGCCTCGAACACCTTCCACTTTTGCGCCAGCTGCGCCGGGGTCGCGATTGCGCGCGGGACAAAGCACACGTACGAGCAGAAGCGGATTTGAGAGCCCGTCGGCGAGGCGTTCCAGTGGACGGTGCGCGAGTCCCAGACTGAGCACAGGAGCGGAGCGAGTGTGCGAAGGCGTATGTAAGGAGTTGGTAGCAGCGGGGAGGTGCAAGTGTCAGCCATAATTCCAGACAAGTCCCACGCCGCTCGCACACTCACTGATCAAGTCGCCCACCCCCGCACACACCTTGACCGTCTCGCACCCAGCCTTCTTGAACCACTCCCACTCGTCCGGGTCGAAGCGGTACGAGTTCTCCGTGGGCCCGAAGTCACCCTCGGGGCGGAACCCGCCGCGCTCGGCAAAGTGGCGCTCGTGCAGGAGGTGGCTGCCGCGCATGACGACCAGGCCGCCGTCGTCGGGACCGTTGGGGGACAGGTTGGCGATGCCCTGGTACAGCTCGAAGCGGTCGATGCGGCGCGGGTTCTGGTCGATGTCTGGGGTGGGTGGGTGTTAGGGGTTCCATGAAAAGGAAGACGGGGGGCGCTCACGAGGCCACGCAGGCACAGGCTCGATATCCACCCGCCCGTGCTCCTTGTTAATCGGCAGGCTCGCGTTCATGCCGTCAAACGACACGATGAGGTCGTCGGTGCCGTAGATCTGCGCGAACGCGTCGATCACGCCAGGCTGCGTGCGGATCTTCCATACAAACGCCTCGTGGTTGACGCTGTAGCGGTTATACATGCCGCCTCTGGGCCGTCAGCGAGCACCCCCAGGCCAACGACCCACTTCTGGCTGTAGGGCATATGCGCGTCATCCCACGTCGTGCGGTCGTCCCGCTTGAACCCGTACGGAAACTTCTCGAGCCAGCGCAGCGCCTCCTCCTGGAACTCGAGGGCGACGGCCTCGCTGGCCACGCCGGGGATGACGACGAAGCCGTCCCGCTCGAGGTCGTCCACCCACTTGGCGCGGGTGGCACTGGGGGGCGCACGTTGGGGTACGGGTACGGTCGCGTGAGTCGGGAGTGCTAGGGTTGGGCCAGTTAGCACGGCGGTCATGGTCGCTGTGGCGGTGGGCGGCATTGTGACTTGTGGTGGTCTTGTGGTCTCGTTGTCTCGTAGTGTTGTGGCTCACTCCACCTCGTGACCTGCCGTCTTAAATGCCTTCATCACTGGCTTGCACCCACTCCGCCGTTGTCGCGCACCTCCGAACCGCGAGATACCGTGCGCGCTCCGAACCGCCTCAACCCGCCCCACGAACGACAATGCAGTCGACACCTTCCCGCCACATTGACAACCGCCTCACTCACATGATCGTCGTTCTCCGGCCGGACATTAGGTATTGTGCGGTCGGAATGTGCGTACAGCGTCTGCCTGCGTGTGGTGCCCATGTACAATGCATGTGTAGCGGCTGCTGCCGTACGTGTCAGCAGACTCGTGCATGTGTTGTTGTTGTCGGTCATGCGCGAGTCGTTCGCTCGGCGCGGAGGTCGCCGTGGGTCGTCGCGGAGATGCCCCGCGCCATACACTCGCACATTTTGAGCGCAATGGCCGACTAGGTATTGTGCGGGTGCGTGCTGCATACCCGGTGGCCTGGCTACTTGGCTTGTGCATAGCTGATGCTCGAGAGCGTTTCACGCAGCTCCGATGCATGCGTACCATCGCGTTGCACATACAGCGGGCTCATTTGTGGTGTGCAGTGCGACAACCAATGTGGCATGTGGCAGTTTCTCGACTTCGCCACCTCCAACCTCTAGTACACCGCCGCACATTCCCCACCGGCCATTATGTACCCATAATCACCGTCCCGACATCTAATCACATGATGGTGATGCATGCACCGCGGTGTAGATAGTGGGTGTTGGCGGCAAGCAGCCGAGAGGCACCTGTTCTTGGCGACTCGAGTCATCCCAGTCCGCGAGATACCGTCGCGCATGCCGGCTTCGTCCGGGTACTTGCGGGCAGATGATGCTGCCGAAATCTCATCTTATCGCCGGCGCGGATTACGCTGATTGACGGAGAGGGTATACTGCGTGCAGAGCCCCATGGAGTCCCGCGGCCAGAGTACAAGAGACACAGGACTCTGCGAAACGATGACCAATCCCATCACCGCCTCTTTCAATCGCCCACACCCACACCATGGGCACCGACGCTCCCCCCGCCATCAGCACGTCGCACCACCTCGCGTCCATCCTCGCGGGGCGCGACACGCGCTTCTTCAGCGGGAACCAGTTCAAGCTTACGCTGATCATCGTGCGTGTGTCGCGGGAGGGCACAGCTGACATCAGTGCCTTGTGCTCATCACGTCCATGACGAACGGGTACGATGGCTCGGTGGGTCTAACGCCGATGGGCACAGTTAACGCGCAGATGATGAACGGCCTTCAGGCGCTCAGCACGTGGAGGAACTACTTCGGCCACCCGGAGGAAAAGGCCACGCTGTTTGGGAGTAAGTGTCGAGGGATGAGGATGCACAGCACAGCCCACTCACCCCGCCAGTCTTCAACGCGATCCAGAACATGGGATCGCTGTGCGGCCTCCCGTTCGCGCCGTACGTCTCCGACCGGTGGGGTCGGCGCATGGGCATCTTTGTCGGATGCTGCATCATGCTTGTCGCGACTGCCATCCAGACGAGCGCGCAGAACGTGGCCATGTTCATCGCTGCGCGCGGCATGATTGGCTTTGGGCTTTCGTTTGCGACTATCGCCAGTCCGATCCTCATCACGGAACTCGCGTTTCCTACGCACCGCGCGCCGTTCACCGCGCTGTACAACACGCAATGGTGAGTAAAGCTCATTTGCAACTCTCCCCACTGACGCCGCCAGGTACCTCGGCTCGATCGTCGCCGCGTGGACGACGTACGGCACCTTCCGCATGGCGAACAACTGGGGCTGGCGCATCCCGTCCCTGCTGCAGGGCCTGCCGTCCATCATCCAGTTCTTCCTCATCTGGACGATCCCCGAGTCGCCGCGCTGGCTCATCGCCCACGGGCGCAAGGACGAAGCAGTGGCCTTCATCACGACGTACCACTGTAACGGGGACCCCGCGGACCCGCTCATCGCGTTCGAGGTGGACGAGATCGAGGAGACGATCCGGCAGGAGCAGTCGGCGAAATCAGCCTCGTCCTTCCGCAGCCTGTTCGCGACGCGCCCCAACCGCCGGCGCATGCGCCTCATCATCGCGCTCGCCGTCTTCTCCCAGTGGTCTGGCAACGGGCTCGTCAGCTTCTACCTCACGCTTATCCTCAACGGGATCGGGATCAAGGAGGCAAAGTACCAGACGCTGATCAACGGCATCCTGCAGATCTACAATTTCGCCACGGCCATCACGGGCGCGCTGCTCATCGACCGCGCGGGCCGCCGCCGCCTCTTCCTCATCTGCACGTCGGGCATGTGCGTCGCCTTCACTTGCTGGACGATCGCGTCGGCAGTGTACGCCAACTCGTCGCACACGTGGGACCCGGCTTGTTTGGCGAAGAACGGCGGCAAGACGAGCAAGTGCGTCGCGCTGGATGCGAACAAGCATGCCGGTCATGCGGTGATTGCGTTCATTTTCATCATGTATGGGTTCTACAACCTGGCGTTGTCGTGAGTGCCCCTTTCTCCTGCGTCTCCCCCTCCCATAGTCGGTGCTCACCCCCCAGCCCTCTCCCCAACGCGTACACTGTCGAAATCGTCCCCTACGTCATCCGCACAAAGTCCCTCATGGTCAAGAACCTGACCGTGTCCGCGTCGGCCACGTTCAACCAGTACGTCAACCCGATCGCGCTCGCGGCCATCCAGTGGCGCTACTACATCGTCTTCTGCGTCTTCCTCGCCTTTGAGTTTGTGTTCATCTATTTCTTCCTCATCGAGACGCGCGGGCAGCACGGCCCGCTGCCGCTCGAGGAGATTGCCGAGCTGTTTGAAGGGCCGTTCCGGTTCGGGTTCCAGAAGAACCCCACGCGCGAGGTTGACGCCGAGGGGAGCGTCGATGGGGATGGCAAGGATGGGGCGGTGGTCGACGTGAGTACGGTCAAGGAGCTGGCGAGTGAGAAGGGAGTCAACAGATAGTCGGAGCAAGGAGATGCCACTTTCATTAGGCGCGTGAAATGTTGCAGGCCTAATACCTCGTTAGGCCCGCCACCCCACCCCTGATAACCAACCCAATGTCCACCGCCTTCATACTTACCTTGCTTGAACTGTTTACCGCCCCTCACCCTGGCGGCAGTTAGGCTTGGGGCTCGCCCATTGCACAGCGACTCATAGTCTTAGGGGAGGTCCTCGTCTTGTGCTGGCTTCGGCTGGTTCACTCGCTCAATATCTGGCTCGGTCTGGGCGTCCTCTCGGGGGCGGCCAGACTACACAAATCTTCTTATTATTGTAAAAGTCGGGATGGGGGGCGACGGGACGAATCGAACAGGCGTCGACGGGGGGAAGATGGGGGCGTGGGTGGTGGGCAGCCGTCGCGCCGTGGCGCCAGCGTCGTCAACAACACCAGTCCACGGCTCTGCACCCACGCGCAGGCCGTCGCCCAGGTCGCTGTGCAGGCAACACACACGCTATGCATCCCGGTTCGCGGTATCAGCGGCTAGCCTAGACGAGGCAGGGTGGTGGTGGCCGTTCAGTCGAACCGCGGTAGTGGCAATGGCACTCGCGCGCCGTGCTAGTTGTTGACGCGCGTCGTATGGCGCCAGGATGCAATCGAGAGGCGCGATGTCGGTGGCGAGGAGAGCGTCAGGCAGAGAGCAATGCGGGGGTGAGTGTCGCATCGTGTATGCAACGGCGCCCGTGCCGTCGTCAATGACGGCGTGAGGGGGCCGCTATCGGCGCCCCATCCCCCCGCCCTATGGAACAACGGTGCATAGCCACAGAATGGATGACGAACTGAATCTATGGTGGTACAAGCCTGAATGTGTGTGTGCGTGTGGTGTGGTGCCCGTGGTCTAGTGACGTACAATGCAAGAAATGCCGGGTTACGTGTGCATGGCGAGCACGCATGCAATGGCGACGAGCGCAAGAGTGTAGCCAGTCGCAGTAGTAGACGGCGCAGCAGCGTTGCTTGAGCCGCCACCAGAGCCACCACCACTGCCATTGTTGTTGTTGGAGCCAAAGGTCGAGCCGTTGGCGCCGCTGCCTCCGCCGTTCACCTGCTCGGGCGCCGCGCCGCCCTTGGTGAGGGCGGCAAAGCCAACGGCAGGCGGGTCATACCGGTAGACCGAGTAGACGTTCTTGAGGAAACTCGCGCCGACGATCCACGAAACCAGAGGGTTTCTGCTCATGTCGACGGCGAAGAAGGATCCAACGCACATGTCGGGGTTCGAGTCGGAGGCACGGGCAAAGTTGAAGTCGTCGTCCGACATGGTCCAGACCTGGTTTCCAAAGCCCATCTTGAGGTTGATTTTCTGGCTGCACGGGTACTGGTAGTAACCCTGCATGCCCGTGGCCGCGCCCATCGGCGACGCGTTGGGAATCTGGGCGTAGATGGCGGCAATGGCGTTGCTGGGGCCGCCGATCAAAGTGGTGCCAGTGTCAATAGCGGCGTTAGGGGACGAGCTCTTGTACCCTGTGTCCTTGCTCCCCACCGCGATGCTGGCAATCGGCAGGCGCCAGTAGTCGAGATTCGAGTCGGCAATAGACATGTAGTTGATCTGGCCCGTAAAGTACGAGCTGTTGACGCCACCAAAGGTAATCTCGCCACCGTTGTTCTCGATCGACTGCGCGCCGGGCTGGTTTCGGTATCGTGCCATGTAGACGCCAAACTGGGGGTCGGCCCATGTGGTGGACGCAAGCGTCTGCCACCAGGGGGCCTGTTTCGTCGAGGAAATCTTCTGCCAGGCAAGGCCCATGACGCCCGACGACGGCGGCGATATGAGGGACGCCGTTGACTGATTGACAAGGGCAAAGCCCTGCTGCTGCACGGTGAACGAGTCCATTGACACGGTATCCGTGACGATGGTGCCCGAAGCATCGCCCGAGCCGTACGAGACCTTGAACGGCGCGCCAGTGTTGACAAACGTCGAACTCGTCTTGTCGTCGAACGCCGTCATGCCATCGCACTGACCGCACCCAGCCTCGAGCACCCAGAGGTCTGAGCTTCCAGTGTCAACAATCGTGAGGAACTGCTGAGGCGGGGTTCCGATGGATAGTGCGCCGGCGTATATTGCGTCGGTGTTGATGTCGACGAGGTTCATGCTCGCGGCCGGGGCCGTGCCCGCGCGCTTTTGGCGCTGACGCTCGGCGCGGTCGTCGAGCCCGCGCTTCAGGTACTCGAGCTCGCGGTCAGACAGGTGCGGCGCGTACTTGTGACGCAGGTTTGTTGCCTGGTCCTTGAGCCACTGAATGCGCTCGTCGTCCGTCGTGGAGCGCTTTGGCAGTTGCTTCAGCGGTACCGAGAGGGGCGGGGCGGAGCGGGGGGAGAGCGGCTCGGACGCAGCAGCTGGCGCCGCGAGCGCGACGGCGGCCGCTAGCAATGCAGCGTAGGCGACGTGCATGGTGGTGATGGGGAGTAAGAGTGTGTGAGAGAGAGGGAGCCGCGGCGCGTGAAAAGTTACGGGGTTGTCGTCGTCGTCGGTCGTCGTTGTCGAGGCGTTGTGCGGGACGCGCGGGGGTGGGCGGGAGAGCGGCGATCGCGGGGATCGAGGGTGGTCGTTGTTCCGGGGAGATGGGAGGGGAGGGTGTAACGAGAGTGAGGGTTATGTAGAGAGTGACGGAGCGCGCTGTGCCGATGGCGGTGGGGGTTGTCGCAGTCGGCGCAGTGGTGGCGAGGGGAGGGGAGGAGGGTGGTGGTGGACGGAGAGGGGAGTGAGATGAGAGAAGTGATGGATGACAAGAGCCAGGCAGGATGTTGCTGCGCAGGAAAAACAAATCTCACAGTCAATAATCACTTTGGGGGTCGTCGTCGCCTACTTTGTCTTGGCTCTTTTAGAGCAACTGTTTAGACCAGGCACAACAGCTTTTGGGAAGTACGACGACGAGTATGCATCGACGACGGCAACGTGCATCGCTGTAGGATGTATGCATGCCATGGCCATAGCAATGGCAATGGTAGTGCAGTAGTGCGTCCATCAACAGTGTTCGTCAGCGTCGGCAAGAGCAACACAACCACTACCATCACCATGGCGGTGCTGCCACGCCCTGCAGAAGAGTCGTCGTCATGACTGCTCTGTTCTGTAGTGTGCTGCGCGCTGCGCCCGACAGACGTGTGACTGTGTGAGTGACTACAGCGTCATGACGGACGCCAAGGCAGGGGCTACAGACGCCCAGACTCGCGGAGACAGCGGGGCGGACAGCACACCCCTGACCGACCCGCTGTACAAGTGTTCGGCGCATGCCGTACGTACGTGCCCGCCGAGCCCAGTCTACCGCGCGCAGCTCCACTCCAAAGCACTTGGCGCCGAGGCAGGCGGGTTCATCGGGCCACACACACAACAAGAGCCACAACAACAACGGCTGCGGCGTCCACCGCCCAGCCTGGCCGTGACCCGACCCGGTGATTGTGATCCGTAGTCGGCCAGTGGGCTTCATCACGCAGCAGCAGTGTGTGTCATTGTGCACAGTACGGCCATAGAACTTGGGGACATCGCTGCCGACGCCAGGTGAGTCACACACGACACCAGGCGCATGGTGCCTGCTCCTTAAGAACACACGCCCTGGCACACTTCTCTCTTGCATCTACATCATCTACGCACGCCGCCTCTAGATCTACAGACGCGCCCTGGCGGCGCCAAAGGTCGACAGAGGGGCAACGTCCTCGGCCTTGCCGCCCTTGCCGACAGTGTTGATGTACTCGCTGTGGGTGGGGTCAGTGACGTGCGGGGCGGGGCGCGGGGGGCCCGCGGCGGGGGCGGCGGCGTATGTGTGTGTTTTGATGACGCGAGGCAAGCCGCATCGGCACGTCGGCAATGACAACTCTGAGGCGCACACATGCGTCACGAGGTGCGAGGCGTGTCGTGTCATGTCATGTCAGACGAGGCGCGTCAGACGCCGACCGGTGAGATGACATGTTTCGGCCGTCGCCCGACGCACGCTCGCAACAAGGTGGCCTCGTCTCGTCCCCTCCCCACATCGCCGCCGCCACTCCACCGCAACCAACCTCACTCACCTCAAGAACCCAGCCCACTCCTCGCCGCCGGGGGTGACATGTCCACCCTCGTGCGTCTCGACCCGGCTGGAAGGGCACGCGTCCTGGAGCTGCTTGCTCGCCTTGCCCGAGACCACGGGGTCCGTCTTGCCGACGACGTGCAGCACGGGCGTCTGCAGCGGGAAGTAGTTGGTAAAGTCGGGCACCTCGGAGCGGGGCTTGAAGCCGCCAACGGCGATGGCGACTGGGGGTGTTAGTGAAGCACGGAAGGAGGGGGAAGGAAGGCGGAGGAAGGGTGATTACGCCGGGATCGTCTCGACGGCGTCGTGGGACCTGATACACGCCAGCCAGCCGCTCTGCGGTCCTACTGCAGCAGTGGCGATTACAAGGTGACACGCCAATCACCCGCCGTAGATCGCCCACCTCTCTCGCTCGCGCACTGCGTGCCCTCACGCTCGCTCTCTACTCACACTTCAGAGGCTTGAGCTTGTCGTTGGCCGGGAAGTCGGGGTGGAGTCCGGGCTTCTCGAGGAGCGCGGCGAGCGCAGCGGCCATGGCCGCGCCCTGGCTGAAGCCGATCACGCCGTCAAAGGGCTCGTTGCTGACGAGGTATTCGTGGAGGTACTTGACCGTGTTGTCGAAGTCTGGGGAGGGGGGTCAGCTACGGTGCAGCAGAGCGTGGGCGCCTCTTTCGCCGGCTGGCGTCGCCGCCGTGGGGCCGGTACACACGGCCGGTGTCACCGCTTGCGCGGTGCCACCTCTCGCTGTCGCTCCCACTCACACTGGTACGTCTTCCTGTCCGGCGCGGTCCACCACGAGCGGGTAACAGCGACGTTCGGCGCCGCATCGCCCTTGGCGTACGCGGCCACCTCCTTGACCTGGATGGGCGAGAGCTGCGACTCGCCGAGCACGACAGGCGGGTCGACGAACACGACCTCGGCGCCGGTCGCGCCGTTGGCGTTCGTCGCCGAGCCGATAGGCTTGCCGTCGAGCGAAACGCCGTCCGCGCCGGCGATCTGGAACGCCTGGTACTTGGCCGGCAGGGCGGACCAGTTCGCCTTGAACTCCGCAGCGCTGCCGCCCACGCCGAGCAGCGCCGAGCGCACCTGCTTGGCGAAGATGGACGCGTTTTGGGAGTAGCCGCACAGCGCGAGGATCCGGATCGCCATTGTGTGTGGTTAGGTGATTGTGTGGAAGAGAGAAAGGTCAAGATGGAGCTGGGGCCGGATCAAGAGGAGCGAGCAGTGGTGATGCTTCGGCTAACGCCGCCTGATGATGCCTCCGGGTACATCGGCACAAGGCTGATACGGCCGTCGGAGGACCGAACCGGTCCGGTATGAGCCGAACGACGACTGACTTTACGATGCATCGATGGGCTTTGGAGGGCTATGGATTCCACAACTGGCGCACTACAGCTCCACCACGACCTTGCCAAAGTGCTTCCCGTCCGCCATGTACCTGTACGCGGCCGGCAGGTCGTCAAACGTAAACGTCTGGCGGGTGAGCTCAGCTCCACGACCCCCACACCCACCTTGTCGATGATCGGCTTGACGCCGCCCAGCTCGAGCGCAGACACCATGGCCTTGAGCTCCTCGCGGTTGGCGACAAAGTTGCCGCGGACGTACGCGCCCGACATGAGGATCGTGACGGCGAGGTCTGGCGTCAGCGCTTCAAGTCGTGGCCCACCCACCTTCGTTGAGGACCTTCTCGGGGATGGCGCCGAATGCGCTCACGTAGCCTGGTTGGCGTCAGCTCAGCTCCGTCGAGTCCAAGAAGCCCACCAGAGACAGCGACAAGCCCGGCCTGGCGCGTGCTCCGAATACTGCGGCCCAGCGTCGCGCGGCCCGCGATCTCAATGACAAAGTCGACCCCGCGGCCACCAGTGAGCCGGCGCACCTCGACGTCCCAGTCGTCGATGGCGCTGTAGTCGACCGTGTGGATCGCGTCCTCGGGGAACTTTGCGAGCGGGGTGAGGAGGCCGCGCGCGCGGTCGAGCTTGGCTGCGGACGACGAGGTCACGATGACCCTCGCGCCGGCGGCCAAGGCGATCTGCGCTGCAGAGAGGGAGACGCCGCCCGTGCCGAGGCACAAGACTGTCTCGCCGGCGCGCAGCTTCGGGTTGTGCGCGTACAGCGACGACCAGGCGGTGCCGAACGCGATCTGGCGTGAGTTGGGGTCATAGAGGGGTGGACTTACCGGCAGCGTGGCGCCCTCGGCGTAGGTGAAGTGCTTGGGGATGTGGAAGGCGTCTTCCTGCCCCGTCAGCAACACTCTAAAGCCACACCCACCTCGCTGCACACGAACAGCTCCTGTGCGACGCCGTGCAGACCGGCACCAAGTCCGCGGCTCATGTCGCCTTTGCTCAGGTCCTCGTTCTGCATGTGTCAGAGACCAAAAGCCACCCACCCAACCTACAAAGTAGTGCCCCTGGGGAAAGACAGGCGCGACGCGGTCGCCGACCTTGAACAGCGTGACGGCGGGTCCAACAGCCTGGACAATACCACAGCCATCTGCCATCAGCCCAATGCACTCCGCCGCGACCCACCAGAAACGGGCACGACGTTGTCCGGGATCGGGTGCTGCGCGGGGTAGAGCCCCGTCGCGACCTGCAAGTCGCGCGAGTTGAGCGCGATCGCCTTGATGCGGATGAGGATGTCGTTCGGCCCCGTCAGCACGGGCTCGGGCGCGTCGTCGCGCCGCACGAGACCGTCCAGGCTTGTCCGGTGCGTGAGGTTGTACTGCTTCATGGTGGAGTGGGTGGATACTAGATCAACGGAGACGGGGACGGGGATGTACAGTATGTGGGCAAAATCCTGACTTTGGCCGCCTCAACGACGTCATTGACGGCGAGCGCCGACTCGCACCAACGTCCACCACGTCCACCAGCGTCCACCTCTTGTTGCTAGTGCTCGACGCGTCGGGCACCTCGGCGACGCGCACCGCAACCCCGCATGGTTGTGCATGCGCCTCTTACCCCGCGCGTGAGAGGCTGAGCTCCCCCACAGACCCAACCACAGCCGACCGGGGCGTTTACCGGGTCATCTGCCGCGATAACGACCCCCCGCAGCGTGGGCCGCCGAGAGTTATTTGTGTCGCTGCGTGCCAGGCGCCAGACACCGAGTGGCTGAAACGAACTGAACTATCGCTACTTATCGGCGAGGTTGCCGGCAGGTCAGGTCGCACATGATGTCTTATGCCCCCTGCGTCGATGCTGGGTTAGCGCTGCTCTAACGTACTTAAGCCGGGGGTGATGGGCTAAGCGGTGGAAGCACTACCACCGCAACCACGGCCACTACGATGCCGAGCCTACCCCTCCTCGTCGTCCTCCTCGGCCTGCTGGCACACGCCGCGGCCACGTCCTCCCCGCTCAATCTCCTCCCGCAGCCCACCCACTCGAGCATAGGCAACACGACGACCTGCCTCGACCCGGGCTTCAGCATCTCCTTCTCGGCGCATGCGCCTGCCGACCTGCGCGCGGCCGCGACCCGCGCAACCCGCGCGATCCGCGCGTCGAAGATGCGCTACCTCTCGCCCACTTACGGTGCCGAGTTCTTCCCGGCCACCGGAGGCTGCACGCACTGGGTCAAGTCGCTCACTGTCGCCGTCAGCGACGCCGCGCCGATCGCGGCCCACGCTACGCGCAAGGCCGAGGCCCGCGTTGAGGGGTACAACCTCACTCTGCCGACCGACGGGGAGGCGCAGATCGCGGCAGACACGGCCCTCGGCGCGTTCCGCGGCCTCACGTCGTTCCAGAACCTGTGGTACCGCCACAACAACGACATCTACGCGCCGTTCGCGCCCTACTCCATAGCCGATAGCCCGCAGTTCCCCTGGCGCTCGCTGCTGCTCGACACGTCGCGCAACTTCTTCGACCCGGCGACCCTGCGTGACATGCTCGACGCAATGGCGCGCGTCAAGCTCAGCGTGTTCCACTGGCACCTGACCGACTCGCAGTCCTGGCCGCTGCGGCTGAACGCGATGCCCGAGCTCGCCGACAAGGGGGCGTATGAGCCGAGCAAGGTTTACTCCGAGGCGGATGTGCGCCAGATCACCGCGTACGCTAACGCGCGCGGGATCGACGTCGTGCTTGAGATCGACACGCCGGGACACACCGCCAGCCTGTGGTACTCGCACCCCGAGCTCATCGCGTGCCATGCCGCCTCGCCGTGGGGGGACTATGCGAACGAGCCGCCCGCTGGCCAGCTGCGCTTCGCGGACCCGAACGTCACGGCGTGGACGGCGCAGCTGTTCACCAACGTCATCCCGCTCACCAGCTCTGCTTACTTCGGCACCGGGGGCGACGAGCTCAACGTGAACTGCATGATGAGCGACGCGGCGACGAACGCGACCCTCGCCGCCAAGAACATCACGCTGCAGGAGGCGCTGGCGCAGTTCACACAGGGCACGCACAAGACGCTGCTCGAGCACAAGCGCTCCCCGATGGTGTGGGAGGAGATGGTGCTCGACCACGGCGACCTGGGCCTGAGCAACGACACGGTCGTCGACGTGTGGATCTCGTCGGCCAACACGAGCGCGGTAGCGGACAAGGGGTACAAGCTGGTGCACGCGAGCTCGGACTACTTCTACCTCGACTGCGGGCGCGGCGAGTGGATCAACCAGGACGGCGGCGCAAACTCGTGGTGCGACCCGTTCAAGAACTGGCAGCTCATGTACTCGTTCGACCCGTACAACAACATTACGGACGCACAGCGCGCGCTCGTGCTCGGCGGCCAGGCGAGCCTGTGGGCCGAGCAGGCCGACGCGAGCAACTACGAGACGGTGCTCTGGCCGCGGGCGGCGGCGCTCGCCGAGCTCTTCTGGACCGGGTCGGCCAACACGGGTAACGCGTCGTTCCCGCGCTCGGCGCTCGACGCTCTCCCGCGCATGCACGACGCGAGATTCAGACTGCTCGACGCCGGTGTGGCGTCTACGCCGTTGGCGCCGGAGTGGTGTGCCCTGCGTCCTGGCGCGTGCGACCTCACGTCGTAGGAGGGGAAGAGGGGACAGGTTGATTAGTTGTAGGGGATAGAACAATGAAGACGAAGTGTGGCCTGTGTCGTTTGTGAGCGTGAGCAGGCAACGAAGGAGCCCCGCCGCCGGTGTGTGTGTGCCGGCGTGACAACCCCACCTGGCCACGAGCCTGGCAAGACGTCCTCCGGTAGCGAAGTTGTTAACACGACGGGTCTGCCAACATGGGAGCTGGGTTCGATTTCCGGTGGGGCATGTCATTACACGACATGTTCGTCGAGGCCCGGTCGGCTGTCCAAGCAGGTACCGTTTAGCAGGGAGTTCCTCAGCGTAGTCCGTCTCACACCGATCTTTTGCATGTGCTTTGTGGTTTGGGCATAGGGCCTGCGGGCGGAAAGAGTGCTCGCTGCATATAAAAGTAGATATCGGCCGTTCAAGATTCAACTAACAGTCGACGGCATTGTGGGAGGAGCTGTGGACATGATCGATCTGCAAGACCTGGGCCGTCATGGATGGCCACAGCCACCGCCAGCCAGCCAGCCGCCGCGCCACTGCTGCCACCGCCCTTCGCCAGCCACGACGCCTGTTCGATCCCGAGTGACGCCGCCAAAAGTCATTCGGCCCGGGAGTAAATATTTGGCCAAGATGCCGACTGCTGGGCATGTTTTGGTCGGTCTGGTCTGCCATCTTGCAGCATCTCGATCTTCTTTCGACGCAAGCACCACTATGCCGCCCGCACAACCGGGGCCGAGCAAGCCCAAGGCCACGATGGCGAACGGCACAACGCCCAAGGCCAAGCCCAAAACCCGCGTGGCCAACTTCTTCAGCGACGACGACGAGGCCGACCACGAGCGCGCTGCCGCTGCTGGTGCCGCGCCGGCGAACGGCGTGGTGCGCAAGAAGCGGCGGCTGAACGACAAGCACGGCAAGGGCAAGGCGCGCTCCGAGGAGCTGGAGCGCATTGCCGCCGAGCTGCTGGTCAAGCGGTACGAGCTGCCATTCTACCAGGGTGCGTGGGGTTCGCTGGCGCTTGTGTACGAAACTGACGCCGCAGGCCGGAGAGACATCCTGTCCCAGATCCTGGACAACGACACGGTCGTGATCATCGGCGAGACGGGCTGCGGCAAGTCGACGCAGCTTGGCCAGTTGTTGCGGCGGCACGCGCTCGCACTGGAGCACTACGGCCCGCGCGGCCCCTCGGTGGCCATCACGCAGCCGCGCCGTCTGCCGACGATCAGCCTGGCGACGCGCGTGGCGGCCGAGATGGGCGTCGCCGTCGGCGGCGAGGTGGGCTACGCCGTGCGATTCGAGGACGCGACGTCGCGCGACACGCGGGTGCGCTTCATGACTGAGGGCGTGTTGATGCGCGAGCTGGCCAACGACGGGCCGCAGGCCAAGAAGGACAAGGGCAAGGCAAATGGCGAGGCGAAGGACGACACCGCCGCCGACGACCCGCTCAACCTCCTCCTCCGGTACGACGTCGTCATCATCGACGAGGCGCACGAGCGCACGCTCAACACGGATTTCCTCCTCGGGTCCATGAAGAAGATCCAGCGGCTGCGGAAAGCGCGCGCGGGCGAGGGGGTCAAGCCACTCAAGATTGTGATTATGAGCGCGACCCTCGACCCGGTGAAATTCACGTCCTTCTTCTCTGGCGCGCCGGCGCTGCACGTCCCCGGACGCATGTTCGACGTCGCGACGAGCCACACGGCCAAGCCGGTCGACGACTTTGTCGAGGCTGCTGCCGACGCCGCGTTGATGGTGCACACGCGCAAGCCGAGCCCGGTCGGCGAGATGCTCGTGTTCATGCCGGGTGAGTGCGGCGCCGCAGCGGTGTAGAGTTCCTTCACACACGCTGACACTGCAGGCTCTGACGAAATCGAGAACCTCGTGTCCCTCCTCAAGCGCAGGGGTAACGACCTCGCGCCGGACGCGACGCAGCTCCAAGTCCTGCCGCTGTACGCCTCGCTCCCCGCGACGGCGCAGTCCAAGATCTTCGCCCCCGTGCCGGGCAACACGCGGCGCGTGGTCGTGGCCACCAACATTGCCGAGACGTCGCTCACGATCCCCGGCGTCGGCTTCGTCATCGACTCGGGCTACAAGAAGGAAAAAGAGTTCATCTACCGCGCGTCGGGCGCAATCGAGCACCTGCGCAAAATGGAGATCTCGCAGGCGTCGGCGTGGCAGCGGACCGGCCGCGCAGGCCGCGAAATGCCAGGCGAGTGCCTGCGGCTGTACACCGAGGCCGCGTTCCGCAAGATGCCAGAGTTCGACACGCCCGAAATCCAGCGGTGTAACCTCGCCAACGCGGTGCTGCAGCTCATCGCGATGCGACAGGACCCCTTTGCATTCGAGTACATTGACCCACCGTCGCGCGACTCGATCGCCGCGGCGTTCCGCACACTCGCTGGCCTCGGCGCCATCTCCTCCCCCACCGACATCACCCCGCTGGGACGGCAAATGCTGCACTACCCACTCGATCCGGAACACGCGCGTATCCTCGTCGCGGCGTTCGAGCTCGGCTGCGCCGCCGAGCTGATCGACATCCTCGCGCTCGTTGTCTCTGGGCCAGTGTTCCACGATCGCGGGGACACGCGCGAGACGGCGGCGGCCGCGCGCGCAAAGTTTATCCACCGAGACGGCGACCACCTGACCGCGATGAACGTCCTGCGCGCTTACCTCTCCCTGCGGTCCGGTGACAACGACGACGGCGACGACGACGACAGGCCAAAAGCAGGCAAGGGCGGCATCGGCGCCTGGTGCCGCGACAACCACGTCAACGGCAAGACGCTGGCGGCCGCCGCGCGCGTGCGCGCCCAGCTGCGCATGCTCGCCGAGCGGCACGGCGCGGACGCGAGCTCGTCGTGCGCCGGCGACTTTAGCCTCGTCGGCCGCGCGCTCCTCCAGGGCCTGTTCATGAACACGGCCGTCATCCAGGCCGACGGGAGCTACAGGCAGACGGTCGGCTCGCTCACCGTCAAGATCCACCCGTCGAGCGTGCTCGCCGGCCGCAAGGTGCCTGCCATCGTGTACGACGAGCTGGCGATCACGAGCGCAATCTACGCGCGCAACGTGAGCGCGTTCGACCAGGACCTGCTTGTCACCGTGCCGTGGTTCCAGAAGGCGGGGGCCGCGCAGCCCGTCAGCCGGAAAACAGTCTAGATTTCATACGTTTATTTATCCACATTGCATGCACGCTGCGCTGCTCGTGCACAGAAAAGAACAAGTACATGCCAGTCTACAAGCGACTCTACATCTATAGCAGGGGCTTCTCTCCGCAGGGTACGTACTACTCCACATCGTCGTCGTTCTTGGTCGCAGCAGCAGTCAGGGGCTGCGTCTCGTCCGCACGCGACTTGGCGCGCGCACGACCAAGCGGGCGGAACAGGCCGCCGGCGAGGTCGCCCACCTGGCGAGGGGCTGCCGCCACACCGGACGCGGCACCGGCCACGCCAGACGAGAAGGTACGCCCGACGCTGGAAAGAATCGAGCGCGTGCCGGCTGCGGCCGTCGCCGCGGCGCCACCGGGACGCGCAGTGGTAAAGCTGTCGTCATCGTCGTCGTCGACGTCGTCCGACGCCAGTGCCGGCGCCGGCGCAAGGCTCGGGTGGAGTGGGCGCTGCGCGCTCGGCGTGACGGTGCGCAGCTCGATCTGGTGCCACACGCTCCTGCGCTCCTTCTTCTTCGGCGTCGGGGTCGGCGCGCCGGCGTCATCGGCCTCCTGTGCCATGCCTTCCGCCTCGTGCAGCGTGCGCTTGATAGCCATGAGGTCGTGCTCAATGTCGTTGACGCGCGTCGTCAGCTTGGCGTGCGGCGCGTCAGGCCCAACCCGCGTGGTGATGTAGGCGTGCGCGTCGCGGATCACGCTCGCAGCCTGCACGACACCGCTCGCGCCGACACCCAGCAGCGCCGCGAATCCGTGGAACACACGGTCCTCGTCCGCAACGGCAATCTCCGTGTCCACACGCGCGTCCTCGATCACCTCGTGCAGGCTGTCGAGGAGCGCCACGAGGTCGTCGTGCGCCGTGCGGCCAGGGCGGAGGCCCAGGTTTGCGCGGAACGTCGACCGCTTGGAGTCGGGAGTGCCGCCCGGCGAAGTTGACGAGGGGGTTTCGGCCGCAGTAGCACGCAGCGCTGCGAGCGAGATGGACTGGTCGTGCAGAGACTTCTGGAGAGGGCGGTATCTTTCCTCCAGGGGCTCGAACAGGCCGCTGAGCTCCTCAAGTTGGGGAAGGGACGGGGTGTCGTCCTCTGGTGTCGTCTTCTTCTTCGTCTCATCGTCCTCCTCCTTCTCATCCGTGTTGGTACCCTCACCGGCACCCTCGTCACCGTCCGCATCCCACAACAAACCACTGGTCTCGCCGTCCAGTTCTGGCGCGACGCCATCCTCGGCCTCCTTGGCGAGCCACGCGACACGCTGGCGCTCGAGATCGACGCGGCGCTCCGTCTCGATTTGCAGGTCGGTAACGAGGTGCTGCACGAGCTCCTCGGCAAGGAACACACGGGCAACAGATTCGTCCTGCGGTGTGGCGACGGCCGCCGCACCGGCCGAAACGCTGGCCTTGCGTCCGCCACCGAGCCAGCGTCCGCGCCAGCCCTTGCGGCTGCTTCCTGGTGCCTCCTGCTCGGCCGCAGCCTCGAGCGGCCCAAGCAGTGCCGCAGCCTCGGTGAGGAGCGAGGACGCCGCGTCAGGAGCGATGAACCCGCGGCCGTCGGCTTCGGCGGCCTCGCGGGCACGTCTCAGCTTGTCGAGCCACGACTCGGCCTTGCGGGCGCGAGCCTCGTCCGCAGCAATGAGCTGCAGGCGGAGGGCGACTTCGCGACGACGGCCAGCGGCCTCGCGACCGAGCTCGGACGCGAGTTCTTCCGCCGCGCCACGCAGGCGCGTCGCACGTTCCGTTTCGCCACGGAGGCGTTGGCGGGCCACCTTGGCGTCGGCACGCAGGGCCTTCTGCGTTGCTGCTGAGCGCTGGCGAAGGTGGCCGAGGTGCATGTGGACCGTGGCATGGGCCTTCTGCGAGAACGTCATGTACCGCTCGACAACCTTGGCGGCGCTTGCGTCGTCGCGGAGCACGCGGTCGCGGTCGACCTGGGCCTCGACGCGGACGGCAGTCTCGGCCGTCAGCTGGTCCTTGGCGACTGTGGCCTCGGTCTGGAGCTCGTCGATCTGGGTATGCAGCTTGCGGATTTCCGAGTCCTTGGCTGAGAGGGCTGCGGCAAAGTCCTTGAACAGGCGGTGCACGCCACGCTGTCCGAGGAGCAAGTTGGAGATGGCGTCGGCGGACGCGGACGCCGAATTGACAGCTGGGGCCTCGGACGTGTCAGAGGGCTTGGAGAGCTGATCGATCTCGTCATCCTCGTCCTCGTCCTCGCCGTCGTCGATCGTGTATGTCGCGACCGGCACGACAGCGACCGCCTCGGCCACCGAAGCGGTGTCATCTCCAGGGGTAACGGCCGGAGGCGTGTCCACCTCCTTCACGTCCTCGTCCTCGGTCTGGGCCTGAGCCAACGCCTCGCCCTTCTTGACCTCCTTCCAGTTCTTGGACTCCTTGCGCTCCGGCTTGTCCACAACGGCAGATTCTCCAGTCTTGCCATCGAGAAGCGGTGGCGTTGTCAGGATGTTATCGCTCGGCTTGCGTCTCGGCAGCGGCGGGGGCACGGCATTGGGGTCGAGCGTCTTGACAAGGGACTTGTACTCCTCGAGTGCGAGGTCGCTGAGCATGGGTTAGTACCACTCCAGCAACGCACCGCTGCACCGAACTAAGGCCGTGGCGCATCATCCCGAGGCGATCCACAAGATCGTGGCGCAGGCCCCGTCACAGCGTACTCACCACAACTTCTTCTGCTCCTCGATGCGCCTGCGCTCGTTGCGCTCCCAGACAATCTCATCTTCCCTGTCCTCCTCGATACGCTCGAGCTCGAGCGCCGCCGCGCGCTCCTTCTCCCGTGCGCGGTGGCTGGCATGCAGCTCCTGCTTGGCGGCCGACAGCTCGAGCGCCGTAGCGGCCAGCTGCGCCTCGGTGAAGTCGAGCTTGGCGCTCAGGCGGCGGTGGGCGAGGGATAACTCTGCGAGCGCATTGGACGGGGCCGGCTTGACTGGCGGGTCGGGCGTGGACCTGCGGGTCGCTCAGCTCTGCTCGACTCACGCAGCTGTATGTACCCACCTCAGCGTGTCCACCTCGGCCTGCAAAGCGCCGTTGGTATTGCGCAGCCCCGCCGCCTCCTCCTTGCTCAGCTCGAGCTCGAGCCGCACGCCCTGCACGTCGATGCTCGCCTGGTGCGCGGCGGAGCGGTACTGCGCAAGCTGCTGCCTCAGGCTTGCGAGCTCGGCCGCGAGGGGGTGCGTTGGCGCGAGCGCCGCGGCGGCCGCAGCCGTAGACGAAGACGACGACGACGCCGGCCACGTCGTTGTTGTTGCCGCTGGCGTGCGTGGGGTCTTGGGCGTCGCGGGCACCGAGGCGCTCGGCCCGTTGACGTCCTTGGCGTCCTGGACGACTATCGGCGCGGGCTTTGTAGCCGTTGCCATTGTGTTAATGTTATTGAAAGTAGAGTAGTTGTACAATCTCAAGCTGGGAGTGTCGACGAGGTCGATTCCAACCCGCCGCCCGCCTGCAGTAGACACAGAAACGTGTTCAGTGTGTGCCTGCCACGTGGGCGCGACCAAAGAAAAACAACCCACTTGGTGATCATCTCGACAAGGCTTCCAATGCTTCCACTTCTGGTCGTGTGCCCCGTTCACACGACCATCACTCACTGGCCCGCGCACGAGTTCCAATGCCCATGCAGAAAATGCTACGGTCTACAATAGGACAGGGGGTATCTGTGCTTCACGCGGCGCGACGGCAGCCGCGCGCGTTTGCACTTTTGGCGATGCCACAAAAGGCCCGTTGGCCGGAAACCGCGGTGCCCTGCCGCACAACGCGGCTTGACCCAGCACTGGCCGGAAAGGTTGAATCAACCTCAGTCCTGGTCAACGAAGAAGTACGATCCCGACGACTTCTGCTCCTTGTCGAGGACCGAGTTCATCTTGTTGATACGCGGGCGGTAGTTTGTAGGGTCACGACGGAAGGTGATGTCCAAGCTCTTCAAGAACTTGTTCATACCAGTCAACAGACCCTCGGGCTTGCCGGCCCAGGCCTCAATGGCGGGTGTTCCGTCAAACACAATGACGCGGTCGGCGAGGTAGGTGGCCATGATGAAATCGTGCTCGACAATGAACGCGGTGCGCTTCGACGACATGACAAACTTCTTGATGACCTTGGACGCGTGGATACGCTGCTCCGAGTCGAGGTAGGCAGAGGGCTCGTCGATAAGGAGGACGTCGGCGGGGACACCGAGCACGAGACAGATGGCGACACGCTGCAGCTCACCACCGGACAGGGTCTGGACGTCCTGGTCCATGATGTGCTCGAGCTGCATGGGCTTGAGGACGTCGGTGTTGAACTGGGGGTGCATGAACATTGACTTGATACGCTTGAGGAGCAGCATGCGAACCGAGCCGGGGAACTTGGGCGAGATGGTCTGGGGCTTCATCGAGACGCGGAACTGGGGAGCGTCACGCTCGTTGTCGGGCTGGAGCTTGCCACCGAGCAGCTGGACGAGGGTAGTCTTGCCCATACCGTTCTCACCAAGAAGGACAATGATCTCAGAGTCGGCAAAGTCACCCTCGGCGACGTGGAGCTTGAAGTTGCCGAGCGTCTTGGTCATGGCGGGGTAGGTGTACGACTGGAGGTTGGGAGCAGCGGCGTTCTCGTCGACAGTCTCGGCGATGCGGAAAGTGAGCGACTCCTCACGGAAACGCATGTTCTCGGTGGGGATCATGCCGTCGAGGAAGATGTTGATACCCTCACGGACCGAGTAGGGCATGGTGACGACACCGTAGGTACCGGGGACACCGTAGAAGACACAGATAAAGTCGGAGAGGTAGTCAAGGGTCGACAAGTCGTGCTCGACAACGACGACGTAGTTGGTGGGGGTAACGAGGCCACGGATGACACGGGCGGCGGCGAGACGCTGGCGGATATCCAGGTACGACGAGGGCTCGTCGAACATGTAGATGTCGGCCTTGCGGACCGAGGCGATGGCAATGGCGAAACGCTGGAGCTCTCCGCCCGAGAGCTGGCCGACCTCACGGTCCTGGAGCTTGGCGAGCTCGAGGTCCTCCTCGAGCTGCTTGCGGTTGTCGAGCTCGGTCTGGCGGTCGAACATCTTGCCGACGGTCATGTGGGGGACCTTGATGGAGCGGGGGATCTGGTCGACGTACTGGGGCTTGGTGACGGCCTTGATGTCGTCCTCGAGCACCTTGGTGAAGAAGTTCTGGAGGTCAGAGCCACGGAAGTACTTGATGATCTCGGTCCACTCGGGAGGGTCGTCGTAGCGGCCGAGGTTGGGCTTGAGCTTGCCGCTGAGCACCTTGAGCGCCGTCGACTTGCCGATACCGTTGGTGCCGACGAGACCGAGGACCTGGCCGGGACGGGGGGTGGGGAGACGGTGGAGCTTGAACGCGTTGGCGGCGTAACGGTGGGTGACGTGCGACTCGAGGTTGGTGGGGAGGTTGAGAATCTGGATGGCCTCAAAGGGGCACTTCTTGACACAGATACCACAACCGATGCAGAGCTCCTCGGAGATGAAGGCCTTCTTGTCGTTGGGGGTGACCTCGATACAGAGCTTGCCCATCTTGACGACTGGGCACGAGCGCTTGCATTCCTGGCGACTGAGAGGTTAGTAGGGGGTTGGTTGCTGGGTCTCATCGCACCATTTCTTGGGCTTGCACTGCGAGGTGTTAGTGGCTGGCTACAGGCGGAGGTTGCCAACTCCACACCTACCTTGTCGTCCGAGACGATGGCGATACGGGTGAGCTTGTCAGACATTGTTGAAAACGGCGGTCCAGCCAGGCGGTAGGTGGTGGGTGTCTAGGGGAGATAGATGTAGGAGAGGGAGATGGGGGGGTTGAGAGATCTTCGCCTTGAACCGTCGCCCGAATGCTCTTTGTTGTCTAATTATCGAGTAGGTGCTTTGTCAACGAGCTGGTTGGCAGCGGTGCCGTCGGTCGGTGCTGGTGCTCGTCGTTGGTGGCGCGCGCGCGTGGACGACCATCCATCTCGTCGAGCAAAGACTTTTGTGTTTCTAACGGGGCCAATTTCGGAACCGCGGGATGGGACTGTGGGTTAGGCGTGCAAACTGAAAAGGCATGCACAAGAGACACCACCAATGAAGCATCAAGCATTTGACTGGCGCACTGTCATTGATAATCCACGTGGTCTAATACGTGTTAATAGTTCGGAGCGTTCGCCGTTCCACCCCGCCGGCCAGCTGCTCTGCCTTGCCTTGCTGGTTTGCCTTGGCTGGCATTCTTCCCGTTCAGTGATGAAATGACAGCAGCATTGTCTCCCTCCGACGAGCCCCCGTCATGTCGGCATTGCCATTTCTGCCTTGAAGATTCCCGTCCATGTCGACGTTGAACGGGAATCTCGGACCGATGGGCAAGGCAATCAACAATGCACATTGCACCTCTGCTCATCGTCGCTCATCGCGTCACCTCCCTACGCCCCGTTGGGCCGATGCACACGTTTGTGTTCTGCCTACAGTATATAAAGCAAGACGAGCCGATGCATGGGCCCGTGCTTTAATCCCACTCACGACCCACTTGGCACTTGGCGCACAGTAAAGGAGACAGGACAATAGGGCCACTTGACCCCACTCTGCCACCACCACCACAAACCACCCCGAACCACACAAAAAGTCTGGAAAATAAATACACCGCTATCGCACACACCCCGCCAACCCCGTTTCTACATCTACATCTCCACACACACACACACTCGCATCGCACGCATCGCACACACCCCATAAGCAATCATGTCCAACGACACTCAGCTCAAGGTATGTACCGCGCCGCAACCAGCCAAGGCCGCGGCGATCAGTGTGCCAGACCCACACCCCGTGCTCACCCCTGCCCAGCGCGTCCTCGTCACGGGCGGCCTCGGATACATCGGATCGCACGTCGTCCTCAGCCTGCTCCTCTCGCAGCGCTACCTCCCCATCGTCATCGACAACTGCCACAACGCCTTCCCCGAGGCCGTTAAGCGCTGCGCCGAGATTGCCCGCGATGAGCTTGGGTAGGTCGGCTCGTGTCGTATCACCATCACGCTCCGCTAACGCGCTAGCCCCAACGCGCCCCAGCCCCTGTTCCACCGCGCCGACCTCCGCAACGCCGCCGAGATTGACGCCGTGTTTGAGAAGTACGCCGCCGACGGCGGCATCTGGGGCGTTGTCCACCTCGCTGCTCTCAAGGCCGTCGGCGAGTCGGGCGAGCTCCCCCTCTCCTACTACCGCGTGAACGTTGCCGGCACCATCTCGCTCCTCGAGGTGAGTAGAGGGGCTCCCAAGCGCCAAGGAACGCGCTCTAACCTTCCACAGTCTATGCAGAAGAACAATGTCAACAACTTTGTCTTCTCGTCGTCGGCCACCGTCTACGGCACCCCCGAGGTCATCCCCATCCCCGAGACGTCGCCCCTCCAGCCCGAGTCTGCCTACGGACGGACAAAGGCCATGGTCGAGGAGATCCTCCACGACGTCTGCCGCTCCGGCACCCTCGAGCGCAAGTCGCCCCTCAAGGCCGTCTCGGTCCGCTACTTCAAGTGAGTGGGAAGCTGGCTCTGTGGTTGATGTGTCACTAACGCCCGTAGCCCCGCTGGCGCCCACCCCTCCGGCAAGCTCGGCGAGGAGCCTCGCGGCAAGCCTGGAAACCTCCTGCCCCTGCTCGCGCAGATGGCCATTGGCCGTGAGAAGTCGGAGCTCAAGGTGTTCGGCAACGACTACCCCGGCTCGCCAGACGGCACCTGCGTCCGCGACTACCTGCACATCATGGACCTTGCCGAGGGCCACGTCCTCGCGCTCGACGCGATCGCGGTGCCCGAGTCGCAGCCCAACATCTTCTCGAACAACGACGCCAGGAAGGACGGCTTCTACCGCGCCTTCAACCTCGGCCGTGGCAAGGGCCAGTCTGTGCTCATGATGATCGAGGCCATGCGCAAGGCGACCGGCTTCAACTACCAGTACGAGATTGTCGGAAGGCGGTGAGTAGCGAGCTGGCACCCGAAGCTGTGTACCGAGTCCTGACATTGTACCCTTAGTATCGGCGACGTTCCCGACCTCACTGCCAACCCCGCGCTGGCTGAGAAGGAGCTGGGCTTCCTCGCCAAGCGCGACCTCGACAGCATGTGCCGCGACCTCTGGAACTTCCAGACCAAGAACCCCAAGGGTTACGAGCCCAGCGCTTAAGCGTGGGCAGCATAGGGATATAGTTTGATAGAATATGGGATAATCTTGTCATTGTATGATAGCGGTGGGGCGGGGGCCAGGCGATGGGGCGCCTATCCGGCAGGCTAAGACTGAAGTTGTTGACGCGAGTGGATAGCGAGTCATGCTCGTCTGCGTGAGTCGGCCGCGAGTCGGCACCAGTGCACACGCGGATCCGTCAAGCAGACATTGATATTCATCGATGCGATGCGACGCCCGCACCGAGGCCGTGCACGAAACAGCACACGACCGCGGCGCAGATGTAGCTACTTATAGGTGACTCGGAGTCCTAGGGTTGCCCCTCATCAAAGTTGTTTTAAGCAAGCAGCTCTGTTGTAACCAACAGTCCTTCCACGCTCCTGTCTGGCCTCGGGGGCGGTGGCAGCTCGCGCTCCGCAAGCGGGGGAGCACAGCGCCGACAAGGAATTTATGGAGCGATAGGTTTTTTTTGTGATTGAGGAGACGCAGAAAGGGGGGTCGCGCTTTTTGTAGCCTGCCAGAGTGGGCTGCTGGGTGCGAGGCGTGAGGGCGATTAAACAGATCGTTATTCTTTTGATTTTATCCCGTCAGCCTGGTTGATGCCATCCGTGGCGATCCGATCCAGTGACTTGGGCAACTGGCAAAAGTCGGCTTTGAGCGCACTTGCAACAACGAGCATCAGGCGACTTGTTGTGCTCACTCGTCGTTGACAACACCACTAAAAGCGACGGCAAACAGCGAGCAGCGCCGACTCGGATCGACCCCGCCAGCTCGCACGACTCTTCCCCCTCCCCTTCCCAACGGCACCCCCTGCCCCCTCCCCCCTCACCATGTCCTCCACCTTCCCACAGCTCCTCAAGCGCTCGGCGTTCGTGACGCACGACCCGTTGATCGCGCGCGTGTACGCGTCCAACGTGCGCTCGATGCAAAAGTACGAAGACTACGGTCTCAAGTTCCCCGTCCACCGGACCAAGGGCGGACGGTACATCAAGGTCGGGACGCTCGACGGCGGACCCGGAGTCGACGCAATGTGGTCGAGCGGCGAGAAGGAGATGCGCTTCATCGACACGTGGGGCGACGGCACTGTCCCCTGGTCCAAGACGGCCAAGACGGCAAAAGTCGCCCGCGCGTCCATCTACGCCGAGGACACGGTCGCCGAGCCCGAGAAGAAGGAGTTTATCGCCAACGTCGACGCCATGACCGAGCCCGAGTTTGAGAAGTACGTCGAGCACATCCGCTCGCACCGGCACGAGCTGCGCGAGGCGCTGTGGGCCGAGACGACCGCGCCCGCACCCGACGAGTCGACGCTCGCACACGCCGCCGCGCGCGGAATCGCGCGCCAGACGGCCGCGGCCGAGTTCCAGTCGGGCCTCACGACCGCCGCGCTCGCCGACCCCTCGTCCTCGCGCCTGCAGGGCAGCCCGCACGAGCTCCACGGCCTGGCGTACTCGTCTGCGCCGGCGGCCGGCGCCGCTGCCGACCCGGCACGCGCACACAAGGGCCGCGCGCTCGACCGCATCGCCCGCCCAGGCAAGAGCCACCTCGGCATCGAGGGCACCAACGCCGACTTTGTCGTCGGCCTGGGAGGCCTCACGGCCATCAGCCGCACCGGCGCCGTCCGCGTTACCGACCGCCCCTCGCTCACGCAGTTCGACTACAAGCGCAGCAGCAAGAAGGCGGGCATCGCGGACTTCAAGGTGGCCGAGGCTGAGATCATGAAGCCCGCGTCGGTCATCGGGCTCACGCAGCGGACGGGCCGCGATGCCGTCTGGCTCGGCTTGTCGCACTCGACGCTCCGCACGCCCGGCGCCCTCGACAGCTTCCGCTTCCACATCAAGGTCGACGAGGCCGACACGGACGCGCCCGTGCCCGGCAGCCGCGCATGGGTCGGCAAGGACACGGCGTCGGCGGCGCCAGCGACGGCCGCTGAGGGTGCGCTTGGTGTGCTCGGTGGCCCTCGGGCGACCCGCGTGCAGGGCCAGGGTGCCGAGGCCGTCCGCCGTATCCAGGCGCAGACGAGCCGCACGGCCATCAACAACTTGCTGAACCGCATCACCAAGCAGCCTCCGCAGTAGGCGTGGCGTGGCGGAGGGCGAGAGGCGGTGTAGTACAGCAGTAGTGGCATCATGCATTGATCATTAGATTGGGGTGGGGGGTGAAGGAGTTAGAGCTGTGTGTTAGCCACCGTGGCGTCTATCGGTCAGCCTGTCGAAAGTGCGCTGAATCCGGCTGCCCACCCCCGACTCGCGACCACAGCCTCGCCAGCCCACCCTACGCACAACATACATACATACACAATGCTTACACGGCGCGTGCGTGCGCCAGATATGCTGATGATGAATCGATTCTGACTAGACAGGCGGCCGCGCAGTCGGCACGATGCGGACTTTGCCAGACGGGCTGAGCACCTCGCCGAGGGAGAGGGCGGGTGGTGCGGGCGTAGCTCCAAGACCACCACCTCCAAGCGCACCTCCCAACCCCCCACCCAGCCCCCCACCGTCCCCTCTGGCCTGGCTCGGCGCCTCCCATATCCCGGGCCCGCCCCACGGCTCCTCGACGGCATACTCGTCCTCCTCGCCGTCCCATCTCTCGCGCTTGGCGGGCGCGCTCGTGTCCTCGACCTCGACGCGCACGCCGCCCTCGTCAACGAGCACCTCCTTGCCCCCGCTCGCGGCGATCTGCAGGCTCTCGAGCGCGCGCCGCAGGTCGTCCGCCAGCGGGTGCAGGTTCGGCCCGTCCTCCTCGACTGGTTCCCAGCCTTCTGGGGGCGAGCCGGGCGGCGAGATGAGAAAGTTGCGCTCGGCGTCCGGCGGGCGGAGGTGCGCGTCGACGGGGTCGAGCGGCGTCGGCGGGAGCGCGTACACGCGCAGCGTGATCCTGGGGGTGGTTAGCTTGGTAGCGGGGGATAGGCAGCTAGTACCCACGCCTTGCGCTTGCGGTCAAAGTAGCCTGGTGCGTCGTCGACGGGAGCAGGGCTGCGCGCCTCAACGGCCTCGGCGGCCGCCTCGGCCTCGTCCCCCAGCTCGATGCGCAGGAGGTCGCCGTGGCGCTTGGCGCGCGCGGCCGCGTCGTTGTCGTTGTACACTAAGATGACCCGCCCCATGCCGCGCACCGGCGCCCAGTGCACGAGCCGGCCGTACGCCTCGAACGCGGCCTTGAGCACGCCGATCGGCTCGGGCGCGAACAGCGCCTGCGTGGGGAGGAGCAGCGCGAGCGTGTTCGTCGGCTCGGGGCTGCGGGCCGACGCAGATGGCTCGAGCTCCGGCGGAGGCGGCACAGCAAAGCTCAGCGGCGGCGGCGTGTTGGCGCGGTGTATGCCTGCGCTTGCGCCCGCGCTCGGCGACGGCGGCGTCGTCGAGCGCACGGGCGGCAGGCTCGCAGCGGGGTTTGGCAGCGGCGGCGGCGGCGGCATGGTGAACTGGGCTGTTGAGGCTGGCAGGGGAGGTGCGGGGTCCGATTGTTCGTTGTTGGTCGTCGGCGTCATTGTCGAGCACAGCATACCACCGTGGGAAAGTCTCCCCCGAATGCCCCCGCGATCAGCAGCCGCCGGCCCCGCTTGGCAATCCCCGCCCAGCCGGCGTAAGGCAACAGCGAGTGACCGACGTGCATCCCCCATCCCGCCCCCCTCTCTCTCTCTCTTCCACCACAACATCCACACCGCAGCCATGTCCGCCGCCCCCGCCCCCGACGCTCCCGCTACCGCGCCCGCAAAGGTCGCCCTCATCGTCGTCGACGTCCAGAACGACTTCCTCCCCCCCTCGGGCTCGCTCCAGGTGCCTGGCGGTCTCGAGGTCGTCCCCGCCATCTCCGAGCTGCTCGACGGCAAGAAGCTCAACCACAAGTGGGACCTTGTCGTTGCGTCGCAGGTGGGTTGCATGGGCTGTGTCCAGTCGCCAGCCGCTCGCTACCTAACGCTAACTCGCGCACAGGACTTCCACCCCGAGGGCCACATCTCGTTCGCGTCCAGCCACCCCGGCCACAAAAAGTTCCAAACCATCGAGACCCGCGATGCCCGTGGTTTCGACTACGAGCAGATGCTCTGGCCCGACCACTGCATCCAGGGCACCAAGGGCAGCGAGATCCACGCCGACCTGCTCCCCAAGCTCCAGGCTTACGGCGACAAGTTCAAGCTGATCAGGAAGGTGTGTAGGGTGTGGTGCAGCGTCGGCCGATGCGATGCGATCGACCCACACCAGCCGCCATGGCAAGGATCAGTCGCTGACCACCGCAGGGATTCAACAAGGGCGTCGAGGCCTACTCGGCCTTTGACGGCGTCATCTCGGATGCCGCCAACCCGCCCCCTCTCCCCACCGAGATCGACCCCCAGCCCACGCGCAAGATCGTCGAGGCCCTCCGCGCCGAGGGCATCAAGAAGGTTGTCGTTGTCGGTCTCGCAGGTGACTTCTGGTGAGTGCAGCTAGATGACTCGTGAAGACGCCAGCTGACTCTCGCAGCGTCTCGCACACCGCCCTCTCTGCCCTCTCCTCGCGCTTCGACACGGCCGTCTACCTGCCCGCCACGCGCGCCATCAACGGCCGCGACGCCGACGAGAACTTTGACAAGCTCGTCGCGTTTGGCGGCAGCACAATCGGCAACAAAAAGTCGGACCGCTGGTACGACCAGCTCAACGCGTGGATCGCCAAGTAGAGGAGGCCAGTGCCGCACCGTAGATGAGATGCGATGCTTGCTGCAGACGACAGCACACACGCTTCGCCGAGTTTCTATCGTTGTGCCGCTCCACACGTGCTGACTCGATTCGTTGAATGGGGCTGCATGACGAAGCACGCACACACTGCGGGGCTGCAGGCGCGGGGACACGTTTTCCCTGTGGCCCGGCCTTGGCATCTGGAGAGAGCCAATCTGGGAGCCACATGGGGTGCCACCAAGCCCGGTCTATCGCTATCGGAATCTACGGCGCGTCTGACTGGCTCGTATGGCCGGCGACGTTTCGGGCTGCCTCAACCGATGATGCTGGGGCACGACGTGTCACCGCGGATGGTGGGCGAGAGGGGGGAGGGGGGTGTTTGCATGCAGGCAGTGGTGGAGCGTTGTTGCCCGTGGAGCGCGGAACGTCATCCGCCAATCACCGTCGGCCGTGCGCTGGTGCACGGATGTCGGTCGCCTGCAGCTGGCTGGCGGCCGACACTGACAGTGCAGACACGGCCAGACGAGACGACAATACATGACCTCCGCTGCATCTAATCATGCATTCAGCTGTGGGTGCTGGTGCACTTCTGCTACAGCGTCGGCAGCTGCATACTTGGGAGGTGACTGACATGTAGCAAGTAAGACATGACGTCAGCCAACGCACCAACCACACCTACTTCCCTCCACCACGCCAAACAGACGCGACCACAACTGCGACACACACACGACTGATCCAACGCCAAAAAGGATCTCTTCCGACATACTGTCTCCAGCTTTGTTGACTACACCGCCAACCAGCGGTGACTTCACCTATACTCGGAGCGGTCACTTGGCCTACGGATCCCAGACATTTGCCTTTACTCTGCAGCCCACTTGCACGTGTGGGAGGGACATATCCCGAGCAATGTAACTATTGGGAGCTCGCCTCTGGAAGGCCTCGTGCGTGCCCGGCTTCGGGCGAGGCTTGAACAGCGGTCGGTTGTGAGATCGTGAATGCACGCACAGGAGCTGCAAACCGCTGTGCTACACACTTGTGTTGGCTGCAGCAGGGTCGGGTTGGGTACGTGCCGCTGCTGGCGGAGGGACACGCTGTGGGGCAGCGGTGGAGGCTCGTGCGTGCATGTGCATAGACTGGTTTCCCGCTCCGAGAACACTGATACTCTATGCAAGCTATGCAAGTGTCCTCATGCTCAGTGTTGGTCGGAGTTCAATTCGAGTTGCGTGTTGACACAGATGAACCATGTTTACATTCGGCGATCCGGCGCCGACCTATAGGCTGGAATGTGGAAACTCACCACAAACACCCATGACGTCTGGGGGCGCGTCCACACGCGTCAGTCATGCAGACATTAGACGCGACGCGCTTCTGAACCAGCTTGTCGCGTGCACTGCGCGCTGCGTGCTCCGGCGGACCCCAGTGCGCCGAGAAGATTGCCTCGGCACCACCCAGCGTGACCGCTCCGCCGCCATTTCAGCCTAGCTCGAAAACACACCACCATCTCACACCAACACCGAACTCCGCGTCGTCCTCGCCATCATGTCAGGCTCACTCACCACCACCAAGTAAGCGCTCGCTCGGCTGGCCCATGCATGACCTCGGCGACGGAGCTCGAGGTCGCCGCTGCTCCACGCCGAGAATACACTCCGCCCACTCTCAACTTGCACATTTCTCGAGGCACAACCACACCAACAACAGCCGTCTTGCTCGCCATCAACCAGCCACACCTCTTGTGTCGCTCTCGCACGCTGCCTTCTTCTTGCTCGATGCATGCTGTTCATGAACGCTAATGTATGACACCGCGTGGTGCACATCTGCAGTGTGCAATGCATGCGCAAATGCCCGCAGAATGGCAATGAGACGAGCCAAGTCAGAGATTAGGCACGCAAAGTGCCACGCCTATCTGCCATATTTTGAAAGTTGACGTGTGCGTGATCTCCGCCCATGCCTCCACTTTGGCCCTCCACTTTGCAATCTCGAAACCTGCTGCTATCCCAAGACACCTCTTGTCATCTCTTTCTTCCCCTCGCCCCCTCAACATCACCTCGACACAACGATATGGAGTAAACAACACAACAAACAAGCGACTACAACCCCACCTCCCCCCTGGAGTGCATAAAAGCCGCTCTGTTTGTCGTGTTCACGACCTCCTCATCCCCCTCCATCCTCTCCATACCTCCACCACACCCCTCCACCCGCACTCCACAATGTCGCCGCCGGCGTTATCCCCACTGCCCACCTTATCACAGTGCCACGGCACCCTCCCCACATCCGAGTATGACCTTCTGCAGCTCAAGAAGGCACTCGCTGGGCGCAGCAAGGTCGCTCCTGGTGACCCAGGTAAGTGAGATGGGTGTCTCTGGCCGTCTTCCTCGCCGTCCGTGTCATATCTAACACCTCTTAGTCGACCTCTCCCTGCTCCACCTCCACTCGTTGACGATTCAAGAGACTCTTGAGCCTGAAGAAGAGTACCTCGAGTACAGTGTCGGCCGGGGCGAGACCGAGCTCCGTCCCAACGAGGGCTACCCCGTCTGGGAGGCCTTTCGCGACTCGGTCCGCAAGGCCACCGAGGCGTGTACTCCCATTGCCCTCGCGCCCCCTTCCCCCACGGCACTGAGGACCCCCCTGGGCAATGCCAAGGATCTGGCAGGCCGTACGGGTAACATCTTCCTGCCCACTTCGACGGCGAGTCGAACCTCAACGCGTACGGTCGAAAAGCCCCTCGCCAAGCTCCCTCAACAACTACCCGCCAGCGGACGCCAGTTTTTACACTCCACTACGGCCTGGGACACGCAAAACTGGCTCCACGCCATCCTTGGTCTCTCACATGACCAGCGCCCAACACGCCGCGGCACCTACCGCCCCGAGAAACAGGTACTCTATCTTCGCACTGGAGTCGGTGTCACCTGGGTCCCTTCGGACAATGCATTAGAGGAAGGCGTCGAGATTCGCCTCCACATCACCATTGATGTGTACCTCAACTTGAAGGCACTCGAACAGAAGTTACCTGAAATCGGTGCCGAAATGATTGGCCTCGTCATCTCGTCACTCATGCCCACCGAGGAAGACATCCCCGACCAGCGCGACACGGCAAGCTACCAAAAGGCGCACGCAACCGCCTTGACCACATTCTACAACTCACTCCACCCAGCTCCGGCTCTCCCAGACGACTTTGACATGCGCCGCCTTCAGCCGCCGGAGATGACAGCAAGGCTCCTCCCTTTCCAGAGGCGCACTCTTGCTCGTCTCCTCGAACGGGAAGACGCACCTGTGGCCGGCGTGTCCAAGCCCTCTGTTCCAGCCGGCCAGTGGACCAAGATCGACCTCGAACGGTTCGGCAACTATGCATTCAGGCGCCTGACGGGAGAGCTCAGGCCTCTTGGAGACCGAAAAGGAAAGGGCCGCGCTAGCTCCACGGACGATGACGACGAACTCAAAGCGCTGCCCAAGCTCTTTGATCTCTCCCGTGTCCGAGGCACCATGCTTTGTGAAGAGATGGGTGAGCATTGCACAATTGAAATCAACTGACACCCACAGGCCTTGGCAAGACTGTGGAAGCCATTGCTCTCATCCTCCTCCACCGCCACCCCCTCTCCACTCCCCGGCCAAACATCCTCGGGCACACCGAGGACACGCCGGTCCGAGCCTCACCTCAAATCAACCTCCTGGCTGGTGCGCCTGACCATGACCAGCCAGAGTTCCGAGCATGGCTTGACAAGGAACATGACGCTTTCACTGACGCTGCGTCCTGGTCAGAAGAATCCCAGCTCTCTGTTTCCGAGATTGGCGCAACATTGGTTGTTACCCCGCTTCCCCTCATGAAGCAGTGGATCGCCGAAATGAACGCGCACGCCCCGTCCCTGAGGATCTGCGAGTACCCTGGATGGAAGACGCTCATCGCTCAAGTGGAGAAGAAGCGGAACGCGAGTATCAGGCAACGAGTCAAGCAGGCAGCAGACAAGCAAAAGCGAAAGATGAAGCAGTTCCGCAACGAGACTCGCCGCAAGTACGCTAAAGGGAAAGACGGCAAGAAGGTTCCGCTTGAGATGGAGGACGAAGGCCTCAGTGATGACGACGAAGACATTATCGCGTCCAACTTGGACGAGGAAAGTCTTTTGGAGCACACTCAGCGAGCCTTCCTCGACTACGTCCGCGGCCACGACGTTGTTATCACCACATATCAGACCCTTGGCGATGATCTGACGGTCGCTGTGCCCGTTCCTCAGCGCAGCCGCCGCTCCAACGTGGCGTACAAGATTGGCGAACGCCCCCGCAGCCCGCTCGTCATGGTGGAGTGGTGGCGTGTCGTCATGGACGAGGTTCAGCTTCAAGGCAACCAAAGTCAAGCCGCCGAAATGGTCTCGCTCATTCCCCGCAAGTTCTCCTTGGCCATGTCGGGAACTCCAGCCCGCACCAACGTCCTCGACCTGGCCGGCTCTCTCAACTTCTTGCGCGTCCCTGGCGTCAACCGTGTCATGTGGCATCGTCTCACACAGCTTGCCAACCGACCAGCCTTCCATGGCCTGTTCCAGCCACTGGCTGTTCGCACAACGAAAGCCGAAGTGATTGACGAGTTCCACATTCCTCATCAGACCAGATATGTGGTGCCCATCGATCTGTCCAATATCGAGAGTCACTACTACCTTGACACGCTCGAACGTCAACGGGAGCGTCTCCGTCGCGACGAGGTATCGTTAGGAAGCTCGTTGCGCCACCTGAGGCAGATCTGCACCCACATTCAGGTCGGTGCCCTGAACGCAACGGCTGCCAACCGAACAATCGATCGCGCCGACCGTCTCCACTTGGGTCGTCAACTCATGACCATGGACGAAGCTCTGAGCAAGATGCGACTCGATCACGAGAATGAGTATCTTTCGCAAACCAGGCAACACATGCGTGCTCTGGTTCGCAAGGCCCAGCTCCTCATCATTGACGACCGCGACCCAGACGACCATGAACGCAATCAACTTATGGCCTTGGCTCTGTATGAGCGGGCGCGCGACGAAGGCAACAAGATTCTGGAGCCGGCCCAGGCTCAACTGACTGCCATCGTCGGCGACCGTGAAGACAGTATCGACGACACGGAGTTGGACAAGGCGGCATCGCAGCAGGAGAAGGACCGCGTTAAGTCGATCATGGCTGCCCGTGCAGTGTAAGCCCTACCGCTTCTGGACGTTGCTGACCACCTAGTATCCGCGAGACCTTAATCATCATTCATCAGACCTGGTTCCACGAAGGTGACATTCATCACGTCCAGAAGGATGAAGACAAGGAAGTCTTGGCTTACAAGACGGCCGAGGTGGTGCGCAAAGACATTCTTGCGCGCCCACTCAAGATTGCTGGACGCCAAGTCGAGGCAATGATTGCCTCAATTCAACGTTCGCCAGCAATCAATGCCATGACAGAGCTGCAAACCGTCGATACCAGGCGATCCGGGGGACTGGTTTCGGGTAGCACCATTGGGGAGATCAATGGCCTGCTGAGGATCCTCAATGACAAGTGAGCAGCCCTGCATGTGCATCAAGCTGACAACAGTGCCGTGCTCGTATTCAACTGGCGCAACAAGGTGGTCGACCTGCTCAAGTTACCCCTCGAAGCCGAGGAGGACAAGGTCCCAGCTGCGGGTCAAGGCCAGGATGTCGAGAACCCCGAGGAAGAGTACTATGCAGAGGCACTCAAGGCTCAAGGAGATGGTGAGTGCACACCAACCACGGGCCACTGACTGTGCAGTCGAAGCCTACCTGACCGCTTATGCCTCGGCCATCGCGGACCGCAAAGGTGAGCGCACGAGACCACATTTGGCCGGGGACTGACCCTTTTCCCTCAGAGATGCTGCTGGAAGAGCGCAGCGTTCTTGCAACCCACGACGCCCGCATGGTCAAGAAGCGTACTACACGCGCAGCAAAGGAGGCCCAGGACGGCGTGGAAGAGATCCCTCTCAACGACGTCGAGGACCTCACCTTGAAGCTCATGACTGAGCGCCAGGCTTTCCGCGACCGCCGCCGGGAGGAGGATTGCGAACGCCCCCTCAAGGCCCTGCTCATCGAGCTGACCGCCATTGTTCACGGCCAGCACCGCGTTGAGGAAATCCAAATCGCCAAGGCGGCGGCAGAAGCCATTCGCGCGTTCGTCAACAAGCAGTCCGAGATGGTGGAGAAGCTCAACAAGGAGCTCGATCTCTTCCGTGTCGCATTCAACAAGCGTGTCGTTTACTTTGCCGCCCTCCAAGAAATCTCGGACTCTGTTGCGGCCCCAATGTTCCGGGATGTTGGCCGAGACGTTGCCGTGGTGGACAAGCACATCATAGAGGGCGACGTGCTCCTGGCTCGCATGGCTGTCCGTGGCCGGTACCTCAACTTCTTGGGTTCTCAAGACAACACGAACCAAGATCCCCACAGCGATTGCTCAATCTGCTTCGGTACCTCGGACGACAAATACGCTATCCTCCTGAACTGTGGGCATGCGTTTTGCGTTTCTTGCTTCAAGGAGTACCGCAAGACGGCCCATGTTGGTCGTAAATGTGCAACTTGCCAGACCCCCATCAAAGACCGCGAATTCACCAAGATTCGACTGAACCGCTCGGCTCAGGACGGGCCGGACGAAGCCGAGGGCTCCGACTCTCACGAGGTGGAGATGCCAGAGTCTCAGCAGGAGGAGGAGGAGCCTGAGGACGACGAGGAGGCTGCGGAGCGTGAGGCGCAGAAGGAGCGCGACGCCCGTGCAACCGACCTGGAGAGGCTCAACATGCTGCCCTTCGACAGGCAGCGTGCTATTCTCGCGATGGACATGATGGGCGAGTTTGGTTCCAAGGTGAGACATGGTCCATGGAGCTTTCTAACCCACCAGATCAACTTCCTCATCAAGCACCTCCACTACTACCGCTCCACACGTCCGCACTCACGCCATGTCGTGTTCTCCAACTGGGCGGACAGTCTTAGCAGTGAGTGCTGGACCAACCCCGACAAGGTCGAGCAGCACTGACTCATTTCAGTTGTTGAGCGCGCTCTGAGCATCAACCGGATCAAGTATGTTTCCTTCGAGTCCAACTCGAAGAACAACAATGTCGTCGAGGAATTCCACCGCGACCCGACCATCTCGGTCTTCCTCCTCCATGCGGAGCGTGAGAGTGCCGGCCTGACCCTCACGTCATGCGAGGTTGTCCACCTCTTGGAGCCGGTGTTGCAGCACTCTTTCGAGCTGCAGGCCATCGGCCGTGTCGACCGGTGAGCAAGGCACATTGCCGAAGGGACGTGTCACTGACGCCCCCTTCAGCCTTGGACAGAACAAGGAGACGACCGTGTTCTGCTACGCCACGATGGAGACGGTCGAAGCTCGCATTCTCTCCGAGGGTGTCCGTAACGGCACCAGCATCTACCTCGCCGATGCGCAGGAAGACGAGAAGGCCGTGGCCGCCATGCCCAACGTGGCGCACGCCGCGAACCGTGGCGGAGACGTGACGACCAACGCCTTCAACACAGACCAAATGATGAAGCTTATCATGTAGATAAGCCGTTACACGATTGTACACAGAGTTTTGTTGTTTGTTAGATTTGTACATAGTTAGCTAGACGTTTGAGAATCCAAGGAGAGATTCCATGCACTTCCAGATGCCTGTTGTGCGAAGGGGACACTGCCAACGTGTCCCCGACTGTGGCTGCACAGGGCGAAACTCTTGATGTCTGCATTGTCTATCAGTCTGTGGATATATGATGTCGTTTGCTCGTCCTACTCTTCCTCGACGTCGTCATCGTCGTCATCATCTCCCTCTTCCTCGTCGTCCACGTCCATCTCCTCCACATCTTCCTGGTCATCGTATTCGCCGGTTAACAGACTCGATGCCGTCGCCAGCCCCTGCTGGAGACCGGGGTGCAATGGCACATGGTAGCCAGCGACGACACGCGGGGCAAGGTCTCTGCCGAGGCGCGGCTGGGCACAGCCGCACCACTCTGACGAGCCAAGAAGTTCGTTGCCACCCCTACACCTGTCGCAGGCGGAGAGCAGCAGGCCAAGGGGGTGGGGAACGGCGTACCCGAGCCCAGGGAGGCCAATCAACGCCGCTATGCTCCCGCCCGCGAGTGGCGCGGCACGGTTGTGTGAGAAGGATGTGCCGCCAAACGCACTGCTGTCAGCCGAGAACATTTGGCAGACGTACACGAGGCATGGGGAGAGGGCGACAAACTGCCCCGGGGGGAGCTGTTGTCTTGGTGGGAGTGGCGCTGTGTACAGGTCGACTGCGGGGTCTTCTGGCTCGCTTGTGGGCACAGGTTGGGTAACAGAGGAGAGGGCCGGGCTGCTGGGTTAGCAGGACTACGACCCGTGGAACTCACTGTATAGGCTCTTTTGCGGGTTCCGATACCTCCTGTTTGACCTCGAGGGCGTGGTTGGGTCTACCATTAGGGAGGGGAGTTGCGTAGTGCTCAGGTGAAGGCTCTGGCGATGGAGCAGCACTGCGGACTCGGCGACTGTGCTCCTCGTCGTCCACCTTGCAAACCTCTTCTTCCTCGACAGGATCTGTGGGTTGTGGCTCCGTGACAGGCTCTGAACCCACCGGTTCCCCAACCTGCGAAGCGGTAGGTGGCCGCTGGGTAGCGGCCCACCACACGCCTTCGGACGCGGGCGCCTCAGGCTCGGCGCTGAACTGGCCAGGCTCGATGTCGCGGCTGGGGAGTGGGGGAACCACCGGGGTGGGAGGGCGCGACTTGTGGTCCTTGGCGGAGAAGGGCACCGGCACAGGGAACAGGACGTCCGGTTCTGGGTCTTCGGGGATCGCGTCGACAGCGATGGCTGGTACGAAGGGTACTGGCACTGGGAACTGGACTTCTGGAGCGGTGTCGGGGTTGGGAGCTTGGGCATCTGTGGCGAGCGGTTGGTCCAGGTCGACCTTGACTTCGTCGTCCTCTGCCAACTTGACGTCTTCACCGCTAATGTTATCCGACCCTGATGACGACAGAGATCCGAGGGACCCGTCAGACTTGACGATTTCTAGCGAATCGCCCGTGCTCCACGTCAGGCCGGGCGACTCGGAGCCCGACTGTGACTGGTCGTTCTCGTCGGCATCAGCGTCGAGGCTGGCGTCAGAGAGGAGGCCCTCGCCTGGGCGGGTACGCAGCTCATCATCCGAGTCGAGGAGAAGGTCACCATCGCTGTCGCCAAACTCGCTTTCCGCACTGCTGACTTCTGACGCGGGCGAACGCGGGGGCGAGAGGATGATCGCGGGTGTGGTGGTGGGATCGGCGAAATCAGTGGCGTCTGGCTCGGGGGCATCGTCGGCGTTGTCCGTGTCTGTGGCATCCTGCACCGGTTCGAACACGACCGGCGGCTCGACCTGAATGACCACGACGGGCTCGACATTCTCTCCAATGGCCTCCTCGTGGCGAGACGACGTCGAAGCAGACTTCTTCTCACCCGAGGGTGCGAACACGTCGACCACCGACGGCGGACGCGAACCGCCCTTTGTGGCTTTAGGGGTGATCGTCGCGGGCTTGGGCGTGAAGCTGAGCGTGCGGAGACGGGAGAACATATTTCGCCCGCTCTTGGACCTCGTGAGCGAGCCCTCAGGGGAAGACGTGTCGTGATCTCCCTCATGATCTGGCTCGGGCGGTGCGAGGTGCGCCTGAGGTGGCGCGAGCGCCTCCTTCTGTTCCATCGTCGGCGATGATGGCGCACGTGCGGCGTTTCCTTTCTCCTCGCTCGAGAGCGAGTCAACGAGGCTGCTCCGCTCGCCTTTGCTGGAGCGGTGGCTGAGGGAGCTGGCAAAGCTCTTGAGACTGGCGATACTGGAGACTGGGGACACCTTCTTTGGTGAAGTCGTCGAGGAGGGAACGAGCATTGCAGCGTTAGACGCGGCCACGAGGGTCGCGAACGCACCGCTGCCTTTGGACCCCGATGACGCCGGCGTCCCAGACGACGAGTTTGAGCGCTGTCGCCCAGTCTTCTCCGGCGTCGGCTCTGGCGAGCCTCCCGGCGAGAGCGCCGCCTTTCGCAGGCTCCCCTTCGGCTTGAGCGCCTTGATAACCGAACGCGACATCGACGCTGACGGCGTTCTCACCTTCTCCTCCTTGCTGGGCTCCTTCTTCGGCTTGGGGTTCTTCTTCGCAGCAGCGGCTGGCGCGGGCGACTTGATCGTGGGGGTGGTCGTGGCCGCCGCGGTCGGCGGCGGCGTGGGCTTGAGCGGGGCCGGCGGCCCAATCTTCTTGGCCATGGGTTTGGGTGATGCGGGGGTGGAAAGGCGACGGGATGGAGGCGATGGCATATGGGTGGGCGTCGGAGCGTGCATGGGCGAGCCCTTCGCACTCTTGAAACTTTGCATGCTCTGGATGCTCTGCACGGTGTCGTTGCGTTTCAGTGACGGGATCCGCGTGGGGATCCGCGATGACGGCGAGCCGGGCGGCGCCGGCGACTGACTGCCACTCGAGTGGCGCGCGCTCTCTCTCGACACGCGCCCGCCACCGTACTCGACCGAGTCGCGACGCACGTGAGCACGTGTGGGAGCGCGGCTGGACCCCGATGCTGCTGATCCCGCTGCCGAGCCGACAGATGACCGCCGTGCCACGGGCACCTTGGACGGCGAGGGCGACGTCGGGCCGTCGCGCATCGCTTCGACCCAGTACTGCTGGCGTGAGTTATCCCGATTCTTCTCCTCGGGGTCGTCGCTGTCATAGAATGGCAGCTTGCTCTCAGCGTCCGCAATCTCCTCGGCCAGGCTTCTGGTCCGACTGTGCCGCTTCAGCCCAGCCTTGCCCATGGACCCCGTGCGCGAGCCAGCGCGACTCGCCGCGCGACTGGGCGGCCGGGACGGTGTCCCAGGGGTTGTCAGCGGGCCGGCAATACTGGGCGGACGCGAGCGCGGGCGAGTCACGGCCGGGCTCGAGCTCGCGACCGACGCTGCTCGGCTTGGTGCGCGCGACCCAGGACGGAACGGGGCGAGCTCGCCCTCGTTAACATGGGGGTGTGGACTGACCGGCGGTGAGCGCGGCGGCGGGGACTGCGGCACAGGCTGTCGCGGCATCGGGAGCTTGGTTGGGCGTACCCGCGGCGCCGGGGAGCGGAGCCCGCGGGGCTTGGATGTCGGCGAGTCGGCGACGGCCATGAGCTTGTTGGTCAGATCGGCGACCGCGGCAAGGTCGGCACCCATGGTGTGGCGCTTGCGTCTGCGCGAGCCCTTGAGGCTGGAGCTTGAGAGGGCCGGCGAGGGCGGGGTGCGGAGGAGGAACGCGGGGTCGAGGTCTGGCGGCGCCGAGCGGCGGTGATGGTGGAGATGCTTGTGCTTCTGGTTCGGCGAGGCGGGGGTGTCGTCCAGCTCGAGCGCGAGCGGCTGGTACGGGTGCAGGCCGGAAATGGGCGAGAGGGAGATGGGGCTGAGGCTGCGCGGCGAGGGGGGCATTGTTATGAGCTGGCTGCGCTGGCTGGCGGGCGGCGGCTCGGGTGGGGTGGTGGGTGCGCTAGAGCCGGCCTTGCGCGCGGTGGCGACTGATCTACCGTCGAGCCTGCCGGGGTGCGAGAGCCATTCGCTGCCCGTACGACGCGTGAGTAGAAGAAACGAGTGTTAGTGATGGGCGCGCGGTGGGAGAGGTGTGGTGTGTGCCGGCGTGGTGCTGCAGCGCGAGCAACCTCCTGACGCAGGTGCCGCGGTGTCGCTCTCGCTCGCTCTCGTCGCACTCGCCGAGGGTGCATGCTCCTTGCACGGCCGCACTACGGGCGTGCAGCAGCGGCGGCGTGTCATTGTCTTGTCTTCGGGAGGGTTAGGCGAGCGCTGCGAGTGCTGCGGTGAGTGGGTGAGCTCGAGCCCCGTGGCTGGCTGGCGGGTGGGGGTACGTGGTGGCTCGAAAGGGTCAGTCAACTTTGGTCATTGTGGTGGGTGGGTGATGGGGCAAAACAAAACAAAACAAACGCCAGTTGGCGGCGGCGCAAAGATTCAAATTGCAGATCGCCGTGGCAGGCATCCATCACTCCTATCATCTACTGCAGTCACAACTCGTGCTCAAACTGTCCTCTGCACACTACACACTACATATGGGGAGGCGGCCGAGAACCCATAGGGTATTGCGGCGCACCGTGCGCGCCAGTCCAGCCCATGGGCACCCTTGCCACGCCTGGCACCGCACTGAACGCCACTGGCGGCACTGGCGCTGTGGCCACAGGAGCGCCCATGGGTACCACAATCGGATGCCCCGAGGCATAGCCGATACCTGGGACACCGACACCCGCAGCCATGCCGTGGAGGTTCATCATCCCCGGCATGCCTGGCACCCCCGGAAATGGCGCCCCATACACGGCAGCGGGCACGGGCAATGGGCCGGCGCCTGGCTGCAGAACAGGGGCTGTCAAGTATGGTGGCCTTAGGGGTCAGCCACGTACCATGTGCTCCACTCACCTTTGCTGAACAAGAGGAGGACGGGGGATGTCAAAGCTGCCGCCTCGACTCTGACGCGAGCTCCGGCTGCGTGTGGAATAGAAGCTGCCGTCCGAGTCCGAGTCCTCGCCGGATGAAGGGCGGTGGTGGTGATGGCGCCTGGGGTCAGCGAACATGTACAAGGACTGGCTCACCTCTTCGAGTCCATGGACGACCGTGTTCGGTGGTGCCTCCTGTGGTCATGGTGTTGACCCAGCGGGTGATGCCTTTCGTGGCCGCCACTATGCGAGTGATGCCTCTCATGGCTGTGGTGGTGCCCCAGATTCGGCCTCTCGTGAGAGTGGTGGTGGCCAAAAGAATGTTGCCTCTCGTGGCGATGCCTGTCGTGGTGCGCCTTTGACGGCGATGCCTCGCGCGACGAGCTAACGTTCTCCCGGGAGAGTCGTCGTCTGATGCCAACCGTTGTCTGCTTGCCGTCGGGAAGGTCCTTCTCAATAAACTCAATCTCGAGGTCAGAGTCGGCCTCATGCACCACCTCTTTCGGGGCCAGCTTTTGACTATCTTTCCGGCTGTGCTTATGAGCGTCGTCCTTGTGCTTGGCTTCCGGCTCCTTCTTGTCGGCCTTCGATTTCGTGTCGTCCTTATCGTGCTTGTGGCCATTGCTATGCCGCTTGCCATCCTTGTCGTTCTTGCTCTCGTCCTCCCCGTGAGACTTCTTCTTGCCCTCACCAACAACCGAAGCTGGGGCAGAACCGCGTCTGGCGTGCGAGTGAATCTTGGCCGTCACCTCCTCACCCTTGGCAGTCTTGTGCACCGACACGTCCACACATTCGACGTCGTCAGCCGCCTTCTTCAAACTGGGAAGTGAAGGTGTTGAGGCCGAGTGCTTGTGCTTTGAGGCGGCCGCAATCTTGGCTAGAGCAGCCGGCACCGCAACAGGTACCGACCCCGCCTTCTGCGGCTCGGGCACCACAACTTCGATCTTTGTGCCACCAGCCGTGATGATGACATTAGGCGCCTCCGCCGCCGACATGGCCGAGCGTACCGATCGCACGGAGCGGACCGACTTGATCGAGTCTGCGCGGTGGTGAGATTTGGTGGAGTGGACCGATCTGATGGACGCTGGGCGAGAAGCTGGCATAGGTATCGCCGCTGCCGTGGCGAGGTCAATGGTGGTGCCAGCTCCCTTGAGCTCGATCTTGGCGATGGCCGCCTTGACTGCATCCGTCTTTGTTTTGGACGGTGTGTCCTTCGGGTTCTCGGCCGTCTCAGCCTTCTCGGTCTGCTCGTCCTTCTTGCCTCCAATGGAGATGGTGATCTCACCAGGTCTTGACTTGGGCTCCCAGTCCTTGGGCGTGGCCTTCTGTCTGGAGGTCTCCTTGGTCTCCACACTGGCCTCGTCTCCCTGCTTCCCGATGGAAACGATGACTTCGCCGGGAGTAGATTTCGTCGAAGGCGCCTTTTCCTTCTCTTTGACGGAGACGGAGGGCACCTTTTCGTGCTTAGAGGCAACAGGTGTCTTGGACGTCGCCTTTGTAGGGCTGGGAGGAAGTGGCACCGAAGCGGGGTTCTTTGCCGGGCTAGCCGGGAGGAGAATCGAAGCTGGGTTCTTGGTGGGGCTTGGAGGGAGTGGCACAGAGGCAGGGTTCTTCACAGGGCTAGGAGGAAGAGGGACCGAGGCAGCGTCTTTGACTGGGCTGGGCGGAAGTGGGGTCGACGCCGCCTTGGCAAGCACGGACACGGACGAGAGCTTCTTGGGCTGAGGTGCTGGTGTCGTGTCCGAGCCAGGCTTGGGTGGGGGCCATTGCTTGACGGGTTTGCGCTTGATGAGCGACTTGTAGTCGACTGTGAGGTGTCAGCTGCTGTGTTTTGTTCTACGAGACTCCAGCTCACCCATCTTGATAGGCTCGATGCCTGCCTTCGTACCAGGGGCAGGGGGAACTGGGCGAAGATTCCTTACACCAAAGTCTGATCCCGGCTTGGCCGGGGCGCTAGATCTGGTCTCGGCAGCCTCGACTCTGGCGAGGGTATCGAGCGCCTTCTCCACGGCCTCTGGGGCGGTGCCTGCGGGCACGATGATCTTCTCCACAACCTTGACGCGGTCGACCTCGGGCATGGGCTCTGGCGTCGGAGGGGTAACTGGTGCCGGTGGGGTGTTGACGACATGCTGAATAGGTTTGTTGACCACAAGCTGCGGGGCTGGTGGCGGCACCGGCGTTGCCGCCACAGATGCGGCCTTGGGTTTGGCCTCTGTGGTCGTGGTCGTTCTCGTGATCTTCTCAATGATATCGCCCTCAGGCGTGATAACGTCGATATGTTTCTCGACGACTTCGACGCGGGGAGCAGGTGTGGGTGCTGGTGATGGCGCAGGAGCAGGAGCAGGGACTGGGGGCGGCACGGCGGCAGGTGCTGCTACAACCGGAGCTGCCACTGGAGTGGGGGCAGGCACAGCCGCCGGAAGGATAGTAACTGGTGCAGACACCACTGGCATTGGAGGCGGAGCGGGTGCGACACCAATGGGAGGAGGAGCCGTGGCTGACACCACTGCAGCCGGAACGACCACGACAGGCGAAGCGACTGGAACTGGTGCGGGGGCAGTCGGCACGGCAATCCGAGATCCGCTGCGCGATGAAGCGGGAACGACCACCACCTGCGGAGGGCGCGCAGTGGGCATGACGATAGGGACTTCCTTGACAAGGGGCGTTGGGGGAGCTGGGGTAGGAGTAGCCGCGGGAACAACGATGATCTGGGCTGGGGCGGGGGGTGGGACAGGCGTCACGACAGGTGTGGCAGCTGCAGCGGCAGGTAGGACAACGATCTGGGGCACAGGCGAGGGTGTAGGCTTCACAATCACCACCTGGGCGGGAGCGCGCGTGGCGACCTTTGCGACTTGGGGCTTGGCGTTGGCAAGCAGGACTGACGACGTCGGCGTCGAGCTCGTGGTCGCGATGACGGTGGGTGCCTCGCGGACTGGGGGGACGAGGGGCGGTGGGGGTCCCTTTCGGGGGGCGGATAGAGGAGAAGGCGCCACCGGGGTAGGGGCAGCAGGGGCAGGTGGGACGCTCGGCAGGCGGCGTGGACCGGCTGGCGCTGACACTGGGGCTGGAGTTGGGGCTGGGGCCGGAGTCCGCACTGGGGCAGGAATAACCACCGGTGCAACGACAGAGCGTAGCGAGCTGGGGCGAGACCGCGTCGACGGCGGGCGCGAGGTAGGAGCAGGTGCCAGCGTGGGTGTGGCTGCCAGCACGGCTGGGGCAATGTTCACGTTGACGTTGATGACCGGCTGCTCGTGTCTGGACGAGTGGGACGGGGCGTACGAGTGCACGCTGGGCGTGTAGGCGCGCTCGCCTGGCTCCTCGGCACGGGACTTGCGGCTCTTGGAGCTCTGGACTGAGCCAGTCATCTCCCCCTTGTCTTTTCTGAAGCTGGCGAACCCTCTTCCGAGGAGGGGCGCGGACGATCCGACGCTGGAGCGCGTCGATGCCTTTGATACCGAGCTTGGCGCGCTGGCCGTCGGGTTTGACTTGTAGCCTTCCGGAAGCTGGGGCGACGGCGGCGCGTCGTGCGCTGGCTTTGAGCGCGTGAGTAGTTTGAGTACCGACTGCGCGAGCGACGGCGACTTGCGGAGCTTGGGCTGTCCTTTGGCAAGGGTAGGCGTCGGCGGAGGCGTCTGGTACTTGCCCACGTCGACGGTCGAGGTCGCGATCCCGCTGGGGTGGACCTTGTCTTCTGGCCCGCTGTAACGGAGGACCTCGTGCCAGAACTCAAAGTCACGCCGTTGGGCGACAGACACTGCGTCGTCGTCGTCGTCCAAGTGATCGTAGTCGAGCTCCTCTTCCTCGTCGTGTGCCTGCGCAAAGTCACGGACGATAACGTTTGCAGGGTTCGCGGCAAAGTCCTTGTCGGCGAGGACCTCGATCAGGCTCAGGCGGCGGCGGTGGCTCGGCGTCGACGACTTGCGGTACGACACTGGCGGCCGTTCAGGAGGGCCGACACGCGAGTCGCGCGGATGGAGGCCAGTGTGGGTGGGACGGCGGTTACGCGGCGGGTCGACGATGTTCGCTGGCCGCGGGGCAGGCTTGGGGCGGCCAGAGGGCGTGAGGCGCTGTGGCTCGAGGGGCGAGGGTGGAAGGAGGCTGTCGCGAGATCCTGTCGTCAGTCAACGGCAAAAAAGCAGCACACATACGTGGGCTCAGCAGGGGGCGGGAGTCGACCTCGACGATGCCGGAGCGGCTGAGGCGGGGGGAGACGGTTCTGTTCACGTTCGCGGTCTCGGCGGGGCTGTTGAGGCTGCTCCGTCGACTGTTGCTGTTGCTGTTTCGCGAGGGGGATCGCGTCGGCGGGCCGGCAGCGAGCACCTCGCGCAAGTCTGCGAGTTCGGAGCGCGTGCCAAACAGGTCGCCGAGGGCGAGGGTGTCGCCAGCGGTGCTGTTGCGCGAGATTGTCGACGACCGGCTGCGCAGGCTGCCTGATGCGCGCGGCTGGAGTCTTGGGGCCGAGGAGACGGCGATGTTGGGGGTTGATAAAGGGGGTTGTGGGAGTGACATATGGGGTTGTTAACGCTCGGGCGCGTGTGGAAGGATCCACAGGCAGTCGAGGGAGGTGCGAGGCGGAAGGAGGGGCGGGGGTGGGGGCGGGGCTGCGGGCGTGGTTTGGCGGAGCGATGGCGTCCAGCGGTGGCCTATTAGTTGCTTGATGCGATACCAGGACAAGGTCAAGAAGAAGGCGAAGAAGAAGTGACAGTAAGATGCGACAAGGTTGTCGTTGTGACAAACGAGTTAGTGTTGATCGCCAGAAGTAAGAAGGTGAGTAAAGTCCAAGGAACAATGACTGGCTGTGGTCGCTGCGCAGGGACTGTTGCTGGCCAGGGGGGCTCGGGGTCGTCGCCGTCGCTTCTTTCCGCCTTTGAGGGTGTCTCTGGGCGCGTGATGCTGCAATGATGGGCATCAGGACAGAGACAGTCCAGAGTGGGCTCTCTAGAAACAGGAATAGCGATGGTCGAGTGGTCAAAACGTCGGAGGCGGCAGGGATCGGCCGCCTACAATCCACGACGCGCCGCGCGCCACACGCGCCACGCTCGGCACGGATCGCCCCCGCGCGCGTCCGCGCCCAACTTCGCACCATCAACTACCCCCCTTTGGATCCATAGTGGGCGGCGGGCGGGCCGGCCACCGTCCGTGATCCTGCGCGCTACTCGCCAGTCGGAGGAATCACACAGACGCCGCCTCGTGTCGCACGTTTGCTCCGGAGAAGCTCGCTCGCTGCAGCGCCTTTGGCGCGTCGCATGACTAGTAGTTACACAACAACATAGGGCGGGGGCCGAGGCGACCGCGTGCCCACAGGTCTTACCTGAGAATTATATACAGTGATGGTTGTGGGGAATGCAATAGTTGGTGGACATGTATGTGTGAAGTGGACATGGTTGTGGTTTGTGGTAGTCGCTAACGACGCCGCCGCGGACCAGTTGGATCAGAAGTGTAGTAGATGATGCCCTGGACGTCAGCTCATAATACGCTGCTAAGCGAGACCTACCTTCAAGTCGAGGAAGCGCTTGAGACGGTTCTTCCACCCCCTCGTCTTGATACCCGCCACATTTCCGCGGCTCACCATCTCATCAAAAGCAATGGGCTCGTACCGCAGGATACGCAGCCAGAACGCTTTGTCGCCGACAATCATGGCGTGGAACTGGGCGTCCAGCGCAGCGTTGGTGGCGGCGGTCGAGCCCATGTCGGCGTCCTCGGCGTCCCCGGCGTCAGAGGAAGCATCAGTTGTTTGCTTCTTGGGGGCCCGCCGCCTCGGCGCGGGTGGCTGCTTGGCGGCACGCACGATGGTTGCCGTGGCTGAGTTCTTGCCTTTGCCTTTGCCTTTTGTGCGTGAGGCGGGTACGTCGGGAGGGTGGAGGGCTGCCCAGACATTCGTGGCTACCTTGACTAATGCGGCGTGGCCGAGATCTGAACGGTAGCCGTACTGTTTCGCCAGGCGTTGGAGTTTGGCCGTGTCCCATGACTTGTAGTCGGGCATGGCGGAGGATGTGGCAGGTGGCGGTGAGTCGGCAGCTTCGTCGTCCTCTTCGTCCGAACCGATGGCATCAATGTCGTGGTATTCTGGCTCTTCATCGATGTCGTCGTGGTCGTCGTCATGGTCGTCGTCCGAGTCGTCGACGATCTCATCGTCGCGATGGTTGCTGGCGCCGTCGTTGGACTCGAAGTCGCTCGCAGTTTCGTCAAGCCCATCGCCGACGCCGTCCCACGTCAGAGTGGCGTCCGCGCCCCACTCATTCTCCGAGACACCAGCCTCGCTGGGCGCGACCGACGAGACTTCGTATGACGAGTAAGCCTCTCCATCGCCTTCCCAGATCAACACCGCATCGCCGCCCCAGCCGTCCGCTTCCCAGCCGTTCTCCCACGGCTCGTCGGCTTCGATATCGTCAGGCGTCGAGTTGATGTTGATAACCTCTGGCTGGAGAGCAGGCGAGTCGGTGACCCGATGTGGTGATGACACAGGCCCATTCTCCTTGTCCACGCGCGTCTTGGCCGCCTTGGGAGTCACAGATGTCTCGCGGAAGGCCGCTAAGAAGCCAGCGCTCTCCACCTCACGCGGAGACGCCGCGCCACTTGGCGTCCATGGCCTGCTGGATAGCGATCGCTCTAGCGCGCTTGGCGCGACCGTTGTCGTTGGGTCGGGACCGGTACCCTTGGTCTCGCGTACCGGCCCCCGACCGAAAGGGCGGGGTTGGCGAGTTGCTCCCTGCCGATAACGACGGGGAGGCAAAGCGCGGCGTCGGGCGGCTCATCTTGGGTTCGAAACCACCCTCGTCCTCGTCGTCTTCATCACGCGGGACCTGCGTCGCCCTGAGGAAGTTGAACTCTTCCTCTGTGCGCCGCTCCATCGCCTCCTCGCGCTGCTTGAAGCCGTCTTTGGCAACTTGCGTGAGGCCGATAGCTGGGGGCGCCTGCATGAGAAAGCTCTCGTCGTCCGACATGCTTGAGCGTGGGGGGCGAGTGAACTCGCCTGCGAGGTCGGACTCGCCGAGTGGCTGCGTTGCGGGCATCTCGAACTCGGGGCTCATGGGCGGTGTTCTCGACGGCGCGGGGCTGGACGCGCCAACGACAGCGCGTGCCCTTGAGTCTACCTCATAGTCCCAAGACTCTCCGCGGGAGTGAGTAGCTTTGACGGTGGTGAGGTTCAGCCCTGCGCGTTTCTGTGTCCCGAGGTCAACGCCTGGCGCGTGGAGGAGGTCCGCTGCAGCGGCAGAGTGTGCGCGGTGCCCGAGCAGAGTGAGGTCTTGCGAGCCCTCCAATGCATTTAATAGGAGCTCCTTGAGGTCTGGGGGCGAATTTGGCGGGCGATAGACGGGAGGAAGGCAGGTGGAGATGTGTCGCTGCGTGGGTGAGCTCCGCGCACTGCCACAGCCACCTACCCATCGCGCTGGTCCACTGTCCTGTTTCTTGAACTCTAAACGGCATACGACACAGTTCGTGAGCTGTTTGAGTACGACAACGCGCCCAAGCCACTCGGGAACGGGCACAGGCGTCTCAGACGGCGGCGGGGCGAGGGCGAGAGCGACGACCTTGGCTGGCCGCGACGAGGGGCCGCGGGGTATGCTTCCGCCACGACTTTTGGATGACGATGGGCCTAACCCGCGCGCTGAGGACGAAGGGGGTCTAGTAGACGCCAAGCTTGAGCGACTGGATGACGCCGAGCCTGGTCCGAGGAAGGTGAAACGCGCCGCGAGGTCGCTCGCGACACTCTCGCCTACGAACTCGATCTCGTCATCGTCCTCGATGCTCAGCTTTGTCTGGGACCGCTTGGGGCGACGCGGGCCACTGCACGGGATCGGCGTGTGTCGCTTGCCTGTGCTGGTGCTCGCTGTTGGCGAGTCCGAGTCGTCGAGGACGACAATACTGTCGTTACGCAGTGTCGCTGTGCTCGCGCGCGAGGTGGAGCGCGAGGCCCGTGGAGGCGACTCGAGGAGGATGGGCTCGTCCGAGCTGCTGCTCGAGCTGGAGGGTACGAGGCTTCTGCCCGCGGCGGCAGACTGCCTCGTGCCACTCATGCCGTCTGTAGCTGGCTTGGACGCGTGGACGTGGGTGGTGGAGAAAGTGGAGCGTTGCGATGAGGGGAGATCGAGGTCAAGCGAGCAGAGCAGGGAGTGAACCCTGTCAACTTCTGGACCACATCCAAGAACGCGTCAACAACATTGCCCCGGCGGAAGCAATCTCGCGTGGCAGGCGGCCGATCAACCTAAGGTGCATTGATCGCTGCAGTTGCGACAAAGGAGAAACATGCATGCGGGTAAAGAAGTAGCCACAGAGAGTGCACAAGTGCACGTACCAATGTGCACATGATGTGCATCGCATGATATGGGTAGCTGCCGGGAAGCGTGTACTTACAGCGAGATGCCACTGCCCGATTGTCCATTGTTGTGCCAGGGTGCGCCTGCCTGCCATGACGCCATGAACAACGGCACCCACAGTTCTCGCCACGTCCAGCCCCGCGTTGCTAGCAAGTCTAGACTTGGTACCACCAACTCAATCTCCACTCACCCCTGGCTACACTTCAATATCCATAAACTACATCTCCCTCTTTGCATCCCTCACTCTCTCTCACTTGCATTTTTATCACTCTTATCCATAAATCAGAAATGTCGGTTCCGACAGCGGGCACGCTGCCCCCCTCGCATGGCAGAGATAACCAGGGTGAGTGGGCGCGCGCGGCGCGTCGTTGGACACCAGACACTCACACCGCCAAGCAATGGGAACGCCTTCAAGCCCCGGATCTGGGCCGTCAGAGTTTGCCGAGACGGCCACCGTCCAGCTCGAGTGGCGACTCAGCGGCCTTCGGCAAATGTACGAGAGCAGCAAGGGAGAGTCCAAGTCGTGAGTAGCGTTGTCGGGGGGCGCGGCGCCTTTGCACACTGGCTCACACGCGAGCAGAAAGTGCGTCAAGTCTGCTGTTTTCGGCGACGCCGACAACCTGTGGGAAGTGCTCTGGTACCCCAACTCTGGCGTCCAGGGAGGCGAGTTTGCCAGCTTGTATCTGTCGTGTGTGGTGAGTCGATCGTGTCGCAATCCCCGAGATCGCACCTAATGCCCGCCCATAGCCAACAACACAAGAGCGCGAGCAGGGCATAGGCGGCAAGTGGTCGCGAAAGGGCAAGTGGTGGTTCCGCTTCGAGGTCAAGGTGCCCGAAGAGCGCAAGGGCCAACTCCTTGTCCTCACCTCCAAGGACGCGAGCGACCACATGTTTGCAGTCAAGACGGCAAACTGGGGCTGGCAGCAGTTTGCGAAGCGTGACCAGCTGTTCCTCCACCCGGCTGTTGTTCAAGCCGACGCGTTTGTGATTGTGTGCACAATCTCGGCACAGCCGCAGCTTCCCGCCGGCTACTGGCTAGGATTGAGTCTTCCGCCGCGCAGCCTCACGACCGGAACGACAGGCAGTGCAATCAACACGTCACTCGGGTTGGGCTCGTGGGCTGGCGGGGACGGTGCGAATGGTGGCGTGGCCGGCGGCACCATGGCGGCCGGTGGGCCAAAGCGCGTCGTGCCGCGCGATCTCGTGTCATCCGTTGGTGACATGCTTGATGACCCATGTAAGTGGATGATGGCAGTAGAATGTTGCGCGCATGATGCTAACCCGGGCCGTAGTATACTCTGATGTCGAGTTCGTGATCCCCGCACCCCGGATCGACAGTGGCGGGTATGACGAACAAAGGCCGCCACCACGCCGCATCTACGCCAACAAGAAGCTTCTCAACCGGTGTCAGTACTTTGATGCCATGTTCCACGGCGGGTTCGGCGAGTCTGAGGGTGCTTTAGCAGACGTGAGTGGAGGTCTGTTTGGCCGGTACTGACAATCAGATGGACCAGGATCCGACGCTCGACCTGCTGTCTGACTCGGACGAGGAGGACGAGGCGCAGGAGCTGCTCGAGTCACCGCAGTACGCGGGCCTGGTGCCGCAATTGCGTGACCATTCGACAACGACAACGCGGGATACCTCGCCCGCGCAGACGCGCCGCCTGTCGAGTGAGAGCGCCGAGCAGCCTACGCCCCGGCGTGGGGCGAACGCCGACGACGACAGCGAGGATGACGAGGAGGAGGGTACGGACGGTACGGGAACGAGCGACGGGTCGAGCGAGGAGACGAACCCCGCCGACGCTTCAGCCGAAGGCTCGGTTTCAGAGAGTACTGCGACCGCGGCGCAGGATGTTTCAACGGCCACTGAGCCAGTCAAGCGCGAGTCGCGCACGCGCACTAGGAGTATCGGGAATGCTGTGCTCGGGCCCAAGAAGAGCCGCGTGGTGATCCGCGACGCGGCGTGGAGTACATGGTGGGCGGTTCTATACTTCGTGAGTGTGGAGAGGGGTTGAGATAGCGACGGTGGTGGCTGACATTGCAGCTCTACACCGACATCATCTACTTTGCGCCACTGTCTTCGTCTTTCGCTTCGTCTCGGCACCCGAGGCACAGCCGCAGCAACTCGTCGACGAGCATCCCCACCAACGAGCCCCGTAATCGTCGCGAATGGGTTGCGCAGTGGCTGGCTGAGCGTGGCATGAGCTCTGGGATTGGCGCCTCGGACGCGGTGCCCGGCACGGCCACGAGTGCGTCTTTCAACTTCACTTCGACCTTGAACGGATTCCCGGCCTCCAGCGACGGCGTCACTACGCTTGCTGTTGGCCCGCGTCCGGTCTCTGCCAAGTCGGTGTACCGCCTGGCCGACAAGCTTGGCCTACCGGCGCTCAAGCTCCGCGCGTACAACCACATCATCTACTGGCTCAAGCCGGACAACATCCCCGCCGAGGTATTCAGCCGCTTCTCGTGCACGTTTGAGGACGTGCGCAAGGTGCAGGTCGCGCTGTTCCTCAAGCATTGGTCCGACATTAAAAAGTCGGACACGATGCAGAACATCTGGAAACAGATCCGCGAGGGCAAGCACGTCGGGTTCGAGGAGGGTGAGTAGTGTCCTGCAAAACTGCGCGCACACATGCTGAGCGAGCCTTTTTGTTGACACAGTCATCGCTGAGTGTATGGCCGCTGACGCACGCAGTGTGGCCGTTGATCGTGAGCCAGCTCGACTTCCGCCCGTCGTAGTGACGCGGCCGGAGGTGAGAAGGGTGGAGAGGGTGACAGCCCCGTCGGCTTGTGTGCCGGTGCCGACCCAACCCCGCCACCCCGCCGGTGTGTCACCTCAGCACCCTACTCTGCTTGGTGTGTCGCCTCAGCCGCGCGTCCCGCTTGTTGTGCCGCCTCGTCCCCAGACGCCAGCTCGTGCGTCACCTCGTCCTCGTACCCCCGCCAATGTCCACTCTCGCCCTCGGACTCCAGCCAGTGTCCACTCCCGTCCCCGTACCCCCAGCGGTGTCCACTCACGCCCCCACACCCCCGCTCAAGTCCCCTCTCGCCCTCCCATGCCAGTGCGCACTGTGTCCGCTGGTGTCCACGGTGTCCATGCCCGCCCCCGAACCATTACTACTCATTCACGACCTCCTATGCCCCGTACATTGTCCTCGAGCGCTGCGAGCACTCTGTCGACCCACCCACCGGCGCACTCGATGCGCCCCCGTTGTCTATAGTCATATCTGTACATGCATGTTGTTGCCTGCGTCTACTTTTTACGTTTTTGCCGCGCCTTACGTGCATGGGCGTGACGATAAGACTTTGGTATGTTGCCGAGGATGCCGGAAGATAGGTCGTGTCAGCGTGATGACGGCGTGCGGCGGGGCATGATGACTTGCTTTTAACGGGGCAATGAGCCGCCGGCATGGAGGGGACGTGCAGCCGGTGCGCCAGAGGGGCCCGCCTGCCCCGCGCCTCGTGTTGCTGTTCCTGTGATGCGTCGTCGTCGTCGGCCGCGGTCTGCCAGGCTGCCATGTCAAAGTCGCGCAGCCATTCGTTCGCCGCGCTCGCCGCGTGAGCCGAGCCGAGCTGGAACGAACGAGTCTTCGTTTTGACTTTTGAGACTCGTGGGGACGCAGGGTTCATGAGCCTGGCATGGGGTTGGCTGGGCAAACACCGCCAAAGCCGGGATTAGGGCGTGGTATTAGGACCACGGGTGTCATTAGGAAAGTATTTTAACGGCACAATCGGGGCTCCGTCCGTCCGCCAATGCCAGGCTCACGCGCCCACTAATGCGCCGGCGGCCTGAATGCTTTGCTTTGTGTGGTTGGTTGGTCAGGCGAGCTGAGGGACGAGGGAGGGTATGCATCGACAGACAGGCGACACGGTTAGGTCGCGCGTTGTGGACCGAGGTAGGTGTCGTGTTCTTGTTCACGACTTGACTGTATCAGCACGACCGAGCGGCGACGACGACGACGACAACAACGACGGTAGCAGCAACCAAGACATCACCTGGACATCGACTTCTTTGGCCGCCCCCATCGCACCGGCTGAATTGACTTGCCTTTCGCGTCCCACGAAACCTCAGTCTCCGTCGCCCGTTCGGCTCAGTCAGCCAGCCGCGCAAGGCTCGTACGACCACCGACAACACCGAGGTAAGTGTGCATGCAGCGGCGACGGCGACGACGTACCCACCCTCCCCCCACGCTGACTTATCTCGGTGTAGTGCCGCGCTGCCCGAAGAGGACGCTATCGCGAATCAAGTATTCTGAATTATTGGGGCAGCGACCCCCGCCAACCAGCCCACGACGCACGAGCCCGGGCCATCAAGAGCCCGATAACCGTCGCCTTCGCCGCTGCGTGGGTTGATTTTTCGGCGACGAGCACGAGCACAAGCACCAGCAGACGAGTAAACATCTGCAGACAGCAGCGATACATTGCGGCGTAGGCGAGACGTCGCGCGCATCATCGCACGCATCGGATCGCATCGAATACAACAACCCCGCCTTTACTCCACCACCGCTCCCGGCAGCTCGTCCCTCGCTCCTCGCCTCGCGACGACCATGTCCCTCCCGTCCATCTCTATCCCGCAGGCCCGCCGCATCGCCGTCGACGTGACGGGCGCGCAGATTGTGCAGGAGGAGTCGCCTGCGGTGGGTCGTGGCTACGCCGAAGGGGGAAGACCGCCCGCTGACAACAACACAGACACGCGACTCGAGAGGTATCTACCTCCCGCACTACATTGAGGCCGTTTCGCATATCGCTATTGATGTGAGTGGTGCGATGGGCTGGCGGGCTGGGTTGGGCCGAATGTGGGGGCGTGAACGGCGCGCCGCGCTTCCTGTCCTCGCTCAAGGCAGCCCTCGCGTCCTCAGGCTCGCGCTTGCACTCGACACACGCCGCTGACCCTCCCCCAGATCGGCGGATCCCTCGCCAAAGTCATCTACTTCACCCGCTCCTCCCACCCCGTCCCCACCACCCCTCCTCGCTCCGACCCCTCCTCGCCCTTCCTCGCCCCAGCGCAGACGCTGTCCTCACCGACCTCGTCCTCGTCCTCAACGCTCCCCCATGCGCCCGACTCGCTGGCGTCGAGCAGCAGCTCGGGCGAGTTCCACCCGCCGACACCACGGCCAGTGATCAACGGCGCGCTGACCCCCGGTATCTTGTCGAATGCGCGCGCGCAGTCGCGGAGTGGATCGCCAGCGCGGCCGAAGAAGCGCGGCGGAATCGGCGGACACCACCGCTTCAGGAGAACATCGCTCCCGGACCCCCTGCCAGGCGGCCTGGTAAACTTTGCCCGCTTCGAAACGGAGCGCGTCGACGACCTCATCGAGTTCCTCCAGGACCTGATCGCCGACAGTGCAAGGGCCAACCGCGTCAGCCTGGACCAGATGAAGTCGATGGTCAAGGTCATGGCGACGGGCGGCGGTGCGCACAAGTTTTACGACCGCCTCACGACCGAGCTGGGTGTCGAGGTGCGCCGCGAAGAGGAGATGGAGTGTCTGATTCTGGGATTGGGCTTTGTGGCTCTCATTCCAGAGGAAGTCTTCTGGTTCTCCGAGGAGCTCGTCTACAAGGTGTCGCACCCCGAGACGAGCGCAAACGGCACGCCAGTGCCGATCACCATCCCCGCCGCCGAGCTGCCACGGCCGTCACCAACACCACCAATGTACCAGGTGTCTTTTGCGCCCGCGGGCGACGACACGCCAGTGTTCCCGTGTCTGCTGGTCAACATTGGCTCGGGTGTGTCCATTGTCAAGGTGGACGAGGACGGCAGCTACGAGCGTGTGAGCGGCACGTCGCTGGGCGGCGGCACGCTGTGGGGCCTGCTGTCCCTGCTCACCGACGCGAGCACGTTTGACGAGATGTTGCTGCTCTCGGAGCAGGGCGACAACTCGGCCGTCGACATGCTCGTCGGCGACATTTACGGCCAGGACGCGAGCAAGATTGGCCTCAAGAGCTCGACGATCGCCAGTACTTTCGGCAAGGTGTTCAAGCACGGCGACAGCTCGCAGCGGCGCAAGAAGGCGTTCAAGCAGGAGGACATTGCCAGGTCGCTCCTGTACGCGATTAGCAACAACATCGGGCACGTGGCGTATATGAATGCGGCAAAGTATGGCCTCGACAGGGTGTTTTTCTCGGGCTGCTTTATTCGAGGTGAGTAGCGACACGAGGCGCCAAGCGCCGAGCCAGCCTCAGGTTGCTGAGCTTCCATTGACACTCTCCAGGCCACGCCGCAACCATCTCGACCCTCTCATACGCCATCCGCTTCTGGTCCAAGGGCACCATGCGCGCGTGCTTCCTCCGGCACGAGGGCTTCCTAGGCGCCATGGGCGCGTGGATCAAGAATGTCGAGGACGGCGACGACGCCGCTGCGGGGATTAACGGCGTTGCGGCCGCCGCAGTTGCCGAAGCGCTCCAGCTCGACGACGCATTGGAAGAGGTTAGTAAGCTTAGCATTTCGTAAGGCATTGCATGTATTCTTGCGCACGCAGAGCCGCGAGCCGCGAGGCGCAGCCAGAGTGGGGCCGGACGGGGGCTGTCGAGACGCGTCAAGAGGGCGCGGCCGGAAAGTCAATACCAGATACCGCGTCGGCGGTCCGCCGGGCCGCAAGCGACACCACACCAGCCTTGGCTCAAGTCATTCCACACCCCGTCAACATGTCCAAGAAATGTTGCATGCCCTCATCCGAGTGCCTACATGATGCATCGTGACCCCCCAGGGTGGGCCAACCCCGCGCCCCACCCTCACTCGCACCCCCGCGCCCTATACGCGTGGTGCTTCTCGCGTGGTGATTTCTCTAAAGCATAAAGGTGAGGGGCTGCTCGAGGTAGCCCTTGAAGGACTGGAGCCAGCGGGCGCCGACGGCGCCGTCGACGGTGCGGTGGTCCGACGACAGGGTGACGTTCATGACGTTGATCGTCTTGAAGCCCTTGGGGTCCTCGGGCGCGGGGACAAGCTTGGCCGACGTCTTGCCAACGGCGAGGATGCAGCTCTGGGGAGGGTTGATGATGGCGGTGAAGTGCTCAATGCCGAACATGCCCAGGTTGGAGATGGTGAAGGTGCCGCCCTGGTACTCGTCGGGCTTGAGCTTGCCGTCGCGGGCCTTGGTGGCCAGCGCCTTGGTCTCAGCCGAGATGGTCGAAAGACCCTTGCCGCCAGCATCCTTGATGATGGGGGTGATCAGGCCCGTAGGGGTGGCGACAGCGACCGAGATGTCGGCCTTCTTGTATCTGAGGGTGTTAGAGTTGGTTCAGACGAAGCCCTTCACAACTCACTGCCTGATGGTCTCGCCGAGCCAGGCCGAGTTGGCCTCGGGGACGTCACCAAGAGCAAGAGCAGCGGCCTTGACAACTGGAATGTCAGCACAACACACCAAAGTGAAACCCACTGAAGTCGTTGACCGAGAGTTTGGACTTGCCCTCCGACGCCTTGTTGAAGACCTGGCGGAGCTTGAGGAGACGGTCGACCTCGATCTCAACAGTGAGGTAGTAGTGGGGGACCTCGCGCTTCGACTCGGACAGACGCTTGCCGATGACTTTCCTCATGTTGGAAACGGGGATGTCCTCGTACTCGGCGGCGGCGGGGGCAGCAGCAGCAGTAGGGGCGGCCGCGGCCGCGGGAGCGGCAGCGCCCTTGAAGGCGTCGACGTCGGCCTTGACGATGCGGCCGTCGGGGCCGGTGCCCTTGACCTGGCCGAGGGGAATGCCCTTCTCGAGGGCAATCTTGCGAGCAAGGGGCGAGGCGAAGAACGAGGGCTTGTCGGCGCCGACGGGCTCGGCGGCCTTGGGAGCAGCAGCCTTGGGGGCCTCGGCGGCCTTGGGAGCCTCAGCAGCCTTGGGGGCCTCAGCCTTGGGGGCCGGCGCGTCGTCCTCGTGGGGGATGGCCTCGGGGGCATCGTCGCCAGACTTGGCGAGCGCGTCGGCCTGCGACAGGTCGTCGCCCTCCTCACCGACAATGGCGATGGTGCTGCCGACCTGGATGTTCTTGGATCCGTCGGGGGACTGGGGTAAGGGCGTTAGCGGGCACACTGGAGTACGATGTTGTGCGAGCTCAACCGTGCGACCAAAGCGACCGCGCAGAGATGCCGGCGGCATTTGTCCACCCCCTCCTTCATCCTCAAGCAGGCTCGCTGCACATCTCGCCCACCGAGGGGGCCCTCGAGCAATCTTGCGAGGAAGGCGAACACTTCGCCATCCCACTTGCACCGAGCACGACGCTGCCAGCCCACGAACTCCTATGCTCGACTTTGCGGGCAACAGGTATGTGTCCGCCCACGCCCTCCACCTCCGCCGCCCTTCCCCAACCAACTCGCCCCAAATCAACTCACGACAATCTTGGCGAGGATACCGTCGTCCTGGGCCTCGACGTCGATCGTGGCCTTGTCCGTCTCAATCTCAAGGAGGACATCGCCGGCCGCGAAGGCCTCGCCCTCGGCCTTCTTCCAGGCCGCGATACCACCCTCAGTCATGGTGGGCGACATGGCGGGCATCTTGAACTTTGCGAGCGCGGCAACGGCAGCCGAGGTGCGGAGGGCTGGGGCGTCAGTGGGGGCCTAGCAGAGGGGATGAGCTGGGCTGGGCCTGCTGTCCCAAGCCGCCTCGAGCCCAATCTCTTGCTCGAAAGCAAATCTCGGGATGCGACCGCCGGCGCAGGCCCAATTTTAGCTCCTGGTGTCGGTACTCACTGCGCGTAGCCTGGGCGCGGGCGCCGATGGCGACGTGACGCCTGGCGACGTTGGCAAAGGACATCATTGTGTTGTGCAGTGATGTATTATTAGAGAGGGGGTTGAGATGGAGGAGGAAGGTAGTGGTTGTAGGTTGATCGGTGGTGGAAAGCTGCTGCTGCCTGGTGCTGCCTGCCAGTGGTTGGGTTGCTGCTTGCCAGTGCCGCTTGCTGCCTCACCCAGCTTGTGGGGAAACGGCGGCAGATGGTGCGGCAGGCAGCTGGCCAGCTGGGTGGGTGGGTCAAGCGCGGTCGGCGGCGCAGGCGGGATCGGACTGCCATGACTTGCCGTCTTCCGTTACCGCTGGCTGCAACCCACCAGCCCAGGCACATGGGCACCCAGCGGCCAGCCAGCGGCCAGCCAGCATCCGCTCATGGACGCCGCACCGTAAATTAAACTAGACTCTATTATTTTGGAATTAATCCCAAGCCGAGTGCATGCTGGGTGGAGGACCCATACACAAATCTCGAGGTGGAGGTGGACCTGATGCACTGGGTCATTGGGCCAGGTCTTTGACGTCGAGGTCACTACAGCAACAACAATACAACGCAAAATGACAGCAGACACCGCACCACTACTCCTCCCAGGACAGCCCCTGCCAGCAGCGTACATCACCCCGCCGCTCCCAGCGGCAGGGGACGGGTGCTACGAGTATGGCGGCAAGATCCTCTCGTCGGTCATCGGGCGGCCTCGTCGCGACGGAGCTGTGGGTACAGGCCTCGCAACTCAGCTACCCTTCTAACACGCCCCAGGTTGTCAGCGTGATTAGAAAGGAGGAGGCAGGAGCAGTGCCTGATATCGGCGCAGTGGTGAGTGCTGAAGCGGCCGAGGAAGGCGAGGAAGGAAGGCGGCTGACACCACCCAGATCCTCGGACAAGTAGGTGCACCTTGTCTCATGATGTAGCCCACCTAACCCCCAGGTATCCCGCCTGTCGCCTCAACAAGCGCACGTCACGATCGAGATTGTCAACAACCGGCCCGTCGCCGAGTCGAGCGAGGAGCTCACCGGCGTGATTCGCATCGCTGACATTCGGTGAGCTACAGGGTTCCTCGTACTCAGCTCACACGCAGGTTGACGGAGCGCGACAAGATCAAGATGGGCGAGTGTTTCCGTCTCGGTGACATTGTCAAGGCCAAGGTCGTGAGTGCTAGCTGGCTGTAACTGACTGTAGCACTGACATACCAGATCTCGCTCGGCGACGCACGCAGCTACTACCTCTCAACGGCGGCCAACGAGCTCGGCGTGGTGTACGCGACGTCGCAGGATGGTGAGCTTGCATGATGTGTTGTATAGCTGACCCCAGGCAACCCCCTCCTGCCCGTCTCGTACCAGGAGATGGAGGACCAGGTGACGGGCAAGACTGAGAAGCGCAAGGTCGCCAAGCCGGAGGAGGTGTAGCTGTCTTGAGCTGTTCTACATCTGCTTGACCCAACGCCAGACCGAATCACACCACCCGCATGAAGATAGACATCATTGTACATGGCATGAACTGTATGAACAGAGGTGACGGGTGGGGCGACGTGTGGTCGCGCGCCGGCCCAACCCGCATGGCTGGCCGGTACTCCCTGCGTGGCTCCTCTCGCCGGTCGCGGGCAAGCTTGGCGCACTGCAATCCATGTGCTTAGGTTTGTTTTCTCTAGTTACACTTGTCCATAGGCCGTGTAGAGATGCCCGTGAAGTCGTTCTGGCGTGCATACGGATTGCTGGAATCACGTGCTGCTGCTGGCTGTCCCCGATGTCCGTCTCCGTTCTAGCTAGAAGTGATCTTCGCCCGAGTTTCACCTGCGGCAACCCACCCCTGGAGGTTTCGCCTCCGCGGGTCACACTGCTGCCTGCTTGGCTGCGGTGCGTGGTGCGAGGGCTGGCTGGCTGGCTGGCTGCCCGCCTGCGCCTGCGGCAGTCGCTCCCCCTTCCTGCGGTCCGTCCCTTATGACACGTCTGCACGCACCGCACAGCCCAGGCCAGCAAGCAAGCAGCAAGGCGCACAAAGGTGGTGGTAACCAACCCACCGTCCTCGGTCTCTCGTCCTTGTGTTGCGTTGCCCCTTCTCGACAAGACCTGGCCCGGCAGCAAGACGCACCCACCCAGACACACACACCTGGCCAGACTCGCCAGTCAACTGCACGTTTCAGCCTCCACGACGCAACCGCGACAACGCGACAACCAACCAACCAGCCACGGCTCAGCTCCAGCCAGGCTCGCAACTCCAACTCTCCCACCCACCCCGCACACCCAAAACAATACGCCTCGTGCATTCACGTCTCACCTCAACCTCAGACCTTCTACTTTTTTCCAACACAAACGCTCGGCAACTCGTGCACAACGCACCATGCCAGCCCTCTCCGCGCCACAGCAGCGGCGCCGCCCAGCCAGCCCGCCCGGTGCGGCCTCGCTCTCGGGCACGTCGACCCCAACAGACTCCAAGCCCAAGGGCCACGCCAACGGCAAGTCGAGCAGCGGTAACGCCCGCGAGGAGGCCGACGCCGACGCCCGTCTCCGGCACAAGGAGGACGGCCCCGTCGGTGCCGCGAGCGCGACAGCGTTCGGCGGACCGCGCCACCGCGGAGCGGGGCGCGCCGGCGCCATCGGTGGCCTCAGAAGGCGCGAGTGGATCCTCGTCGGCGGTATCTGTATCATCGCGTCGTTTGTCCGCCTGTGGAACCTCGCGCACCCCACCTCGGTCGTGTAAGTTGGACCTGGCTGGAAACACGACACTGCGAACGCTGACACCGACAAGCTTCGACGAGGTCCACTTTGGTGGCTTTGCGGCAAAGTACATCAAGCGCAAGTACTTTATGGATGTGCACCCTCCTCTGGCAAAACTCCTGGTCACGCTCAGCGCCTTCGTGGGCGGCTTTGACGGCAACTTTGACTTCAAGGACATTGGCAAGTGAGTATGGCAGTGGCGCGGTGCCGGAGAGCTCGGTTGACTGACACTCCACCCCTAGGGACTACCTCGAGCCCAAGGTCCCGTACATTGTCATGCGCGCCTTCCCGGCGATCCTCGGTCTCGCCCTCGTGCCCATCACGTTCCTCACGCTCATCGCGCTTCGCCTGTCGCTCGCGTCGGCCATCCTCGGCGCCTTGCTCGTGACGTTTGACAATGCCCTCGTGACGCAGTCGCGTCTGATCCTGCTCGACTCGTACCTCGTCTTCTTCACCGCCCTCACTATCCACTTCTGGGTTCGCTTCTCCAACGACGACTCGGAGGGCCGCGCCTTTACCCCGTCGTGGTGGCGCAACCTCGCGCTCACTGGCGCCTCGCTCGGTGCCGTCGCGAGCTGCAAGTGGGTGGGCCTGTTCACCATTGCGACCATTGGCCTCGGAACCATCAGGCAGCTGTGGCTTCTCCTCGGCAACCTGCGCGTCACCCCCCAGCAGTGGGCCCGTCACTTTGCTGCCCGAACACTCTGCCTCATTGTCATTCCCGTCTTCATCTACATGTGGTGCTTCCAGATTCACTTCTGGATCCTCAACATGTCGGGTGACGGCGACGGATTCATGAGCTCGGAGATGCAGCACACGCTCGAGGGGCACGGCATGGACGACACGTTCGCCGACGTCGGTCTCGGCTCGCGCATCACTATTCGTCACGTCCACACCCAGGGCGGCTACCTCCACTCGCACGCGCACGCGTACCCCTCCGGCTCGAAGCAGCAGCAGATCACCCTCTACCCCCACCGCGACGACAACAACATCTTCCGCATTGTCAACGCTTCGGTCCCCGAGGGCGGCGGTGCCTTCGACTGGGACAACCTTCCCTTCCAGTATGTCACCTCGGGCCTCAAGGTCCGCTTCGAGCACGTCCAGACCAACAAGCGTCTCCACTCGCACGACGTCCGCCCGCCCGTGTCCGAGGTCGACTTCCAGAACGAGGTGTCGGGCTACGGCTTTGACAAGTGAGTGCAGGGTGCGGGGTGCCACTGCTAACGTCGCAGCTTTGAGGGTGACGCCAACGACGACTTCATCGTCGAGATTGCCCCCGAGACGCGTGGCCGCAAGGACAAGGCTGCCAAGCACCGCCTCCGTACCCTCCGCAGCCAGTTCCGTCTCCGCCACGCCATGACCGGCTGCTACCTCTTCTCGCACAAGGTCAAGCTCCCCGACTGGGGCTTTGAGCAGCAGGAGGTGACTTGCAACAAGAACCCTACGTGGGAGAACTCGCTCTGGTACATTGAGACCAACAACCACCCACAGCGTAGGTGATCGTAACGTGGCTGTCAGCTAACTTGCAGTTGCCCCCGATGCCGAGAAGGTCAACTACGAGGTTCCTAGCTTCTTCTCCAAGTTCTGGGAGCTCCAGGGTGTCATGTGGCGCACCAACGCCGGCCTCACCGACCGCCACGCCTACGACTCTCGCCCTCAGAGCTGGCCTTGGCTCCGCCGTGGTATCAACTTCTGGGTCAAGGACCACACCCAGGTCTACCTGATCGGCAACCCCATCATCTGGTGGAGCTCGTCGCTTGCGATTCTGGCCTATGTTGCTGTTCGCGGCTTCCTCATCCTCCGTGCCAAGCGTGGCTACCGCGACCTGCAGCAGCGTGAGTTCACTGGAGCCACTCCCGAGCTGACCCCCGCAGCCAAGATTGCCTTCTACGACGAGGTTATTTCTTTCCTGCTTATGGGCTGGGCACTTCACTACTTCCCCTTCTTCCTCATGCAGCGTCAGCTCTTCCTCCACCACTACCTCCCGGCTCTGTGGTTCGCCATTCTCATCTTCGCGACTGTCTTCGACTACGCCACTTCGTTCATCCGCCCGCGTATGAGATTCCAGATTGCCGTCGCGATCGTTATCATTGCCATCTGGTCGTACAACTACTTCAGCCCGCTCACGTACGCCTCGCCCTGGACCAAGGCCAAGTGTGAGAAGGCCAAGTGGCTGCAGAGCTGGGACTTCTCTTGCGCCGACTTTTATGAGGACATCAAAATGTACCACCCCGAGAGCAGCGCGATCAAGCAGGCCGAGCACCAGATCTACGTTGATGAGGGTGCGCACACGACGATTGTCGACGAGGCCCCCGAGCCCATCAAGAACGCGTTTGATGGCGGCGACGATGCCGCGCGCGAGGAGAAGACGACTGGCGTTGCTGGCCCCAACAACGACGTCAAGATGCAGGAGTCGACGGCAGTGCCCGGCCCGGCGCATGACGCCGACGCACCCATCCCCCAGGATGACCGGGCGCCTGTCGGCCTGGACGCTGGTGCTATCGAGGTCACTGGCGCTGTCCACGACGAGGGTGGCTGGCACGGCGGCGCCAACGACGACGCACCAAAGGAGGAGGCGCAGCCTGAAGTGGCGCCCGTCGGAGCCAAGAAGGTCGAAATTGAGAAGATGGACCTTGACGACGAGGCCAAGAAGCTGGCCGACGAGGCACTGCGTGCCGCTGACGAGCAGTAGGCGCTTTAGGCGCGGCGGTGATAACCGAAAACACACATCTAGACAGACGGGTGATGTATTGCATCGCGACGTGGATTGAGTGCCGCGAGCGGAGCGAGCGCCGCGAGGGTGTGCACGAGAGTGGCATGCGAGGAGCGTAAGAATGCCAGTCGACCCGTACAGGGCTGGCCACACACCACACACCTGATCCACCTGTACACAATGCATATCATACAACACTCTATGCGCCATCACGCCAGTACGAAGACGGATAGCGGTACCACTGCTGTGCCTCGAATCTAACTCTTGACGTCGGCGTCATTGGACTCGTCGTCGCACTTGGGCGCGCCTTGCTATCACCACTCAACATCGCTGCCCGATGAGCACTGCCTGCCACAAGCCCACGCCTACGCCGTACCTCGCCCCGCCTCGCTCTCGACCACGAGGATGCGCTTGAGGACCTGCAGGACGGCGCGGCACGCGCGCGTCCACTGCTCGTCGGCCGACGAGTTGTCCTTGCCCGCCGCCTCGGTGCTCCCGAGGCCCATGAGGCTCATGCTCCCGAGCGCTGGGAGGCCGCTCGCCAGCCCGGGCAGGCGGATCGAGTAGCCGTTGATCCGGTCCTTGTTGATCCTGCGGGGGTGGTTAGCTTGGCCACTGCGCGGGGGGGGGGGGGGGGGGGGCGGGGGGCTTACTCGATGCTCCCGGCCGCCCACGCGCGCCCAGACGACCGCCCAAACTCGACCAGCTGCCGCAGACAGTCGAGCAGCGCAACCAGCGCGTGGTTGAACCTTCTGTTCTGGAGCAGGCGTGCCGGTGAGAGGTCGGACGACGCGTACAGCTCGTACGAGCCCTTGCCGGACAGCTCTTCCATGTGGGAGAAGGAGCCGAGGGGTGCGATCTTGTAGCTGGGGGTTGGGGTTAGATTGGACAGGCAGAGGGCGGGGCACGATGTGGCAAGGAAACACCCCCTGCTCGCGGGCGGGTACCCTCTCGCTCGCGGCACTCACGTCTCAAACACACATCCGACCTTGACCGCCAGTCGGTCAATACACAGCGCAACCAGCCCCCAAGCCGCGTTAATCTCGTCCCACTCGACCGTCGGGCGGCCGCCGAGCCGGAGCCCGTTGATAGTCCCGACCGTGACGGCGCTGCGGCCGCCGTCGGCCTGGAGCGGCGCATGGCCGATCTGGAAGGCGTCGTTGTAGACGTTTGTCGACTCGAGGTGCTGCAGCAGTGACGTGGAGAGCAGGAGCTGCGTCTTGGCCGACGACAGCGCGTGGGACAGCTGCGTGAGCTGCGTCGCGAGCTCTGCGTGCGACTTGAGGAACCTAGGAGACATTGGTTAGCATGATGCCAAGCAGACGCACACTGGACCCACTCGGCCTCGTCGCGCTCGACGGCCGCCTCGTCGACCTTGACCCGCTTCTCCTCCTCCTGGACACTGGCGAGCTCGGCCTCGCGCTCGCCCAGCGTCGCAGTGAGGCGCTTCTCCTCCTCCTCCAGCTCGGCACGGTGCTGCACGAGCGCATCCCACTCGTCGCTCCCGCCGACGCCGCCCTCGTCGTCCACCTCGCCTCCTGCTCCTCCGCGCTCCTCGGCGCGCAGCCGCAAGTTCCGCTCGAAAGCAATGTACGCGTCGCGCTCGCGCGTGAGCTCCTCGAGCTCGCGCTGCAGCTGTGCCTGGAACAAGCCTGTGCACTCTGTACACAGGGGGTGGTCGATCTCCGTCCGGCGCGAGAGCAGTGTGTCGAGCTTGGCCGCGAGCGCTGTCCCGCCGAGCGGCGGCGCGGTGGGCGACGCCGCGCGCGACGTGCTGCTCGACGCGGACGCCAAAAGGCCGGGGCTCGCCGTCCGCTGCTGCTGCGGCGGAGCGAGCTCAGGCAGAAAGACATACGACTCGGCGATGGGGTTCGCGGCCCCCCATGCCGCTGCGGCGTCGCGCGCGCCCGGCGGCTGCTGCGCGAGCTTGGTCGCCGGGGCCACCTGCGGCGCGCGCGGCGCAGCAGGCAACGTGCCCGCTATCAGCGCATACTGCGAGCTCGTGAGGTTGGCCACTGTCGGGTCGCGCAGCAGCGGCTGGTGGCACCGCTGGCAGGTGAGCGAGTCGGCCATGGTGCAAGTGGAGTTGTGGGTGATGACGAAGTTGTGGGTGGCGAGGGAGCGATGATTAGATAGACGTCAGCGGGCGGGACTAGATTCGAGTTTGTGAACTCGACTTTGTTGACACTAGACATTTGCCATCTCCTCCATCACCCTACCCCGCCATGGTGCAGCCCTCCGACGCAGCAGGCCCATCATACACACCGCGGCACACGCTCTCAGGTCACACGCGCGCGGTGACCGCGCTGCGGTTCAGCTCGGACGGGCGGAGCTTGGTGTCAGCAGGTGAGCGCGGTCGTGTGCAGCCGACCTCCCCTCCCCTCCCCTCCGCTCAGCTAGCTGACCCCGCCAGGCGCAGACGGCTACGTGCACTTCTGGGACGCGAGCAGCGGCGCACACCAGCGCGTACTGAGATGTCACCGGACGGGTAAGCGCGTCGTGCGCACCACGCCCCCCACGCTGACGACTAGGCATCAACGACATCTCGCTGTCCCCGGACGGGCTGTACCTCAGCACGGCAAGCGACGACGGCACGGCGCAAGTCTTCTCGACCGACCCGCTGTCTGCCCCGCGCGCATCACAAGGACCCGTACTCATCGCGCCGCCGCTGCGCAGCCTGGCAGCGCACACAGCGCCGGTGCTCGCCGTCGCGTTCAGCCCGACGTCCAACCTCGTCGTCACGGGCTCGATGGACGAGTCGGCCATCGTGTGGGACGTGCGGAGGGGCAAGAGCCTGCGCACGCTGCCTGCCCATGCGGAGGCGATCTGGAGCGTTGGCTGGGACGCCGAGGGCGCCCTGGTCATCACCGGCAGCGCGGACGGCTTAATGTGGGTGACTAGCACTCATGATAGTTGACTGACACCCGCCAGACGACTGTGGGACGCGAATACTGGCCAGTGTTTGAAGACCTTTGACAACGAGTCCAACGCGCCAGTGTAAGTGGGGCTGGCTGCTGACCCTCTCACCCGCTCGCTCGCTGACGCTCGCTCACTCGCGCAGCTCCTCAGCCTCCTTCACCCCCTCGTCCTTCTTCATCCTCAGCTCGACGCTGTCCTCCACGATCCGCATCTACTCGCTCCACACGGCAAAGGTGCTCAAGACGTTCCAGGCAGCAGAGTACGTGAGCGAAAAGTTCCCCACCCCGGCCATCGTGTTCGCTGCGCCGGGCGGGGCGCTCGCGAACGGCCATGACGCCGACGACGCGATGGACGTCGACGGCGTCGCTGGCGTCGGCACCGTGGGCGCGGCGCGCGTCGTTGCTGGCTCGGAGAACGGGCACGTCGTCATTTGGGACTTGCAGGACCGCCGCGTCGTCCAAGTGCTGGAGGGGCACGACGCGCCTGTTGTTGCGCTTGCCGTGCATCCTGATGGGAGGACCATTGCCACTGGCGCCCTCGAGCCCGACAAGAAGATCAAGGTCTGGCAGTGGCAGTAGGGTTGAGCTGGGCTGGGCAGTGAGCGTTTGTCGTGCTGCTGCACCTCGAAAATGTGCACGCCGTGGCCCACGGCCCCGTAGCAAGATGCATATGCACTATACCCAATCTCCCCACAATCTCTACGATACCCCGGACCCAGGTTACTCTAATGTAGTGTCCGTCTGGCTCAGCCTCGGTACACATATCCGTCGCGGTCGTCGGACGCCAGGCGCGAGTACTCGAGAATGAAGCGGAACATGTACGCCTGCATGTCCTCCCAGCGCCACAGCTCGGTCGTAAACTTCTTGGCGTTGGCCGCAATCTCCTTTGCGAGGTCGTCGTTGAGCCCCGGTCCCGACGCGTCGGGTGGTCCAACAAAGAACGACATGATGTCGTACACGTCCGAGTAGTCGATCTGCACGGGCACATAGTGCACCCACGGTGTGAGCCAGTCCGACATCCACTCGGGGTAGATTGTCGACTTGAACACAACACTGCCCGACGCCAGCAGACGATGGAAACGCGACGACCAGCCGTTGCCGTCAACGTCAAGCACATACTTGTACTTGATCGCCTCTTCGGGCTCGACACGGCTCCCAAACTTGATCTCCTTGGCCATCTCGTCGCAAGTGCCATCGGGATCGCACTGGTGAGGCCGGCCAGACAGCTTAATGTCAAAGTACTTTTTGTTGAGCTGCTGGTTGCTCCACTCCTCGGGGAGAAGCTGATTGTCGCGCTCGACCCAGACGCTGGTCTCACCGTCCTCGCGGTTGGCGAAGAAGTGGAGCCGTGGGCGGTGACTCAGGCGCCAGTCAAAGGCGGGACGGCCGTCCTTGGGCTGTGTGTACGCGTCGCCAGTGGTGGAGCCACGCCAGAACAGCTTGTCGATCGTCTTTTCCGACCAATCCGAGGTCTGGCCGACACCCAGTGCCGATGTGTGGTTCCAGTACGCCTCCAGAGGGGTGATCATCATGTCACCGTTCTGGTACAGCTTGGACAGGTGGAGCAGGGGCCGGAGCTGAGTCCCGCGACGGAACGGGAACGTGAATGCGCCATGGAGCTTGAGCAGCTGCGGGTAGTTGCAGTAGTCCATGCTGCCGGCAGGGTCGAACATGAATGTTGTTTCTGAGAATATCGGTCAGTCATTGATGCCAGCACGGTGTCATGCAACGCACCGGTCCTGGGGACTGGGTCAAACTTGCCCTCCTTGAGGCCCTCGTACGCCGAGTTGGTGAGCTGGCGTGCAGGAGAGTCCTCGGCGCACGAGGCCAGCAGGCCCATCTGCTTGCCCTCAGAATCATGGTCGTCCCCGTCCTCGAGATTCTGAAGCTCCTTGGGAGTCAGGTACGTGCCCTTTGCCACAGCGTCCAGAGCCGCCTGGCGGTAGTCGGCTGGGAGGATCCAGTTGGCCATGTCGTGGTCTGAGAACCACAGCGTCACGTCGTTTGGCAGATATGGCACCAGCGGAAGGAGCTGCTTGAACTGCTCATTCGGGCGGGGGTAGTCCTCGCGGTCGCCCGTGAGGGTCGACTTGCCGTTGGGCCGCAGCACGATCTTGCTGTTGCATTGTCAGTTTGGCTTTCACAGCACAACGCCAACTCACTATCGGTGCGTTGGCTCTTCGCCAATTTTGTTGACACGCTTCTTGAACTCCTCCGGAGAGAGTGCTAGCCACGGCTCGATGTCGCGGTTGATCTGGTCATACTGCGTGCATGTCAGAGGCAGCACACACGCGTCCACTTACGTCGTCGATAATCTTGACATTGTTCTTCTTGCACCACTGGAACCACGCGTCGAAGCCACGCGGCGGCTGGCGCCCATACCGCTTCTTGTACTCTGCCACCGCCTGAGTGAGCGTTTTGGATTGCCTGTGCGGTCGGTCAGCGTCTGTGCACGCTCGCCCGCCACGCCTGGTCAAGAGCACTAACCGCTTAAGCATGCTGTCATATCGCTTGCGGCCATCCTTCATGAGCTCGCGAATAGGGTGCTTGTCCGACGTTGCGGCTTTGGAGCGGACAAGCGCGGCGTGGATCTTGTCCCAGCCATGCACGAGACCGTCGGCAGAGTACGTCAAGCCCTTTGCGATAATGGGGTCGGGCTTGAAGATGTTCCACTTGAACGTGCGCTGGCTGTCGTCGTCGTAGTCGTCGAGCTCGTCCACGGCACCCTTGGGACTGCCTTTGCCAGCCTGGGCAGTAGCGTGCCTTGTACCCCGGCCCGAATCTGACAGATAGACGACGAGGAAGAAGGTGACGAGGACGGCCGAGAGGAGTACCGTGCTCTTTGACAGACGCAGGCGGATGCGCCGCAGTGCCAGCATGGCGAGGGGTGAGGTTTTTGGTGCAAGAGATGTGTTGGTGGACGACGATGAAACGGAAAATCAGGTGGTCAGGAAGATGGGTGGTGGTGGTGGTGGTGGTGGTGGGTGGTTGTCGTGTCGTGTCGTAACCAGGGCTAGGGAAATTGACTTCAGGTCGAGCGGGACGCGCGCTACGGTGTGTGGGACGCGGAGGCGGCTGTTGCTTTAGATTTGTGGGTAACCAAGGTGAAGGGCGGAGTGAACGAGCGTACGTGCGTGCGTTGCGTCGGCGTGTCGTGCCCGTGCCGTGCCGTGCGGGCTGTGAGCTGTTGAGCAGGTGCTGTAGTTGTGGTGGTAGTGTGAGACAAACGCCTATAAGGGTATTAAGAATGGTGGCTTGGTGCAAAGATAGAAACAACAACAGGTGACAGCGCAGTAACAGAGACGGGCATAGAAGCAGACCAGCAGGTCAGACTAGCAGCCACAGCACGCCTGGCCGACTTGGAGATCGACAACGACCTGGGAGCAGCACACTATGGCGGGACAAAGGGGGCGATTACACGCCAAGGTTCATACTGTTCCAGTGCGTCGCAGTAGCGGGAAGCGTCTACCTTTAAAGAAAGACAGAGAGACGCTCGACGTGGTCAGGGGAGGGAGGGATGAGGAGAGCTCGAGCGCTACGTAAGTTACCCGCTCCTCGTTCCCGTTCCTGACAATTCAACCTGCCTTTGGCATCCATCCTTCCACCACATGGTTTTGCTTCCCATAGTCGTCGAATAATCGCATTTGGTGCAGCAAGAACACGAGAAGAGTGCCTCTGCACTTGTATCTCAACATGCTTCGGTTATCTATCTGCTATCCCCAGCGCCGCCGTCCGTCTGTTCGGGACGACGGAGACGGCCGCAGCTGCTGCGCTGCTGCGGTCATTGCCGCCTGGGGAGCGTGAATGTGATACAAGAAGAGCGAGCAGTGGTAGTTACGGTCGTTGTCTGGCTGGGTGCATATGTGTGGCAAGCTTGCCAAGGCAAAGGAGTAGCTGTCTGGTGGTAGCCAAGAGACTAGACCTTTTTGTCGCCTCCGATTGACATGGTATGGATTGATTTCTTTGTACGGGCAGAGTGCCGCACGCCGCGCGCCACCGCCACCTTTGTTCCATGTCTGTTCGGGCGACCCGCAGGCTGTCAAAGTGAACAAGTGTACAGGAAAGTGGCTTCAGGGGCAGGCCCTTGGCGTCTTCTGTTTGGTCGACCGTCGGAACGGGACACCGACGTTGCCGACAGACGACGACGACGACGCGACGAATGCAAACCGGCGCCGGCGATTGAGTGCTCCTGCTCTGCCAGCAAGCCGCCACGTCAGGGTGCCTGCGTGGTGCCTCCTGTATGGTGGTATAGGTGACTGCCAGTCAACCGCGGCGACTGCGTTGTCATGTATCCCTAGGCCCTGCCTAGCATTGCCCAGGCCATGCAGTCGTTGCAGTCGAGGGAACCGATGTAGGCAGGGCTATATATGCACTGTAGGGCATAAGCTGGGAAGGACGCAGGCCACGCGCGATGCACGCGTGTCCCGCCCACCCATTCCTGCCGCGCCTGCCCTTTTAGTCGGGACGGCCATCGCTGCCAAGTGAGAGCCGACTCCACCTTGCACCTTTGTGATGACATCAGTTGGCCGAACGTCACCGACACGCGAGTACGCAGCAGCCCCAGCCTTTGCCAAGTTTCACAACACACACTTGCTTCCTCTACTACAAACATCTAACCCACGTCGTCTCATTTCCCCATCTCAACTTCAAGTCACTCCCCATCCCTCCCTCAACCCCCCCTCCCTAGCCACAATGGCGGGCGGCGACACTATCAACGACAGTGCTCAAGGCGCCGCCGGCGCCTATCACGAGACCCGGCACCACTCACATCAAATGGAATACATCGACGAAGAGACGTTTACAATCTCCCTCGTCAACTCGGAACGCCTGGCAGGAAAGGACCAGATCAGCACAAGTATCCCCGGCGCCGGCCTCATCAGCGAGCTCGAGATCGTCGAGGTCGAGGTCGAGGAGACATTTACTCCACAGCTGCAGGTCAACGGCGGCGCAGCTCCCGCCAGTCCCGAGCCCGAGTCGCCCACGGCAAGTCCCACACGCCGTCATTCCCATACCCTTCCTGCCGAGTATGATGGGGGCGAGGAGTCGGATATCCCACCTGGAGCCGACGAGGGCGCCGACGGACGAGGCCCGGGCGGGCACGAGGCAGATCTACGCAATGTGCCGGTTGATGGCGGCGCCGGAGGCGTGTCACACGAGCGCCGCAAAGGCCCGACCACGCCAACACGAACACACGCGTCGCTCTCGGACCATGCACACGACGGATCGCCACGCCGCAACCGCGCGCTCGAGGATGTGACGACCTCGCCGCGCAACCACCACGCCTCGCACCCCTCCCAACGCGGTCACGAGAACCCCAATGGTGTCATTGTGCTCGACTCGCCGATTATTGAAGACGACATCGCGCACGTTCCACAAGTGAGTCGCCTGGGGCGCATACGCCGCCGCCATTTGCGTTCTGTTGTTCACCTCCACTCACCAAGCGGACCCCGCATTCACAGCCCGCTCAACCACCACCTCCAGCCATGAGCTCGAGCAGCCGCGTCAAGGCAATCACGCCGCCCCCTCCCATCGTCGCCTCGCCGCACAAGAGCAACGGCAAGCAACGTGAAGTCCTCGATGACGAGGCTCTCCCTCCCATGATTGAAGACCCAAGTCCTGACTGGAGGGAGCGACTCAAGTTCATGAACAGGGGCACCCTCCCGCCTGGCGGCGGTGACTGGGCCGACATGTCTCCAAGCGAAGGCCGCTGGCGTTCGGCTCTAGACTCTGGCGCGTCCACGCCAGGCATGCACCCACCAAAGGACGGTAACTGGTCGGCTTCTCAGCGTCACTCGTGGTCGGAAGCACAGGGCGGCGCTGGGAATGAGCTGAGTGCCGATGAAGCGCCGGCACAGCACGGGACGTGGTCGGGCGGACCCCCTCCAGGACTCAAGGGTACACCAGGTCGATCGGCCACCATGCAGTCACACTCGCGGACCCCGGGGCACACAAGCGGTGATGACGGACCCACAGTACCGAGTACACCAAAGGTGGGCGGGAAGCGCGCGCTCCGCTTCCCGAGGATGCTGTCCACACGTCGGGCAAGCATGTCGGCCGCGGCCCAGCCGCCAGCCATACCCGAAGTTGCTGCGCCGTCCATGACCAACGAGATGATGGCCGGTACGCTCCCTGTTATGATTCTCAAGACCTGGCTCGATCGCGACGAGGATGGCCACCGTGCCGTACCCGTTCTTCTCGGCAATCTGCGCTTCCGTGTTGGCGACAGTGTCGGCTTCAAAGCTGGCAAGCCTGGACCGGGCCGCGAGATGTTCAAGATTGAATGCGAGTACGGCGACGGCGCAGTCAAGTGGATTGTGTACCGCGAGCTTCGAGACTTCTTGTCACTACATGCGCATTACAAGGCCGCAAACATTGGAACGCGCGTCACCGGTCTGCGCTCGTCTCGCCATGTCGAGATTCCAGAGTTCCCGCGGTCCGGTGCGTATTGGTGGTGGGAACTCTTGCTGACGTCTAGCTATTCCTTACTGGGCCCGCGAGAGCTACTACATGGACTGGCTGGAGGGCAAGGGCGACTACAAGGGCAAGAAGGCAAAGGCAGCTGCCGAGGCGGCTGCCGCTTCCGATAAGCAGAAAGCTGTTGAGCGCGGGGAGCGCGGAAATGGCCGTCAAGAGTTTAGCACTGCGAGCAGGGACGCGCTCCAACAATACCTCATCGACTTGATTCGTGCAGTGGTGAGTGATCGAGGGTTGTTGCTCTGCTGACCCTGGTAGATGTTCCGCCCAGAGTCTAACCGCTTGTGCACCTTCTTCGAGCTGTCCGCACTCACAGTGGCACTGGCACCGCGTGGAGGGTTCCAAGGCAAGGCCGGTTTCCTCAAGATTCCGACCGCCAACGCGAGTCGTCGCAGCAACCAACCGGGCATCCTTCCCAGCAGCTGGGTGATGCACCGCAGGCCCAAGTGGTTCATTGTGCGCGAATCGTACTTTGTCGCGGCCGAGGGTCCAGAGGAGACCGAGTTCTATGACGTCTTCCTCATCGACTCGGACTTTTCTATCGAAAGACCGAAGAGAGCTTACCGTCAAGGCCTGCATCTCCTCTCTGGATCGTGAGTAGCGCCATAGAACATCTCTGACACACAACAGTGGCTCGTCCAGACACCACGAGCCGGCGAGCCCAACAGCCGAGGGCGAGGTCGAGACGGCCGAGGAGAAGCACGAGCAAGCCCAAGAAATTGATGAAGAGAAGAAGGCGTCGCAACACACATTCTACATCGCCAACGCGCAGCGCCGTCTCAAGCTCGTGGCGAAGAATGCTGTAAGTGGCGAGGTGTCGACAAGTACTAATCACCTCTCAGCGCCAGATGCACCAGTTCATCGTCTCGATGGAGCGCATTGCCATGGAATGCATCTGGGCCGGTAGGAACCGCTTCGACTCATTCGCCCCCGTGCGTCTGAATGTCGCGGCGCAATGGCTCGTCGACGGACGCGACTACTTCTGGAACCTGAGTCGAGCGATGAACATGGCCAAATCGCGCATCTACATCCACGACTGGTGGATCTCCCCCCAGATCTACCTTCGTCGACCTGGTGACGAAAGATACCGCCTCGACAACCTGCTCAAGCGCAAGGCGGAAGAAGGCGTGCGCATCTTTATCATCATCTAGTGGGTCGAGTGGTAGTGGATCCAGTGCTGACAGGGCTAGCAACGAGGTATCGGCCAAGACTACCCCTGTTGAAAGTCTCTACGTCAAGAAGACGCTCACTGGCCTCCACCCCAACATCATGGTCCAGAGGTCGCCCTCACATCTTCCCAACGGCGCCCTGTACTGGTCTCATCACGAAAAGCTCTGTGTGATCGACGAGACCATCGCCTTCATGGGCGGTCTGGACCTGTGCTTTGGACGTTGGGACACATCTCAGCACATCATGACCGACGAAGACCACACCATGCCAGATGGCCCAGAAGGCCCCGTGTGGCGTGGCAAGGATTACTGGAACGAACGTGTCGCCGAGTTCCACGACCTGGACAAGCCAATGGAGGACACGTTTGACCGTAGCAGGATTCCACGGATGCCGTGGCACGATGTCGGACTCCAAATTGTTGGCCAGCCGTCGCGTGATCTGTGCCGTCACTTTGTCCAGCGGTGGAACTACCTTCTTCGCGTCAAGAACCACCGTCGGCAGATGCCGTTCCTCGTCCCGCCCGCCGACTTTACCGAGACTGAACTGACCGACCTCAAGCTGCAGGGCACTTGCGAGGTGCAGATCTGCCGGTCGGTTGGTCCGTGGTCGATGGGCACAACGACCAAGATTGAGCACTCGATTCAAAACGCCTACGTCAAGTCGATCCAGCTGTCTGAGCACTTTGTCTACATTGAGAACCAATTCTTCATCACTTCGACAGTGGTCAACGGTATCCAGATTGAGAACAACATTGGCAACGCACTGGTCAACCGCATCATCAAGGCGCACCGCGACGGCACACCGTGGAGGGCGTGTGTTGTCATCCCTCTGCTGCCTGGCTACACCCACCCGATTGACTCTGCGGAAGCAAGCTCGGTACGCCTCATTCTGGAATGCCAAAATCGAACCATCAGCCGAGGACCACAGTCGATTTTCGCTCGCCTGCGCAAGGAGGGCATCAACCCAGACGACTACATTTCCTTCTTCTCCCTTCGCGGCTGGTGCAAGTTCAACTCGGGTGCCCTGGCTACAGAGATGGTGTACATCCACGGCAAGACGATGATTGTGGATGACCGTCTGGTTTTGTGCGGCTCGGCCAACATCAACGAACGGTCCCAGAGAGGTGACCGCGATTCCGAGCTGGTCGCCGTCATCCGTGACACCGACATGATTGACGGCACAATGGCGGGCAAGCCGTTCAAGGTCGGCCGCTTTGCGCACACACTCCGTGTCCGACTTATGCGCGAGCATGCTGGTGTCGATGTCGACGAGATCGACGAGGATGAGCTCATGCTCCGCAAGCCAGTAGCCGAGCAGGCCGAGATTGCGGTTTGGGATCCCGACCACGAGCAGACTGGTAACGCCAGGCGCGGCATCACCCGTGTGAAGAAGAGCACGCCAAGAGAGAGGCTCGGAAAATCAGTCTCGGCGGCCGTTGGCAGCATCGCCAAGGGTGTCGGAGAGAACATGAAGGGGTACGTTGACAAGGGGTTGGAGACGGTTACCGCCATCGAACACGAAGCGGGGCCACACCGCGAGAGCTTCCAAAGCGACAACGGGCCGACAATGGAAGAGCGAGCCGTCCTTAAGACTCATGCCGAGCATGGTGGGGCCGCTGGACACCCTGAAGAGGAGGCGGATGAACTTGGCGCCTTGGACCAGGGCGACGAGCGCGAGCTTGCGCAGCACCTTTTGCAGACAAACCTCAAGTCGGAGTCGCGATGGTCAATGCCAATTGACCCGCCCAAGATGGATCCCAACTTGTTCCACGACCCTCTCGACAAGCGGTTCTGGGACGACATCTGGGTCGCTGCGGCCGTCTTCAACACCGAGGTATTCCGCAAGGTGTTCCGTGCGATGCCCGACGACCTGGTCTCGACGTGGGCACAGTACAAAGAGTACGCGACGTACTTTGAAAAGTTCATCCGTACTCCTGGTTCCAGGGCATCACCTACTCCCGAGCCTGCTGGGGAGGACAAGGACAAGGACAAGCCCAACGGCGATAGTGCCACGCCGGCCGGACAGCCAGCCCACGAGACGACGGTGATTGCTGGCCCAGCGGGCAGCGGCGGCGAGGATGGCAACAAGCCGTCTGGTGACCACGAGCCGTGGGCCGAGTGGGAGTTGCGAGAGATGGAGAATCTGTTGAACGAGCTGCGGGGTACGCTGGTGGTGTACTCGACCCACTTCCTCGAGGCCGAGGACCAGGCCAACAACTTTTTGTTCAATGTGAGTGCACGGGGGGGAATCTGGGGAGTGAGCCAAGCTGACCGCCCCCGCAGCAAGAGCGCATCCTGCCGCTTCTCATTTACGACTAGGCGGCGTGTGGTTTGGTGTGTGATGTTGTGTGTGGCGTTGTTTGCATTAGTACAGCATGGCGTAGGAGATATAATACGAGCGAGTGAGCGAAGCGGCGAAGCATGTATCGTGTTGGTATGGCCAGAGTTGTGTGCTGAAATGCCACCGACTCGCTCGCTCACTTGGCGCGCCTGCCCACGCCACCTCCACCGGGCGGCGGCACACGGCCCGAGCCGAAACTCGCGCCCACTCCACCGACTCGACATCGCACCTTGTCCACCTCGACTCTGTACATGGCCAGCCGCGCCCTCCTAAGGCGCGTAGTCACGGCAATCAAAGTACGACCCAGTCGGCCGCTCGCCCCGCTCTTCCGCTCCGAGATTGCGTCTGTGCTCCCACCGGCACCAGGCCTCCCCGCCGCCCCCACCCAACTTGACCCCCATCCCTCCCTTCTCGCAATGGCCTCGATCCCCCCGTCGCGCGCACACACGCCAGACGCGATCGACGCCGACCTCGAAGCCGCTAAGCTCGAGAGCGTGCGTCCCTCCCCCAGGATCCCGCTAACCCGCGCAGCTCATCGACTCGCTCTCAGTGTCAGACGACACAAACACCGCCGCCCTCGCAGACGAGCTCGGCGCCCTGCACTCCATCTATCCTGGCACCTTGCGCCTGCTGGAGAGCGACGGCAGAATACGCTTCGAGATCGCCCTCCCAGCCTGGGAGGGCAGCCTCACCGGCGCCGTGGGCGAGGACGAGCCGCCCACCTTGCGCGTATTGGTGACCCTGCGACCAGGATATCCGGCGAGCGTCGCGCCGCAGCTGCAGCTGTTGGGGCTTTATCTGGGGTCGTACCCCATCGACGCGGGGCTGTGTGAGTGGCTAGGGGGGGAGGCGTGGAGGCGAGCTCGCTAACACTCGCTCGCGCGCAGTCGGCGACGTGACGAGAACGTACATCACGTCCGCCGGCGTGCCCTTCACCCCCGGCGACGTGTGCGTCTTCGACGGGCTCGTGTATGTCCAGGGACTAGCGGGGGCATGGTACGCTGAGCGGCTGGCGAGTGGTGCGGCGGGGGAAGCGGCTCGGGTGGCAGACCGGCACGCGAGCCCGCCACCAGCAGAGGCGCACGCCGGCGGCGACGACGGCACGCAAAGCCAGCAACAGCGGGCCGCCGCCGCAGCCCTCGCGGCGCTCGCGCTCGATACCCGCCCCCTGCCAAACATTACCTCGTCCGAGCCGATTACCGACCGCAAATCCGCGTTCGTGGGCCACGCGGCGCGCATTCTCGACGAGCGCGACGTCGCGGCTGTCGTGCAGCACCTGCTCCAAGACCGCAAGATTGCGCGCGCGGCCCACCCGACGATTTACGCTTATCGCATCGTGCGCGACGTCGGGGGTGTCGCGGGCAAGGTTGTCGAGGCTGGTGAGTTGGCGTGGCGGAGCTGCGGGGAGGCGAAGGGGGAGGACGCTCGTGCTGACGCTCTCGCTTCCAGACTATGACGACGACGGCGAAACCCAGGCCGGGTCACGCCTCAAGCACCTCCTCGAAATCCTCGAGCTCGACAACGTCCTCGTCGTCGTCACCCGCTGGTTTGGCGGCATCCACCTCGGCCCAGACCGCTTCAAGCATATCAACCAGGCCGCCCGGGACGCCCTCGAGGCGGCCAAGCTCCTCGACGAGCCAGTCGCCAAGGGCCGCAGGAAAAAGTAGCACCTGCGTGGCACCTCGCACCGCCACTTATCATTGCATTTCGCATATCATGCATTTCTACTTTGTACAACATGGAACATTGGACATGGCCGGGTGCGTCGTGGGTCGGTAGCACATGGCTTTGGTCGTGGCCGGGCCTCGCGTCGAGCCGCCTCACCTCCTCCCACCTCGCTCACCGCCGCCCACCCCGCTTCCCCCACGGCCTAAACTTGCCACCTCGTCCCCCTTTTCCACCCCGCTTGAATGGAGGCCCACGCTTCTTTAACTCAGTCACCGGCGCTGCCACGCCGCTAAAGTGCTCGTCGTCCTCCTCCTCCTGCTCGTCTTCCTCCTCCGCACCCTTGTGTCGCCAGTGGTTGCGATAGAACGACTGCAGACGACGATCGTCGAGATCAGTGATGAACTTGAGGTCCTTGAACTTGATCGGGCTGGCGGATTTGGATGGTGACGCCGCCTTGGCCGCGCGCGTGCTGCGCGCTTGGTTGACCATCAGGGGCAGAAAGTCGTCGTCCTCGTCGTCATCATCCGGTACGCCGTACACTGGTGGCGACGGCGTCGGGCCTCGGACAGGCGGGTATTGCGAAAAGTCGGGGATCGCAATGCCATCGTCGGGGAAGGGGATCGCATTGTAGTCGAGATCGTCGTCGAGGTAGTCAAACTCGTCGGCTTCGTCGTCATCGTCATCGTCTGCAAACAAGTCGGCCAGCGCGGCTGGTGGTGGACGCTTAGGAGACGGCGAGCGCTTAGGTGACGGTTCGGCGCGCTCCTTGCCCTTGTCTATCGACTTTGAGGGCGATGGCGTGTCGGCTGGCGGGGACAGCTTGGCCGTATTCGACGACCTGGCTGGCGACGACGACGCAGACGACTTTGCAGCAGCAGGCGATTGCGATTTTTTCGGTGAGGGTGACTTTGATGAGGAGCTTGATGCTTCCTTTGCAGGAGACTTCGTCCGTGACCGCTTGGGCCTGCGCAGAACCTCGTCATCGCTGCTTTCGACTACAGCGGCGGGTGGCGCATAGTCGCCTTCGCTATCGCTGCTGACTTGCACACGCCGACGCGTGCTGCGGCTGGGCGTAGCCGCCTTTCTGGAGCTAGACGCAGCTGCTGACTTTGACGGACTCGCTATGTGGTCCTTGAGCGCATTGATAGCCTGCCGTGACGGTGTCGAGGTCGATGACGCGTTTGACCGGGCAATGCGAGGAGATTTGCGTAACACGGGTGGCGACGAGTCAACAGACAGGTCGATCGAGTCGACGGTCGGCGCGCTGGACGGCGCTGGCGCGGGTGTGTCTGAGAGTTAGAACAACACTCCAGTCCCAGCCAACTCACGAGACCGCCGTGGGACACTCAGCCCCTTGCGTTTGCGCTTGCTCTCCGAGCGCAGGATCTCTTCGGGCGTAAAGTCTGACTCGGACAGCTCGACAATGTCGTCAAACTCGTCACCCACAGGCGCAGGTGCGCGCCGTGGTGTTTCGGTCGCCTTGATTTTTGCTATTGGGTCTGAGGAGGCGTTGACAAACGGGGGAATGAGCGGCTTGGAGGGAAGGGGCGCTACCGCCGGCATGGTCGAGGCGTCTTCCGGCTTCTCGAAGTAGTGGCTGGTGACAGGTGCAGCTGGGGCGAGGTCTGGTGATGTGGGCTGTGCGGGCTCGACCTTATCTTCGGCTGTGCAAGGTGCCGCGCTAACCGCGCGGCCTGGTGAAGTCGCTGCCTCGGGTGAGGCCACTGGCGACTCTGGGAGGAAGGTGTCGCGCTCTGGTGGTGGCCGGCTTGGGTCGAAGCCTGGTAATGAGAGGATGGGTGGGGCTGGTGTTGACGAGAGCCTGATCAGAGCTCGCATTGATTTCGGCACTGCGTTGGAGGCATGGCCGGGGGAAAGTGGTGAGGAAGGCGAGAGAGAGAGTGGAGGGGTGAAGGTGAGTGACGAGAAGCGCAACGGACAACGAGAGAGGGGTCGATTGTTGTTTTTGGCTGGAATCAGACGCGCGACGCGCCTCACTCTAATCCGGTTGACGGTGCTAATTGGCGAATTACAACAACATCACGTGATTATTACAATTTTTCCCTCTCCATTTGATCTTGCGATATGCATACCTCGCGTCTCTTCTCGTCGTCGTTCAGGGTCGCCGCCGCCAACGGGACGCAGGTCTAGCATCAGCAACCGCCGTCGCCGAGACACACAAACCTCAAAGCCCAGAAACAACTTTACAACGACCACTTCACACACACCAGCACAATGCTGCCATCATCCCTCTCGGGCCGCCCAAAACAGAGATACGGCCTCCCGCCGCCAGGCGGAGGGTACGCCAGCAACGGGGGATACGCGCCGCTCCCGCTGTCGGCGTCGCGCGCCATGACGGCCCTGCGGACACGCACACGTCTCACCAACCTCGCAGTGCTCATCCTGCTCTCGATCACGGGCGTATCGCTCCTCACAAACATGAGCTACATGCTCTCGGGGTGGACGCCGGCGCCGCCGAGCGCGGTCAGCCTCTCGCGCGCGGCGTGGGACGAGTGGGACGAGCTCGCCTCGAGCGACATGCTGCACTCTGGCCGGCCGCCCAGCGTCGAAACGACCATCACGCGCGACTCGCGCATGGCCGACGTCGACCACTTGATCATGGTCCCTGGCCACGCGGTATGGACAGGTCACGACCCCAGCGTTGCGGCGATTCACGACGACGACTGGGTACTGGAGCACTACCAGAAGGGGGGGAGCGTGCAGACGTATGTGGGGCACATTGAGCGCGGTGCCAAGCTCTTGAAGGAGGACCCGCACGCGTTGCTCGTGTTTTCCGGGTAAGTGGGGTTCTGGCCGCGTTGGGAGCCCTCTTGGCAGACACGAGGGGCGATGAGATAGCTAACAATCGGCAGTGGCGCAACGCGGTCCCACACGTCCACCCCGCTGTCCGAGTCGGTGTCGTACCACCGCCTCGCGGTGGCCAGGGGCCTGCTGTCCGTCAGCGAGGTGGACGAGCAGTTGGCGCCGGCTGCGCGTGCCACGACCGAGGAGTATGCTCTCGACTCGTACGAGAACCTCCTGTTCTCGATGGCACGTTTCCGCGAGGTGACTGGGCGCTGGCCGGACCGCGTCACGGTCGTGGGGTACGGAATGAAGCGGAAGAGGTGAGTGGTGGATTGGGGTGGGGGTGGGGGTGTGCGTGTGGTGGCCTGCGGGGCGTGACAGTGGCGAGGATCGGCATCGTCGTGGAGCCTGCAGATTCGGGATGATACCGTGGCAGAGGCGCCATACCGTCCCACCCCTCCTACGCTCTAAGGATAACCACTCACGCCCCAGGTTTGAACAGCTCCACCGCGGCGCGATCCGCTTCCCGGCCCACAAATTCAACTACGTTGGCATCGACGACGAGGGCGACACAACTGAGCACTACTCTGGCGAGGTAAGTCGTCGCGTCTCTGCGCCGTCGTGCGCTGCTAACCGTCCTCCAGCTCAAACACGCCTACGCGCACTTCCTCTTCTCGCCTAGCGGCTGCCGGCCACCGCTGTCGCAGAAGCGTACTGACCGCAACCCGTACTCGCGGTACCCGCCGTACCACGCGTCGACGCCCGAGCTGGGCCCTCTGCTCGAATGGTGCCCGCCACAGACGCTCGTGGGCGAGGTGGCCGTCCCAACGTCGCTGCGCGACAACGACCCAGGCGCGCCCGACAGCGGCAAGACGCCCCCCAAGGGGTTCGTTGTGTACGACGGGCAGGTGCCGTGGGACGAGGAGGTGATTATGGATCGGGAGAGGGACTGAGGGGAGGGGGAGATTGGGGACGGCACGGCCTTCATGCCTGCTGGATAGAGCGCACGCTGCTGGCGCACACACGCATCATCGTAGACACTGCATGTCGCATGTTAAGAGTATTCCGGGACTGGGACTGCGAGCGAGGAGGGGTGGGTGGGACGTGGTGGACAGCGGCGTTTGGACAAGGTTGCACCGGGGCACGGTGATTTTCTTGGCGGAAATACCAAGGCGCACCAAGTTCCGCCGGAAGCGAACGATCAATACAGGTGTGATCTGCGCCTTACTCATCTGATAGGGGTGCTGGGTGGCCTGGGTGGGATGGGAGCGCTGCGCAACGCAGCGTAGCGAAGGCTCGGCGACAGCAAACAGGTCAATCAATGCCCGGGGCGCGTCGGAGGTCGGCGCTTTGATTGATATGCACACGGCGTCCAGAGCGGGGTGCAGTTGCTGGCTGCATGGTCCGGGATGCCGGTGGGGGCTGCAGCCGTGGCGGCTCATAGCGCGCTGACTGATGAATTTGTTATCGATTACGACCGTCGACGTCATAAATAGCGCAGATCGGGCAAACGATGCTCCAAGTCACCAGTCAGGCTGCGTGCGACCATGGCATGGTGCGTGTCGCGTCTCGGTGTCGTGCTGTGCGCGTGCTTGGCAGCGACGGCGCGACGGGGGGGGCGTTGGTGCGGGGATGGCGGGGCGTGGGCGTGTGGGAGTGCTTGGTTAGCATTCACGCGCGCCAGTCACCATGCCGACGCCGCCGTGCGCCATGCTTCTCGAGCTCGCACGACATCATCCTTTGGCGGCGCAACCAGCACCGCCGCCGCCGCCGCTGCAGACGTCTACTTAAGGCGCCATCTGGTCTCTCGTCTCGACACAACAAACACATCTCCTCGCCTCCTCTCTCACTAGCCCCAAACCAAACTCAACCAAACCAAACTAAACCCACCACACCACAATGTCCCCCACCATTGCTGTCCTCGCGCCCACCGGCCTCCTCGGCAACTTCATCGTCAAGTCCCTCGCTGAGAGCGGCAAGGCGACCGTCGTCGCGCTCCACCGCGCGTCGTCTGACCTCTCCAAGCTCCCCAAGGGCGTGCAGACCCGCGTGCTCGACTACGAGTCGGCGTCGGCTGCCGACGTGCACAAGGCGCTCGAGGGTGTTGACATTCTTGTGTGAGTAGGCTCCACGCTGTGTCAACGTCGAGCCGTACTAACACCCCCAGTAACGCCGTCTCCAAGGCCGCCCCCGACGCCGACATCCGCTTCCTCGAGGCCCTCGCCACCCTCCCCAAGAAGCTCACAGCCTACGTCCCCTCCGACTACTCGGTCCCCTGGACCCACGGCGAGGAAGACGACCCGGCCAACGCCATCGTCTACACCAAGGTCGTCGCGGCCAAGAAGGCCAAGGAGCTCGGCGTGCAGCTGACGCCCGTGCTCAACGGCAGCTTTGAGCCCTTCACCTTCTTCCCCGGTTTCGTCGGCATCTGGCTCGAGGAGAACAAGGCCAAGTTCTACGGCAAGGCCCTCGAGAACCCCCTCCCCGTCACCTCGCCCGCGTACCTCGGCGCCGGTGTCGCCCAGCTCGTCACCTCGCCCGAGTTCACCCCCGGCAAGACGTACACCATCTTCGAGCAGAGCTGGACCGGCCGCCAGCTCGTCGACGCCATCGCCAAGGCCAAGGGCGCCGAGACCACGCTCGAGACCTTCACCGACGCCGAGCTCGAGGGCCTCCGCGCCAACGGCCCTCTTGGTGTCCTCTCCGGCGCCCTCATCAAGAAGTGGGGCGTCGGCGAGTTCCCCGAGGTCAACCCCTTCAAGCCCCAGGGCGTCACCCCCCGCACTGTCGCCGATGCCGTCGCGTCGGCCCTTGGCAGCAAGTAAGGCCCGCCGTTAAGTGGAGCTATTTTTGCCCGGCCATATTCTGGTCAACAGTAGCTCTGTAGTAAAGATAGTAGTCGACCGATGCAGTCAATGTTAATATCACTGTCGAGTTGAGGAAGTAGCCCGCACAGTACCGCCCACCTCCGCGCCATGAGTATGCATTTTAAACCACTGACAGAGCAAGTGGGTGTGGATATAGTGAGATGTCGCGCTTTGCGGCGCCACGGGGTATGCGGTATGCCGCTATGAGAGCGCAATCTGCTCGTCGTCGGCCGATGCGCCCTCCACAACAACAGGCTCCTCGGCCGAGCCCATGGCATTGTTAGCCAGCAGGTTCTGGTCGACCTCGACGACCTCCTTGGCCTCAAAGTGCAAGGTCCAGCTTGGGAGCAGCTTGCGAGCCGAGATTTGCTGGGAAGTGAGAGTCGTGCCGTAGGTGAACGGAGCAAGGTAGGCAAACGAGCCGATCACAAGCGCCGTGAGGACACCAATGACGATGAGGCCGTTGCGGCCGACGACGGCGCGCACCTGGGGACGGAGGCGCGTCTTGGGACCGGCAACCGAGACAGGGTAGTTGACCGTCTCGACGACGATAAAGTTGAGGATCGAGCCGGCCACGAGCGCCGACGCGAGGTGCGCGGGCAGGTAGTGGTGCAGGAACCTCTGGCGCTCCATCGTGTAGAAGGGGAAGTAGTGGAACGCCCAGGCGCCAAAGAAGAAGAGGGTGTTGCGGTACATCCTGTTGCGGACGTCGTCCTCGATCGGCTCAATGCCACGGCGGCGTGCGAGCTGGTCGGCACCAATGATGCCGAGGAAGATGCTGAGCGCGACGGCGCAGACCCACCAGTCGATCAGGTTGCCAATCATGTAGATTTGCTGCCTGAGGTCGTTGTTGGTCCAGAAGCTCACGCCCGAGAGACAGAAGGGCCACTCGACAGGTGTGGACGCGTACGGGTGGCTGCTCGACAGACCAGCGTTGTGCTGGAGCATGAGCACCTGGAGCTCAAACCACTTCTTGAAGAAGTTCATGTGCTTGACGGGCTTGTCGGGCACAGAGCCAGTGCGGTTTCGGAAGTCCTGGCCCTGGCCGTCGGAGACAATCTCGGTTGAGACCCAGAGAGCGGAACGGTGGTCGGCATTCTTGTTACCGTTGACTTCCTGCTGGTTGTGACCCCAGTCGGGGAGCGCCTTCTTGTGCGTCCAGAGCATGACACGCGTCTTGACGTGCTGCACCTTGAAGTGGGACGACAGCGTCTTGATCGGCTCGCCCTCGTGAGCGTCGTTGACCTGGAGCTGGAAGAGGGTAAACTCGCGCTTGTCGGCGTCGTCCTTGCCAGCCGTCGTAAACTCCTGGTTCGTAGGCATGGTGGGCGAGGCAACGTCGTGGGTCATGAGGAGCGTGTCGGTACCAAGGTGGCGGAACTGGACAACGTCGTTGTGGCGAACGACGCGTCCACGGCCAGAGGCGGGGATCTCGCGCGTGGGGATGACCTGCCAGTGGTTGTTGGTGTCGTTGTGCGGGTAGCACGTCACCTGCTGGCCCTGCGACGAGACACGGTCATCGGGGTAGCGCAGAGGGTAGCGGTCCACGTGCGAGTGGAGGAACTGGGACGTGTCCTTGTGCTGGATGGTGATGGTGTCGTAGTAGCGGATTTCTGTGTGGGTTAGAAGCGACCTTTGTTCATAACCCACCCTGCGACGACTGGAGCAGCTCGTTGCCCGCCAGCGTCTCCTGGAACGCGGGGCTCATGAACGTGTCGCCAGGACCGGAATACTTGAGAATCTTGAAGTGGATCCAGAAGAAGGAGAGATAGATGATGAAGGGCCAGAGAATGAGGCCGACGGCACGGTACACAAAGTGCTTCCAGAAGTGGCGCATCGTGTAGCCGCGCTTGACGTCGAGGATGCCCCACAGGTCCCAGACGACGGCCGCGCCGACGGTAAAGAATGTGAAGAGGCCGACCATCTTGCAGCCGAGTGTGCAGGCGAGCGCGGCGCCCGTGGCGAGGAGCCAGCCCCACCACTCGTTGGAGAACTCGCGGTAGCGCTGCTGGTGGAACTTGACGTAGGCAAAGAGAGACAGGGCCATGAAGAGGACCAAAGGAGCGTCGAGGAGGATAAGGCGGGTATGTGTGATGTGGCCGTTGTCTGGGGGAGGTGGGCGTCAGCCGCTGTCGATCCGATTGATCGTGCCTCCCGCCATCTGCCGCAACCCCCACCACAACCTTTGTCCTTACTCACCGAAGAGAATCAGCAGAGCCGAGAACGCAGCGATAGGGATAGGGTACCCGCTCTCGCGCATGGTAGCATACACGACGGGAACGGTAACCGAGCCGAGGATCGCGCTCCATCCGCGGAGGCCGACGTACGGCACGGGGTTCTCCTCGGTAACGTAGCTGTCGCCAATGTTGTCAAAGCCAAAGGGCTTGGTGTAGCCGACTGCCCAGCCGGCGAGCGCGTTGAGCATCTTGGCAAGCGGCGGGTGAACATCAAAGTAGTACTCGCGCTGGAGGTAGTGGGTCGCAAACGAGCCAAAGTGCACCTCGTCGAACACGACCTGGTCGGGGTGCTTGATGCCCCAGAAGCGCACAATGGCCGCGAGCGCAGTCAGACCCAGCGCGACGGCGTACGAGAGGACGCGCTCATTGCGCAGCGTGTCGGCGGAGACGGGCGGGCGGGGCGTGTGCTGCGCGTCGCGCTGAGGGTTAGCTGAGGGAAAACAAAAACAATGAATGGGCTGCCGGCCAGGACCCACCTTGTGCTCGTCAGAGTACCGGTCCACGGTCTGCGGCAGCTCTGGGCTCTTCTTTGGCCGCCGTTGACGCGGCTGAAGCGACATGTTGGGAGAGGCGTGTGGTGTGTGTGGGAGATGTGATTGAGGAGAGAGATACGATGCAGGATGTGGTGTGACCCCAGGGGTGTCGCGTCGCGCGGGGCGGCCAACTTCGATCGGCCATCAACCTAATACGTCGACGTGGCGAATGTTGAGGCACACAATAAGTGACACATTGGGTGGTGGGTGGCAGTGTCGCACTCTCAAGCATACATTGCATATCAATCTGATACAGACTCGAATGATGGTACTGCGCACGCAGCACAACTGGCTTTGTCCGTTGCCCACATCCCGCGTTATGATGCAGTGCATGTCGCTACAAGCCCAGGCTGCGTGCCAGTATGCGCGGTCCTAATCTGCCGTCTACTCTACGTACACTCGGCTCCTCTAGTCATCACGAACCTCGGCAAGAACACCACCGCTCTTGACCTTGCCCCAACCGATAAGACGCCAGTGCTTGTCGATACGGCGCGAGAGGGCAATCTTCTCACCCTTCTCGGTACAGGCAGGGGTGGTGAGGCCAATGGTGACATCGCCGCCCTTGACGGCGAGGATGCGACCACCAGTCTGCGAGGCACCAATGTTGACGAACAGGGTCTCGCCGACAGTAAGCTTGGAGACCTTGGCCTTCTTGCTGTCGTCGGTCTTGACACCGAGCAAACGACGGAGAAGGAAGACCTCGGCCTTGATCTCAATGTAGATGCTGGGGCCCTTGCCGACGGCGGACATGACCATGCCGAGCAGACGGTCGGCACGGCAGAGTGCAGGGTCGACGAGGGTTCCGACACCAATAAGACCACCAGGGACAGCGAACTGGAGGTGGTTCTGCTCGGCGTGGAGCGACTGGATCTTGGAGATGAGGGGACGGCAAGTGCAGGTTCCGGTAGCGTCACGGGTGATGATTCCTGGGCGGATCTCGACCTCCTGGCCAACCTTGAACACACCCTGGATAATCGAACCACCGGCAACACCACCCTTGAGCTCGTCGACGGTTGCACCGGGCTTGTTGACGTCGAATGAACGGATAACGACCATGCGGGGGTCGGCAGTGAAGTCGTGTTTGGGGGGCTCAATCTTGGCAAGGGCCATGACGACGGCGTCAATGTTGAACTTGAGCTGGGCGGAAACGGGGATGATGGGGGCAAGGCGGGCGGTGGTACCCTCGACAAACTTGCGGATCTGCTCCGAGTGCTCGACGGCCTCGGTCTCGCGCACCAAGTCCATCTTGTTCTGGAGAATGACAATGTTGTGGGGGTCGATACCGATAATCTCGAGGGCAGCCAAGTGCTCTCCTGTTTGGGGCTGGGGGCATGATTCGTTACCAGCGATCAGGAGGAGAGCACCGTCCATGACGGCGGCACCGGTAAGCATGGTAGCCATGAGAATGTCGTGACCGGGGCTGGGTGTTGTCAGTATTGCTGTAGGTCAAACTCATCAGCCAAACTCACCAGTCGACAAAGGAGACGTGGCGGATCAGCTCGAGGCGGCCGTCACAGCCTGGCCTCTCGCACTTGGGGTTGTTCTCCTTGGACGAGGGGTACGAGCGGTAGCAGGTGGGGGGAGGGCATGCGGGGTTCTGGCACTTGTAGATCTGCGAATGTTAGTGGCTGCGATAGGATAACACGGGGGGAGGCGCGGACGACCAAGACAAGACCAGCGTGCACACGAGCACGCGCGCACAGTCCAGCTCGCCTCGGTCCCGGCCACCTCCCAACCGACGACGCACTTTGGCGTTGGCGTAACCCAGCTTGATGGTAATGTTACGCTCAAGCTCGTTCTTGAAACGGACAGTCTGCACGCCCGAGATGGCGCGGACGGTCGACGACTTTCCGTGCGCGACATGGCCGATGGTGCCGATGTTAATCTGAGAATGTCAGCACAGAGTTGGGCGGCAAAAGCGGCAAAAGAGGCAAAGCGGAGCGTGGGCTCGGGAGCTCATCAAGGCCGTCGAGGTGCAGAGAGCGGCTCCGGGAGCACGTGTACGCCGCACGTCGTTACGCTGCTCGACGTCGCCGTCGCTCGGCGCCGGCTCGGCCTCGGACCTTCCCCCCTCTTGCCACCAAGTTCTTTACGCCGCCGCCGCGCGCCATCGCGCTCCGCTCGGCCCTCGGCAGCACTCACCGTGGCCTGCTTGGAGATAACCTCGGGGCTCAGCGCCGTGAGCTTGGTCAGGTCGACCTGGACCTCGGCGGCGGGGTTGGAGCTCGAGCCCTCGCCCTGGAACGCGGCCATGGGGTCGTTGACGGCGGCCATTGTGTCGGTGCTAGTTTTCGTAGATGTGGTGTGTGGGTGCTTTTGGCGCGGTGCGCGATTCTTTTGTATGTGGCGAGTGGCCGGGGTCGAGTCGAGTCTGATGGTAACGTCGAGATCGCGCCCTTTTAGAGATACGAGTGTGTGTAGTGGATGTGGTGGTGTCTCGAGAGAGTCGAGAGTGTTCGCTCAGCTCCTCTTGTGATGTACCGCCCACTGCAGAACGAGCGGCGCCGCGAGGCGAGTCGATGAAGACCATGAGTCGTGTGGATCACGTGATGCACCACCAAGGGATTTTTTGTTCCGATTTTATTGTGTTAACTCCCGATTACGTCAGCAGGAAAGGACGCTCAACTCGTCGTCACTGACTGGTCGGGACAACCGGGGATTCGCGTGGATTTGATCCCGCTGCTGCTCCGTTCCCTGCCCTGCACCTGCACCGACGCACTCACACCACCACCGAACGGTTGGTTGTCTCGAGGTGCGCATTCCAACGATCCCAACCCAGCAAGCAAGCAACCAACTACTCAGAATGGCCGGCCCAGGTGAGTAGAGCGAGCCCGAGGCCAGAGCTGTCCCAACGGCACGGCCACCGGCGCGCAGACTGACAATCGCAAAGCTCACACACGCGCAGGATTCCACCCCCACCCCCCATCATTCCTGCACCGCGGCCTCGCCAAGGCCCTCGGCGCCGGCATGTGGTTCTTTGTCTTCTACCGCGCTCGGTGGGTGCTGGCGCAAGCGTGTGCGGACAAGGACGAGTCACTAACACACCGCAGCCAGGACGGCCCCGCCCTCATCGGCCTCAGGCACCCATGGGACGGACACGGACACGGCGACCACGACGAGCACCACTAGTGCTGCTAGTGCAGTGCAGAAGCAAGCAGACTTGTACAGCAAAGATTGCATGAGCATACCCGGCGGCGGCGGGGTTGGGGTCGTGAAGGCGGCGAGGGGTTCGGAGGAGAGCCGGAGGTGGGACGGAGGGGTTGGGTTGGGGGATCGGGTCCGCGGTTGGGCTCGCTCGTCATGACCGGCATAGTGATACGCAAGTCACACGGCATCATGTTCAACAAATACATCGACAAGAAAGCACTACATCACTACATCACCACCCAAGAATACCCTCGGCTCCCAACGCGCGGAGTCTCGATCTTGCGAGGAGACCCTCGCGAGGCGGGGGTGGAGGCAGCGGCTTGTCCTTGTCGTCTGCGGGTGGCGCCGACGCCGTCCCGCTGCCGCTGGGACCTGCGCCCAAGCCCGTAGTCAGCTCGAGTGCGGTGATGGCGCCGGTGCGGCGGATAGGCTCGGGGTGTATCAGCTCGTTTGGCGGCGTGTCGAGCATGGCCGCGTGTGGGCCGTCAAAGATCAGCGAGGTGGGCGACATCTGCCCGCTCATGCCGAGGTCGTCCGGATCAAAGCCGTACTGCACTGCTGCGCTAGGCGGCGGTGGGAGAGCCGTGTAGAAGCTGCCTGAGACGCCTCGTTCTGCCAGACAGTGGCACAGGCACGCGGGGCAGTGGTCCTGGCTGGACTGTAACATGGGCCGCAGGCAGCGCGTGTGCGATGTGTGCGAGCAGACTGTACACGTCGTGGCGAGGCCTGAATGTCAGCGGGGCGCGGAGCAGCTCCCTCCACTCACCCTTGATTGGAAGGCGGCAGACCGAGCAATGTGGCGGCTCGCGGGCGCGAGAGCAGTTCGGGCATGATGTGCGTCCCGGCGTCACAACACGCTCGTGGCAGTACTGGCACATGGTTGCAAAGGCTAGAGTGAGCTCTGCACACCTTCGGCGGCACTTACCTAGGTCCTTTGTGTTGAGGTCGCCACCCGCAGCAGCCAGCGCCGGCCCGTTAACAGGCGCAAAGTCGTACTGGAGGAGAGCGGCACGCTTCCCCACATGGCCGATGCGGAGGAGGTAGTCGGCGTAGATGAGCTTCCAGGCCTCGGCCAGGGGGAGGATATCATCACGGAGCAGCGACGTGCGCGGGCTACATGTCAGCTTGGTTGCCAACTACAACTCACTGCTCGTCAACGATGAGGTCGATGCGTACACCGACGGTCCGGTGCCGGCGCTTCCGTTCGGGCGTCGACGTAAGCACACCGCCTGCACGGGAGAATGTTCTGCGTAGGGGACTCGCCGAGCCAAACGATACCTTCTGGGAGCGACCAGTCGGGGGCGGCGCGTCGCCTAGGCTCGCTCCAGAAGTATCGCGCTCAAATGGCTGCGGCGGGCGGCCAGGCGTAGGCGGGACTTGGTACCCCGGCGGGGACCATGTCGAGCCGCTCGTCCCCGCCGTCGTCATGGACAGCGGGCGTGGGCGCGGGTCTCTGCCCGCTCTGCCATAGTCGCGCGACTCGCGTGACTCACGGCGGTCCAGTCTCCGCGGAGAGGCCGCAACAAGCGATGTGCCAGTTATCAGCGGGCCAATAGTGTCACTTCGTGGGGGAATTGACACGCCCATCTGCGACTGCTCTTCAAAGCTGCCTGCGATGGGCGTGCGGGGAGTCCCCACGCGGTTGGGAAGGTCAAACGACGTGCGGTCACGCGGCGTCAACGCCATACCGCGCAGGCTGATGGATGAGGGGTTCATGAGGATCTGCGACCAGCCCGACGTGCGGAAGCTGCTCGGCCCAGACTGCGGCGGCGTCGTCGGTGTGTTGGAGCTATGCCTCCTTCCAACGGTAACCGCTGTAGGTACCATGGTTGTCGTTGTAGTTGGAAGATCAAAGTAGTCGACCTCGGGCGAGTGGTGGACAATCGTCTCTGCCGGCGGTGGTGGATTGGACGTTCGCTCATACTCTTTCAGAATGCAAGCAATGAGTGCGAGGAGCTGGATGTCGTGGGCCTCCATAAGCCTGTCAAAGCTAACCGTCAACTTCTGGCCCCCCACAGCACCACTCACATCTTGTCAAGCACCCGCCGCTTCCGCTCCATACCAACCTCCCAGTCCATGCGTTCCCGCTTAGCACTGCTATCGCGGTGAAACGGCGGATGGCGGGAGTACGGCGGGGGCGGGTCGGTCAGGAGACTCCGCACTGCCGCCCAAACCTCGGCATGGTCGAGACGCTTCATGTCGAGCGCATGGACCAGGTTGGCGTCGATAGAGGTGGTGGTGTACACAGCCGCGAGGTTGGCATCTGGCCCGCCAACGAGATGTGACACGTTGTGGATCGTGAGCGTGCTCCGCGCCTGAACGGGTGCGACGCCAGCCTTGAGCTTGCGGATGTGTCTCTTGTACCGCATCATCGCGGGCTTGTGGGGATTCTCCAGTCGCGACAACGCGGTGATGGCGCGCGCAAGGGGCGAGTTGAACGGATCCCGTCCGCCAGACGGTGACCGAGACAACGACGTCCTCGCACGCGGCAGGACAGTCTGCTTCGGGAAGAAGCACACGAGCTGGCCGTTGGGTCCGAATGTCGCACCCGTTGACCGGACCAACATGGGCACGTTCTGGATCACACGATCGCTCTCACTGCCACTCTCTTCGTCGACGACCCGCCGGCCCATGCGCTCATGGTAGCCGAGGAGGAACTCGGTGACAGACACGAGACACTGCTTGTTGGCCGCCCGGATCTCCTTGATGGTCGAAACGATGCGGTGGCGAGTTATAGGTGAGACCGTCGCGTTGCGTTCGAGCTCGAACGTCGGGATCTCGGGACCGTGGGGGTACTTTGGTGGGAACGTCCAGTGGATACGGATGAACGCGAAGCGGTCGCCGTTCGCCCATGGGCCATTGAGCGACATTGTAAGTTTGCGGTGCGCAATGTCAATCTGGCGTCAGTTAGTCGTCGGCACGGCCCAACTCACCTTCTCAAAGTTGACTTTGGACTTTGGAAACATCTTGTGCACGAGGACGAGCTCATCCTTGAGTGGGATAAACTCTGGACCAGTGGTAGAAAAGTCCAAGCTCCTCCTACGCTTCTGCGATGGTGTACGCGTCAAGCTGAGGGCACGGAGCGAGCCATTCTCTGCTGGGGTACGCGGGCGCGAGCTCGACCTGTCGCTTTCATGGCTGCGGTTCTCAATCTCCGGTGACGTCTGGACAGAGTTGCTGGTAATCGACGCGGCGGGCCCCAGAGCCCCTCTTCTTCCATTGTCGCCGGGCATGACGCTGGTCGCACGGCTGGGTGCGACACTCGACTCTGGCGTCACCCCAGTGCCACCCTTGCCCATCTTGACGACCTTTGTTAGCCACTCGATCTGATCCACGGCCGCCTTCTGCGTGCCTCCACCTCGGGTCATACCCGTCTCCTTGGGCGCAGCGAGCATGCGCTGGCGCGCGATACCGCTCGGTGGCGCAGTGGGTGGGAACATGGTCGGGAGGCAGAGGTGTGGGTTGTGGGGGTCGATCACCTTTGGCGCGGGCAGGTAGGACCCAGCAACTGCACCTTCACGGCCTGGGATGCGGGTGTAAGTCACATCCCTGGCACCTCGACGCGTACTCAGGACCGTGATGGGCGCGCCGGCCTGGTATCCAACCTTGGCCGACACCTCGCGCGACACGGGCCAGATACGCAGCGTGCGGTCCTTTGACCAGGTGACGAGCTGGAACTCGCGGTCCTCGTGTTCGAGGTCGTCGCCGCCACGCTTGCGCCACACAAACTCCTTGACCACGTCGGCGTGGCCTTCAAACCTTTCCACTGGGGCGTTGGACACGCCCGGTGTCTCTGGGCAGTCGTAGCCGAACATTTCGAGCGCCGTCTCTCCACGCTGAGGGAGAGCGAGCACGCCGTATCCGAACGGCAGGTGTCGCGCTCGCCAGACAGGATAGTTTGTCTGGATCGTCTGCCGGGGCTCGTACATTGATCCGATCGGCGATGGGAGCGGCACAAAGTCATTGTCGCTGAGCTGTTCGTTGCCCGGCGACAGCTCGGGCACGTTCCAGTACTTGATTGTGCGGTCGAGCGAGCAGGTCACAATCTTGTGACGTTCTCTTCTGTCCCAGTCGATTCCGTAGATCTTGGCATCATGCGCTTTAATCACAACGACCGGGACGGACCCCTTGCGGTCGTCCCAGACAATCACGTCCTTGCCGTGCGCCGTGGCGAGGATGTGCTCGTGCTGGCGGTTCCACTTGACCTGGGTGCCTGCCGCGCCCCACGCCGATAGGCGCATGAATGGTGTGTTGCCGTCCATACGCAGGTCCCAGCCGCGAATGCCAGCGTCCATGGCCACCGTAGCCATGAGGTTGGGGTTGAGGGCATGCCAGTTGATGTCTGTGATGGCGCGCGAGTGGGCGTCAATGGAGCGCATGAGCGCGGTCTGCGCCGCGAGATCCCAGATCAACAGCTTCTGGGACGAGGTTGACAGGATCAGGTTGTCTGTAACGGCGTGCGGCGACCACTGGCAGCTGGACCGGCGTCAGCAACCCGCCTTCCCTCCCTCCCCTCTCACTCACTCGGCGATCTGCCACGTTCCGCCCTGCGGCACGAACCGGGGCGCCGAGTCGACATTGTTCAAGTCGAGGATGTACAGGCCCTTTCTACTCGCGAGGCAGACGTCTCGGCTCGACGGCGAGATGGACAGGCTGCCAACGGGCTGGTTGACGGTGATTGTCGCGCCCTCCTGGAACGGGTCGGCCGGGGAGGAGGAGCGGCGCTCGACCTCGGGCGGGGCGAGCGACGCCACGCTGGCGCCGAGCCCGAGGATCGAGCCGCCGGCCGCGGAAAAGGTCGTCGACGGGCCGCGCGCGCGCACTACCTTCGCCGAGACGAGCGGCGATAACCCCCGCGGCGAGGTGACGCTTGACCGGCGCGAGGCGGGCCCCGACGGCGGGAGGGGCACGCGCGACGGCGACGGCGAGTGCATTGTGCTTGCTTGCTCGGCGCCAGCGGTAGTGCGTGTCCTTGTGCGATGGGTGCGATGTGATGGGTGGTGATTGCGATTGCGATGGCGTTCAAGTCGTCGTCGGACTTGGCCAATTCCAGTGACGTCGATTCCAAGTCGGCATCATTTGCACCCACCGCTGGCCGTTGTCCTTGTTCGTCGCACCGACCGCGGCGCACCTTTTCGCGCGATCAACAAACAACAACCTGCTCCTGCCATTGTCCACTCTCGCCGCCCACACCCCACTCTCGATGGCCTTCTCACTCCCGGCACCCCTCCCGGCGCCGATTGCGCGCTCGCGCCTCAAGTCCAACCTCGGGGCCTTGGCGCTCTTTGCGTTCCTGCGCGCAATCTTCACGCCGTACATCTCGCTCCGCGCAGTGCTCGTCGCCCTCGTCGACAAGGTGCTCGCGCTTGCGTCGCTCCAGCGCCGTGGCAGCGCCATGGTGTGGTGGATTGGTGAGTCGGGCGGAGCAGCGGGTGAAGGGAGCGTAGCGAGATGCATGTTGCCCCGCTGCTCGCTGCTTCTCGCGCAACTCGAGGCCGCCCCGCTAACCGCTCCCCAGAAACCCTCGTCACCCTCTCGCTCCTGTACAACATCGCCGAGGCCGCCTACTGGGTGCAGCAGCCGCCCGTCCCTCCCCCCGCGCCCAAGGGCATGGCGTTTGTGCCGATTTCCAAGTCGTCGCCGTTGGTGAGTGCCCCAGGCCGTCAACCCCAGACACCCACTTACGCACAGACACGAAGCTACCCCGAGCCAGCGGCTACGCCAGTGCGCTCCAGCGCGGCGCAGAGCCCGCTCGCGCAGTCCATCTACCGCGCGTCCCCGAACCGTCCGGGCGCAGTCGGCAGCCCGGCAGTCGGAACCCCAGAGCGCCAGTCGCCGCTGTCGTCGTCGACGGCGCGCATCCTCAACCTCGCGCAGCCGGCGCCGTCGGCCACGGGCCTCTTCTACGACGACACGTCGAGCGCGAGCCCCTCCAAGGTGGCGCGCGGCGGCCTCGGCGCCAGCACGTCGTCGGTCACCGCTGCCCCCGCCACGACGTCGACCACCAGCCGCTCCGACTTTGTCGTCGTCGAGCGCGACGAGAAGGAGTGGGTCGATAACGTGTGGAAGGGCGTGCGCGGCAAGGGCAGGCACATTGGGCTGTAGGTAGATACGGCGTATAGAGTCAGTAGAGTGATGCGAGGTGTGTCGCGTCGCGAGAAGCGAGGCGAGCGGTCCGAGTCATGTGCGTGGGCGGGTGTGTCAAGTCACGCGAGTGCGTCGGGTCATGCGCGTCATGCAAGTCTATGGGGGTACTACTTATCCTGGTCCATGCTGTCGTCGGCAGCGGCGTCGACCTCGTCCTCGTCCACATCCTCCTCGTCATCATCATCGTCCTCATCGCTGCTCTCGGTGGTATCACTCTCGTCCTCCCCCTCGCTCCCCTCCTCGTCGTCCTCCTCCTCCTCATCCCCAGCCTGAGCCGCAGCCTCCCAAACAGCACCGTCTCGCTCCACGACCGGCCCGAGCCCGGCCCCAGGGGTACCCTGCACGTCGAACACGCCCAGCCCAACGTCCATGGCTACGTGCTCCCCGTCGGCACGTTCAATGTCCACGCTGGACGGGTCCGCCGCGGCGCGCGCGAGGAGCTCGGCGTTGGACGAGGCGAGGAGGGGGAGGAAGGCGCGTGCGCGGGCTAGCACTGCGCATCGTTAGAGGCCACGGAGGTTTCGTTCTCCGAGCTTACCGTCCGACTCGGGCATCGCGTGCGGCCTGCTCGGCGGGAGGGGGAACGCGGGTGCGCCGCCGTCGGCGTCGGTGCCCGGCTGCGCGAGCGACGAGAAGAGCGAGCCTGGGGTTAGTGATGTCGACGCGCGCACCCACCCAGCCGCGCCTCGCGCGATTCTGGCGTCTCGACGTCGAGCTTTTCTCTTGGTGGCATGTTGGTTGTGGGTGGTGGATGGGGGCCAAACACAAAATTGCATGACGTCGTGTTTTGGCGGCGGGCGTGGGCAGTGTGGTGGTGGCGCTGGGCGCGTCGCTGAACATGGCATCCATTGCTGCACCAGCTGCACCCCTCCTCAAGCAAAGTCCACTTCATGCATAGCGTATTATGCTCTAAACATCTAGTCTGCCCCCTCCCCCCGTGGCTCCATTCAGAGATCCACCCTAGAAGTACAGTATGGCGGGGCATGACTGCGGCCACTGCCCGCGCGTGCTCTCAACCCCTCACTGCGACTTCTTGTTCTTGTTCTGCGGGATCGGCTTGCCAGCCGCGTCGACCAGGCCCTTGGCCTGCATGTTCTTGAGCGACGCGATCAGGGGGTCGAGCGCGGGGACGGGCTCGCGGTGCGAGTCAAACGTCTTGTCGGCCCACGTAAAGTACTGGCCGTAGTTGCAGGTGAAGTAGATGTGGTGGAGCGTGTGGTGCGCAGGCGAGTTGATAAACTTCTCAGCCCAGCCGCCCGAGATCATGTCACCGTCGTGGATGAAGATGGTCCAGAACTGGACAAACGCAAACATGCCGAGGTAGAGCAGGCGGTGCATGGGGAAGACGAAGACGAAGATGCTGAAGGGCGTTAGCAGTGAAACAAAGGATCGACGGCTGGTGGCCTGTCACGGTGTGGCGCTGCCAACAAAAGCCAGCCACACGCTACTCACTGGTAGGGGAGCGACTGGGCATAGCCGTCGAGCGGGTGGAAGGCAAGCGCGGCGTAGGGCGTGGGCACAATCCACTTGTGGTGAGGCTTGTGGATGTACTTGTAGATTGACGGGTGGTGCTCGATGCGGTGGATCCAGTAGATCAAGAAGTCGGTCACGACGAGGAACAAGACAGCCGAGAAGACAAAGTAGGCCCAGCCATAGTCGTCAACGTTCTCGTACAGCGTCGACTTGCCGCGGACCTCTCCGAGGAACCAGGGGACGGTGAGGACGCCAATGGTCGGCGCGGCGACGAGCGAGCTGATAATCTCCTGGCGGATCTGGTTCTTGAGGAAGCGGGGGTGGTGCTCGAGCCGCCGGTCATACAGGAAAAAGTAGGACAGCGAGCAGAAGATGAAGTAGACGATCAACGCGCCGACAACGGCAATGACCCAGAGGGACGCGCACTGGCGGTAGATGTTGTCGCGGGCGAGGCGCGACGCCGTGGCGAGCGACTCGCCGGCAATCGTCGTGCCGTTAGCGGCGGCCGACGCGAGCTGGCCAGGCTTGGGGAGGAGGTACGCGTACGCCGCGTCGAAGACGTACTCGTCGCCGTAGTGGAGGACGAGATCCATTGTGCGGGGGCGGTGAGAGGTGCGGAATGGACGGCGAGTTTTGTCGGGAGCGAGGTGGACGCGACGGTGGGCTAGGAAGAAGCACTAGTGTGCCGTGCTCGGATCAGCTGATAAAGTCGAGTGTGCTCGGCGGGGCACGGCGCGCTCGGGCGATTGCGCTTGACACGGTGTGGTGGGACGATGTGAGCGCGCGCGGCGGGGCGGGGCGGGGTGTTGTTGTGGTCGCGCCGGCAGCAGGCAGCAGTGGGACGATGTGTGCGTGGGCAGCGGGATGGCCTGGGTTGCTGGCTGGTGTGGCGGTGGCTTTGACGGCCGTGCACGAGTAGTAGGTGGAGAGAGTAAAGCAATGCGAAGCGAGAGAAAGCGAGAGAGCGCGGTGTGTGTTCGTTGACGTCGTCGAGGAGCAGGCAGCGAGCGGCAGGTGACCGAGGCGCGCTGGGTGCGGGCAGGTGTGGTGGTGCACTTGGCAGGTAGGTGGTGCAGGTGCGGCCAAATTTCCAAAACCACACACAGTGTCACGGCCGAGGCCGACTCGGCAAACCCGCAATACAATACAATTTGCTGCTAATGGACCTGGCGTGGATTACAAAAGTCCTAGCCGCCGCCTCTGCGTCGCCAAACAAAACATCAGGGGGCACGCGAAAAGTGGTACGATCGTCGCTGGGTGGCTTCGGCCGGTGGCCGCCGGCGGAGCGGCAAGTGCGCGAAGGCCAGCATGGGCGGGGGTATTCTCGCGTGGTGGAGGACGCACGTGGGTTTGATCCCGCATCGAGCATTGCTCCCGCTCGCGTCGAGCGTCACTTGCCGCAGCCGCACCGAGTGAGTGACGCCAACGACATCTGCAGCTGTTATCGACGAGATTGTCCTCGACAAGACCTCGACGCCTCGACCTCTGCCCAGCCAGGCTCGATTAGCGACCCCACCCACCTCGCTCACACACCGCACACGCGCGTACCAAGCCGCTGCGGCCGCTCCACGACAGCGCCCGGCGAAAGGAAACAGAGCGAGCAGCCCAGCTCCTCGTATCCCGTCTCCTCCCCACCTCAACCTCGACCTCCACCCCCTCCCCTTTTCACCTCTCACGATGGGCTTTGGACACGTCCTCCTCATCGGCTTCATCATGGGCGCGATTGGCGTCGCGGTATGGTTTGCGACTCCCCGCGGCAAGAACCAGACGTAAGTGCACGTGTGAGAGAGGGGGAGGCGGAGCCGGGTGGAGGGGTGGGTGGTGGCATACATTCTTGATCGCGCAGCGATCATAGGGGTGGGTGGGCGGGCGACATCTTGCTCGCGCCAGCAGGGCGGGTGGGTGGGCCACCTTCCTTGCAAGCTTGCTCGAGGGCGGGTGGGTGGGCGATGTCTTCCTCGTCTTCCTCGTGCAGCGACTGGATGGGAGTGACTGAGAGGGAAGGGGCCTGCATACCGGTGAGGGACGGCGCGGCATTGTCTTCCCCGCCCGGTTGCCAGCTGGCGACGAAGTCTCACTGCTGTCCGTCGATCTGCCGCCGCCGAACGACCTTCCCTCCACAATGACCGAATGGATTCCCTGCTCGACCCGCTCAATCACACTAACATCCCCAGCCTGATCCGCTCCAGCGTGTCCCTCACGCTCGCCTGCCTCTGGCTCATGTGGGGCATCACGTACACGGCGCAGCTCAACCCTCTGATCCGTGAGTATGGGTGTGTGGCTGCGGTGGGCGGGTCGGAGATGGCACACCGGGGTGGTGCTGGGGCACTGTGATGTGCCGATGGACTTGCAAGATGGTCCTGGACACAAGCTCTCCCAGGCGTTCGGCGGTGGGAGTTCCAGCGCCCAGCGCGCTACCGGCGGTCCCAGCCGCTGTATCACGAGCTTCCACCTTCTCCTCGGACTGGCTTGGCCTTTCCCTTGCTCACCTCCTCCTACCCCCCCCCCCCTACCCCCGCCGTCCTCGCCCCCACTGACACCTCCAGAACCAAAGCGCGCCGACCTGCGTCCGAATGTTGGGCATTAATAGACACATGTATGATATGAACGGTTCGCGGTTGGTCGCAGCAGGCAGCGTGGGCGCCGAGTTGGTCGGCCGTCCGCGTCAGTGGCTGAGTACGCACGGCTAGTCATGTGCGTGCGCGATGTGCGATGCGTTGCGTGCGCGTGTGCGCTGTGTGCTGTGAGACATTTCAAACAGGAGTGCGCCGGTGTACGTTACAGTATGAGGCTGAAGAGTATGACATCTACTGTTAGGGCGTCACCGCGTCATCATGGCTGGCGTGTGAGCTGTCCCACGCGTCTGCGCACCTTGCGAGCGCGTTTGTCGCGTGACGGGTACGGTAGGCCTTGTGCAATCGATGTCTGGCCCGCCCCAAGCCAGCCAGCCAGCCAGCCAGCCCTCATTGTTCCCAGTCTAGCCTCTGTGCTCACTACGCTATGCGTGTTCTGGCTTGACCCGCCACAGTTCCCTAGAATATCTAGAATAAGTGCCACTGGGAGCGGAGTGACTTGTCACGTGCAGGTGTTCACTGGCTGGCCATTTCATTCCCGGCTAGGCTATGCGGGCGATCCGACTGGCTGGCTGGCTGGCTGGCTGGGTGCCGCATCTAGCCCACTACGTCAGTAATGTTCTCCTCTCTCCGCGCGCGACTCCCCTCCCTCTTCCGGCACTTACACCACCTCGCTCATCCCCCCCGCCCTCGCCCTCCGCCCATCACAACCAGCCCATTCCGAACAAAGCATCGTCACTCTCCTCTTCATCACCACTCGCATCCATCCCAGTGTATAGGTGTCGTGTCTTGTGACTAGCAGTATCAACATCCTACTACTCTACACCACTCTCCACCCACCACCCAACAATGTCCACTACCACCTCGCTCCTCCACACGGCGCTGCAGAACCTGCACGTCGCCCAGCAGGTCGCGCACCCGAGCCACACGCCGCGCCCGCCCAGCTCGGTCGGATCGTCGCGCCGCGGCGGCCGCTCCGCCTCGGACGAAGAAGACGACGACAACGAGTATGTCGCCGTAGGACGCGGTACCGCGCCCGGCACGCCCATCCCGGGCAAGGGTATGGTCCTCGGGCAGCGCATCAAGAAGGTCGGCAGCAAGGATCCAGTGAGTCAGCTCGGCGAGTGGGCAGCCAAGACAGGAGTGTGCATAGGCGCGGCGACGCCCAGACGCCGGGGGGTGATGGCGACGACGGTAGCGGCGGCGAGCACCCCGTGACCCTCGCCACCGACGCCATTGTCTCCGCCCTCCACCCCTCCACCGGCCTACCCTCCACCCTTGCATACAACCCCCCTAACACCCCCAGCTCCGCCTACTCCCCACGCACCTTGCGGTGCGCATCTTCCTGCAGCTCGACATCCGCAGCCTCGCGCGCTGCGACAGGGTATGCAAGCGCTGGCAAAAGTCGAGCACGCTCAACTACGGTGAGTGGCGCAGGCCGCGATAAGAGTGTGGCAACGGCGCCAACGGCCGCAATCGGTTCCGCGGCCTCGTGTGCCTTCACACGCCGAATCGATGCTGACCGAGCCGCCAGTCTGGTTCCTTCAGAACCGCGCCCTCGTTCTCCCGACACTATCGGGCGCTGCGACAGGCAAGACGCGCAAGCTCGACGACGGCACCGAGTTCTTCGACCCGTACGACAAGACGCCGCGCCTCTCGAGCCTCCCGGCCGTGCCCGTACCGAGCTCGACACAGCCGCAGTGGTCCAAGGCAGAGAGTAAGCGCGCGTGGAAATCAGTGTTCCACAGCACGCTTGCGCGCTCCGACCCGAATAAGGACGACACGGACCCGCTCCGCGTAGACATATACTCGCTCCATTCGAGCGGCTACAATACGCCGTCCAACCGCCACTCGCACGCCGGCATGGGCTCGGGAAATGCCTCGCGCTGGGCAGATACTGGAAACCAGGGCAGCCTGACCCCCACGGAGCGCAAGCTTGCCGCAAGGGAGGGATACAAGGCGCTCGGTGGTCGCAAGGCGCGCAGCAAGCGCAAGATGGGTGGAGAGATGGGCATGCGGGATAAGACGGGTGTTGTGGATGACGGGCGGTTTGACGCGCCGTGGTAGCGTGTAGGAACGCGCCTGCCGCGCAGCGGCAGGCGTGGTACGCCGCGACGACCTGCCAATGCCTCTTGCCTTGCTCCATCTAACAACATCAAGAACCCCATGCCAACATCCATCGTGCCCGCTCGATGCCCGTCACTATCCATAACTCCACGACCACACAACATCCCACACGCACACCGTCCCAAAGCCATAGCCACAGAAGCACAAACTCATAGCACATGGCAGACAATGACCTGAATGAATCGAAGTGGGATTGAGGGGTTGGTGGTGGGGTTCGGTCGGGGGTGTGCCACAGACAACTCATTCGCCTCGTCCGTCGCGTCGTCGTCTCCTCCATACCCCCATCCGCATCTGACTGTCTCGACACCTGTCTCGTCCTTTCGCAAGCCTCTGCAAATCCACACCCCGCCTTGCTGCGTCGCGACCGCCTCGACGGCCTCCGCTCCCCAGCTCCTCGTGTCCTTACTACCCCTGCCCCGCCCTCGCACCTCGCTGCGCTCGGTGCTCGCTCGCCGCCGCTAGTATACACGCTCTGCCATATGCTCATCTACAGGTCCATACTACGGGCAGCAGACGCCAGTCCGCAGCCGTGCGCTCCAGCGTGACGGAGAGACCACGACAGGACGCCGATTAGAGGTTGAGCTTGGTGCGGCGCCAGTGGCGGCGCTTGGCGTTGTACTGAATCTTGGCTGCGGGGGGTTAGCGAGTGGTCCGGCGCAGAGGAGCGCGAGCGCGAGGACGAGCAGAGGGGCGTGGAAGGTTCTGGGTGGGTGCAGGACGGCAAGGCGAGGCAGAGTCGAACGCAAAGGTGCGCGAGTGTCCGCCCGACTGGCCCTCCTCTACCCAAGTGCCAGTCCCAGTCCAACCGCCGCCTCCCTCGCGCTGCGCGCTCGTGAGGCTCGACTCACTGTCAGTCTTGAGGCGGAACCACTGGGGGATGGGGCGGTTCTGGCGGGCCTTCTTGGCAAGCTTCTGCTTGATGATGAAAGTCTTCTGCGAAGGCTGGGCGGGGGGTTAGTATGGTTGTGTTGGGGTTTGTGCTGCGCGGCGGGCGGGCGGTACGGCGACGGCATGACGGTAGGAGAGACAGCAGGACAGTGGCGAGCGGTGGGCTTGACGAGAGTCGAGGTAGAGCTTCGACGTCGTTCATGTCGCGGATCACACGACGCTGTTCGACGCCGAGTTTCGCTGGTGCACAGTTTCGATTCCAAGGTTGTTCTCCAGCACAGCGACGCAGAGGAACGCACGACGCCGGTGCTGCCGTCGTCACCAACACCATGGACGTCGTGTCGAGCGCTCGCCTTCTCCAGCTGTTCTCCGTCGAAAACTTCCACCACCACCGTCTCCCAACTTTCTCCCTGCCGTATTTCGAGCCGTGGCAAGTCGAGGCCAAGTCGTCCGTCCTGTCCCTGCTGTGTCGTCCTCGTCCGTGCCGTTGCCGTCGCCGTTACGCTGCCGCCGCGCGCAAATCTACTAACCATTGCGGTCGATTTTTTGGTTGTCGGATGGAGAACGCTGTCGACGGCAGATGATCGTGCTTGATGGCAGCAGCGGCGGCGACGCAGGGCAGTGGGCGAGGGAGTGGGTGAGCGTGCGAGGGAGGCTGCCAGGCTGCAGCGACGGTACCAGAGTCGGAACGGGAGCAAATCGTCTCAAAAGAAATTTGGCCAGGTGCCACGACTTTGTAACCCCGGGATAATCCCGCCAGCATGTCACTTTCCCACGGTTGAGCAACCCTCAACCACACCCTTGTGGCACTTGCCCAGGCACCAAGCCACGGCGCGTGGCAGATTCATGCACAACCCCGCGCAAACAAACCTCTTCCGCCCCAGACTGCGCAACCTGCCTGCTCCACAATCGTCATGACATTGAGCATATACAACACCTTCTAGCTCACGAAAATTCCCTCGGAACTATTCTCCGATACGACACAAATAACTTAAAAGAAAAATCCAAAAAATGCCCAATCTAACCGAGGCACACTACTGCGCAACTCGGATTCGTTCGTTAAGTCACTCACGGCGGCGATGATGACGCGATCGGCGTCACATCGCCCCACGACACTGCTCTACATCGCAGCAGGTCGTTCTCGGGCGCCGCGATACCCGAGTCAAGTGCCGGACGGTCGGCTTCCGGCCTCCGACCGGCGTGATGGGCCCTCCTCTCACACACCCACAGACAAGTGTTCCCTTACGCAGTGACCATACTGGCCAGTCTGCTGACTCGTCTGTGGACCGCGAGTCATTGATCATACCCGTGGGGTACGTTGGAGATGGCACCGCCTGATGCAGGGTTGCTTGATGAGCGCGCGCTCTGCACCTCGGTGGGCAGGCGAGTCGCCGCCTCGACGGCGGCGCGGACCTCGCGAGCCATCATGTCGATTCCTTCCCACATGATGCCGTAGGCTTCGAGGCCGGCCAGGATAATTTTTACGTTGGTGAGGAGGGCCTCGACTTCCTCGCTGCGGGCTTCAGAGTACTCGCCAAAGGTGTTTTCGGCTTGCACGGCGAGCACAAGCAGGAGGAAGGAGTAGGCGCCAGAGACGAGGCCGCAGGCGCAGAAAGGAATCCACTTGGGCGTTCCATCCAACGCAAGGGCAGCACTCCGGTGGACAATTTCCAAACGCACAATGGCGTTTGCCGCAGTTGCGCAGCGAGCAAGACTGATACCAGGAGGGAAGGTCTCGACGAGTTCGGCAGCCTTGACGTCCTCGGTGGGGACAAACTCGTCGTTCTCGTCGATCCCCCAAGTGCGGTGTTTGACTGGAGCGGAGGGGGCAGGAACGGTCGCAGCACGGCTGCTCGCGCCACTGCTGTAGTTTGTCATGTCGAGGGTTGGTGACACTGACAGCTGCGGCGCCACCGAAGGCGGTGGCACCTGGTAAGCCTCGATTACCGGTGGGATTTGGATCGCAGGGACGTGGCGGGGCTCGTCAAGCGGAGGGATGAACAACTCGGCGGCGCCGTTGGGCTTCGCGAACCAGGGAGGCGGGAGATACTCGGGGTATGTCTCTGGGTGCCACATGTCCTGGGTGATGCCACTTTGGGGGTGCTGTTGCTGATGTTGCCACTGGGCGTACTCGGGGTGGACCACCGTCGTCTGCGGTGGCGACGTGAAGGTGTTGGTCTGCTGGTACTCGGGTCCGGAGGTGTACGACTGGGGCTCGTACGTCGTTTGGCCGCCAAAGGACTGAGACATGTACGCGTCGGGTGACAGAGGAGCGGTCGGTAGTGAGCCGCTGTACTGCTGCTGAGGCGGGGAGGCGAACTGCTGCTGCTGGGATGCGTACACGGGCTGTTGTGGCGGGGCACTGTATTGGAGTTGGCCCGATGACAGATGCTGCTGATGAGGCTCGGGCGCAATCTGGTAGCTGTTGAAGGTGTGGGGTGCCGAGTCTGTGCTGTACGAGTGATGCGGTGGTTGGGCCGCCATCTGCTGTTGCTGTTGCTGTTGCTGCTGGTGCTGCTGAGCGCGAACTGGGTTGTTGAAGTTGGCCATCATCTGGTCAACACGGAGTACGGCTTCCTGGTAGTACGCGGACCCGAACGCCATCATGGGGGATTGCGAGGCCGCTCCCTGTTGGTGCGCCACCGGCTGAGGGGCATGGTGCTGCTGGTTCTGGTAACCACTGGCGTAGTTGTACCCCTGGGCCGAGGGCTGCTGGAGTTGCGGGTGGTACTCGGTAGGTTGCGTCGTACCATAGTCGTCAAAGGACACGGCACTGTCGCCACTGTCCTTGCGGTGGATTGACGATCCAGCCTCAGAGCTATCATCAATATCCGTGGCCCCCGAAGCGGGGAAACCACATATACGCTTCGAGTAAAGCGAGACCTCGGGGAAGGCCTGGTGGCGGTGAATGTGGATATGGGTGACGGCGAGTCCAAAGCGGGTGCCAATCTGCTGGTTCTTGACCACTTCCTCTTCACCACCGGGGACCTGCTCGACAATGCTCATCCTCTCGGTCTGCTTCATGAGCTCCATGATTTCCTTGTCGAACTGAATCATCTGGCGGCGCTTGTCTGCGGCCTGCTGAGCCGAAAGGGCGTCGGCGGGCAGGGTCCCCCACGTATGCGTGGCGGGCTCGGTCTGGCTTGGCGCATAAATAAGTTCGTTGACAATTGCACACACTCGCGAGCATTGGCGAATGCAGTTGACCCAGGTCGACCACGTCCGATCTTTATCCGAACAGATGGGAAAGTCGACACGAACGCGCTTGTCATCGGGGCCAACTGGCGGGGGAAGGCCTGACACGAGTGCAATTGTGAGCTGGTAGACGTAGAGAATCCACCACGTGCGGCGCATCGCGTCCTTGTGCCAGTCGATACCTTCGAGCGCGAAGCCTGTGCCGTCGCGGTCCATATCGTGAATGCCCATGTCCATGGCTACTTGGACAGCCTGCGAGGCACGCCTCATGGCCGCTGTGGCGTCGTTGGTGCTGCCCCATTCCCACACTGCAAGAATGCAGAGCGCCTGCACGACCTCGAGCGATTGGCCGCGAGCAAGGGTGCGCTCCACCGCCTCAGCGGCTTGCTTGCCGAGCTGGGCTGATGCAGCCGACCGGAGGCGTTTCGAGCGAGCAGATCTGGGGTTAGGGTCGAGTTGATGGGGAATGAGGGTAAGGACCGTCTGCGTTGCCAACAGGAACGGGGATTCGTGCAGCAACTCGGGCAACACATCAACGAGATAGTGGCGTGGCGGCATTACCGAAAGGTAAGGGTGAACCTCGTTGTAATAGCATTTCATGCTGGCTGCGTCAGTGGCATGCGCTAGTGTGGGAGATGACGCCGCGGTGTCGTCATGATGCTTACACTTCTTCGCGCGACGCGAATGACCGGACAATGTTTGTCGGGTCGTCACCGTCCTGGGGCTCTGCATGATGCAGGTCAAAGTGAGGCACTGCGAGCAGGCCATCGAGCTTTTTGAGAAACTCTTGGAGCGCCGAGGGAGCTGCACCTGGAGAGAGGAGACGAGTCAGCGCCGAATACCGGCAGTAGTGATCCAGTGACCCGGGTCGGAGCGTGAGCCAAGAGAATGGGTGAACCAGACCATTGGGAATAGATCCGAAACAGTGTCGCACTACCGTGCGAGGTCACACTTACCTGTACGTTTCTTGCGGGCCCCACCCCGTTTCGACTTGATGTAGATGCATTCTAGGTTCTTGCGACCGCACTGTCTTGGTGTGAGCATTGGGGGCTGGATGACGCACCCTAGGCGTGCCGCCCGTCACGCATGACTTTTGTGCTCACCTGGCCGCAGATGGGCTTTGTCCCATCGCACTTTGCCTTCTTCTGCCTGCAGCTCAAGCATGCAGCCTTGACTGGGCCGGCTGCGCCATCCTTGTCGGTCAGGGTGTCTTTGAATGCGACATCGTGATGTTGTTGTTGCTGCTGGTGTTGGGCGTGTGCGTGACCTGGGTCATTGTTCCACTTTGCAGAGGGGTGGTGGTGGTTGTCGGTGGAGCCGTCGTCGTCAAACTGCTCGGATTTGACATTGGATGAGCGGTTTTGGTGGCTGTTGCTCATTTTGGCTACTGGCGCGCCGTGTCGAGTGGTTCGGCCGACGCGCGCAGCTTTTCTTCTTTGCACGGATTGGGATTGTGGGTGAAGGGATGACGCGTAATGTTGTTGTTGTTGTTGTTGTTGTTGATGTTGTTGATGCAAGAGGAGAGAGTTGTTTGGTGGAGGGGCAAGAAGTGGAGGGATGCGGCCGAGTGGAGCGGCTGCTGGGTGAATGTTGAAGTGTGGTGGTGGTGGTGGTGGTAGTGGTTGCTGAGAATAGAGATGGTGGTGTTGGTGGTGCTGGTCTATGTGGTGTGGCTGACTCCAACGACCACCGCTACCGCCGTCTCCGCCGTTGCTACTACCCATACGCCCCGTTTGGTTGATGGCGCTCATGGCGTCTTGCATCAGCGGGGCTGGCGAGCTGCTGGATCTGGCTGGCTGCAGACGACGTGCTGCGGATTCTGGACGGCTAGACGGCTAGACGGCTGTGGACGGATGGAGTGGGTCGGTTGGTGGGTTGTGCCTCCTTGCTGGCTTCCAACGGAACTTTAAGGTCGAGAGCGACGCGCCGTGGTGGGCAAGGTGATGCTGGGCGTCCGTCGAGTGGCGCAAGTGGCGGCGGCAAGAGGGAGGGGAGGCAACTCTTGGTGGCTCCAGGTGGCTGCGGCTGGCTTGCGACGACCGGTGAGGCGTTCGTGTCCAGCGAGGCAACAAGTTCAAGGTGGCCAGAGGTGGTAGTCGGATACCGACCGAGGCGACAAACCCAATACAGGGGCAAGTTCAGGCCAAACCTTCGGTCAAATTACTGGAAATCTTTGTTGAAATCCCAGTAAACGCTAAATGCCGTAACGGAGGGGCCAGGGGTTGGCGCTGACGACTGTTGGCTGACTTTTGACAAACGCGAGGACCGGCCGATGCGTAGGCAGAGATGCCGAGGACAACAACCGCGAACCACTGGGACAAGGGAGAGAGAGGGGGGGGGGGGGAAGAGATAGAGAGCACTACTGTCCCCAAGCGCTGGTGTACGAGTTGTCGCCAGTAATATGGGTGGCGGCGGGGTCGTGCTCGTGTGGTGTCGACGTCGAGATGGCAACAGTCGCGGCGGCGACCTTTTGGGGAGGGACGCGAGTACGCGACGTGGTGCAATACAAGTATGGCGGCTGTGCAAGGGGGGCCAAGTACAGCAACGGTGCTATGTACACCGCTCGAGAGACAAAGAATAGAAAGAACAAGAGAGATGTGGGGGGGGACCGTCGGTCTCGCAGCAGCTGGCACCGGTGATAATAAGAAATGCCTGGTGGTCGGCCGGGCGGCGGGCCGCTGCGCTGCATGTCCCAAAACAGACCTCTAACGAGATGCGCTAGATCAGTGCCTCTTCCTCTGAGCTCAAGCTATGCGGCCGGTGCAGGTGCAGGAGAGTTGCAGGAGCTCTGCAGGAGAGCAGCAGGTGCAGTGCAGCAGCTGCAGCAGCAGCAGGTGTCCAAGATGGCCCGTCTTTCGGGCATAACACATGAGCAGATGCATCAGCTATCAAGGATATTGCAACTATACGCCACTCTCAGGGCTGGGTCATGCAGGGGACGAGGGGCAAGTCTGACCCTGTCCCACTGTTCTATCTCGCGGGGCTGTTTCGCGGGGCAGAGGGTGCCCAGGCAGCCCAGCAGCCGACGGGTGCAGATGCTGACTGTAAGAGTACCTTCAGCGACCGACGCGAGGGCCGAGGTAGGCGACAGGGACTGCTGACGTGAGGGCCCAGGTGATGGTGGCCACCCCCCTTGCCTAGTGTACGGCATTCAAAGGGTGCATCTCGCAGCGATAGGGGAAACCCGCCCGCTGGACGCAGGGTCGGTCAACTGGACGAGGCGGCCGCCCTGTTCCTGGGCGGTGTCGCATTGCGCGGGGGTGCGGGCGACGGGCGCGACGGGCGACGGCGGGCGCGACGGGCGACGATGGCGGCGGCGGCGGCGGTCGGTCGGGGCAGGCAGCCAGGCGCTTGCTGCACCCAGGTGCTCGCTCCTGTTGCTGCGTCGCTGTCTGGGGTGATTGTTGTGCACGTTTACACCTCCGCCTCCAGCCAGCCAGCCCCGCCGCAGCTGCCCACATCCGAGGTTGCGGAGTCACGCACATGTATCATCTGTGGGAACACGCGTGTGTACACTCGTGTGCGCCGCCTCTCCGCCGCACTGCACCACACTACTACTCCCGGACCGAGTCCGCGCCGTGCGCCGAGACAAGGCCCGATCGGAGTTGAGCTTGTTATTTGTAGACACACCAATTACAGCAGCAGCAGCAGCAGCAGCAGCGAGCGAGATCGCGACAGCACCTCGCAAAACTCGCAACGCTCGTAGCGGGCGCTTGCACGCGCACAGACGGAGATGTGCGAACTGACAGCATGATGTTGCTGCCCCCGCCCCGCCGCCATGCGCCTCCGCGTGCCCTGCCCACCGTGCACGCATAAACGCAGCACCCGGTGCACTCGGACCCCCCTCCGGACGGTGCTGGCGCTGGCGCTGGCGCTGGCTCTGGCTCTGGCGCTTGAGCTTGCTCGCTCGTGCGCTAGTGTGGACTGAGAGGTCACGCCCCCGCCCCGCGACGCCGATAGAGATTTTTGCACATGGCCCGCGAAGCGAGTATAACCGAGGCTTCGAGGCAAAGCACGCATGCGCGCGTTTGCAACTTTCTGTTGTCTGATAAAGAGCTGTCCAATCGCCGGCGACCGAGGTGGGGTGGGGTAGTTGCAGGGTGAAAGAAGTGAGGGGTGAGGGGCATGAGGGTCTTCAGGTGTAGCCTCGTCCGAGCGTCACGGGCTGGCAGGGATCGAAGCGCCCGGAGGTTTGAATCGCCCATCGCCCGATGACTGACTGACTGCGTGGGCCGTCAGCCGTCAGCCTGGGAGCCAGCCAGCCTGCCAGCCAGCCAGCCAGCGCTTGCACGTCGCGCTGGGCTGCAGGGTTCAGAGCCAGAGCCGCATTCGGTGGAGTTAGAGCGGGAGTCTCCTGCCGCAAGCCGCCGGGAGGGGATTAGAGCGGAGATTAGTCCCATTGAACCCGCCGGTACCGCACCGGAGGAATCCTACACGGGTCGGGCTGAAGCAAAGCAGCAGCAGAGGGCTTAGAGGCGCAGAGCCAGCCCACCGGGTGTTCACGCCTGTCAGATGTGATGACGACGGATCGCAGCAGCGAGCCAAGTTTCGTTCGCCGTAGCGTCGTACGCCAGCCAAGCAGAGGCGGGCCGGGGTGCCCGACGATGAATTGACTAGACCACGCAAGGCTAGTCACCACCATGCCTGAGCCACGCACGGCACGTCACGTACGCTGATCTTGTGATCGATCGAGCGCTAGCTTGGGTGGGTGGGGGAGGGGAGGGGAGGGGAGGGGAGTGGAGGGGTGGGTGGGTGGGGTGGGGCCGGCGGGGTGGGGTCGGTCGGTCGGTCGGTGGGTCGGTGTGGCGAGGCTGTCATCGGACTATGGCGACCACGCACGCGTGTACGCACGGCGGCGGCGTCGGTGCGCCCGCCCGGCCCAAAGTCGCTCCGAGACTCGCAGTACATGTGTCCATGAGGGCAGGGAGGGCGCGCCGCAAGCAAGCCCCCAAGGACCGTCCACGACGTCGTCCAACTCGCCCGCCCGCCCGCGGGCGCCCGGCGCACGCGCGCAGCAAACCCGCACGCAAGTCCGAATCCGAAGAGCGCTGGACCGAAGCCCGCCCGCTCGCTCGCCCCCGCCCGCCTGCCTGCTCGCCGCGCATCCTCCGCTCTCTCTACGCACTGCTGCACCGCCTCGTCGCGGCGCCCGGACGCGCCCGCCGCCCCGCCACGCCCGCCCACAGCCCTGACCGAGGCGCCGGAGTGGCGCCGGATCGTTGAATCCCTGCGAATGCGCCCCCGCTCGAAAATAAATACAGTTCTTTCTCGCGCGTTTGTATTCTCGCTGGCGGATTTGTAGATACCACGCACGCTGTGGCGGGGGGTACGACAAATCGCGCACGCGGCGCGCAGCACCTGATCGTGGCCTCCTCCTACGAGCCCTGTTATCGTCCCCCTCCCCCCCACCTACCCTCGTCGAGGTGCCTCTCGTCTCGTTGGTCGCGCCACGCGACGACGCCACAAAGCCCCCAGCCACACAGGGAGAGGGGTAAGTAACCTCCTCGATTGGTGATTTGCATTTTGTCTCGGCCAAAGTCGCTCACTCGCGCAGGAAAGGCAAAGGCAAAGGCGCATCACGCAGGCGCATCAGGCGCCGCCGCCGACGAGACCACCACTGAACTTGGTTGCTAGAATGGTCATTGCCGTGCCTTGAAACCCAATGCTCTTTCACCCACGCCACACACACACACACAACTCGCAGCTCGAATCCCATTCCTTCCTCTTCCCCCACCCACTCTTGTGCTGAAACAAAATACCGCGGCTCGAATCTAGCCGCGGTTCTTACGTAGACCTATCATCATCTGTGCCGTCTCATGAATTCCCCGGTGTACCTCTCTATCAACTCAGCCGCGATTCATCGTGTTCCCCGCCCCTTTACGGTTGTCATCCGTAAACCTTGCCCAGTTCTCATCCTTTTGCCGCTTTTTCTCAGCAGCCTCCTCGGCTGCTGCGCTCCCGTCATTCTCAGCTTCGAGCTCCAAGAGCTCGGATTCTGTGGGGGCATCGTATGAGGCTTGGCTAAGGGTTTGATTAGCAAATGCGTCGCACGCGAGCCGCGCAATGCTGCCGTCAGAGGACAATGTCCCGAGTACGAAACTTCGGGACCTGTGGCGATCACGCAAGCCATCGCAGCAACGCCCAGTTCTGGGTGGCGGTGCAGACGACAAAGTGGACGAGGAGCGTAAAAGCCTGTGGCGGCGGAAAAGCCGTAAACGTGCCACTGCCCGTAAATCGCGCTTCAAGTGCGAACTAGCCCTCCGGAACCAGTCCGGAAGCAAGCAGCGAGCAGCGGAAACAGCCATCCGAAGCCGGCTGTCACCTCTCCGAACCACGCCCCCCGACTCCAGCATTCCGCAACTCTTGCCCACCCAAACCACAAAAAACTCACCCTCCACCAGTGATAATATTGCCCCGTCGTTGCTCTTCAGCGAGGTACTCGTCAATCGTCATGGTCGGCAGGCGGTGGCTCGACCTGAACACTTCGGACTGGAGGCGCTGGCGGTCGCTCAGCGCCGTCGTGGACGGGAGGATCGTGAAGGGGCGGAGAACGCGGCCGCCGCCCGAGATGAGCTCTCGGGGCTTGACCGCACCGGCCAGCTTGCGGTCCAGGCGCCACTCTGCTGCGTCGTCCTCGGTCCGGCGGGCACGCGGGTCGTCCAGCGGGCCCTGCACCGGTTCGGGCGGCGCCTGCGCGAGGATCTCGAGCTCCATCGCGTTGTTGGCCAGCGTGGCGACGGCCTGTTCACGCAGCAGTCGGAGGATGAGCAGGCTCGCGTCGCGCAGCTCGGGCTCCTCGTCGTTCACGGACGTCGACGACTCGCGGGCAACGCCGGGAGCGGCAGGCAGCAGGGCGAGGATGAACTCGAGCGGCGTAGACGACGGGTCGGGGTGGCCGGGGAGCGCGTTCTGGCGAGTCAGCATTGGTACACAAACCCCTCGTACCCCACTCACTGAAATGTTCTCCTTGAGCTCCTTCTCGCGCCTGTACGCACGAATCTTGGCCTCGCGCCGCTTGGCGGGGTCAGCGGGGACGGCAGCACCGCTGCCGCTGCCGCTGCTCTCGGCCTCCTCGTCCGACCCGAGGACCTTGTAGCTCTGGAGGAGCTGCTGGAAGGCGTTGAGGGCCGTCTCGGAGCGGCGGAGCGCGTCCTTGCGCTGGTCGTAGCCGCCGAGGCCTCCTTTGGCCTCGGCCTGCCCCAGCACCCAGGGGACCGTCATGAACGCGAGCTCCTTGTCGCCGATCTCGTCGATGCTCTCGTTGTCGCTGAACACGTGCAGCGAGGTGAGCATCCGACTGATGAGGTACAGGTCGTCGATGGCATGGCTGAGGGTCGCTTGGGCACCCTCGTCCGACAGGCTGATGCTGTCGTTGAAGATGGGCACGAGGGACCGCAGCGTGCGCGCGTAGTATTGTGGTAGTGGGAGATTTGTCTCTTCGTTTGACATTGTGGTGGAGTTGTGTAGAGTGTGTGATTGCAAGCAGTGATGTTGTTGATTGTTGACAATGTCGTCTCTTGACGCGCGCGCAGAGTGCGCTGCTTGGGTGGTAGGACCTTCTGGTGCTGGGAGGAAGGAAAGCAATGACATCAATCGTTGGCTTATTCAGCCACCTGTTTAGTCACATGTAGTCACGTGGAACTTACCACGTGGCAATGGTTCAGGCACGCATCAGTCCTCGTCGAGGGGGATGTGGCAGCTGGCGGACAATGCAGCTCGTTGCATACAGAACAAACGACGAGCACAACAGCGACAGCGACTGCATTGTGAGCTGTGCTGACCGAGAACAATGGGATCAAGATCAGCTCCAATCGAGGACCGCCCACATGCCCCCACGCCCCATACGCTCAGGCCGCCCCGCACAAGCCTGCGCTGAAAGCGAGCCAGACGACACTACGGTTCCATGTCGGGGCGGCGTCGTTGGTGTCGCGATGCAGTCAGGCATTCAGGCCTCATACAGCTTGTGACGCGACGACCATTGATCGATCGATGCTAGACGTCAATGGTGGCAGCAAGTACACAACCCACACATGGCTCGCTCCGCGCCGCCCCTCCGCCCCCCTCGGCTTCCTTCGTCTCCAGCCAGCCCCGCTCCACACTCCCATCGATCCTCGAGCCGCCAGAATCAACGACGCCGAGCATGTCCCCCGCGCCGTCCACAGTAATGATCCAGGCCTCGACCTCGACCTTGGCCTCGGCTGGCGTCGCCACAGCCGCCCCAGGCCTTGCCCCAGAACCCCACCCAACACCATGCACCTGCCCCCTGCCGCCGCTCCCGCGCCTAACGTACACCTGCACACGGCGGCAGTACGACGAGTGGGACCGCGCGATGACAGGCTACCTGTTCTTCGTGGGCGCGCGCGGCATCCTCAGCGGGCGCAGGCGCGAGCCGTACCGCCGCGGGTCGAGCCGCACAGGGCACGCGGACCACGACGTCATCTACCCGCCCGACGAGGTGGCCGGTGACGCGATGCCGCGCCCCGACGCCCGCGTGCAGGACGCGCTGGTGTGGACGGCCGCCATGAGCGCCGAGTGGAAGTCGTGGGAGTGGCGCGAGAGCAAGGCCCGCGGCGTCATACTCGCCACTATTGATGTGCCGATCTGGAAGCAGGTCAAGGGGCTCTGGTGCGCAAGGGACATGTACACGCATATATGGGAGCAGTATGGTGGGGGGAGGGGGTAGGGGGGGGGGGGGGGTAGGGGGAGAGGGGCCCAAGTTGTGGGCGCGTAGATGACCTTCAGTCGATGTAACAACTTAATGCCATGAACGGCGCGAACCTGGAGCCAACGTCCTCCAATGGCAATGATCGTCGCGGCGAGAAGCTGTAATCAATCTGGACTACTAACTTCCCTGACGCGACTCGACGGCGTGTAGAGCTGGGCAACAGACTGACAGACTAATAAGAGCCGAGGGGGGTCGATGGCCAGTGCTCCCCGGCGACACGGACAGACATCACAGGTATGGCAACGTCCAGGCCGCCTCTCACAGCTCAGGTCTGACTCTTTCTTCGACGGCGAGTTGAAGCAGCGCCAGCCCCAAACTCCCAGTTCGACGTCCACAACAACAGCCACCACGAGTACCACCACGAGTGACATCGGGACGACCACAACCCCTCGCTCGCGCCATGCCCCTCGAAACCCTCCTCCCGCGCCTAACAGGCCCCAACATCCCAGACTGGGACCGCGCGCTCACGTCCTACCTGCTCTGGCACGGAGCGCACCGCGTGCTGTCCGGGGACGAGGCGGAGCCGTATAGGCGCAGCGCGGACCCACACGCGCCAAGCGACGAACACGTCGTGTTCCCGCCGGCACAGGTGGCGGGCAGCGCCCCGCCGCGCGTGGGCGCGCGCACCACCCCCGACTGGACAGACAGCATGCAGGTCGAGTGGGAGGTGTGGCGGGCGAAAGAGTTCAAGGTGCGCGCGGTGCTGCAGATGACGGTTGGGATGGAGGACTATCGCGAGATCAAGACCATGTGGTCTGCGCATCGTGAGTGGCGGACAAGGACAGAGCTGAGGGCAGAGCAGTACATGTACCTTCGGAACAAGTATGCGCGGTACTTCTTCTAATAAAGGGTCAAGGGGAGGGAGGAGGTATATAGTAGTACTGTAGGGGTGGTATATGTTATGAAGTGACGGTGCGAGCAGTGACCTACAACAGCCGATGCACGTCTCATTTCAGCCACCTTGTGTCCCTCGCCCGCCTGAATGCATCGCCCAGAGAGCAGTTCATGCAGTTCAAACCATCAGGCAAGCAAGCATGTGCTCTTTCGTGAGGCTCAGTGTAGTCGTGCACGTGTATGTGGTTGTGGCGAGTCGGTGTGGCACTCGAACAGGTAGGGTGACCACGACACGCACCTTGGCCACTTCTCGCCGCTCCTCCCGCCGCAGAACAGAGCCACAGCGTGGGCACTCTGTAGCGTAAGGCCGGTCACACTCCCGCCCTTGTGCCAACTCGGCCACACCCCTCCACACCTGCACCTAGATACCTGCCAATGCATAGATACTACTTAGGCAACGGTAACCTCCTCGGTCTCGTCAATGAGCTCCTCAAACACCTCCTCGACCGTCTCGCCGGCGGTCTCGGCAACGGGGCGCTTGAGCTCCTTGCCGAGCGCGGCGCGGGCCTCGGCGAGGTGGGCGTTGTTGCGCGCGCGCCAGGCGTCCCACTCGGCAATCTCGCGCTGGCGCTGGGCGAGCTTCTCGGCCGAGCCACGGTTCTCCTCGGCGGCATCGGCCTCGTCAAAGATGCGCGAGAAGTCCTTGAGCTCCTTGCGGATCTTGCGCTGCGCGTCCTTGGGGAGAAGAGTAGGGGGGCGGGGACGCCAGAGAAGCTGCTTGAACTTTTCCTGGCCCTGGTGCACGAGCTGCGCACCCTTGAAGTCCCAGATCGAGAAGCCAGGCTCGGGCGACGAGCGCCACGACGAACCGTACGACGCGAGGTAGCGTCCAGAGGGGTCCCAGGCAATGTCGGTAACACCGTAGTGCTCCGACGTGGCGAGCTGCTGCACGTTGGCTCCGGGGTCGGTAACGTCCTTGGTGGCAGTGTCGGCGAGGGTAAAGTCGAGGTCCCAGAACTCGATGTCGTACTTTTGCGCGCTGCCAATGGTAGCGAGGATGATGTGACGACCACGGGGCGACCACATGAGCGTGTTGGCAACCTTGCCCTCGAGGTGCTTGATGGGCAGGAAGTCGCCCTTCTTGGGGTCGAGCTGGTAGAACGAGACGGTGTACTTGATGACAGCGCCGGGAACGTTCTGGCCAAAGTTGGGGTCGTTGGTCGACACGATGGCGAAACGCGTTCCATTGGGCTCCCAGGCAAAGGTGGGCACATAGTCCTTGTGCTCAATGACCTCGACGGGGTAGTCCTTCTCGCGGAGACGGAAGAGCTCGAGGTTGCAGAAGGTGGCCTTCTTCGACTTGGCCTTGCGCGCGTGGCGGTCGACCTTGACGCAGAGGTAGTCACCCTGGTTCTGCCAGTAGAACTTGCAGTCGGTAACGTTGAACAGGTTCTTGGAGCGGAGCACCTGGCGGCTGGGGATGGCCATGAGGTTGACACGGGCAGGCTGGTTCTGGACCTCGGGGGTCCAGTAGGCAAGGATGCACTCGCGGCCCTTGCCCTGCTTGCGCTGCTCCCAGTCCTTTTCGCTCATGGGGCACCACTCAAAGTCCTGCACACCCTCAATCTTGATCGACTTCTTGTCGAGCAGGCCCATGCCAGGGAGCTCGTACACCTGGATGGCGTTGCCGACCTGCGCACGCGCGACGTACTGGTCGTCGGGCGAGAAGCGGAAGACGGGCCACTGCTGCTGGGGGCGGGCAGGGCCGTCGGGGTTGTGGGGGGCCTTGTCGGCGGGGAACGAACGCAACAGGCGGCCAGCCTTGACGTCCCAGATGACAAACTGGTTGCCCTCGTCCTCGGGGCCAAAAGTCTCGCGGAGGGTAGCGTCGGCGTGGTTCTCGTAGTTGCCAATGGGCTCGTCCGACCAGGTCACGAGGTAGTTTTCACAAGGCGAGAACTGGACAAGACGAACACCAGGGTGGGAGAAGCGCATAAAGTTGACGCCCATCGCACCGCCGAGCTTGGGGCCCGACCAGAGAGCGACACCGGCACGGTGGAGCGAGGTGAGGTAGGTACCGAGGGGCGACCACTGGAGGTAGAGCTCGGCCCACTTGGCGTTCTTGACGGGCTTGCCCTCGTCGTCCTTGACCTGCTCGGCGTTGCCGTTGCGGCCGTTCCAGAAGAGGTTGACGTCCTGGTCGCGGAAGGTGATGTACTGGTCGCGGCCAGCGGCGTCGCCGAGCCACGAGCGGAGGTGGCCCTTCTCCTGGTAGGGCTTCTCGCGCCATCCGGTGGGGAGCTCGCCCTCGCCGATGGGGAGGTTGGCGAAGCGCTCAATGTCGCCAAAGCGGTTGGTGTGGAGCTTGTTCTTTCCGAACGCGATGCCGTCGAGGGCACGCAGAGCGTGCTCGGCCTCCTGAGGCTCGGGGTAGGTGAGGAACGCGAAACCCTTGTTCGAGTTGTTCTCGGCGTCCCATGGCATGTTGATGCGGTCCTCGTCAATCGGCGCGCCGGCCTTGGCGAAGATCTGCCTCAGACGCTCGACAAGACGCGCCTTCTTGGCCTCGTCGACGAGGGGCAGGTTGTCGATGACGAGCACATTCTCAAAGCCCTGCTGCGTGTCGACGGCAAACCTGAAAAAAAGTTGGGTCAGTCACTTTTCGAGGGCTGGTGCGCGTGCGGCTGGTATTCACCTCTCCTCAATCTCGGCGTAGCCCTCGTTGAGCTCGAGCTCGATCTCGATGCGGTCTTCTTCGCTGAATTCGCTGAGGTCCGGGTTGGTCATTTTGTGGGGTGTATGGTGTGTAGGTGGACAAGGGGAGCCGACGTTCAACAAAGAGGTGCAGCGCCCGCATGCGCGTGGTGGCGGCGAAAAGTTCCAGCCGGGCTTTTGAGACCCTGGCTCCAAGTGTGGCACTCGCGGCAAGTGGCGGCGGGACAACCACAACACGGACAGATCATCTCATCTTTACAATGCATCCATCCTTCTTGAGCACGACGAATGGTGCATGGGGAAGAAGGTAGTGACGGAGCGACAATGTGCTTCTCCGGAATCACCCGATGCAAACCACCACTCATCATCGATGGTTGCATCCCGAGTCGTCGTGTACAGTATGACTACGACTGGGAGGCAAAGTGCATGGAACATGTCATAGGGGGAAATCACATGGGTAGTCATGAGGGTCGTTGATTGAGTGTGTACTCGTTGGCGTCGTTCTCCTGCCCGCGGGCGCAGTCATCTGCTTAGAGCTGGCTGGTGGAGTAGCCGTTTTTGGAGAACGACTTGGGCGTGTAGAGCTTCTGCTGCTTCTGGGGCGAGAGGTCCTGGTCTGGGCGGGGAAGAGGACTGGGAGTGAATGGGGGCGAGGTGGCCACGAGGTTCTTGAGAAGCTTGTCGTGAACCTTGGCCGCACCCTGTGGTGTCAGCGTGGGTGCAAGAAGGATAGCTACGCACCTGGAGACGGGGGTGGTTGAGGTAGTAGAACAGGGCGAGCTTGAGGACAAAGTAGTGGGCTGGGGTGTCAATTAAGGTTTCCACGGAGACCACCAACTCACGGATGACGGCGACGAGGGCGCGGCCAAAGAACGCCTCGACAGTCTGGACCAAGCCGAGGAGGACGAACGCGGCGAGAGTGTTGTCCACGTCCTCGGGGGGCGCATGGCGGTCGTCAAGAGCAAGGATGGCGTGGTACGCCGGACGAGCAAAGATGACGGCCGTGGTGACAGGGAACGCAATGTTGAACAGGTCGTACCAGATGAACACGAGGAAGCTGTGTGTGTGTCAGATGGCTACAAAGGGATTCGTTCGCCAGCCACGCACAAGGTGAGGGTGCCAAAGACGATGACCGCGGGGTCGAGCTTGGTGAGCTCGACCGTGTCCTTGACCGTGTCGCTCTTGAGGAGCACCTTGCGCAGGGCATTCAGCTGCGTCTCGGCGATCTCGCGGGCACGGAGGGCGTGCGGGTGGCGCGAGAGGTCGTCGGCGCGGTCGCGGGCGCGGGTGAGCGCGACACCGGCCTTGGCGTACTGCTCCCTTGCGCGCGCAAGGGCCGCCGCCGCCGCCGTCGGCTTGGGCGACGAAGCGGACTTCTTTGGGGGAGCAATGTCCGAGGCGGGGGGGAGGGGGTGGTCGTCGGCGAGGTCGGCGACTTGAGCCATTGTGGTTGTGTGTAGGAGGGGTTGTGGTGTTGGGTTGAGTTGAGGTTTGAGTAACGCCGGTGGCTGAGCTGAGCGTTAGTGGTGGTGGTGGTGTGAAGAGAAGAGAAGAGAGAAGAAAGGAGGGTGATGTGGTCGGTGGAGAGGGTGGAGTAGTGGGTGGGTGGGAGTGGGAACAAGTGGTACAAAGGAAGCAAGCGGCCGCAGCAGCAGCAGCAGCAGCCGTGGTGGCGGCGGCGGCAACGACGACGACAATGACAGTGACGGCGGGGCCAACTTTTGGCGTGACGCGCAATCTGTCACGAACCGGTGGCCGCGACGAGCCAGCCAAAGATTGTGTGAGAAAGAGGCGCGCAGGAAAAAGAGGCATGCGAATGGGGCAAAGTGACGCCAGGTTCGTGCACAAGCTGTAGAAACACAAAGCGATCCAAGCGTCAGTCGAGCCGCGAGCCGAACACCGCACCCTCTACCCCGTTACACACTCTGTGTCACAATACATGTCTTTTGCAATGTAGGTATTACAATCAGAGGGGGGTATAGCGCATCGACGTGTCGTGCTCCTGCTGCTCCAACAACCCAACCAACTCCCCCCTCCCTATGCCTTGTCCTGCTCGGCAAGCTTGCCGTCGACCTCCTGCAGGAAGTTGTTGAGCTCCTTGTCATCAGGCTCAAACTGCAGCCCGTCGACAATCGCGTCCCGCGCCTCCTCGATACGGTTCAGGCCCACGAGCGCGCGTGCTCGCCTGGTACGTCAGTCACTGGTACAGTCATGGTACTGGGTTGTCACGCGCAGAACACGCACCTGAAGTGACCCTTGGTCCAAGGACGCTTGAGCGCAATGACAGCCTCGGCGTCGGCTAGGGCGTTGGCCCAGGCCCCAGCAAGCGCGAACGCTGCCGAGCGGTTGCACAGCGCAATAGCCGTCTCGTCGCGCGACACGGCGGCGAGCTCCCAAGGTGGCCGCGAAAGCGCCATGTCGGCTGACCGCGAGTAGTTTTGCACTGCGACGGGAATGTTGCCGGCCTTGAATGCAGTCTGGGGCGGTGGTCAGTAACGTTGCCCATCGCCTCTTGGTCTCCTTCCGACATCGCTCGACCGACCACGACGTCTGTGGTGGAAGGCCACGCCCCCACCCACACCCCCTCCACACCCACTCCCACTCACGTTACCGGCCTCCTTGGCCGCCTTGATCTGCTCGGCACGCTGGGGCGGGGGTTGGACATTGGGCGGCGGAGGGATAGCCTCGGGGGGCGCGGCGCGGAGGAACTGGTGCATGTAGTTTAGGCCGGTAAAGTTGACGTTGCACAGCTCGCACGCCGGGGACTTGTGCTCGAGACAGACGACCATGACCTGGGTGATGGGCGGCTGGGTGTTGGGGATGGGCATCTCGGCGAGCGCAAACGGCTTGGGCGTGTGCGGTAATGAGTCGAGGAGGAGCTGCATCGCCGGGTCGACCTGGATCTCCATGGGCGGTCCGCCTGGTCCGCCGGGGGGGCCATGCGAGTGGTCGTGGCCGTGACCGTGGCCATGGTCGTGGCCGTGGTGGTGCTCGCCTGGGCCGTGGTTGCAGTTTTCGTGAGCCATGGTGGTGGTGGAGAGTTGTCAACAGGTGGCTCTCTCGGCTTTGTAACAACGATGCAACAAGCTCCTCGATCGGCGGCGTGTTATGGCCCGGCGACACGTAGGGCGCGGGTAAAAGTAATTTACGTAACAATTTCCCACGTGTGGCTGGTGGCGGAGAGTGGTTCCTTGTCCTTGCTCTCTGAAAAGGTAAACAAGCCACCTCCCTTCCCCCACTTCTATTGACGCATTGCTCCATCTCTACATCCCAACCCTCCCTCGCCATCCACCAGATCAAGGTGCTTTGTGGGATCCATCAAGCTCAGAGACTGCAGCAGACAACCGGACAGCAACGCTACAACATGTCGTGGGTGGATGACTCGTGTGACGCGCAGAGTAACACTGACACCTGGCCGCGTCGCGCCACACAGCACAACAGCATTCTCTGGCGCGCTCTCCCAGAAGCGCAAGGGCGAGATTGTCGAGATTGCCCAGGCCCTCAGCATTGACACGACCGACGGCAAGCTCGTCGAGCTCCGCGAGCGCGTCCAGGAGAAGCTCGACACCGAGTCGGACTCGCTCAAGGCCGACCCGCGCTTCAAGGGCCTCTACCAGCGCCGCCCGCGCACCCAGTGCGTGCCACACTCAATCCATCCACCATCCACGCTGACGCGGACCACAGGGCCTCGGACTCGGACCCAGGAGCCGAGACCCCCGGCCCCGAGGCCAAGACGCCCGCCAGCCGCGTCCGCAAGTCCATCAACAAGACGCTCGAGAAGATTGTTGATGCCGCCAACATTCCCCTCCCCGACTCTCCTCTGTGAGTAGACGCGCAGGCCCAAGGCCTAACCATTGACAGATCCGTTAGCAAGTCCAAGGCCAAGGCTGCGGCCGACCAGGCCCTCACTCTTGTCGAGAATGACGCCGATGACGCGCTCGCTGTGATTAAGACTTACACAAAGTCGGTCGTCAAGTTTGTCGACGGCCGCAAGGTTGCTGTCGAGGGTGTTGTCCGCGAGGCTCGCGAGGTGGGTATCAACGTTGAACATGTCTAATTCCAGATCCTCTCGACCCCGCACGGCATCCTCGCCGCGGCCATTGGCATCGAGGAGGCGTTCCTCTACCACTCGGTGACCCCGTTCAACAGGTACACGGTAAGTTGATCACGGTCGACGGCCCTACTAACCCGCCCAGGTCGTCTTCCCCCCGAGCACGACCGACCGGGGTTCTATTGCCCAGCTCCTGCGCACCGTCTTCTTCTGGTTCCCCCGCGTGTCGTGGACCTACTGGCTCCCCACCCTCCACTCGTTTGGCCGCGACTCGGACTTTTGGCCCGCCCTTGCGTGGTGGTGAGTGCCGTGATGCGACTGGCTCTGACGTCCAGGTTCTTCGCCACGATCCTCCCACCCCTCGCCCTCTCCACTGTTGTCAGCTTTGTGCCGCAGAAGGGTGTGCACCGTGGAGGTGCGACCACGCGCTACCAGGGTGAGTGGCGCTGCTCTGATCTTATTGTGCCAGTTTCTTACTTCCATGCCAGCTGCCAACCCCCCCTCGCCCACCATTGACGCGCTCACGTTTGCCCTGTTCCGTCTTGCCATCCTCCTCGTCCCGCTCACGTCGGCCGCTCCGACCACTCTGGTTGACGCGCTCGAGCAGAGTGGCAACTCGCAGGCCCGTGCCCTCGGCGCTGGTCTCGTCGCCGCCCTCCTTCTTGCCGAGCGCCTCGCTACTGGCTACAAGGCCTAGAGGGGGTGCGTTCGTTCCACGAGCAGGCGCCGGTCACTGGTGACCCATCTATTCACATCTCGTGTCCACCCTCCCCCTCCCCCAACCCCCTTCTGAAAGTCTCCTTCCTTTCTCTTTTTTGCTTCATATCTTTCTTGATACTCGACTCTATTGTCTTCTTCCCAACATCTTTTTGTTTTCCTCTCCTTTGAATACTCCATGTAGCTTGGCCGTTGTGTCGCGTTGCATGTCGAGGTAATATGCATACCCCCTGTTCGAGCTTGAGCTGCTTGCCCGGCCAGGTACTACTTCCCCATGGGGGGGGACGGGACTGAATGACGAGAGGGCAGTGGCGTCGTCGTGTTTGGGCTTTTAAATGGCCTCCTCGCGCCGCGGTTGCGCATTTGGTCCCGTTTGGGATGTTTGGCGTCTGAACTACTGAGTTGCTACTACGGAGCGCGCGTAAGACTGAGACGAGCCTAGCGAGGCGCGAGTTGCAAGTCTGGCAGCCGTGTCGCGCCCCCGTGCCCATCTGCCCAGCCCCATGCCGCTGCCGTCGTGGTAGTCGCCACTGGCCACTGGATCCGATCCGCCCCTAGTGTGTAGCATCATGATGATGCAGGCCGCAACTAACTGTGTGTGCCACTGCGAGGCCAGGAAAACCGGGACAGCCGGGTGGGTGGCGTCGATGAAAGTCCTGGCATGCGGCGGCGGCGCGCGGCGCCGCGCGGGTGCGCGGGCGCGTTGAAATAAACGGGAAGGGGGCATGTGTGTGGTTTGAGTGTACGTGTTGTGTGCCTTGTCCCTTGCTGCTTGCTGGCCCACACGCCCAGCCAGAGCCACGCGACCAGAGCGCGTCGAGCAAGCGCTGCCTTCCTCTGCCCGCCCAGCCAGCCCACCCACCCACCGTGGCCGGCCCAAAGGCAAAAGCTAAACCACCATACAAGTCGTAAACGTCCACACCTCCCCCTCCGTCACTGCCTGCTGCTCGTCGTCGTCCAACCCCTTCCCCCTTGCACCACCAACTCGAGCCAGCCAGCCCCCAAAAGGTTACACCCAACGACTTCATCCTCACACATCTTGCTACAACTTTGCTCACCAACACCAACACCGCCGCCGCCGCAACCCAACACTCCGCAACCACCGTATGTTTGGCGCCCATATTGCGCACGAGCGCGCAGTATGAGACGCCTAGAGAGCGCCACCACGACGCCAGTCTCGTCGTCGTCGGCGTCGGCCACGCCGGCCTCGGCGGCACTCGCCCCCTTCCCCACCGTCGAGCGCCGCATCGCCGAGTCGACCGACCTGTGGGCAAGAGACCTGCGCAGTCTGTTCGAGCACGCGCACGATCGCTATGCCGACGTGTCTTGGGAGACGGACGCCGGCGAGCGGATATGGGCTCACAAGGGTGAGTCGGGAGAAGGTGCTGCTGCTGACTCACTCCGCAGCCGTCGTCTATGTCCGAGCGCCGAGTGAGCACAAATCGACGCCGCGCCGACGCCAGCTGACACCCAACACAGAGGCGTTCAAGGACCGATACTTTCTGGTGCGCAAGGCAATGTCCCGCTCGCCCACGGCATTCTCCTCGGGCCCATCACCGTACCCCATCGCCTGGCGCAACACGCAAAGTCCATCGCTGTTCCCCCTCCCGCCACGGCGAGGGGGCAGCACGCTGTCAGTCGATACGATTGAAAGCGATGGCACATTGCGTGCTCCTACACTGAGCACGGGCTCCGCCGACGGCTCGTCCCTGCGCCTCGGTCTCGAGGACACGCCAGAGCTCTTCCGTGCCCAGCTGGAATGGCTGTACACGGGCGAGGGGTTTGGTGATGTCGTCGAGTGGATCAGCGACGCCGAGGGAGGAGCAGGCAGTGTGCGCGACTCGCTCGGACGCCGCGGGAGCCTCGGGGACAGGAGGGACAAGCTCGGCCAGGACTTGACCTACATGTGGACGAGCAAGCTCTACTGCGACGTTCGGATACACCTCGAGGCGCCAGACGAGGAACACTACGATTCGGACGGGTCAGACGACTCGGACGACTCGTTGGCAAACACGGTTATTTTTACGGCCCATCGCTTCATGCTGGTGTCGAGATCACCCTACTTTGCCGCCATGTTTCTCAATGGTAGCGGATTTCGCCCACCCACGAGCGACGTCCACTTGCCATCGCCGCCGTTCACACCGGCCGCGCTCCATTTCTGCCTGGGCTGGATGTACGCCGGCCACCTTGACTTTTCCAACCGGACATTTGACCTTCAGACCGCGTTCCAAATCCACCGCGCGGGAACCTACCTCCAGCTCGACTCGCTCGTCGCCGAAATCGAGGCACGCATAGTGCACGACTTTTGCCACGGCCTCGACTGGAACAAGTGCCACTGCCGCCGGTGCAACGTGCGCGCCGCTCGCGTCTGGCGTTTCGCACTCGCACCAGATACCGCTTCGCTCGACTTGGCACGCCGCGCCCGTCGGTACCTCTTAGCCGGATGGGCCGAGTCGTGGTCGCGTGAGGTCGCCACTGCGGACCAGGAAGACCGTGACGGGCTGGTACAGGACGTTATCGCGGACATCTCGGCTGCCAACGTCGTGTCGACCTACCGCAGCGTCGAGCACGTCCGTGCCAGGATGGAAAAGACGGTCCGGATCAAAGGGTCCACTGATGGCGAGTGGCTCGACGTGCTGGGCGACATGGCGGAAAAGATTGAAGCAAAGGCACGCGATGTCCTCTCGTCGCAGCTGGCCACAGTGTGCGATGGCAAAGAGTTTGAGGATATCGTCACGGGCGTCGGATTTAGCGACGACCTACTTGACCACGTTCTCCGCGAGATTGTCGCTTGCGCGGGCGGACCCCGCGGCAGCGTGCAAGCTCCGAGAATGTACCAGACGATCGTCTCGTCCATCCTGCTACGAGTTGACCCCAACACCCTCGAGACGACACTGCCAGCACGGTCGCTCCAACGCCAAAAGGTCGAAGATGCAAAGGAAGGTGTCCTCGCCCACATCAAGCGTCGATGGATGCAAATCAGGGAGGAGGGGGGTTTTACCGGGCTTGAGCCTTGGGCTCTGAAGGAGATTCGAGATGGTGGGTAGTAGCGTGGAGCAGGTAACTGACCTCAGAAATCGAGGTGCCCATCGAAGACTTGCTTGGCCCTCCCCAGGTGGCATTCCCCCGCACACGTAAAGCCACAATGCCGAGGACAACCTCGCGCCCAGCGGGACTCGGCGATGCAGGGAGCGTGGCCTCGACCCGGACGCCCCGCACATCAGATGCAAGCGTGACAAGCCGTACCTCGACACTGCGATCGCCGCCCATCGAAGCGCCCGAGCCGCAGGCGCCCGAGCCCAACGGTCTGCGTCGTCTGCGCCTTTCCAGCTCGGCATCTACGAGTTCTGTTGTCTCTGCGCGCTCTGCGGCATCACGCACCGCGTCGGCAGCGTCTCGTCCGCCCATGCCGTCCGGCCCGACGCCGCGCAGCCCCGGTGCGGCGCAAAAGACGCTCGTCGTGTCGGTCGGCTCAAAGGGCCGCGCTCCGCGCGCGGCCTGCACCGGCGCGCAGAGTCCGACCCCGAACCGTGCAGGCCAGGTCATGACTGGCGGTCCACGCCCACTTTCCCTCACCGGAAGGACACCAGTGTCCAAGCTCCAGTCAGCGGCGCGCTCAGAGTCGCCGTCCTCGCCACTGTCGCCGACAAACCGGTCTGGGCCGCCCAGCACGACGGCGAGTACCCGGTTGCGCGAGCAGTCGGTTAGCTCGGCTGCCAGCGCATCTAGTGTGTTGACGACGGCGACGAATAAGACGACCGGGACTGCCAAGTCGACATCGTCCAGGCCGTCGAGTGTAACGAGCGCGTCGAGGCCATCAAGCACTACCAGGCCGGCGAGCACGACAAGGCCGGCAAGTGTAAAGAGCACCGCGGCCGCTTCCAAAACCGCGAGTAGTATCAAGACAGTGGCCACGACTGTGGCATCGACATCCAAGCAGCCTGCCAAGCCATCGCCGGCACCGACCCCGCCTGTCAAGCCGGCTCCGGCACCCGCCGCCAAGGCTACTACGGCTACCGCGACGAAGCCCGCGGCCCCTGTCAACGCCGCTGTGGCTGCTGCTGCGGCACGAAGGCGGACTCTCTCCACCGCTAGCGCAAAGGCCAGCAAGCCTGCAGCAGGTGCCGTTCCTGCCGTGCCAGCGCAGCCTGTTCGACCTACTGTGGCCGCGGTACGACAACGGACCTTGTCGACCACGAGCGCCAAGTCCACGCGATCCCGAGCACCGTCTCTGGCCCCATCTCTCGCTCCGTCTGTCGCGTCGGAGGCGTCTACTGCCGCGACGTCGACAGAGACGCCGTCAAAACCTCCCACCGCCGCCCCCAAAGTTGCCGTGAGACCCGCTCCCATCTCTACCAAAGCGCCCGTGTCTGCCAGCAAGGGGTCTACACCTACCACGCCAAGAGCTGGTGTCAAGCCCTCCGTCTCGACCAAGTCGCTCTCGGCAGCCGAGCGCCCTCTACGGCACCAGGCGTCGACCAAGTCGTTGTCTGGGCGACCTCCACCCGCAGGGGTCAGCTCTACGAAAGCGGCTGCCGCTGCTGGCGCACCAAAGACACCCACAGTCCCAAAGACTCCGGTGTCGCGCGCACCAGCAGGGACCAAGACGCCGACTCCTCGAGACCGGGCCAGTGGCTCCAAGACGCCGACACCGCGTACGCCCAAGCCCCGTGATGTAGGCTTGGCTGCTCCACCGCTGCCTACCACGCCGCGGGCGCGCTCGACGTCGATGAACCTCAAGGCCACGACGCCCGGTACGTCCCCGCGCCAGAGAACGACATCGTCGGCCGCGCCGCCATGGAAGAGAGCAACGCCATTACCTCCCAGCGTCGCGGGCGTGGTAGGGGCCAAGCAGCCCACCTCGTCTACAGCTACTGGCCCAAGACCATCGCTTCGCTCGTTATCTGGATCTACCGAGGGCCCTGTTACGCCACGCTTATCAGAAATAATCGAGCCAGTCATCGTCGTGGACCCGTCTTCACCCCATGCCACGCCAGTCATCACGGCCTCCCCAGAGCCTGCAAAGGTGGCTGAGGCACTGGAGCTGGCACGAGAACTGGCGCCTCAATCGCCCCCTGAGTCGGAAGTTCTGCGAACGCCGGAGCAGTCCCAGGCGTCCGAAACGGAGGTGGTCGAGTCGAGCGTGCTATCCCCGGCCCCTGTTGAGAAAGCCGCCAAGCTGCCACCGGCCCCGGCCCCGGCCCCTGTCCCGGCGATTGTCGAGCAGCCGCCTAGACCCGACATGGAGCAGCTTGCGCCGTCTCCGCCACAATCCTCCGTGGGGGTCTCTGCGTCAGAGGCCGAGACATCGATCTCGCGACACACGGCCCCACCATCTACCCCGGCGCAGGATATTCCAGTGTCGGCCGCTGCGCCCATCACGTCGCCGGCGCTTAGCACGTCGCCCGTGAGCGTCGCGTCCCGGATCGTGAGCGAGGGTGGGACGAGCGCCAACCTCGGATCGCCGTTCCGCCCGCACCCCGCGTTAGCGTTCGACCCACCAAAGAAGAAGCCTTCCTTGCCCGTCGCTCCCGTCGCACCCAAAATCGAGATCAATGACGGCAACACGCCGTTCAGCGGCGAGGGCGTGTCGCTCCAAGTTGGTATCCCGTGCATCGTGACGCTTTCCCAGCGACGGGCACGCTTCCGCGCCAACGTCAAGTACCTTGGGCGGATGGTCAACTCGCGCGGCGCATGGGTCGGACTCGAAGTGGATGACCTCGAGCGCCTGGGCGTCGAGACGCTGCCCACTGGTGCGCGCGACGGCGTGCGCTACTTTCACTTCACGCCCCCGGCGGCGCTCCCGACCCCAGGTGACCAGAACCACCCGGACAAGCGCGCCCTGCGCCAGCGCCGCATCGCCAACATTGCCGAGAGCCTACCTGGCCGCCCGGGCCGCAGCGGCCTCCGCCAGCCATCCATCGCGGCCCTCACCCTCGGCGGTGGCCTCGCCCCACCACCGGCCGACCCCCGCCGCGCCTCGAGCCCCTTTGCGGCGTCCGAGTGGGCCGCACCGGAACGCCCGCGCGCCCTCTTCGTCCGTCCCAGCGAGGTTGTCTTCGTCACGGGGGCCGATTAACGACTTTACGAACGCCAACCATATTTCACACCCTGTATATCTTGCATCGTATTGATACCCTACCCCTTTGGTCATGCTCTTCACTTGTTAATTAATGCACCTTTTTACTCTCCTACTAGTCAAGCGAGTGCATACAGTACAACAGTCATTTACGCTAACTATGCAGTAACGGGCATCGAGGCAAAGTAGCACTGGTGGCACTTGACGCCCGTGGCGTCCGCGTGCCAGCGTGGCGAGACGTCGATCGAGCAGCTGGAGCATGTGTATGCGGCCAGCACCGGCGTTGGCTCGGGCTCAAAACGGTCCAGGCGGCGTGCCTTGCGAAGGAGCGGGAACGCATCGCCTGCTGCGATGGTCTTGTACAGGCCCGTGTAGATCTGGAGCGCGTTCTCGTTCTGTTCGGGGTCCATCTCGAAAAGGTCGACAATGCCCCGGCCGTCCAAGTCGTGCCCCTTGCACCAGATCCCGGGGGTCATGACACCCGCCGCGTCCTTGAACTTGGCGATGGGGACCGCGTCACGGCGGCCGGGCTTGACGAGGCTGAACTCGAAACCGATGCGGTGACCCGCCTGGTACGCGCACGAGGGGTGGTACTCTAGCCCGCAGTCAGAGCACGGCATAGTCGCGCCATCCGTCTGCGCGCAGAGGTTGCACACAGAGTGCCACTTTTCGTCTGAGACCGCGCTGATCCCCTCGACGTTCTTGAACGTCACGCTGCTGGAGAACCGCACCTCGGGGATACATGTCGCGCAGAGGACGTGTGCCCAGCGGCATCCCTCCGTCGGCTTGAGTGCCGCGAGCAAGTCAAAGTCGGCTGGTGGCTTCTTGCTCTTCGTCTTGGCGACGAGGAGCGACGTGTCCTTCGGGCACAGGACGCAGCGTGGCTCGAGGTTGGTCTCCTCTGTGCGGACGTTGGCACACAGCTCGCACTCCCAGTTCGGGCCCATGGCCTCTGGGGGGATGCCGTAGCATGCTGGTGGGTTAGCTGGTATCGTGAGAGCAGCAACCCACTAGAGTGGACAGAGTACGTGCAAGTCTTGCAGCGCGCCATGGCAGCCTTGGGCTCCATCTTCTTGCACGAGGAACATGGGGGGAGTTTCGGCGGACCTGTGGGCACCGGTGTCGAAGCGCCACTTGCAGTGTCTCCCGCCTTGCGCTTGGTGCCTCTGGGCTCCTTCTTGGGGATAATCTTGGCATCCTCGGCCTTGGTAAACGTGATGACGCCGTACTTCCTGTAGTTGGAGCTGGCGCGTGGTCAGGACACATTCTGCTCGATGCCACGACCCCACTCACCCGCATGCCTCGCACATCGCCGTGCCCTGCACAGAGCGCGGGCAGCGCCACCACACATTCGACATTCGCGTCGAGCATGTCGCGCATTGCATCTTGTTGGTGCTGACGTACGCTGCGCCATAGAGCGAAACGGCGTCGTCGGATGCTTCAGACTCGGCGCGTGAGCGAATCTTGCCCAGTGAAGGTGCTCCGAGCGTCTTGCTGTTGTTCCTCGCGTGGACCGCGTGTACTTTACGGTGCTGGCGGATGAGTTCGTTCTCCGTCTTGAGCTTCTTGTTCTTCCACATGTACGAGAATTTGAGCACCTCAGCTGGTGTCTTGCCGAGCGCCTTGCTGGTCGCCCAGGCGTCGAGACCGCCATTCCTCTCCAGTTGCTCCTCAAAGACTGCGATTTCTTCATCCTCCCACTGGTGGCGTCAGTTGTGTTGCTTCGACAGGTATGGCAACTGACAATAATAGGGTCGAAGTCGGCATACTTTAGAGACTTGACAGCCTGCAGGGCCTTGTCTCGGCCAACAGTGGTAAACAGCAAGGCAGCCCTGTTCAGCAGCCTGACGTCGTATGATGGTACGGGCAGGTGCTTGAGTTTGCGGACCTCGTCCATAAAGGCGTCGACTGGGAGTTAGACGTAGACCCTATGGCCAACTCACGTTCATCACTTGGCGTGCACCACACCTCGAGCGTCGACTCGTGCTTCTTCTCTCCTGGGTCGTAGCCTCGTTCCACTGCGGCGTCAGACTTGTGTGTACGCCGCCACACTCACGGCTCAGTCTTGATGGCCCCGCCTGATCGACCTGCGCATCGTGGCGCGCCTCGGCCTCCTGCTGCTCTTCCCATGAGAGCACATTGGCCTGGTACTTTGTCCCGACACGTGTGACTGCGCGGGGGAAGATGAGGTCTTCGGCACTGAGCGTGTCCTCTGCTCTTGTGTACAGACTAGGCGTGAGCTCACAAAGTCGACCAGCACCCACCCAAAGTATCGCCATGGCCAGAAACGGAACATGACGTCGGGTTGGTCGTTGCTTGCGAGCCGCTCCTTCCTCGCCGCAGCCTTGGCAGCCGCTGCGACCTTTCCGCCGCGTGGTGGGGCAGAGCCACCGTTGCTGACGAAGCGGTACTTTTCAGACTCTACATCCTTCCTCCTCTGCACCGTGCATGCCTGGCAACCCCAAGAGTAGCCTTTTGCTGGCTTGGCTGACAGCGGTGGCGTGAGGCACTGCATGTGGTAGAACTGCTTGCAGAGTCTGGGGGTTAGCTGTTGGAGGCTAGGTGGTACTCACTCGCACCGCACACTCGTCTGGCTAGAGGCCCACTGGTTACAGACCGCACAGCTGCGGTATGCATCCAGGAGGTCGGACACCATCTCCTTCTCGCACAAGAGGTACTCGTAGCGTTGGAGGAGCACCTCCTTGACATTTGGCGGGACTGCCATCAGCAAAGGCCGCCAAAACACGCACTGTTGTTCACTGCGGCCGTGCGCAGCACCTCGTACTCGCGCTTGATGTAGGGGTCGTAGAACTTGTTAAAGTAGAAGTGGTCCGGGGTATGCTTCCACTTGATCAGGTCGTCGATCTTGTCCTTGTGCCGCACGTAGCAGCGCCCACGGATGACGCTGACGGGTTCGATCATGGTATGGATCGCGGCGTATAAGAGCCGGAAGTCGGAGACGTTGCGGCCAACGACCTGTGTTGTCAGCCTGGCACCGGAGGGCCGCGCGAGCATGGCAAGGCCGCTGCTCCCCCACTCACATCGCTGGGCCTGTAGTAGATTGCCAGGCGGACATGGAGCTCGTTGGCGTGTCCGCGGGCCGCCTTCCGGTGGTCCTTGTTGGCGGGGGGCACGAACTCGAGTATCCGCGCAATGTTGTATGGGGTGCCTGCGCACAATCGTGTGAGTATGGTCGTGAGGATGCAAGCTCGCGCTCGCGCTCACCGTCACGGTCAGACCAAGGGAGGGAGATGTAGACGTGGTCTGTGGTCGTGTCAGTCGCGTCGCTTGCTCCGCTGGCACGCATGCTCACCGTTCACGTGCACCGTCTCGCCGTTGGCCGCCTTGACCGAGTTGACCTTGAAGCCCTGCTGCGCCATGTCGGACTGGCGAGAGGGCATGGTGTTGTTGGTGGTGGTGGTGGGGACGAATGTAATGTCGAGGTGCTATGTTTCGGGTTGGGTTTGGCACGCGTCGAAAGTTGTGCGCGGAAGGTTGGGAGTGATTGTGGTTTCTGGATGGGGGGTTGTCGGCGCCTTGCCAGTTTAAAAGGCTACAAGTGCTTGGTGCAAGGCGGATATAGCCACGCAGATGGGCTACCCCGAGTTGATGATGAGCACGATGGAGAGACTGGGATGGACAATGGGGAACTGTGGACGCTGACCGCTGTCCAGAGGGCCACCTCGACCGAAGCCTCCCTCGTCGGGAGATTGTGCGTTACGTAGCGCCGCTTGCTTGCTCGGTGACGAGGTTCACGCCGGCCGCGATGGCATGGGAGCGAGCCACTGGATCCTACACTGCGTGGCCAGTGCATGGCCCTCTGGGGACTCTATGCATCGTCGTGATGCTGCTACCACGACCGAGGTCAGCGACTGTGACAGGCAGCCGAGGGAGCCGCTGGCCAAAGTGGAAGTGGCACCCCGCAGCCTGCTCGTTTCATCCATCCCAGGAGATTGTGCTTGTGCTCTGGCTATGGAGAGGGGGTGGGGGCCAAGTCGTGCGCAACCACTATATGCAGGATCACTGTGCATCTGCCATTGCTGCTGCTCATCGACAGGGAGTGGGTCGCAGACTGTGGGCACTGTCTGGGGGTTTACCTTGGCCAAGTCTGATGATCACTCGACTGCATGCAGCAGCCAGGATGTGCTCCATGGGTGGGTGGGTGGAGTGGATGTGTGACACGCGCCCTCCCGCGATCGCCAGCGCGCCGGCGACAGTGGTTTCCCATCTGCCCACATGTCGTAGTCGTCGTCTGTTCCCCTCCGACAATGGCCACAACATTCTGAACTGGAAGCGCAGGCGAGCACATTTTGGTGCCGTCAACGAGTGCCAGCCAGCCTGGCTCAAGGGGTCGGACAACCGGACGCCCCTCCTCGCCATGCCCTGCCCCTTCGGCCCCGTCAGTGTGTCGCCATTGCAGCTCGAGCCTCGCGGCGCGCAGCGCATTGTCCCAATCACCTCGGCTTGAGCATCCATGCACGACCAGATGCCTATGATACTGACGCGACGTATCTCCCCATGATCCCCACATTCCATGACATTGCCTGTGCCACGCGTTGTGCAACGCCGTTCGGTGTTGCATTCAAGTGATTTTGGCGCGCCTAAGAAGTCGCCAGCTCGTCCCCCAACTGCCTCTGACTCTCCGCACTCCGACCCGTGGCTCTCTCGGCGTCGTCCTCGGATTGGCCGGATAGGCGAGCGACGCAAACTCCCACCCAGAGGCAAGCGGCCGAGTTCCGGACGCGGAACCAAATTACCGGCTGGGTGCAACCGGCGCGTGGGTAGACGGCACTCAGCAGTGGTGGGGGAGCCGAAAGGCGCCATCGCATCTCGACTTCCCTCTGCATCTCCTCCTCCTCGTCACTCTCCAACCCCAACCCTCACCATGCTCTTCCGCTCCGTCGCCCGCACCGCCCGCACCTCGTCGGCCATCGCCTCGAGCTCGCTCTCGACCGCCGCCCAGCGCCGCCTCGCCTCGTCGCTCGTCTTCCTCGAGCAGAAGGGTGGAAAGCTCAGCGACTCGGCCCTCACTGCCGTCACTGCCGCCAAGCAGGTCGGCGGAGACGTGAGTTGCCCCTCCACGCTGTTGAATACTCGCTCACACCATCCAGGTCGCTGGTATCGTCGTTGGCTCCAAGGCCGATGTCGACTCGGTCCTCGAGCAGGCCAAGAAGTAAGCGCCGCCCGAAATCGTCATGGTCCGGATTTCGGCCCAGGGGGACCATGACGGCCGTCCGATACCAGCTCACACTACACAGGATTGACGGCCTCTCCAAGGTCTACGCCGCCGCCTCGGACTCGCTCGCGCACGGTGTGGCTGAGAGTAAGTCGCGTCCTACCGCGACCTCGTCGTCGTTGCCGTCGTCGGCTAAGCCCCCCATTCGTCTATTGCTGCTAACCGAAATCTCTAGACGTGGCACCCGTCCTCGCCGAGGTCGTCCCCGCCAAGTCGATCACTCACCTCTTCGGTGCTCACACCCCCGCCGTGAAGAACGTCTTCCCCCGCCTCGCTGGTATCCTCGGCGTCTCGCAGGTGAGTGTGGCGCCGTAGCGATCGCGTGTGAAAATAGCCGAGCGCGTTCCGTGCTCACTTTGACAGATCTCGGACATCATCGCCCTCGAGGGTGAGGACGTCTTCTCGCGCCCCGTCTACGCCGGTAACGCCATCCTCAAGCTCAAGTCGTCCGACAAGGACGCCGTCAAGGTCGTCACTGTCCGCACCACTGCCTTTGCCAAGGCCGCCGCTGAGGGTGGCTCGGCTGCCGTTGAGGAGGTCGCCGCCAAGGAGACTGACTGTGAGTGGGGAGTGTGGCGATGTGCGCTTACCTTGCAGCCCCTACCAAGTTCGTCTCGGAGGAGATTGTTGTCTCGTCGCGCCCCGACCTCGGCTCCGCTGCCAAGGTCGTCTCGGGTGGCCGTGCCCTCAAGTCGCAGGACAGCTTCAACACCGTCCTCGACCCTCTTGCTGACGCCCTCGGTGCCGGTGAGTAGAACACGTACATCGGTTAGCTGACCCCTCCAGCCGTCGGTGCTTCGCGTGCTGCCGTCGACGCCGGCTACGCCGACAACTCGCTCCAGGTTGGCCAGACCGGCAAGGTCGTCGCCCCCGAGCTCTACATTGCCATTGGTATCTCGGGTGCCATCCAGCACCTTGCTGGTATGAAGGACTCGAAGCTCATTGTTGCCATCAACAAGGACGCCGACGCTCCCATCTTCCAGGTTGCCGACGTCGGACTCGTCGCCGACCTCTTTGACGCTGTTCCCGAACTCGTCAAGGAGATTGAGGCCGCCAAGAAGTAAAAACATAGCATGTACTTGTAGCGTAGCGTTGCATGCAACAGGACATGGAGATAGCGGAGGCCCGGAAGTGGTTGAGCGACGGCGGTGGTCGCGGCGTCGTGCGTCGGCCGAATGGGGCTTGGCCAAACTAGGCCACGGTGGCTGGCTCGCGTTGCACGTTTTTCCCTGAGTTCACCATTCTCCTCTTTGGCGCGACTGCCTTTTGTGTGTTTTGTAATAAACCAGAATGTTGATTAGCGGAATCAAAACGAGTTCTAATTGTCATCATTAGAAAACCGTGCTGTGATGACTGGACTGGCTTTGGTTGGAGTGCCCGTTCGCCGCCCAAAAGCAATCGCACGGGCATCCTCCTCCTCGCCTCTTCTTCATCACACCGCCCATCCTCATCACCGCATCCATCCACCCCCCCACACTCTACTACACCCCGTCTTCTTGGCCCCCTCACCGCCGAGAGACCATACGCATACCCATAATCTGTGCTTAGACCCGGCGGGTTCCGGAAACCGGCCACAGATTTAACCCTACCTTCGCACCCGACGCGTCCCGCCGCCCGCCCCCCCGCGATGCTCATCACCGACCTCATCCTCGAGAAGCGCGGCCCGCTCTACAAGGTCTGGAAGTCGGCACACCAGGAAAAAAAGCTCAGCAAGCAGGAGGCCCTCGGCGTGGATGTCGGCGAGAGTGTTGGTGAGTGCGAGGGCGAGAGGGCGAGGTGGCAAGGCTGACACCCTCAGACGTGATCATCACTCAGGATGTCGAGCACCTCCGCGTCTCCGGCCAGCTCATGCTCGGTGTTGTCCGCATCTACGGACGCAAAGCGCAGTATCTGATGGATGACTGCAAGGAGACGCGCGAGCGCATCTCAATGGCCTTCCGTCCCGGTATGGTCGACCTGCCCGCCGACCAGATCCGTGCCAACAAGAATGCCATCACCTTCACCGAGCTGGCGCCAAATGTCGACGGCATGGATGTGCTCGACTGGTCGTTCCACGCGACTGGTGCCGACCTCTCTGTGCCGCGTCTGGCGCCTCTGACTCAGACCAACCTCCGCCGGGAGTACGGCGCGTTCAACTTTGGTCGCCCTGCCGCGTCGTCCATCTATGGCGACTCATCGTCCCGCCAGGGCTCGCACGACGACTCGTCACACCTTGACAGCCAGGACTTTGCTGGTGTCGACCTCGGTCTTGGTCTCGACGACTGGGACATGTCGATGGAAATCGGTCGTGACGCGCACCGCGAGCGCAGCAAGAGTACCCAGGCCATGCTCCGCACCCCGTCCGACGTTGGCCAGGGCAACGATCTGCCCGACCTCAACAATGACTTTGGCAATGACTTTGAGCCTATGGACCTGGACCTTGGGCTCGACGACCTGCCCGACCTTGACGATACACGCGCGCGCCGCGCAAGCAGCACGTTATCTACCCCTCCCCCCGAGTCCCCCTCGCACCTCAACCAGACTCTGAACGTCAGCCCGCGCACAGCCAAGCGCATCGCCGACGCTCAGAAGAGCAAGGACAAGACCAAGCGCGTGCGCATTGTGCGTGCCGACGAGGAGCTCGAGCTGGCCGACGACGAGTTTGCCGCGCCCAACGACGACTCCGACATTCTCGGTGAGGAGCAGTTTATCCCTGCCGACTCCAACGCTGTCCGCCTGCGCGATATTATCGACGACCCCACGTCATTCTTCCTTCCCACGTCGCGCGTCGGCGCCGAGTCGGTCTTCTTCGCCGGCCCACCGGGCCTTGCTCCCGAGCTCGCCGAGCTGTTTACCTTTAATGTCAATGTGCTCCGCCGCAACCGCGAGGAGGAGCACGAGGTGGACCACGCGAACAAGCGGCCGCGCATCGAGGGCCCCGAGGAGGAGGTCGACGACGAGGTTGGCCGTCGCCGCGAGCAGAGCCACCTTCCCAGTGAGGCTGGCTTTGACGCCGGCATCGACACGTTTGGCGGCGACGACCTGGCGTTCGACTTTGATGGACCGCTCGTCACCCCACCACCAGTCGAGAAGCGTCCCCGTGCGCCTTCTATTGCCCCTTCCAGAGCCGAGTCGATTGCCCGGGAGGTCCAATTTGGCGAGCAGGGTGACTACGCTCTAGGCATCTTTGACACGCGCATCCGCAACTCGCAGGGTGAGCTCGAGTCGCAGACTCAGTCGCTTGCATCCGAGCTCGGCACACCTGTCAAGGGCGGCGCGGCGTCGAGCATTGTCGAGTTGCAGGGCGGCGGCTTCTCGGCGACGACTGGCATGGCGATGGGCCTCCTGCGGCGAGAGCTCGACGCCATCGAGGCGGCCGACAAGGCTGTCTCGTACGACAAGGTGGCCGCCGGCGCGTCAAAGCGTGCTGCGTCTGCATTCTTCTTTGAGCTGCTGGTCCTCGGTACGCGCGACTGTGTACGATTGGAACAGAAGAAGGCATTCGGGCCCATCGAGGTCCGTGCCAAGGACCGTCTTTGGGAGGGGGCCGAGCCGGTCGCTACGGCTTAAGCGTTTGTTTATGCGCGCTTGAGTGTTGTTTGCTTCCTATCCGGTTCCGTTGACGCGGACCGGTGAGTGGGCGGGTAGACGCGTCGTCCGACTCGGCGCCAGCGAGCGTGAGCGTGCGCCATTGCTGCGCATATGATACCATTATACCATAACCGTAGTGTCTCCAGTGTCTTTTGTTAGTAGTAATGCCCATATGGGATGCATGCAGATTGTACCATGATGGTGTTGGTAGGTAGGTAGGTGGGTGGGGGGAGCAAGAGGGTGATAAGATTGTGAGGTGGGGGATTTGCCTGGCCTTCGACGTGTCGACGCCGGACCCCGAACGACCGGTTTTTTTTTTCTTGGTCGCGTCCGTCGCAGCGAGTTAAAAGACCGATGGGGCACCCCTTGGCAATGGCAAGGGGGGATTGCACAAGACCGTGTCAGCGGGGTATGGGGGGCGGCGCGCGGGGCGTCGAGCAAGGCGAGCAGCAGCTCGCCAGAGGCGCGTAGAGCGGGAGGTGCCGTGGGGTTGGGGCTGGGGGGAAGGCTGGGTGCCAAGAGGACGACGGGGCAACTTTTTTTCTGTTGCATGCTCTACAGTACATGCTCACTGCTCGGCTCTGCAGGCACGCCGACGCGCAGACGAGTAGAGTTACGCGCCGCTGCCAAATGGGATATTGCGAGCAGTAGGCAGCAGCAGCAGCCCAGCGTACGCCACGGCAAACGTCGGCTGCGTATTCCAATGCCTGGGCGGGCTATTCGAAAATGGGGGGGCGCCAACTCGAATGACGACGCAATTCGGGGTCCGCGTTTGACCTTTTGCTGCTGCCAGTTCGAATCGCGGTGGGCCGATGGGTGCGGGGTCGGGGTGGTCGGGGCTACGGGCTGCGTGCGGGGCAGGGGGCAGGCAGGGCAGGGCGCATGCATGCAGAATGAACTGGTGGAATGGCGAGCGACGTCGAGCTGCCCGGCAGGTCTTGGGCTGCGCTCCTCGCGCTCCTCGCCTCCTCACGCGCCATCTGGCCTTTGGGCCTTTCGGACCTCCGCGCGCTAGTGGGCGGGCGGGCAGACGAGCAGAGGAGCAGCGCAAAGGCGCAAAGTGAGTGTGCGTGTGCTTTGTTGTTCTGGGCTGGGCTGGTTTGCACGCGCTGCCGCAAATGTCCATTGAATCGGGGTATCCATAAGTGGTGTGTTCGGTGTAGTGGGGTGCCATCTGAGCACGGTGCAGTCAGCACCAGCAGCAGCTGTAGCACTGCGCATGGGGGCCCGTCTGGCCATTGCAAGTCGCTTTCAGGGTTCGCTTAGAGACCGAAATACGACAAGGCATAGTAACCGACGGGACGCTGCAGAACAACAGCGACAGGCAGGCGGTGTCGCCGCGCGCGACCTGACCGGGGGCCAAGACCCGAGTACATTCTCCGGAACCCGCCCGCCTAGTAGTGGTGCCGCCGCAATGGTGCCAGCCGCGCGTGTTCTGCTGCTCACATGATTTTCGAATGGACCCCCAGGGTGCGGGCGAGCGCGCATTGCCCACGTTGCGGACCCGTCCCTGGCGCCTGAACTGCTGTCGCTGCTGCACCACCGTGACGTACCCCACCAGGCCACCAACAATATAACCCAGCGGCTGAAAGCAAAACGGGCCACCCCAACCCCCCCCCCCACCCGTCCTGTACTCTAGACACTAGCTAGACCTCGTGTTCGGCGTCGTCACTGTGAGTGTTGTTGTGTGTGTGTGTGTGTGTTTGTGGTTTGTGTCGCTCGCGAGCACCTGCCAGCCAGCGGCTACCGCTCCACCCGCCCAGTGACAGTGACGTCCGTCGCGTGCCGCCGAGCCACACGGTGCTCGGCGAGCGTGATGGCCCGATCTGCTCGCTGCGTGCGTGCGTGCGTGCGAGCGTGCCAGCGCCCGCTTGCTACTGCTGCTTCTGCTGCGGAGGGAATCCGCGAGGGCTGGGCCAGCCGGCGGTGGGGATGGTGGGGAGAGAGGCGTGAGGCGTCGCTTGGCGCCTCTTTGCCGATCTCGTGCGTTCTTGCGGCCTGCCTGGCTGGCTGGCGGGCGCGGTCGGGGCGAAGTCCTTTCGCGCTCGCTCTCGAGTCGATGGGAGCCGTCTCTCGCCGGCCTGCACCGCCGCGAGCGTCACATGCATCGTCACCGAGCGTGCCCGCGTCCCCACGTCCCCTCGTACCCCCTCTCTCTGCGCCCCTCTGCGCCCGTCTGCGCGATTTTCCTGCTTCCTTGCTGGACGATCGCCCCGAGACGAGATCCGTCCGCCGGCAGTAAACCGCGACGTCACTGGCCCGTTGCCGGCGGGTGGGCGCTGCTTGTTGCTCGCCGCAGCCACCGTGCGATGCCCGGCCCGCCGTGACGAGTCATCGCGCTGTTTGGCATTTCTTTAATCGCGTCGAGCAGCGTCGCTGACACGCCTCATCAGCCCCCCTCCTCTCTTCCTTTGTACTTTTTTCCTCTCCGCCATTCCGTCCTAGGTGAGTTTCTCTTTGGAGCGAGATGGAGCCAGGCGGGGCGAGGAAGACGCCGCGGCGAGGCGCGGCGCCGGCCGACTGTGGAATGGCGTCGAACGCCGCCGCCCTGATTGAGGTCATTCAGCCAGTCGAGTCTAGTCGTCGTCGTCGCTTGGGCAACATGTCATGGGCGTGTGTGGGTGTGTGGGCACATCGCACACACTCTCTTGGCAACCAAAGCGACCCTCCTTGTGCCCGACCCGCCGCCCCTCAGCCCCACCTAGTATATAACTCTGACCAGTCCCAGCCTTCTCTCCCCCACCAACACCTTCTACAAGATGGCTACCCCAACATCGCCCACCCCCACCAGTGGCGTAAGTTTGGCCATTCCACCTCCCCATCCACCAGGCCCAGCTCACACTCCCTCTCCCAGGCTGTCCCCGCTATCCCGGCCCACCTCCAGGTCCCCTCGCGTCCCCAGTCCGAGAACCGCCTCAAGGAGAAGGTGTAAGTAGGCGCCCGCAATCCCCCGCGACCACTACTGACGTCATGCCCAGCGGCTACGTCCAGTCGCCTTTCCCCCTCAAGGCTTCTCAGCAGGCCCAGGTCGCCCAGATCCTCTCCCAGTCGGGCTTCATCCCTCCTGATTTCGTCCAGGGAGAGGTCGACTGGTTCTACAACTCGCTCGGCATTGACAACGCCTACTTGTGAGTCGCGGCGTCTGTGCGCATCGTCCCACGGTTACTCACAAACTCCCCAGCATCGCCGAGAGCCCCCAGGTTATCTCGGACCACATCCTCGCCCTCTACTCGGCCAAGGTCCTTGCCTACACCAAGCACGACCCCGCCAAGCTCGTGATCGACCTCGAGAAGATCACCACCGAGGCCGACCTCAAGGAGGGCGGCAAGGAGGGTGCCGTCTTCATCCACTCCTCCGCCGCCGGTATCTCGGCCAGGGATGGCCCCGGTGCCACCGTCGAGAAGCGCATCGACGAGCTCTACCTTGACAAGTCGACCAGCGACAAGTCGTACCGCCTCGAGACTTACCGCTCGACCGGCTCGGTCTCGCAGGACTCGTCGCAGCAGCTCCGTTGCTACTTCGTCTCCCCCTGCAACTTCCCCAAGACTCCCGAAGTCAAGGACGCCGAGGGTCGTACCGACATCAAGTCGGTCTCGGACTCTGCTTTCCTCGAGAAGGCTACTCCCAACACTGTTGAGATCTACCAGAGCGTCCTCAACGAGGTTGAGCGCCGCAACGGCCCCGTCATCGAGCTCTTCGAGATCGAGGACTCGCCCACTCGCGAGCACCGCATTGTCATTGGCTACAAGCAGGGCGGCACCCACCAGTACTTTGCCGCTCTCTCGGACCTCTACCACTTCTACGGCCTCTACTCGGCCCGCAAGTACGTCGAGCAGTTCGCCAACGGCATCACCATCATCTCGCTCTACCTGAACCCCGTTCCCAACTCGCGTGCTCCTCCTATCGAGCACTCGATCCACCAGGTCGTCCGTGAGGCCTCGCTCCTCTACTGCCTGCCCGACAACCCATTCTTTGCCGTTGCCGAGGATGAGACCCCCCACGCTGTCCAGGAGGCCACCTACGCCTACGTTGGATGGATCTTCACCCAGCACTTCTGCAACCGTCTTGGTCCCTCGTACCTTGCCCTCAAGAACGTTCTTGACGACAACAACCCCGACCACGAGGCGGTCCTTGCCCGTATCAAGACGCGTTTCCGTGAGGAGACCTTCACGCCCACCAACATCCGCGAGACCATCCAGGCCCACCCCGAGCTCATCCGCCAGCTCTACATCAACTTTGCAATGACCCACTACCCCGCCGCCGACGAGGCCTCGCAGCTTACGCCTACGCTCTCGTTCCAGCGTATCAAGACTGAGCAGCCCCTCTCGGACGCCGACCTCCTCACTCAGATCCGCAAGAAGGCGTCCAACCAGCACGCTGCCCAGATCCTTGAGGCTTTCCTCGTCTTCAACAAGCACGTTCTCAAGAGCAACTTTTACCAGCCCACCAAGGTTGCCCTCTCGTTCCGCCTTGACCCCGGATTCCTCCCAGAGATCGAGTACCCCAAGCAGCCTTTCGGCATCTTCCTCGTTGTCGGCTCCGACTTCCGCGGCTTCCACGTCCGCTTCCGTGACGTTGCCCGTGGTGGTATCCGTCTCGTCCGCTCGCGCGGAAAGGAAAACTACAACGCCAACGTTCGTACTCTCTTTGACGAAAACTACGCTCTCGCCGCCACCCAGACCCTCAAGAACAAGGACATCCCCGAGGGCGGCTCCAAGGGCACCATCCTGCCTTCGCTTGGCGCCAACCCCCACCAGTGCTTTGAAAAGTACATTGACTCGGTCATTGACCTTCTCATCCCTGGTCAGTCGCCCGGCATCAAGGGCCCCATTGTCGACATCTCGGGCCGCCAGAGCCCCGAGATCCTCTTCCTCGGCCCCGACGAGGGTACCGCTGAGATGATGGACTGGGCTGCTCTCCACGCCAAGTCGCGTGGCGCCCCCTGGTGGAAGTCGTTCACCACCGGCAAGTCGGCTGAGAAGCTCGGTGGTATCCCCCACGACGTATACGGCATGACCTCGCTCTCGGTCCGTCAGTACATCCTCGGTGTTTACAAGGCCCACGGCCTCAACGAGAAGGAGGTCACCAAGCTCCAGACTGGTGGCCCCGACGGTGACCTCGGCTCCAACGAGATCCTCCTTTCCAACGACAAGACTGTCGGTATCATTGACGGCTCGGGTGTCCTCTACGACCCCCAGGGTCTCAACCGTGCCGAGCTCGTCCGTCTTGCCCGTGCCCGCAAGATGATCATCGAGTTTGACGACTCCAAGCTCGGCCCCGAGGGCTACAAGGTCCTTGTTGACCAGCAGGACTACAAGCTCCCCTCGGGCGAGGTCATTCCCGACACGACCGACTTCCGCAACAACTTCCACTTCCGTGTCAAGTGCGACATCTTCGTCCCCTGCGGTGGTCGTCCCGAGGCCGTCAACATTGGCAACGTCTCCAGACTCATCGACTCTGACGGCAAGCCCCACTTCAAGTACGTTGTCGAGGGTGCCAACCTCTTCTTCTCGCAGCAGGCCCGTCTCTTCCTCGAGAAGAAGGGCGTGGTGCAGTACAAGGACTCGTCGACCAACAAGGGTGGTGTCACCTCGTCTTCGCTCGAGGTGCTCGCCGGTCTGTCGCTCTCCGACTCCGAGTACACCGACCTCATGATCTTCAAGGACGGCAAGCCTTCGCCGTTCTACCAGTCGTACGTCAAGGACATTCAGCAAAAGATCTGCGAGAACGCCGCCGCCGAGTACAACTGCATCAACAAGCAGTGGCACAAGCTCAAGGGCGCCAAGCCCCGTACTCTCATCTCGGACCAGCTCTCGTCGACCCTCAACAAGCTGCAGGACGACCTCGAGTTCTCCGACCTCTACGACAATGTCAAGTCGCGCAACAACGTCCTGGCTCACGCCTTCCCCAAGACCCTCCAGGACAAGATTGGCCTTGACAAGCTTGTTGAGCGCCTTCCCGAGGTCTACCTCCGTGCCGTCTGGTCGGCCTGGGTTTCGTCCAACTACATCTACCAGAACTCGCTCGAGGCGACCAACGTGGACTTCTTCCACTTCTTCTCCAAGCTCGCCGTGTAATAACAGATAGTCGAAAGGATCAGCAGCAGTAGCATCATAGCATGCATGGACTCTAATAATTCTGTCACAAATATGGCGTCGCTGCCGGACTGGTCTGGGCATGAGCACAGTGAACAGGGATGCTTTACCCTTGTTTGCCGTGTCGATGAAGATTACATCAGGTCATGTGGCAGTCAGTCTTCTTGGTGTGGCAAAGCCCAAAGTGGCACTCAAATCCAGCTTGCTCTGTTCACAATCTGCATCGCGTCTCTATGCGCATGGCATTCCCCAGTGCAATCCCTGGAAGCGCTGAGCGCCATGCGAAACAGTTCGATTATGCTCCAAGGGGGCCGATTCGCCGTTGAGCTGCTCGAGTGGCAGCGCCGACTTGGAGCTGGCGGCGCCGACAGTAGCCGGGGTCGTCGCGCTCAAGCCGCCAATGAGGTCGTCCATGGTTGAGCTGCCAACCATGAGCACCTCGAGGCCTGAGTGGCGGAAGGCGCGGTACACTTGCGCTGGGTCGAGAGTTGCGTCCGAGGCCGTGCTGTCGTCGTCGATCTCGTCGCGTGAGGAGTAGTAACACGCAGGCAAAGGCCACGACCAATCGGCGGCCGCAGCCACGTTATGGATGCTCTCGTCATGCCCGCCCTGGGCGTCGCTCTCGTCGCTCTCGTCATCGCTCTCGGTGTCGTCATCGCCGTTGTCGTCTGCATCGCAGCCCTCGTCGTCGTCGTCGGCAGCAGATCCCGCGTCGTCGCGCTGCAACAAGTCGTCGTTGGCGCTCGCTGCGCTCGAGCCGCGCCCACCGGCCTGTGTTGCGCGCCGGCGCTTGGCGGTCGTGGTATGCGTCCTGCGCGACGTTTGCGTAGCGCGCTTGCCCTTGGTGCTCGGCCCGGCACCACCCTGACCCCCGCGGTCGCTGTCGCCCGAGGCCGGCGCCGAGCGACCGTCGCCCGAGCCCGCCTTGCGCCTAGATCCCTTGCGCCACTTGCGGAGCTTGGTGCGTGCAAAGGCCGCGGCGGTGAGGGCGCGCTCGTCCTCTAAGAGGGGAAGCGTGTCCGTACTCGCAAGAGCGGCGAGCTGGCCCTCGGAAGACCCCGAGAAGCGCAGAAACGGCGCAGCCGCTGGCAAGTCGAGGAGTTGATGCCAGGCTGCCAAGGAGAACGCGCCAAGGACCGACACTGCGGCCCAGTCAATCGAGGACTCGCCCGAACCCGGCGCTGCACGGAGATCCCATGGGAGCTTGGTGGCAATCTGCGCGTTGCTCGTTGCGTCTAGCACATCGAGAAACTCGTCTGCCGCGAGACGACATTGCTGCCTGTCGCCCGCGTCGTCGGGCGCGACGTCCACCCCTCGCAGCTGCTCGACTGCGACCAGCTGGGGCGAGAGGGCGAACAACCGAACAAAGCGGGTCCTGAGCTGGTACAGCCCGAGCTGGGCACCAGTGAGCTCGTGCATCTGGGCGACGTAGAAAATGCACTGCAAGAGGCCCTTGATGGACTGCTCGACGTCAGACTTGAGCTCTACCGTGGCTGAGACGGTGAAGGTGGCCGGTATCGCCTCGCTCATGGTGGCCGCGAAAACGAAATCGGGCAGGCGGATGCCAGAATTGTCGTCGTCGGCGCGCCTGCGGGCCGTCTGTTGGAGTTGTACGGTCAATGGCGAAGGCGGGGCGGATGACGATGATGCAGAGGATGACGACGACGGCCGCACCTCGCTCAACCAGCGCACGACGCGCGTGAATAGGGCCACATCATGGAGCTGCGGGCCGTCGCGTACCCCAACACTGGCGAGGTCGAGTTGTCCCACGACAGAGACCTTGCCTGTGCGGTGGCGGTATGGCAGACTCAAGAAGGCGTCGAGGGCCGACCCGAACTGAAACTCCTTCATGCCCAAGCTGTCTGCCCTCAGAATGTCTTGCACCGTCAGAACGAGGGGGTCGTCGGGTGCAGCGTTCACGCCGTCGGGCAGGCGACGCGTGTATGCGCCCGGATTGGACGCGATCAGACCTTGGCGGAGGGGAGGGGCGCTTGCGGTGTGCGGCGGCGTGCGGGGGCCGTCCGTCGACGGCGATGAGTCGGTCGTGCGAGACGGCCTTCCTACGATGGGCGTGCGAGGGGGTCGAACCGGTGGGGGAGCACCCCACTGCTGGGGAGCGCTCATGGTGCAAAGGGAGTGGCTGTGTTCACGCCGGTGGAGCGACGAGAGGAGAGTGAGGTGAGTGATGATGTTAGCAAGTGGCAAAGTGGGCATGGCTGTTGTTTATGAAACAGTCCAAGCCGGACACCGCTCATTGTCATCATTGTACATCGTCCTGAATCGCACTGTTGTCTATCATGCTATCCCAGGTATCCCAGTCTAAGCGCGGGCAGCGCTGGGTGCCATCCTCTACCATCAACCTATACCACTTGTTCTGCTACCTCCCTTCTGCACCGTCCCCATTCACGCCTACCTCGCCGAGCCATTGCCGTCATGGCCGACGTGAGCAACCTTGCCGTCGTCGAGCGGAACATGGGCGGTATCCGCCAGATCGTCGGCCTGCTTGCGGACGTGCTCGAAGCGGGGTTCCATGCCGGCCTTGTCGACGAGCTTGCGCAGCAGGGGCCATAACTGGTCCGACGAGGATCCGGTGAGCGAGTGCAGGACGTCGGGGTACTCGTGTGCGAAGAACTGCACGTCAGTGGCAACGACGGAAATTGGCCCACCTCGAGCAGCGGCGCCGTCTGCTTGTAGTACGACTGCAGACGCTTGGAGAAGACCTCGGGCGTGTCGTCTGGGCGCTTGCTGAGCGGCTCGCCCGTCACGTCGTCCTTGCCGGGCACCTTGGGCGCCGAGTACGTGTCGTTGTAGACGCGGCCAGAGGGCAGGTGGACCCAGCGGGCTGGGGTGAGCCGAGTCACCAAGGATCGTGCCACTCACCTGCAATGCGCTGCATGATGACCGCGTCAGGGACGTTCAAGTTGACGACCATGTTGAAGGGGCGGCGCTGGGGCGTCAGCTGGCGCCGGCTGGACGGCCGTGCACGGCGTACCTGTTTCTGGAGGACCTCGTTGAGGAGCTGTCCCTGCTTGAGTGTGCGGGGGAAGCCGTCGATGATCCAGCTCTTGGCTATCAGCGCATGCATGCACGCGGGGCACATACCTGGCCGTGGTGGTGCTCGAGCTCGCCGACGACCATCTCGAGCATGAGCTCGTCGGATACGAGGCCTGGGGCAGCAGCGTCAGGAACCATCACTAACCGATGTTCTGTCCGCCCTGAGGCTGCCTTCCGTCTCACTCACCGCCGGTGCGCACAATCTCCTCGGCCTTCTTGCCGACGTCGCTCTTGGCTGCGATCTCCTGGCGCAGCAGGTCGCCAGTGGAAATGAAGGCAATGTCGTAGGCCTCGACGAGTCTGTGCGAGCGCCGAGGTCAGCCGTTGTGCCGAGGGCGTTGGTTCGGAACGGGAATGCGCGAGATACCCGAGAGCCCGACTCACTTTGCGCTCAACGTCCCCTGTTGCGCCCGTCAGCTACGCCCAGCACATCCAGTGGCGGTGCTCACCTTGCCAGAACCGGGCTTTCCAAACATGAGCAGACGGACTCCCTGCTCGCCGTCGTGGGCCGTCGGGGCGCGCTTTCCGTCCTGGACGTTCTGGCGCGCGGTCGCCATAACGCTCTCGACGAGCTTCTCATCGCGCCGGATCGCCGAGGTTGACAGCGCCGCGGCGCGCGGCGCAAAGCGAAGCGCATGGAGCGATGAAACGGCGCGCGGCGCGCGCCGCAGAGCTGCGATGGGGGCTCGGAGGGACATTGTGATGCGTAGCGATGGGGTGAAGTTGGGGATCAACAATGGTGGAGGGGGGCAGGTTACCCCGCACTCAATCTCCCCCAAGCCAACCGACCCGGCCCGGCGGGAGCATTTCTCACCTTTGCCACGTGACTCGACTTGACAATGACGGTCGAGCGAGCAGTTGGACAACCACTGACAACAAAAGTCGAGCCGCTCCATCGTACATTCTCTTCCAACACCATGAGCGCGAGCGTCAAGGCCAAGGAGAAGGAACACCCGGAATACTACGAGAAGGGCTTCTTCCGGTACGATGTGCTACCGCAAAACAGCTTTTCCGCGCGTGGCTTGGACGTGAGTGACTCTCTCAAGCCGCGCTGACCTGACCCCAGGCGCCAAAGTTTGGAGATCGCGTGCGCGAGGTGCGCGGGAGCCCCAGCCTGATCCGCGCGCTGGCGTGGAACTGCGACGGTCGCAAGGTGGCGTCGGGGTCCGAGTTTGGCGGACTGAGGATACACGACGTCGTGCCGGTGCCACGGGCTGCAGACGGCACGCCGACGCCGCATGCCGTCGAAGTGCGCGACAGGCCGGTCCTGTTACCATCGATGGGCAAGTCGCCGCACCACGGTCATGTCGCCACACTCGCCTGGTCGCCAAAGGACCCGCGCATCCTCGTCTCGGGGTGCAAGAGCACGAGCGGCGGCGTCGTGTGCGTGTGGGACATTGGCACGCCTTCGGCTCCCGTCGCGACGTTCAAGATCTTGGGCGACGTGCTGCACGTCGCGTTCCACCCATCTGGACGGCAGTTTGCGGCTGTCTGCCCTCGCTCCACGCGCGACGAGGTCTTCTTCTATTGGCTTGTTGAGCGAGACGGCAGCGAGAAGTGGGAGCAGCGGATCGACATTGTCATGGGCGGCGCGGGGATCGACATTGGCGTCGAGGAGGTGAGTGTGGTTTGAGGGGTGTGCTGACGCCAGGTCAATGCACTGAGGTTTTGGCCTGGCGGTGACGCAGTCTTGGCTGTGTCAAACGACGGGTCGCTCAACTCGTGGAAGTATCCCGTGGAGGAGCGGCCTCCGCTCGTGGACGAGCGTCCGAAGAAGAGAAGCCGTGTGGCGTCGCCTGTGACGAGACAGCCGTCACCGGATACGCCAGATCCCGAGGCCAAGGCGGAGCGCGCGACACCGGAGGACGACCGCGAGGGCGAGGGCGAGGGCGAGGGCGAGGGCGAGGATGGAAGAGCGACCCCAGCGCCTGCCGATGCGCCACAGGAGGCAGAGGGTGACGCTGCGGTGGACCCCGAGGCAGCAGAAGAGACCGAGGCAAAGGGGGAGCCCACGGGTGACGCCGACGAGGCAAAGGCCGACTCCGCCGACTCCGCCGACACCGACGGCGACGTCAAGATGGGCTCAGCGTCGCCCACCAAGGCGAACGGCACGGCGCCGCCAACACCAGCCGACACGCCCGCCCCGACAGCCCCGCCGACCGCCGCACCGAGCAGACAGCCGACACCGGCGCCCGCGACCCCCGCGACCCCCGCGGCAGACGACAAAGCCGTGGCGGACGAAAAGGCCGCCAAGGAGGCGGCGGCCAAGGCCGCTGCGGCTGCCGAGCTCGAGCGCCGCAAGCACCGCCAGCTGGACAAGGGCTTCCGGCAGGTGATCCACGTGTCGAGTTTGCTGGCGTTGGCGGTGGACCCGTTGGGCCGGTGAGTGGAGCTCGTCAGTTCTATTCCTGCCTAGCTCACACCCCAGCTTTTTTGCCCTCGGAGGCAACGACGCCCGCGTCAGCCTCATCGACACGGTCGACTGGATCGTGCAGCGCACCTTTGACGAGCCGGTCGGCGCGATCAGACAGGCGGCGTTCTCGCCCGACGGCGAGTTCCTGGCCGTGGGCGGCGACGACCCGAACATCTACGTGCTGTCCGTGTTTGCGCGGACCGTCGTCAAGAAGATTCCCGTCACGCCGACTGTCAACGCGCTTGCATGGCACCCGACGCGCAACGTGCTGGCGTGGAGCACCAACCACAAGCCCGGCACGACGTGGTACTATCTGAGCCAGGAGTAGCGTCGGAGCATGCGTCCCATTTGTAGTACTACAGTGATACAACCATTCTAGAGCGCTATACAGCCTACTTGTCCAGCGCCTCCTGGACGTCGCGCAGCCGCCCGCGGATGCTCTTGCGCGTGTCGCCGCCGAGCTCCTCGAGCAGGGCCATCATCTTGCGTATCCGCGAGTTTACCTTGGGGAGCTTTTGCCTGTTCTCCTGCAGTGCCTCGGAGAAGAGGGTCCAGGTGCGGAGGTCGCGTGCGAAGGTGTAGGTCTGGGGGTGAGCACAACCTTTGGCGGCATCACTCACCGGCAGCGCCTCTGCGCCGATCTGTCCAGCCGCCACACTCCACACGCTCATGATCACCAAGTCGAGCGTCGCGTTGGCAACATACTCATCGACGTCGCCCACGCCGCCGGGCACGCTGCGCAGCTCCTTGGTCGAGAAGCGGCGTACGAGCGCCTCGGCCTGCGCGACGGGCCGCGCGTCCTCGGCGCGAATAATCAACGCGAGGTCGTGCACCGAGCGGTGGAGCCACGCGTCGCCCTCTGACATGATGAGCACTTGGAGGTACGATGACAGCAGGTTGGACTGCTGGCTTGGCAGGAGGGCATTGTCGATCGCGAGCTTGAGGTTTGCACGGAGCATCTTGAGCGTGTTCTGGACCTCCTTCTTCTTGAAGTCGTCCTCTTCGAGCTGGTTGACGTAGCTTGCGGCGTCAGCTTGCCTCTCAGCCGGCGCGCTTACCGTGAAAACGCGCCAATGAGCAGAATCACAATCTCGCGATGGCTCGGCCCGATGCGCGCAGCGTAGATAATAGGAAAGTCCGTCGCGTTCTTCTGAAGCAGCAGATTAAACGCGTGGTCGCGCACGCGCATGATAAAGTCGATGTTGCGCTTATCGATGGCCTGGTACAGCTCGTACGCCTGGGGCGGGCGTGCAAACCCCGCGCTCGACGCCTTGCCGCCCGCCTTGGTGCTCTCAATCTTCTTGAGCATGGCCGCCCACGACCCCATGTCCTCCTTTGCTGGCGCGCGCTCGACGCGGTGCCGCTCGTCCTGCAGCGCCTCAGCGAGCGCCTTCTCGCGCGCGAGCTGTGCGCGCTGCCGGCCGAGCTCGAGCTCGCTCTCTGCCCTGCTCTCAGCCTCGATGCTCAGGCTCGCCGGCAGGGGGTGGATAAACACCGGGCTGCTGGCCACGGCCGACCGTAGCGGCGGGCTCGCGGGGTGCGCGTGGTCGATTATCTGCGGCGCGGGGCGCACTGCCCTCCGGCCGGGCGACACCGCCCCCGCGCGCGGCGACAGCGAGTCGAGGAGCGGGTTGTAGTTGTACGACATGGGTGTGTGGGAGGAGGAGGTGGAACGCGCGCCGCGCGTTGTTGTTCTGTCCGTCGGATAGGAAGGAGGCAGACACACAGCACAGCCGCCGCCCAGCGGCGGTGTGGCCCGCCGCTTGCGGGGACCCCGCGTCACGGGACACGGCTTCTGGATTATTTCGAGCGCCATGGCCGCTGGCGCCATCACAAACCGCGGCCACGACGACTTTTCCGCAGAGCGCGGGCCGCCTCTTGCCCCATCACTCCCACCATGACCGTCATCACAGCGACAATACCGAGCGCGAGCGTCCCGGAGGACAAGCAGCGCGCGGCGCGCGCACGCACCGGCTCGGTGTCGTCGACCGACTCCAACGCCGCCCTGCCGTCCTTCGAGGCGCTCGCGCCCCCGCGCCCCCCGACGACGACGCACGAGGAAGAGGTCGCGATCGCTGTCCCCGGGGCGGCGGACGTGCGCCTCAAGGTCGACGCCGGGCCGGGGTGCGGCGGCATCGCATGGCCTGCTGGCGAGGTGAGTGGTGGTCACGGTCGCAACAACAGCACATCACGCGCCAGGCACGATTACTAACCACTCTTCTTAGGTCCTCACACGGTACATTGCGCACCGGCACGCGCGGGCGCCAGAACACCTGCGCGGCAAGACGGTGCTCGAGCTCGGCTCGGGGACCGGGCTCGTCGGCCTCGCGGCTGCGATGCTCGAGCCTGAAGCCGACGTCTGGGTGACTGACCAGGAGTGGGTTGGCGTGCAAGTCCTTGATAAGCTGGCTGACTCGCCTCCCAGCATCCTCCTCGACCTCATGCGCCAGAACGCAGAGCTCAACCTCCCTGGAGCGGGTAATATCCATGTTGAGGAGCTGAGCTGGGGCGAGGACTTGCCGGCTGCCATTCCTACTGCCAGCGTCGACGTGATCCTCGCCGCGGACTGTGTCTACTTTGAGGTGGGTATTGACATGCCTATGTTTGCACCCGCTCACGCTGCAGCCCGCGTTCCCCCTCCTCGTCAAGACCCTCTGCGACCTCGCCCCTCTCGGCAAGGACATTGAGATCCTCTTCTGCTACAAGAAGCGGAGAAAGGTGAGCCGTGCGGAGGCGGTGGCGCCAGCACAGCGCTCACACCCACACCCCAGGCCGACAAGCGCTTCTTCGCACTCCTCAAGAAGCACTTTGACTCGATCGTCGTCGAAGACGACAAGGAAGGCGAGCGGGAAAAGTACAATCGCGAGGGGGTCATGTTGTGGCGCCTTCGTCGGAGGCGCTAGACTGGGTCTGGTCTCTCTCTCTTCTATTGATTGCGCCTTCGGCCTTGCCTCCGTCGGATCGTCGGACCTTCTGGACTCGGGCGAGACGTCGGATCGACTGGCATGGCGCTCGCGACGGCGCTTCGCAACAGGTCACGAGCAAGTTGAGCATAAAGCATTACGGCAAACATTGTATTCTGGGGCTTGTATTCACGTTTATTCATGGATTGAGTGGTCTTGGGCGGATGTCGCTGGTGGCCCGGCGGCAATCTAGATGGATGTTGGGGTATGGCGGCGGTCGTCTAGGTGGTCGCCAGGTCATTGAGTCGCCCTGATTGCGAGGTACAGATAACAAGCAAGGATCTGGGCTGGATCACGACGGCGCAGTGGCGCAGATTGTTGCACTGTCGCACAGTGTCGAGTCTGAATGGAACAAGACGACGACGGCGACGCAGATCAACAAACACAACGTCGAGCGTCGAGAAGCCTCACCCAATGGTTGTCGCCACAGGCACGTGTGTGTGTGTCAGTGTTCCTTCTTCACCTCCACCCGTCCACACACGCCACACGAGGTGCCCTCGGACCTCGGCACACGGGACGCAGCCACGACACATTCAATGAGCAGGTCGAGCAGGCCGAGCAGCAAGTCGATGGCGTGTCGAGCGTTGAGTGGCCAGAATACCGCATGGTACACACCCGCCCTCTTTCTACGCAGAGTTAATTTCGGAAGTAAAGTCTCTTTGGGGTTTCCGAGTCGCTCACTGGCGAGCGGACGAAGAAGTCGTCAGCTGTCCGAAGGAATGTATGCGGCGACAAGGATGAGCGAGGACGAGGCCGCAAGGAGATCTGTAGCAAGAGGCCTCTCTGCCCGCGCGCTAACCAGACAGAAATCCCGAATCGCAAAAGTAAAGAAAGACGCATCAGTGCCTTGCAGATGGCCGCGGTAAGTAGACGAACTTTTGGCGTTGTGGGGGTCACGGGCTCTGCAGCAACTGAACAAGGATCAGGCTTAACAACTCACCGCAGCGAGCCCCGCAACCGACACTTGTGGCCAGGAATAATCAGCGCCGCTGGGTGGGGAGAGCCAGAGCTGGCGTCACCCGACGCTCACCCGCCAGGCGGCGGCGCGGGCCGCACCGACGTGTCTGTGCGCTGCAACCTTCTGTTTCGCATCGCAAGCGAATTCTCGGAAGGGAGGTAGGTATATGCAAAGGCAAAGCATCAGCGGCGTAGAGGGCGCCAGGGGCTGTAGGGGGGTGCATGGTTGACTGCGCGGGGGAGGAGTCACCGTGCAGGGAAGGTCTAGTTAGCATGTGCCGCCTACGATGACATCAGACCCCGCTACAGTGGTGGTCACCCGCCCAGCAGGCCTTGCTTGGCCTTGACCGCCTCCGCCGCCACCGCCGTCGCGTTCGACGCCATATATTCACGCCGACGTGTGCGGCGCGCCATTCCGCGGCCCATATTGAATCGTCGGGGTAGAGATGCAGATCGCAGCGGAGGCGAGGGACAAGTGCAGCAGGACACGGTGAGTATGCATCGTCGTCGTCCGTGTTTGGTGTGTCTTGTCCTTGCGTGACACACTTTGGGTGAGAAAGTGGCCGTCTGCTGGGTGGTGGGTGGCTCAGGGTTTAAACGGGCGGCAAGGAACCAGGCATGTCAGAGTGTTGATCGAGGAGGCATAACACAAAGTCTCGGCATCCAACCCGACCTCCTCTGCTGCACTCAAAAGAGCCGACTCGCATCTCACACACAACACTCCCCCTCTCCGTGCATCACCACTCATCACATCGCATCACATACAACCCCCATGTCCACATCTCTGTCGGCGTGTCTAGACGTTGACGCTGCACCGCGCGACAACGACGACCTCGACGACCTTGGCATTGACCACAACAACAACAACAACACACTCCACCACCACACAACCCCACGGCATCTACCCCGCGGCATGACCCCACTCCTCTGCACCACCACCCCGCCACCGCTCACGCCGTCGCCTCCCCGGCTGACGGCCTCGCCATCCTCGTCATCCTCGTCGAGCTCGTACACATCCCTCTGTGCACCGGCGTCCGAGCCCATGCGCCGCAGCCTAGCGAGCATCGGGTACGTCCGTGCGCCGCTCGCCGCCGTCGACATGGCCCGCAGCCCCTCCTCGCAAGGGGTGGACGGCAACCCGTTTGCGGGGCGCGAGTCGCCTCTCCCTCCGCAGCGCCGAGCGAGCGCGCGCGGCGGCGAGGCCCTCGAGCTCGCGTTCCACCCCGCCGCCACCGAGTCCGCCGAGCCAGAGTCGCCGCCGCCCAGCGCCGCACTGCACGACCCACACCTGCACCCAACAAACCACCACCATACGATCCCCCTGCGCCGGCGCACCACACCCCGCGCGTTCCTCGCAGCCCAGAACGACGTGAGTTTACATTCTAGTCACGCCTACGCGCCTGTTGTGCATGCGTGGATCGGTGGCTTGTTTCGCGTGCCCCGGAACCAGTGTCTGAATTGGCCGTGCCACCTGTCCGTCCACAATCACATGCACATGCACTCGCCGCCCGCAGCTGCGGTGTTTGCGTCGTCGCGCGTTTCGTTTATGCGTGACGATGATCGATTCTAGGCTCCCACACACCTACCTCCTCGCTCGACACGACCTGACCACTACACACAGACACCACGCACTCGTACTCGCGGACTGTCGGCGCCCCCGCTTCGCGCGCCGAGCTCGCCCCGCGCCGACACCCGTGCTGGGAAGGCATACCTTTCTCTGCGGGTACAAAACAGTCTGGGCTCGATCCGCGCGCTCCCCTGGCGTCAGGACGCGCCATGACGAGGCGAGGGCCGAGCCTTCACGATCATAACGACTAAACTGTACATTACGATGCCGAGCTGGACTCGCTCGCCCTTCTGGATTCACTGGCCTCTCTTGATCACGACACGGCAACGAATACAACGCCTCACGCACGATTCTTTACGCGCTGCAACGACTCCTGCACCAACAATACACGCTACGCCTTTGCACCGCACCTCCTTCTCCGCGACATGACCCCGCTCTGCCCCAGACAAGGGGCTGCGCATCTGTTTCCCAAGCCGCAAGCCGCCTTTTGTCTAGGCACCGGACATCGACTGCCACCAAACCAACACGACACACGAATCAGAACGACAGAACACTTTGACACGCACCGGACGTTGACCTGCCGACCCCTGCTAGTGCCCATCTGGTATGGCGCTAGCCAATGCTATAACCCACACCCCTACTGATATCTCGCCCCGCGGGCAGACACAACTGTTTGTAGCACGTAATACACTTGCCATGCATGCGCTCGGCTTTGCATTCCGTTGACCGCCCAAATATATCGAGCCCCGAACGAGCCGCGGCATGGCCCAACCATCTCTGCTGCCGCCGCATAATCGCCCCGCAGGTCAAGTGGCGCGTCCGTCCTCGTCGGCATTCGACCTCGCGGCGGCGGGGTCAGCAGGATCAACATCATCTCGGGGCGGCCCGACGCGCTGAGCGTGCCGAGCATCGGCATGAGGCGTGTCAACAGTGCTGCTGAATGTAAACTAAACGTATTGCAGGCACGCATGTCGGCAGATCACGCATGTGGGTGGCCAGATTGGCCAGCTGCCAGGCCAGGCTCGAGCGCGCTCACACGCTCGATCTAGATGCCTCGCGAAGAAGACGGTGGGCGACTGTGCTCGCTCCTGATATTGCCACCTTGCTCTGCAGGCCCGTCCGACTCGCATTGGGCACAACCTCGCCGTGGCCATGGGCCGTCGTCCCTCCGGTGGGCAGGCGTGGGCAAGCTGGGTACCGCCGGTGCCGGCGCCACGGGGCAGCCTAAACCATGGTGTGTGTAACCGTGCAAGTAGGGGGTGAGTAGCCTTGCCCTGTTGCCTTGAATGGCATTACTCCGTGACACGGGGTACTCGCTATTCTAATCTCCTCCTGGGCTCCTGAATGGAACCTTGGTCGAAGCTTACTCTGATTCATCACAGCAAATTACAACGTTTCAAGGTCGAGGGGACTGACTAGTCTATGTATTAGGACTAGGGCCTCCCTATTGGACCCTAATAAGCGGCGGGCGACCCGACAACAGTCGTCGAGGCGACGAGTCGTAGCTCCCAGTAGCTCCCAAGATAGGACGTATCGCTACGTAGAGTTCAGCAAGATACAACTTATCGCCAAGCTCCCAGCAGACTATGCCCCGCCCACTCGGGAGGGCCGACTCGGATGCTGTTTCCAGACAGAGTCGACTGCGGACGACGAGGCAAGGACCGACGTGGACCCCGGCGACTTGCCATAGTGAGGCGCATGCATCTCGGGATGCGGCTTCTCGAGGGGACCGGGGTGTCGTCGGGCCCAACATTGTCGGGCGAACGTGCCAACCCGACCTCGGTGACTCAGAACCCCTAGCGTTAAACACTGATCCTGCTAACTCTAACTCCACTTCCGACCCGTGGCATTCAGATGGCATTGATATGTACAACTATGACTCTACTACGACGCGAGTGACTCGGCGAGGCGCTCCTCAAGCTCGCTTGGGCCCTGGAAGCGCTTACGCCCGTCAACGAGCCACGTCACGCCGCACATGATGAACACGATCCCGACGACGAGGACGACCCAGTTCATCTCGCTGCCCGAGTTGACGGGGATGATGGGCGGGAACATGAAGCAGATGGTGGTGACGGCGAGGAAGACGAGGGCGAGGGCGTTGATCGGGCGGCGCCAGCGGCCGAGGTTCCAGCGCGCGTCGCGGTCGTACCCCTGGAAGGCTTTCTCGCCACGCAGGCACGCAAGCAAGATGGGCACAAAGTACGAGATCTGCAGCAGCACCACCGAGCTCGACAGGATGGCGTTGAGCGCGACCGCCGAGCCGAGGTTGATGAGCCCGAAGACGACGACCCAGAAGGTGCAGAAGATGATGGACCACACGGGGACCTTGAGCGTCGGGTGCACTGGCGCGAGGAAGCGGGACAGCTGGCCCACGCCGCGGTCACGCGCGAGCGTGAGCAGCATGCGCGAGCTGACCGTGATGAGCACCTGCTGGACAAAGACAAACGCCATGAGGTTGAACATGATCAGGCAGGTCGCGCCGACGCGGCTGCGCGTAGCCTGGTAGTAGATTGTGAGCAGCGGCCCGGTCGTCGCGCCCGAGTTGAGCACGTCGTCAAACGACGTCAGGCAGAACAGCAGTACGATCATGAACAGCCACGAGGTGACCGTGCCCATGATAACAGCCGACACCATGACCTGCGGCGCGTTCTTCTTGGGGGCGGGCATCTCCTCGATCATGTGCGTCGCGGCGTCGAACCCAGTGAGCCCAAACACAGACTGCAGCAGGCCCATGATGAAGGCCATGCCGTTCGGCCAGCCCGTCTCGTTTGTCCACTGTGCAAAGACGGCCTTGGCGGGCTGGTAGTCGCCGCGCGAGCACACGAGGCACACGATGATGACCGTCACGATGCCGACCATGCTCCACAGGCCAGCAAACTTGTCAATGTGCGGCAGGAGGCGCACGCTGAAGATGTTCAGCACGAACGACTGCAGCAGGATGCCAATGTAGATCAGGAACCCCTGCCACGCCTGCGCCGAGTAGCTCGGGTGCCAGAGCGAGATGATGCCGGTCACGAAGGTGCTGCCGAGCGCGGCGGCCGTGGCGGCGAGCGCGACCCAGCCCGCGGTCGCCATCCAGCCGGTGAAGAAGGCCAGGCTGTTACGGTTACTCTCGGGCGCGAGGATGTCTGGGCGAGTTAGCATGCGGCCCCAGCGCCCCAACCTACATGCCCAGTCGTACTGCCCGCCGGAGAGAGGGAGGAAGTGGCAGATCTCGGCGCTGACGTCAGTCCTGGCTGGTAGGTCACGACTTACAGTGAGACACACATGAGCATCGTGCCGACGGCGGACACGAGCAGGCCCCAGACCATGGACACGGAGCCGCCAGAGGGGAGCACGAGCGAGAGGCTGGGGCGTGAGCTGGTGCGCGGTACGGGGGGACTTACGAGCCAGACCTGCACAACGGCGGTCGTGTGAGCTTGTTGCTTACGCCCCGGATGTCCGGATCTCTGTCCCGGCGAAAACGTACATTGCTGCGGGTCAGCCCCATTTCCGGTCGACGACGCCACCCACCAGTCCAGCTATTCAGCAGCGTGAACGCCAGTCCCAGGCTGGCAAGGAAGGAAAAGTTGCGCTCGAGGTGCACCTCGTTCTCGACGACAGAGTGCACGCGCGCCGTGTGGCGCGCGGTCGCCTTGGCCGCGTCGGCCGCCTTCTCGTCGTGCACGTCGGCGTGGAGGTGTTCGTCGCTCGAGGCCATTGTGTGGGGGGAGTGTGAGCGGGGCAGGGCGGGGCCTCGGTCCTGGCTTAAGTACACAGCGAGCAAGCTGTATTCTACTGCGCCTCACTGACGCCGCCGGCCCCACGACCACTCTTCGCCCACCTATGATGTCGTTGTTGTCTGTCCACCTGGCCACCTGCCTCGGTTAGATGTATTTTGGGACCTGGCCGACCTGGCGGCTGGGAATGTGGAGGCGGCAAGGCGGCCAGCCCCGCGGCGTGGCCTGCCGTGAGCCTACCTCCTGTATCTGACCCGCCCCGGGTCAGCAGATATCCCAGAGAACATTGCGCCAATAAGCGGTCGCTACGGCCTGAGTCGGGTGCCGGAACCCAGAATAGCTGTGGATGCAAAAATGAGTGGCACAGTTCCGTGGGTGTTGCCGACCCCACCACCGCGGCCACCCCGCGGCCAGGCATTGACGCCCACTCCTCGGCGGGTGGGCTGCCGAAACCCGTGTAGCGATCGGATGTTGCAGGAGGCATGGAGGTGGGTCCGACCGAGACTGGGGAGGAGTGGCTCCCGACCCACATCCCGAAGTTAGACACAAGCTACATGGCACTGGAGATAAAGGTATCACGGTAGAAGTACACCCTCAGCCATCACCACTGACGGTCAGCGCCGACCCACCGCTCGACTCACTCGTGATCATGACATTGATCGGGTCGCCCTTCTTGATACCACGGGAGAGGATCGAGTCGTCGTCATGCAGGGCAGCGTCGTTGTGCGAGAGGCTGGGGTGAGCGTGGCTCGCACAGACCTTACCTAACGATGTCGGGATCGTATCCAAACGAGTCACGCAAGTACGCCTGCCGTCAGCAACACCAAGCCCTCACTCACCTTGATGTCCCCAGCATCGGTTCGGGGCCGGACCCACACCCTGACACTGGTCGGCTGCATCTCGCCGTCGAGCCCACGGAGCGCGATCTTGAAGTACCCCCGCGGGCCGGGGTCGCGGTCTGGGTTCAGCGCGCGCTGTGGGTGGTGCTTACACTTTGCGCGGCGGATGCGCGTAAAGTCGACGGCGCACGCGATACGGGCGTCGGTGTCTGCGAGGAGGTCGTTGTGGCTTCGGGCATACGGGTGGGAGGACGGAACTCTGCCTCGCCCCCGCCTGGCGGAGGAGCTGGTGTATCGGCTAGCCGAGGGGTTGACGTCTAGTGCCGCGGAGCCGGGTCGGACCTCGAGCACTGCCGCGGAAGGGCGGACGTCGAGCACTGAGGCGGCAGGGCGGACGTCGATCACAGAGGCGAGGGGAGTGCCTTGTGTCGAGTCCATTGGGGTATCAAAGATCTCGTTGGTCCACGCGTTGAACTCGGCCAGCTCGGCCTCGGTGATGGGATTGGAGAAATCTGGGACGTCGACGAGGTTGAGACCAGCCAACTGGTCGACAGGGATCTCGCTGGACATTGTGGAGCTCAGAGGGGTCAAGAAGGTAGTGGACGTGAGCAAGATGAGTCGGTGAGTGAGTGGGTAGAGAGACGAGGTCAAGATGGAAGAAGGAAGACGAGGTGAGGGAAGTGGGGAGGGAGATCGAGGAAGCGGATTGCGGCGGCGTTGAAATGCGTCCATTGGGTGTCGCGATGGGCAGGCTTCTTCTCCTCCAAGATGAAGAGAGTTAATCCAGAAGTGAGGTCCTGCAAGAGATAGAGGCGTGTCAGTAGAGTCCGGGTGTGCTCGGCCGCAGTACGGGCCGTTGTGGAAGAGGAGGGAGAATTGAGACTCCGAGGCACTGCACGGAACATGAGAGGAGGCAACAAGGTTGTGTGTGGTTGTCTGTGGTTGGGAACTTGCGGAATGCTCGACTATGAGACGGTGACGGTTGAGATGGCAGGAGTGCACGTAGAACAACCAATGGGCTCTTTCACTACTCGGGAAGGATACAACATCGTCTACATCACGAGGGAATACAGGTGTCGCGAGATACGAGGAACAAGACTACCCAGCCCCTTCACCCGCCCATCACTGGGAGTTAGCCACAGCCACGGAGAGGTCAACTCACTCTCAACAGCGACGTCGATGTCGCCTTCAGGCTCCATCTCGATGGACGTCATGGTGTCGGTCGCCTTGAGCCGTTCGCCACAGTACAGGAGGCTGCTGTCAGAGGGGAGCAAGGAGGGCACTTACCGGACGGTCGCGGGCTGGTAGCCAAAGTTGTCGGAGAGGTAGTTCTGCGGCGTCAGGTGGGTACCACTCGGGCGCTTACGAGTAGGTCCCCGCCAGTGGTGGTGGGCGTCACCCAGATCTTGACAACATACGACTGGTGCTCCTTGGAGCCCTTGAGTCGGATCTGGTAGTAGCCCGGCGGGTCATACAGGGGGACTGGTTGTCAGTTGGGCGGACGGTTAAGCACAACTCACAGTTGTGGGGGTCGCGGATGCGCTGAAAGTCTACGCCGATCGGCACCAAGTCGGGGATGAAAGGCTTGATGTCGAGGACAGCTGGGCCAGCGGTCTGCAGCCCCTCGAGCTGTGGAAGGTGGGCGCCGGTGCCGGTGCCGCCGGCCATGTACTCTTCAATCCGCCTGAGATCTTCATCCTGATTGATCAGAGGGAGGGCAAAGTCGTCCTGGACGTCGTCGGGAGGAAGCTGGTCGCCCCCTTCGTTCGCCGCACCAGACTGGTCGACAGTGGGCGAGGATGGAGGAGGGGCCATGAGAAGAGGAGGGGACTGGAGAGGAGGAGGGAGAGGAGGGGACATAAGAGGAGAAGGGAACATGGGAGGAGAAGGGGACATGGGAGTGGCCTCGTGAGACATGGCTGCAAGATCGTGTGAGAACAAGACTGAGATTGAGGGGGTTGGGGTACTGGTGATGTGATGGGATAGTGAGAGAGTGGAAGGATGACAGATGGGTGGTCGGCGTGATGAAGGTGAAATGGCAGCGGGAGGGGAAACGGGAGAATGTGAGTGTGGCACCTTCTCGTAAAGTGCCACAATCACGGCTTCAGTCCTCCAGCCGAGGCCATCCGTACGCTGTGGAATTATGGACCAGCGGACCGAACAGCTCTACATATCAACACATATACAAATGAACGACGCATCGATTACTTGGTAAGGGGTTGCATCCCAGTGCCATGGCACACCCATCGACGGGTCTAGCCGCCCATTTCTGCGGATCAGTCCGACGCCAACACTTGAACTCACGCTCTTCGAAGACGTCGAGATAGATATCCACGATGTCATCCTCAGCCATCATGAGAGAGGCAATGGTGTCGGTATCCTTTAAAAGGACTCCCTCGTGGACCAGACTAGAATGTATCGTCAGCTGTTCCATTGTTGACAGAGGCTGGACAAACCGAAGCCTCGACTTCTCGTAACCCTTCTCATTCTGCAGATAGTTCTATGGTCAATAGAGATCAAGGATAGACTCGCACCTTGAAATCATCTCCGGTATTGTGTGGCGAAACCCACAGCTTTTGGTGGTGCTGGGTTCCATCGTGCACACCTTGGAGCGTGATTCTCAGCATGCCTGTCCCAATGTGTGAGAACGAGTCGACCATATTCGAGCGTCAACCCAACTCACCGCGGTCGCGCTCCTCGTTGTACTTGTACCTCTCAAGATTCATGGTCGTCTTGAAGTCGACCCCTCCGAGGCCCTTGATCTTGGGCTTCTCGTCCACCTCGTCAGGCGCTTCCTCGGGGCCGGTGTCGGGGATTCCGACTTCTGGGGCTGGGTCGTCATCCTTCGCCGGAGGAGTCGACGAGGCAGCGGCCTGCCCAGAAAGCCCAGAGAGGAGCTGGTCCTTGAGGAATGTGAGTATGCCATCGAGTTGGACGAGGTCGAGGCCCGCAGGTGGCTGGGACATGGCTGGTGAGGTTGTCTCTCAAGATGTCAATGGGAGAGGAATGACAGAGATGGGAGGGGCAAGAGGGATGTCGCAATAGCTAAGATATGTGATGTCTTTGAAGGGTGCGCTGATGAGAGAGTGGATGAATGAGAGAGTGTATGAATGTATGAATGTATGAAGGAGAGAGTGGTGGAACGAGCGAGGGGACGAAATGCCGGTGAGGAGGTTGGAAGCGGAAGGGAGATTCGTCGGTGTGGCACTCATTCCTCAGCTCCATCATTAGACCAGCCGACTGCTGGGGAGCGATGACGTTGCTTATCTTTGAACAGTTCCGCTGCTTATGCATCACGATACTTGACCAGGCTTCAAAACTTGTTGGGATGCCGACGGTTTCCAGAAGCGCGGCGAACCATCCCACTGGCATGGTTGGAGCTACCCACCGAATTCTCCCAGTCAGCGCAGCCTTCTACTCGATCAACTCACGGTCGCTGAAGACGTCGAGGTACACTTCCACTGGGTCTGGGTAGTCGTACCCTCCCCACTCGTACCCAAGGAATGACAACGTGTCGGTGTCGCGAAGGAGCTTGCCTTCGTGAACCAGGCTGGCTGTCAGCGGGGCAGAGTGTAGTACAAAGACCCCGCGGCGGTCCGATGCCTACCGAAGCCTCTCCCTCTCATACCCTTTGTCCTTGTGAAGGTAATCCTGCCGTCAGCCGCCCAATCACACGCCAGTTACCTTAATGGAACCAACAGTGTCCGTAGGAAGGACGAAGAGAAAGGTATGGTGTTCTGTTCCTTCATGCACCCCTTGCAGCTTGATCCTGAGGAAGTCTATGCGGTCGTCAGAAAGGCCTGGTACTTTGGCAACCCACCTGGTCCCCATATCTGATTCACATAGTCGGGATGGTCGAGCTCAGTCTTGAAGTCGACCCCTTCGGTCGGCTTGATGTCTGGCTTGATGTCGGGCTTGATGTCGGGCTTGATGTCGGGCTTGATGTCGGGCTTGATGTCGGGCTTGAGGTCGGGTTTCGTGTCGGTCTCGGAGCGGGCCGAGTTGCCAGGCGTGACCTCCACGCCCTCGATGGGAACGAACTCCATGCCGGTGACCTGAGAGATCTTACCGCTCAGCTCGGCTAGCCACCCTGCCCTAAACTCGGCTAGGTGATGGTAGTTGGCGTCGTGGTGGACGTGGTCGTCGTCAGGAGGGTTGAGGTTCATGTTGGCAGTGTCGACTCGGAAAAGCTGGATGGGCGAGGAGTGAATTGCCAGCAGAACGACCTTGAGCTCCATGTCGGGATGATATAGGACCTGGGTGTGCCGTGCAGTGCGAATGTGCGCACATAGCGAACAATGACGAAGATAAAAGTGTTGGATGTTGAGGCAAGAGTGTCAAACGTTGCGACGTGCTTCGCGGAGAGAAAAGGGATCGGCGTCGGCGTCATTGCCTGCGCCCCCGGCCCTCCACTCAACACAGTCACTCACACCATTGCCACCCACCATCTTCCTTCCTTCTTACCACTCCACCTCACGCACCATGCCCGCGACCGTCAAGCGCGAGCGTAATACCCGCCCCAAGGCCGAGGGGAGCAACCGCCGTCGTGCCGACCCGGACAGCACCGATACCGAGGACGAGGCCGGTGACGAGACGGACATCAAGCCCAAGCTCGACGGCGTGGAGAAGGAGGGCATCGACTTCAAGTACACGAGCGAGCCGCGCGGTGAGTGGTGCTCTGGCGCGGCGGCGACTGACGAGGAGGCAGTGTCCGCGCGCCCAACGCCCTGGCTATCACGCTGCAGGGGAGCAAGGACGGCGTGGGGCACAAGATCGATCTGTGGCTTCCTCCGACGGCGAGCGTGCGGACCCTCAAGGTGAGTGAGCGCGCGGGAGTTGGAGGCGAGGCTGATGACAACGGCCAGAAATACCTCTGCACGCACTACGGCTACTCGCTCGACAAGCTGCGCCTCATCCACGACGGCAAGATCTGCATCGACGCCGACACGATGGCGTCGCTCGGGGTCGAGACGGGCGACGCGTTTGACGTGTACCTCGAACGTGAGTGCGCGTGTGTGGGTATAGCTGAGATGCTCAGAGCTCGGCGGCTAGGAGAATAGGTAGCCATGATTGAGAGGGTGGCCAACAGAGCCGATGGTGTTATGAGTTGATTGATGACAGACACGATATGTAAATAACTGTCAAGTGCCGAGGGTTGAATGACGACCGTTCCCGGCCACTCAGCATCGGAGTAACATGGTCATTGTGTGCATCTCACGCCACACACCCAGGTGTCATCGCTGTTTCTACTACACGCCGCATTCATGTTACAATCACTTGTCATCTCGAGACACGAGCAGGCGTGCCTAGCCACCGAGCTCTGCCAGGCGTCAGTTGCATCCTGCTCTTCCCCCTGTGCCACTCACGCTCCAGGTAGACGTCAAAGGTGTCGCCCTCCTCCACCTCGAGGCGGCCCATGGTATCGTCATTGGCGAGAATGCTGCCGTCGTAGATCAAGCTATGGAATTAACTTCGGCTGAAGAAAAGGCAACGAGGCCCTCGAGACCTACCGGAGCTTCGCGATCTTGTAGCCGTAGTAGTCGTGGAGATACTTCTGGGGCATCAGTGAAGCCTACCCTTTAGCACGCTGGGACGAGGCATAGGTACCTTAATCTGCAGAACGGTGTGTTGGGGAAACACAATCAAGTCGCGCTTATAGTGTACTCCTTCCTTGGTCCCATCCAGAAAGATCTCGATATGGCCGGGTTGCCTTGGAATGTCTGGGGGTAAGAGACGTCCTCCAATATCAACACCCACCGCCCCCAGGGCGAGTCTTAACAAAGTCAATGCCTTGCTTTTCGAGACCGGGGATGACAGGCTTGATGTCACGCAGGGCCGCGTCGTCATCCACACCGGTCTGGGTAGGCTTCTCGCGGCCGTCGAGGACGGCCCAGTCGGGCTTGACGTCCTGGGGTGCCGTGTTGGAGGAAGACATGGTGCGGGGGCGATAGGCGGTGTCTCACAAGTAACGAGGAGGAGTAAGGAGAGAGAGGGTGGGGTGCGTGAGAAGGTGAGAGGTCGATGTGTGACTGGACTCGAGACAAGGAGCTGAGGATGCGAATGAGTGAGTGGGAGAAGGTCGAGTGAAAGTAGGACGGCAACAAACAACTCCGCACGGTTGGCGGTGAGTCGCGCTGCGTCACCCGGTCCGTGCGTCGACGCGTCGTGCAGCTTGCACAGACGCGCCCGCCAGTTCACCTATTCACTGTGTTCATACCCCATTGTACTGGTTCTCCTCACACCCCGCCCGTTGTCTAGACGCGCCAACTGTCCCGAGCCCTCCCTTAGCCACCAAGCTCTGGTTGACGTCAGTGGCCGCCCTCCACCCCCACCTCCGCGCCACTCACGCTCGAGGTAGACGTCAAAGACGTCCCCTTCCTCGGCCTGGAGCGAGGTCATTGTGTCCCGATTAGTCGCGACACGGCCGTCGAAGATGAGGCTGCGGGGCGAGTGTGAGTGGCCTGTCAGGCGGGGCAACGTACCGAATCTTGTCCGTCTCGTAGCCGTACCACTTGGTCAGATCGGCCTGGGACACAGCGTCAGGGAAGACGACGGCGAGAGAGGTGGCGCTGCAACCCACCTTGAGCCACTGGACGGTGGTTGACGGCGCGACCATGTACTTGATGCGGTACGCCGCCCCGCCCTTGCTTCCCATGATGATGATCTTGAAGTGGCCCGGGTACCGCTCGACCACTTGCGGGGTGTGAGCTGTGCCTCGCAGGTAGGAGCTTACTCACTCTCGACTTGACGGACCGGCTTGAAGTCGACACCCTCGGGCTTGAGGCCCGGGATGGCGGGCTTGATGTCGCGGTGGCGTGCTTCGTCCTCCAAGTCGCTGAGGGAAGGCTTGCGGTCGTTTTCGAGCACGGCAAGGTCAGGCTTGATGTCCTCGACGGTTGGCTTGCTCTCCACCTTCGGCTTGATGTCCGGGGTGGCGCTACCGAGCTTGGTGGACTTGGACGTTGGCGGCATGGTGAATGGTCGTTCTGGTGGAAAGAGAAGGAAGAATGTGCGAAAGTCAGAGCATGAGAGAGAAGAGTGAACAAGTTAGAAGTTGAGAGAGGAGTGATGGATGGGTGCGAGGACGAGTGTGTCGCACTGCGCAGAGAATGGTGCGTGGGTGACTTGGAGTTGACGAGGACAAGCAATGGTGTCGGCCTCTGCTTTGCCCCAGAGCACACAATCTGTGCGGTGCGTGCACGGACTGAGCATATACGGAACAATGCACCACTTATGCACACCTAACATGGCTGCTCCTACATGACTACTTCTACCTTCCAGTTACTCATACAACGTTGAAAGGCGGACAAGGCCCATCTCGACTCGAGCCCTAACCGCCGAGCTCTACTATATTAGCTCTTCCCACACCATCATAGCACTCACGCTCGAGGTAGACGTCAAAGGCATCGCCCTCCTCGACCTGAAGCTCAGCCATCGTGTCGGTGTCGTCGAGGATCAGACCATCGAAAAGCAGGCTGGGGGAGAGCGTGTGAGTGTTCAGCTCGTTCAAGCTTCAACAGCTGCTGTAGCGTACCGGATCTTGTCCAGCTCGTAACCATAGCTCGTGCTCATCCAAGTCTGCACCGGTCAGAGAACGGAGTGAACAGTAGCCTGCTCAGGTCGTCCAGCACCCACCTTGATCATCTTGACAGTGGTAGTAGGGTAAACGTAGTACTTGATTCGGTACTGGACATAGTCCTTGGTCCCGCTGATGGTGATCGAAGTCACACCAGGTGGGCGGGATGTGGAATCTTTCACAGGTAAGTGGGCATGCCAAAGACCACCTGCTTCTCATCTCACACTTGATCTCCTTGACGGGCTTGAAGTCCATTCCGCCCGGCTTGTGGCCAGCGATCACGGGCTTGATCTCGCCTGTGCCGCTCTCCCCCGGCAGGTTCTCCTTGTTGGCCTCCTGCAGGGCAGTGGCGTCGGGCTTGGCTTCCTTGCCGGCCTTGGTGTCCAGGGTAGGCGGCGCGTCGTGCGCCGGCTTGGAGGAGGAAGCTTCGGATGGCGCGGACATGCTGGGGTGAAGACTATGAGGGCGACAATGGGAGCGAGGTGGCAAATGACAAGAGACACGGAGCGACGTCGAGTGGCCGGTTGTATTTAAGAGTGAGAGACGAGGTTGCGCTGGGAATGTTTGTGATGATGCAAGATGTGACAAGGAATGTTGTTGTTGTTGACAAGAAGCAACGCGAGGCATGTGCGGTGGCAACGCGTCGCGCGTCATTCCAGACGCGTGGCGGATCATGACATCACCGCCCGAGACACCATCAGCTGGCTCTCGACGGGCACCATGTAGGCTTGCACGACAGATGCACAGACAAAAACTCACTGAGAGAAGCACATCGCTACATACATGAACGACACTACAACTTGGAGACTGCGAGAGACCTAGCCGCCGAGCTCTGCACGTCAGCCGCCGCCCCACAGCGCACTCACGCTCAAAGTAGACGTCGAACTCGTCCCCCTCCTCGACATTGAGCTCCTCCATAGTCTCCTCGTGGAGAATAACGCCATTGAACACGATACTGATCTCATCAGCTCCAATCAGCTCGGCGTGCATACCGGAGGATGCGGATGTCGTAGCCGTACGTCGCAGCCAGCCAGCGCTGCCGTCAGCGCTCCTCCTGTCCACTAGCGCACGCACCTTGATATGCCCCGCGTCCTCGTGCGGCAGGACGCGGATCTTGCGCTGGTACACCCGTCCGTCGGACGAGCCGTTGATGGTCACGGGGATGTGTTCCGGGCGGCGGGGAACGGCTGGCGTCAGGGAAGGTCTGGAGGAGCGGTTGACTCACCCTTGTACTTCTTCACGCGGAAGAAGTCGACGCCGGCCTGCTGGACGCCGTCGATCTTGGGCTTGATGTCGGCCGTTGAGGTGGGCTGGGTGCTGTCTTGGGTGTCGGTGGTGCTGGTTGAAGCGACCGTCATTGTGGTTGGAGGGCGCAGAGTGTGATGGTGGTGTGAAAAGAAAGAGAGAAGACACACGCGGGGTGGAATCACATTGGCGGACACGGGGCGGCGGAGTGGGCGGCACTCGGCCCGCCACCCGCACTTGTCCCAACATGCCCAACCACCAGCCTGACTTCTATGCTCGTCGCTCACTTGTATTCATGCTCATCTATGCAGACCACCTCATTACTGCTACTGCGTGCCAGCCCTATCCACCCAACTCTGCGACGTCAGCGCCCATCCAACCTCGCCCGCACGCACGCTCGAGGAAGACGTCAAACTCGTCATAGTCCTCAACCTCGAGCTCGGCCATGGTCTGGTCGTCCTGCACGATCTTTCCGTCGTAGATGACGCTGTCGGCAGGGTGTCAGCGAGCAGGGTGTGGTACACCACGCAGTCATACCGCAGCTTGTCCATCTCGTAGCCATAGTACTTGACGAGGTGTTCCTGCCATGAGCGCATGTCAGACCTAAGACTCACCTTGATGCCAATGCCCTTGTGGTAGGGGTACCTGCGAAACCTAATGCAGTATTGCTTGCCGTCCTTGGTCCCCTGGAGCTTGATCGTGAACTCGGTGGGCTTGCGCGGGCCAGCTGCGGGGTCAACCACGTCGGCTGCCCCGTGCACGCACCCTTGGGGACGGGCTTAATGGGCTTGAAGTCGATGCCGATCTTCTCGAGGCCATCAATCTTGGGCTTGATGTCCTTCTCGTCGCTCTCGTCATCCGACGCGTCGTCGTCGTGACGTGGGTTGGGTGGGTTGCGTGGTTCGGGAACCTCGTCAACGGGCTCCTTCTTAACCACGGTGTGGGCGGGCATGGCGAGGGTTGAGCGGGGGCGAAAGGTGGTGTTGAGTGAGGAGAAGGAATGGGCAATGTGACAGGTGAGTGGAATTGGCAAGAGTGTATAAAGTGTGGAGAGGGGCGAGGTTGACTGAAAGCAAGGGGGAGAAAGCGTGCAAGTCGCGTCTGCCCCAATCTGCAGTGGATCGCCGCTGACAAGAGGGCCGCACAAACACAGTGCACGGTGCACAGCAGCTGGCAACAGGTCACGCATATGCAGCACTTCGACTAACACTATACATTTGAAGGAGCATGCCACTCGCTACAGTATCCCCCTCAGCGCCTTATCTATGACCGCCATCATCAGTTGCCGTCGTCATGGCCGGCATTGAACGGAGCGAACTCTCCAGGGCTGAGCACCCCTCTTCGAGCATCAGCGTATACCCTGGCGTGGGTCGACACTCACGCTCGAGAAAGACGTCGACCTCGTCGCCGTCCTCCACCTCGAGCTCGGCCGGCGTCTGGTTGTACACTATGATGCCGTCGTAAAGCAGGCTGGTAGGTTAGTGGACTTTGCTCCAAGAGAGAGGAGAGGATTACCGAAGCTTGTCGACCTCATATCCCAAGAACTTGGAGAGTTGGTTCTTTAGTGAGCACAGAGCATGTCTACACACTCACCTTGACGCATTTGAGCTTGGTGTCGGGGCTGATCCAGCACCACACGCTGTAGACCTTCCCATCCTTCCTCCCAAGGAGCTTAAGACCCATCTTTCCAGGAGGCCTAGGCCCGACTTGTGGTATCAGCGCATTCCCCTGCCGCCCATGTGAATCTGCTCAGAACATACACATGGGACATGTAGCTCGATCAAACTTGACGCCAGTCTTCGCCGGGCCCTCAATCTCCCAAGTGACATGCTTGCGGATGCCTTCGTGGGGCAGCTCGCCTTCTTTGTTGTTGGGTGCAGGACTGACCTGCGGGGGCTTGACAGGCTCGGCTACCGGCTTTGTGGCGCAGCCATCCAACTCTTCACCTAATCAGCCTCAAACCAGCTGGAAGACAACCCACCCTCGAGGGAAACATCAAACGTGTCATAGTCCTCGACGCCCAGCTCGGCCATGGTGTCGTCATTGCGCAAGACCTTTCCATCGTAGATGATGCTGTGCAGTAGGTATCAGAGTGGGCGAGAAGGGTGGCACGTGGAAGGAAAGTAAGTGGCTTACCGAAGGCGGTCGAACCCGTACCCATAGTAGTCAGCGAGGTGAGCCTGCCGTGAGCTCGGGTTTCATCGGGTTTCACCCAACGACCAACCTTGATGGAGTACACCCTGCTTTTGGGGCTGTTGAGGATGAGGTTCGTAGTGTATGTAGTGCTTGCGGCCCTTCCTCCCGAGCAGAGTGATGATGACCTCGCCGGGCAGCTTGTCGCGAGCTGAGAGTGTCAGCTCGTCTCTCCGGCCAGTGCGTCCCGTACCAGGCGGTGCGAGTGGGAGAAAGTCGACCCCAGGTCGCTGCAGGACATTGTTCGTGGGCCTGTGGGCTTGAACGGGGTCTTCGCGGCCCGGCTCGGCGGCCTTGTCCGGGCGAGGGGTATGCTGCGCGTGCTGTGTCTCTTGGCCTACTTCCTGCTTGATGACGGGAGGGATTCGCATGGCGATGGAGTCTGTTGGGGCGTTATGGTGTTGAGAAGTGGAAAGGAGAGAGAAGGAAATGGGCTGACGTGAGAGAATGGTGGGAGACATGGGGACGGTGTGGCTGACTGTGTTGCGAACAGACCCACACTTTACGCCTGCCTCGACTGACAATGGATGGATTCTTGGGGATGGGACGCCCTCGCACCCCTGTCACAGGACAGTTATCACTCGCTACATGCATTCGGAGACTCTGCACGCGCATCTGGCATGGTACAACACTACATAGATCGATCGACAGTGATCACATCGGGAGCGTGGCGCGAGGCGCCGCTCAGTCGCAGCGCGAGCCACCAAGCTCTACAACATGTCAGCTTGAACCCCACCGCACGTAACCCACGCTCGAGGTAGACGTCGAAGGTGTCGTTTTCCTCGACCTCGAGCTCCTCCAGGGTCTGGTAGTTGCGCACGATCTCGCCGTCGTAGATGAGACTGGGGCTGCATTAGCTACTTACACCGCACTCGAGCGCCGTACCGAAGCTTGTCAAACTCGTAGTCATAGTACTTGACGAGGTAGTTCTATCATAAGCGCTGCATCGCCACCATACCCACCTTAATCGCCTCGGCCTTCTTGCTCTTATGGATGAGAAGATCGAACGAGTAGGTACGCGTGCCCTTGCTCGTGAGGAGGCGGATCAGGATTTGACCGGGGAGCCTCGGAGCATCTGTCGTCAGCCGGGACAGCAAGGCTAAAGCTTACAGAACGGCTGGGTGGTGGGCTTGAAGTCGAGGCCCATCGGCTCGAGGCCAGCGATCTTGGGCTTGATGTCCTTCATGGCGTCTTCCTCGCCACCGCCACCACCCTGACCGTTGGTCTTGGTGACGTTGAGGCCGGTCGGCGCGGTGCCCGGCTCTTGCTTGACGATCGTCATGGTTGATATGGGCAGGCAGAGGGAGGTTGGTAATGCATGAGTGGGTTGGGTGAGTGGGCGGGTGAGTGGGTGAGTGGAAAGAAGAGAGGGGGAAGAATGCGGTCACCCCGTATGGCGACGAGTCGGGGCGCAGTGAGCAGACAAGCTGAGGTGAGCCTGCAGAACATGCACACGTAACCCGAGCCTTCCTCATTCTACCTCGTTGGCATCCAAGACACGGTACAAGCCTACTCCACGACAATCGGGTCGCCATCCACCCCAGCACCCGCGCCGCCTTGCACACCAACGCCACTCGAAACTGCACAGCGTCAGCAGTCCGCACTGTAGGGTCACTCACCCAACGACACGTCAAACACGTCCCCCTCGAGCGTGCCGAGCGCCGCAAAGGTCGTCAGGTCGGACAAGACGCGCCCGTCAAACACGACGCGGAGGGCGGCCATATCGTAGCCGCAGTACGTGGACAGGTATCGCTGCGGCGTCAGCTCCCCCTCCTCCCCACAACCACCCTTCCGCCTGTACCCACCTTGACATGCCACGCCGTCTCGCCCGGCTCGACGCGGATACGGTCGTGGTAGATATTTCCGCCTTTAAGTCCCTGGAGCTTGATGACGATCTCGTGCTCCAGGCGCTCCTCGTAGACGCCCCACGCGAGACGGGCAAAGTCCACCCCGGGGGCACCGCGGGTCGGCGCGCGCGGGCGGAGGTTGTAGGGGTGATAGGGGTGGGCGTGTGGCGGTGCAGGCGGTGCAGGCGGGGGGTCAGTGGGGGCGGCCTTCTTCTTCTTCTTTGACATGGTTGGTGTTGTTGCTGATGGAGTGTTGGTGGAAGACAAGTGATGACGTCGTGGTTGGGCGCGACTGATTTTGGCGTGGCACGGCGGCGCAGCGCGCGTCGTCCAGTAGGGTGATTTAGTGGGCGAGACAGTCTACTGTATTGTCTACATGAGCAGGCTACAACATATGACGCATGCATACGGCTCTGATGGAGCGCTACTATTGTGCACACGCAACACTCGCTGACCTCTACTTGATACACACCACACCCACAGTTACACCACCTGGCCCGCAACCAACAGCTCGCCCAAGATATCCCACGTTTCGGCAACCTTTCCATGCACGACGATACTGCGGTATGAGCTCAGGAACTCATGGTCCATGTAGCTCACTCGATCTTGTCGTAGTCGTACCCGCAGAAGCGCTCCAGGTATCGCTGGCGTCAGTGCGCGAGGAAGGCGGGGGGCTTACCTTGACGGCGCAGCATGTCGACCTGGTCGTGAGCGAGAGGGTGTGCGTGACTACGATGTCTTCGGACGTTAGGTGGACGCGGAGTTCATTCGGGCGGATGTGGTCGCCGTGCCCTGGGATGGATGAGCTTGGTTCCACCGAGGAAGGACATACACCGGCGCACGCTGTTGGCGGTGAACTCGATTGGTTTGGTCGAGATGGAACGAAGGACGACTTCTTGTCCCGTCTGATGCTGCGCACCATGGATGGCGAGTTCCTTAGCGATGAGGTCCTTCATGCAGACCTTGAGCATGTCGTTTTGCTGGGCGAGAGTTGGTTGGTGGAAGGAAGATGAGCAAGTCAGGCGAGTGGGAGGGAGAATTCAATAAAATCAATGATGGGGGAACACCGTCAGCCAGGCCGCAGCTCCACCTCTGCCGCTGGGGGTATTATCCACAGCTCAAGACTCTGTTAATGAGTTTTTCTGCTGTGCAGTTGTGACCTTGCCATGTGACATCGACTGCATGAGGTCGTCAACAAACAGCAGGCGGACCAAAATGTCCTAAAACCCAGCACCTCACCGCCACCAGCCATATCGGCCGGCCGGCCGCGTCGTCGCCCCCGCTTCACGCGATGTGCGCCGCTCCGCCGATCTCTGGGCCCGTCAGCATGACCCACAACGCCTCCTCACGCTCAAGGTAGACGTCAATCACGTCCCCGTCCTCGAGCTCAAGGCACGCGACCGTGTCCGTGTCTTGGAGGATCCTGCCGTCGTACAGCAGCCTGGCGCGTCAGGACGCGGCGAACGAGTCGTACGTACCGGAGCTTGGGGATGCCGTACCCAAACTTCTTGTTGATGTAGTCCTGCTGTCAGTGGGGAGTGGCCCACCACAAGCCGTACCTTCACCATCTTGATAGCGTTTTTCCCGGAGCAATTGACGACACTCGTGTACGGGCGGCCGTCGTTGCTGCCCTGGAGGATGATCTTGGTGCGCTTACCATTATGCTGGCGGCCTATGGATGTCAAAGAGCGCCTCGATGGAAGGTAAAACCTGGGGCTACTCACGCTCACGGGCCTTGTGCTCGCGCGCCGCGTCCTGGGGCGCATGCGTCTCGCTCTCAATCACCACGCGCTGGAAGTCGACGCGCTCGGGCTCGAGGCCGTCAATCTTGGGCTTGGTGTCCGCGATCGAGTCGTCCGGGGCGTCCTCGTGCTCCTCCGTGGTACGAGTGTGAAGGTGAGTAGGCTTCAGATCCGCCAGGTCGGGCTTGGGGGATTGGCCCGGGGCCGGCGACGACGGGGGCGAAGACGAGCGCGGCTCGGGCTTGGCCTCGGCCTCGACCTGGGCGATGGCGGCCGCGGTGGCCCGCGTGGTTACGGGCATGGCGGGCGCTGCAGTCGTGTGTGTGTGTGCGTGTGATCCAAGTAACTAGCTGGTGGGAACAAAGGTCGAATGGGACGGAGTGGTGAGATGTGAAACGAGACGAGTGGGTGACGCGTTGAAATCAGTCGCGGGTGGCCAACATCGGCGGCGGCGGCGACGGCACCAGCGTCGTGACATGCTCCAGCACTCCAGTCACAGCTCACAAACTACATGCATACGTCGACAAGACTACCCCACCCGTCTCCTCCGCTATACTGCTCTCTGACCCCGCGCTATCCACCAAGCTCTGCAAGTCAGCACCCGCAACCCGCACACACACGCACGCTCGAGGACGATGTCAATAAAGTCGCCCGCCTCGACACCGAGCTGCTCCATCGTGTCCCGGTCATGGAGGATACGCCCGTCGTACACGAGGCTGGCGTGTGTGAGCTAGCTATGCATACCTCCTCCCAAAGCTCAAACTCACCGGAGCTCCTCGAGGCGGTAGCCAAACTTGAAGTGGAGCCAGCGCTACGTCGTCAGCCCCGCCCCCACCGGCACCCACCTTGAGCCCCTCGACGCGCTGGCGCGGGAAGGTATGGTACTTGATGCTCGTACCGCGCCCGTCGACCGAGCCCTGTAGGTTGATTGGGAACTCGTCCGGCCTGGGGGGACGCGGATGAGCGCCTGGCGTCAGCTCTTCGTCGACCATGGCACGCTCACCGCCATGGTAGTGGTGGCCCGGCTCCTGGGGCACGCGGCGGAACGCGACGTTGCGCGACGCCTGGGCGGGGGCGTAGCGGTCCTCGACGCGGGGCTTGTGCTCGTCTTTGGACGTGTTTGAAGAGTTGGCAGAGTACGACGTGTTGCCGCGCGCCTCGCGGAGCGGCGTGAAGAGGTATGAGTGCCGCAGGTGGGTTTGCAGCGCCGCGTAGTCGCGCGCGTGGGCCTGCGTGTGGTCGGGCTTGGGTGGGGTGGCGGGGGTCGCAGGCGTGCCCCAGCGTGGGTGGAGATCACGGTCCTCCTCCATGGGCGAGGACATTGTGGGTGTTGTGGTGCAGGTAGGTGCAAGGTGATGTGGTGGAGATGTGGTGTGTGGTTTGGTAAGGTGGGTGACGACTGGAGCGGCTGGATTGGTGAGTGTGGCACTTGCTCGGCACCCTGTGCAGCGTTTGAGGCAGCTCGGCAGCTAGCTCCATGGCACTCGTCTTTGATAGTTGAGAAAGCAGATATCTAGCGTTGCGACGGTTCAAGGCTCGACCTGCGAGCGAGCTGCGCCCTATGCTCATGATCGCCCCGCCGCCCTCCGCTGCAGCCAGCCCCATGCAGCAATACTGCGGCACCGACGCCCAACCCAGCCAGCCACGCCGTCCACCCTGGTGCGCGCTCAACCCAACCATGCCCAGCAACACCAGCAGCACCGACGCAGTATCGACCCAATACGTCTTCATAACCGGTGCACAAGCACACATACTGTCCTCGCTCGCACCACACACACGCACACACTCCACCCCCACCCTGCCATCCCGCGCTCAGCCACCAATCTCTGCCCCGTCAGCGCCGCGCGGCCCTACACGCACGCTCAAGGTACACCTCCAGCACGTCGCCCTCCTCGACGCCCAGGGAGGCCATCGTCTCGTCGTTGGCGCAGACCTGGCCGTCGAACACGAGGCTGCGGGCGTTAGCCATCGCCTCTCCTCACCATGCCCGACACCACCCCGCACCCACCGCAACGACCCAAGATCATACCCGAACCGCCGACACATCCACCCCTTGACGCTCCCGACCGCCTCTCCGGGGGTGACGTGGTGCTTTATCCGGTAAGCCGTGTGCCCCTTGCTCCCCTGCAGCGTGATTGCGAACTCGTGCGGGACGCGGACGCGCGCCGGGAGGGTGGCCGGCGGGCGAGCGCGGCGGTGGTTGGCGTGTGTGCGGGTATCGCCGCGGGCGCCGCTCTTGAAGTCGATACCGCGCACCGCGGCGTGCACCTTTGGCTTGATGTCCTCGCCGTCGCCTGCTGGCGTGGTGTCGAGGCGGCGTCTCTGGAGCGGACGGCGGCGCTGCTCCGCGCTGAGGACGTACGGCGCCGGCTTGGTTTCACGCTTGGCGTGTGGCCTCGTCGGCGGCATGTTGCAGGCAGTGGGGTGAAGAGTAGTAGTAATGTGAAGAGAAGAGCGGACAATGGTCAACATTGTCGTCGACACGTTGAGTGAGGATCGGCAGGGGCAGAGACGCACACCGCAGCGCCAACTTCGCACGTCGCACGCACCATGGGCTCGGCGTGTTTGGTTCCTCGGCGCAGGCGCGCAGGCGGTCAGTGCACTTGTGACGATCAACCGTCCCACTGCACTGCACCCCGCTGACTCTAACGCATGATTGTCATCACACTACTATATAAACTATGACAAGGCCGTAGCCACAACAGGGTCGCCGCGTACAGCGACAATAAAGACGGATCAGGTGGCAGATGAGGCCGTGGATTAGGTTTGCCGCCAAGGGATGATGATGGACAAGGATGGTGGTGGCGGGAAACGGAGGAGGGGTAACGACTGGAGGAGCAGTCGGGTCGGTTGGGTCGGTCGGAGCAGCGTACCAAGCGCTGGCGTGGAGGCAAGCGTCTTAACGCTCGGAACAGTCGATGTCGTTAATGTTGCACTGGTCCTCGTGGACAGTCAACGGCTGCGGAGACATGGCCTTCTCGCGCTTGAAGATTTCTCCGATAATGTCGACAAATTGGTCGACACCCATGGCGCCGGACGCGGCATACTTGTCCTGGAAGACAAAGAACGGGACGCCGGTGATGCCCTGCTTCTGGGCATGCTGGTACGCCTTGCGGACCTCGATGTCGTAAGCGTCCGAGTCGAGCCATTCGTGTGCCTCGTCCTCGGTGGCAAAGAGACCGTGCTTGGTGCTGAGGCGCGCGAGCAGGTTCTTGTCCGACGGGGCAATGCCCTCGAGGTGCTGCGCCTCGTACAGGTCCATGATCAGTGGCAACTGAACCTCTGGCCTGACGTGGGCAGCGTACTCGGTGACGCGGTGAGAGCGGTGCGACGACGAGATTTCTCCTCCACGGGCACTGTGATTGAGTCAGCATGGGTGACAAGTGGGATCGGCGGATCCATGCACGGGGTGTAGATGCAGGCAGCAGCAGCAGTAGCGGGGCTGAGTAGCGTAGCTTGGGTGCCCACAAAGAGTGGTGTACCCAACGCGTGTACACTTGAGGGTCTTCGCCGCTCCAGTGTCATCGGTCGGCGGCCGGCGCCGCCTAACCGCCGCTTCTGGGCACTGCCACAAAATGCCAGACGACTCCGTGGCGAGGGTGCAGCGCAACTCACATCTCAGGCAGGCCGACGGTGGCGAACTTGTCGTTCAAGCACTGGCGTACGGCGGCAAAGCGCTCGGGGCCAAACTTGCGGACGCCCCATTCTTCGCGGCTTTCTGGCTCGTCTGCCAACATATTGTTGAGCTGGAATGGGTGGATCCGGATGTTGATGTCAAGCGACTCGGCGTGCTTCTCGCGGTAACGCGCAATTGCTGCGATGAGTGTGAGTACGTGGAGTTGTGTAGCCCGTTATTGTCCGGTTGGCGCACCTAGTTCGAGCTGCTTCAATCCGAGCAGACAAAACGGGCAGAGGGCATCCGACTGGCAGGCACGTGAGCTGTTTGGCCACTGGGTAGAGGGGGTCGTATGCTTACCGTCACGTCAATCTTGAGAGACCGGACGGCGTTGGTCATGGTGAGAGGATTGGGGTGGTGGTGAGAGGAGATGTGAGAGGAGTTGATGTTGTGGATAAACTTGCGGCAGATCGCCGAGGAAGGACGCGTGAGGCCAAGCGGTGGGTGGGTGGATGGCCTGGTGGTGGGGGGGGTGGGGTGTTGCAGGTGGGCTAGTGTCGTGCGTCGACGCGATTACTGGGTATGTGACGCGTTCGAGGCTACTGTCGCAATGTCAAGATAAAGGGATTGTGCGATGGAGTGTTGTGTGTGAAGATGGAAGAGTAGCGTCGAAAGAGGAGGAGGGGCGGATGGCAGTGTGTGCTGGTGGCTGCTTGATAACACTGGGCAGAACTCCTGACAAGCTGAGACCGAGGTCGGGTGGAGGTGCAGGAAGACGGGGGACCACTAGATTTGATTCCGCCGGAGGGAAGACGCCGCTGAGCACACTATTGTGACTGATGCGAGGCCCGTCACTGGCAGGGCGGGGCGCCGGAAAAGTGTAGTGTTGGTGGGAGTGGTGGTGCAGTGGTGGTGGGTGGTGGCGGTGCGGGCGGTGCGAGCAAAGCTAGCTATGACAACGCTAGCGACGATCCGACGTTTGGGAGCGTGAGAGAGAGAGACTGAGCGAGTGAGACAAGCCAACATGTAATTTTCCATGCATCATCCTTTATCGTTGCTTGTTGGGGGTCACGATGACTTGGAGCATACGACCACACTACCCAGCGCCTACGCTGCGCTGCTCTGCTGCAGTCGTCGGCCCGGCCGCGGGAGACCGAGCCCGATCACCGAGCCACCCAGTGGGGTGCATGGGGTGGTGGTTTGGGTGGAAGAATACGTCACGTGATGCTACTAGTAATGGGCACTGCCCAGGGGCCTCGCTCAGTGTACGCGAAGGATGAGTCAGTTCGGCCCGTCGGCGACCACCGAAACAGTCAGTCAGAGTGTGGGCTGTGTGGGCCGCCGCCGCCGTCGAAATAGTCGTCACTTGGTCGGAAAAACACTCTTCTTCCCCTCGTGATGGTGAGGCATGCTGCATGCTGGAGTGCATTGGGTGCAATTGCCGTAGTGCACCGGGCACCACTGTTGGACTGTAGCCCACTATCAATCATGCATGCCGCACCACTGCTCACTGAACGCCGCAATTCATAACATAGCATACCACCGCGTCGAGTCGGCCGTTAGAACACCGCACACCACTGCACCATACTCCACAGCACTGCTCAGGGAAACGTGCGTCGTCGCTTGCTCCACTATGACGGCGGCGAGGTTGGCTACTGCGGCTGCCTCGGTCACTGGCGCAGTGAACGCTGACCTAAGGCTATGAGCCTGCGGCCTGCGGGGGGGGGCTGCGGGATATGACATGTGCGGCTCCATCACAATGAGCGGCGGCCCAGCAGCGAATCAGTGCGGCCCACCATGATCACCAAGCGGCGACAATGCATCGTATGCAGCGGGCAAGCGGTGCTCGCGACCACCGAGCCTCGCTTCAATGTCAGCTTCCTTCGCACATTACTGCGCACTTTACTACACACACCGAGGTCAGCGCCACGGCGTCCTGTCCTCGGTCAACGCTTAGCCCGGAGCATCGTGAAGTAACGTCCACTACTGTACCTAGCCACTCGATGGTGGACGGCTGGCCACAACCTCGGTCACGGCGTTCACGGCAAGGTCACGAGTCGGTGCCAACATCAAATTCGCTGCGAGTTGTTGGGTGCCATACGAGTCATACCCCCGTCATCGCGCTCCCACCTTCCCAGCGCGTGTCTGGTCCCTGCTCCCAAGCTCTCACATCCCAACCAGGCATGTGTCGCGACGCGTCGCCGTCACGCGCATGATTTCTTGCTCTTTCTTGCTCGCTCCCTCGTGCTCGTTGCCAAGGGACAGCATCGACGCGAAACACGTCAGGGTGGTGACGAGAGTTGACACCGGCGAGCATGCCGGCACTCGTCGTCGGGTCGCGAGGTGACAACCCGTCGCGCGCGCGGCGACTACTAGTGCAGGTGTGTGTGCCATCCAAAGGTCAACAGGGAGGCCATTGTCTCTTTCTGGGACGGGCGCGTGCGGGACGCGAAATGCTTATCGGGTTCGCGTACGCGCCCGATCTCGCCGCGCTCGCCGCGTCTCGCGCGCTGCCGACAGCCTCGATCGCAGTCGGTCGGCAGCTCGTCGCTGATGGTTTCTCCGGACGCGTGTCAATGGGCTGGACGGAATGAGAGGAGCTCGAGCTCGCCTGTCCAAAGGACCCTCGTCGGCGAGTCTGCGCCGCGGCGCCGCCAAGCCGCGTGCAGAGGAGCAAGGTTTGCCAGGTTTGCATGTCTGCTTGCTGGGGCCGGGGCTGGGCTGGGCTGCGACGGCGGCGGGGTAGCCGGGGCAAGGAGGCGGAGGGATCTGAAGTGGCGTCGGCGGGCGTTCGGGGAACGCTTGTTGCCTCGTCCGACTCTGCCCTGGCCAGTTAGCTACATAGCTCGTCTGCATGGTCTGCCGTCCCGACTGCCATGCCTGCGCTTGCTTGGAGCAGCATGGTCGTCGCCAAGGTTCGAAACGCAGGTCCCTTTTGAACACTGCATGCCAAGGGGGTTGTTTGTCCATGGCCGTACACGCGGTATGCAGCGTGCAGCACATGTATGTCGTGAGCCCCGACTAGCTCTGCTCGTTGCTGCTCGCATGCTCTCGCTGGCAGCCAGGAGAAGGAGCTAGGAGAAGATGTTGCAGACTCGCGTGCGAGTACGCGCCGCGGGTGTCGCTCGAACGGGAAGGTAGGCTCATTGTACTTGCCGTTTCAACCGCGCGGGATGACGTTTCATGTGCGAGTGGGCGCATTGTCGGCAGAGAGTTAGTTGGTCGCGCGGCCATGGACGGGCAGGCAAAAGGGCGAATTGGGCCCTGCAGGCAAGTGGTGGCAGCTGGTGGCAACTTGGTGCTGGCGCGCGACGGCAGAGTTGTCGCCTTCAGGGACTTTACAGGGCCATGGACGCCCAACGGCCAGCGGGCACAAGAGGGAACATCTGTCGGGAACCAATACCCACTAGCTGCAGCAGCACCCAGGCAACAACCGCCCGCTGCTGCTCTCCTCTGCTCTGCACCTGGAGACTGACCCACGGTACAATGGTGGTCGTGTTCCTGGCACAAGGGGTAATAAGCAAGGGGAAGTGGATGCAACCGGGAACGGACAGACGGACAGTGTCGAGACGAGGACTGCTGCTGGTGCTGCTGCTGGTGCTGCTGGTGCTGCTGCCTTGGACGCGACTCAACTGCCAACAGCATGCAGCTTGAGTCTGGCCCATGCGATCTCCATCATTACCCTTGCCCGTGCCGCCGCCGCCGCCGCCGCCGAACGCCTCCTCCGCCGCCTCCTCCGCCTGCACCCACTCACTCACTGGCAACCACCACCTACCTAGACCTACCTAGTAGCCTAGCCTCGCCTTGCCTTGCCCTTCCCTCCTTCCCCCCTTCCTCCTCCCCCTCCCCCCTCGTCGTACTCTCTTTACGTTTGCGCCGTCGCCGCTGGGCCAGCCAAGGTGTGTCACAGGTCCATGTTGTTGGACGTTACGACGCCTTGCACAAAGTAGCATCAACCAAGCTCACACCGCTCTGTATAGCAGCAGCTGCAGCAGCATCGACAATTCTCCATCAGTCGTTGTCGTCGTCGACGTCGCTGTCGACATTGTCCACTTGACCGACACGCACATCACGCCCTTCACAACGCACGCGCTTGCGGCACGGCAACACCCCTCCCCCCTCCCCGCCCCGCGCCCATCCCTTTGGTCCCAACGCGACGCAGGCAGCACAACGCGCGCACCGGCCACCCCACGCTCCTTAGGCCCGAGCTACTCGATTCACCCGCGAGCGAGCCATCACTCGCGCACAGCTCAGCGCTCGCTCAGCTCAGTGCAGCAGCGCAACGCACAAACGCACTTCATCGACCTTGCATCCCCCCTCGCTCGTCACATCGTACGCCCGCACCACCACTACCAGTGATCCGGTGCTGCTGTACTGTACCCCGCATTCCCTCCCTTGCTCGTCCCTCCGACTCCAACCCCCAACCCCCAAGGACCGCGAGGAACGCGACACAGCACATCCTTGGCGGCCACAACAACACTGCTCGGTGCTCAACAGAGTGGAGGGGACGTTGCCGCCTGCGTTCCCGCTCTGTCGCTCCAGCCTAGTCTTCTAGACGCCAGCACGACACCTCGCTCACCAACTCTCCTGCTGCTGCTGCCGCCACCACCATGCCTTCCCTCTTCTCTCGCTCTCACCAGCCGCCCAAGAGGGATCGCGCGCCAGCAGTGCTCGTGACCGGTTCCCCGACTGCCGGCGACAGGCGAGTGCTCGGTCTAGCCAAGACCTGGAACGGCTCAAGCGCTGTTCCTCCCAGCGCAAGTGTGGGCGAGTTTGGCACTGTACCTGGGTGAGTGCGAGCACAAGGCCTTAACACGAGTCCTCGTATCCTCCTTCATTGACAATGCTATCTTCATTCTGCATGTCGCTAACACCACACTTCAGCTTCAGCTCACCCCGTACCGTCAATGCCCCAACTTCGCCGGGGGCTCAGTCGGATCTTACCCCCTCGGCTTCAGCCCAGACGCTGCTGCCGCTCCAGTACTCGTTCTTAACCACAAATGTCCCGCTCAGCGCCCAGACCTTTGTTGCTTCGGACTCGGCGTCGGTGACCGAAGACCCAAACGCACCCAGGCCATATGGCTTCCTCGGCGGAGCTGGCAAGAATGTCATTCTCGGCCTCGACGAGGTCGCGCGCATCATTCGCGATGTTGGCGCCGAACTGGGGCGCAGGGGTGAGCACAGGCGGGCTAGGCGGCTCCAGGACCATACTAACGGGGCACAGCGCTCGACACGCCCATGCTCTTCTCCAACCAGAGCCTCGAGCTAAACCAAACGCGACTTAAAATGTTCATTCAGTCGTTTGTCAAAACCGTTCGGTAAGTTCCAGGGTGCTCACAATGTCTGGTCTGTGCGCCGCTGAGACCTCCCTCCTTCAGGACCTCGTCGCGTACACCCCCAAAGTCAGCCCACGACAACTTCCTCCAGGACGTCAAGTTTGCAAGCGATCATGAGCTCGCGTGGCTGCTCAGATGGGCTTTGGCGCGTATGACCCGTGTCCGCGAAGGCACGCGAGAAGCTTGCCATGGCTGCTTCGACTGGGACGTCTATGAGGAATGGAGGGGTCGCGAGCGACGTGAGTTGCCGGCGCTGCGGCGCACTGGATCTGAGCTCACACGCGTGTCCAGTGGCAAAGTACCCAACCGACGCTTTCACCACTCTGGGGTCCATTCTGCCCTCGGATGTGTACTACTACATCGTCAACCCCCTGTTCGGCCTGCTGTCCCGGTTCGCGGCGCACTCCCACCTGTCGGGTCTTACCCCGCACAGTTTGGCGTCGTTGTTCGCACCCCTTCTCTTTGACATTCCGACCAACACGCCTTGCCTGGTTGCCCACTCGGCCTTCGTCAAGGCTGCGTCTGCGACGGAGCACCTGCTCCTGTCGTACATTCGGTCGACTGGCAAGAAGGACGGCCTTGGTCTTTCCGATCTTCCATCCAGGTTAAAAGAATGGGTCAACGGATACCCTTCCATGATCGCGTCGGACGCCGACCTGTCAAGGGGACGCCCACGACGCGCCGCTCGAGTTGTTCGCTGCGAGGTTGCCAGCCGTACAGTCCGGGCGTACTCTCGTGACCTTGTCGTCAACGCCGAGACTTGGGTCGACGACATCCCCACTGGCTGGGACACCTGGGGTCGCGTTGTGCTCAGTAACCGCCGAGGCGAGGCATCGCGTCCCAAGTTCTCTGCACCCTGGCGTCGCAAGATGAGCGTCAAGGAGTCGCTTCCTCTCCCCCTCTCCCACAAGCAGGGTGACACCAAGACCGTGTACGGCATGTCGCTCAAGCCCAAGGAAGCAAACAAGTCTGACGACAAGGATGAGGCCGAAGACGGCAAGTTTGGCAGTCTGGCAGGCAAGGAGTGGAGCGCGTTCGAGGACATGGGTTTCGATGCCCCCAAGCAGAGAAACCCAAACGCCTCTTCTTCATCTCAAAACTCCGACCCAGGAGACATTGGTCAGCGTCTGCAGTTCGACCTGAACGAAAGCGCAAAGATGGTGAGTGTCTAGCCGCTCAACTCTACTGACCGGTACAGAGCGTCGCCGAGCGCAGACAAACCATGGACTGGAGCGAGTTTGCCGCAGCTGGCGGTGGATTCTCGCGCTCAGAGCCGTTCCTCACGGCCTCTCTCACCTTCTCTGCCCCTGTGCAGTCCTCGATTACCGAATGGCCAAAGGAGCGCGACGAGCTGAGACGCAGGCTCCAGAAGACGCAGAAGGAAGCCACCCCCTTCACCCACGACACGACACCTCGCACCGGACCGGCTGCTGGATTCGAGGGTGCCGATTCCAAGGGACGCATCTACCTGGAGGAGGCCTTTGTCGACTGCTGGGCCGACCTCATGATGGGTGCCGGATGGACAGACCGCGAAGAGTTGACCTTCAAAGAGGCTGCCTGGGCTCTGATCGAGTACCGGGCGCGTCCAAACCACCCCGAGGAGCAAGACGCGCCTCACCCTCACAAGGACCCCCGCACAACCGACATTTACTTCCTGTTCGAGGAGCGCGTTCCCCTGGATTACCAGATGGCGGTTGCCGACCCCAAGCGCAAGAAGACGCTCCAATCGATCTTCTCAAGGCGAAAGAAGGAGAAGTCGCAGTATGGCAGTGACAAGCGGCACGAGGATTTTGACAAGATGCTGTTCCGCGGTTCGCAGAAGAAGCTCACGCTGTCTCGAGCGGACCACTCAGTGTCGTCCTCCCTTTGGCACGCTGCGGCCGACCCCACGACTCCCAAGACGACTGCCAAGGTCCCCCCTCTTCCACCACTGCCCAAGAATGTCTCGTCCAAGCCACTCGCAGTGCCCACCATCTCCAAGTCGGCAGGCAACAGCCCATCGACGCCAGAAGCTGTTGGCCGAAAGCGCGCGGATGACGAGCAGAGCAAGGCGTCCAGCACGTCGCGGGCCAACATCTTCAAGTCGATTCGCCGCGTCAAGTCTGGCACTGACCAGCGAGAGAAGGCTCGCAAGAACCGTAGCGACCAGCAGCGTGAGGTTTCGATGGACTTTGAGCTTCAATCTGCTAGTGGCTTGAGTTCAGGAAACAACAGCCCGCAAGGCGACACCGAAGAGAAGTGGATGGGTAAGCCACCCATACCGTTCTTGCTAACATTCCCCAGACATTCTCATCGCTAACGGTGCTCGTCCCATGAACCGCGACGCGACTGTCAAGGATCTCTCCCTCACAGAAAAGTCGCCAGCACGCAAGCTTGACGTCAGCCCTCCGGCCGGCAAGTTTTCGCGCCTCAGCGTGAGCCCCAAGCCTGCGACGAACAAACCGCTGCCTGCTCTTGAGCCGCCGCTTCAACTGCAGAGCGCCGACCGTCTTTCAGATGGTGCCGGAGAATACGAGTATGACCGCTCTGTTGATGCTCACGGCCGCGAGTATGACGACGTGGCAGATGGCCACAACAGGCCTCAGCACTACCACTATGAGAATGATGACTCTCAGCCGCTCTACGACCATGGCGCAGGCAACTCGTACTCTCACCACGGTGGGCTGGACTCACATGCGAGCTCCGTTCGCACGTCGAATGGGGACGACACGTCTGTCCAGCCCTCCGACTCGATCTCGATGCGCCGCCGGCAATCGCCCTCCGACTCCCCCGTGGCGGCCACCCGCGAGATCCTTACCCTCGAGGAAGAGGAGTCGACTACCGAACCCCCGTACTCGCCTGGATACGAGGGCCTCGTCGCCCCCAAGCCGCGCGTGGCTAGCCAGCGCGACGCCCTCTTCTCCATCGTTGACGGCTACCGCGACAGTGCTGCGACGAACAACACGGACTTCACCGAGTTCAGCGAGGATGCCGCGTACGGCGGAATCGACGACAACCGGGACTCGTACATCGAGCGAACCTATGCCAGCGAGAGGACAAACTCTGCCTACGGAGGGGAGCGTGACTCGGTTATAGAGCGTGTGTTTGCCCAAGAGCGCCAGAACAGCGCGAACGTTGCCGACGAATACGGTCTGAACCCACCAGGTCCTATCTTCGACCTCACACCGGGTCGCGAACCGAGCCCTGCGAGGTACAAGCACGGAGAGCCTCTCCACTTTGGTAAGTCCGCCCGTCCCATACCGCGCTAACCTGCACAGTTGGAGAAGAGGAGGAAGAAGAGGGATACTAAGTGTGACCATATACCCGATTGATTTTCACCCGATCTTTTGATTTACCCCGCCAGTTGATACAGGCTGGAGGCCAGCAACGACAGCGCTACGAGGTGACGAGGGGGGAGGGAGGGATGATGACGATGTCGACGACGACGATGTGCTTGTGTAGGTAGAGGCCGTGCCGGTGCGCGCGCGCCATGGGCTGTGTGATATGATGCATCGGTTCCAACTCCTTGTGTAACCTGTACACACATGAAGCGCCATTATGAAAAGGCCGGCTCGGGGTATCTCATGGGTATCGTCCAACGCGTGATATATCACTCTCTGCGAATCATCATACTACAACAAATGGCGGACAGCCATCGTCGTGTTTTGTGCTCTTGTCGCTCCTCCTGCCCCCCATCCTAGTTAGCACCGCCGTTCTGGACAGAGGGTGCACCGACAGACGGGGCGACAGATGGGGCAGTGTATGCGCGCGCCTCCCAGCGGGGAGGTGGCGCCTTGACTGGGTACGAGACGGTGTCTCCCGAGCCCTTGTGCTTCTCGACACGGATGTCAAAGACGAGATCACCAGACGGAAGGTACTCGATCGAGGCGTAGTTTCGCCGTGGGAGCACGAACTGTTGTTTGTCAGTTGATACCATTGGGGGTCAAGGAGCTTGACTGACCGGCTTGCGCTGCGCCTTGCCATCCGTGTCCTTGTCGAACACTGGCAGCATCTTCTCGTCGGTGCGCTGCTCTGCCAAGTGTTAGCGGGGACTGGCACCGTGGACGTACTATGCAAGGTGCGGTGCTTGTGTCCGGACAGAATCGAAACCATCGCAGCCGCGCCTGCGGGCGGCGGCGTGTTGACAATGGCGCTCGAGACAACGTTGAGCATGTACCTGTGGTCAACCTCGGGGTCGAGCTTGGCCTTGTATGTGAAGAGGCATCCAACCGCGGCGAGGTGCACGTCGCCGGAGAGGAAGGTGATGCGCAGCTTCTGAGTCTGGGCGATGCGCTGCATCTCGAGCACGAGCCAGTTGCGCTCCTTCTTGTGGACGTTGGCACACCAATGGTCGTTGAGGTCATCGAGGAGCTCCGAGGCCTGGTTGAACTTGTTCACCATGCCGCCCAAGCCCAGGGCATTGTGGCGGGCCAGGATGTTGACCGGGTTGTACTTGGCGCCGAGGAAGTGCTCGAGGAACGACATGCGCGGGTACGCTGCGGCGTTAGCTTGGACACTGCCACCCTCATACCGATTGGCACACCGAGGAGCATGACGAGCTGCTCGACGTTCGGGGGAAGACGGTCGATGATGTCGAAGATGATGGAATACGTCTCGGGGGAGACAATCTGGTTCAGCTTGCGCTCCGCACGGCAGTCGAGTGCAATCATGTGGACCTTGGGGCCGAGGTACACGGAGAGCGAGTGGTTGTGGAACGGAATCCACGGGCCGTGGGCACCGATAACCATGCTCTTGATGGGGTGCGACGGGTACTCGTGATCGACGCCGTCGACTTCGTCCACTGTAAACAGCTGGAACAGCAGGAACCACTGCGGTGGTCAGCTCTCGCTCAAAAGGCAACTCACAAAGTATCCGCGGCTTCCGATGTATGAGAAGACGGGCGATGCCATCGTCTCGTCATCGTACGTGCCAAAGCCATCAATAAGGTCGTGGTCGTCCAGCATGTTGACCCTGCGGACGTCAGCTACCATCCGACCATCAACACTGACATTGGAATGGTCGAGTTGGCGCGCCCAAATGCGCCGCGGCGGAAATGCAGAGCGTAGTGGTTGAACCTGGCTGTCAGCATCGGCCTGGTCGAGGAAGACTGGGGCTTACAGGAAACGGTCCAGAGCAGCTTTCTGCCACGGTCAGCGCAAGTCGATACTAGGCACTCACGAAGTCATCCGTCAGAGGATGCGAGAGCTTGGCCTTGCGATCGGGAGCATTGATCCACGCTAGACAGGGCGTCAGCTCATCTCTGGCACGGCTTTCACTCCGCTCACACTGCATCTCAGGCTCCAACGTCAGGGCATCGCAGTAGATCTGATCACCGCCGCCCACCATGCAATGGTAGGGCTGGAGGTGGTGCTTCTCCAGCATGTCCTCCCACAGTGGATCATAGCCCGAGTCCCAGTCGCCCTTGAAGTCATCGGGGTTGATACCAGACGAGAAGCCTACACGTAGTTAGCAAAGCTCCGGGACTCCGAACTAACCGTTACAACTGTGTGCCGTCCAGCGCAGGTTCTGACCGAGCGCCGGCACCACAAACGCGAGCTCGGCACCTCGGTTCAGGCTGTACTTGACCACGGTTTCGGCGTGCTGAACGGGGATATGCAGCATGAATCGCCAGAACGAGCACGGCCCTTGCTTGGGGTCGTTGTAGGTGTAGATCCTTTGGGAAGGGATCGTCGCGGGAGGCAGAACCTCGGGCCCCGTCTGGTCCACACCAGCGTACCGGTTGAAGCGGAGGTGCAGCAGGGGAGTGGGCTCGAACTGGCTTCCGCTGATGCTGTGTGAGCTGCTACTGTGCCAGTACGGATAGGCGACCACTCACTTGTCGGCTGTGACGACCATGGCCGCGCCGTACCAGACGCCATCGAGAATCGTGTAGTAGGACAGCAAAGGACCGCACCTAGGGAGTGAGCGGCGGATCAGCACAAAGTGGAAGCAACGTACATCAGCTGAAGGTGAGGCTGCATAGCAGCCAACGTGCTCCAGTGGGGCTCGGCCTTTGCTGGCGCGCCGTTCGGGCCAGTAGCAGCAGCTTTGGGGTCCTTCCGAGCAGCCTCGATCGCCTCTGCAGTCGGGCCAGGGCGAGGAAAGATGGCCTTGTTGGGCTCCTCTGCCTCGACTTCGGTCGCGGGCGGGCGGTGCTGAAGGAGCGCGTCGGCTGTCTTGGGGGGAACGGGCGGGCCTTCAGCCTGAACTCCCGTTGACGAGCCCGCCACCGGCGCCGCTGGGGCCTCTGCGGAGAAAGGAGCGTTGAGCGGCGCGGCGGTCGGCGAGACGAGGGGCGGCAGGTGTTCGTTGGACGAGTCCGAGGTGGAATCCTCGCCGATGTAAGTGTGCAGGTGGAGGAGCGGGTGCGCATAGTACGAAGCGCGCGCCTCGCGCGCTGCCTGGCGCGCTTGCTGCTCGGCGCGAAGCGTAGCAGACACTCCGGCCGTGTCCCTAGAGTGTCAGTCAAGCTATCTGTGGGAAGAGCTCACATGTTGGAGTGAGCGGAGTGGGAGGTCGAGGTCGAGTGGGGGGAGAGAGGATGTGCGAATGCAAGAGACTGGATGCGTTGGCACGAGTTATATGTCCGTCTTGGAGTGTGTGGGAGAGTGTGTAGAGTGTGTTGTTGACGAGGTCGAGTTAGCAGTGACCAGTGACGACGACGCCGAACGACAAAAGCCACCGACAATGTGTTTTTGTTGTTTTTGAACTTACCTCTCTAGGCCAAGGCTCGTGTTCGCCGAAGAGCGAGAGGCGGGTCAGCCCAGCGTCATCATCGAGCGACACTTGATCACTCTCCTAATGAAACGGTCAAATCAGGGTTGGCTGGTTAGTCGTTACATTCCAAGTTAGCAATTCGGGCAGCCATGGTCGGATCTAATCATAGCAACAAACGTTTCAACTTCGGCTCCAGAGTCAACCTCCTTGCACGTGTACTGGAAGCTTTGAGCATCTTGCCTTGTCATACCATCATTGCACAGATGCTCAGTGGTCTCGACAAGCTTCACAGTTGCGGTCCGTCTTTTCGCCGCTCTTCGAATCGTGGAGGCTTGGTGCCTGGAGCCCCTCGGCGTCACCGCACCGCTTTGGCCGTGTTCCCTGTCGCCGTGCACCGCCGACAGAGTGCTTGTCCTCGGTGCCAAGGCGGAGATCAATGCGTCAGTGCTGCGGCGCTGCCGACTGGACCGAAGGTGGCAAGAGTAATGTCGATGAGATAAAGTCGTGACGGTTGTTGCCCCATGCTTGGGCGCGCGTTGTCGTCGTCGTCACCGTCGTCTGGACTGTTGTTGATCCATTGTCGCCGCCCCTCGGCCGGCTGTCACTGGCATTGCCGGCGACGATCTCTGTTGACATGTCACGTGACCGTTCTCCCGGTCCACTCACCCACCCACCCACGCGACGCGCCGAAGCAACTTCTGTCGTCACTGATCGGCCAGACGAGCCAAGGTTGATTCTGTCTTTCAACAACACCTCCTCTCTCACCAGCACACTGCAATGTCACAGCAACCAACACCAAGCCCATCACGGGAGCGGGGATTTAGGTGGGTCGGCTGCACAGCTGTTTATCGTGAGGTCTGCAGCTGACACGCCTTCCTGCAGTGTCGCGGAAGCGGCACCGAGTATCGACCAGCCTGGTGAGGAAGACGCGCGCGAGGGCCTCGACAGGCTAGCTAACTTGCTATCCCCTCCAGATGAAGACAAGTGAGTTGCATTGTATCCCACCACTCTCCAGCGCTCTTGGTAGCCAGTGTCGCGCAGACTGTCTTGCCCCACCTCCCCACCCCGATGCCTTCCCCGACCTGTAGTGAGGATGCCCTCCTGGGCCCAGCTACAGCGAGCCGCGGTATCGGCTCCGTGACTCGACTCTGCGACTAATTCTGGCCCTCCCGTGGGCCTCCTCTCCGTGCGCTCCTGGATAGCCTGGATAGCACGGAGCGCCGACATTCCACCGCTTCCCTTCTCTCGCGTTGTGCCCCCGCCCCCTCCGTCGGCCATGACCACCTTCCCTGGCTTGCTTTCAGACGCTGACACGACCGTCAACAGCTGCTTCCGCATCCTGCTCGCTACAGATAACCATATCGGGTATGCCGAGAAGGACCCCATCCGTGGCCAAGACGCCATCAACACCTTTCGCGAGATCCTTCAGCTGGCTGTCGAGGAACAAGTCGACTTCATCCTCCTCGCCGGCGACCTGTTCCACGAGAACAAGCCAAGTCGAACATGCATGCACCAGACTATCGCTCTCCTACGACAGTACACCCTGGGTGACAAGCCGATCTCGTTTGAGCTCCTGAGCGATCCCATGGACGGCTCGACGCCTGGTTTCTCGTGAGTGGCAGGAGGAGCCATGCCCATACCTGACGCGCAGCTTCCCTGCTGTCAACTACGAGGACCCGAACCTCAACATTGCCATCCCGGTCTTCTCCATCCACGGTAACCACGACGACCCCCAGGGCACTGGACCAGTGAGTTGACGACAGTGGACGAAGCTAAGCTATCCAGGAAGGAGCGCTTTGTGCCCTTGACGTGCTCTCCGTGTCTGGCGTTCTCAACTACTTTGGCAAAGTCGATCTCTCTGCTGATGAGGCCAACGAGCCAGAGGATAAGGGAATCAAGATCCGCCCCATCCTTCTCCGCAAGGGCGACACCCATCTTGCCCTCTACGGCGTTGGCAACGTCAAGGACCAGCGCATGCACTATGAGCTGCGGTCGAATCGTGTCAAGATGTACATGCCAGAAGGCGGAGAGATTGCGGAAGATGACTGGTTCAACATCCTCCTGGTCCACCAGAATCGGTGGGTTTGGGTCGAGTCGAGACGGGCCCAAGACTGACTTGCCAAGTGTCAAGCACGGGCCTCAGCAGTTTGTCCCCGAGGGCATGTTCGATGATTCGATCAAGCTCGTCGTCTGGGGACATGAACATGACTGCCGTATCACACCTGAATCCGTGGAGGGTAAAGAATACTTCATCACACAGCCTGGAAGCTCAGTGGCAACAAGTCTGGCCCCGGGAGAAGCGTTGCAGAAGTGCGTGATGTTGCCGTCATTGATTTACTGATGTCTGCCAGACATGTCGGCATCTTGTCGGTTCAAGGCAGCCAGTTCCAGATTGCATCGTACCCGCTCAAGACTGTTCGCCCGTTTGAGCTCGATGAGGTTGTGCTGGCCGAAGAGGCTGCGAAGCCAGACTCGAAGATCAACCTCGACGAGAAGGACACCATTTCGGCCTTTTTGCGTGGTAGGGTAAGTGTGAAAGAGCAAGGTTAGTGGCTGACATTGCCAGGTCGAGGATTTGATCCGAACTGCTCGCAGGAAGTGGAATGAAACACACGATGCGTCTCAGGAGGAAATGATGCTGCCATTGATTCGTCTCAAGGTACGTGAGGCTGATACTCCGCTGGGTCCGGTGGGTGCCTCGCCCTGCTGCTCACACAAACCTTAAGGTTGAAACCTCGGAGGCGAAGGAAATGACAAACCCTGTTCGTTTTGGACAGGATTTCATTGGGAGGGTGGCCAACCCACGCGATGTGCTCCAGTATTATCGCAAGAAGAAGACCGAGAAAAGTTCGTCATTTGGGAAGTCTTTGTCTGTCCAGTGAAACTGATCCCACGCGGCAGAGGCTGCCAACAGGCCCGACGTTCCTGAGGGCGACGAAGGGTTCAGTGATGGTGACGACGACGACGATGGCATGGCTGCCATGACGACGAGCGACCGTTTAGCAAAGGTCCGCATGGCAAACCTGGTGCGCCAGTACCTGAAGGCACAAAGCCTGGACGTCCTCATTGAGGATGGCCTGGAGGATGCGGTGATGCGCTTTGTGGACAAGGATGACAAGGACGCCATCAAGGAGTAAGTCCTTTGCCACATGGTGGCAAGTGGACGCTGACAAAGCAGCTTTGTGTCAGGAACTCTCGAGGGCGTCGGCAAGGAGATGCGCAGCCGCGATGTCGAGGAGGAGAATGTGGAGGAGGAGGTGAGTGGCCAAGAAAAGAACAGCTTCTGACAACGCAGATGGCCAATGCGAAGGACACGTATGTTATGCCCGAGCACTGGGGATGGTTGACTGACCCTCGGGGTATAGTGTGGCATCTCACTTTGCAGAGCAACCGGCGCGACAGGACAAGTCCAAGAAGGTGAAGCGAATGCCAAAGCGGTGCTGAAACGGACACAGGCCAAGGGCAAAGGCCGCAACCGAGCTTCAGACAATGACAGCATGGGTATGGATGGATATCCCTCCAGGTTTGCATGAGCTGACACTCGCCTCGCAGCCGAGGATAGCATGTAGGTGCCACCGTCCGCCTTTTTTTCGACCGCGGCCCGTGAAAGCTGATAACGTCAGGATGGAAGAAGACTCTGACGACCAGGTCCGTGTGCCTGCGAGGAACGGTGCCACTCGGCCTCGTGCTGCTGCGAAGTCCAAGGGTCAACCAGCACTTGTAGGTTTAAAACGGAGGGGGTTGCGGCGGCGACTGCCTGTTTGGATTGGGTGGGGGCGAGAACATTGACTGACCCATGTGTTCCCTTGCAACCTCAAACTCAAAACAGTTTACGCCTGCCTCGGACGACGACAACGACGAGGATGAGCAGTACATGTCAGACGAGCCTCCGTCGCCACCTCCAAAGGCAGCCGCAAAGTCTCGAGCCGCCAAAGCAAAGGCGGCACCTAAAACGCCATCAGGCACTGCGAAGAAGGCGGCCACTTCGGCCAGGTCCACCAAGACGTCCGGGGCCGCAAGCCGTCCGCAACGTCAGACCCAGCTCTCGTAAGTGGAACCTTGTTGTGATGGATCCCTTCCAGAGCCCTAACGACACACATCAGCTTTACCAAGAAGGCTCAAGGCGCGAGGGGTTCTCGACTGGTGCGTCACTCGGCAGTCGGCTGGCTGGAAGCAGGAAAAATTCCCCGGCTCGTGTTCCGGGCTGACGAGGCGTTCACTAACTTGACACCCGCAGGTGGAAAGCGACAGCGATTAAGAATTGAACTGGCCCCATCCCTATTGTGCATTAGCCATCCCACCTCCCGTCATACCCGCTGGCTTCCCCGACACGGTGTCGGAGTCTGGTGGTTGAAAATATCGTGTGTAGTGTTAGACCCTGGCCGCGTGCGGCAGCCGTTGCAAGCCCCACCCTGTTTTCCGGGCTGGCCCTGGCCGGCTCGCCCGATCATTTGGTAACGCCCATAGAATTGGCATGTTGACGTGTTGGAGGGGAGTGTGACCCTTAGACTCTTTTTTTTCTGTGTTCCTATGTCGCAGCCGTAATCGGGGTCGGATGGGCGGCACTTCCATCATTGGCGTTGGCGCCGAATCTGCACCAATGCAACGTCTCCCGGAGGCGCGACCAAGAGTGGACCCTGCCCTCCCGCACGACGACCACTATGACAACTGGCGTCGCTCTTCTAGTGCCCCCAAGACGAGACGAGCGAGACAACGACAGTCGCGCAGTCGCGTGTGAGCCGCACACCAGGTGCAGACGCCGCCGCTGCCGCTCGTGTTGCCAGGTGCTGCCGCTTCTGCCGCTGGCGCAAGCCGCTCGGAAAGCGGGGCAGCCGTAACAACCGCAATCAGCCGCCTGGGCGCCGCCTCTGATGTAGGTGGTTGCGCGGCACCAGGGAGACGAGGCAGACAGGCGAGAGGCGACAATGCTACAGCCATGCAGCCATGATCAGCGCGGCATGAGCGCATCAAGCAGCAGCAGCAGCAGCAAGCAGCAGCCTTCACGCACCTCGTAAATCCTGTCACCGAGCAACAACTAGTCAGTTATAAAACACACTTGGACCTGCGCGACTTGGGCACCCACACACCCCCCACCATACCCCAACCCCCGCCACGGCTTCTCGCCCTCCCAAGACGACTCGACTGTCTCTCTGCCCCCCATTGTATCCTTGGAGACCAACGCTCGACGTGAGTGACCATCTGTCAGATCTGGTACTGCGCCCCCCGAAGCCACTGTGCATGGGGATCACCACTGGTGGTGTTCCACACCACCGCAACCTCTCCCCGCTGCGCGCGCGCCAAAGATCTTGAAACTCATTAACACCAAATATGAATAGGGGAGGACAAGACCAGCTGACACCTCTTGTGTTTCTACAGCGCGCGCGCTAGTCTCTGGCCAGTCAATTGATAACTACTGCTACTGCCGATTCAGACGACAACGACTGCATTCTCCCAGTCCCCGGTCTCTCCTTGCTACTTGTGCATAGTACCCCACCCTCCTTCGCGCCAACGGACCTCCCTTTGTTCCAGTCACCGCCGCGCGTCACGCCAAACCCACACCGCAGCAGCAGCAGCACCAGCCCCAGCACCAGCCAGGCCGACCCACCTTCCCTCGACGCAGAACAAAGACCAGATCGCATCACATTGCATCTCACACTCCTTTTGCCTTCTCTCTCACTCTCTATCCACCTCATCCCCCCATCACATTCAGCATGAGCATGCCTCTTGCTCGCTCGCTCGCCGAGCTCCCTCCCATCCCAGAGGACGTGCGCAAGTGGCGCATCCTCCTCCTCGTCTCGGCCGCCAACTCGCTCACCCAGCGCGTCATGACCTACCTCAGCGACCTGGGTTGTGAGAAGGTGTCCACCGAGCTCGCTCTGTCCGACGAGAGCATGATCAGTGCCGTGCTCGCCCACTCTCCACACGTAGTTCTCTGCCCCTTCCTCACCAAGAAGGTCCCCGACGTGATTTGGGAAAACGTAAGTGAAACCCTGCCTAGCGGCCATCGCGGGCTCGTCAAACCAGGGACGGCCAGATCGTGGCGCACTCCCATTATACCAGTCTCCGACCGAACAAGGGCATTAGAGCTGAGCTGACGTTCGACAGGTGCTCACCCTTATCGTCCACCCTGGGCCTCCCGGTGATGCTGGACCAGCTGCAATCGACTGGGCCATTATGGGCGACCGCGGTTTCGACGCCGACGCCGCGACGGCGCTGCCTGCACTGCAGGCTCCCACCGACCGCTCCAAGCCCATCAGCGAGCGCCAGCGCACACACTGGGGCATCACCGTCCTCCAGGCCGACCACACCATGGACGGCGGCCCCGTCTGGGCTTGGGACCAGTTTCCGCTCAACGACGTGTCGCGCACCACCAAGTCGTCACTGTATCAGGGTCCGGTGACAAATGCGACCCTCCGTACGGTGACTGTCGCTCTTTCCCGCATCCAGCAATCGTACGCTAAGCTCAATGACCCCACACACCGCGGCGCACGCGTCGGTGTCAAGGTCGACCCCACCTGGGCGCAGCAATGCGTGTCATACAGCCAGCCCTTCATGGGCGGACCGCTCAACGAGCGTCCCCAGATCAAGCCCGGCCAGCGCCGCCCCGACCTCGCTCTCCACACTGCTGCCGATGTCGCCCGCATCATCAACTGCGGTGACTCACAGCCTGGCGGCACGATCAAGACGACCAAGTCTTTCATGTTCGCGTACGACGCCCACATTCACCTCAGGGCCGCCGACATTCCGTCTCAGCTGATCCAGGCGGCCGGTCACACCGACTTTGACGCGATCCCCGCTGGACGGGCGATCGCCACTCGCTCCGGTGCCGTCTTGTTCAAGACTGCCGACTGTGGCCACGGCAAGGGTTGCTCGTATGGCTGCGGCATCGCAGTCTGGTTCACGCACGGACGTATCCCCAAGGCGGTGGCGGCGGCGGCGCTCAGTGCAAAGGTCCCCATGGCAGAGGCACTGGTTGCCGCCGGCGAAGGTTCGCGCTTGGATGGTGTCCCCGAGTGGCCTGTCCACGACTTCCAGGAGGTGCCTGGCACCTGGCAGGAGGTGTTTGTACGCACCATCCCCGGTGGTGATGGTCTGGTTCAGCTCGTATACTGGGACTTCTAGTGAGTTGGGCCTTGTGCGATCGGGGAATCCGACGCGAAACCTGCCCCATACCGCAGCCCGTGTACCCCGATCGCACTTTCGCGTGACCTAATTACGGCAGACACTAATACACTATTAGCAACGGAGCCTTCTCCACAACTGGCTGCGAGCATCTCGTTGCCGCACTCCAGTGGGCCACCGACCCCGCACGCGGAGATGTCAAGGTGCTTGCCCTCATGGGTGGCCAGTACTTCTCGAACGGTGTTGCGCTCAACATCATCGAGAGCGCCGAGCACCCCGGTCGCGAGACTTGGGCCAACATCAATGCGATTGACGATGTCGTCGAGTTCCTTGCGGGCGACCTTTCGGGTCAGCCGCGCTCCGAGTTCCTCGCCGGTATCCCCTCGCTCACTGAGCGCGGCATCACGACTGTCGCATGCCTCCGCGGCAACGCCGCTGCCGGTGGTGTTGCCCTCGCCGCCGCTTGTGATGTTGTTGTCTCGGCCGGCACCGTCGTCCTGAACCCCGCCTACCGCGCCATGGGCCTCCACGGCTCCGAGTTCCACCTCTACTCGTACGTCGAGCGCTGTGGCCGCTCGGTTGCGACCCACCTCGTCAAGGACATGCTCCCCCTGTCGGCTGTCCGCGCCCGCGAGCTCGGCCTCGTCGACGTCGTCATTGGCGGCCGCGACATTCCCTCCCAGCAGGCCGAGGTCCTCATTGTCGACTTTGTCCGCAACCTCGCCGCTGCTCCTGCCACCGCCTTCGGCACGTCGCAGTTCGCTTCGGCCCCATGGACCCTCCCTGTCACTGGCTGGACCGGTGCCCCGTCCCACACCCAGTCGCTTGTTGCCCGTCTCTGTGACAACAAGCGCCGTCGCTACGCCCTCGAGACGCACATCCCCCTCGTGCACTACCGTCACGAGGAGCTCTCGCAGATGCTGCTGGACTCGTTCCACCCCATCCGTTCGCAGCGTTACCACACCCGCCGTATCAAGTTTGTCCGCAAGGTCAAGGCGGAGGGCACCCCCACACGGTATGTTCACCACCGTATGATCGTCAACCCCGACGAGGAGGAGAGCCCGCGCTTCGACGACGCCCCTGCTTGGGTTCGTGGCGAGGAGTGGTCGTGGGTCGGCCTCCAGACACCCGCCAGCATGGCCACTTCGCAGAGCCTTCTCATCGACTTTGCCGCGCCTGTTGCGCCTCTGGTCTTGGTGAGCCAGCAGGACAACGCCTCTTCCGGCTCGGAGCCTTCAAACGACATCCGCACCGACGCGGGCTCGCAGGCAGCGTCTCCCGCCCTGGTTGATGGCGCCGAGCCCCGCTTCAACCCCCCTCCCAGCCCTTCGCCGATCACCAAGAAGGCGGTTCAGAAGCAGACCTCGGGCGGCCTTCGCGAGCTCGCTGAGCCAGTGCCCGTGCCCGCTAAGTCGTCCTTTGCTGCGGGCCTCGAGCACAAGCCTATCGTTGCCGACTTCCCCAAGGGGTCTTCTCGTCCTCTCACGGTCTACCCCTCTGGCGGCATTACCCACGGCTCAAGCCTCAATGTCTCGCCCAAGCGCCAGCGTGGCTCCTTTCTTCTCAAGATTTCGAATGCGTTTCGCTCGAAGTCGCGCAACGACCTGAGGACCGACGCCCAGACGCAGGCCAACACCCGTGCCAACGCCGCGCCACCCAGCACGGCCACTCTCGTCTCTTCGGCTGCGGCCTCGTCCGAGGACATGGGCACCCGATCCAGTCGCCGCACGCTGCAGGGCCAGCCCAAGTACAACCGCCCCATGATCCCCAACGAGGGTGACACTGAGAGCCCGTGCCTCTTCAACGTCACTGCCGATTTCCCCCAGGTGCCCGAGCGCCCTGCTGGTCAGCGCCCTCAGGTGGTCGCCGCTTAGTGTAATTTCTCTCCTCTTTTACTTGTCATCATTGCCATAAAAATCTTGTATTACTGTGCTTCACTAGAGTGTCCCTTGCTTGGAATGCATCGCCTTCCGCCTCTGAGAGTTCGAGTGGGCAGAAGACAATAGGAGTGTGGGCAGTGGGGGAATCAAGCCTTCGTGGCAGCAACCTGACACGGACCCCGATGCCACAATGCGGCTGTTGTCAAGGTGGTACCCTCCCAACATCCGCCGCAGCGGATTCTCGTCATGCAACGACTTGGCGAGCAGCACGTCCGCCCAGTGGGCTGGGAAACAAAACCCACTCGCCATCAAGCTTCAAGCATAGAGGTCCGAGAAGGACTCGAAGAACCGGGAACACGAGCAGGCTTTTGGGTTGTCCGAGAGGTACTGGGTGAGGTGCCACATGTCGCCCGACTGATGTGACCAACCTTGTTTGTGCCAACAGTGTCGGCGGTCCCAGGCTCACTCACCCCCACTCCGTCTAGTTTGCCTGCGTCTGTCGTCCCAGTCCTAGCATCGAGTGAGCGGCGTACTACGTCTGTCTCCATGCCACATCCCGAACCCCGTTTCCGCACAGGGAGATGCCTCTCCGCAGGCCACAAGACCGCTCCGCCCCAACAACGCAAGCAAGCCCCCTGCCCAATTTTTTTTTTCTTACAATCCGCCCACCGCGCTTGTCCCCCTCACGGCGACGCCTTTGTCAGTCGGATACGATGCGAGCATGTGCGTCCCCTGTGCCTGCCTACCTTCCTTACAGCCGGTGTGCCTTCGGTGTACCTTATCACCAACTCCGCCTCGTCTCGCCTAGCTGACTGCTCGCCTCGCGTGCGCCTCGGAAAACCGAAACAGAGGGCAGCTTACATAAACCCGAGTATGCAGCAAGGTTCGCCTTGCGCTGCCGAGAGGTTACGAATCAGGCGAGAGAAGGTGCGAACCTGGCAAGGGGGGCATGCTGTCACAGGGCAGACTATTCGCCGCATGCAGACGACCAAACAACGCAACCTCCAACTCTGTTGTCCTGTGGAGCGGTGCAGATCTGGGAGGGAACAACAGCAGAGGGGAGAGGGGCTCGCCTCGTCCCTATGCCGTACTGTTCGTCGGATTGTGGGCTGGCGCGCCCTGTTCCTGGTGCGTGCTGACGCATCTTCGTTCCTTTTTTCAATTGCGACGACTACTCGAGGCTCGACGACGATGGTCGTCGGACGCGGCGACCTCGGACGCGGCGTGTCGGACGGAAGACAATGAGCAGCATGTGGGCCACAATTAGCTGTTGTCAAGCCAAACTGGTGCTTGTTCGGTGGTGGAGCAGAGTGCCTGGACTTGCCTGGCCGACCCGGCATGACCGGCATATAGACTAGCGGCCTGCGGGGTTGTCACCTGCCCTCGCTTCGATGTCGCGGCGCTTTTCGGCGGGGCGGGCTCGGCGTCGAGCGAGTGCGCGAGCGTGCGCATACACTCACCGCACCAACCAAGCTGCTGCGCGCCGTGCCTCCCGCTCCACCTTCGGGCTTCGGACGAGGTTAGTGGCAGCGGACTTGGCGACAGATGAAAGCTTGTTTTGTATTTGTGGCTCGCTCGCTCGTGGCTGGTGTTGTTGCGACCAGGCCCGTATTGACGCTTACAATGCCTCGAGAACTAGGCCCCGCGCTGGCATGTGGATGCATCTTAGCATCGGCTGAACCTCGTCGCCGGGTCGCCGTGAGGAGAGCAGAGAGAGTGGTATCGCTGCTCACACGCAGGTCTCACTACCTTGGCACAAATTCCTCGCAAAGCCAGCGAGTACGACTTGGCGTCGGTGCAGACGCGTACTTCTTGGGGCTAGCCGGACGCGCTTCGGGAGGGCGAGGCGTTTCGCGCGTCGGCAAAAACTGGGGGACTTGATAGCGGAATGGTGGACGGCGGCTTAGGCCTCCTCTACACGCACCTCTCATTCCCAGAACTGCTGCTGCCTGATGCGCTGTCTGTTAAGCGGCGAGTGACCGCGCCGCAGATGCGCAGATTCGCGGGTGTGCGTGTGGCGTGCAGACTACACCACTGGGAACAGACGGAAGTGCCGTAACGGCGCGCGCGGGGCACACTCAGAGGATCTGACAGCAGATGGCATGGCTGCAGAAGTCTACGCGTCGACGCGCTCGGCGATGCACTAGCCCGCCTTGGCACGCAGCTCACACAGCTAGCGCAAGCAATAAAACCCCCGTCTCAGTCTCACCGTCGCACCATGGCATTACCGAGGCATATTGAGCAGGTGAAACTACCACCTCGGTGTGCACGTCACACAGTGCAGTCTGAGTCTGCGGACATGGGCAAATTGGAACAACATTGGAACCCGCGCGCTCCCGGGGGTGGGAGGGTGCAAGCAGCCGCGCGCACCGGGCCAAGTGGCGTCAATCAGTGGCGCTTCGTCCGCGCACTAGCTCGGCGCCGCGCGGGTGCCCACCAGGGCCCGACCCCGGGCCCCGCAATGGCCGACGCGTGTGTTCACTGGGTGCCGCGGCTCAGAGAGACTTTTAAGCATGCGTCAAGGTCGGCGCGTCGGCGTATATACCGGTGCGTGACGCCGGAGAGGTGCATTTGCCTCGGCTGATCGTTGCAGAGGCGCAGAGGAACAGGAACGGCGTGGTTTCCACATGGCCATTTGCGCCACGAGGGAATCACGCGGGCAGCACGCTTTAGTACGTCATGACATCCACGAGTGACGTCCAGTCCCGTCAACCGCAGTAGTTGACGGTGGATGTGGTCTGGGAGAAGGATGTGTTGCATGCAGTTGGATACAGCGTCGGGCTGGTCGCCCGTGGTGATGGTCTGGGCTGAGTAGAGGAGGGGCACTGGGTGTAGTGGTGCCATAGCCTGTCGAAGGATCGGCACAGCTGCCTTGGGAGGCTGTGGACCGTGACGGTCGCCGCAGCGAGATGGGGACTAGATGCTCAGGTCGTCGATCTACGGCGCCTTCGCCTTGGCCTTCGATGCAGCCTTGGGCTTTGGCGCCGTCTTGGTCTTCGCAGTCGCAGCAGCCTTGGGGGCCGGCTTGTCCTTCGAGGCTGCCTTTGCCTTGGTGGATGTCGAGGCTGTGCTCTTGGCTGCCGGTCAGCACTTCACTACGACAAGGCTCTCACCATCCGCCTTCGCCGCCTTCTTGGGCGCCTTGTCCTCGCCATCCGCTGGCGCAGAGCACTTCTTGCCGTTCTTCTTGTCCTCGATAGCAGCCGTAGTAGCAGCCAAGGTGTCCAGCCCGCCCACGGGGTTCGCCGGCAAGGCCTTGAACACGAACCTCGCCTCGTCCACCTTCTCGCCCTTCTTCTCCACCTCGACGAGCCAGTCGTACGACACGATCTTCACCTTGTCGTTTCCCAGCGCCGGGCGCACCTTGGCCCCATTTGCATCGTAGTAGTACTTGGAGCTGATGACGTGCGTGACGGCCTTGGTGACGGTCGGGTGCGTGTCGCCGCCCAGCGCCTTGACTCGCTCGGTGAGCGTTGCGAGCGTATTCGGCCTCTCAAAGGTGCCGCAGATCACTATTGTCGTGCCTTGTAGCGGCTTGGCGGGCGCTGTTTTGGTCTTTCTTGGTGGCATAATGTGTTGTGTTGTCGTTGATGGATGGATGGACAATGGAGAGATAGCGATATGGGATCCGCGTGGTGACATCCGTTAGCTTGTTTGTGTAGCGAGTGTGGCTACCCATCCATCCACGCGCCAGATCCTCGACCCCGCACAATACATGTATCGGACCATGCATACGTCCTTTCACTATAGATGCAATTGATAATCATTGTCCTTTGCTGCTGTTATCGTATCGTACACCGCCTGCGCCTGCGCTTGCTCGCTTAAGGGCTGCCGCGGGTGAGCTTGTACGAGATGGCGTTGACGCCGTAGAAGCCGCCCTTGCCCTGCGACGCGCAGTTGTCCACGATCCAGTGGTACGCGGTGGCGCAGTACTCGTCGGGTCCGCCGCCCTGCTCGTCGCGGTACGTGAGCTTGAAGCCGTCGTCGACGTCCTTGGAGCCGCGGACGTCCCAGGCGCGGACAGTGCCGCAGAACTGGTCGACGGTGGTCGAGAGCGCACCGGCGTTGAAGTTGCCGCGCGACTTGGTGCAGTACGAGAGGAAGGCCTGGCCGTCACGGGCATCGAGCGAGCGGTCCTCGATCTCGACGGGCGAGGCGATGGCCGACGAGGCCACGAGGGCAATGAGGGCAAGGGGGGCGAACGACTTGAACATGTTCTACGAGGGTCAGACGGTGCGTCATACGAGCCGGCGCTGGCTACTCACGAGAGTGAAAGTGGGTCGTTTAGGTCTAAGAGATGTCTTTGCGTTGGTGAGATGAGATGGGAACTTGATGAGGATGGCACCTCCCCAACCCCATCTTATATACCTTGTCCTCGGGATCCCCTCGACCCCACGATCCCTGCTCGTCGCCAAGAGGACAACCTCGTCGCGTCCCGGTCTCTCGGGGAAGCGTCGACGTGTTTGAGGGGGCTCGCAGGCTTGCAAGGCGCAAGGCTGGGGAGGGGGGCGAGAGACCCAGGTGTATGGGTCGGGCGGCCTGAGTACCCGGCGACATGACACGGCGACGGCGAGGGGACGGCGAGCGACTGCGACAAGCAGCGACGACGACGCGCGCCCGTGGGTGCGTGGTACCGGGCCTGACCCGAGAGTGGCTGGGACTGGTACGCACGCATCGCGATCTCGCACGGCGCAGATAGCCGTGCACAAGAGCACCCACGATATCGGCACGGGAAGCAATGCATCGCCATCGTTGCACGACCCTGCATCTGCCATGTTGGACATTGCGCCGAACCTTGTCTCAAACGCGGGTGTGCCTTGTCGACAAGGCGACGGCGACGACGTGGTGGATTGGCCACATCCACTGATCGTGAGCCATTTAGCGAGGGGACACCAGCCTCCCGCTGCGTGTCGTCGTCTCCATGCGCTGGAGCATGACTCCTGTACTTGTAATGTCGCTGACGGGCAGGCCGGGAAAGCTACGCCGAGTGCCAAACCTTGTTATCGTCTCCATATCGACAGATTACTGCGCGGCGACATGCCACCGCCGGGCCGAGTGGTGGTCGTAGCCGTCGCCTTCACCCATGTCGTCATGGGATCCTAGTGTGCGTGAAACAGTCCTCCCCGCCGTTGTCATTACCATCGCTACGACCTCCGACTTCCGATGTCCCCATCTGCATGGGCACTCTGATACAACTTCTCCCCACTCGGGACTACGGCCATGGCTTGAGGGGTCGTTCTCCGAACGACGACGATGCCGGCGGCGAGCCGTTGTCGAGCGCCGACCCTCAGCAACGACTTGCCATTTCACGCCGAGCAACGTGTCTTCAACCTCGCCATGCACCTCCACGTCTGACAGCATCGAATCGCTAGTACGTGTAGCGGAAGTGCGGGTTCATGCTGCGTGTCAGCGGCACCGAGCGTCCCAAAACACCCACCGGTCCGTCAAGTCGTCCTCGGGGTTGAACTGGCGTGGGCCGGCCGCCGACTCGATGCGGTCCCGCTTGGCATTCTCCACCCGGTACACGACGTAGATGGCGACCATGGTGACGATGGACAGCCCGACGCTGAGGATGCAGGTGAGGTACAGCGGCATGAAACGCGGGGCATCGCGCTGTTGGTAAGCCTGCGGGCCGACGAGGTTACCGATGCAGTCTGGCGTCAGCTGAGTCGGTTGTCCAACAGTTACTCACACGAAATGAAGAACAGCGCATTCACCGTCGTCTTCTTCGTCTTACCAGCCACGTTGGACGTGATGAGCGAGAGCGCAATGGGGACGGTCACGAACCACGGCACGCAGCTGGGTAGCGTAAGCGGCGCCTGACTCGCACCCCACTCACATGTAGTAACCCGCAAGGCGGACCATGCGCTTGTGCTCTGGCGTGGCGTACATGATTGCGAAGCCGATGATGGAGACACAGCACGGCGGCATGGCGGACAGGCAGCGGTTCCCGACCCGGTCGCCGAACCACAGCCAGAAGCAATAGTTGACAACCACCCACGAGCCGACCATGCCGAGCAGCAGCGTCTGGAGCGAGTCGAACCCAAAGTCCTGGAGTGGGAGTCAGCACACCGTGAGGTCGCTCGACCAACCTTGATGATGATGGTGAAGAAGTTGGTCGTGATGCCGTTGGGGATCGAGCAAAGCAGGCACACGATGCAGTACAGCCATGTCTGCCGTCAGCGCGGCCTCTCAAGTACCACGCACGAGCGGGTCCGCCATCGCCTCGCGGAACTGGGGCCACGACCACTTGGTGCTCGTGGGCTGCTGGTTCTCCCTTGTGCGTCGCTTGGCGAGCTCCCGATCCGCGGGGGTGAGGAACCACGCCGTGTCGATGGTGTCCGGGATCAAGAACCACATGAGGATGCCGACAACGCTGGTTGCCAGCCCGAACATGACATACACGACCTTCCAGCCGGGGATGGAGAGATCGCCGCGCAGGTTGGCCTTGGCGAGCCCGTAGCTGCTGGCCCCGCCGAGGATGTAGCCGAACCCGAGCATCGAGTACCACAGCCCTGTGCGCGTGCCCTGCTCGCGGAGGCGGTACCACTGGCCCGTGAACAGGGCGAGGCCGGGCGTGATGGCGCTCTCGAAGAACCCCAGCAGGCTGGAGCAAGTCAGCAGGCAAGGCCACTCGGCTGAACTCGACTCACAACCGCACGACCATCAGGCCGTGGAAGCCCGGCACCGCGGCCATGAGGCACAGCACGCCGCCCCAGAGCACAATGTTGACCGCTGAGAGCTTGGACAGCGGGAGCTTCTGCATCAACAGGCACATGGGGTACTCGCCCACGACGTAGCCGATGTCTGCGGTCGATCAGCAGGGCCCAACAGTGGAGCAAGCTTACAGAAGATGCTCCCGAGCCACGAGTACTGCGCCAGCGAGAGATGGTTGGCCTCACGGAAGCCCATGATGGCAGCGTACGACATGGCGACCTTGTCCACGTACTGCAGACAGTAGATGACGCAGAAGAGGGGCAGGAGGTGCCAGTCGATCCGGCGGCGCAGGCGCGCGTCGTCCTCGGGCGAGATGTCCTCAGGCACGGGGATGGTGGTCACGTCTGCCAGGCTGCTCTTCTCGGCATCGTACGTCTCCGGCGCGGTGGTGGTGGGCTTGGTGTCGTGCAGGGTGCTCATGTTGGCGTGGCGTGAGGTCGTTGGGTGCTGCTCCAGCTTATGTAGGATACTGACTGACCTTGGCAGGCAGTCCTCTCCACACCTCTTAGCTAGCCAACCCCACACAATGCCCCACACTTCTATCACGTCCTCGGGTATCATTGAACAAGCAATGTGACGTGTTGGCCGGTGGTGCCGAGCTCCGGCCCGCCACATCCTCCGGGGATGTGGGGTCGCCGATCGCCACCCTCGCATCATGGTCAGCTGAGTGCTCACTGACACAGGTCCGATGCAGTTCCGTGGGTGCTTATCAGTCGGTGCGGACGACTTCCACGCAGGCGTGTTGCGGAAGACTTGCAGCCGTGGCGGCTTCTCCTCCTCCTCCTCCGCCACCTCCTCCGCCGCAACACTCCTCCGCTCGGCGGATCTTTCCACTCCCCGGCCCGCCCACTATCGCGATCATCTGACCTTCTGATATCTGGCGGTCATCTGACTGCTTGATTGGTCCTTGTTAATCAGCGCATGTCGGTTCTCGGGTGTTGGCTTCGCTGTCCAGCCAGGACAGCAGGGAGACCTGATATCGCCCACTCATCAATACGGCCGAGAGGCGGATGCCGGCCGCCCGTGGAGTACCCACGACGCCGATCATGTGTCCCGTGTCGCCCTCGGCACTCGTCCGCCTGCGAGATACCGGCCTCCACTCTACCGGTGCGCTGGGAGAGTGGACAAAAGTGGGCGAGGTGCCCGACACTAGCCGACGGCAGTGCCACAGACGGACTTGTCCGATTGAGGTTGCCGACAAGTTGCCGAGTGGCACTCACACCTCCGGGGCGCGAATGGCGCGAACAGTGGAGCATAAAGCAGCTGGGCATGCTCGTATGGCCAGCAGCGACGCACGACGAACACCGCCATGACCATCACCGAGAGCACTGCACGCACGATCCCGCCGTTCCCCTTCCCGACGGCGCACACCCCGACCCTGTCGTACTGGCAGGCATCGGTACGTTCCCCCGCGGCGCCGCTAACCAACGCCAGAACCGCGGCCCCTCCTCGCTCTGGAACCACGGGCGCGGCGACCCACTCCCCAGTAGCGCCGACTTCGTGATCGTGGGTGCAGGCGTGGCCGGCGCATCGCTCGCCTACTTCCTCACGCGAGAAGGCGGCGCAGGCGCAGGCAAGAGCGTCGTGGTCCTCGACGCTGCTGACGTCGGCTCGGGCGCGAGCGGGCGCAACGGCGGCCATGTGGCGCCGTACTCGTGGCGCGGGCTCGACTACCTCACCCGCTCGTTTGCGGACAGCGGGGCGGGGTTGAGCGAGGCCGACGCGCTCGAAGTCATCTTCAGCGAGTATGACAACCTGCAGCTCGTCAAGGAGATCGTCAAGACTGAGGGGCTGGACGTGCACCTCAAAGAGGTTACGCGGGTGGAAGGTGAGCACTAGGGCGGTCGGCGGCCGCGCTCACGATAGTCGTACGGACCGAGGAGGGAGCGGCGCGGAACAAGGACCTCAAAGAACAGTTTGACGCCGCGCACGCTCGCAGCCGGCACGCGGGGCGCGAGGTCGCCTGGGATCTCGTAGACGACGCCGAGGCAGCGCGCAAGCTATCACGCGTGCGTGACGCGCTCGCTGCGAACAAGATCCCCGCGGCCTCGAACCACCCTCACAGACTCACGACTGCACTCCTGCGTCTCGCGCTCGAGTCGAGCCACTCGTCTGCGGCGTTCTTCTCCTGGACGCCGGTGCTCTCCCTCTCCCAGGAGGCAGGGCAGTGGACGCTCGACTGTGGCGCGCGCGGGCGCATCTCCGCCCCAAACGTCATCCTCTGCACGAACGGGTACACGCGGCATCTGTTCCCCGACGACTTGGCCCAGGGGAAGGGCATCGCCAAGTTGTGAGTCCGAGTCTCTGACTTCCAGCTGACCTGGCCGCAGCGTTACGCCGTATCGGGGCAATGCGGCCCTCATCACCCCGCCCGCGGCGTACAGCGGCGCCGGTGCGCTAGGTAACACGCTCGGGCTCGAGCGGGGCGCGTACATCTGCCCCACGGACAGCGGGCTCGTGATCGGCGCGCACAACTCGGCGTTGACGTGGGACAAGCCCGCTAACTGGGCGGACATCTACGGCGTCGAGAACGACGGCGTCGTGCCGGACAAGTTCCGCGCCTGTGGGTTGGCGTAGTGGTCACACTGGCTGACGGGAGCAGGGCTGGCGAATCACTGCCGCGATGTGTTTACTGGCTGGGACGAGGGGCCGCGCGAGGGCCTCGCGCAGGTGTGGACAGGTAGGATGGCAGCTAGGCTGGGCGATGAGTAAGGGCTGACCCCGACGACAGGCATCATGGGCGCGTCGGCCGACATGCTGCCCCTCATCGGCCCGGTGCCCGACAAGCCTGGACTGTGGACCGCAGTCGGGTTCCACGGTGAGTATGTACCTCTGGCACCGCTGACGCCAGGCCACGGCATGAGTCGCATCCTGCTGTGCTCCCGCGCACTGGAGCGCCAGCTCCGCACGGGCGAGTGGGACGAGCGCCTCCCGCGCGTGTTTGAGACGACAGCGGCCAGGTTGGAGAAGGTTCGGCACGCGGCCGACGACCGACCGTGGTTGGGTTAGTAGGTGAGAGGGGTCAGGTCCTCGGGCCGTAAGAAGGTAGGTTAGGAATGCAAATGTGAAGTGTACAGTCTACTTGTCCTCGACCTCGCCGACAACATCTTTGCCGTCAGCCCACACGACGTAGTGCTTGCCCTTGGTCACGTGGACAGCCTTGAGCCAGTACTCCTTCTTGACGATGCCGTCGGCGTCTCCGGGGGTGAGGACAACGCCGTTGGCAGCTGTGAAGACGGGGATCGGGGGGTTGGCGGCGAGCATGGCGGGGAGGTTGAGGTAGATGAGGAGGGTGGAGCCATTCCGTGGCACTGCGTGGGTTAATGGAGGCTCGACAAGATTAAACCCACAGATACGGTGGTCCTTGAGCGCGGGGGCGAGGTGGACATGCTGCCTGTTCATCTTGGACAAGCCTTGCTGCTCTGATCGGGTCAGTTCCTGCAACACTAGCGGCGACCCACTCAATGTCTCGTACAGCTCCCACCGTGTGCCGTGCACCATGAGCCCAACGCGCTCGCGGGTGGCCGCGTCGTCAACCACCACAGGCTCGAGGTGTCCTGTTCCCTCGAGCGCGATAGAGTGGCCCTGGGTGGCGCGGATCCACCACTCGCCGCGGGGCTCGGACGGCTCGCCCTCCCCAGGCGCGGGGAGCGATACGAACGGGAGCTCGGTCCACTCTGGTTCTGGCGCAGGCTCAGAGACAGCGGCCTTGGCGAGCTGCTCGGCGACGGCGTCCACCGGGGCGCCGGGCACAACCTTCTTCTTCTTGGGCACGGGCTTCTTCTTGGGCTTGGGCGGTGACGGGTCGTATCCGAACGAGAGCTCGAAGCGCTTCTTGGCGTTCTCCTCGACGAGGCGGAACACGGTCGCCTGGCCAATCTCCTTCATCCGAGGCCGGGCGAGCTGGGCGTCAGCGGGGAAAGTGCGGCGCCACTTACGACCGCCTTGAGCTTGACCAGGCCGTCTGAGCGAATGTACAGGCCCTCCTTCTCGGCGCCGTGGCGCAGGATGTAAGAGAGCGCCTTGGAGGCCTTGACATCTGGGCTGTCTGTTGGGCGGGGTGCCATTGTGTGAGCGAGTGAACGAGTATGGGTGATGCAGATATGTTGTTGACTGGTCGTCGGACTCGATATTTGGACTCTGCATGCACTGGTCGTGACTTTTGGATCTCCAAGCCGGATCCGCGAGTTGCCACGTGCGCCACGCGGTTACCACGCGAAAACTTATCCCGCCAACCCCTTACCCTCCGCTTTCACTGTTCCAACAATGAACAAGTGGAAACGACCACCACTTGCCCATCTTGCAACTCACTCTCGACCCCTTTCCATCCCTCACAGCTCACGCAGCAAGCGATGCACATGGACGACGACGACGCCTTCCTCTACGGTGACCAGTCGCCCCCCGCCAAGCCGGCTGCCGAGCGTGCGTGGATGGTGGAGAGTGAAGCTGACCTTGCAGTGCCCAAGGCCGCCGCCGCGAACGGCATCAGCGACTCCATGGCTGCGTGAGTCGCCACCATAGGCCGACAAGCTGACGGGGACAGATCATTAGCTGCGTATGGCATCGACCCCTCTGTTGCCGTTGCCGAGGAGAAGGTCGTTGACGAGGTGCCCGAAGATGGCGGCGTCGAGGAGGAGGGCGACGACGACGATGATGACGACGAGAGCGACTCGGACGACGACGACATCAAGCTCGTTTTCACGTCTGGCCCTCAGCGCACGCTTGATCTGAGGTCAGTTGGAGCGCAGTGTTCTCTGTGCAGCCAGCTGACGATCCACAGGAAGCCTCAGCAGCCCCAATCCAACGTCATTGGTATCGGCAAGTGGGCGCACACCTCGACTGGTGCTGCTCCCGCTGCCGTCTCGCCCATCAAGCCGGCGCCTGCAAGGTGTAAGATGTCCCTTCTCGACGAAACACAGCTGACATTCTTAGCTGCCGCTGCTGCCGCCACCGCTGCGGCCCCGGACGCGCTCACCGACTACACCCCGGCTGCTCGCCCGGGACAAGCCGCGAGCGCTGCCGCCCCCGCGGGATCCTACGACGCGACCCCATCCCAGGCCATTGTCGCTGGTAACGGACCACCTCCCACCACCCAGCTCCCCCACTCGACGCTCGCTGTGCAGACCGTTCCGTCGTCGACTGCGCCAATCGACCCAACCAACCCCACCGGCATCATTCCTTCCACTGGCACATCAGTCTACGATGTCGACACCGCACAGTTCGAAGGCTCTGGTCAGATGTGGCGCCGCCCAGGCAGCGACATCTCCGACTGGTTCAACTACGGCTTTGACGAGGTGACATACCCCAAGTTCTTGAAGTTCAGGCAGGAGATGGAGCAGGGCGCGCGCGCTTTGGTGGGTAGCAACCACGGGGGTTGAGCTTCGCTGACACCGCAGGCATCACTTGGCCCCATGGGCCAGATCACGCCCGACATGGCCCAGATGTTGCACGTGCAGATGGCACCCAACCCCCAGCAGCTGCAGCAAATGCAGCAGATGCAGATGATGGCCATGCAGGGCATGGACCCCGCGGCCATGTTTGCCATGCAGAACGCCCAGAACATGCAGGGCGGCGGCATGGGCATGGGCATGATGGGCAACGCCATGCAGCAGCAGCAACAGCAGCAGCAGATGCAGCAGGGCCTGCAGAGGCAGGGTGAGTGTGGATGAAAGTGAGGGTCGAGTTAGGCTGACGCCGGTACAGGACAGCAGGCGCCAGTTCCTCAGATCAAACAGGAGGAGGGAGGAGCGGATGGTGCTGGCGAGGTGAGCTATCTCGAGCCTGAGGTGTTTGGCAGCAGCTCACACCTCGCAGTCCCAAGGAGAAATTCAGCAGCAGGCGCAAGTGCCTCCTGTCATGGCCGGACGTGGAGGACACATCGCTGCCCGCGGTCGCGGTGGGGCGGCATTGCGCGGTCGTGGAGGAGGTGAGCTGCCTTACAGACGTCTTCCAGCTCACACCTCAGTTCCTGTTGGCCCCCGAGCTGCTGTCCTCGCTGGCAACATTCCCAAGGGCCCCAAGGCTGGCCGCTTCAAGGACAAGGACCGTGTCGCCGAGTCAGCCGCGGCTGGCACATCTCTGGATTACGGCGACGACCCATATGGTGGTGGCTCTGGGCCTGGATCGCACCACGAGCGCAGCAGGTCGGCTTCGCCAGCGCGCAGCGACTACCGTGAGCGCGACAGGCGGGATCGTTACGAGGAGCGCGAGCACCGTGACGACCGACACGAGGAGCGTGACCGATACGGAGAGCGCGACCGCGACCGTAGCGAACGGAGCTCGTCACGGCGCGACTACGACGACCGGCATGAGGAGGGTAGCGAGGGCGAGTATGACGAGCGTGGTGGCGGCGACCGGCACGGCGACCGCGAGCGCGATCGTGAGCGTGACGACCGGTATGGCAGCGAACGCGATGATCGCTATGGCGAGCGCGACGACCGGTATGGTGAGCGCGACGACCGGTACGGCGAGCGCGATGACCGGTATGGCGCGAGCTCGGACCGTCGCTCGTCTCGGCGTGACAAGCGCAAGCGCGACGACGAGGGCACTAGCACACCGGCGAGCAGCAGCGGGAAGGCTGGGCTCGGGCCTGACGGTTGGGAGTCGGGTGAGGAAGAGGAGCAGCAGCAGCAGCGCCGGTCCACGCGGCGGCGGAGGTAGGCGGGGTCGGGGGCGCCGCCAGTGATGTAGTGAGAATGCAGCATGTTTCCAGCACCGTAGCCAAGGGGTTCCATTCACAACTAATTCATAATTTTGACAGTATTCTGACCGCTGACAGATCAACTACGTCCTAACAAGCCTACAACCTAGCCTTGGCGGCCTTCTTGGAGAGGTAGCCCACTGCCAGGCCCTTTGCCTCCTCCGCAATGCCCAAGCTGGCCTGGTATCCAGCCGGGCCGATACCGTAACAGTGGAGCACGGCGACCTTGCGCGGGGCGCTGGCCCTGCCGTTCTCGGGCACGAGGCTCTGCTTGGCCGGCACGATCTCGCGCTCCTCGATCTCGAGTCTCAGCCCGCCCTCGCGCGCGGGCCGGAGGCCGACGTTGTGGCTGACAATCTCGATGTCCTCCCAGGACTTGCCGTGGGGCCCGGCGAGCTCGGGGCAGATAGCGTACGCCTTCTGGAGGATACGTTTGGCCGTCTCGCGCTCGGGCAGCAGGCTGTAGTTGTTGGGCAGGAACGTGCCGCCCACAATGACGCACCCGTCCGACCCGGGCCGGGGGATGATGTACGTCGACTCGCCTTCGGGCAGGTCGCGGTCGCGTACCCCGAAGCAAGTGTTCACGCCGGGCGCGCGCACGAGCACCGTCTGCCCGCGGATCGGGAAGACCTTCGGGTCCTCGACGCCGAGGAGCGTGCGTGCGCCGAGGCCCGTCGCGTTCACGACAAAGTCGACGGGTCCGACGGCGGCGAACGCCTCGTCCAGCGACCCGAGCCGCGCGCGGATGAACGGCACGCCCCGCGCCTTGAGCCGCGCGACGAGGTGCGCGTTCAGCCGGGCCGGGTTCAGGCAGAACGACGTGAAGGTCACGCCTTGGGTGTAGGGGCTGGGGACGGCGGCGGGGTCGAGCGGGCCAAACTAAGGACGAGCACGAGCGTCAGCGAGTGCGGGGGGGAGGGGCAGGTGGGTTGCAGAGCCACACGACACCGAGATAGAGCTCGTCACTCGTCACACGCCACGCTCGGCGCTCGGCGCTGCGCGCCTCGCGCCTCGCGGGGCAACTCACATTCTCAACCACATCCTTGTACCACGGGTTGCCGTACCCGACGTCCGTGTTCCAGATGTACTTGAACGGGTAGCGGCGCACGATCTCGGGGTGCGCGGTGGTGAGGTCGGAGAAGCGGGAGAAGGTGAATGCGTCGCGGGCTTGTTCGGCCGGGTTGGAGGCGAAGGATGACCAGTTTGCGCCCTGTGGTCGAGCCGAGGCGAAGGCGAGGCGAGGCGGCGGGTGGACGAGATGAGACGATGAGACGGGGTGGGCGTGGCAAGGTGAGGTGGGGTGGGGAGGCGCCGATGTCAGTGGGGAAGGGGTGGGGTGAGGCGGGTCAGCGACAGGAGGTGAGAGGAAGCCGAATGGGGTGAGAGGACAAGCCGAGTGAGGTGGGGCACGCAGAGAGAAGCCGGTGAGGTGGGGCGAGGTGGGGCCACGGGCAAGTCAAGACGCGGCAACGCGGGTCGAGCGGCACGTCGATGGGTATGCGGTAGCAGCCACACCAACGAGGTGGGGGACAGGTGGGTGGACGGGGTCGAGAATGCCGAGTAGTAAGAGTGCGGAATGCGGATAGTGTATGTCGGCATGGACGAACCGGCGGCATCAGCAACGCGTTACTCTCTGTCAAAGCCGAAGCCGCTCGCCACGCAGCGTGGCTCTGCTCGCACTCACAGCCCAAGGACTGGCAAACTGCGCCGAGTGCGCGTCCTCTGGCAAGTCGCGCGCGACGATGGCCACCCGCAGGCCGGCGGTGGTGAGCGCGTCGGCCGTCGCCACGCCGAGAACTGGGGATCAGCCGTGCCACTTGCGCTTGGGCGACTGGCGACGCGACTCACTGCCCGCGCCGAGGACGACGACGTCAAAGGGCGACTTTGTTTGCTGCTGCTGCGACGACATTGTTTGCTGCGAGATGCGATGGGGGGGAAGCGACCGTCTTCTCGCGGGATAAGTACTTGCCGCCCACGGCACACGACGGACCACCCGACCCACTCTTGGCTCGAGTGGGCCACGGCGAGATCCGACATCCCTCGACTCGGCCACCCCGATACGCCGATACACCCCACGCATCTCATTTGCCGACGACAATTGCTGCTCTCACGCCGCGTCCGCGCCACGCTCACGCCTCCCCCACCCCCCGCACTACAGGTACTCGCACTGCATGTCTGGCGCTACAAACGAGTGAGGTGAATGAGTGTGTCTATGAATGCGACGAGCGGGCAGTTGCCCGTCGCGATTATGTGTGCAACAAGGACGAGGCCGGTGCGCCATATGGGCTCGCACCGCCTCACGTGTGTGAGAGCTAGCTACCTAACACAAAGTGTTCAGAGGGGGAGACTCAAGCCGGCCGGCCGATCGCTACTATGGGCGGCCAAAGTTGGGACCGTGGCTCGGGTTGGTGACATGCAGCGGGTCGGGCCTCTCCAGAGGCGTGTCAATGCTGCCCTCGCCGCCAGAGTACGCGCCGTGGCCGTACGGGTCGTCCTCATAACGCCCGTACAGTGGCTGGCCAGTAGGCGGCGAGACGTTGTCATTGTAGTGGGCATCGAGGGGGTCGTAGTGGTGTCCTCCAGAGTCGTGGTCATAGTAGTAACCCTGGTGATCCTCGGCACTACCGTAGTGCTGCTGCTGGCCCATGTGCTCGCCAGCCTGGTAGCCGCCGTATGCAGCAGCGCCAGTGGTAGCACCCTCGAGGGCGAAGGGGTCGTAGCCGCCAGCGTTGCCGTACGTCGCGGCGTACTGGTTGTACTGGGTCATGGGCTGCGACATGGTCGAGGGGTACGACTCGGACGTCGGGTGGCTCGAGTGCACATCGTCGACCTCGTCGAGCGGCGAGCGCGAAGCGGCAGCCGAGGCAGCGGCAGCAGCAGCAGTCACCTCACGGTCGATACGCTGGCGTCTGCGGCGGCGGTAGAAGAGCAGGCCAAGGGCGCCGAGAATTGCCACAACGGCGAGACCAACGACAACGAACACACCGGCAACAGCACCGTGGTTGTTGAAGAAGGACGACGACGAGCCGCCAGACGAACCCTGGTCGAGCGAACCCGACGGGTTGTGCACAACCTGGGTAACAGTGTAGACGACACCATTCGACGTGGTAGGAATGGCCGTGGTAAATGCCGAAGGCGCAGTCGTCACGAGGTTTCCCTTCGAGTCGGTCGTGGTGAGCTTGATCAGCGTCGACGCAGTCGAGTCGGGCAATGTTGTGGGCGTCGTGACGAGCCCGGGAGTGACAAAGGTCGTCGAAGTGGTGGGCCCGACGGGGACGCCAGTAGCCGGTGCTCCAGTAGTCGTGGTCGGGGGAGTCACAATGGTGGTCGAAGTGGTGACGCCGCCAGGGTTACTGTGGTGTGGCGTCAGCCCATGATGGCCAAGAGTCTGGGTCAAGATTGCGTGCACAGTGTGCACATGCTGTTACAGGAGCACGACGCTAGGGATTGGCGCGCCTCGCCCTGGGCGACACACTCCCCTTTATCTCCCCGCTTGAAAGCAGCGGCTGCGGCACGACGGGCACAGTACTCACACTGGTGCTGGTGTAGTTGTAGGCTGAACCGGCGTGGTGGTAGGCTGGACCACTGGGGGAGGTGTAGTTGTGGGCTGGACCAGTGTAGTGGTCGGCTGCACGGGAGGAGGGGTGGTCGTCGGTTGAACCGGGGGTGGGGTGGTAGTAGGTTGAACGGGCGGCGGCGTAGTCGTCGTCGTTGGCTGAGGAGGAGGGGTGGTAGTGGTCGTGGGCTGAGGCGGAGGGGTCGTGGTGGTCGTTGGCGGCGGAGCCTCGGTCGTGGTTGTCGTGGGGGGCGGTGCCTCTGTCGTTGTGGTCGTTGGTGGTTGTTCGGTCGTTGTCGTTGGAGGTGCAGGAGTGGTAGTCGTCGGCGGAGGAGGTTCTGGTCAGGCGGACGTTCGCATCAGAATAAAAGGGTGATTTATTTCCGCAGTTGGAGGCGGCTACAATACTTGTACAATAGTGGATGTGGGATGGGGTGTGGGGGGGATGTACTCACCGGTAGTAGTGGTTGAGGGAGCAGCACTCGGCGAGGTGTCGCTCTGACGAGCCTCGAGGTGGGGTCGCTCAAACATCATCCTTGCCTCGTGGTCTGATGGGGCCGGGGCGGGTGCTCGCCGTCGACGACGGACACGCCCTTGGGGCGAGTTGGACATGGTGAGGGGGGAGGGAGGAAAGGTGGGTAGGTGAGTGAAAGTGGAAAGGGAGTTGTTGGGTTGTGTGGTGGACGGGGCTGAGGGGGAGGGTGTGGGTTATGCGATGGTGCCGAGCCGTGTCGATTGATGCTTTTTGTGTTGTGGGTCGAGGTCGTCGTCACTGATAAGGGTGTGGTGCGTGTGTGCTGCGTGCAGACTTCGTCGAGATGTAACGAGAGACGAGCAAGAGAGGAGACAAGAAGTGGAAAGGAAGAGTGTGTGAGTGGGAGTAGGAAGTGGGCACGGCAATGATGTGCAGGCAGTAGTGGTGGTGGGGTGGGTGGGTGGGAGCAGGCAGCTTGGCTGGGTGTTCAGTCTGTGCAGTGCAGTGCGTTTCGGGGGGGGGGAAGACGGGCTCAAGGGCTGAGGGATGGGAGGGTTGGATGAGACGGGTCAGTGCAGCCACCTGCCAGGCGGGCGGCGGGGTCTCACTCACCCACTCGGCGAGCGAGGGCGCGGCACAGCAGCCGCAGCGCAGAAGAAGCCTCGGCGGCAGACAGCACGGGAGGACGGCTCAGCACCCCGGCATGACCGCCGAGGTTGTCATATTGCGCCTGACGCTTAAACTCAGGGCGGCGAGCAAGGCCCGCCCTGAGTGCTGCCCCCCCTCTCTTCCCTGACACCGTTCCACTATGCAGCACCATGTACAGGGCGTTTCCGTCCAAAACCTGCCTCGTGCATTAAACTTGCTCCCTCCCATCCATAAGTTTGACGATCAAACGCACCGCGCGGCAAGTATGGCGCGGCGTGCGCGGGAGGGAGGGAGGGGCTGGCTGCGTGCAAGTGCAATACATAGTGTGCCGTCGCCCAACACGGCGACGGCAGCAGTAGCAGCATGGCACGACAAGCACAACAAACACAACACGGCACAACACCCGGCTCCCAGCTCGGCATACACACCGACTCTGTCTAGGCAGACCAACATGCCAGCATCGCCATGTCGCCATGCTGGCAACTAGGCAGGTGCAAGGTGCACATGAAGCCAAGCAAGTCGCACTCCCCTCCCTCTTGTCGTCTGTGCTCCTTTGTCCTGAACATTACGGGAGAAAAAAGGGTCCACCAAGGCACTAGAGTGCGCCTTCGCCTGAAACCTACCTCGGGGGTCACGTGATGGGGAGGTGAGGAGGTTTGAGGCGGTTTTGGTGGGTGGGTCGTGGTGCGTGGTGGCCGTGGCCGTGGCATCTGCTCGTGCAGCAAGCACGAGCATAAGGTGTGAGCAGTACAATGCGTCCTCTCCTCGTGCAGCGGGTAGTGCGGCCGTTGCATTGACTTGTGAGCTCGAGCGCAGTGGACGGGCAGATGCCCCCAATGGACTGCCACACCCCCCCGATTAATCACGTGATACGCCGGTATATGAGGTTTGAGGGGGCGCTGTGTCTTGCCCAGCGGCGTAAATGACGACAGTGGCGGACCCGGCGGCGGCGAGAGGGCCGTCATGGCCGCGACACCCAGTGGGCACTTGCACACTTGTGCAACCTGCGATATTACCCAGCGGCGACTCACCATGCGGGTGGGATCGATCTGATCTCGCAAGGCGCTGTAGCCTCGTGCCTCGTGACCGGTCCCACTGGCCCACTGGCCTTAATCAACCCCCTCGACCTCCGGCTCAGTCGTACCCACGCTACCGAGATGACCACGAAATGCCTTCGCGACCACTGCGCCACTGCGCCACTGCCATGGACGGTCGCTGGGCGACGACGACGACGACGACGACGACGACGACGGGGAGTGAATGTGGCGCGATATGCGCGATATGGCCGTGTTCTTATCGCGTCGCGCGGTCAGAGCACGCGCGTGCGAAGGCTGAATAGAATCCCTCACGCGCTTGGACAGCGATAAGAACGCGGCGTGCACTGGACGGGCTCCAAGCTCCAAGCCCGTTCCCACAGCCCGGACCAGGCCAACGCCCACCACTTGCCTCCCTCCCCCCGCCAGTCATATACAATTCATAACTCGGCATTGTAGTCCCAGAATCGAGCCAACAGTCGCGTTCGCTTCGTCGTCTCTTCGCGTCTGCTCCTCTCCGTCTGCCGCGCTCGCGCATCGCCTCGCCTCTGCACCGCCTGCAGTATCTTACAGCGCCGTCGTATGCAGCGTCGCAGCGTCGTTTTGTAGTTTCGCCATGTGTCAGTCGGTGTGGTCGGTCGGTAGTGTGGTATCGTCACGTCAGAGGGTCGAGTAGTCGGGGTTCATTGTGCAGCTGCTGCGCCACGCCACAGCCCCTACGCTCCCCTACAAGCGATAGTTGTCAAAGCTGGACGGCGCGCCGGCCGAGACGGCATTCTCGGCCTCGATCGCGCTCTCGGACGCGACGCCGTCCACCTCGCCGGCGTACGCGTCGCCGGGGAGCGGGACGGGGGGCTTGATCTTGAGGCCCTCGCCGCCAAAGCTCGCGAGGCGGATGATGCGGCGCTTGACGTCGCTCTCGCGGCGCTGGAGCTGGCCGTGCGTCGGGCCGTCGCCGTGGCCGAACGACGTCGCGAACGTGCCCGTCTCAGCTACGGTCGGGTGGGATGGGGGCTCGACGGGCGCGTCCCCGGCGTTGAGGTATGCCGAGTCGGCCGTCGCGCCACCACCACCGGGGATGTTGAGTGGCTCGGGCGGCGGCGGGGACGCCGGCTCGATGTGCTGCGGCGGGAGCGGCGCGGGCGCATTGTTCAGCTTGGACGGGTCGACTGGCGCCGACTTGCGGCGCTCGAGCGGCGGCGGCGCGAGGGCGTCCGGCGCCGTCGACATCTGGCTGGCGAGGGGCGACGTGGTGAGAGTGTGTGCGGGGTCGGGCTGGCGAGCGAGAACGCGAGCGGTGCTGCGCGGCGTGAGTGAGCGATTGAGTGATGGCTGGGAAGTGGACCGCGGGGGGTTTGTGCTGGTCGGCGCGGGTGACCCCTCGCTGTGGAGCCGCCAGCCAGGCTGCGTTCGGCATCGGCGTTGTGCGGCGGAGCGCGCGCGAGCACGACAAGTACATTGCATGCCTGCTGCACGCGCCCGGCGGAAGCAGCAGCAGCAGGCGCAGGTGGCGACTAGGGCAGGCACGCTGTCGTGCCCTCTCGCTCGCTGGGCTCTCCACTTACCTGGTTTGCACTGGGCCGTGTGGGCTGTGGGCGACGAGGTCAGTCAGCTGGAAATACGCCGAGAGGGGAGATGTCAGATGACGAAACGAGGTCGTCGCGGCTCGGGTGCGAGGGACGTCGCCGCCGCCCGCCGGTGGGAGGGGCGAGAGATTCAGACTCGAGTCACGTGTGTTCTCCACGTGGGATTTGACTCCGCGGCCGCTGCGCGCCGCGGGGCCCGATACACGCCGGGTGGAGGCGGCTCACTGGCATGCTTTGCTCGCAGCTCGCAGCTCACACTTGTTCGACTCGACATTGCGGCTCGCCGACGTGGTCGCGCTAGAGTACTTACACCCTTCCTGTCAGCATTATATCCCGTGCGCGTCTCCCCGCTTTAGGGCGCCATCACCTCCCCCTTCGCGCCGTCCTCGCCCGTCAACCCCCCACCCCTCGACGACACCTCACCATGGCCGCCCCCTCTGACGCCGCCTCGGGCAGCGCAACCCCCTCAACAGCAACGGGCACCTCAACACCAAAAGAACACGACCGCATCGCCAACTTCCGCACTGAGCTCGCGTCGCGCGGAGGCGAGGGCGAGGTCCGCGTCCTCCCCGACTCGGTGCACACGGCGCAGCTCGCAGCCGACGCGTTGGGATGCGAGGTGGGCGCGATCGCCAACTCGCTGCTCTTTGTCGACGCCCAGGGGGAGCCGGTACTCCTCCTCACGTCCGGCGCACACCGGGTCAACACCGACGCGGTGCCCGCGCGCATGGGCCTCGAGGGGAAACTGAAGCGCGCGTCCGCTGCGCAGGTGAAGCGTTTTGCCGGCCAGGTCATCGGCGGCGTCAGCCCCATCGCGCATCCTGCGCCTATTCGCACGTGGATCGACGGCTGGCTGAGAAAGTATCCTGTGCTCTGGGCCGCGGCGGGGCACCCCGCCGCAGTGTACTCTACTTCGTTTGACGAGCTGCAGCGCATGACGGGCGCCGTGGAGATCGACGTGGAGTAGAGAAGGTGGGGGGACGTCTCCAGTGCGTGTGGGCGGGGGACGGCGCTCGCCCGGGATTGCTGTGGACTTGGATATGCCACTGTCGAATCCAGCGACGGCCACCAGCGGCGCGCCCCGCCGGAGATACGGATACTGCCCAGCGGGGTGGCGCTGCCAAGCCATTCGTCAGCCGCCACCCTTGCCGACACGAGCCGGTCGGCGCACCAACGCGGCCGCCGACACTGTACAGCCATGCATGACCTATATCTTTGGGCTCAGTATGTCCGATCTGATCGGCTGCGCGGCGCGGCGTGCCGAGGGAGCGAGTGCGAGTTGCGGCGAGCACCGGCAACGCGGTGTAAAGCCCCCAAAGCACCCCCTCGCCGCCCCACCGACCCGCCGCCCCGCCGAAGAACCCAGAATACATGCGTGTATGGTATACAACTATGGAAACAATACTACTACTCGGTGTCGCTGACGCCGAGGAGGCCGCAGTCAATCACGCCCATGCAGCACTTGCCCGTGCCGCCGGGGACGAGTTCTTCTGGGTTGGTCTGGGGCGCTGGTGGCGGGGGCGGGGGGGCGAGCTGCTGCTGCTGTTGCTGTTGCTGTTGGGGCGCCGGCGCCCTGCTCGCCCCGTTTGGCTCGACGCCACCGTGTTGCTGGGGATGTGCGAATGGCAGCTGCTGGCCGGGCGAGACGACGACCGCGCCGTCGTACCATCCTTGTGGGCGGCTTGGCGCGAGGCCGGGGGATACGAGCGGGGAACTCGTGACGTGGTGCTGCTGCTGTTGCTGCTGCTGTTGCTGTTGCTGCTGTTGTTGCTGGGCCAACTGCTGCTGCTGCTGCGCCTGCGCCTGCCCCGGCGGCTGGCGCCACGACGAGCGCATATCGCTCATCGGCATGCCGGGGAGGTCGGAGCAGTCAAAGAGGCCTCCACAGCAGTTTGGGTCGAAGTTGGGCTGCTGCGGGCCGGCGCGCTGCACCGCGACGTGGGGCGGGGCGAGAGCATGCGGCGACTGGGCGTGCTGTTGCTGTTGCTGGGACATGTACGAGGCGTACGATGCGCCCGACACGCCCGAGATGTCGCTCATCGCGCTGAGTGCCGGGCTTGCCGGGCCGCCATCAGCGCCGACGACGTCGCTCCCGTGCACTGACGGCGCGACGAAGTGCCCTGGTCCCGCAGGCGACGGGGGCGGCGGCAGCTGCTGGGCTGCCGGTGCGCCCGCGCCGCCGCCGCCGCCGCCGGCCGCCGCGACGGCTGCCGGGTCGAGGCTGTCGAGACCGCGCAGCGCAGTCAGCAGCTGCGCGCGCGCAGCGTCAATCACGCCCTGCTGCGCCGCCGTCAGGCTGTAGCTCGACGGCACGCACGCGCGGAGCTCGGCGACCTCGGCGCGGAGCGACGTGTTTTCAGAGGTCAGGCGCACGACGGCGTCCTCTAGTTCTTTCTGCGGAGGGGGTTGGTCAGCGCCGCCGAGCTAGCGTAAAAAGCCTCAAGCTCTCGACTCACCAGCTTGGCTGCCCGTCTGGCGCGGTAGTCGCGCTGGTTGATCAGACTGCGCGTCGGCGTCAGGCTGTGGTCTATTGAGCGTCCGCGCGGCATTGTCGTGGAGTGTTGTGCGGCGTCGTCGGCGTCGGCGTCGGCGTCGGGCGCATCGCACAGTGGGCAGAGTGTCAAGTGGGTCTTGTCTGGCGCCAGTCGAGTGTGGTGGTGCTGTTTTTAAAGACCGCCGCTGCTGGGTTAGTGGTCTTTGCCGTCACGATCGCGGAATGTTATTTTGAGTGTGTTCGGTTGACCGGGCTGGCGGCTGGGCGGGGCGGGGCGCCTGGGCTGCCTGCCTGGCTGGCCGGAGACAAATCCGTCGGTGCTTACTTGCTGCAGCTGCCCTGCCCGCCGAGGGACGCTGACCGAGCGTGGCGTTCGGTGGGTGGGTGGGTACAACGTGTAACAGCGCAGCACCCAGCACCCAGTACCCACCTGCCCAGGCCCTGACCCAGCGCAGCATTCTCTATTGTCTCTTGGAAAAAAGTTACATCCTATGGTACATTTACACGGGCGCTGCGTACGACGTCTGTCCGTCCGACCCGAATCCGACTCAATAGCCCTAAACAGCTCCCTAAATCCAGCCAAAGTTGCGGAACCCCTTGAAGCGCCCAGCAGCAGCGGCGGCAGGCGCCGCGCCGTCGTCGTTGAGCGGCACGAACGTCGCCTTGGGGCTGTGGCTCGGGCTGTGGGTCGGCGTGTTGTCGACCGTGGGCATGGACGAGGCCGCCGACGACGCGGGCGAGGATAGAGGCGACCAAGTGGGCTCGGGGTTGGGCGAGCTCGTCGTTGACGGGGAGGCTGCTGCTGCTGCCGCTGCCGCTGCCGCAGCGGTGCCGATCGCTGGCGTCGATGGCTGGGCGGTCGCCGCCGGCGCGTGCGCGTGCGGCGCAGGGGTAGGCCCGCGAGACGCCGCTACGCCGCCGTCTGCGCTCACGCCGCCCGCCGCCGCCTCGCCCGGCGGCGTGGTCGTCGGCTGGTGCTGCTCGTGCTGGTGGTGGTGGATCTCGGGCGACCCGACACTGGCCGTGCCGGACATTGCCGAGGTCGGACGCGTAGGTGTGGCCGTGGGCTGGGGGCTTGGCGTCGTCGTGGGCGACGGCGCGAATGGCGCTTGGAGCTGGGACTGGTGCTGCAGCGGCGTTTGTTGTTGCTGCATCGGTGCTGCGACGGCGTAGGGGAACCCTTCAGCCGGCACGAGGGCCATGCCGCCATTTTGGGTAGGCACCTGCACGACGGCAAACGACACTGCGCGTCTGAGCGTGCGCTCGGCGTCCGAGTCGTGGTGGTGGTGGTGTTGGTGGCGCGCTGCCGAGGGCAGCACGAGGGCCGCAGGCGCCGTGACAGGGCCGTACGTCAGCTTCTTCTTATATGCGCGGCTGAAGATCTTGCCGATCGCAAGCCACATGTGGTACGCCGACCAGAGGTGCTTTATCTGGGCGAGGATGTCGGGCTTGACCGTCATCATGAGCAGGCCGCGCGCACGGTTCTCGCGCTGCTGCCAGTCGGTCCACTGGGCCTGCATGTCGGCGTTCCATGTCGGCTGGTTGGGCGCGCGCGCGTTTGACCGCGGGCGATGCACGCCGGCGACCTCGGACGCGGGGTAGACGACCCCGCGGTCCTTGGGGTTCTCGGGGTCGACGCCACGCCGGAACGGCTCGCGCTCGACCCCGAGCAGCACCGGCTGGATGCCCCAGATGAGCGACAGCCCCTCGATCGAGTGCGCCCACTCCTCGTAGCCGGAAAAGTCGACAGTGAGCGCGAGTTTGGTGATGAGGTTGGAGATGTCGACGCTCATGGCGGGAGGAAGGGGAAGGGGAGGGGGAGGGAAGAGGGCTCGGACCGAGCCGGCGGCAGGCACGGGGAGGTGCCGGCGGATGGCACTCGGCCTAGACAATGTCAGCGAGGTCGCCCCCCAGGCTCCGACACCTGCCACTCACTCACTTACTCTGTGCAGCTCAATCACTCCGTCGGACCGAGCCAGATCCGAGTTGTCCGAGTCGGGTGTGTCTTGCTTGCCCTGCTGCTAGGACAGGGAAGGAGAGGCGGCAGCGGGCGGATGTGTGCTCGGTCAAGCCAGGCAGTCTATTCAGCCAAGTGTCAGCCGAGTGAGTGAGATCTGGCAGGTCGCGGTCCACACGAACGCTAGTGGGCGGGCCCAAGGTGTGGCTGCGGCTTGTCGGGGAATGAGTGAGTGGGTGCAAACGAGTGTGAGCAATTGTTGAGACGAGTTGTGCAACGGCGTGAAAAGTTTGGGACGAGGGCAGCGCACATGCCTCGAGGAGGAGGCGAGCGACGAGCACGGTTCATGGATCTGCGCGCGGGCGGCGAGGTCGGGAAGGGAGTCAAGGAGAGCAACGAGCGCCGCGACGATTGACACCGGCGGCGGCGAGGGTCTGGCCCCACCGACAGACTGACCCACCCCACAGCGACAGCAACAGCTATGAGCAAGCAGGTCCAGCGTCGCATGCTTGGTGCTGCTGCCCCCTTGCCCTGCATCACCCCCACTCGGGCCACTCCCAGATGAGTGCTACTTTGCCAAGGGGACCAAGGTTTACACCGTGGTGTCATGATCTGACGGATTTCCGCGCCGCCACAAGGGGTAAGCTCGGAAACTGGCAACAATGAGCCAGGGGAAGCAAGGGCTATTAAAGCGTGACGCGGCGACGCTGCGGTAACGTACTCTCTCGTCGCATTGTCATCATGCCGCATACTTGTGCTGCAGGTAGCTGTACTGGTCGAAAGCGCACCACAGCCGCGCAATCTCGGCATAGTCGCCCGCCTGCACCGTTGCGCGGATCACGCGCCGCGCCTTGCCTTCTTTCGCGGCCCACGCCGTCCAGGCTGCACGCCGCACCGCGAGCGTAGTGACCAGCGGGGTCGCGCCCGGGCCGGAGGGCATGTGGTCCCCGGCGATCTCGGGCGCGTCGGCTGGGCGCGCGTTGATCGGCGTCTCTGTCGCGTGCGCGTCGCCCTCGTCGTCTTCGCCGTCGTCCTCGCTGTCGCTGTTGAGCGCGGACACATGCGCACACGCCTCGGCGTGTGCGTCCATCGTCGTCGGGCTTGTCGCTGGGCTTGATGGCGGCGCGCCCGCACGCGCAGGCGTAGCCGGGAGGATGTGGACGCGCGGCGCGTCGACGACAGGCGAGGAGGAAGGCTGCACCCGAGTCGACTCGTCGCTACGCAGCGAGGGCGGGGCGTGTGGAGGCGGAGGAGGTGCGGTACTCCGCCGCCCAGGCTCGGTGTCGCGCCGGTCGAGGATACCCCCCGCGTCCATGTCAGGAAGCACCGCACGCCGGCGGCCCACTGCCGCACGTTGGCGCGCGTGAGCGTCGGGATGAAGCCGGCTGCTAGGGTGTCTGCGCGCGGCGTGGCTGGGGCTGCTGTGGGCGATGGGCTGGCGGGCATGGCGGGGGGTGGGGGGGGGGGGGCGGGGGGTTCGAGACAGGCAGGCGTCTGGCAGTCCCGCTGGTGGTGTTTAGGTCGTGACGACGACAGCAACGCTCCCTTGTCCTCCTCCTACATAAGTACCTGCTCGTGTCCGCTGCGAAGAAGCATTCGCGCTCGACAACAAGGGGGAGACGCGGAGCACTCGCCGTTGCGGGCGGACGAGCAGCGCCACAAAGGAGGGGGTAGTTGTCCTTGTCGCCGGCCTTGTCCTTGTCCGTGTATTTGTCCTTGTGTTGCCCGACTCATGCATTCTATAGTATTATACACAGTGATAGATGATGCCGCAGTCCACACCCGTGCGTGTGCACTACACTGGCGCCGGCGCGCCCGCAGCCGCGGCAGCCGCCTCGTTCTCCTCTTTGGTGCCCCAGCGCAGCTTGCCCTGGAACCAGACGGAGAGGTACGTCAGCGCCAGCAGCACTGGCACCTCGACCATCGGGCCGAGGGTGGCGGCTAGGGCCTGGTCCGAGCCTACGCCGAAGACGGCGACGGCGACGGCGATGGCGAGCTCGAAGCTGAAGCGAGGTGTCAGCATGCCTCGTCCACACCGGCAGCGCCGTCACACTCGAGCCGACTCACTTGTTGCTTGCCGCGGTGAACGACTGCACGACCGCCTTGTCGTAGTCGTAGCCCGCTGCGATGCCGCGCTTGCGGGACAGCCAGTTGAACAGAGCAAACACCAAACTCCACATGATGGCAAAGTAGAGCGCCAGGGGAACCATGACGCGGAAGACGATGCCGATGTGCGAGAGGATACGGGTCGCCTGCTGCATGCAGATGAGGATGATGCTGGGGCGTGCGTCAGTGGACGACCTGAGAGAGGGTCGGACTACCCCACTCACGTATACAGCAGCCCGATGAGCGCGAGCGGGCTAAACCACGTCAAGAACGGGCCCTCGAAGCGCTTCTCGCCGAGCAGCGCGCGCATGCCGAACCGCGTGACCACGCCCGCGAGCAGCGGGATGCCGAGGTAGATGAGCACGTCGATGGCCGTCTTGCCGTACTGCAGCCGGATGGAGCCCTTGCTGATGACGTTGATGAACAGGAGCGACATGGGCGAGAAGAGCACCATCTGGAGGACCGAGTTGATAATCACGAGGATCGCGCAGTAGTTTGTGTCGCCGCCCGCGAGCGTGCTCCAGATCATCACCATGGCGATGCACCGCGCAATCCCGACGAGCAGCACGCCGTCGCGGAACGTCGGCTGGTCGGGCAGCGTCGCGAACGCGAGCGCGAGCATGACGAATGGCGCGATGATCCAGTTAATTAGCAGGGACCAGGCGATGTGTTTCCAGATGAGCACACTCGAGAAGATGGCGGGAAAGCGCTCGTATTGCACTGGGAGAGAAGTGTCAGAACGGCCTCGTCAGTGGTTCGGTTGCACCCACCCTTCGTGAGGATAGGCCACATCATGACGAGCAGGCCGACGACAATAGCTAAAAAGGTCAGTTACCAGCCTATACCACACGCTCAGCACGCACGAATCGACACGCCGTTCAGGCTCGCGCCTTCGAGCACCCTGTCCACATCTTTGGCGTACTTGCCTGTTGCGGGTCAGCCTTTCGTATACACACCAATAACGCACCGATAACAATACCGAGCACGATGGCGATGAATATCAGCAGGGGGAGGAGGCGGTCGATCCAGCCGAGTCCCGAGGCGATACGTGCTGTGGTGTGAGCGGGTCCGGCGGATCAACCAAGGGAGGACTCACCAGCACTAGACTTCGGGGTTGGTGCAGGCGCCAGCGTCGCCTGCTGCAGCTCCTGCGGAGCCTCCTTGACCGGCATGTCCTTTACGCTCATTGTCGATGTCGCGCTGTGCATTCTCTGTGGTTGTTGGCGACGGACCGACACTGATGAGAGCGAGCCACAGAGATTTATGTTGTTGCTGGTCGGCTCTGATTCGCGCGTCATCAAATTGGAGTGGCCAATTTGATGGTGCCGCCTGGTGGGAATTTGATGTTCGAGGCAGCAGGCAGGCGTTATCGGCGGCGCTGTTTGAGCGGCGATATGTCGCATGCACGTTGTGCAGTATGCATGCAAGTGGACGTGGAACGTGCTGGGCGTGTTGGACTGCCTGCTCGACATCTTACTGACTGCTGCACGCCAAGTAGCCGAGAATCAATTTGATGATGCTGACTGTCGGTACAATTTGATGATTGCTGACTTGTTGACGGCGACTGACATTGCTTGGCAGCCTGCCATCATCATATCGTCGTGTCTGCTAGATGAAATCGGCGCCGCCGATCCACGGACCTCCGCCGCTGCTTGGCTGATGACAGTACTCTGGCAGTTGAGTGGCAATTTGAAGAAGGCAGTGGCCATGGCTGCTACTGCAGACGAGTGGCCTGTGCCGATTGGCCCGACGTGTGTGTTCGGCCCGAAGCAATCTGACGAGCCTCAGAGTCTACACACCACTGCATCTAGCGAAGGGGCCACTACCCCCAGAAGAACATTATCACGTCTAACAACAGAAGACCGCCTACGCCTACGCCTACGCCGTCGCCGTCGCCTTCTCTGCCCCCTCGCGCGCCTCAAGCTCAGCGAGGCTCCCCGCCTCGCCGCCAAACACGACCGGCACGTCGGCCTTATCCCCGAGCTCGGGCGCCAGGTTGGCCATGTAGCTGACCACGACAAACTTCTTCGCCGTCTCAGCCGAGATGAACAGGCGCACGGCGGAGAACACCCAGCTCATGAGCAGCGGCACGCCGACGAAAAACTTGCGGCTCAGCGTCTCGGGGTAGTGCGCGGCCATGAGCTCGATGGTCGCCTTGGACGCCGCCTTGACGTGCGGGTCCATCCGGAGGAACGACACGCCGTCGTACACGTGCACTTGGGCGAGGCGGTGCGGGTCGTCGCCTTGGCCGTAGTCGGGGATCGGGGTGCTCGTGTGCGCCAGGTCGAGACGCGCGACGGCGCGCTCCATCAGCGCGACGCGCCAGTGCAGGAAGCTGTCCAAGGTGTCAGCTGGCTCTCGCCTCCCAACGTCTGTCTCACTCACCGATCAAGATCGCCAAACGTTGCGCTGAGGCTCTTGACCGCGCCATAAACGTTCCAAGTCACGACCTCGCGCGTGCCGGCGCCAACACCAACGGTCGTGACGTATCCCAGGCCGTCAAAGTCGGCGCCGTACTCGCGCGGGTCGGCCCCAGCGTCGAGCCCAAACTCCTTGCGCCAGCGCAGCGTCTTCTCGAGCGCCGCGGCGGCCTGGTCGACATCGTTGGCCACGCTGCGGAGGTACTTCTGCAGCACGAGCAGTGTGGAGAAGGCGGCCGGCTCGGCGGCGGACAGCGTCACGCCCCAGATGTGCGGGTGCTCCGCGGCTGAAAGGATGGCGGGCAGGCGGGCGAACAAGGCAGCGATGGGCGTGTCGGGGGTCAACTCCCAGGTCGGTGCGGCGGTAGCGGCGGGGGTGGAGGTGAGGGCCTTGGTTGGCTCGGCGGCGGTAGCGGGCGCGGGCTCGGCGGGCGTGTCTCCGGTGGCGACGGTCGCGGGCTCGGCAGTCGGAACTGCATCGGGCGCAGTGTGTCCGGAAGTCGGTGCTGTAGCCTCCGCGACGGCCGCGGGGGCCGGCTCGGTCTTGACCTCGGCGCTCATCTTGGCGTACGTGGGTGGCGAGAGACGAACAGCAGATAGCAGTGTCGACGTGTAAGAAAAGTCGCTGCTGCGGTGCGCGCGGCGTCGGCCGATGGAAATGTTGAAATGTTGTCAATCCAGGACGCGAGTCTGTGGGTTGTGTGTTATCTGATTACGGGAGTAAAACCGGGCGGAGTCTCCGACCCGCTCGCTGGGTGGCACTCTGTGCAGGTCATGTAGAAGTAGATGCATAAGACTGCAGCTGTGCGATAAGTTGAGGATGCTTGTGCCACAGCTGCGTTTGACTTTGTCGGTTCGTCGTGGCGGACAATGTTGGGCCACTGCTGTGCCGCTGTTGTTTCAGTGGTTGTTTTCTCCAGGTACCTTCTCGAGGCAGCATGTGTCGACCTACCTCCATCACTGTGGCCTTGCTTGTCCGACTCATTACTGCCCGCCTCATATTATGCATTGTCATCACCTCGTCTCAACAACACTCTCGTCCTCTCTTCCACTCATCTTCGCACTTTTCTCTCCCCACCTTCTCAAACCTCCAAGCCATGGTCAACCACGACAAGCCCCAGACCGGCCCCTCTTCCTCCATGGAGCCTTCCCTCCAAGCTGCCACATCTGCGGTACCCTCCCCGGCGACGAGGCTCGTCGACCTCATGACCGAGATGAAGGTGCTCCGCGAGCGCCTCCTCGCCCTCAAGAAGAGGCTGGCCGCCGCCGTAGAATTGGCACGCTCCCGTGCGGTGAGAGCCGCCGTCCGCGCCACAGAGGAAAGGGTGCGCCGCGAGCGCCTCCGCGTCTTCATGAAGAGGCTGGCGGCTGCCAATGAGGCCAGAACGAACGGCACCGACCCGTACGCGCAGGGCGAGATCGATGGCCCGCGCGGCGACGCCTCTGTCGGCCCTGTTGTCGAGACCACCGACACTGATGGCCCCAACGAAGGAGAGGACTCGGAGGGAGGTAAACTTGCCTCTCGCAACGACGGTGGCAGCCCCACCAACGGCGACCCGGCCAAGCGCAGTGATGGACTCCAGTGGCCAATTCCCAGTATCAACAACAAGCCCAGCGGCGGCGACCTTGGCACTTGCGTCGACGATGGCGGCCACGATAGCTGCGACACCCCGAAGCGCAGTGATGGGCTCCAGTGGCCGATTCCGAGGGTCAATAACAAGCCCGTAGCCACTGTTCAGTTTGGCCAGTGATCAACAAACAATCAAGTACATACCCTCGTCGTAGCCTCGTGCGTACAACTCTTGCATGCATCACTCCTGGCCTGCGAAATCGTTCGCACCAAAACGGCGGTGTTGGTGCGGAGCTGGTGTTGTGTAATTGGGTGCGAGGGGGAGTGCCACCCCTCCTCGTTGTGTCTGCCCTCTTTCGCCATGCCCTCCCACGCTGCATCACCGCCGCCTGCTGCACCCATCATGGCGCTGCAGGCATAGGTATATCTGCCTCATCCTGCATTGCTAACCGTCTCCTCATCCACTCCTCTCTCCCTTCTCTCGTTGGTCAGCTCCATCCGACCTCGTATATTTTTTTGCTTTTTATCCGCGTTAGAAACACACTGCTACCCCACCCCAATACACTCCTACACAACCATGCCCAAGCTCCAGACCGCTCCCACCAAGCCTGCGCGCTTCAACCCCATTTACGCCCCTCCCAACCCGGCCGGCGAGGACGAGGAAGCGGCCAAGTTGGCTCTCAGGGTAAGTACTCCTCTCCACCACTCGCCCCCCCCAGCGTCCGCTGACACCAATGCCACAGGTCCGCCGTGACCCCCTTTTCTCTGTCCTTGAGACGGTGGAGCGGACATACCGCGAGTGGCAGGAGGCGAGCAAGGTCGTCAAGGACCTCAAGGTGCGCCGGGACGCCGCCAAGGCGGCCATGCTGGAGTCGTCTAAGGCCTGCCGCGCCCCCGTCACCGAGCTCGAGAAGCAGCTCGCCGAATCCATGAGCGCCGAAGACTTGATCGCCCAGGTGGAGGACAAAAACGACAACAAGGAGGCATGGAAGCGCGCTGTGACCGAGTGTGGCGACGCCGAGGTCCACGCCGAGACCAAGCGCCTCGAGTACATGGACGCATTTGCGCTCAAGGCGCGCCTCGTCGCCCGCGAGGCCGCACTCCGCAACAGGGCCCACCACGCGTCCGAGTGCACCCTCGCGTGCGCGCGCCCCAACGCCAAGCCGGTCCCCGACACACACAACTGCGACGTCTGCCACTCGTACGTCACGGCCATCCCCACGGACATGTACACCAAGTCCGACGACGGGGTCGTCGCGGCTGGCATCCTCATTGCCAGCGCTGTAGCCCGACCGACAGCACCACTGGTGTCGACTACTGACGGTGTTTCGGGGCAGTAAGTTCTGCATCTCCGAAGCTTGGGAGCAACGGGCTGACAACCGTCCACAGCCTGGGGTCTCCTCCGGCGAGTCAAGACGTCTGTTATTCCGTTGTACCCGGCTCAAATGAACCATGAGCCTCTATCCATATTCCTTGTCGCTTTGTAATCATATGAATGTGTTGTTGTCGTCGCACCGAAGCACACTGACTGGCCATTGGCGACGAGGGCTGGACGGTGCAACCCCCCCCCCCCCCCCGACGCCGCAGCCCCCCCCTCCATCCAACACACCGCCCCACGCGCACACATGAGGCCGACTGCACGCCAGATGCGCTGGGCCATCTCCCTTTGGATTCCTGTTGCTCCCCATCCCCCCTGCTCCATTCCCCAGCTCGCTCTCCATCCTTTCTCTTCACTATCCACTCGCTCAGTCAACAAACCCAACAGTTACTACTGAACGTTCCGCCCTCGCCTGTCATCGTCACTGCACTTTCTCCCAGCACCAGCAACAATGAACAACGAGGACCGTCTTAGAGTGAGAAGCTGCTACGGTGATCGACATGCTGATGCCAAGGGCTCCGAAGTCCGCAGCAGCCGCAATTCCAACCACCGTCACCCCCGAGTCCCCACCGACGCCGCCCCGGAGGAGCCTGGGCGTTACCTCCTTACGCCCGACGAAAGGTTGGACCTGTGGCGTCTCCAGCGCAAGACCGACTTCGAGGTCCTGGAGGTCGAGAATCTCCGCCTGTGTGCGTGGGACGCGCAGCGGGAGGAAGAGTGCCGGCCCTACTTTGAAGAACTCGAGCGCTTGCAGGAAGAAGCGTACGAGGAGGAGTGGCGCCGTCGGAGCGAGGAGGAGCGGGAGGAGGAGTTCGATAGAGAAGAGGGTAGGGACGTCGAGGAAGAGTACGAGGAGTGGCATGGGATTCAAGACGACCGCTCCCGGGACGACGACCTCCACGAGGAAGTCATCGACGAGGACGACCGCCACCTCGACGGCGCCGCCGCGGAAGAGGAAGACGACGAGGACGACGCCCCCGATACCTCCCCTACGGGTACCCCTCAGTCTCAGAACCAGCGTCCTACAGGACGACTGCGCGGCACCGGCGTCTGGACCAACTACGAGTGGGTCGACAAGAACAAAGACGACCGCCGGGTCGCGCGGGAGAAGAGCGTGGTCACGAGCGGGGGCACGCGGAGTGGCAAGCGGTACCGCGCCGAAGCCGACGAGGAGACCGAGCGCATCTCCCTCGCTCAGGACAAGGCTGACGACGACGAGGCCTCGCTCAAGAAACGCCGGAACGAGAAGGGGAAGTGGCCTGCTGGTCGCCCCCGGACGTCGGACTAGGGCCCGCTCCTCGCCACTATCATCGGTGGCACTGTCGACCGCCGCTGGCATCTCCCTACCATTCCATTTGCTTTGCTGGCGCTCAGGAGCGACGTGAGTTGTCAAGGAGGTCTTGTGGACTCAGAGGATTGACACTGACATGCTAGTAGCGCTACAACACAAGCTGCCTGCACCTACACGTCACCCTCAAGCCATATGCAACCAACCATGACCCCATCGTCTCTCCAGTGCTGAACCAATTGCTTAACCGTTACCCGAGCATTGGCATGCCTATATGATGCCAGGGGTGCGGCACTCGCTACTGACTCCAGCAACGGGCTGGCGTGGTGACTCAACCGCCGCCGCCCCACGGCGCCCGTGCGGGGTGTGTCTTGAGGCGGCGCCGGCGGGCACCATCTCGCACTCGGCCACCTCGTCGGCCCTGCTATTGTGTGCGCTGCGCCCCGCCGTGCGAGCGGCGACGCCGGCGCGTCCTACTCACCCGGACGCGTCTCGCCGCTGACACCTCACCTCACCCAGTCGGCGCTGGTTTCCGCTCACTTGTCTCTTCCACCTCATCAATTGTCCTCACCCTCCTCATCACTCAATTCAACCCGTCAGCGATGCCCAAGGACAACAGCAAGCCCATCAACGTCGCCGGATCCAAGCGTCCCAAGGCAGACAAGGCCCCGAAGGAGGAGCGCGACGTCAAGGTGGTGGGTTTTGTCTCCTCCCCCGCCCGCTCACACGACTACAGGCGGTTGACCAGCCCCTCGAGCCCCTCGAGCCGACCGACTACGCTTCGGCGCTCAGGCGCCAGGACGAGCTTCTCGCGCAGGTCCAGCAGCTCGCCGAGCTGCAGCACGAAGCCAGCCTTCAATTGAAGGAGGCTACGAAGCAGACCAAGAAGTTCAAGGCCGAGGTGAACCGCAAGGCGCGCGAGGAAGCCCCCCGTGAGATCGACCCCGACATGTTGGTCGGTACGAAGCTGTTTTCGAACGGGTACAAGTGGGTCGACATCGAGGAGGACGACCGCCGCGTTGAGGAGATGAACACGCCTGTCACCCGCGGCACGAGGAGCGGGCGCTCGTTCCACCCCTAGTTGTTATCTCCAGCAACCTCCTCGCCCTACCCTGCGCATTCTCTCCTCGATCATATACCCTCGATCTGATACCCCCGCCAATTCGTCCCCACTCGTGATTCACCGCCATGCTTGTTGTTGAGTGAGTGAGTTGGTTTCTCTCCCCGACACGTCAGCGCTAACGCATGGGGACCCAGTCTCTATTGTGGCTAAAGAATCTGTCAGATAATACATTGATCTGTAGAAGATGATATGTAGCATCATAAGCCGCGTCTATTGTCGAAATGTAACCTTCGCGGCGGGAACGGGATTTGAGTGGTGGGCGGTTTTTGGCTCGGCCAGTGGACCGCCACACTGCCACAAACGAGCACTTGGTGCACGCACACCTTGTGTGGCCATGCTGCGCGAGCTGTCGTCTGCATAGAAGCGTCTGCACAAAGGTGTTACCACCTCGACCAGCACGTTGTAGCCGTCACCGTATCCCTGTCGGGCGGCGCGCAACTCGCAGGATGGCAGCGTGACCGTGCAACATACACACACACACACACGCCGTGGCTTCGCTCCCTGTCTTCTCGCCCCCTCATCCAACCTGTCTGGCCACACACGCACTGCAACCCTCCTCTTGCTGTCCAACTTATCCCCACTACTCCCAACACTCACTGTCTCCTTCTTACATCCAGTACACCCATCCCCCCACACAACATCACCATGTCCAACGCCGAGAGCAGCTCTAGCAAGCGACACCTCAGCCAGTCAACCCCAACCCCCGCCACTCCCGCGGGGAAGAGGCCCAAGACGCACCAGCCCGACGTAAGTCGTCTCCGCCTGGCCCCAGGAGTTTCCTAACAGCCCCCTTAGGCACCCACAACGCCAGCGTTCCCCACCCACGAGGGCCCGGGGTCGGACGATGTCGAAGTCGTCGCCGCCTACGACGAGTGGCAGCGCGCGGTCCAAGCGCGGGACCGAGCCAGTGCGACGCTCACCAGCCGCGCGGAGCTCAAGGACCAGGCCCATGAGCACCTCCTCAAGAGGTCCATGGCCCTCGGCGAAGCCAAGGCGGCAAGGAGGATGGCAGGCGCCGCCGTCGCCACATTCGTGGAGCGGGCGAACGCATCGATCACCCCCGCTTGCCGCAAGGTGATGGAGGCGCTGACCCTTTTCGGGCCCCGTCACGTGGCATACAGTGACGTCGAGGAGCGGTGGAAACGCCTCGACATCGCTGCAGACGCCGCCGACAAAGACCTCGGCCGGAAGACGGCGGCCTACCGGACGGCAGCGCGCAATGGCGTAGACAAGGCTGCTGCGTCCCAGGCATGGCGCGGGGCCAGCGAGGTGCAGGAGGCCATCAGTGTCCAGCTGGAAGCTGTCCGTGCCGAGGCCAAAACCATGGTCGCAGACGTGCAGGCCGCCGCGGGGGAGCTGCAGCGCTCCCACAGCGCCTGGGACACCCTTGTCCAGAACACCAGGCCGTCGGCTGCGGTGGTCAACGAGGCGCTCACGGCTGCCATCACCAAGTTGGACGAAGTCCAGCGCTCCGTCGACGATTCGCAAAAGGTTGAGGGAGAGACTCGCAGGTTGTGGGACAAGGCTCTCGTGGCGTGGCAGCAGGCCGATGAGCTGGTGGAGGACAAGAAACGCGCGTACCGTACCCTCCTGGAGCGGACCAGCCTCGCCGGTGCCATTGCGGCCGGTGCCGCAAAAGCGACATTCCCATCGGTGGGGGCGGGCCAGCCGTGGCCCCTGCGCAGGTCGTGGCCTCCTGGAAGCTCCTCCCAGCAGGTTGCCACACCACAGCAGCCCCACGTCAGCCCGCAGTCTGTTCCCCGGCCCCCCCAGCAAGCTCCTCTGTCCTCGCCACTCCAGGCGATGAGCGAGCGCCGCCGGGGAAAGCGTCGGGCCGAGTCGACTGCTTCAGCGGAGGAGGGCCAGCCGCTCGTGCTTTCCCAGCCCCCGCCGCAGCACTCGATGGCTCCGCAGATGGTGGCGGCAGAGGGAGAGCCTACGCTGGCTCAGTGGGACTTCGTCAACCGCTTCGGCGATAAGTACGAAATACCATCGGCACCGGCGGCGACGACACAGCGTCCGAGGCGCCGACACGAAGGTAACCCCCGCCGAGCCAAAGCCAGCGTGCGTCCAGAGGAGGACCCCGACAGTCCGTCGCCGTTCGCGTTCAACATGCCGCCTCTGCCGGCGCCGCAGCCTCCCGTGGGCTCCAAGAAGGAGCATTGGCGTGCCCTCGGTCGGGAGGCAGAAGGAGCTCCCTCGGAGCTCAGCGCGACGGCGCCACACCCCATGGCGCCACCTGCGGTGCCGCCGCCGCACTCGCAGCCGCCACATGCCCCTCTGCCGGTTCCAGCTCAGTCCGCAGCACCGGCGAACCCGGCCCCGGCTGCCTCATCCAAGCAGAAGCACTACCGTGCCCTCGGACGAGTGGCAGATGGCGCTCATATCGAGGTCGGACAGCCACAAGCGCCCTACCCCCAGCCGCCGCCACACTCCCAGCCCCCGCCCCACAACGTGCCGCCGCCACAGGCCCAGCCCCCGTCCATGGCGACCCCGAGCGACCTGTACACGTACGCGCCGCTCTCGCGTCCCATGGGGCCGCCCCCGCCGACCTCCGAGTCGTCCAAACGCAAGCAGCTGCGTGCGCTTGGAAAGGGAGAAGGAGGGACTGACCCCCCCTCGGCCCCGGGCTCTTCCGCCGTCGCCAGCAGTCAGCGGACCTCAGCTCAGCAGGCCGCCTCTGCCCAGCCCCCCGCAGTGGCATCGGTGCCGCCTGGTGCCACAACGCAGCGGCGCCTCCGCCGCCTCGCCAAGGCGCCCGTGAAGGACTTGGGGTTCGCCGTGCCCGCGCTCCCCGCGCGGCTCCAGCCTGCCCCCGCGAACCAGGCAGCCCCCCAAGCCGCGGAGGCGCCGCAGGCAGTGGCGGGCCCCAACCCACAGCTGGGCGAGCTCGCGTTGGCAGAGTGGCAGCAGTACGTGGCCGCACAGCCAGCTCAGGCGCTCGGCGCGGTCGTCCCCCAAAGCAACCAGCCACCAGCGTCCACGATGCACCCCCCAGTGCCACCGGAGATGCTGGCCGCGGCGCAGAGCTACGCGGCCATGGACCACATGGAGCTCTTCCACGCGACGGACCCCGCTCGCCGTCGTGCAGGGGGCACGGGGAGCCAACTGGTGGCCGCGCTCACCGAGCAGCTGGCAGCGGCGCAGGTGCAGCAGGGTAGCATTGCCCCGCCGGGCGAGGCGGACCACTTGGCGTGGATTCAGGCCGCGGCGATGGGTCTGCCTGGGCAGCGGGCAGGGTGGCAGGGCGGTGGGGTGAACGCGGCGACTCCGAACACGCAGACGTGGGTACAGGCTGGGACGACGGCGCCGCCGGAACATCAGCAGCCTCAGCAGAAGCTGCAGCAGCAGGAACAGCAGCAGTATCAACAGCAGCAGCAGCAGCAGTCTGTGTGGCAGAATGCCATGGCGACGCCGGTCCAGTCCGACACGCAGCCTTCGGGTCAACCAGCGGCGGCGGCTCCGAGTGGCCAGCAGCCAGCGTGGCAGGGTGGCATGGCGATGTCCGCTGAGTCCAGCTCGCAGGGGTCGGTCCAGCCCGTGGCGACAGTTCAGTCTGCGCCTCACCAGCAGCCCGTGTGGCAAGGTGGCATGGCGACCCCGGTCGAGTCCAACACGCAGCAGTGGGTGCAGCCTTCTCCGACGGCGCCACCAGCGCAGCAGCCCATGTGGCAGGGTGGTATGTCGACCCCGGCCGCATCGGAGGCCCAGGCGTCGGCGCAGACGGTGCCCATGTTGCCGCCTCAGCAGACAGGGTCGCACGGTGGCATGGCGACACCCCAAGTCGAGCCGCACACGCAGATGTGGGTCCAGCCCGCGGCGGTGGCGCCTAGCATGATGAGCCCGGTTCAGGCGGACGCGGCGGCCTGGGCGCAGCAGCCGGTGTGGCAGGGTGGTACGTCCCAACAGGCGGAGCCGGAAGCATAGCAGTGGGAACAGCCCCCACCGCAGCCCATCACCGCGCCCACCGAGCAGTGGCACTACCCACCCCCCGCCACACCACCATCCGCCCCGACGTACCCGGCCCCGCCGCGCGTCCCCACCGCGGCAGAGACGGCCGCGCGCGTCGCCGAGCGGGGCGTGTACAACCTGCCCCTTCCCCCGCGCGGGCTCCAGCTCCAGCCCCCACCGGCACCAGGCATGATCGTCGACCTGGTCAGTCCGGAGATCTCGCCGGCCGCGCTGCCCTCGCCCCCGGCCCCGAAGCCCAAGAGGAAGAGCAAATCGCGCCGCTCGCGCGCGCAGGCTGCTCTCGGGGAGGGCGTTGAGCCTGTCCTGGCTACGGGCCCAGGGGCTCTCGGAGCGGCGGCTCTGCCCGGGGGCTCGCGGAGCTCCTCCTCAGTGCTGGGAGCGCCGGGTGCCAGCGCCGGGGCCGAGCTCGCACCGCCCGCTCCACACGTCCAGACGGGCTTCATCGACCCCCGCGTCCTGTTCGGTGGCCCCCACGTCCCCCGGCCCTCGAGACGCGTGTTCAGCGGGTTCCCGGCCCCCGGGGAGACTGTCGTCCGGGGGGTCGTGGCGCCCATGCCCGGCGACGGGGAGGAGGACAAGGCCGGAGAGGAAGCTGACGCGGACGCGGACGTGGACCCGTTCAACGCGGTGCTCCCGGACGCGGGGGGCGACTTCTGGAGCAGCTGGCTGGGGTCGTAAGCGGCCAGCCAGGGAGTCACGGCAGCTCTGCGATTGCTACGACGGTGGAGGGCTTGGGCTAGGACGGTGGGATTGGTGGACACGGCGGACATAGCTTGTCGGTGCGCGGTGCAGCGGACAGTTGGTAGACGGCTTGGGTCTTGCGTCTTGGTTCTTGGGTCTTGCTTGGGTCATGTGTCATTGTGATGGGGAACGAATGTACAATTATCCGAATGGAATGGAGTACCTGCCGCGCCGCATACGACGCCGCGCGCCCCACTCCAACGGCGCATATGCATATGCGCGACTGGCCGCCGTGCGTGCGTGCTGCTTGCTTACTGCGGGTGCCACAGACGCACGACGACGCCGCTCCGCTCGCTTGATTATTACCTCCGGCCGCCGTCAGTGTCCGCTGGAACGCGGGAGGGCCTGGGGTTTACAGTTTGCCTTTCGCCCTGTCACGCACTTGCGACGTGTGTGATTTGAAGGGGGGCGTCGTGCACCAGCGTCGCAGCGAGAAGGCGCATTATGCTTTTGCGTCTATGTGTGTGTGTGCAATGTATGGGATGGATGGGCTGGCTGTGTGGCTTTGTGGCGCACGCGTCGCGCGCTGCTACAACGGCGTGTGAGGCGGCAGACTCTCTTCGCTCTCGCTCTCCTCGGTCTCGCTCTCGTCGCTCCCCTCCAAGCTGAGCGCGTTGAAGAAGCTCCGCGTGTTCTGCACCGCGAAGCCCGTGCCCTCGCTCTCGCTCTCGTCTTCTTCCTCCTCCTCCTCCTCCTCGGCGTTGTCGCTCCCAGGCACTGCCCCGACGCCGCTAGCCTCGTCATCCTCGCTCTCGCTCTCCTCGCTCCGCTCTTCCCCGCCTGCCTCCTCGTCATCCAGCTCGGGGGTATTCTCGAGCCACACCCCCTTGCCCTCGCGCGCGGCGAGTGCCTCCTCGCTGCTCCCTGGCGGCCAGAAGCCCCAGCGTACGCGTCCGTCTGCTATTGTCCGGAGCACTGGCGTTAGACGGGTGCGCAGCGCACAACTCACTTGCATTCCCCGCGCGGTTCGTGTCCGGCCGTCCACCCTTTGCAGTCACTGCCCCATCAGCGCTGTCACACCACGGCCACTCACAGAACCCTCGGTCGACGGCACGCGCCTCCATGATCCCGCCCGCGGTCCAAGTGTGGCCCTTGGCTTCCACTGCCCGTGGCCCCTCGCCGCGCCACGTGCGCTTATCCACGACGACCTCCTCCTCAGCAGGCGGAGGCACGCGGAAGACGTCCTCGATCGGCATGCGCGTCGCGACGTAGTAGATGCACGACGGCAACGACGGGATCTGCGAGATGGGCAGGACTGGCGTCAGCGGGGCACTGACAGAACCACTCACTCCCTGCCATGGCCTGCAGCTCCATCGGCACGAGCGAGGGACACACAAGCCCAGGGCAGTCGATGATCTTGATGTCGCGCGCTGGGCCCCACAAGATCGTCTGGAAGTGCTTGGTCTTGCCTGGGGTCTTGGACGCGCGCACGCGTGTGGTGCCAAGCAACGCGTTGAGGAGCGACGACTTGCCAACGTTCGGTTGTCCGATCAGGCCGATTGGCAGCGGCTCAGACTGCGGGTCGCGGTGGTGGTGTGCCTCAGCCTCCTCTGTCTCGCTCTCCTCGCCACTCTCTTCATCCGCCGCGCCGTCGGTACCCTCCGCGCCGTCCTCCGCATCCTCGCGCTTCACCTTCCTCCGACCCCCGCTCTGGATCGGCGCAACCTCTGGCTCAGCGGCAAGCGTCCCCCAATCGACATTAGCCCGCACACCCGGCTTCCAGTCGTCACCCGCCCAAGAAGGCGGCGTGACGAGCCGCGCGTGTGCCGCCTTGATCGCCTCAACGAGCTCTCCGCGGGCCGAGATCGGGATCGCTGGCCGGTGCCGCGCCCTCCCTTCGCCGTATAGCAGGGCCTTGTCGTAGCTCGAAACCGCGACGACCTGGACATTGGACACGGCGCCAGGCTCATCCCCCTCCGTCCACCACTCCTCAAGCCATGTACGCCACCCTGCCAGGGCGCCCGCGTCTACCAAATCCGCCTTGGTGAGGACCAAGATGACCTCTTTTCTGGGCTTGAGCGCCTTGACGTACGTGCGCAGGCTCGGCGGACAGTGCAGCGGCGGACATCGCGCGTCGATGAGGAGGAGCAGGATCGCCGAAGACTCTGTCACGCGCCACCTGGGAGTTAGCCGCATCCATGGTTTGCCCAACTCACAGCTGGCGCCACACCTCGAGGTTCGTCTCGAACCAGCTCGGGCTCACGGGCCACCCGTCGTCGCCCTCGCCGAGGACCCACTCGTCGAGGGTGGCGCGCGTCGTGCCCAGCCACTTCTTGTACACGCCCTCCTCGTTCTTCTCGACCTCCTTCTTCGTCTGGCCATACCGGAACTTTGGCCGCGCAGGGATGACGAGCTTGCCGGTGGCTGGGGAGCGGGTCACCAGCTCGACGGGGAACACGGCGGCGCTGCCGGGCAACGGGCGTTCCAACGGGGTCGAGAAGGCGAGGTCGCGCGTACGCTCGAGGTAGTGCGGCGGGAGGGAGATGAATCGCGACTCGAGGCGCAGCGTCGGGCCCTTTGGCGCCGAGCGCGATGGCAGCGGCCGCGGCTGTCTTGTGCTGCCCGCCTGCCGCCCGTCCTCTTCCTCGTCGCCGCGCTTCCTCGCCCGCGTGGTCTGCAGCTGGGCCTTCTTCTGCTTGTGTGAGAAGGGCTTCTTGCGTCCCATTGTGTCGTGATGGTTGATGGGGTGTAATGGGGGGCCTGTTCCAATCGCCGTCTTCCTTCCTCGTTCTCGTCGTCACTGAAATCCACTTTGACCACCGGCTGTCAAGATTCGAGTGGAGGTCAAGATGGAACGTCATTGGGTTAGGATGTCACGTGATAATTGGCACGTGGATGACACTCGTTATTCGCGTGGTATCCGCGTGGCCTAGTCACGTGATGTGTGATCCCAATTCCTTGATTGACCTGAACGCCACCAACGCCACGGACGACCCGACCTGCCAAAAACTGACAATCAACAACTGGTGCTAACGCAAACGACTAAACTGTCTGACCAGCTCATGACGGGCCTGAGCCATCTGCAACTAGCACACGTGGTGCATGCCGCGGCCCACATCATCTACATAACAAGTGTGCTGCGCTTTTCGTATGCACAGGGAGACTGTTTTCGGACCAGGCCAAAAGCACGACGCCGACCGAGACGTCGACAGCGACCGACCACCCTCGAAAATGAATAAAATGGAACAGCCGGCGGCCCTATTTCGCCTCTTACGACATGGGTATTTCTAGGTGCTGGCTAGATCTCCCTTTCCGTGATGACGATCGGGGTGGGCGTCGGCGGCGGCGGGGGCGGCGGTGACGGCGTGCGTGCACAAGTAGATGCCGGTGGCGTGTGGCCCTCGCCGCCGAACAGACCAAAGCCAGCAGAGCCGGCAGAGCCTCGAGCAAGGGATCCACGCGAGTGGGCGAGCCGACTTTCGCGCCGTAAGTCCAAGTCCGTCAGTCAGTTTGTACGAGGCGCTCGCGGCGACCCGACGCGCTAGTGGGCTTACAGCAGCGCGCGAGAACGCCACATACAACGGCACCCCCCGCGTGCGCGCGCAGACTTGTGCCCGATGTGGGCTTGCTAGTGATGCGACCTCCTGATCCACCCGCGGTGCATTGCGGCGGCGGCGCGCGGATCGGATCTGTGTAATCGCCCTCGCGTTCTACTATACGCGCCGTCTAGAGCATGACAGCATGTCTCACTTACACAAGCATGATGCCAAGAAGTGTCCTTACAGAACGCACCCGGCGTATCCATCTCCATCTGAAGGGCATTCCCGCTCGCCAGGCGACTCACCCCAGTACTCACCCCCGAGAACTGACACCCCCGTAGTGTGCGTGCGGGGGCGGGAGCAGCGGTCAATGACCCAGAAGAATAGCGACCAACACGCGAGCGAGCATCAGCTTCCTTTGCTTCCCGCTAGTGTGCGAGCTGTGCACGGGGGCTGGAGAGTGCGTCGTGTGTAGAGTACGCCGTCGTCGAGTTGTGTTCTCCACTAGCCCGCCCATTGCATTTGCCGTGAGAATAATACATTCTTCCTCACGACCCGCGATCACAGTGTCCGGTGGTGTCGCTGTAACCAACGAATGTGCATAGCTGGGGAGAGGACGGGAGACAGCCACGCACTCGTCACGTCTTTATCTGCCTGCGTGATGGTCGGGGCCTTGGACCATGCGTGCACGCGCAGTGACTGGCCTGGTTTCGATCTGCGGCTCCTGTCACAGGCTCCTGGAACACTGGCTTGCACCAGCACACCCGTGTTCCCTTGCCATCCGTCAAACGTCAGCATTGCGTGTCCGGGGGGGAGGGAATAACTGGGGCGAAGGGCTGCGGGGTTGTAGACCACCGGCGTGACTACCCATCGACACCAACCCCCTGGCCTCCCTTGGCAGGTTAAAGAGCCGCTCCCTGCACAAAACGAGCGTCGTATGCCACTGTCGATGCCGATCCGCCGGGCAAGTAAGCTGCGTCCCAGGGAGGAGGTTTTGGGCTCTCTGCTTTTGCTCTTCGCCGCTGCGGTCTCTACAGTGGTGAACCCTGGGCCAGTCGAACAGTGGGTTGGATAGAGCTGGGACGGGTCTCGGGTTCCTCTCGTCATTCGATCAGGCTGTTGGGTCGTTGCTTGCGTCGTGTGGCCCTGCCCCCTATTTCCGACCATGCCATAATCATCCGCCGGTATGCAGCGAAATTCCCCTCCCGAGATGCGGCTGTTGTGCATAAATGAAGGGTCTATCGTCGCCCGGTGCCCAGAAACGTACCTGCACCAAGTGTCACGCCCGCTACTGAAGGCACAAGAGCAGACACTCTGTGTCCAGGGCAACGTTTCGACCTTGGTTGGCGGGAAGGGGGCCGGCCGGGTGGATAGGTCACCCTTGGCTGCCCCATTCTACCGCGATGTACTGGGCCTTGACGTACGCGTACGTACAGCTTGTATGAGCGGGAGGGGGTTTGCTCGCTACAACAAACAGATGTCCTGGTGGTCCTGGTGGTGTTGAAACGAAGGATCGTAATAGCAGCTCGTTAGCTCGGGAACGGCCGAATAGCAGTGGGCTGCGCGCTCAAGATGGCAGCGAGGCAGTGAGGCCGATGATGAGAAACCAGTCCCCCTTCGCAAGGTCCTGAGAACCCCCTTTTGTTCGAGTGTCAGAACGACCAGAGGAGCAAGAGAAACAAAGGTCAACAGCAGCAGCAGCAGCAACAGACAAGACGCCTGCTTTCAACAACTGCCAGACTAGGTGTAGTCCCTTTGAAGGTTTTGCTGTCAACACGACCGATCCAAAGCTACGACGACGACAAGCCAACGACGACTATTGGCATCGTCAACAGGTCCCCTGTCTGCTGCCCTGGTACCCCTCCTCCGCTCTGTGGCATTCCCGGCCACTCCTCGCCCTCGCCCGCCCGTGACAGCTACCAACAGGTACACTAGGCACAACCTCGACGTCCTCCCACACTACCCCCCGCCCTTGTGTGTGTGCGCGCAGAACGCTGGACGTGACTTGAGTGAACACAAGCTTAGGTTGTGCTTTCAACACACGCACTTGAGAGTTTACTCTTTCATTCTATCGAGCAGTGTTTGCTCGTCAACGCGCACGACCCCCGACACCACCCCGACCATCACCGCCACCTCTTCTTGTCTCCGCTGAGTACGCCGAGCACGCACGCCAGTCAATTGCGGTGCCTCAGCCACACCTGCGCCGCTCCCCCACCTCTCTCGCCTACGCTGCGCCGCGCCGCGCGCCGCGCTCTTCAGTACGCCTCGTTGCACGTCCACCGCGCGCTCGACGCACGCCTCGTATTGAGCGTACACGTCTTGGCAAAGCCGACTGTTTGCCCACGTTAAAAAAGGAGGCCCCCCGATAACCCTCCTGCCTGACCGGCCGGCTGTTTGAATCGCGCCGCATACCCCGTCGCTCTTCTCGTCTCGACTCTCAGCCACCGACGGCGCCGCCGACGCCACCGCCATTTGGCCCACCCTGGCTCCCCCCTTCTGTCGTTCCGCCTCCTCCGCATCCTCCGGCCAACACTAGGACGAGTCTTGTCTCGGCCTAGTAAAGTTGTAGCTCACTCGCAGCCGCACCGACAAGCAGCACGAGGCTCACCCAGACGGGCAACTGGCCTTCTGCAATATACTTCTTTTCACCGGCCGCTGCCTCGCCGCGGTCGCCGACGACAACCTTGGACAGGTCGTGTTGGACCTCCTCCCCCTCCAAACAACTTTGGGCAACATCTCGACTTGTATCCCAACGACATCACACACAACACGCACAACACACAAAAATGACGCTGCTGCACGCTTCTGCGCGAGCTGGACCCGGGCCGTCGACATTGGCGATTGCATCTCGGCCAAAGGTGAGTTTGTGATTGTAAGGCCGGTGTGTTGTAGTGGTGTGTTTCGAGGGTCGTCTCCTCGTTGCCCGCTGCGACCTCCCCCTTCCCCCTTCTTGTTTCTGTAACGTGCACTGACCACGATAAACGCCTCCTTTCCATATCCTGCAACAACACGACGCACAAACGACGACGACGACAACCACCACTGCCGCATCGACACGACCCATCACGCTCACCACCTGCGCATCCTTTCGTCACGCCGCGCACTTGCCCCCTCTTCTGTCGTCGCCTGCCGCCCATCACACTCGTTGCAACCTACTCTCACTCTCTCACTCCACACAGCCTGAACGCTCGTCGTCTCTGCCTCACGCTGTCCCTCACCCAGTGTCCCCCATTTCCATCCTCCGCAAACCCTCTCTCCCAACAATATCGGCATCGGCGCTGGCGCCAGCCGCCTCCTCGGCCCTCCCGACGCCCACAACAACATCATCCTCCTCAATGCCGCCAACACCCAGCGGCCTCTCTTTCCCTCCCCTTCCTCCGCTCCCACCATACCCTCTCGTCTCGTCGGCCAAGCCTCAGCGTAAGAGTGCCCCTCCGACATCGCCGCCGTCAAGACCATCAGATGGCGGCGGCCGCGTCAAGACGCGTCGGTCCAGAGTGTCCTTTCGCGAGGAGGTCGACGTTGCCGCCCCCGCCGATCTCCAGAAGCATCGCCCTCAATCGGTCCAGCCCACGCCGCCTGCTCGGCCTGCTTCTGCCGCTGCCGGCTCCTTATCCGGCTCACCTGCCCAGGCTCGCCGCCCGTCTGCCGATGGTGACCTCCGCAAGATGCCAAGACCGGCATTGAAGCGGGTCGCCTCGTCGTCACTCATGATCACGCGGCCCGTCTCGGCCAACGACTTTGACTTCCGTCCACAGACACTCCGGTATCCCCGCCTGTCGCCAGCCCTTGCGCGGTTGTCCGACAGCTCGTTCAACGCCGCCGATGTTTGGGACAGCAACAAGGCGTCGCGGACGGTCAAGCGGAGCTCGGCCAGCGCGGTCCCTTCCACCGTGTCGAGCATGACCTCGTCGTCGTCTTCATCTTCGTCGTCAACATCGTCGCCAGTGGCAACGCAAGACCACCGCGGTGCCCCAGTGCACGTTACTACCCCGAGTGTCACAGCTACGCCGCCGGCGCGCAAGAGCCGCAAGCCACGGTCGCCCGTCCCCTCGTGGGGTTCGACATGCCCGTCTCTCATTTCTTCGAGTCACCGTGCGTCGCTGGCCTCGACCCTCACGGCGCCGTCCATGACTTCGTTGCTGCTGTCGCCGCCATCGCCAGGCGGTGACCGCACTGCGTCTTTCCCGGACGACATCTACTCGTCCCCGCGCACCTCTCCCATGGTGTTTGCGCATGATGCAGACGCTCCCGAGCTCCCCGAAATGCCCGACCTCGCCACATTGTCCAAGTACCAGCAGTCTGCGGATTCATCCGACTACACACAGGTCGTCTCGACGTCGTCAATGTCACAACCATCCAAACTTCGTCTTCAGCCTGCACCCCGAGTTCGCCGTCGCGAGCCGTCGTCGACTTCTACCACACCAACCGACTCGCCTGCCACAAAGACCCGCGCAACAGAGCGTCTGCTTCGTCTGCAAAGCTCGCTTGCCGACCTTCGCATGCAGCGCCAGTCCGACTCGCCGGCGCCCCCGCCGCTCCCTCGCACTAGCAAGGCGCCCCCTAGCCCCACGGTGGCCGAACTTGCGCACGCGACCCCACGCAAGGCTGAGTGGTCGTCGTACCGCGAACCAGAGGAGTCTGACTCTGAGAGCGACCTCGGTGAGTGTGTTCCGGCGTTCGTATTGTTTGGATGAAACAACTAACCCTGCCCCAGACCTCAGCCTGCCCTTGCTCAACGCGGCATTGCGCTCGCACGTGATTCCGTCATCGTCGCGTCTTCTGGTTCAGTCGTCGTCCCACAAGGCCAAGTCGGTCGACGGCGAGGCGGATACGTCCCTGGGCTGGAGCGGAAGCGAGAGCGAAGAGGAAGAATTTTCCCGCACAGTCGCCCGGATTACCCTTCGCAAGGCTGCCGCCGGGACTAGCGCCGTGCCTCCTCCCGCCAGCCGCCGTCTGCTCAAGCGTCCCTCGCTTCCTGTAGGCCGCCTGCACCGCTTCTCTCAGCTGTCTCCGCCCTCCGACTCGTCCACGGGCCCGACTACGCCCCGTCCCTCGAGCGCCATGAGCAGCACGGGAAGGTCGGCGTCGGGCACTGCTGCGATGCTGTCGGCGCTCGTCGAGAGCAAGTATGGCACGACCGAGGCGCTGCCCCGCCCCAAGCGATTCGTCGAGGGCTGGGGCGCGCCCGAGGTGCTGCACGACGACGACTGGCCGCCCGATGGCGTCGAGGAGGTCGAGGAGGAGGACGACGAGATGCCTATGCCGCGGGCCGCCATGCTGCGCCCCGTCTCTACTGCCGCCTAGGCAGTTGCCATGTCCTTGTACTACCCACTAAACATCTGTACCTGTTTTTCCTGTCGTTCGGCTGAGCTGAACGCTACTGTGATTGTATGCAAATTGCGCGAGCCCGAGAGCGGTTGTGGCCGGCGCGCGGCTGCGGAGAGAGACGAGCTCGGGGCGTTAGTTGGGGGGCGGGCTGGATCCAAGGCGTTAGCAGGGATATTGTGGGGAATGAGCCACGAGGGCTAATGCCCCTCGGGGCTGCGGCAAGCCCAGTTTCCTCTTAGACATTGTTCAACACTTTGAAGGGATCTGGTGGCTATTGACAAGCTATAGATGGTTACGAGAAAGGGGAGGAGGCAAGGCACCAGTGCGAGGGGGAGCGCGTCCTCGGATCACCACTACAGGCGCCGACGGCCAGCGCCCCGAGCGCGCATCTCTGCTGCCTGCATGGATGGACACTGGGCTTGCTCGGCGTCGTCTTGTCGGAAAGAGTTTGCTTTGTCTCCACGCGTTTGTTGCGCATACCTCATTGTTGCTGTTCCGGGTCTAGAGGGGTGGTAGGCGTCGAGCGGCGACCAACTCGCTTGTGCTGCTGCTTGGCACTATAGTGGCCCGTCTTGACCCGTCTCATCGGCGCCACGTGACTGCCACGCAACAGGAAGTTGGATTCGTCGTGGATTGCGTCGCGCGTGCACTGCGAACAGCCAAAGTCGAGATTTCGCATCGTACGTGTTCGACCTTTGCCAGCGCCGACTCTCTCAGTCTGTCCAAAGCGACCACGACGACAACGACGACAGACACTCGCCACCGGGCAGCACGCACACAGCGTACATAGCCCGCAAAACGAACCAAGAGGCCGTTCACACACACCGCATCACACACACACCACCACACACATCATGTCGGTCAAACGCGCGCCCGCACCGCGCCTCGCGCCAGGCTCAGCGTCCTCTTCGGCCCGCACGTCGGCGTTCGCGCCCCACCCCGTATCCGCGTCCCCTGTGACCCCGAGCGACGAGGGCAAGACGCTCTCGCAGGCCTCGGCGTCCGACGACGACGCGGACGAGGACGGCGAGGACGCGCGCCGCGCCGACGCGGGAAAGGCCGCCAAGACAAAGGGCGAAGACGACTTTGTGTGGATGTACACCGAGGAGCCGCACCGTAGTCGCCGCATGGCGATTCTCAAGGCGCACCCCGAGGTGAGTGGCGCGCGGTGGTACCGGAGGTCGCTGGCCGCGGCGCCCCGTGCCGCGCGTTGGTTGCTGCGCGCACTCGCTAACATTCGCGCGCAGGTCCGCAAGCTCATGGGCCCGACGCCGTACACTGCCCCGCTCGTGGCCCTCGTGCTCGGCGTGCAGCTCTACCTCGCGCTCACGCTGCGCGCGTACCACCCGCTCTCGTGGCGTACCCTGCTCACCGCGTACGTTATCGGCGGGACGAGCAACCAGAACATGTTCCTCGCGATCCACGAGATCACGCACAACCTCGCGTTCAAGAGCATCCGGGCCAACAAGGCCCTCGCGATCGTCGCCAACTTTGTCATTGGCGTGCCGTATGCCATGGCGTTCAAGGGATACCATGTCGAGCACCACAAGTACCTCGGCGAGGACGGCATCGACACCGATCTGCCGAGCCGCATCGAGGCGGTCGTCCTGAACAATGTCGCTGGCAAGACGTTCTTCGCGTGAGTGAGGGGTGCGGGTGGCGAGGGCGAGGCGGAGGCGAGTGGCGAAGACGAGGCCCACTGGCAATGTCGGCGACGCCGAGTGGCGACATGCCGAGTGGCCGCGTACCCTCGCGGCCGGCCGAGATATGATTGTGGCGACGTGGCCATCCGGCCCGGCCCGCTCGCCTCGACGTGCCTATCTATCGGCCACTTTGTCGACACCAAGCCCACCTGCTAACACCCCACAGCACGTTCCAGCTCCTCTTCTATGCCCTCCGCCCCGGCTTCATCCGCAGCCAGAAGCCGACAATCTGGCACGGCATCAACCTCGTCGCCGTGCTGACGTTTGACGCCCTCCTCGTCCACTTCTTCGGCTGGCGTCCTCTCGTCTACCTCCTGCTGTCGTCCTTCTTCGCCGGCTCGCTGCACCCGTGCGCGGCGCACTTTATCGCCGAGCACTACCTCATGAACGACGTCGAGCCGGGCAGCGTGCAGAGCCTGGCGCAGGAGACGACGTCGTACTATGGCTGGCTCAACATCCTGTGCTACAACGTCGGCTACCACAACGAGCACCACGACTTCCCCTCGGTGCCCTGGACGCGGCTGCCGGCGCTCCGCGCCCTCGCACCAGAGTACTACGACACGCTGCCCCAGCACAAGTCGTGGCCGTACGTCACGTACCGCTTCATCACCGACCCCAAGATCGGCATGTGGTCGCGCGCCAAGCGCGAGGGCCGCGGCGAGAAGATTGACGAGCATGTCTGGCACGGGTTGTGGAAGAGCAGCGAGGACGATGAGACGGAGAGCGTCGCGTCGGTCGAATCAAGCGAGATTGAGCGCGAGATGGAGGAGGCGGTGGAGATTGGGTATGCCGAGTAGGCGAGCTGCGAGGTGCGTGCAGAGCGGGCAGAGCGAGCGGGGAGCGGGGAGCGGAGTGAGTGGGCGAGGAAGCGGCCCGTGAGGAAGCAACGACGAAGACGACATCGACGATATCGAAACGGCTTGATGCCTTGTGACATACACTATACCATGCAAGATATGATAGAGAGGGTGGGGGGTGCCGGAGTCGGGCGGATCGGAGAAGGCAGTGATGTCACATCTATGAGGGTAAGGCTGCGAGGGTAGGGCTGCTGTCACTAAGGTTAGCCTTGCTCGCCATCAGTCGTGCCGAGCTCAGTGCCCATAACCAGACCATCCCCAGCGCACGCACGAGCCCTCTCAAGCCATCATGAATCCATCTTCCTACTTCTCCTCCTCAAAAGCCTCAGCCTCGGCGCCGGCAAGCGCCGCGCCAGTGACGCCGGGCGTGACACCAGCAAACTCGGCGTCGCGCAGCGGCGCGTCCGAGGGCGTGAAGGACACCTTGTCGGCGTCAAACTTGGCGGGCTTGATGCCGCTCTGGTCGGCAGCCGAGACGTTCTTGGCGCCGGCGGCCGACTCGGCCGCGCCGCGCGGGTCGTTGACGATGGGCGTGAAGGCGCCGCTGTCGTCCTCGAATGCGGAGGCCTCGGCGCCGGCGAGCGCGGCACCAGTCACGCCGGGGGTGACGCCGCCAAACTCGGCGTCCCGGAGGGCGGGGTCGCGGTCCGTGAAGGAGACCTTGTCGGCGTCGAAGGCGGGCTTCTTGCGGATGATGGGGGTGCTGGCCAGCGTGCGGGTCAGGGGGCGCGCGGCGCGCGGGAGGGGGGCGAGGCGGGTGAGGAGCATGTTGTGGTGTTGGTGGTGTTGGTTGATGCGCGCGGGGTCGATGCAGTGGTCGGTCGTGAGTGAGAGTGTGTGAGATGCCAGACGTTGCGCAACCTCACTCCCACCTAATGTCGCCAGTCGTCGCAGGCACGACCACGCACGACCAATGACGGACGACCCGCGCCGGATGGCTGGAGGAGTGCGTGGGAGACGATTCCAGACTTGTTGGGTCGGCTGCCGGCAGCCAGGCGAGGCGGGTGTGATGTCATCGCGCGGAAAGAAGGGGGTGCTGCAAGGCGCAGTTCATGTCCGGGTCGGACACGTCGCGCAGCCTTGGTTAGGCTTGCGTTCGCTGCGGCGCTCATATATGCAGGCCAGTACGGCCAGTCAGTCTTGTCGTTATAGTGCTGTGGTTCGTGCTTGTGCTGATCTCTGCCACAGCGCCACCTGGCGAGGGGCGAGCGGCCCGCAGCCGCCGGCATCGGCGGTGTCCCTGCGCCGCCGCGTGGGGCCGTTGACAATGTGACTCGGCGATCGATCGACTCGACAGCACGCAACAACAACAAAACTCTTGCGCTCCTTCTGATGCACTCACTCCTCTTACCTCCCAGCACAATGACGCCCCCACCACGCCCCGGCAAGCTGATCGTCCTCAACGGCCTCCCGGCCGCAGGCAAGCTGACGCTCGGGCGCGCCCTCGCGGCCGAGAGCGGCGCCATCCTGCTCGACAACCACCTGCTCATCGACCCGGTGGTCGCAGTCATCCCAGAGAGGGGGGCGGCGCACTACGCCCTGCGGCGTGCGGTCGCCGCGCCTATCTTTGACGCGCTGCGAGAGCGCCTGCTCGCTGGCTCGAGCGCGCTGCTCACCGCCTGCCTGAGCGACGACGACGTCGGGAGCGGCATCATGGCGGATTATGTCGCCATCGCGGGGGCTGATATTCCCCTGCTGTGGGTCAACGCCGTCGCGCCTCCTGACGTGCTGCGCGCGCGTGTGGCCAGCGAGGAACGGCGTAGGGGGGATAAGAGCAAGCTCACAGACGTGGCCGTGCTCGAGACCATGCTCCATGTTACCCTTGCGCGGCCTCCTGAGACGCACAACGTCCGCGCTGTGGAGCTCGATGCTAGCGGGTCGCTCGAAGACTCGGTGCGCCGGCTCACGAAGATCGCGGGGCTGAGGTGGGTTCTCGCGCGCGTCAGCACTGACGGCCAGCACCCTGACATTGTAGCCTTGAAGTGGAGACCCAACCTCGCTCGGTCCAGCCCTTCCCCAGCACCACCGCACCGCCACCACCACCTATGCATCATTATACTTGGGGCCCAGCTCACTCTCGTGCCTTGGCCTGGCTCTTCTGGCCGCGGCCACGGCGCTTCGACTTGCCGGCCTTTGACCCTGGGGTGTCCGCCGCGACCGCCTTGTCCTCCTTGCCCCCCTTGTCCTTCTTGGCCCCCTTGTCCTTGTGGCCCGTCTTCTTCTTCTTCTTGGACGACGTGTCCTCGTCGTCCGAGGCCCTCTTCTTCGAGGAACGCTTGTCCTTCTTACTATCGGCCTTCTTGTCCTTCTTGCCGCTGGCGTCGTCGGAACGGGTCTTCTCCTTGGCGCTCGGGGTGCTGTTGGCCGACGTCTTGTCCGTGGTCGTCGTCTCGCCCGTTGGCGTCGCGGCTTTCGTCGCCGTCTTCTCGTCCATCGCCGCCTCGCCAGCCGTCGTGACGTCGTCCGTCGCCACGCCCTGGATGACGGTCTTGGCGGCCTTTCGAGGCGTCGTGGCGTCGTCCGTTGCCGTCTCGCGCGTCGGAGTCGACTCGTGCGCAGCCGTCACCTCATCCGCCGTGGCCGGCTTGATGCCGACAACGCTCGCCGCAGCCTCCTCGGCGCCAATATCGCGGGAGCTCCAGGCGACTCTCGACCCCGTCTGGACGCGGTCGTCGACCTCGGTCGTGTCGCCGCCGTCCTCGGCGTTGTGGTCGACGTCGACGTCGGCGTGGGCATGGTCGCCGGCGTGGTCATTGGCGTCGCCATGGCCCTCGCCCTCGCCAACCTCCTCGGCGTCGTTCTCAGCGTCGATGTCGACGTGGTCGTCGGGGAGGTGGTCGCTGTGGTGGTTGCTGTGGTCATCGGCGTAGTCCTTGGTATGCTCGTTGGCGTCGACCTCGATGCCATCCTCGCTCTCGACATCCTCCTCGCCGTCTTCCTCGGCGTCCTCCTCGGCGTCCATCTCCGCACCGGAGTCGGCGTTGAACTCCGCCTCGTCCTTGGCGCTCGCGGACTGGAGACGAGCGCACACCGCAGCGCGGTACGTCTGCTCGGTAGCCTCCGCCTCGGCGGCTGCCGCGTCGAGGACCGCCTGCAGACGCACGAGCACGGCGGCCGTGTCCTGCGCGGCGCTGAAGGCGTCGAACCAACGCTCCATGGCGTCGGCGTGCGCCGCCACAGCGTCTTCGTGCGCCTCCTCGTCGTCGCCGTCGGCGGCGACACGGGCCGCAGCCGCCACGTCGTACATGTTGCGGGTTGCGGCGTGGAGCGCAAGCGACATGCTACGCGCGTGTGCCTCGGCCGCGGTGTGCGTGCCCTCGGCGGTCTTGTGGGTCGCCGCAGCGTGGTCACGCACGCCCTGCGCCGCTTCGAGGGCGGCGTAGGCCGTGTCCTCGGCGGCGACTGCCTCGGATAGGGCCTGGGTGGGCTCGGGTCTCGACTGCTGGTCAGCTGGTGCGACGCATACACGACGCACCTTCTTTGCTTCCTTGTCTAGTATGGCGTGGGTGGGGGCTGCCTCGGGGGCGGCGGCGTGCTTACGCTTTGCCATGATGGGATGGAGGATTGGAAGTGGTGAAAGTGAGAGGGCGCGCTTAAGAGTATTTGGGATGAGACGAGTGTGCTCGCACTCGCACTCGCGTGAGGGGATTGAGGAGGGAAGGAAGACTGATTGTTGGAGGGAAGGAGGACTGATTGTTGGAGGGAAGGAGGACTGATTGTTGGGCGGCGATCTTGCGCCCCAATCCACTCACGCGACGCGGTTGACTCGGACGAAGCTGACAGCGGTTTTCACTACATACACTGCTGCTGCATACGTTTGTACTTGACACATTGAACATGCTGAAACGCTTCTCCACCAGACCACTTCACTACTAAACTTCACTACTAATGCACATGACTGTTCGAACTGCGCGGGGTGGGATGAACTTGCCCGTCTCGAGCTCGGTGGCGTTGTCATCTGCTCGTCAGCACCCCAGCGAGCAGTACAATGCCACTCACAGATTTCATCGGCGGACGCCACGGACGCGATTGGCGCGATCGATTGAAGTCATCAGGCGCCTGTGGATGGCCTTGAAGTCGTCGTCGAATGCGGTCCACGTAAAGTTAACGCCATGTGGGGGCCGAGCAGGCGCCACATCCTCAGCCCCGGCGGCTGCGGATGTACTCTCGATGGGCCACTTGCCCATGCAGGCTTCGAGCATGTTATCCTCGTGCTGTTCGGCTTCCGGCATCGCATCAACTTGCTTCCTCCAGTAGACGTCTGATTGGTCCTTGATCGAAGCGGCCTCTTGCGAGATTTGAAGGGCTTCACTGAGGATGGCGATTGACTCGAAAGGGCTAGTGGCGTCCTTCTTCAAAGAGCCGGCCTTCTGGAACAGTGTGGCGCAGTCATTGTAATGGCGTTCTGCGTACATCTTGAGACTCCAAGCAGCGTGCATGGTAGCCTCAGCGGTATAGCGGGCGGCGCAGGCCTTCTCCCATTTCTCCCAAGGGCCGGTGAGCTGGGTATGGAGGCCCTCGTCCTGGCGTGGTCAGTTATTTGGTGGCGTACAGTAAACGAAAGGGGACTTACGTCCGTGTCGGAACTACGATCACCTTGTCGTCCTTCTTGGCCTTCTTCGGGGGTGTGTTCTCATCACCGGGCTTGTCGTCGGCAAGGGGGCGCTTGTTGTCGTTGATGGGCATGGCGGTGGCAGTGAATGGGACGGGGCCAGAGGACAAAAGGATGTGGGAGTGGCGAGTGGGTGGAAGAATGTTCGACTAAGTGAGGTGGGTTGATGGGGGATGGAGAGAAGGAAAGAGAAGATAGATGGGGGGAGGGTTTGTATAGACTGGTTGACTGGGTGACTGGGTGAGGGGAGGAGAGGAAGACGAGGAAGGCAAGGAAGGCGAGGAAGGCATAGCTGACGGGACGAGGGCGTAGCGGCCCGTGCACCAGCTTGTGACTCTCGCCAGCTGACTTTGAGTACAGTGGGCGGCGCGCCGATCCTACGCCCCACTCGGCCTCGGAGACGCGGCTGACTTTTGTGACAAGGCCGACGCCGCACCAAAGTAACTAAGCAGGTGCTGCATACACTTTGTACTGAAGGACACATTGAACTCGCTGAGACACTTCGCCACTGGACCGCCTCACTTCTCATACACCTCGCTACTCGATTCGCTGCGGACTTGATAACTCGATTTTGGCGTCGATGTCGCTGGCTGGAGTGACTGATGTAAGCGTGTGATTACTGCAGTCACCCGTTCGTGCTCATTCCACTCACCGACTCTTAGGCACCGGTAGCCACCTTGCCCTTGATTGAAGCGGACAGGCGGCGGAGGAGGGTCTTGAACTCGTCACTTGAGCCAGGGTACTTGCTGGCGTCGAAGTCGAAGTCGGACACGTTGGTCGGGGCCACATGGACCCAGGTCCACGGGGTGGAGTGGACTCCGTTGCTAATGCCGATGCTCTTGAGGTAGGCTTGCTCCTCTGCCTTCTCGATGGCCTTGTAATGGTCGTACGCCGCGCAGCAGTGGTGGAAATGGGCGACGGCGGTGTGCATGATGTCCCGAGGCTCGCGCCACGTTCGAAGTTCCGCGGTGATGGTGACGGTCGTCGTGTTGTTGTGGGAAACAGCCGTCTCCTTGAGCTGGTATGCCCAGGCCTTAGCCCACCTAGCCTTGTTACAGGCCTCCAGGGCAGAAGCCCATTGCATCCAAGGGTCCGTGGTCTGGGGGGCGAGGTCAAGGTCCTGCAAAGCGGCGTGAGTTGGAACACTTGTGGTACAGGGCGGCCAAGACTTACGTCCACATCGTCGGTCGTGTCGTACTCGTCCACCTCCGAGTCGCTGTCATCATCGTTCTTTGACTCTGCGATCGACTCCTCGTAATCATCTTCGTGGTTCTCGTAGCCCTCGTCGTCCTCGTCGTCCGTCACCTCAGTCGACTCGTCGTCCTCGTCCGTCACCTCAGTCGACTCGTCGTCCTCGTCGTCCGTCTCCTCAGTCGACTCCTCCCACCCCTCCCCGAGCTCAGCGACATTAGTCGCTTCGACCTCGCCTTCCTCGCCCTCGTCGTCGGTCTTGGGCTTCTTCACGGGGCCAGCTACCTGGGCTGGCTCATCCTCATCGAGGGGACGCTTGTTATTGTCGATGGTCATGGCTGGGGCAAGGGGTTGGGGGGTTTGGGGGACAAGGAAGGTAGCGAGGGCCAGCAGACTGGACCAGAAGAGGTGGTGGGTGATGGAGAGGAGAAGAACAGAATTAATGGGAGAAAGGGGGATTTATTCGGTCATTGTCTGGCTGAGAAACGCGAGGAAGACGAGGAAGCCACGGTTGACGTGGATGAGGGGGTAGAAAGTCCGTGGGCTGTTCGTCACTCTCACCAGCTGACGTGAGGAACAACGAGGCTCTACGCCGCGGTACTGACACGAATACATACATGGAATACTGGGGTCTCGCTGCCTCTGCTATACTGAACCTGGGACAACTGCTCAACCACGCCACTACTTCAGTTCACGGACAACATAGCCCTATCGAGGCGGAGAGGAGAGCTGATGTGTCACTATCGCTGCCCTTTCTGGTGCCACATGAACTCACGGTTCAGTCACTTCGGGACCGCGTCACGGTGAGTGGCGTCAGCGAGACGCTTGAGGACGGCCTTGAACTCCTCGCCCCAAGTGCCGCTATCGGGGAACATGTCCTCGAAGAGGTCGCTGAAGCGGGCCGCTGCAAAGTAGCCGTCGCCACGGCGGACCCCATCGGCGCAAAACCACTCAACGCAGGCTCTGGAGGCCTTGTCAGCTGCCTCTTCGGCCTTGTTGTAAGCCGCGTAGTCCGAGAGCCGGACAATTTCTGCTTGGATCTTGATACTAAGCGCCTCACGCCAGCGTCCCATGGCGTCGTGGACGGTGACGACTCTCTCGAGAGTGTTATCGCTGGCCGAGACCGCCTGGAGCAGAGCCAATCTCGTGTCCTCGCAATGGGTACTAGCGAGCCCCAGGAGCTGAACCGAGGCACTACGCCTCGTCTCAGCCCTGTTTCTGTCTGTCGCTCGTGCCCTCCACTCTTCCCAGAGGGAAGTGGCTCGGCACACCAAGTCGAATATCTCGTCAATGGCATCTGCGTCTTCACTCTCCTCCGAAGAGGAGGTCGTCTCCTGTGACACAGGGTGAGTGAAAGGGCTGCCGAGAAGAACCACCATAACGTACGCTGCACTCATCGTCGGACCTAGCCTTCTTCGTGGGGGGAGTCGCGTCGCCCTCGACCTCGGAGGTGGCGCGGCGCTTCTTGCCGGTGTTCTCGTTCAGGGACATTGCGTGGTAAGGTGTAGTGAGGGTGGGTGGCGCGGGTTGGACAGTCAAGATGGGTATCGAGTTGTTGATGAGTGATGCGGAGAGAGGTGATGGGCGAGTGAAGATGAGTGAGAAGATGGGTGGTGATGAGGAATACTCAGGTTGGTGGGATAGCGGTCGAGGAAAAGAGCGACGGGGGCACTGGTGGTCTGTGCTCAGGGTGCCACTTGCCACCAGCTGGCTCACAATTCCGTGCAGGATAACGATAAGGCTTGACACGGGTACATACATGCATGCTCGACGAATCTGAGAACTACTGGAGTCGAACACGCTGAAAACATGGCCATTTGGCCGGGCAACTACTCATCATAGTCGAAAGGAATGCTATCTGGGTCAGCGACGATCCAACTGTCTAATTAATGTCTATGACCACTTACTACAGTGGCGAAAGGGAGCCATCAGAGGGAAGGGGAGGGGGCGTGTAGTGGATGGGGTTGTTTTCGACCGCGGTGAGCAAGCGACGAAGGGTCGCCTTGAAGCCGTCGCTAAACTCGACAGAATCAACGTCGAGGAGGGCATCGAGGTTGTCGCCCCCCGAAGCCTTGCGGTTGTCCTCGTCGCGCCTGGTGCCGTGATTAACGTCGTAAGAGTACTTGCTGAGACAGTGCTTGGCCTCCCAAGTCTCTCCCGAACGAACACACTCGACAACTTGATGCGCCTCGGTGACACGGGCCACGGCCTCGTCGCGGATAGCGGTTGCCGCCTCCCAGCGCTCAAGAGCCTTGTCGAGGTCGGTGACGGCCTTGGAGCGCTTCGTCCCGCGAGAGGCATTTGCTTCGCTGCGGGCGATGCGAAGCGCTTCACCCTCCTTCTCGCAGTGAGCCTCAGCCCACTCCTTGAGGCGCTGGGCGGCCGAGAGGGCCACCTCGGCCTTGTGGCGGGCCTCACTAGCCTTGGCCCACTTCGCCCAGACGTCGCCCCACTTGCCCTGCGAGTGGGTAAGCTGAGGCTTGGGTAATGTATGGGGGACCTACATTCGTCTCGGTCTTGGGCTTCTTGGTTACGGTGATCACGTAGTCGCCCTCATCCTCCGAGAAGGAAAAGGTGCGCACCCTCTTGATCTTGTTCGCAGTCTTGTGATTGCACGGCATTGGGTGATGCTGTGTGTCGCTTTGGGTTCGAATGGGTTGCTGAGTGGTGATCGTAATGGAGGGAAGGTGAGTTGTGATGAGAGAGAAAGAGAAGAGAAGAGAAGATGTAGAGTGAGTAAAGATCTGTAGGACCAAACCGAGGAAGGCGAGGAAGACAAGAAAGGCAGCCAGCGGCCCGTGCGCCAGCACCCACGCGCCTGTCTTCCCCCAGCACAACGAACTCGTACATACATCAGATCGCCAGCCCAAGCGTGAGCGCTACACATCGCCACAGCCCAGCACGCCGGGGAACAGCTCGAGCTCGCCAAGCTCAACGCCAGCAGACGGCACCGTCCGCTCTCCTCGAGAGCGCAGCCACGCGCCAAAGCGCGCCGCCTGCTGCACGCGCGCGTCGTCCAGCTCGAGACACGCAACGTCGTACAGCACGACCAGGTACCCCGGCACGCCGTCGGTCTTGCGGCGCGCTGCGGCGGCGGCGAGCGCCTCAATCTCGGCGTACACCGCCTCCTTGCGCGCCCTGGCCTTGAGGTGTGCGGTGTGCGCCTTGTGCCAGGCGACCCAGGCTGCGTCTTCGATCTGCGGAGAGGAGACTTGAGCATGCTGCGCGTAGGTGGGCCGGACTACCTGCCTCGACGGGGGGGTTGATGGGCCATGGGACTGTGCTACCGCATGCTGCCGGCGTGTCGGCTGCTGGGCGCGAGGGCGGCGGGTGCGTGCTGTGCGCGGCTTCGAACATGCTTGTGTTCTGGGGAAGGCGGGTGGGTGGCCGTGTACGCCCGAGGTGGAGCAGGCTCTTGCGATACGTTGTGGTTGATGAAGACGTCGAGACCATCGTTGTGAGATGAGCTTTTATGGTCGGAGAGGTGGTCTGGGGGTGATGGTGTCACTGATGGTGGAAGATGTTGGTTGAGCTGTTGATGCTGGGTGTGTTGTGATGAGGAAGAAGACGGAGACGAGGAAGACGGCGCGGCGCCACTCCCATCAGTGGTCAGCCAGGTCAGCCAGCCCGCCTGTCAGCCGTCATCAGCCCACCCCGCATGCAACGATTCCAATGCATAGTCATATAGTAATCACAACAACATGGGTGCTCTCTACACGAGCGAGTCCTATTATCACATCGTGTCAGTCTCCCTCACGCAGCAGTTGATGCAGCGTGCGATAGGCCGCGGTGCGTCGGCGAGACCGACTTAAGCCGCAGTCGCATGCACGCCGTTCGGCTTGGCCGAGTCCGAGGCGCCGTTCGCCTTGGCGTCGGCAGCCGCCTTCTTCTTGAGGTACGGGTCGTCGAGGTCACGGCCAATGATGCCGCGGATCGTGTCGTGCAGCTCGGCGTCACGGCTGCCCTCCTCCTGCTTGAGGAACCACTCCTTGGACATGTAGTTCCTCACGCCATCGGGGAAGACGACGACGACGTTGGCAGTGGGGTCCTCGGCGATAGCCTTGCCCTCCTCCGACTTGAGGAACTTGAGGGCACCGGCGAGGGCCGATCCCGACGAGCCACCGACAGCGAGACCCTCCTGGCGGCTGCGGTTGTCAGTAAGAGCACTTTGCAGGGGTACGAAGGCTAGTAGCCGACGGTGGGCAGCAGGGTCGAACTCGCTGCGCCCGCTGTCGCCCACTCACATGATCCTCTTGCACGCAGCGAACGCCTCATCGTCGTTCGTCTTGATCCACTCGTCAATAAGAGGGGGCTTGGGGTCAAGCACGGCGGGGAAGAAGTCGTAGCCGATACCCTCGACCTGGTACATGCCGACGTCGCCGCCACCGAGGATGGATCCAACGGGGTCAACAGCGACGATGGTGGCGCGAGCTGCTCCGTCCTTCTCCGAGTCGCGGACGGCACGGGCAAGGCCAGTGATGGTGCCGCCCGTACCGGCGCCGGCGATCAGGGCCGAGATGCTCTTGCGGCGGAGGTTGGACGTCTTGAGCGCGTACTGGTCACTGTCAGCGTCATGACTGGCCGAACTTCTGACGCCACGCCGGTTTTCGGCTTTGCACACCGCTTCAACCACTCACAGCAATCTCGCCGTACGTCGTGTAGTAGTGGGCGAGCGGGTTGTTGGGGTTCGAGTACTGGTCGAGGATCACACCGCCGGGGATCTGCTCCTTGAGACGCTCGGCCACGCCTGGATTGTCAGTCGCGAATCAGGGCGTATTGGACGGGCTCGGCGTTGGTTCGCACCAGCGGACTGTCCGCTGGTTGGGCGTCGACGCCAATCATGTCGCCATCGCGCGTCAACAACTTACCAATGAGGGAGTCGGGGCTGTCATGACTGTACAGGTTAGCAATGCGCCCGTGTAGTCATGTCAGTTAGTAATACCCACGCAGCCTCCGTCCTGCGCGCTGGTCAGTACGAGTGCGGGGCTACAACACCTTCAGACATACGGGGTGCGGACGACCTCGGCGCCGAGCGAGCGGAGGAGCACCTCCTTCTCGAGCGACATCTTGGCCGGAAGCGTAATGATGCACCTGCACGGCGTTAGCCCACCTTCGGGGCGCGAGCTACCCACTTGTAGCCCTTGATGGCGCAGGCGAGGGCAAGTCCGATACCTGTTTACGGCGTTAGCGAGGAGTTGGATCCCCGTGAGAACAGCGGGGAGTTGGATCCCGACGCCGTACCAGTGTTGCCGCCTGGGCAGAGGGTTAGTGACAAGCTTCTCGGCGGTGTGTCGCCGTGTCCACCTACTAGTCGGCTCAATAACCACGCTCTGGCCGGGAATGAGGATGCCATTCTTCTCGGCCTGCTCGAGCATGCGCTGAGGGTTAGAATGTGGCTTGGCACCGCCGGCCTACCTTTGCGATGCGGTCCTTGACACTGCCGCCGACCGAGAAGAACTCGGCCTTGCCGACTGGAACGGTTAGTGCTGCTCGGCGGGGACCGTATCATGGCAAACTTACGGAGGTTGCACTTGAGGCCCTCGGCGTCACGGATGCGGTCGAGACGGATGAGGGGGGTCTCTCCGACGGCGTCGAGCGCCGAGTCGAGCACGCCGTTCCAGTGGTGGGTCGAGGCCATTGTGCAAGGTGGGTGGTGAGAGTGTGGGGTTGGGATATAGAGCAGAAGAGAGATGTATGCAGGTTTTCCGAGTGTATCGGCTGGCCGAGGGTGTCGGGGTGGGGGGGGGGGCGATGGGATTGTCTTGGTATGGGCTGGTCGGCTGCTGAGTGGCGCGCGTCAGATGGAGTGACCGCACCAGCCAGGAGCACGTCTTTGGTGCTCGCTAAAAGCTGCATGTTCCGTATGGTCCCCCGGCGACCGGCACCGGTCAACCGCATGTTGCAACGTGCATTGCGCTCAAGATCCGGTCAAATGCGACGATGCGAGAGAGAGGGGTAATGCTCGCGTGCGTCGCCATTAGCAAAGCAACATAAGGGTCAAGGGCTAAGGGATGCATTGGACCTTTACAAAGCCGCGGGTCCGCCAATGCGGGTCTTGGCCACAAAGCACAAGGGGGGCTGAATGGTGGTCGTATGGTCACACCAGTGGCGTTTGCCCGCTTGCTGATCGCGGAAGCATAGTGGCATGGACACCACGTGAGGCGGAGATGTGATGATCTCCAGTCGTCAACCAATGTTTGGTCGATCGGTCACCAAACATCAAATTGTAATCAATTTGATGAAACAGTTGTAATGCAAAAACTTGATTCATTAACAAAACAACACACAGCTCGCGTCACGTCCAGCCAGCCAACGGACAGTGCCGCAACACCCACGCGCCTGCCTTCCCGCCCATTCACGTAAACACCCACTCCATCAACTTTGGTGACCGACAATCAACCAACACACATGATGGGGCACGCCGACGTCCTCATGGGAGACCCAGACGCCGACGCTGCCACCCCAGCAGCCGAGACCAACACTTCGACAAGCGAGACGGGCGAGCGCGACTCGGTTCTCTTCTCAGAACAGGTGCGCGCCGAGATCGAGGGAAGCCGGGATTCTCGGTCGCGCTCCCGCTCGACCATGGCCACGACCACGGGGCCAGAAGGCGACGAGACACAAGAGGGTGACGACGACGGCGGCGACTACTCGGGCAGCATGTTCTACTACATTGACGACGAGAAGGTTGGCATCGCCCCTGGCGCCGTGGAGCCCACGGCTGAAGCCGGCTCGGACAACGCCACGGAAACGCCAGCAGACGACAATGTCGACATGGACGACTGGCTAGAGGAGAGCAACGAGCCTGCCGACGCCGAGGCCGACTTTGAGCCAGCCGCACCCAACGATCCTGCCCCCGACCAGATGACTCGCGTGCTCGAGCACCACGACCAGATGTTCCAGGTCGAAGAGGAGAGCGAGGACGACTACGAGGAGCCATTAAGCTACCACTCGGGCGACTCGGACGAGTACGACATGGAACACCGCCCATGGCTGGAGCGCACGTCGATCAAGCGCGATATTCAGGAGCTGTACGCCATCAAGGGCATGTGGAACGGCGCATACGACCAGGCGCGGTACCGCGCCATTGACCGGCTCGGCGAGGGCACCTTCTCGAGCGTGTACCTCGCCGAAGACTCGCTGCACGACATGCACAGCAACACGTACTGGACGTGCGAGCCAGACGTCGAGGTTGGCGACAAGGCGTCCATTACGACCCGCGTCGCGCTCAAGAAGATTCTCGTGACGTCGTCCCCGGCCCGGGTGGAGAACGAACTGCATATCCTCGAGAACCTCCGCGGGTGCCGCAATGTCTCGCCGCTCATCAGCGCATTCCGCGACGAGGACCAGATTGTCATTGTGCTGCCCTACCACGCGTGCGACGACTTTCGCTACTTCTACCGGTACATGGACCCGCCCAAGATGCGGCAGTACATGACGTGTTTGATGCGGTCGCTCAAGGATATCCACGCGAGGGGTATCGTGCACCGCGACGTCAAGCCGGCCAACTTTCTGTTCGACTACGAGAGCGGACACGGCGTGCTGGTCGACTTTGGTCTGGCGGAGCGATACACGCCGCCACGGCGCCCGACGTGCCAGCACGAGCCGGCGACCCGCGCGTCGCTGCACGGCACGAGAACAAAGACGAACGACACGCCGACCGTCGAGCAGGCCGTGTACGATGCCAGAAAACGCGCCAAAGCCGGCGAGGGACGGATAGGCTTCCGGCAGGAGGATGCCCGGCCGTCGATCAAGACGAACCGTGCCGGGACACGAGGCTTCCGTGCACCAGAGGTGCTCCTCAAGTGTCCCAACCAGACTGTGGCGATCGATGTGTGGTCGGCTGGTGTCATTCTGCTGTCGCTCCTGTCGCACAAGTTCCCAGTGTTCAACTCGACCGACGACATAGAGGCGCTGATGGAGATTGCTGCGTTGTTTGGGCGCAGCGCGATGGAGCGGTGTGCGTTGCTGCATAGTGAGTGGCGCAGAATGCCTGGTGGTGTGTGTTTGCTCGATGCTGACTCTCACAGACCGAACAATCATGACCAATGTCCCGAGCGTCGACGCGGCGCCCGACTCGCTGTCGGCGCTCATCCTTCGCCTCAACCCCCACCTGTATACTCCGCACCAGTCCAACCCGACGGCAGAAGAGGCGATGGAGCACATCACGGCGATCGACCAGGCACTTGACCTGTGTTCGCGCCTGCTGCGTCTTGACTCGACGACGCGACTTACCGCCTCGGCGGCTCTGAGACACGCATTCCTTGCCAACGAGGAAGACTCTGGGCCAGACGAGCTGCTCGAGCCAGGGGACGCCAAGTGCGGCAACTTGCACAGCTACACATCTGACGGGCAACGTGAGTGGGGTGTTTGTGGCGTGAGCTGACGTCCAGACCAAGCGCAGTTTGGCGACATTCTCGAGGATATGAGGTTTGGCCAGGGATTCCCCCCTGTGCGAGGCGCACGTGAGTAGACCATGCCGCCGACTGAGTTGGGGCTGACGAGTGTAGTTTGCCCAGAACACGAGCACTGGCAGCAGCGCAGCGGGGTGAACCCGCTCGGCGCAGCGTTTGGCGCACGCGTAGAGGAAGAGTACTTCCAGCGTGTCGGATTCCGTCTTCGTGAGGAGTTTCTTGGCTGGGACAGTGCCGACCGGCACTAGCGGGGTGCGAGGAGGTGCGAGGAGCGGGATTGTTGAGGAGGCCATAAGTGCCTGTTACGAGCGGCCGTGACGAGTCTGAGATGCCTGTTGTTAGATACGTAGACCTGTACTCATGCTATCATTGCCATAGAACGCTGCCACGGAGCCACTCTGCGTGGTGCAGTGGTGCCTTCAGGCTTCAGGACGCCCGCGTTTCAGCTCCCCGCCAGCAGGCGTGGTGGCGTCGGTCTGGGGCTCTGGGGTGGTCGCCTGGGGTGGTGGTTGCGACTTTGCCCCCGCGCTGCCCGCGATCACCGCTTTGCGGCGGCAGGCGGTGCGGTGTTGTTGTGCGACGCCACGGCCACAGGCGCCGTTTTGTCGTGTCAACGTTGCAACTTCCGCTCCTCCTTCCTCCATCACGCACAAGCAAGCAACATGGCGAAACAACCGTTCAACTTCAGCATGGGCCCGCAGCAGACGCCGGCGTGGATGAACCGGTGGGTTGAGGGGGTGTGGTGGCGTGCGGCGTGCGCGTGACTGACCACTGTGCTACAGCAACACGACCCTGCTCGTGTCGGCCATCGCGACGCTCGTGTGCGGCGCGTTTGGCGTCGTCTTCACCGTTGAGGCGGTGCGGAGCAAGAAGTGTGAGTAGCCGAGGGGCGGGGGCATGCCGTGCCCGAGGCTGCATGCGGCGCCGCCTTCCCCCCCTTCACCCCCGCGAGCTCGCGCTGACGCGCTCGCCCGCTCTCTAGTCTGGACCTCGCGCAACGCCAACGAGCAGCTCAAGTACCGCGTCTTCACGGGCCTGACCGCAGCATTCATGTACACGACCGCGCTGTCCGCCGTCGCCGTCTTCATCCACGCGCGGGGCACGCGCCTGAACCTCAAGCTTCGCTTGCTGGCGTTCATCGCGGCCTTTTCCGGCGTGGCCGCATTCACGTTCAACATTGTGCGCCGGTACGCGGGCATCAACGAGCTCCTGCGCCTCTGTCGCGAGACGTACCCCCCCGGCTCGCTCAACTCGCACATGGCGGCCGAGTGCGAGACGTCCTGGGGCAGGTGGAACGCCGGCGCGTGGGTCGGCAGCGTGATCGTGTTGTTGTTTGCGGCGTACTGCGCGTTCTACCTCTTCGCGGCCGACCGCACGTCCAACACGCGCAGCTTCGTGACCGGCGCCACTGATGCCGACGAGGCGTTCCGCCTCGCGCCGTTCGGCGCAGAGCGCGGCCTCAACCCCGCCGCGAACCGCGGCTTCAACTCGGTCGAGATCACCCGCTCCGAGCGCTACGATACCGCCTACGACGACGGCGCGCAGCCACCCCGCCAGGCTGACCCCTTCGCCGACCCCGACACAAAGAAGGGCGACCACCTCCTCAGCCCCGCCCACCAGGCTGAGAACCCCTTCGCCGACGGCCCGCCCCAGTACGACAACAACAACCGCCGTTAATACCCGGCTCACGCACCACGCCGCCCTGTATATTATCCTCCTTAGCACGTAGAACACTCATGAGCCGCCGCTGCTCCCATTCTCCCACCATTCACTCCACATGCTAGTGTGCATCAATGGATAACAATGGATATCTGCTGGATCTTCTCGCTCTGCGCGCGCGCGCGCCTCCCGCGCCGCTGCTGTGTCTAAAAAATACGACACTAGATTCGGACTGATACTACTACTACTACACAGACACACCCTTACTCAATCATCGACGCGTCGAGGCCAAGGCCGTGCAGGAACATGTTCACGTTGCGGAGCTTGAGCTCGGCCCGTGCCCGTGGCGTGTGCGGGTCACGCGCGGCCTGCACCGTATGCAAGATCTTCTCGCGCAGCGCGGCGACAAGGTTGGTCTGCTCGCCCTCGGGCGCGTTGACGGCGAGAGCAGCGGCGAACGCCCATGTCTCGGCCTCGCGGCGCTCCATCTCCATGCCCTCCTTCTCGTTGAACTGCTTCGCGCCGGCAGCGTCTCCACCGAGGAGGTACGCGCCAGGACCAAACGCAAACTTTTGTGCCTGCGACGACGGGAAGAGCTCGGGCAGGTGGGGCATGACGAGGTGGAGCAGGTAGGCAAACGTCTTGTTCCACTGGTCGACCTCGGCCGGGTCCACTGGCGCAGGCTGATCGGGATGGTTCGGGTCGGGCTGCGGCGCACGGACGAGGGTCTGCGCGCGGGAGAGTAAGGCGGTGAACAGTGCCACACCGGGACGCGTCGACGCGACCTTCCACACCTCCATGCGCTGCGCGACAATGCCAAGGAGACCCGAGACGAGGCCAAGGTTGCACTGGTTGATGAGCATGTCAACGCCGGGGATGATGTTGTGCAGGAACGAGTCGGTCTCGGCTTCGCGCTGCGCGCGGTCCAGCCTGTCGGCCTTGGTGAGCAGCGACGAGTCGGCAACCGGCGGTGGGGGCGCGCGGGCGACAACGTTGAGCTGGGGGTAGGTGGCGATGAGAAGCGTGAGGAGAGTGAGCGCCTGCTGCTGGGGCAGGTGACGCAGGAGACGGGGGAAGAGGCGCTGGCCCTTGAGCGGGTTGATGAGCGAGATGAACGGGTGGGGGTTGCTGATCGTCAGGGGCTCCATAACCATGAGCTTCTTCCACAGGCCCTCGACCTTGGCAGAGCAAGCAGCGTTCCACGCCTCGACGCGGGGGACGTCGGTCGGGGGCGGGGCGTCGCGGCGCATCTGCTCGAGCTCGAGCACGTCGTCGTAGAGCTCCTCCAGCGCGAACATGACCTGCTTGCGCGTAAGCGCAGGGCGGGTGATGCCCGTCGACTGGTTGAGGACGTTGACCGGACGGTGCTCTGGACGGTGGGCCTGAGGGACGGCGAGCACTGGGCGGGGAGCAGCCTGGGTAGCTCCGCGGCGGGGGACACGGCCGAGGGCGCCCTGGAGAGCGTCATTGGACATGTTCGCCTGGCGCTTGGCCGTGGTCGAGACGAGCTTCTTGACCTGCGTGTTGAGGCGTTGCATCGTCGACGTGCCCATCTTGCCGAAACGGTTGCCGGCGGCACCGCCCACACCAAAGCCCATTCCTGGGGCGACCTGGACGACTGTCGGCGCAGGGCCGTGGCCATCGGCAGCCTCACGGCGGCGCACGAGCGCCGAGTAGACCTGGGCGTAGAAGTCGGACGAGTAGGGGTCCGACGACGCGAGCTGCGACAGCTGAATACGGGTGATAAAGTCCTTGTCCGAGTTGCCCATGAGGTTGTTGTGCTTGGACATGGCCTCGATCTTGGCCGAGATGCGATGGTGCAGTGCCTCCATGCGAGCGAGCTCCTCGGGCGAAGGCTGGCGCTGGTCGGGGGGAGGGCCCTGGAAGTGCTGCTGCTGCTGGTGCTGCTGTTGCTGGGCTGGCGCCGCCGAGCCAAGGTCGGGGAACATGCTGTCAAGAAGGGCCTGGCCACGGGCGTAACCCGAGTCGGGGAGACCGGCAGGCGGGGGAGTGATCTGTGCTCCCTGCGGCGGGGGTGTTGGGCCAGCAGGAGGCTGCTGGTGCTGCTGAGGGTGCTGCCATGCCTGCTGGTGCTGGGGTGGCTGCTGGTGGTGGTGCTGCTGCTGTTGGGCCTGCTGCTGCTGAGGGGCGCCACCGACCAGCTGGCTCTCAATCTCCTCGAGCGAAAGGACCTGCTGGCTCTGGGGAGCGCGCGGCTGGTCGATGCTCGTGCGGCTCATCTCAGCCTCGATCTCGTCGATCGACAGGATCTGCTGAGGGGGAGGGGCAGCACGCGAGATGGATCCGGACTGGGCATGTGTCTTGCCAGCGGGAGCAGCACCCCATGCGTTCGCAGGCGAAGCCTTGGCCCAAAGCGGCTCAGGCTCGGGCTGGCGCTGCTGCTGCTTCTTGCTGGGCTTGTTCGACTCTGTGGGGTCAGTCGCCTTCCGGATCCGACGAGCTCACTCTTGGGCGTTGGGCGCGAGCTGTAAAAGTCATCCTCGGTCGCTGCAAACAGGTCGACATGGGCCTTGGGGCCAAAGTGCGACCTGGTCGACGCAACACGGGGCTTGCTCGACTGTTGCTGGGGCTGTGATGAGAACTGGAAGTCGCCGTCTGCACGTGTCAGCTCGTTGTTGCTTCGCGACCTCGCGCCACATTGTGGCTCCAGCTCACCAAAGCCGCCAGCGTCGCCGAACGTCTCGTCGTTGAAGTCGTCGCCCGTCTCGAGGAGGCCACCGGCACCCTCACCCCACTGGTAGACGGCCAGGTCCTCCTCCTCGCCTGCGCCGGCGCCACCGAGACCGGTGAAGTCGTCGCCGGGCTGAGCAAAGCCCTGGAAGCCGCCTGGCTGCTGGGGTGCTTTGCCGCGGTCAGGTAATGCCGTGTCAAAGCCGAAGAAGCCTGACATTGTGGGTATGTGTGTGGGTATCTGATGCGATGTGTGCGATGTGATGATGCAAGCTGTGGATGTTGATGGTGCTCGAGGGTCGACTTGGCAGCGTCCAGGCAGGTGCTTGTCCTCGACGCACTCGGTAACTGACCGACTCCAGGTGGCACTCGCGGCGATAGCGTCCATTTCCCCGGCAAGTGGCACCGACCAGAGCCGGCGGTGCCTGGGCGGCAGTTGGCAAGTGGAGGTACGTCACTGGCATCACTGGCATCGACATCCATCTGCTGCTTCACATCTTCTTGTCACAAACCCACCACACACCATGCTTATCAAGACCTCGTACCACGACATCCCAACCAAGGCCAACGGCCGCGCGGGCACCATCAGGATCTTCATCATCGAGCCCAACGTCCCAGGCTACCCCGAGGCCAAGTTCCCCGGCTGTACGTCTCCCTTCCTCCGCTCGGCGCTAATGCCCCAGGTGTGGTCTTCTCCGAGATCTACCAGGTCACTGGGCCCGTTGAGCGGTTCGCTGGAAACATCGCTTCGGAGGGTTACGTCGTCGCTCTCCCCTCGAGCTTTCACGAGTTCGAGGGACCCGAAGCTATCCCCTACGACACGGAGGGTACCGACCGCGGCAACAAGTACAAGGTGGGCGAGCTGAGCGGGGAGCGGCCAAGCTGACGTGCATAGATTGAGAAGACTGTCGAGGCGTACGACGAGGTTAGCTTGGGACCTTGCACGAGAGCTGACGTCAGGACGCGACTCTCTCCATCGACTTCCTGTCTTCCCTCCCCAGCTGCAATGGCCGTATCGCCGCGACCGGCATGTGTCTCGGCGGCCACTTGGTGGGTGCATAGGTCTCTGTGGCTGCTAACCCCATCACAGGCTCTCCGCGTAGGTTCCCCGTCATTCGACCACCTACTAACCCCAGGCGGCCTTCGACCCCCGCGTCCTGAGCACATTCTGCTACTTTGCCACCGAGTGAGCTGCAAGTCGGATCAGGTTCCAGCTCACACCGCAGCGTTCACTCGGCCACGCTTGGCAAGGGCAAGTCGGACGACACGCTCATCAGGGTCAAGAAGGGTGACCTGACGGGCAAGGGTGAGGTGGTCCTTATCTTCGGCAAGCAGGTGGGTGGCGTGACATCAAGGCTGCTGACCCAGCAGGACACGCACGTCGACCGCGCCGGACGGACGCTTATCCGCGAGACGCTTGACGATGCAGGAGCGACTTTCTCGGTAAGTAGCGAGCTGTGTGGCGTTGCCACTGGGGGACGAGCTCGCTGACACCTGCTCAGTTCGTCGAGGTCCAGGCGCAGCACGCGTTTATCCGCGACGAGGCGTCCAAGGGCCGGTGGGACGCTGCGCTCTCCCGCTCGCTGTTCACGCTCATGATCGAGTCGTTTACTCGCCTCGTGGCGCGCGACCTCGGCCCGAAGAAGAGCTCGGGGCAGAAGATTGAGCATGTGTGTTAAGCGGGGGACGTGCATATGCAAGGCTATGAAGAGATCTCGGTGTACAACCGGCGCAGCCGACATGACGTCGGGTCATGTGTCTGCATCTCGAGAAGCACACTGATAAAAGGCGGTGGTTGTATGCATCGCCGCTGACGCTCAACTCACATCCCTCACCATGCCGCTGCAAGCGCGAGAGAGCGCGCCTGCCTTGCCCAGCAAGTGGCGCAGCGGCCCGCCAACCGCACGCGGTGTGCTCGGCGCCATCGCGGGCTCGGTGCTCCTCGGGCTGAGCATAAGCTGGGGTATCCAGACCGCAGTGGAGACGGGACTGAACATCTGTGCGTCGGGTGGATAGCGCGAGCTGATGATACCAGACTATCCCCCGCACTCGGGTGGCAAGGCCGCGTCCATCGCGCTCTGTGTTGCGTGGTTCCTGTGTGCCGTTCCCGCGGTCTATGCTCTCATCCACGCACAGAAGGTATGTCTGTCGCTTGTTGCTGGCACAACTGACACCCACCAGCGCTGGGGATGCGTGCCGACTGCGCTCGTCGCGTCGCTGCTCCTACCGCTGGGAGTGGCGGTATGGAATGTCGCCATGCGCTACGCCGGGAAGGTGAGTGTCCCCAGGGGCGCGACTGACCCCAGACATCCATTGAGGCATGGTGCATCCACAAGAGTGGGCACTGCAAGGAAGGCACATGACGACTGACTGACTGACCGACTCCAGACCCCACGTACGATGCGACGGCGTGCAGCGCCGACTGGCGACGGGGTACCGTCGTGCAGTGGTGCGGGTCGGTTGTCGCCTGTGTCGCAGCGGTACGTTGTCGCGCGTCAGACTGAAACAGAGGCCCAGAGGACTCGCTGACATGGCCCGCCAGGCCGGCGTCGCGGCCTACTTTGTGTCAAGCGGCCGCGCGACGACCGACCCGCAGCCGTGGGTCGCGATGAACGCGCAGCGCACGGCGGCCGCCCTGGGCAGGCAGGGGCAGGGCGAGGCCATGGCCGCTGCATAGCACGAGCACGTATCATACGCGCCAATCAGTAGCGTATGCATCCCCCCCTCGTCGGCAGATCTTGCGCACCAGCAGCGGTATGCACCAGATCCTAAACACGATACCCAAACAACGTCCCAAACAGCATCCGAAAGCCGTAGTTGTCGTCGACTCCCCCCGTGCCTGGGGACAAACCGACGACACCTTGCGTGGCGGTGCCTCGGCGACAAGTCGACCTTGCTTTGCGACGACAGACAGGTGTTGGCGGCTGGCAGGGCCGCCGTGCCGTGCCGGTCGGTTGTCGCTTGGCGGCCGAGATTGGCTCGATGTCCGCGAGCATACACAACAATAACAATAACATGCGGCCTCGGCGGCGTGTTGGTGTTGTTGAACCATCCATACGCGACACGACAGCATGACCAGACCACCAAAGCCACTAGGCGAGCGGTGCGTGATGACGAACAGAGACAGCCGCTGACGCCGCCAGCATCGCAGTGGGCATCCTCACCGCGCTCTGCGTGCTCATGGACATCGTGACGGGCGGGCTCGCCGCGTCGCGCGCACACACGGCGCGAGGTGAGTCCGAGTCTGGCCGAGCCTCCCCCGCCCCGCCGCGCTGACCTCCAGCCTCGTCCTCGGCCCTCGGCACCAACACGGTGCTCGCGCTCGCGTCGTTCCTCGGCCTGTGGATCCCCGCCGTGGGCGTGCTCGCGCTGGTGCGGCGCAGCGGCGTCGTGTCGGCGCTCACGATCCTCGCGGTGGCCGTGTACGGGTGCTTCCTGTTCGCGCTGAGCGTCGGCGCGCACTATGGCGGCCAGGGCGCGTTCCTCGCCGGCTGCGGCAAGCACCGCAAGGACTGCGACAGCCTCGTCGAGATCGACGGCATCTGGATCGTGCCGGCCGCACTCCTGGTCCTCATGTGCAATGTACGTGCGATGGCTCGTGACTCTGGCTGGCGCTGACGCCGCCCTAGGCCCTCTTCGCGGCCTACCTCTCCCTCACGCGCCGCACCGCCCTCCGCCTGCGCCACAAGGTCGCGCACCCCCGCCGTGTGGACCCGGTCGCCGCGAGCAACCAGCTCGCTGCTGCGCGCGCCGCGCTGGGCATCACCAAGACGCCCGAGCAGGCTGTCCTCGAGACCAAGGACACGGGCTATGCCGACCGGAAGGAGCGCGACGCCGAGGCCGACGCCATCGCGGCTGAGGCAGACACGTCCATGTCGACGCTGCCGTCGTATGGGTCGCCGAGCCCGCGCGGGCCGCCGGCGTACATCCGCAGCAGCCAGCTGCCGTCGTACGACACGGACGTGGAGAAGGGGCTCGTCGACTTTAAGAGCAAGCTGTCGACCGAGCTCGACGTCGCGGCCAAGATGAGCCTCGACAGCGTGTACGGCGGCGTGGACATTGTCGCGCACGAGCACGAGAACAACGACGACGACGGCGAGTGGGAGGGCGTGGACGAGGCGGGCGGCGCAGGGAGCAGCGACGAGAGCCGCTCGCTGTACCACGACGCCAAGTCGTCGCTGGCCCACGGGAGCGAGTACCACGACGCGCAGGATGAGCCGCCTCTCCCCAGGCTGAGCCTCAAGCGGCTGAGTAACCTCAGCAAGCGGAGCGCGGGCAGCCGCAAGTCGGCAGGCAGCAAATCGACAAAGTCGAGCAAGAGCGTGCGCTGGCGCCCGGCCAGCATCCTGCCCCCGCTGCCGCTGCCGTCCCCGTCCAAGCGGCACACGGCCGGCTCGGAGGCGTACGCGCGCCGCTCGAAGCGCAAGTCTGCTCGTCCGCGCCCACGGGTCAGCGGCGTGCCGTTCTAGCTACTGGTTCTGGTTCTGCATACGAGTGTCGAGGTGTACTGTAACGACCTATTGACGATGTATAATGATGGATGCCTCTCTGTTGGTTGTGCCGCCGCTTGTTGCCGTCATGGGGTGCCTTGTTTCATGGCTTGGCACAACAACGGCAGCGGGATGGGCGCGGCAAGGTTATAAGATGCAGGCATCTCCACCTGTCCGTTGCCAAGCTCTCTCTCTCTCGCTGCATTGGACTTCTACTCTTCGCAAGCCCCACCCGACGTCGCTCTCGCACAGCACAGCCCGGCGGCGACGCGTAAACGCGCAGATCACTCAACAATGCGTCAGTCTGCTCTTGTTTCCCCGTCGCGTCCACCCCACTGACTTGATGCCCCCAGAGTACCAGCCACCACCGCCCGGCGCGCCGCCGCCGCCGCCGCCGCTAAACGCCTACCCCCACCCCGGCGCATACCCGCCCCAAGGGGGTTTCTCGCAGTACCCCCCGCCGGTGCAGTACACGCAGCAGCCGACGTTCTGGCAGCGTAATGGACGGTGAGTGTCGCCGCGGTCGGGTGGAGGTTGGGTGGAGCCGGTGGGCAGTGGCGACGCGGAGTCGGGGAGAGAGTGCGTGGGGCATGATTCTTGCTCGCTGTGCGAACACAGCGTGGTGGTCGGACGACATGTCGCTCGCGCAGCAGGGTGGCGGGGTAGGCCAGAAGCGTTGCGACTTTGTGTGACACCAGGCGATGAGGCGACGGCTGCGCCGCAGAGAGGGTCCCCCGCTGACACGCCGCCCAGCTGGCTCGACGTCTTATGGATGGGCATCGCCGCCGTCTGCGCAATGCTGTACGCGATCTCGACCTTCCTCGACCGCAGCAACGACTATGGTACGTGCCGCCGGCGGTTGCTGCGATCGCTAACCGCGCCGCAGTCGGCCCAAAGATCAAGTCGATGTGGCTCGGCTTCGGCATCTGCCTCGTGCTGTGCTGTGTCGGCGCGTGTGTCGGCGTGCTGCACGCCGCCACGGGCCGCTCGTACCCCGGCGTGCGGTTCATGCCGGCCCTCATGGTGCTCGCGGCGCTGCTGGGCACCGCGACGCTCGTGCTCAACATTGTGCGGCGCTACGTGTGCAAGGCGGGTTGCTGCTGGTCGCGCCCTGCTGACGCCCCCAGAGCGAGTTAATCTCCGCGTGTACAGAGCAGGCGGGCGGCGCCGGGCTGACGTTCTACGGTGGGTAGGGTTCGCTGACCTAGCTAACCACCAGACGAGAGCTGCGCGTCGCGCTGGCGGCGCATCACGATCTGGACTTACATCGCGAGCGTGGCCATCGGGCTGTGGACCGTGAGTGTGCTGCGCCTGCGTCGCTGACCGCAGGCCATCTTCGTGCACTTCTTCTACCAGACGCGCAAGCTCAAGAAGGGCTCGTCGTTCGCTGCGCGCACCGCGGCGCTGGCGCAGAGCTATCAGATGGACCCGGTCGTGCGCCCGCCACCGGGGCCGCAGGGCTACGCCTTTGCGCCTGGCGCGCCCGCGAGTGGGAACGGCAACGGCGGCGACGAGCTGCCGGCGTTCGACCACGCCCGCGCGCGTGAGACGACGGAGAAGGACACGATGCCGGAGTGGATGAGGGACGAGGAGCCGCCCCGCGCCCCGGACAACAACAACAATGCCCGCCGCGAGCCGGGCGGGTATGCTTTATAGAGAATGATGGGGGAGATTGGCGTGGTGCCGTGGCCGCCAGAGACTGACTGTATGCATGACATTGTTGTGACTGTGTGCAGTGCAGCGTGTGTGTTGTGCTGGAACCTTCGTGGCAGCAGATGAAAATGACGCTGCACCAGCGCCAAGAGAGCTGGCTGCTGCGCTGGAGTGTGTCGTCATGGCCACCGCCGCCGCTGCCGCTGCCGCCGCCGGCCTCGTTTGAGTTTTCGGCACTGGGCGGCGGGCGGCGGGCGGCGGTGCAACAGCCATCTCGACGCCCAACCTTTCATTCTTCTTCTCACTCTTCTGACATCAACCAACTATTTCTAGACCTTCAAATGCGTGAGTGCCAGTCCTCGTCCTCTCTCTCTCTCTCTCTGTGTGTGTCACTTTGGCGCATCGCTGACATTGGACCTTGCGCTCGCCACCACTCACCACCACCTCCACTCGCACAAACATTGTCGCACCGCCCATACGACTCCCACGGCAACCAACAATGACCCCGCCACCACCCCGGCCTCCAACTACACCCCCTGCAGCTCGCCAAAACCAAGGCTTCACGGGGCGGCAGAGCGTCGTCGGGCCAAGGTACGCCCTGCGCGCAGGCCCTAGCTAATCCGCAGCCTGACGGCGGCCATCGTCGCCTTCATCGCAGTCGTGTTCGGCTTCTGGGCCGGCATCTCTGCCTTTGTCGACCGTAACGATGACATCGGACCCAAGACGCGCACGTTTGACGCCATCCGCGGTGGCATGGCCTTTGGCATTGTCGCTGTCGGCATTGTGATCCTGCTCACGAGTGTGAGTCGCGCCCCAGGCAGCCCCGTGGGAGCCGCAGTCAGTCAGCTGACATGGCAGTGCCGCCTCGCCGTGCCCCGCATGGTCACCGTCGGTATTCTCGCGCCCCTCGGCATCGCCTTCACGATGGCCTATGGCGTCGTGCTCATCGTCTGGCGATACGTCGCAAAGGTACGAGGGAGGCGGCGGTGTTTGGTGGACGCCCAGGGCTAATTGCTAATTCGCGCACAGAGCGAGATTATCGACCAGTGCAACCAGGACTCGAGATCGAACAACTGGAAGCTTGGTGAGTGATGGGCATATGTTGGGGCGAGCGCACAGGCGCGCAGCAGCTTTAGTTGCAGCTTGTTTGGTGCTGCACGTGCCTTTGAGAACACTGCTAACCACGCACGCCAAACAGACTGCGATGCAAGGTGGCGCCGCAACACCAACTACACCTTCTTCTACCTGGCCATCATTGTCGTTCTCTCGGTAAGTCTGCGGGTCAAGTCAGTGGGAAGTGGGTGTGACGCAGCTGGGCAGCTCTAAGTGAGATGAGGGGAAGTTGGGAGAAGGAGAACCTGTCGCGAGCCACCATGTCCAGCGGTCCAGCGGCCGGTGGCTCCACTACCCCAAGGCGAGGCCAGCGACTGCTTGACTGGAGGCACCTTGGCTGGAAGCAGCGGACTTGGAAGGCAGGCGAAACAATGGGCCGAGACACCGGCCTCGCTAGCGCGGCTCGCCGACAAGTGCGGAGAGCTGTGTTACAGCTGCTGTTCGCCTCCGCACTCCGCTCCGCCCCAACCTCACGACCGCCGCTAACACCCCAGCTCCTCTTCATGTGGTCCCTCGTTGCGGCGGGGCGCCAGCCACCGCGCCGCACGTTGGACACGAACGCTAGCTCCTTCCCCCTCGACTCGTTCACGCCGGCCAACCCGTACGCCAACAACCCGCCCCCGCCCGCCGGTGTGTACCCGGGCAGCAACGGCCTGTACCAGCCGCCGCCGTTCGCGCCTGTCGCTCCGCCGTACACGCCCGCTGGTGGGCCCGGCTCCGCGCCCGCGTATGAGGTTCCTCCGTACGACCACTCGCGCGCGGTTGAGACAAAGGAGAAGGCAGAGGCGGAGCGCAGTTGGATGGACGAGCCACCAACATCTCCCCCTCGGAGTTCGGCGGGTGCCAGCAACCCACGCGCTACGCCGACTGCCGGAGCTCCGCTGGAGCAGACACTGTCTCGGAACAGTGAGGAAGAGCGAAACTTGATCCGCCACGCCGCGTGAGACATGTCCAGACGCCGAACCGAAAAAGCTTGGGTATGGAGATCCCAAAGTCGTCGAAGCGACCTCGATATCCAGATCCTCCTCCTTCCTAGATCTGTCTAAGACGAACACGCCTCCCTGCACCGTCGGAATTAAACCTACCGCACACGATGTCTCGGCATAGTACGGTAACTGCGGGGTAATGGTCCCTGGACTCTCGCACTGTCTCGTTTATCGTTATTGTTCTATCGTACCTACCCACCTCATCCCAGATCCACTTGCGAGTGCGATGACGCTGACCGCGCTCGCACTCGCCGACCAATGCATTGTGTGTACTCAAAAATCCCCGACTGCATGCCTGCCTAGAGAAAGGCCTGAATTGTATGCCCTTATCCCCCCAGGCAAGGCAGGAGACCTCACCCCAAGACTACGCAATCGGGCGCCACCGTCTCCACACCAAAACGCCACACCGAGGTTAACCCGTTTCGTCGTTGCGACAAGGCCATCAGCACCCTCTGAGCCACGCTACACGCGACATGCAGACGTCAGACGGTCTCGCTTGGCCCCTCGGAGCGCATTAGGCCCGCAGACGCGCTCATCGTCATCGCTCAGCCACGCCCAGTTGAAGCCGCGTTCCGCATTCCAGTAAACGATACGCGCACTGGGAGCGCTAGGTCCCTGCTGCAGGTCCCGATTCATTGCTGAGGGCCGCGGCGGGGAATGAAACATGATCATAATCTCTGCAATGTCGATGGCCCTGCGGCGTCGTCGGCCGTCGCTGACGTGGCGAGCGAGCGAGCGAGCCGGAAAAGCGACTGGGAACCACGGCAGCAGAGCAGACGAGGTCCGAGGTAGGTTGGTTCGTGGCCCAGTTGGTGCTAACCCGCGCACCGGTCTGGAGACCGCTGTGTGCGCAAAGTTCGCAGGCTCGCAAGACCACCCTCGGCTTTCTGTACAGACTCGCCTATGTCGCAGCTCTAGCTAGCTAGCTGTAGCTGTGACTGGTGCCGTCCGTGCCGGCAGCACGAAACGTACACGCCCGCGCTAGTGCTGGTGTCTGTCTCAGTTCCAGACGCTGGAATCTGACCCGCCATTCACGGAGGGGCAGGCGGTGCCGCGTGCTTACTTGCGTGCTTGCGTCACCGTGCCGCGTGGTGTGTTCCAGGCGGATTCCGACGGCAGCGAGGCGGGGCATGCATGAGGTAGCGAGCAGCTGGTCCGTTTCAGCGACCGTGTGCGTCGTGGTGGTGGTGGTGGTGACGTCCGGCTGAACCAAGTGGCGTCTAATCCTGCCTGCCTCCTGCCTGCCACATCGCGCTTGTCAATGAATGAATTCCAGCGACTCGAGTGGGATCTGCTAGTCGCCTGCCTCGTCGTCCGCCTACGGCCGAGAGACACGGATTTCTATCTATGGAGCAGGAGTAACAACCGCTGCTGTTGCTTCTTCTGCTGCTGCCGTATCGTAGCGGCACGCCGTAGATCTGGCCTCGTCACGTCTAGCCCGATTCACAGCCGTCGCGTTGTCGCCAGGCGTGGCCAGGCCGAGCGCGGCATGTTTCGCCGTACGCACATGCACCCATCCTTCCTGCGGAGGTCGGGCCCAGCGGCCGGCTCCGTCTTGTCTCGCCTCGAGCTGCTGCATCCAGCACCGTGCTCCGCAAAATCGGAGGCTCCGCCGGCCACCTGTTCGGCGTGAGTCACGAGCCACGAGCCGCGCCGTGAATTGTAACGGCGCGCGATATTCGCACCAGTGCAACAATGGCATCGTGGCATGCCGTTCATATGACCAGACTGCAATTGACTGGCTGGGTGCTGGGCCAACCAACAATGCTCGGTTCCCCGGGTCGACTCCCACACCAGTGCCGATTCGGCGTGCAATGTATCGCCGCCCAAGTGCCGCCGCTGCTCGACCGAGCACGCACGCGCGATACAATACAATGGCACGGCCGGCCGATGTGAGCGGACTGATAGACGGCGGCGGGCGGCAGCGGGTACCAGACCTGCGGCCCTGGCGGCGTGGTGGTCGCCGGCGAACCCAGCCACCGTCCATCCACGCCGAGAGCAGCTCAATTGTGTCGTGCGCCGCGCGAATGTTCGTGATCGTCGCCGGGCGGTGGCACCCCCAAGCCAAGCCAGCCGATGACGACCGACCCATGCGCCTTGGTAAGCCCGCGCACGCCATCACAGGGCTGATTCGAGGGGGTTACGGAGTGGCGCTGGGCAGGGCGGTGTGGCATGCACCGAGGGTATGCATTGCGATCACGGTCGCCGCATTGTTTGAGGGTGCCGACACCACCACTGACGTGCACGGCGTCGCGGGGGGCTTTAGCCTGTGTGATTTGCGTGGCGGGGGCGGGGGGAGGGGCGGCTGTGGCGCTGCTGACACGACGGGCGGCGTCGACACGGCGTCGTCGATACAACGGCCACTGGGCACTGGCGTGCAGCACAGGCACTGAATCGCGTCCAGGTTACGTTACGTGACAGGCGCTTCGCTCTCCTCGACGCGTTGATCACTGATCAAAGGCATGATGCGGAATGAGGCGTCAGGTAAGCTGGCTGTGCATGTACTGTGGCGTAGGGGGGGCGGGGGGGCGGGAGGGACTGCAAGCGTCCGTTGCTCGCTCACTGCCACCAGCGGAGCGGGGACCATGGGTGTATCTGCTGGGTATAGTTCTGGCAGTTATCACTTGTGTCTGCCTGACTGCCTGCCGCGTGGCTGATGATGCCGTGCACACGGGCTGCGACGGCGGCAGGCTGTCGGCCAAACCTGAGACTAATATGCTGTCTGTCTCCGTCCTGACGATCAAAGAACAAGAGGGCCGTAAATGGGGACAAAGGAGAGTGCCAATGCAGACTACGGCCCGCCACAGTTGTCCCTGGACCGTCAACCCTGGGCGGTCCTGTGACCGCCTGGTCCCTCCCTACCCGAGCACAGTTCTGGGTCATGGAAGCGCACGTCCGAGAGCCTAATTCGGTCGATTCGCTCCGTGTCTGATGGTATGCAATTCAATAGAGTAATCAAGGGCCGCCGTGCTGGCCTAATCAACCATGGGACCGACCGGGACCAACAAGCAACACTTTGACTTCTTGGCGGCCATCCAGATCACACCAAACGTAAGGCAAGCAAACCAGTCGCCGTGGTGGTTTAGGCAGAAGGTAGACGCTGCGCATCGCTCCTTGGCGCGAGCATTCGCTCCCTTTGCGTTGTTCGCTGAATGCCGGCATACACCGGTACGCGGGGTTCAGCACGGCCACTGGAACGGGGTCGCTGGAACCACCGAGCAGGAACAAGGACGACAGTGCATGACGCGCGGGTGTGACTCGGGCGCTGCGTCTCCCTGTTATGGCAAGAGCACCCCCGATATTGGAATCAGATTTACCACCGCACCACCGAGATGGGCAAGCTGAATAGGCACTGCCATACCGTAGTTGTCCTGAAACACAGACTAGCTCGATGGGATACATGGTCAACGGTGCGAGCGCTCACACCGAGCGACCGGGCGAGCCGTTCTTCTCCATACGTCGTCCTGGTGCGATTGGAGCGAATTGTGGCTTGCATAGCGAGCGAGGAGAACGTCGGCGGCCAAGATAGCCTCAGATACACGGGTGTGCTCAAGGATGCCGCATCTCTCCTGGTTGTAAATGCCGCAAGCAACGACGAGTTGAGCTGTGTCGAGGACATCGAGGTCAGGCTGTTCATGCCGCTCAGGATGCGCTTTCTCCGAGAATACTACGGCCACACCTCGTGGCAGACGAGCGACAGCGCGGGAGGTCAGTGGCGCACGAGGGGAGAGGAGACGAGGCTCGGGTCGAGGGTGTGGCGCTGCTCCCGCCAACGCCACGATCAAAACTCCCCTAATCCTTGGTAACACCCCTTTGCGCGGCTGCCCGCCCTGCCCACGGCACCGGTAACACCAGCAACAAAGGAGCAAGGCACATACGTATGCTGATCAGTGAGGCTCAAGGGTCCGTTTGCCAGTTGTACGCCCGTGCCGCGTTTGTAGAGATTGATGCGGCGTGCGCGCGGCGTGCACTAATGAGCCGTGTGCGTGCCAGGGCTTTGCTGTCTTTGGCTCTCGGCGCGGCGGCACCCAGGGACAGACAGCCGAGAAGAGAGTTTGCGTGCGTGTCGGAATTTTGTACCAGCCCTCGCTCGCAGCTCGCCGTGCATCCGTGCCGCAGAAGCGACAGGCTGGTTGGTGACGCCAGCAAGAGGAAGAAGGACCCAAAAAAATCGAGGTGCACCCACCTGCTCGCCCACCACCGTGCCTATGGACGGGAATGCACAGAAGGAAGAAGGTGCAGAGTACGTGATGCATGCGGCGTATGCTAGGTGGCGCAGGCAGATCCGACAGGCTGACCGACGCCTGCTCGGCACCACGCGACATGGTCATCTGCCTGGGCCGTGCCTGCTGTGAACAAAGGGCGCGCGAGCGAGTAGGCAGCATGGTCGTGGGAGCATGGTGCGCTCGATGTGAATACTCGATCTGCATCACGCAGCAGCTTGGAGCATGCAAGCGCAAGCTAACTTTTTTTTTTGTTCGCAAGCTTGCCTTGCCTTGGACGGCCTGCAACCGACCGCCGCCGCAGTAAAAGCAAGGCGGCCGTTAGCGTCAACGACGAGCCGTAGTCGTCTTGGTTCCGCCGCTGGGCTGGTTGTGGCCTGGTCAGGCTTGCTGGCTGGCTGTGGGTGGAGGCTGGGGCTGGGCCGGAGATGTATGGGTTAGTTGGTCTGGCGGCGCCTCTGGTCCCATACGTCCCATGCACCTGGCACGCGTGCTCGATCTCACTCTACCCAGAGGAAAATAATGTCCAGGAAAGTTTTCTGGATCCTGAGATGTGACGTGAAGGCGCCGACGCGTGCGCCAACCAATCAATCGTCTCGTCACTCTTTAACTGCCGAGCCGAGCCGACCGACACCACTGAACCTGTACCTTTTCCTTGTCCCCCCTTCCCCCCCTCCCCCCTCCCGCCGCCACCACCGGGGCTCGATAGGGGTCCGAATGTGGGGGGGAGAACCAGGAGAACCAGGGGGGGTGACACGCGGCGGCGGTGCGGGCTCGACGCACGCCGATCACCTTTGATTGTAGCGCGACATTTGTGGCCCGCCCGCTCGCCGCCAGAGTGAACGAAGGAACAAACGAGGAGAGCCAACGACGGTATCTCGAGTGCTGGCCTATTGTTCCGATGGAGCACGCACCTGACCTGACAGACAGCCATGTCCTGGATAAGGGAGCGCGAGGGCGAGCCACCCGTCGAGGTTGTCGCGAGTAGAGTAGACCACCAGAACGCCACGGCAAGAGCATGGACGGCTGAAGCATCCACCATCCATCACGGCTGCAGTGATCTACATAAAGTCACCGCACAATCATCCGTGACAGATTCCCCCCACCCAGAGCACTCCGCGCACCCCGCCTTCCTTCCTTCCACCCCCGTTGTATAGTACCACCTCTCCTCCCAAACCGACGCAGCAACTACATACTGCTGTAGCACAACTCCCCCTCCCCCCCCCCCCCACACCCCCACACCCACACCACCACCATGGGCCTCGGAATATTCCAACGTCGCCGCAAGTTCGCCTCGGTCTCGGCCGCCCCACCAACAGAACAGACGGCCAACACCAATACAATGGCCCTCCGTGTCCTCGTCGACTCTGGACCAGCCCAGCGCGAGCTGTTTGCTATCCGCGTGTCTGCCGACGAGCCCGTCGAGGCCATCCGCTCCGCCATTGCGCAGCACACTGGCATTTCGTCCATGTCCTTGTTCAAGGTGAGTTGTGGCAACCCGGCGACCGTGTTTCACCGCCCTTCCAAATCCTCCCCTCCCAAGCTTTCAACAACCGGGCCGTTTGATGTATCGTGCATGCACTACGCAGCGATAGTGTCTCGGTCATTGCAACACGTCTTCCTTTGGGAGCCTGGTGCAATATTCAATGGCGGCCATACATCTGCCGCCGCCGCGGGCGCGGATCGTTAGCCTGCTATTCAATGTTGCGTCACTTTACTCCATGTGGCGTCTTTCCCCCAGCAACCAACCCACCAAGGTGGCAAAGTCCGCGACCATGTCCGCCTCGGCATGTGGTCGTCGGTCGGCCTCGCGCTAGACAACTTTGGCACGCTAAGCCCACGTCGCGGGTCGCGACGCCACCACACAACGACTACTGCGATGCTGCTGCTGTCTTCACAACACGCGTTGCTTTGGCATCTAGAACATGGGGTCCGCTGCTTCCGGTGGGGAAAGGCTTGCGGGATATCCCTGCACCCACTCATCCCATAGACCCCCCACCAACCACTCGACCCGCACCGCCTCGTCTCCCCACCACATGTTCTAAAAAACACGTTCGACATTTGGCGCTGACACATTACCCAGGTCTCCATTCCCTGGCAGGCATACTACGAAGCCGGCGCCTACTCGGAACGCTATGGCGCACCCGCGTCCCTGCTCTCCGTCTTTGCAGGATTCAACATTGACGACGCGAGTCAGCTAACTGCGGCAAACGGCGGCGTCCGTGGTCGGCGCCGTTCTGTCCGCTGCGGCAAGCCCTGTCCTTCGGTTCGCGACTGGTTCCCGGACGGAAGTGACGGCGAGCACATTGACGTGCTTGCTCGCTCTGCCTCCTCTTCTTCTCTCGACTGGGCAAAGGCAGCACCTGCCACTCCCCTCACCTTTTGCGTTCGCTTCGCCTCCATCGACGGCACTTACTCCATGCCCTCTGGCCTCACCCTCGTCGACATTACCGCAGACGCAACGGTCGCAGAGCTCAAGGTCGCTATCCTTCTTGCTGCTGGACGGCCAGCCCCCGCTGGCCTCCTCGACGCTCTCGTTCTTTGGCGTGTTGACATGTCCGAGGCTGAGCTCGAGGACCTCGACGCCCGCGGAGCCCTCGCTCGCGGCCGCCAGCCCCAGCCCAAGGCTGGTTTCGCTCCCCCTGCGCTCCTCGCCGACGAGGACGAGCCGGTCTCGACCTACTTTTCCAACTACCACTCTGACGTGCGCTCCATTGCTCTCTCGGCCTGGGTCCACCCCGCTGCCGCCCACGAGCTCGCCCCTCGCCCTGCCGATGCACCCCGCTTCGCATGTGCCGTTCCCGAGCCTACCCAGCCTCACTTTGAGCAGGCCGAACGCCTCCTCGGGCCTCTCCCCATCCCGGCCCCGCTCCCTGTCCCTACGCCCCTGGCCGCCGTCGTTACCATCGATGCTGATCGCATCGCCGACGCCGATGACGATGTGGCGCCTGCCTTTTGTGATCCCTTCGCCGCCCCGCGCCCGGCCCCGTCCACGTGCTGCATCAGCCACGCCGACCTGGACCTCACCACTGGCTTTGGCGCCCTTGGCGGCGCTGGTGGCTTGATTGGTCTCGGTATCAGCTTTGCGCCCATGTCGTGCACGTCACCCTCCGACTCGTCACACTCGAGTCTCGAGGAGGAGGTCCCCTCGTGGCCGCCCACCCCCGACTGCTCGGGCTCGGACGGCTGGCTTCCGCCCGCGTCCGAGTTTGTCGCTGTCCGCAAGCAGGACTGGGAGGTCGACGTCGATGCCCGCACCGAAATCCCGGCCATGCCCACACCAAAAATCGCACCAGAGTCATCATCGTTTTTCATCCCCCTTCAGATCACCACCACCACCACCACTTTGTAGACTACCAACCAGGATTGGAGTATAATCTTCGTGTACCGATAGCCAGTAGCAGCAGCAGTAGCAGCAGCAGCATGTATGTATCCATTTAGATCCACTGCGTGCGGTGGGCAAGTGACACTGAGGTACTGATTGAGTCGCTGCTGCGGAGTCAATCGCACCACGATGGTCGGTCGGTCAGTCGGCTCATGGCCTCATCCTCATGGTCTCATGGCCTCATGGCCTCATGGTCGGCCTCATGGTCGGCCCTACCAGCTGCGGACCGACTGCGCACGCACTTGGGCTTACTTGTTGTTGACACGTCGTTCTCAGGCCAGTGGGTCCCGCATCGCAGCCACGTCTTGGCATATCCAAGTTGGGCAAAGTCAATTGACTTTGATTTCGCTGCTGACGAAGACGCGACACGAGCGCGACGCTGACACCCAGCCAGCACATTTGGCCGTGTCTCATCACATTGTGGAGTCACGACACGCCGCGCGCCCCCCACCCCGACTCCGTCCCCGAGATCAACGTGCGCCGAGCGCCGGCGTCGCTCGTTCCTCGGTAGCCTTATCATCACGTCCATTACGATAATGCCTTATGAAATAACACGATACTTTACACACCTTCCGAGTCGGTTCCAAAGCCACTTGCCCACCACCGGCTGCGGTGGGCACGGCGCAGTGCCACCACCACCACCCGCTGCCAGCCCGCCTGCCGGCACCGACAGCAACGAGGCGCGCGTGCGGGTACGACACCGTACATCAAACTCGCTCGTCCCCACCTGGCGCCGCAGCTCCACTGGACTCGCGGCTGCCCACATCCGCCGTGTGGGCATTACACATTGTTGCGGACGACAAGCCACGATCTGTCGCTTCGCTCGCTCGTGCTCCTTACTGGCTGCTGCGCAGCCGGCAGCGGCACCTTTCGATCGGCGAGCGGACGCCCCGCGCCCGGACCGGAGGCAAACATGTTGTAGTGCTGGGCCTGCTGGGCGGCGGCATGATGCCCATCATCCCACGACGTGCCACCGCCACGACCACCACCGCCGCCGCCGCCGCCGCCGCCGTGCCCCGCGGTGCTGAGCGCAAAGTCGACCTCGTGCCCGTCTGAGGCAGACGCAGCCGAGGTCGCCTCGTACGGCGGCAGCTCGGCTGACATGTCGCCCGGCGTCGTCGTCGGCGTTGGGCTGTTGGTAAATGCTCGTGCCCGAGCAGCTGCTGCTGCTGCCGCCACGATGAACGACCGTGGTCGTGGCCTGAATGCGTCCGGGCGGTAGACGTCCTCGGTGAGGTCGACAGCCACGGTTGCGTCCCCGAAACGGACTGGCCGCGCGGCAAACCACGCAGCCTCGACAAAGTAGTATGTGATCCAAGCCTTAGTCGGGGTGTCAGTCAGCTGCTGCTGCTGCTGCTGCCAGATGCCACATGATGATGACACTGTGCGGTAGCAGGGCGACTTTTGCCGCTCGCTGCCGCTGCCGCCGCAGCTCCACTCACCGTCATGACTCCAATGCCCACAGCTCCCGCTATCGCCAGGGCGTTGTCTCGGCGCCAGTTAAGAGTACAGACTTTACAGTTAGCCTGCTAGTTGCTACTCCCTGCAGCGCCACACACGTCGTCGGCGCCAGCGAGCGAGCGAGCGAGCGCGAGCCACCACCAACCACGCGTCTGCTCGATCGCTGTCTCACCACGGCTCCACTCACCGGTAGTCAAGTCGGAAGTGAGGGGGTCGACGCGGCGCTGCTCGTTTGCGATTTTCTCGCGGCAGATGCCCACAATCGTGTCCTACGGCGAAACGTTAGCCGGCGACGGACAGAGACAGACGACGTTGTGCATGGCGTTGTGCGCCGTCGTCGGTCGGACATGGGACAACGGCTCAACCAACCAACCAAACCAACCCACCCACCTTGCAAACATATCGTCTCACAATGTTACAAGTCATTGTAGCCGCGCCAAGCACGGGGGTTAATGCCACCACTGCACGCTTGCCCCGGCTAGTCTGGCCCCACTTGGAGACATCAATACCAGTCCCAATGCGTAGCTAGTACTCACTGATATGGCGTGCATAAAGGCGACTATGCCCAGCCCTGCCAGGAGGAATAGTCCGCCAGCGACGCCCGCGCCGAGCCCTATCAGGACACCTTGGCCTTGGATTCCCCCTGGATGGACGCATCAGCTAACTTTTCTCGGTGCACACCATCTCGGGTCCATCGAGGCTATCGAGCCTGCCGACACGCTCCAGCAGTCTCGGTCCTTTCATTAGGCAGACAAGCATGCAAGGACTGGTGACAGACCCAGAAGCAGTAGGCCAGGAGTCGAATCTGCCGGGTCGGTCGAGGCGCACAAAACGGACGCCTACGGGACTGGTGTGGGAGTGGGATCACACCAAGCGGAGCCGAGAATGTCGCCAAGCGCGATCCAGCGAGATCCAGTGACTCACCATACTCGCCCAGCTGGCCAGCCCAGATGGCGCCAGCTGTTCCGAATGCAAAGGCACAGCAAACAGAGATTGCAGATAAAACCAGGGCGACGATGCTGGTGGCGCCAGCGAGCGAGCGTTAGCCTGAGAGCAACTTGCAACTGCCGTGGCGGCTGTCCACGACTGGCGACTCACCGCCTGACTGAACGGATTGGCCGAGAAGGAGGAGCCTTGCAGCTCAGCGTGCTATTCCTGTCCGCCGCGACCACCATCGAGATCTGTTGCTGCAGTACTCCGTGCACTCGGAGGAGGTGGAGGATGATACGGCAGGTTTCGCCAGTGTTTGAACGTGGCCGGAGCGAGGAGTGATCCGAGTTGTCTGCGAGGAGTGAGTAGCGGGGGAGGTGAGTGGGTGGTATTTTGAGTCGTATACGATGTTGTGAGATAGCTGTTGCGAGACAAGTTGCGCGCGACGGCACGGGCGAACGTCCTGACACAAAGGCTGGCTGGCAACCTCACTTGGCGCAGGCTCGCACGCATTCTCGCCGGGCACAGGCTCACGCGCCCGTGCGATGCAGCAGGAGAGGAGGAGGCGAGCAGGCCTGTAGTTGTGAGAGTAACCAGCAGGCACAGCGACTATTGTTGCAGTAGTCATGTGTTGGGTTTTGTGATGGCTGGCTGGCGACCAGAGGAACAAGACGATGGAATCGATGGAAGCGGGTGAAACACCTGGGGCGGGTCATGTCGCCGTCCGTGACGAGGTGACGACGTGCATGTTGCTGGTGGATTGTCCGCCATGCAGCTGCCGTTGCTCGCGATCTCACGAGCGCGCGTCGATGACAATGGTGTCGAGCAGGCCACAGGCCACATTGACGCTGGCCAAGTGTGAAAGCCACTCGACGTCAAGCCACGTGTTGCCGCCGCCGGCGAGATCCGACCTTCCAGTCGAGCTAGCGAGGCGTCGCTCCCCACAACTATGACCAGACCCCGCGCCCACCCCCCACACCATCGCCACCACGCGCATCACACAACGCGCGCAACTCACACCGTCCCATGGACTGACCAGTGAGCCATTGCGAGTGAGTAGACACGGGAAGGGGTGTAGGCGTACCACTGGGGTAGGGCTGACACGCGCAGCAGCCGACATGACGCAGACCAAGGACAGCGTGCCGCCGGCAGCGGCGCCAGCGGTGGAGGCGGCAACGGCACCAGCGCCGGCGCCTCCATCGTCGAGTAACGCCCCCGCCTCCGACGAAGCAACGCACGAGGACAAGGACGAGGCAGCCGCCGCGTGGGCCGAGACGAGCACGGCCGAGCCCGCAGCGCCCACCGCGGCCGACGAGGCCGACGAAGCCGACCCAGCAGCGCAGGCCACCGCGGCCCTAACGGCCGCGTACGACAACGTCGCGTCGGCGTTCGCGATCGCGCAGGCCGAGTGGGCGACGCAGTATCGCGGGATGACGACCGAGCTGTCTGGTCTCGGGGCGGACCTGTCCCGCGAAGCTGGGACAATGGGGCGCGAGCTCGCGAAGGAGTACGAGGGCGTCCGCGGGGCGCTTGGCGCCACCGCGGGGAAAGTGCAGAGCGACGTCGCGGCCCAGGTTGCGGGGGTGCGGGGTGAGGTGCTCGCTGGCTGGCGGCTGCTCTCGAGCAGCCTGTTCGGCGCGCGGGCCGGCGCTGGTGCTGGCGGCACCGAGACGCCCACCGAGGACTTTTGCGGCGTCGGCGTGTTCGACACCGAGGGCGTGAGCCACGTGCCTACGACTGTTGTGGCTGGTACGCCGCGTGAGTCGCGAGCAAAGCAACAAGGGAAGGAAGAGGGCTCGCTGACGCAGCTGCAGTGCCCCCGCAGCGCGCTACGGCCCCGGCGCCAGCCACTGCACCCCGCGCACCGCCGGCCGTCGCGGACGGCGAGTTTGATGGCGGCGTGGGCTTCTTCGACACGGAGGGCAGCGCGACGCCCGTCCCTGCTGCTGCGCCGCGTGAGTCCCCCCTTCCCCTCCAGAGCGTAGTTGCTGATGCCGACGACGCAGCGTCGTACGACGAGGTGGTCAGGGCGGCGTAGGCGTAAAGCGACTCGGAGTAAAAGCTTGTTGTGCAGTGTAGTAGACTTGTTCGGTTGTTTCTTTGGTTATGCTACGTTGGTTGTCCTGGCTGACAAGCGGTACTGACGTGGGAGCAATGACGCGGGAGCACTGACGAGGGTACTGACAATGGGGTACAGGGGGTACGTGGATGTGCGTGCATCTGGTGACTCACTCGCCTCCTTATCGTCCCGCCTTGGCTCGCCCTGACTCACATCCCCAGTCCAGCCTCCCTGTGTTTATCATGACCCTCGTGCATCGTAAAACCCAAATGCTAAGGAGTACAAATACAGTGTCCGGCGGGGCTACAGTGCCCGTCCGACCTCGCTATCCCTCGGATCCCGCCCGCCGCGCGTGGCGCCATACTCGTCCACCAGCCCCTCCTCCCACTCCGAGCTCTCGGTGACGTGCTGGCTGAGCGCGGCCAGGCTCGGGCCCTGGCCGTACCCGCCGTAGCGGTAGGGGTAGTGGTACGGCAGGTCGACGGGGCGGTAGTTGTAGTGGTGGGCCTGGTGGTGCTGGATGCTGCCGCTCGCCGTGAAGCTCGAGAGCGTGGGCGAGCGGACCGCCGCGTCAGAGTGCCCGCTCGAGCTCTCGGGGTACGGGAACAGCTTGGGGTTCTCGCTGTACTTCTGCCCGCTGGCGCCCGCCGCCGTGACCATTGTGTGGTTGGGGTTCAGCCGGCTCGTCTGCATGTGCGCGAGGTGCCGGCTCTGCAGGTCGAGCGTGGCGGTCGAGCCTGCCACGACCGAGTAGACGCGCGGGATGGGCGGCAGCTGTGGTGCCGGGGACGGCGCGGCCGCGCGCATCCGGTCACCCTTCTCGCTCTTCCGCCGCTGCAGCTTGACTTCTGGCAGCCCGAGCTCGCGGTCGCGCTGCTCGGCGGCCTTGGTGATCCACATGTCGACCTGCTGCTGGTTGACGGCGCGGCGGTGCACGTGGGCGTAGTAGTAGATTATAAAGAACTGCGGGGTGAGCACGGGGTGGGAGGTGGGGGGAAGTGGCGCAGCAGCTTACACTTGTAAAGACGAGAACTCCGCATGATACAGTGTAGATGATGGTGTCGCGTAGCCAGAAGTGGTGGCAGCCTGGGGGTGTGAGTGCAGCTCGACTCGACGCGACGCCCGCCACCACGACTCACGACTCGGCCCCCAATCCGCATCATGCTCAAAGTAGTGGATGCACTGCGACTGGATGAGGTGCTTGCCGACGAAGCGCAGCACGATGCAGCACGCCGCGACGAGCAGCACGGGGATGACGGTGAAGAAGCGGAGCCACAGGTCGGCCTTTTCATTCCGCTGGGCGATGTCAGCTATGTAGCTAGCCCCAAGCGCACGCCGCGCGACTCACCATGACGGCATGCACGACGGCATAAAGGAATACGGGGCCAAGCAGGAGAAACAGCACGGCCAGCACGAGCTGCAGAATAGCCACGAGCGCCATGGACTCTGCAGCAGCAAAAAAGGGCGACAAGTCAGTGCCGTACTGTAGTCGCAGCGAGCACGCGGCCGACTCACGCTGGTTCGACTCACCGAACGCCCGGAGGGGGTTGATTGCCGTCCAGGCGCCGAGGCCTATGGCGAGGGCCACGTCGAACGCCGCGACGAGGGCCGTTGCTGGTCTAGTCGTTAGTACAGCCCAACGCGCCGCGCCATACCTCTTCCATGTCATGTTGGTGGCGGATGGGGGAGCAGTGCGTCCCCGTCGCCGATGAGCTGGTCAGTGAGGGTAATGATGATGATGAGAAGTGTGAGAAGAGATGAGAGATGCATGGCCTCTTGGCAGATGGGATGGGCATGGAGCAGCGGCCGTCACTGCTGCTGCTACAGCCGCCGCCGACATGCAGCTGCAACTTCTTCTGGCGGTAATTAGTCGGTTGTGCGGGAAAGAGGCTTGACGTTGTTGACGGCCAGCTCGTCTGATCAGTGGTGGGCCGCTCATCCGACGGGCCGTGGCTGAGGGAGCTGGCAGTTGGCAGCCAGGCCGTCGCGAGGGCCGAGAGCGGCAGGTGGGGTGGTGGTAGCCAGCCGGCAACCACACAACAATCAAAACAACAACAGGACGTAAGACGGGTAGTATAGTGAGGAGACGAAACGACAAGGCACGGCGGGAGGGAGGCTGTCAGCCGGGCGGCCATCCCTGCCTGCCCACCTACTTGCTTCACACCCACCCCTAACGTCTGCCGTATTGTACAAGTTGCATATACTACAGATGCGGTCGTATTAATGGGTTTCATGATGCTGGTCGTGGGTGTGGCTGACACCAACTTGTTGTTGTTGTTGTTGCTGCCAGTAAATGTCTTGTCTGCCATGTGGCAAAAGTCCGGTGCGGGCACGCACTGTGCCTGTTGCGCGCGCGTGCATGCATGGCACGGTTGTCGTCCAGTGTTGTTGTGTTGTGTTGTGCACACTGGGTCGCTGTCGTGCCGTCGCGTGAGCTATGTCGTGCGCTCGTCGCTGCTAGTAGTGGTCGGCGCCACTCGTAGTCGTCTCCTCGTCATGTCATCCTCCTCAGCGGGCTAGAACGCCAGCCCAACCTGGCTGGGCCTCGGCGATGCCTCCTCGCTGATACGCTTCTCGCCGCGCTTGTCGGTCCCCTCCCACCCGCTCGTGTGGTCATAACTCGGGGGTGGCGACCATCCTGCGAGCGACTCGAGTCCTCCGTTTGCCCAGTGCGCATCTGGTCCGCCGTTGAGGCCCGCTGGTGGCGGGTACGGCAGCGTCGCGTTGACATGTGCCATGGCCGCGGCCATCGCGTGTGCCTCCTGCGTCCGGCGGCGGTGCTCGCGGCGCGCGTGCTGGCGGTACGTGAGGATCCCGTATGCGACAGTCCGCTTGTGCGCTTCGTACGCTGCGTCGCAGGCACGGTAGTATGCGACGATGTAGACCTGGCGCTGTGTGAGCTAGTTGATCGTGTGGTATGGTGCGGTATGCGTGCGCGCCGCTGACATCGCTGCGTGCCTGTCACGAAGACGACGCCACCCACGCCATCAGACTCACCGTACACGCCACCAACGCAATACACCCGATAGCCACTCCGGCCGTCTGTCCCGCCCACGTCTTGTCGCACGCGCTCCTGATGTCCGGGTCGACAGACTCGACCATCTTGGGCAGCGACTGCACCTGGTCGTACGTTGGGCGCAGGCGGCAGCGGAACGTGATTTGGCCCTTGCCGACGAAACGGACGATAAAGTAGAACAGGGCCGGCGCGACCCCGAGTACAAGCGTGCCGAGCTGCAGGGCCGGCGTAGCGCGCTGCTTTTTCTGGCCGGTTAGCTGCGACGTTACTGGACCATCGACTCACCATTGCAGCGTGCGCGAACGCTCCAGCAAAGAACGGGATGGCGAGGAACATGAGCGTCGCGGTGATGATCTCCATGACAAAGAGGGACGACGAGGAGTCTGCGGGGTCGCTCAGCACTGCGCCAGCCAACGCGCTCACCATCATTCGCCACGACTACTGCGTTCCATGCGCCAAAGCCGCCGCAGATGCCGGCCGCGAGGACGCATGCGGCCATGACCATCCACCTGGGAAGGGTGGTCAGCGAATCTGATCGATCCGTTGGAAGCACCGCGCCGCCGCGCTCGCTCACCTATTAAACCGGGACATGATTATAGTCGTCGTGGACAAGTTGCTGCTTGTGGGCTGCTCGCCCCGTCGTCGTGGTCGTCGTCGTCGTCGCTGGCTGACCGGGACGAAGTCGAGACGTTTTGAGTAAGTAGTAGTTGTGAAGAGTGCAGTGTTACGAAAGGCATCGATTGGTCGTTGTTGCGTAGAGACTGTTCAAGGTTGGTCGTTTGAGAGTGTGTGAGCTGTGAGCTGAGAGAGTGTGTGGGCAGCAGCCAAGGGCGGCAAGGCGAGCGACGGTGCTGAGCCAGAGCCAGAGCCTGCACAGGGCAGGGTGTGGTGTGTGAGCTCAGAGCTTGAGTCTGTGACGTGGGGGGTGTGAGCTTGTTGCGTCAGAGGCGGGGGTCTGCGGCAAACCTGGGGCCGTAGAGGTGAGTAGCTCGTCAAGCGCAGTGCAGGGAGGGGAGGGGTGAGGTGCAGGAAACTGAGACTGGGGTCGCGGGAGGGGGACGGGGGAGGGGGGGGGGGACAAGGGGGGAGGAGCAGAGCTGGAGAGGATCATGGGGGGGCAGACGCAGAGAGGACAATGGCCACGGGGATGCAGGCATACCACCCAAGGCATCACTCCACCCACCCCCTGGCGTCTCATCGTCGATGAAACGCTAGGGTGTGGTGGCACTTGACAAGTCTCCCTGCACTTGTGCCTGCCTCCTCTGCCTCCTCTGCCCGCTGCAGTCCACGCGCCCAGCGCCGCGCCCACCCTCTCCTAATGAACGATCAAGGGTGCACCACCATGCTCTGTAACCGTCGTCTACGCGAACACACCATCGTCAGTCGTCGTCGTCGCCGCCGCCGCTGCCCCGACCAGCCCACACGCCGTCGCTATGGAACGACAGCAGGCTACGCAACGCACCTTGATTTCTCATCGTCCTCTCGGCACTCCCGGTTCTCTGGGGCGCTGGCGCTGGCGCTGCTCCACAGTGTCGTCAGGGCGTCACATGTGCATCATTATAGAGGTGGGTGTATATGGGTGGTGTGTGTGTGTGGCGACTGAATGTCCTGTGCTGTGCAGCCGCGGCCGCTGTGTATGCTCCTCCTCCCCCTCCCCGTGCCCTAGAACGCCCGCCCGACCTTGCTCGTGCGCGGCTCCGCCTCGTCAGAGTAGTACCCCGAGTGCGCCGACGCCGAGTAGTACCCCGTAGCCGTCGTGCCGCGCGAGTAGGAGCGCGAGTGGCCCGACGCGGACATGTACTCCTGGAACTCGCGGTCGACGTCGACGACCGGCAGGGGCGGGGAGCGCATGCCGCCTGCGCCGCCGGCAAGGCGCTCGTCGAGCGCGCGCGCGTCGCCGCTCTCCGAGTGCATCGTCTCGCTAAAGTCGTCGTAGTAGGTCACTGTCTCGCTTGGCGCGTACGCCGGGCCGTGGTGGCCCGACAGCGACGCAGACACGCCCGACATCTGGCTGCGCGAGTGCGGGATGTACCGCTGCTGCGAGTATGGCGTGTATGGTGTCGCGCTCGGGCTCGGGCTCGCAGGGTGCGGGTTGAGGTGCGCCGTCGACGCCGGCGAGATGGGCAGACTCGTCTCCGTGTACGACGGCGACGGCACGTGGTGCGTGATCACCAGCCGCCCGATGCCCGCGTCCCGCCGCAGCGCGTCCTTCTCGATCCAGTTCTCGGTGCGCCGCTTGGCCGCGTGCACCGCGTTGATATGGCGGAGGTACGCGAGGACGTAGGCCTGGGGGTGTGAGCTGCGGTCGGGCGTACGGCGGGGCACAACTCACCGTCAGGACGATCAGCAGGCCAGCCGCAGCGATAGCAGCGATAGTCAACGGCCGCCAGAGGTTGTGCCATTCGCGGTCGCACTCTGCGGCGACGGCTTCAGCTTCTGCATCTGCGTCCTTCGCCCACCACCGCCACTCACCGGCAGTCTCGGTCTTGTTGCCCAGCTCGGACACACACGTGTCCCAGAGCACGCGGTCGCGCCGGTGCACGAGGTTCATGGCGGCCAGCACGATGGTGTAGATGGCGCCCGCGGGGCCGAAGAAGGCCGTGAAGGCGAAGAGCAGGGGGTGGGCGTGGCGTGCGCGCTGGGGCGTGCGTGAGTTACATCCATGCGATGTTCTTCCTCGCGGCGTACAGCTCGCTGCGCTCGCTGAGCGCCACTTACACTGGCAATCGCGCCCATCGCCCAGAGATACACAAAGCACGCAACCCCCAGCACCGCGCTCGCCGGGATCTCCATCACGCCTGGCGTGCTGTCGGCTGAACGGTGCACCTGGCTCGCCTTCCACCCCGCCCAGGCGGACAGCGCGCCGGAGAGGACGGCGCAGATGAGTGCCGCGAGGGCTGCGGCTGGCCTGGGCGTAAGCTCGGCAGTTGTGCCGCTGACGCACCTTTTCAGCGCTGACATAGCGCGCGTGTTCGGTCTAGCTGGTGTTTTGGGGTCGTTGTTGTTGCTGCTGCTGGTGGTGGTGGTGTCTGGCGCGCCGTGTTCGTCGTGTCGTGTCGTGGATGATGTGCAGATGTCAACAATAGCACCCAGCACCGAGTCTACAATTACATGCACACAGCCCCGCACACACACACAGTCAGCACCGGTTCCAGTCGTCGTCGTCGTCGTGCTGCTGCTGCAGCTCGCGCACAACGCCAGAGTCGACCAACACAAACAACTCATGCCGACGGACGGTACGTACGCCGTTCGCCAGTCGCCACTGCCTCGCCTCGTCCCCGCCGGAACCCGTCCCCCTGCCCTGCCTTCGTGCCTATGTTTTAGGTTTGCCTTCAGCCTCGCATACGACGAGCACCAGGGCACCAAAGGGCAGCAGGGCAGTGTAAACACGGCGAAAGGCAGCACCCCTGCGCAGCGTTATGCTTGCTCGAGGGCCCGGGCCGGGGCAGCGGCGTTCCCAACAAACATCGCGCCGCGCGCGCAATGTTGCTGGCGACCAACAGACGCGCCCGCCAGCTCCGGTGCGCCCGGCGCGGCGGCGGGCTGCTGTTCCTTTGTGTTCCTCGACGGCGCTATGCATGCGCTGCGCGTGTGGGCCGGGGCGGCCGAGGCACCGTGTTGGTGACGGTGTGATCGGGCAGCGTACGAGGAGGACGAGGTTGCAGCAGTTGCTCGCGCCTGACTTGTTTGCTGAAGAAGCTGCACGCTGCACGACGCTGCGCTGTCCATGTCGTGCGGCGCGTCGCGATGCTCTCTACGCACCCGTCGGCACTTCCGCGGCACGCTGTGCGTGGTGCGCGAGATTATCGCGTCGCGCGTCGCCCACTACACATGCGCGCGCGAGTACGTGCACCGCGCACACCACGGCGGTAGTCACCGAGCGCCCCGAGACCGGGTTGCCATCTGACAGACGCGGAAGCCGCCGACGCGACCGACGCGTCGTGACACATCCGCCATGTCGCTCTCGGCATCATGCATGTGTGTCGCGGTCGTTCTGTAACTTCTAGGCGTTCTGCGCGGTTCTGGGTCAGGCGCGAGCGAGTCGGGCAGGGGCGCGCGTTCCTCGCTTCATGCTGCTGCCGGCTTGCTTGCTCGCTCGCTCGCTCTCGCTGCATGATTGCACATCCATGACACGTTATAAAGATGCTACATATCAGAGTCCGTGTGGTTGTCGTCGTCGTCGACTCGGCCCCACCTCCCTCACCTCCCCCACCTCCCTCGCCTGCCCCGCTACCTAGCATACCCGTGCCCACCGCCCTGCGCGTAGCCCAACGACTGGGCGCCAGAGTGCACGCTGTCCTTGTCGTCGAGCTCGCGGTTGCCGCCGTACGTGTTGCCGTATGGCGTGGGGTAGGGGTACTGCCCTGTGGACACGTACGGGTCGTATGCCGTCTGCTGCGGCGGGGGAGCGTACGCCGCCTCGGCGTTCGAGTAGCCCTGGTTCGCGAACGGGTACGGCTGGTTGATGAGCGGCTGCATGCCCACTGGGACGTGGCCTGCGGCGCCGCCCACGGCCTGGTTCTTGTGGAAGAAGACGGTGAAGAAGATCTGGCGGGGGGTGGGCGTTAGTTGCGTTGCCAACTGCGGCGAAGAGGGCTCGCGCGCGACTCACAGTCCACAGGAGGATGCCGACGGCGACGCCCGCGCTGATGCCCATACCCGGTCCCCAGATACTGTTGCAGTCTAGGTCGTCAGCGCTGCCCAGCGCACCAGATACCCACAATCGGTGTAGTAGACCGAAACGCGCTTGCAGAACTTCTCCACCTCGACCTTTGAGCCTGCGCGCATGCCGATGATGATGCACGCGCAGACGATGCCGACCACCAGCGTCGTGATCCAGCGCCACCGCTTCGTGGGGGTGCGCTTGCCGGCGAAAATCACCGCCGTGAGCGCGATAGGCGCGATGACCAGCCCGAGGAGGATGCCCTCGATGAGCGTGCCGAGCGTCCACACCCACGTGCCGGTCGGCGTGCCGTCCGCGGCTAGGAACATGGCGATGATGGCGATGCGGTACCCGCCCCAGCCTAGCGAGGCGAGGAAGCAGATGATGCCGAGGCCGATAACGAAGCCGCTGGGCAGCGTGTGAGCGAGCATGCTCACCGGCGCCGACGCCATCCAACGCCAACTCACCGGAAGACGGGGCCCACCGCCGACTTTGGTCGCGCATAGCCAGTGTAGTACGGGTCGCTCATTGTAACAGATGGGGTCGTCAGTCGAAGAAGAGGTCAGTCAGCCAAGGCAACCCAAGTGCGTGCTCGTTATGTACCCCACTCCGTTCCAGCAGCCGTCATGTGAGTGCCCCTACCTCACTTGCACTGCACCTGCCTAGCACCCCATTCGTGCTGCCGGCTGTCTTGCTCGTCAGCGCTATCCACATTCCACCCAGGCATGAGAGCTGAAGACGGCCATGCGCGGGCGATCATGAGGGCTCGCGGGCATTTAGGCGTCGTGAGCCCGCGGGGAAGATGGGCAGTGCTGAAATGCAAGTCTTATCCGCGCCAGCGGCGAGGGGTTGAGACGCGGGGTGGGGTGGTTGGCCCTGGGGTGGTGCGCCGACTGTGACCCACTGCTCACGACACCCACTGCACCACTAGGCTGTGCCATTATTACAATGGCGGTGTAGACCCAGTGCATGTCCGACTTATCGATAGCTGATAGTGGTCACTTTGCGGTGCTGCGTCGTGGCGTACCAAGACGCCGAGGAGCATCGCCCCGTCGTGAGAGGTGAGGATGAAACGTGCAGCCAGGCAGGAAGGCAGGTGGGGCTGGATGCAGCTGGATGGATGCACTGGAGCAGCACCACTGGCAGCGATGTAACACCAAGTCCGTCAGACTTAGTCGATGTGGTGCGGCGCCGATCCGCCGTGTGCAAACCACCGTGTCATGCCCACTCACTTATGCCTAGTCAATGTCTCGCTACGCTAGAGCATGCATAGCGTCACAACTCATGGCACACGAGCAAGTGAGCCGTGCATCCACCGAACAAGGGCGCCAGCAAGGTGAGCGGGGCACGCTGCCGATGCCACCATCGCAGCCGTCGCCTCACCTCGTCGACAGCGCTCTCCTCCCTCTATGCCTTTCCGCCGTTCGAACAGACTCTGCAGCACCCCGCAGCATGCCACTCACGCACACCCACACGCCGCTGCCATGAGCTATCGCTAACTTGGCAGCGAGGCGCTCGCCGACCGCGTCCGCTTACAGCCGATCGGCACCCAGCGGCCCGCGGACCAGAGTTACCCCGCCCCGCCCATCACCAACTCGATAAAGTCGAGTCCGCGCCCAACGACCGGCAAGGTCGCTGCTGCTGCTCCCACAACACCATATCACAATGGCATCGTACGCCGCGCGCCTGCGCACCGCATACCCCTTCAAGGCGCCCAGTACGAGCGTCGACCACCTCGTCGTGGGCGGCGGCGTCGTCGGGCTCAGCGTCGCTGCTGGCTTGGTGAACACTGCTGGCCGGGACCGGACGACGTTTGTCGTCGAGCGGCGGGGACTTGTGAGTCGCGCGCGGAGGGATAACAAGTGCTGACGGAGTAGCTGGGACAAGAGACGACGTGGGTGCAGCACCAGAACGTCCGGCAATGCTGACCCCCCCGCCCCAGCGCCCGCAACTCCGAAGTCATCCACTCGGGCATCTACTACCCCGTCGGCTCGCTCAAGTCGCGCTTCTGCATCCGCGGCCGCGACCTGCTGTACAAGCGCGCCGCGGCGCTGGACATCCGGCACCGCAAGACCGGCAAGGTGGGTAACGCCCCCCTTGGTCCGCCCCCTCCCGCTGACCCACGCAGCTCATCGTGGCCACGGACAAGCACCAGATCCCGTACCTCGACCAGCTGAACGAGCACACGCAGCACCCGTCCTTCTCGACAGGCGGGGAGGTGTCGGCGCGCTCGCCGAACAGCGTGATCCCGGCGTACTTCCTGTCCGGCGACGAGGCGCGGGAGATGGAGCCTGATCTCTCTCCGGACGTGTGCGCGGCGCTGTACGTGCCCGATACGGGCATTGTCGATTCCGCCGGGCTCGTCGACTCGCTCGCGCGCGAGATCGAAGAGGAGGATTATCTTGCCGCTGCGCCAGGCGTCGGCGTCGGCTTGAGCGGTGGCCGCGACTACGAGCGCGGCGAGGGCGTAGTCGTGCCCGGCACGCGCGTGGTGCGGGTCGACCGCGAAGAGAACGGGCCCGGCTGGGTCGTCCAGCTCGAAACTGGCTGGGAAGGCATCCCAGAGGGCGAGAAGGGCGAGGTTGAGGCCGTGCGCGCCGACGTTGTCATCGACGCCGCTGGGCTCAACTGCCTCAGCTTGACAGAGAACCTCGTGCCGGAGAAAGAGAGGCTCGGGATGTGGATCTCGAAGGGTGAGTGCGCGAGCAGGCGGAGCCTGCGAGGGAGCCAGTAGGCTGCACAGGCCTGGAGCGACAACTGCGCTTCTTCGTCAAGGCTTGAGCTTGCACATGTTGCTCGCTGGCAGCTGGACTGGGCTTCTTCGGGAGCGCGTGCGTGGCATCCCAGCACGCCTACGTTGGACCGACCCCTCCCCCCCCCCCCCTCCCCCATCACTCCGCTCACACCGCAGGCAACTACATGTCCTACAAGGGCCCCGGTGTCTCCAATATCCAGCGGCTCATCTACCCGTGCCCCGGCCGCACACTCGACCACCTCGGCACCCACCTGGTGAGCCCTCGCCCCTCCACTGCCGCTGACACCCTCCCAGACGCTCGACCTCGACGGCAACGTGCGCTTCGGGCCGGACGCCGAGCCGCTCGGGACGGACGCCGACTCGCGCGCCAACCCCGACTACTGGACGTCGCACCTCGCCGCGTCCGAGGCGCAGCTCGAGGCGATTGGGCGCGCGGCGCGCGAGTACCTGCCCGGCGTGGACGCGTCGCGCCTGACCCCCGACTATGCCGGCTTCCGGCCCAACATCCGCCCGCCGGGCGCAGGCTTCTTCGACTTTGTCGTCCGCCACGCGCCCGAGCGCCGCGGCCTCGTCGAGCTCATGGGCTTTGCTAGTCCCGGCCTGACTAGCAGCCTTGCCGCCGGCGAGTATGTCGCGCGCCTCGTGCGCCGCGAGGTGTGGAACGAGGCGGCGGGTGCCGAGAAGCTCGCAGAGGGGTGGGAGCTGTAGCGGGGGCCGCGGACGAGCGGGCCACGGCCAACGGGGCGAGGGGCGCGACGAAGCGTACACGAAGCGTAGACGACGCGCGCAGGGGTGCGTTCGAGCGAGTTGCGCGCGATGGGCGAGCACACCCACACCTACACTGCACCTACTACCGCCATATCACCACCATGCATGTCACACATGCCCTACGCGCCTGCACTTGCAGGTCATTCACGCGATCGCAGTGTCACTGCGTACGTCATCAAGACAAAGCACTGGGGAAGCAGGGCTCGAGGCCAAGGTTCATTAAGTGGGCCCCACCTCGGGGCGTTGTTGTGGCGGGTTCCACTTAAAGCCCGGGTGGGTGGTCGATGAGGTGGTCACATGAACAAGGTGTCTTGGTGGGTGGGGGGGCTTGTTAACTCGAACGACTGCGACTGCAGCAGCCAACGACAGCACGAGGAGCATGTTCTAGCGCGGCATGACGGGTGGGACAGAGTGGGACAGGACAGCAGGACAGCACAAGCACAAGCACACGCACACGCACGGCAACACCCGCCGTGCGCGCCCACCCACACCCACCTCACCCACCCCAGCGGCCACCTATATAACCGTCATCCGGATCGACTCGCTCTGTCTCCTTCATCCACTCACTCTCAAGTGACAAAGCAGCCCCCACAGCCAAGTAGTAGCCCACCACCTCGTAGCCCAGCCCAGCCCACACCCCTCGCAACATCAACATGGACGCCCTCGGTACCTCGCCCGCTGAGTGAGTGGCAATGAGCATCCCCCCTCCCCCTCCCCCACCTAGCTAGCCGTGACGCGCTCGCCCCCGCCGCACGCGGCCGTGCGCAGCTGCTATCCCCCCTTCCGTGCCGCATCCATCACGCCGTTCACTCGCTGACACTGCCCCAGCTCCACCGCGTCCAGTGAGTGTTGAGGGTGACGGACCTACCGCGCCGCAACCCACCACTGACACTTCCAGTCGAGATCAACGACGCTCTCTTCTGCGAGCACGGCAAGGAGGTCTGCGAGCCATGCGGCTTCGACGGTCGTGAGGGTGAGTTCTGGCGTGATGCGTGAGCGAGTGAGCCGGGTCGGCTCGCTCGCTCGCGCGACCCCCACCACCACCACCGACGTCACTGACCCATGCACCAGACAACGACGCCGTCATGGGCTTTGACCCAATGCCCCGCGCGCCCCTCGACCTCCCCGCGTACTACAAGAACGCCAAGGACAACTCGTACGTGTGCAAGGCGCACGCCAACAACGAGTGCAAGCAGTGCTGTGAGTATTATTGTTGTTGTATCCCACCTGGCTCTGCTCGCACGACGACGCGCCGCCCTGGCCATTGATAACGGCGTGGCCACTGGCATCCCCCACGGGTCCCCCATCGTCACGCCTGCCCATGCTCTCCCATCCTTGGGCATGCTGCCTGCGTCGTCGCTAGCCTTGTTGGGCATGCTGGCCCTCGTCCCACGCTCGACCCCTGGACAACGAGCCAACGGGGTACGAGCGGAGGCAAATAGCCGACCGGGTGCCCTGAATTGGGCAAGTTCCCCACACTCGTGCTGTTCGACTCGGACAATGGGCACCAGGGCAGGAGCAGCAGGACACGCTGGCGCGGCCGGCCTTGTCCGGGTCTGTCGTCCAGTGCTGCCCTCCCGTGCTGCCCGTACTGCCGCCGGCCCATCCCAGCTCCCCTTCCACACCCACACTCCCACACCCCGCTGACACGCGCCAGTCAACTGGAAGAAGAGCATTACCAAGCTTCACAAGGAGGCCAAGAAGAACGCCAAGGCTGAGAAGAACAAGCCCAAGTCCAACCTCCACGTCTAAGCACCTGTCCCCCGACCACCACCACGCATAGTCACCGTCGCGTCATAGAGTCTCGTTCCGCACATCCCGGGCGTTGCGTTCTCAAGTTGTCCTTTCGGAAAGTCGAGCGGGTGAGGGGGGAGGTAGCAAGGGTTGAAGGGAGTATTGTGTGTAGCGAAGAAGCAGAACAAGCATGTTGTGAACAGAAGTAACAGAAGTAAAGAAGAAATGTCTATGCAGTTGTACAGAGTCGACGAGGACGCGAGGGCAAGAGTGTGGCAGGGTGGAGGATCAGAGCCATGTTAACGGCCGCAAGTCATCTCGGTGTCGACAACAGCGTAGAGGGAAGGCTCTCCTTGTCCGTCCGTAATGACGCATTGGGCGTCGACAAACAGGCCGCACATAGATCCAAAGTGAACAAACATCAACTCCACGCCCTCGTGAAACAACTATTCAGATCCTCAGACGAGTGGCACACACACGCCACAGCGCCACGCGAGCCGGCGTGGCGCCACCTCGCACCGAGATGACCCCGCACGCGCACGCGACGGCGCTCGCACCGCCGCCATGTCCAGCCTATTATGGCCTTACAAGCGTCCGAACCCTGCCCGCGGCACCCCACCGCGTACGCGGCGCGCAGCCCGGTGAGATGCCCGAGTGGTCAAAGGGGGTGGAGTCAAGTGTTGCGTGCACTTCTTCCGGCCGGAAGCCAGATTCCATTGCGTTAGCTATCGTGGGTTCGAACCCCACTCTCATCATGTGTGTTTTTGGGCGCACAGCTTGGGTGTGTGTGTGTGGCAGGATGGAGCGCGCGAGCATACTGATGTGTTGGGTTTTACACGCTAGTAGAGAGAAGAATGGTTGCATAGAAAGATAGTTGCACGCACGCACATGTAGAGCGGCGTCGGCCTGTGGCCAGAATCAATGTTACGTAAGGCTAGAATCCAACACTCCCCTCGGACGTCTCGTCGCGATCAGTTTGCGCGAGCGGGCTGTCGTGCGGAGGTCTGCTGGTTTCAGGCGCGGAGCTTGAGATCCTTGCAGGCCTTGGCCTGCATGGGGCCACTCAAAGCCTTTGTGAGGCCGTCGGCAATCTGCTTGTCGGCGGGTACGTGCTGCAAAGCAAACTGGCCAGTGTTGACCAGGTCGCGGATCTTGTGGTAGCGGCGCTCGATGTGCTTTGAGCGCGAGTGCGCAGTAGGCTTGTTTGCCAACGAGATTGCGCCTGTGTTGTCCACGTACAGGGTGGACGGCTTGTCCTGGGGGTAGCCCACAAATTCAGCCATGCGCCGGAGGAAGACAGTTTCTAGGCCAGCTTCGCAGATGGCCATGTACTCAGCCTCGGTCGTGGACGTGGCTGTGGTCTGTTGGCGGCGCGATTGCCATGTGATTGGCGAGCCCAGGAAGAATGCGACGTAGCCGGTGGTAGAGCGGCGTGTGTCCACGCAGCCGCCGAGGTCCGAGTCCGCGTACACGTCAGGCCTGGTCTGCTTTGGGTCGCTGCCGAGGATAAGCCACTGGTTGCGCGTGTGCCACAGGTAGCCAATGGTGCGACGCGCTGTCGCAAGGTGAACTGTGGTGGGCTTGTTGTTGAAGCGCGCGAGATAGCCAGCTGTGTAGGCGATGTCTGGGCGTGATACGCTTGCTGTCCAAAGGACGCCGCCTGTCATGGTCCTGTACTCGGAGGTGAAGGTTGCGCTGAGCTCGTCGCCGTCCTCAGAGCCGGGTAGCTCCCCTGCAGTTGGCAGAGGGCATGTCTTGCCAGTCTTCCAGTTCTCCACCTTGTGCTTCTTGGCAATGTGCTCAATGTAGGTGGCCTGGTTGAGCGCAATGGTGTCGCCGCGCTTCTCAACGCGGATGCCGAGCATTTGTGAGGGGTAGCCCAGGTCGACAACTGTCCAGCGCTTGCGGAGGGCGGTGATAATGTCGTCGGCCTGCTTTGTGGTGGCTGTACCGATGAGGAAGTCGTCCACGTAGATGGTCACGAGCGCTCCGTCGGTCTTGCGGCGGTAGAAACCCCAGTCGTCTTCGCAGGCCTCAAAGCCGAGCTCGAGCAGGGCGGCGCGGGCCTCCAACCACCAGTGGTGGCCAGACTGCTTGAGGCCATAGATTGCCTTCTTGAGCATGAGGACCTTGCCAGGTTTGACAGCAACGCCGGTTGGAGGGCTGAGGTACAGCTCAACGTCCAGCGTGCCGTTGAGGTAGGCTCCTTCGACGTCGCATTGGCGGATGTTGAACTTCTTGGCCGCGCAGGTGCTGAAGAACAGGCGTACAGTGCCCATGCGACTCACAGGCGCGTACGTGTCCTCGAAGTCGATGCCTGGTACTTGCATGAAGCCGCGCGCGACCAGACGTGCCTTGTACTTGACAATCTTGCCATTGGCGTCGCGCTTGCGGCGTAGGACCCACTTGGCAGAGAGAGGTTTGCGTCCCTCGGGCAGGTCTGCCTCAACGTAGGTGCCGTACTTCTGCAGGTTGGCGAGTTCGGCGTCCATGGCCTTGCGCCACTGCTCGCGCTCTGCGCCGCGTAGGCCCTCGTGGACAGGAATGGTGTCATCGCCTTCGGAGGCCTCGGTGGCAGCGGCGAGGGACATGGGCTGGTCGTAGTACATGATGGCAGCGGCTTCACCGGGCGGCGCAATGTCGTCATCATTGACGTCATCCTGCTCGGCGTCGGGGTCGTCTTCGAGGTACTCGATGTCGTCTGGCGCGGCGATGGGTTCTCCTGGTCCTTGCTCCCCTGCAGCGAGTACGTCGCGCGTGTAGATCACGCTGTGGTCGTTTTCCAGGAGGACGCACCAGCCAGCGCAGTGTGGGTCGATACCAATAAGCCAACCTGGCACGGATCGTGGGCGCTCGAACGTGTCGAGGTGTTTGACCTTGGCCTTTGCAAGCCGCGCGTACACCTTGGTGCCAAAGGGCTTGAGATTGTCAAAGTGGGGCTTGCGGCCAGTCATGAGCTCGTACGCCGATACGCCGTCATCATTGAGTGATGCCATGTTGATTAAGACGGCGAGGTACTCGGCGGCGTAGTCCCATAGGTCTTCAGGGATGTGCGGTGCGGCGGCAAGGAGGGTGGCGATACCCTCCTTCATGGTGCGGATGGCGCGCTCGGCCACGCTGTTGTTCTCTGGCGTGTAGACAGCGGAGGTCTGGTGATTGATACCCTCCTCGGCGCAGTACTCGGCCATGCCGTCGTTGAGGAACTCCGTTCCCTGGTCCGAGCGGATCCACTTGACCTTGATGCCGGTCTGCCTCTCAATGCGGCGCACGAAACTGCGCACGGCGGCAAGGATGGGGGCTCCAGACTTGCTAGGCAGGGGGATGTACTCCTTGGCTCCAGTGTAGTCTGCTGCCATGCAGAGGAGATACTGGTTGCCACGCTCGCTCGTGTTGGAGATCATGCCGGTGAGGTCCATGTGGATCATCTCACCCTTGGCAGAGCCGCGCATTGAGTGCTGGTCGCGTGGGTGGTTGGTGGACTTGTGCATTGCACAGTGTTGGCAATCACGCAGCCGGTAGTCCGAGTTGGCCAGGGCTTCTGGGTCCACGCCGGTGAGGAGGCCGGCGCGCGCAAGCTCGATCATCTTAGTCTTGCCCATGTGGGCGAGGTGGCGATGGATGGTAAGGACAAAGCCAACGCCGTACTTGGGTTTGGCGGGTTCAGCTTCGTCGTCGCGGACAATGTCCACTGGTGCCACCTGCGCACGCTGAGGGCGCCGGAGTGTCGCCGTGGGGCGCGCGTTGAGGCTGTCGTCCAGCTCGAGGTTGACGGCGCCGTTGCGCATCCAGGTGTCTTCTCCGTCAAAGGTCCAGCCAGCCTCCTTGCAGACGCGCTTGGAGATCATGTTGTGGACAGTGCCGGGGGAGTAGTGCACGTCTGGGATGGTGGCTGATCCGTCACTGGTGGTGATGATGATGTCACCAACCTCATCCGCGGGGATGAGGTAACCAGTGCCGCCCATTTCAAAGTAGGCGGTGCGCTTGAGCGCGCAGATGTTGCTGAGCAGCGTGCGGTCGCCGATGAGTGAGGTGTTGGCTCCTGAGTCGATGAGGAGATGCGCATGCGTGTCCGAGAGGGTGGCAGCAGCTGCCTGTGCCGGTGGCGCGTGGGAGTATGACGACACGAGGTGGTCAGGGATACGCGTGTATGAGGCGATCGACGCGCCGGACTTGTCCTCGCCGTCCTTCTTGGGCTTCTCCTTCTTAGGAGGTGGCGAGTCCTTGGTATTCTCGGCCGTGTGGTACTCCTTCTGGTTGCAATCGTTGGTCATGTGTGAGAAAACGTGGTGGTATGCGCACCAGCGAGGAGGTTTGTTGGAGGTGCCGGTGTCGGTGTCCGTGGTGCGCCCAGTGGTGGCACCGCCACGTCCACGCCCGCGCCCGCGTCCGCGGCCGCGGCCACGGCCAGTGGAGGTACTGGCCTCGTCGGCCTTGTCGTCCTTCTTGTTTGCGCTGGCTGCGACGTGCTTGCCTTCGCGCTCCAAATCGCGTTTAACAGAGTCGATGTACCTGTCGTAGACGCGCGAGATGGTCTCCCATTTGTCGTCTGTGGCCATGCGGCGGATGGTTGCCTCTAGCTCGTGTGGCATGCCGTTGTAGAACATCTGGGCGCGTTCATCCTCTGTGAGAGGAGAGCCCAGGTCGGCGAGCTCGGTGAGCTTCTTGCGAAAGGTCGTCATGTAGGCTTTCTTTTGCTCAAGGTTTGCGTCGGTCTTGACAAAGAGGGTGGCCATGGCTGAGCGGATGCGGATCACCTGCTGCTTGGTGTCCGAAAGGTAGCGCTGTTTGAGGGCCTTGAAGATGTCTGCGGCGTACCACAGATGCTCGTAGTCCGAGATGATGTGGGGCTCGACGGTGCGTAGGAGTGCGCCACGTGCGCCGAGCTCGCGCTTTTGCCACTTGAACCACTCGTCGCGTTCGTCCTTGCTAAGGGCTTCCTCATCGGGTTCTGGCTTGACAGAGTCGCCGTGGAGGAGGGACATGGTGGTGGCTAGGATGACGGAGATGGCTGTCATGTCTACGCCAGTGACCTCTTGTCCTCCTGTGGTTGCTTGGGCGGCTTGTTGTGCGGCCTCTAAAGCGCGCTGCGCCGTTGCTGCCTGAAGACGAGTGATTGTGCCCGAGGTACTTGAGCTGGATGACGCGCCGGTGGTGGGTGGAGTCGGCGTCTTTGAGCGCTCGCGCTCACGGCGTGCCTCTAGAGCAGGGCGAGTGATGAAGGCTGAGCCCTCTGGTAAGGAGGTGCCGGCGTGCTCGAGGCTGTCGCGCGGCGCATTGGGGTTGCGGTAAGGGTCCTTCTCATTGCCGTTGAGCGCGGCGTGAAAGCCCTTTTCGTAGGCGATGGCCTGGAGATCCTTGTGCCACCTCGCAAAGCTGTCAAAGCCTTTGAGTTTGGTGGCCTTGGCTAGGTCGCCGTTACTGTGGTCGCTCATGTTGGTCTCCTCTAGTAGTGGAGGTTGAGCAGTGTGCGTGGGAACGTGGTCACGTGACTGTGGGATGACGGCGATGACGTTGAGTGAACGCCCGGTGGAGGTTGTGTGGAGGGCGTCCAGGGGGCGTGGTAGTGTGAACGTCTCGCACAGGTGCGGCGCCGACGGCGATGGCGAGCTCGCAGTTTTGGGTCTCGTGCGTTGCCGTTAGCGCGCAGACGTTGGGCCGCGCTGGGGGTACACCCTCGCGCAAGAACTGCTACTCTAGCTGCCCTGTGAGCTCGGCTAGGTGGTCCTTGTTGGCCTGGTTGTGTCACCGGTTGACACAGCTCGCTGCCTGGGCGAGGAACGTGTCGCTGGTGGTGATTCTTGCAGTACTGGTGCGTGGAGCTGTCGCCGAGGATGCTGTCGTACTCGTAGACGGCGTCGGAGGTGTTTGACTCTTAATCTGTTGGGTTTTACACGCTAGTAGAGAGAAGAATGGTTGCATAGAAAGATAGTTGCACGCACGCACATGTAGAGCGGCGTCGGCCTGTGGCCAGAATCAATGTTACGTAAGGCTAGAATCCAACATGATGTGCATGTTGGTTGACATTGTTGAACATTCACTGGGACAGGCATCTCCTCACGACAACTGCTCGACTCCAGCTCTACGCCGTCCATTCACACCCTCCCCGCCCAGTTATATGTGTGCATATGAGTATACCTCTTCACGCCGCGCTGCACCCTGACAACACACCGCATCGCGCTACCTCGCGCCGAGACCAGGCAGGCCTCCGCCGCTGCCGCCGCCGAACAGTGACCCCATGAGGTTCTGGAGCAGGTCGTTCTGGCCCGTGTTGCGCTGGGGGATGAGGAAGACCGAGGCCGAGATGTGCTCGAGGGCCTGGGCTGTCAGCTGAGATCGATCAACACTTTCGCAGCTCACCTCGTTGACGTCGGGGTTGGCGAGCACGCCGTCGCTGCCCGCAATGCGGCGGTAGCGCGCGAGCAGCTGCTGCCAGTCACGCGCGACGCCTCCGTCCGTCCCGCGCGCCTGCACGCCCGAGACGCCGGGCGCCGGCGCGCGCTCGACCGTCGCGAGGGCGAGCTGCAGGAAGTTGAGCGTCGGGGAGGTCGTGAGCTCGACGTATGCGTCGGTCGGGGTCGGGCCTGGCGCCGAGCCGAGGAAGATGGACGAGGCGGCAGAGGCTGGCGACTGCAGGAGCGAGAGGAAGCGCTGGAGGAAGGCTGCGGCGGGGAGGACGTTGGGCGGGGACTGGGCAAGGAAGCTGTGAGGGGGAGAGCGAGCGGGCGTCAGCGAGCGAGCGGGTGGGCGGGGACGGCGCCGAAGAGAGCCAGTCACAGCGGCATTGGCCCACTCACGGAAGCGTGCCCTTGACGGCGTACGGCCCGGGGTCCTGCTTGCCTTTCTCCGACCACTCGAACAACAGCTCGGCGAGCAGGGTCGCGGCGTCGCGCTTGCCGCTGGCGAGGAGGTGGTGCTCGGCGGGCACGAACAGGCGGTCTGGACATCAGCGCTGCGTTTCACAAGTTGACGCACCCTTGTAGTACAGCTCGCCGAGGTACTGGTGCAGGCTTGGGTCGCCGGTGGGGCAGCCGCCGGCGGCCGACCACTTGACTGCTGCGTCGGCGAGCTTCTTGCGCCAGTTTCCGCTTGGGGGCGTGAGGGCCAGGAGCTGGGTCACGGAAGCTGGGGCATGAGCATGTCGTCCACCACGCCTACTCACCCTTGCTCTTGTCGTCGACGGGGGTGCCAATCTGGCCCATGATCTCAATCATGCGCACGCCGAGCTCGACGCCCGAGCCCGCCTCGCCGAGCTTGAGCAGCTCGCGCGCGACGGCAAACAGGATCTCGACGGCGAGCGCGCCGTGCCCCGCGTGCACTAGACGCGCCGTGGTCGTCAGCGCCTTCTGGTGCGCGCTGTACGCGTTTGGCGGGTCCGACTGCAGATTGGCCAGGATGGGGGGCAGGAGCGCCTCGAGCGTCGGCGTGCGTGCTGTTCGTGGCGGCATTGTGGGTGTGGGTGTGGTGGGTTGGGCGAGACGAGTCGAGACGAGCAGCTGTTGTGAATTCCAGCTGGACGGCAGCCTGGTGGAGACGGTGGACATATCGACAGCGGGACAGCGTCATGGCCACGGGGCTTTGGTAGGCGTGCATTATTGTTAGGCGCACTACCCTTTGAGAATGATTTTTGCGCGCCTATTCCGCCAAGGGTCATGAAACGAAACGACCAGCCAAAAGTCTTCAACAAGGTTGGCTGGTTGCAACAGTCGTCTGGGCAATTATGGTGCCAGCCGCGACGTCTTGCGTGCATGACATGAGAGATGAACGCGCGTAGTTGGACCCGAGTGCAAGCATGACGCCGCTGGGGAACGACGTGACACTCAAGACAGTGTAACTGGGGACAGGTGCAAAACCCCATCCTCCTGCCTCAGAGCCACTCCGGCAGCCATATCCCACGCAACCACTGACGCCCTCCGCTCATGTCCACAACTCCAGCCCCTTGGTATGATCGCCAGCTCCTCGTCTGCAGCGTTACTGCCTGGTGCCTCCTTGCACGCAGAGTCCGGCCCGCCGTGTCGTCCTCCCAACATCCTTCTCCTCTAAGCCTCCTTCAACAGTCCCTCCCATCTCCCTCCCTCAACTCTGCAGTCAGTTCACCCGCTCCGCCTCGTCGAAATGCCGATGCATAATCCTACACTCCCAAAGTCAAGTCCTAGACTGGCTTAGAACTTCGAGAAGCCCTTGGCCTTGTTGGCCTGAACGCGGAGGACGTTGAAGCGAACAGTCTTCGAGAGGGGGCGGCACTGGCCAACGGTAACCTGGTCACCGGCCTCGACACGGAAGGCGGGCGAGACGTGGGCGGCGAGGTTCTTGTGGCGCTTCTCGTAACGGCGGTACTTGGGGATGCTGGGGGGTGGTTAGGGCTTGTGTCTCGAGACTTGGCTCTGGTAATGAATGGCCAGCCAGCCAGCCAGCCACGCAGCACTCACAAGTGGAGGTAGTCACGGCGAACAATGATGGTGTTGGTCATCTTGGTCGAGTGGACGACACCGGAGAGGATACGGCCACGGATCGAGACATCGCCGGTGAAGGGGCACTTCTTGTCGATGTAGGTGCCGTTGATGGCCTCAGCGGGGGTCTTGAAGCCGAGACCGACGTCCTTGTACCACCGCTTGGTCTTGGTGGCGACCTTCTTGCCGCCTGTAGGTGGTCGCAGAGGGCAGGAGCAGGAGCAGGCAGAGACGCGAGATGGCACGAATTGCACAAGTCCGAGTGGTCACACGGGCCAGTGGTACGCAAATGTCGAAAAGTTTGAATCGCAGTGTAGAACGGTCCAGAGAGCGCAGAAAACACAGCGAACAGCACGGCAGCGTCGTAGGGATCATAGGAGATCGAGGGGAGAGCAGAAGTCGAGCAAGGTCGTTCACATCAGGCGAGCACAGGTCGGGTTCGAGGTGTAAAGAGTCGGGAGATCGATAATGACGGCGAGAACGCGACTGTCAGCACTGTCTCCTCGTCGTCTTGATCGTGCGCTTGCTCACCCTTCGACTTGGCGTTCTGGAACAGGTGCTGCTTGCGGAAGGCACGCTCGATCTCAGCCATTTTGGATGTTGTTGAAGGATAGAGTGGTAGCCTCGACGACGTTCAATGCGATGTTGCGGCGGTCCGGCCACTGCGAGCGAGCGAGGAGGGAAGGAGGCAGAGTGCAGCCAGCGAGCGTGTGCCAGGCAGCGACACCCACCCAGGCTGCCACCTCGTCCCAAAAAACTCCCGTCCAAACTTGGTCGCCGGAGATTCGGTGTTATAGACGGCTGGATTCCAGGGCGTAGAGATGCAATGATCGACGGCGACAATGTGGCATTGGGATAAATCCACGAAACTTGGCCAAAGAAAATCGAAAAATGGGTGAACAAACTGCCCAAACTCGATTTGGCTCCGTGTGGATCCAGGCTGTTGGCTGGTGGGTGGGTTGGCCGTCCGTCGCTCGCTCGGTCGCCCCCTCCTCCCGCTGGCAGGCTGGCCTCCTTCTCGTAGTTTGACCTTCATGCACAGAGGTCTCCTCTAACCGTCAACACATCTCAAAAATGGTGGCCACTACGTGAGTAGACGTCGACGACGACGACAAGACACACGACTAGGACCAGCACTGACGACCATCCCAGCGTCCCCAGCGTCGAGGCGAGTATTGCGCGAGCACACCGAGGGCTGGAGAGAGAAATTTGAGGTCTGGCGACGGCGTCGACTTGGGCGACTTGTGGTCGAGCTGGAGCGGGGACAAGGCATGTCGAGCATGCGCGGACGTTGCTTGGCATCGAATCTGCGCTGTTCGGCGCTGCTGTTGTCGCTCTGCAGCACCCATCGCACGCCGAAACCAAAACCTCAAATTCTCAACCCAACCTCGGCCAACTTGATGTGCAGCCAACTAACACCCCCACAGCAGATTGCCGTCCCCGAGACCCTGCTCAAGAAGCGCCGCACCAACGAGGCCACTCGTGAGGCCAAGCTTGCTGCCGCCGTTGAGGCCCGCAAGGTGAGTTGTGGACTTGGGTGACTGGAGGAGATCGTGTGAGGGAGAGGGATAGTAGGGGGGCTGCCTGGTCCCCCTACAATGATGCAAAGACCAACACTCGTTGGACCACGGCTAGCTACGACAATGCTGCCTGTAATTAACCATCTTTCGGGGCTGAATCCATCTCTCGACGAGGCGTGCTGGCGTGTGGTTGAAAGTTTGAAGAAGCTTTAGCTGACACCCCATCTCAGGCCCTCAAGGCCAAGCGCAAGGTCATCTTCAAGCGTGCCGACGAGTACGTCAAGGAGTACAACGCCAAGGAGCGTGAGGAGATCCGCCTCAAGCGCGAGGCCCGCAAGTCGGGTGACTACTACGTCCCCGCCCAGGCCAAGGTCTTCTTCGTTGTCCGCCTGAAGGGTATCTCCAAGCTTGCCCCCAAGCCCAAGAAGATCCTCCAGCTCCTCCGTCTCCTCCAGATCAACAACGGTGTCTTTGTCCGCGTCACCAAGGCTACCGAGCAGATGCTCCGCCTTGTCTCGCCCTACATCGCCTACGGTGAGCCCAACCTCAAGGCCATCCGCGAGCTTGTCTACAAGCGCGGCTACGCCAAGGTCAACGGCCAGCGCATCCCCATCACCGACAACGCCATCATTGAGCAGCAGCTCGGCAAGTACGGCATCATCTGCATTGAGGACCTCGTTCACGAGATTGCCACTGTTGGCCCCAACTTCAAGCAGGCCACCCAGGCTCTCTGGCCCTTCAAGCTCTCCAACCCCACTGGTGGCTTCCGTGACCGCAAGTTCACCCCCTACATCCAGGGCGGTGACACTGGCGACCGTGAGCAGCACATCTCGCAGCTCATCCACCAGCTCGTTTAAGCGTGCAGCTGGATGTGGTGGTAGAGTTGTGACGAGGGCCGAGGCGACTAGCGACCGGGTGTTGGTCGTCTTGATATACTGCATGTACCCATTCCCGATCGAGCGTAGCGTGGCATGTGGAGAGGAGTTGGAGGGGGCGCTGGGGGAGAGGCTCGGGGAGGTTCCAGGACGGAGCTTTGATGTTGAACTGACAGCTGCCAAGTGATTTGCCGGGAGGAGAGAAGTGGAGCGGGATGAGTGTCAGACTTTCTTGGCGCAGAGTAATGCCCGCGACGTCGTTGCAATCATTGCCATAATGTACAGTGAATGACGGGCTGGTCTACGCTATCGTGATCCAATCTACGGCACTAGGGCGTGTACTCTGGCAGCGGGGTGCGCACCCCAGGGGGGTTGCCAAGCGGGGTGGTGGCCTCAGCGCCATCAGCGCCGGAGACGACGAGTCCCGGGGCGGCTGGCACGACCTCTCCGCTCGTCGCCTCGGCCTTCTCCCATGGCTTCGGCCGCGCCTCGAGCTTGGACACGCTCGCGGGCTGCCCATTAAGCTCGTTGGGCACGTGGATGGTGGGCACCTCGGACGCGCGGCCGGCCTGGATGAGCTGGACGACCTCGTTGAAGCTCAGATCGGCGGGCGGCGGCGCGTCGGCCAGGGGGGGCGGGGGCGGCGCGTCGTCGTCCCCGTCGACGCTCGCGCTGTGCCGCCACGGCAGGGACTCGGTCTCGTTGCTCCTGTACTGGAGGTACGTCTCGAACGGGACCGACGCGTTGACCTTGCTGGGGAGTGTCAGGGGGGGGGGCGTAAAGGAGGGGGGGGCATACCCACCGGGTATAGTAGAACCACTGGGCCTTGCCGATGACCGTGTCGATCTCGGCGGCGTTCAGGCCCTCGGTGCGCGCGTTGCGGATGACGGCGGGGACGCCGGCCTAAAGTGAGCGAGCGAGCGTCAGCGAGCGCGAGCGAGCAGGCGTGAGGTGGGGCAGGGGCAGGAGAGCAGCACAAGTGGGGAGAGGCGGCCGGCAACACCCACCCGGAAGTCGGCGTCCTCGACAAAGTTGTACCCCTCAAAGCTGGCGACGAGGGCGCGGATCTCCTCCTCGTTGGTTGTGGTGGACGCTGGCGGCGCGGCCATGGTGGTGTGTGGTGTGTGTTGGATGATGAGTGGAAGATGAAGATGGGGTTGGGTTATGTCGATCCGGGGATGACGACACGGCGGTGGCGGCGGGGTTGGCTGGGTGGGGAGCCGGGGCGTGGCGCTGGCTGCGTGGGTGGGCGGTCAGTGGCACTCGTTTGCAGAGCTGGGACTGATATTGCGTTCCGTCGTTCTCGGCCATGCGGCGTTCTGGGGATACATACGTTGTTGAAGTGGATGTGTTTGGTGCTTGGGTACATTCTCGCCGGGGTAGATGCATTGAGAAAGGCGCGGCGGCGGGGTTGGCTGCTAAGCGTGCTACTGGCCGCCCGAGTGGCTATGGACGGCTGCCTTGGCGCACATTGGGGCCCGCCGCCTCTTCTCGTGCCCCCGAGGCTGGAGGGGATGTTTCTTCGAGTGTTTGTAGTGCATAAATTGGCGAGTAGTGCGTGCTGTGGTGCGATTCTGTGGTTTGTAGAGATGGTGTCTAGAACGGGTCCCCTTTGTGCCCGCACATGTCCTTCTCAGCTGATCTTCGTATCACTCTTGTCCCCTATTGAAAGAACGCACAGAAATGTTCTCTTTCAAGCCTGCGAGGGCTCACTGACACCATCTGGAACGGAGGGGACATCGAGCACCCAGTTCACTCTTGTCTCTAGGCGGAGTTAACCCCGGCACCATCGTCAATGACACCCTCTTCTCGTCCTCCACGCGACGTGTCCCCAACTCGACCCCGCACACCTCCAAGGTCCCACACAGTGCAAGCAGCAGCGGATGACGCGAACAGGCCTACCGTTAGATACCTCCCTGCCACATCAGCCTACCCCCAGACACCTTCCTCGCACACACCACTTCATAGTCCATCTACATAACCCATCTAGTAACTCCCGCGCTCGAGCAACAGGCCACACGCGTCGTAGGCCCGCTTGAGCCCTTCGTACTTGTACTCCCTCTCCCACGTCCCCTCGTGGATAGCCCGCGCGCACTGCATGGCGCCGGCAATGAAGAAGTCAGCCATGCTGGGCTCGGCGCCTTCGATCCAGGGCCCCTCATCCTTGTTACGCAGCATCATCTCGCTCGTCCTGCGAAGGCCCTCGTCCGCGCCGGCCCAAGCACCGTCTTCGTACGCCAGCAGCTGCTGGAGCGGGTGCCCAATCAGCCCTTCGACCATGTTGACAAAGTACGCCTTTGCGCGCGGGGACAGGATGGCCGGCTCGCGCGGCGCCAGGCTGACCTGCTGCGCCTTGCCGCCTGCGGTGCGCACCAGCGCGGTCACGTCGTCGGACAGCGGCGCGGAGAGGATGACGGGACGGGCGGGGTACGTCGCCTCGAGCCACGGCGCGATCTTGGCCGAGTCCATCAGCCACGTGTCGCTTGCGACGTGGTGGATCGTCGGCACCGTGTACTTGGTCGCGCCTTCGGGCAGGGGTCCGACGCTGCGGGGTCAGCGTCAGTGGGGCAAGGCGGCGGAGAGAAGGAGCTGACACGCACTGCGGCGCAAGCGTCGGCTTGATGTCGGGAAACTCGAGCCACTCGGTCCGGTACGGAATCCGCTTGTAGTTGAGCATCAGGCGGATCTTCCACACGGTAGGGGAGAAGCACACGTCCTTGGTGCACTTGAGGTCGTAGAGGACCAGCTCGGGGGCAGCATCGGCAGAGGGGTCGGGCATTGTGCTGGTGGTCGTGTCGGCTTGACTAGGGGGGTTGGTGTGCACCTTGTGCGTCCCGAAGTTGGGCTACTTATGTTGTTGCTGCGCGTGCGGGCAAGTCGAGTCGAGACGTGCCGACAGGGCAACCGCGCCGTGCCGATGACGTCGTGTCCGCCGTGTCTCCGGCGGGTCCGGCGGGTGCCTCGGCGTTTCTGCGCCGCGCGTGGCGCTCGACGCTGGGAGCTGGGCGGGGGAGGTGGGTGACTGAGAGGTGACTGTGCACCGCAGCGGCACGTCGACGATGTGCGAGTAGTGGGTGTAGATGTTAGTAGCATTCCTAGCATGACGCCTGGGCAGACACCTCGGACCGAAACCCCCGACCACACCCATCCTACCACCCCCCACCCCACACCCACACACTCTTCATACAGTATTAATCCTACTAAAACACAGCCTCTACCAGGACGGCAGGAGATGGGACAGCGGCGCGAGCACGAGGCATGGCACGGCGACAATGATCATCGCGAGCCAGCCACGTGCGCGGCGGATGTGGAGTGGTGGCTCGCCGCGGATGACGCGCCACACGCCGGCCGCAACGTCGAGCGGCACCATGAGCAGGTTGAACGGGATGGGTAGGGGCGGGGCTGGCGGCGCGCTGTCGCGCGAGGGCGGCAGGTAGCGGGCCACGGCGGCAGCGAGGGCACGGCGCGAGGCGTGCCCGATATCTGGGCCGTACTCTGCCTCCCAGGTACCGTCGTGCAGCTCGTTGCTGGGGGCGAGGGCACGGAGGATCGACAGGCCAGCGCTCAGGCCGATAACCAGCACCAGGGTGATGAAGAGCGCGACACGGGTCTCGAACGGCGCGACGCCGACCTCGACTGGGCCGCCTGGCCCCGTCATGGTAGAGACGGAACCAGCCCTCCAGACGTCACCGTTGAGGGCGTAGGCGAAGAGGGCCCACAGGCCGGCCGCGAGCGGGATGAGCAGTGCCGCGGCACGCGCACCACGTGCGAGGATACCGGCGAGTATCGTGGCGAGCGGGAGCAGGCGGGCGGGGAACAGCAGCGGGAGGGCCGGCGCGGCAGGCAGGACCACGGCGAGCGTGCTGAACGGGATAGCGAGCGTGCGGAGGGCCACAGCGATGCCCTCGGTGAACGGGATCGGGTGGAGGATGCCAGCCAACTGCGCGGGGAGGAGGAGCATGATGCGCGACGTCGAGCTGGGTCCGCGGCGGTTGTGTGCCGTGTCGAAGATGGACTACGCTGGTTAGATCTGTTGCACCGCCACTCGACTCACGGCAAGGAACGAGGCCCACGCCCACACCGACCAGACGATGGTAGTCGGGCCCGACGTGTCGGGCCGCACGTCGACGTCTGGCACGAGCGCCGTGACGAGGGTGAGGGCGACGAAGACCAGCGAAGCGACGAGCTCGAGCACGTGTGCGCGGCTGTTGTGGGTGGAGCGGGCAATGATCCACAGAAGCGAGTGGTGCATCGCATCAATAGTAGCGCCGTTAGTATGCATTCGAGCGTCGATGGTGCCGGCCGCCGTCGATATGACAATGTTCCAGTCGAGCGCCGCAGCATGCGTTACAGGTCAAACAAAGGGCAGACGTCGTCGTCAGCAACGGCGCTACCCTGGCTGGCTGGGACGCTTTTGACTCACGCAGGCGTGACGGCGTTCTGGAGGATGACGCGGAGGCCGCGCCCCGTCGTGCGGCGGGGGCGCGACCAAGCACGGGGGAGCGCGGCGCGGATGAGCGGGTGCGCGAGCACGGCGCCGGGGGTGGTGTGGTGGGAGAGGAGGGCAGCGACTGGCGGTGTGGTGTGGTTAGTAACTGGGCCCCTGTGTCCAGCTGATGTCCCCCACGTCCAACCCACCAGTGGTCCAGTTGCCCGGCTCGATAATAAGCCCAAAGTTGAGGTCGAGGACGTCCTCCTCGTCGTCCTTGTTCTCGTCTGGCTGCTCGCCGTGCAGCGCCTCGTCGAGCACAGCCAGCGCGTGGTCGCGGAGCGCGGCGCGCTGTCTGGCCGTTGCGCTCGCGCGGGACGCGGCGGCGCGCGCCGAGCCCCGCGCGCGGTCGTGCCGCTCGACAACGTGCAGCGCGTACAGCGCCGACGCGAGCTCGTGCGTTAGGTCGATGCTGGCCAGGTTCGAGTTGTCGCCGCCGCCCGAGGCGAGCAGCTGCGCCGCACGTTCTTGCAGCGGCGTGTCGGGCGAAACGGCTGGTGGCTGGGCCACGGCGGGCGACGTGCCGTATGCTCCTGCTGCTGCTGTTGGTGGTGGTGCCGAGGCGCTGGCGCCGACTAGAGGCGTGCGCTCGTCCGGCATGATTGGTGATGCGTTGGACGGGAGATGGATGAAGGAGAGTGACGACGGAGGATTGTAAACGGTTGGTTTGGGTGGTGGAGTGGTCCGTCGTTGTCGGTTGCCCAGTGTTTGTGTGTGCCCACCCTGCTTTGGCTGCGTCACCACCACTGCACTGCACAGTGGCCGTAGGTATTTATTACCGCACCCACCACCCTGGCCACCCCCCCTCAATCAAGCAACCTACTTTGGATGCCCGCATGCTTCCCGCCACCCAAACCAAAAGCTAAATGACGTACCACTTACGTCGTTCAATAGCCCATGTGCCCACCCTCACACACATCACACGGCTGCATCAAATACAATACAAAACAGTTCACACACTAATCACTGTCCAGTAACCCTTCCACGTCCTCAGACTCGTCGTCTTCAGTCTCCTCGGCAACAGTCTCGGGCCGCGGCTTGCGGTTCCGAGACACCGGAGCAGCATCAGAGTCGGACGTGGGGTCAACAGACATGGACGCAGTGCGCCGAGATCGAGAAGGAGCGCGGCTACCTCGCCTTGTCCGGGCTTCTGGCGCCTCTTCAATCTCCTCCCTGGGCACATTGTTCAGCACTGACCTCACGGGCGTCATGGCCACTGGCGTTGGCGCCGCCACTTACACATCGTCAATGAAGCCCCAGAGCTCCTTGGTGTCTTCTCGCTCGGCGCCCTCGGCGCGGAACGTCTCCTCGTCGTAGCCCTCGAGCTCGGGGTAGAGCTTGAGCAGCGACACTTGGAACTTGGACAGCGAGTTCCGCGACACTGCGTCTGAAAGGGGTTGTTTCTGGCGTGTCAATGCTGATCTCTAAGGGCGCAACTAACCTCCTTCAGAGCATTGATCAGGGCCAGCACTGCCTTTGGACGCCACGCGTCCGTCTCGGCACTGTCCGGCAGGTTGAGCTTGCCAAGATAGCTTGTTAGTGTCTTGCGGGTGTCGCGGCCCTCCTCTGTCATGATCAGCTTGAAGATCGTGATGGCGAGGTCGAGGTGGACGTTGAGGTCGACGACCGCACCAGGGCGTTCACTAAATCCGTTAGACCTCAGAAGGCGCAACCACTTACACAGCCTTGTGGGGGTCGAGCCAGTCCACCATCATCAGACCAATCTGAGCCACGGGCGTGGCGTCCTCCTCTTCCTCGTTCTGCGCAAAGTTGGCAAACACCAAGGGGAAGACCTGGGGTTAGCTAGAGACAGAAGTTGATAACCCACCTCGAGCATGCGGAGCTGGTTCTCGGATGACGAGTAGCAGTACACTGGGAGGAAGTAGGACAGGCACTGGCGCAGAGGCTGGTTGTCGGCCGTGTCGGCGTGGAAGTACAGCAAGACGAGGTGCTGCAGGACCGTCGCATCGGTAACCATGCCGGCGAGCATGAGCTTGGCAACGCCCTCAACTGCAACGCCAAGGACCTCGGGGACGTCCTGCTGGAGCATGTGGCTGAGGAGAGCCGGCACCGCGTCCACGGACATGGTCTTGGCCACGAGCGTGGCAATGTCGTGCACCATCAAGAGATCGAGCACAATCTTCATGACCTTGCCCCTGAGCTCGTCGTCATCGCCAGCAGCGTTCATCTGCTGCATGAACAGGACAAAGGTGTCGGTCGCCATGTTCTGGTCGATCATGCAGCACAGGCCGAGACAGATGAGACCCTGGTCACGGAGCGCCAGTTCCTCCTTGTTGCGGACTGCGGGGATGATGACGTCGTGCAGGAGACCGTGGAACACGGTGTTGTCCTGCCATGGCGAGTTGACGCGCTCGAGCAGGCTAGTGCAGATGAGCAGGCAGCGGTAGTCGATCAGGGCTTCGCGCTTGCGGGCCTCGGGGTCGTCAGAGGGAGCGGGGGCACGCGTTGGGCGGGAGGGGCTGCCGAGGGTCGACCTGGACGGCGTCGCAGGCTCCTGGGTCTCGACATCGCCGTCGCCGACACGGAGCTCGGTGACAACATCGACAATGAGACGGATCAAGTCGCGCTCGCCGTCGGTAATCTTGCTCAGAACGTCCATGCAGCGGGGAATGAGGGTCTCGGGGAGCGAGCCCTGCGAGATCATCTCACGAGCAAGCTGGAACATCTTGCGGCGGCCAATCTCGTCCGCATAGTCGAGGTTGATCGCCACGCGGAGCAGCTCGCCAACGATGAACGCCTGCTCGGTGACCTTGTCCTCGTCTTCGTCGGTACTAAGGCCAACAAGCTTGTTGTACTCGTCCTGGATCTTGAACGCAAGGGCGGTAACGACCGGCATGACCTCCTCCAGGCGGTTGGTCTTGTTGTTGTTGACGCAGTACTCAGTGAACACACGGGCGAGGAAGGCCTTTTCGGGGGTGAGCGAGGCCCACCACGCGTCTTCCATCTCAATGTTGTCAAACACCTCGGGCCGGGTGACGAGCACCGAGATGAGGGCGTCCTCGGCAACATTGCTCGACACGACGTCGAAGCGGCCAAGGAGCTGGAGGACGTCGCCGTCGGCCTGGTCGAGCCAGCCACCGAGCATGGCAGCAGCGGCCTTGCGCACAGTGGGGTCACGATCACCTAGGCCGTTCTGGACGACGTTCTCGCGCTGGGCAATCGACAGCACACGGGCGTCGGGGAGGTGGGCCGCGCCGAGCGAACCCATGAAGACGGTGCGGCGGAGGATCGGGTCGACATCGCGGGTGCGGGCGAGGAGGTGAGGGAGCGTCTCGGGCGCCGTAGGGAGGTTGTACACTGCCGCGCGGCGGACCTCGACGGCAGGGTCGTAGCGAAGCAAGTCGAGCAGGATCTGGGACAGAGGCTCCTGCCCCTCCTCGAGGTCGTCCTCGTCCTCGCCAGACTGGAGCTTGGCGAGACCGACTGCAGCCTGAACACGCACAACAGCCTCCTTGTCGCGCGAACGCTCAATCAGGCAGTGTCGGAGGAGCTGGTACATGTCGTCGCTGCGGGTTCAGTTTGGCTCTCTTCACTCCACTCACTCGACCTCGCCGAGTCCGTTGATGAGCGACGCAACGAGCAGCGTGACGCGGAAGCGCACGTTCTTGTCCTTGGCTTCCATACCAGCTAAGAGGTGCTTGAGGAGCTTGGCGACGAATCGCGAGGTCATGGTGTCGTCCTCGGCGTCTGGTGGGTCAGCCGTGCCCCAAGTGACACACAACCCACCCTGCTCTGTGATGTACGTCACGTAGCCCGCGACAAACTTGACGATTCTGTCGGCGACACCGACACCCTTCTTGACAGGAAGGATGCGGTTAACCATGTCGATGAAGAGGGTGCTGAAGGCGCGCTCGCCGACGAGCTTCTCGCCCTTGGGTGTCTTCTCGGTGATCTCGGCGCATTTCTCCTGGATCTTGCGCAGCTGCACAATGTTCTTGCGGTGGTTGGCCGTCGTGCCCTGCGCCTGGTCAAAGATGGGCGGGACGACGCTCGGTAGCGTCTCTGTCAGGTAGTCGACAGACGGGCGTGTTGGGGCCATGGCTGTCGAGAGTGGATGGATGAAGAAGAGACGAGCTGTTGGGTGATGTTGCCTTGTTTGTTTGTTGTCAACGCGACTGCTTTTAAGTGGCAAATGGGGGCTGACACGTAATTATTTTAATCCTAATGACTATTAGGAATGGTGTAAAGGATTCGGTGCCGTCATTAGGAAACGCACAGACCTCGAGTGATAACGCCTCCTTACATAAGTCCAAAAACAACAACAGTCGATCCGCACAAACAAGTCAAACGCGACTTAGTCGACCTGGTCAACGTTGCTTCAATCCACTCTCTCACCGACACCACATCGCCAGCATGTCGCGGCAGAACCACCAACCCATCCCGTTGACGGGATTCCCCATGATGACCACCACCGAGGTGTGCGACTGCTTGGCGGCACTGTACATCACCGCGTCACCAGAGGACCTCACCAAGCCGACGGCGGCAACAACACAGGCGATCTGGAACGGCTTGCTCTACTCGCTCATGGCCATCCCCGTGGATCAGTTCGAGGGGCCGAAGCAGTCTCTCCTCGGCATGATGCAGTATCGGGTGGGTAGCGGGAGTCGATCGGCTGCTAATCCATCAGGAACTGTACTCGGACGGCCTGGGATTCATCATGTTCTACCAGCACTGCCGCACGCTCGCGATGCTGTGCGGCATCAAGGACTTTACCATCGCCGACCTCACTCGACCAGAAGCGACCCGTCTGCGCACCGTAATGAGCGGCATTATGAACTTTGCCAAGTTTAGGGACGAGCGCCAGCGCTTCCACCTCGAGGTGCAGCAGCGGAGCCAGGCCGAGCTGGACCGCGCCGAGGAACTGCGCCGCCGCCTGGACAATTTGGATGCCTCGATTGGCGACATCAGGTGGGTGTTGACGGACGGACTATTGCTGACCCCCAGGGCGAAGAACAAGGCCGACGGCCCGATCATGGAGGAGAGGCAGAAGCGCAACAAGGGCATCCACAACGAGCTGCTCGAGCTGCGGCAGCAGCAGATGAAGCTGTCAGCTGAAGTAGAGGAGCTCAAGCGTGATCGGTCACGGATCATGGAGGACGCGGCGGAAAAGAGCCGCGAACTCGCTGTGCTCCAGCAGAACACGTTGAGCGCGAGGTCACGCTTCGTACGGTCACCCGACAGGATCAAGGGACAGATCCGGCAGATGAGCGAGCAGCTTGCGGCCGAGCGGTCCACACACGCCGGGTACGTGCGCTCCGCAGCCGAGCACACGAAGCGCAACACGATCATCACTGGTCTCGAGGCGGAGCTGAAGCGGTTGGTCGATCTCGAGCGCGAGATCGAGTCGCAACGGAGCAAGGCCGAGGAGGGACGGCGGCACCGAACAGCACTGCGCGCAAAGCTCGAGCAGGTCAAGATCGAGCAGGACGGCGCCAAGGAGCGGCAAAAGCAGCTCGACCGGCAGATCAAGAATGCCGAGGACCGCCTGGCGCGTCAGAAGGAGATGGCCGTCGAGTTTAGGGAGAAGGCAACAAAGAAGATCCAGGTGTTGAAAGAGGAGTGAGTGGGTCGTTTGGGCATGTTGACTGACTGTTTCCAGCTACGTGGTCAAGTCCAAGGACCGTAACAAGTCACAGAAGGAGCGCGACGAGCTTTTGCGCGAGCAGAAGGTGCTCGAGGCGGAGATGGCTGCGTTCATCAACGAGAGCGAAACGAATCTCAACGACTTGCTGCAAGAGTACTGGGCGATGCGGAAGCAGGCCGGTGAGTAGTGTCCCGCGACCGCGCGCTGACCCGACAGAGGACTACATGAACACGATGACGGTCAAGCTCGGCCTGGTGATGAAGTAGTAGTGAGGTATAGATGGTGGGGGTAGTTTGTACGCTGTATAATGTGATGCTTGTATCTACAACTGGGGGAAGCACAGGCTGGGGAGGCTCGCCTACCCGCTGCTGCTGAGGGAGCGGAAGAACTCGTTGTACGCGTTCTCGATATCGAAGAGGAGCTGGCGGCTCTGCTCGTCGGTGATCTCGTCGGACGCTTTCATGGTGTTGAGGGTGATGAGCCTGGCGGGGGTCAGCACACTCCGGTCCCTCGCCGTCAACACGACGCACCACTGGATGATCTTCGCGCGGCCCTCCCACTCGGCGCTGGCCTTGAACTTGGAGTAGCCAGTCATGACCTCTGTCAGCAGGGGATGCAGCTGGTCCTTTGCGCGGAGGTTGAGCTTGAGCGCGTCCATGAACGTGATGAAGGCCTGGGGTCGTGAGCTCTTGCCTCCTCGCAGTGCCTCTGGCCGGGCCCACTCACCTGCGTCGCCTCGGCAACATACTTGCCGCTCTCGGCGCCGTCGCCCGCGTCCGCGTGCTCCACGGTGGCGGGCACGCCGGCTTGTAGTCGGTGCAGTGCGGCGGGGTGGTCCATCTGGGGCGTGTTAGTCGGGACTGGGGCTGAGCGAGCCGCAGCATGTGGCCTCTGGCCGGTACTCGTCGCCCGCCGCTCGCTCGCTGCGCTCGCTCACGCCTTGCTCACCTTGAACCGCTTCATAAACGCCTCAACCCCGCCAATATCCTCCCCAACGAGCTTCATCAAGCTCTTGTACTGCGCCAGCAGGCGCGTGCACGCCGGCGCATACTCCTTTGAGCTGACCGAGTCGCGGACGTACGCGCGCTCGAGGTACTCGAGGGACACGATGATGCTGTACAGCGTCGCGAGGTTCTCGGTGCGCTCGCGCTCCGCGTTGGTGGTATAGAGGCGGACTTCTTCGTCGAGGTTCATTGCGGGGCGAGCGCAGCGAGCGCCGAGCGGTGGATGTGACGAAGAGGTAGTGCAAGGCCGATGGCGGCGCAATGACGGTGTGGACGCGGCGTCTCCGGTGCACAGGTGTGGAGGGTGCAGCCCTCGTGGCGTACACGTGCAATACAAGCCCCGAGACCAGGCGTACGGCGTCGCCGGGCGGATGCCGCGGTGTCGGAGAGTGTGGGATATGAGCGGGGGTAGTGGAGCGGCGGAGGCCGTGGGTGGGGGTGTGGGGCGGTGGTGCCGCGGTCGTGTGCTCGGTGGAGTGTACTGCTCGCTCTATGCGCGAGTGTGTGTGTGTGCAGTGTGTCGCTGTTCTATCGCGATGCCGATGCCGATGCCGATGCGATGCGATACACGATCAGTTGGATGCGCGGATGGCGATGGATAAGACCCAAGTACGAGCCACCCGCGGCCGGCCCGATGACGCGGTGGAATTTGGCAGTGACGCCAAGAAATCCGGCACCGCGGACACTGGTCGTCTCCGAGTTTTGTTGACGCCAGGCGCGCGCTTAGACACGCCCAGCCAGCCAGCCCGCGACGACGGCAACAGCGAGGCCTGCAGCAACTTTCGTGCTGCTCTCTTCTGTATCTCTCTCAACTCACCACTCACTCACGACTGACCGACGCACATAGCTTGTGAAGCTTGTGCTTGTACCTCGTCTCGCTTGACCTCGCTCGAGCCGAAGAGCAGCCCGGACCACCACCGACATACCCCGCTCGAGCCAACACCCGGGCCCCACCCACCCCTCCTCATAGCCCCGCACACATCTCGCACCACAACAACGCACACTCTACCCGACTTATGAGCAACGAGGCCAGCACCGATGGTGAGCGCGGGCTTCGCGCCGTTACGTTCGTTGGGAGAAGACGACTGACGCATCACACAGCCGGGCCGCCGCCCCATGTCGACTTTGCAGCTGGCGTTTTGGCAGGTGCGTGTGCGATGGGCGAGGTCGAGCTGGCTCTGCCTTTATCAGGTTGCGCCAGATCGCTCGTCTGCCTCCTGCCCGACCCCCGCTCACATCCCAGGCGGCGTCGGCCTCCTCGTCGGCCAGCCGTTCGACGTCGTCAAGGTGCGATACCAGACCCCGCAGTACAATGGGCGGTACAACTCGATCCTGGGCGCGTTCCGTGAGTCGGGTGTATGGGCGTGAGGTCGTGTGCGGTGCGAGGTCGCGTGATCCGACGTGGCTGCACTGTGGGGCGCGCGGCGGTGACGCGTGACAGCGCACCCCTGGTGTGTGGTCGCGTGGTGGAGACGCGCACACTGGCTGTGTGATGCGCGCCGTCACGGCGACGGCACTGGATGCCCTCGGCCCAGTGTGCTACCGCTGCACCTGAGTCTTCGGTACCGTCGTTACTACCCAGGCTTGGCCCTGCGCGATCATCGCCGTCCAGCCACGATCCGATACCCAGTCCAACGTCAACCTAGAGCACGCGCTGATACCCCAGGCTCGATCGTCCGTGAGGAGAAGATCCCCGGCCTGTTCAAGGGCGTCATGAGCCCTATGGTGAGTGGGTACATGAGACGGCGCTGACAGACTTTAGGCCGGCATTGCATTCGTGCGTATAGGTGGCCATGTGGCCGTGTTGTGCGCCGCCGGTGACGGCGACGGCGACGGCTCGTACGCCGCCCCTGTGCCCCGCTAACCCCTCCAGCTCAACGGTGTCATCTTCTCGTCCTACTCGTTTGGCATGAAGATCCAGCACACGCCTGAAGGGCAGGAGCCGACGCTCTGGCAGATCATGTTGGCGGGTGCTGGGAGTGGTGTTGCTGCTTCGTGAGTGTGGTGTGGGTGGGGTCGAGGTGGCGAGGAAGGAGTAGGGGAGTACGAGCGTCGGGAAGGAGCGCTGGACTCACTGCGCCCACAACCACACCACTAACACCCCCAGCCTCCTCACATGCCCCATCGAGCTCGTCAAGGTAAGCCGTCGCCACGCGGTGCCCCACTGACAAAGCCAGATCCAGCAGCAGTCCCTCCCGCCAACGCAGAACCCCTCGGCGTGGCAGGTGACCAAGGACATTGTGCGCCAGAGCGGTGTCCGGGGCCTGTACCGCGGCATGACGGCGACTATCTGCCGCGATCTGGCATACGGCCCATACTTCTTCACGTGAGTGTGGTGGGTGGTGGAGGGGGTGGGTGATGCCGCCGGAGGTACGGTGCTGCGGGCCGGGAGGTATAGTGCTGCGGGCCCGAGTCGTACGGAGTGGGGTGCCACAATGTGCCCTCACATGCCCATCCCACCGTCATGTGCACGCCGGGTGATGGTAGCTTGCTGTACCACACACCAAGGTTGTCCGTGGCGCACCAAAGTTTTATGCCACCAGCTAACGATTCCCGCAGGTACGAGGGCCTGTGCCGTTTCTTCAAGTGGCGCAAGTCGCCTGACGGCGAGAGGCACCCCCTTCCCCACAAACACGACACGCTGATCGACGAGGCCGAGGCAGAGCTGCACAGCGGGCTGAGCTGGGCCGAGTTGATGACTGCAGGCGGTGCGGCTGGTGTCGCCGCATGGGTGGTGAGTAGACTCGTGTCAACGGCTCCCCCACTCACACCCCAGGCCACGTTCCCCTTCGACGTCATCAAGACAAGGATGCAGGACGCGGTGTATTCTGGCCCAGGGGTCAAGGCGCCAAGCATGTGGAACGTCGCCGTCCAGAGCGTCCAGAAGGAGGGCTGGCGGGTCATGTTTGCTGGCCTGTGGCCTACGGTCGTCCGGTGAGTGAAGTCCGGTGTGGGTGGCGGTGCGTCAGAGTGCGACCGCACGCCAGCGGGCACATGCACACAACCTGCCGAGGCAGTCACGTCGCCGTGTTTGGCACGCTGGCTTGCACTCTGTTCTGCCCGCCGGCACCGGGGCGACGTGGCGTGGCGTGGTTCCAGTTGCTAACCTAACTCTTAAACAGTGCTGTCCCCGTGAGTGTCGCATCTTGGGCCAAGCTCAGACCTTGTTCACACCCGCTTGCTTGCTCGCCGCTGACACGTCTTTGCAGACCAACATGGTCATCTTCCTCACATTTGAAGCATGCGTTGCGGCCATGACCTAGTGGTCGGGCGCCACATTACGTTGCAGCGGCCAGCTACTGCATGCTCGCTGCGTGGATGGAAGAAAAGTCGGCTCGAGCGACCGGGACGACACCGGCAGAGCCGGACGATCGACGGTGCGAGCCAGGACAAGAGGCCATGCCGTTATCGCCTGCGCAACCGCCTAGCGAATCTCATCTCGGGTGACGCCTCGCCCTGTGGCCAAGCAAGCGGACTCTCGCTTCTACCCTCCCCTGTTACCCATCTACCTCCGCATCGCGCAAACACTTGCGCGCACGCATAGAAAGTCACTCTGGCATAGATCATTGCATGTATTGTTTTGCATCGAGCCGCGGCGCGGCGGTGGCGCCACCCGTCAGCCAACGGAGGGCGTTGGCCACCCCCGTCGTCAGCCATCTGCTACAACCCCGCAGGCACGGTACCCAGCTGTAGGCGTACGTGCGTGTAGGCGTGTGCTTTGGTACACATACGTGCGTGCGTGTATAATTACGGTTAGGACGGTCCCAGGGCAGGTGAGACGACGTTCCGGTTCCTGTGGCCGTGGGTGGGTGGGTGTGTCGTGGTTGAGTGTCCCTGCTGTCGGAAGAATGCAAACGTGGCGCGGCAGCGCGTGGCTCATGAATGCGCAATGTCGCGACATTGTTGAATACGAGTAAGCATTTGAATTGGACAAGTTGGCCCAGAACGCAGTAGACGCAGCAGTATTGAGTCTGGGGCATGGCATGTCAAGTGATCTTGTTCTGTATTCAGTGTGCTAAAGCAAAGCCAGATCGATCCATTCTGTCTGTGGCTTCGGCTTCTGACTCTGGACATGAGATTCTGATTTGATCTGCATTGCTTCTGCTCTGCATCTATCTCATTCGCTCGCTCGCTCATTCATGCCTCCTCGCACGCGAACAGGCGCGCGCGCGCCGTGCATTCTATTCCATTAGCGATTACGAGACACGTTAGCATTTAGATCTGGGTTGGTCGCTCGTGTCTGGTAGTCAACGCGGTGAAACTGGGGTGCTGGCAGTGCCGGGGGGTAAGGTTTGGCCGTGGCCACTGGCTACGGCACACGTCTGGGTTGGGTTGACACTACCAACTTTGCGTCTGTAGCGCGGGTGATGGTGACAGAGGTGACGGTGACGATATGGCGGAACGGTAGGCGGCAGGCGGGCGGCACGGCTGGCCTCACCATGTGGCGCCGCCGCCGGGCTCGGGGTGGTGTATATGTCTCGGTCGGCGCTGATTCCAGCGTGTGTGGCGCCGAGCAATCGCGCCTCGTCGTCGGTGGTGGTGGTGCATGGCGAGCGGTGGCGCTGCCTGCTCGCAAGCATGTCGTTACTCGACTGTGCATGGCCAGGCTCACTCACTCACCTTGCGTGGTTTGTCCGGCAGCGGCACCCCCAACCCAACCCTGACATGCTCCTCGGCGCCCTGACCCACAGCACTGGTGATGGATTCTGACCGGCCCACCCCCTCGCTCCCTGCATTTGTGCGATGGCTGTAACCTTTTGCCTGGCGCAAAGCAAGCAGAGTTCAGGAGTGCGCGTGTCAGCTCTGCGGGGATGCAAACTTTCGCCTGGGTGGGCACTGCAGCACAAAACTGGTAGATCTCATTTCGTTCGCGTGTGCGAGCGAGCGTCGTGCGTCGCCCGTGTGTTGGGTGCGTGGGTGTTGGCGTGGTGGGTGGGTGGCAGTTGGGCTGCGGTGCTTGCTGTGTGTGCACTGTGCATGGACAATGCAGCTTGCAATAGTAGTCTTGTCGACGCCGACGCCCGCCGCACAAACCACGCGATAAGCACAACCGAACCGACACCCCAGTTACCGGGCCCACCCATCCCACTCGCTCCCCCCCCGCTCCCACTGTCTCAACCATCCCGGGATGCTAGTGGCGCTCACACCGGCACTGGCACCACCACGACGAGCGAGCCAAGCCGATAATAACACGCATCCTTCTATTACTTTGGGAGTCGCCTGGCTTGCATACTACCTTGCCGCGGGATGAATGATATGCTAAAGTCAATTTTGTCCATCGTTTGCCCAAGGCATGGGCATACAAGCAGGGGTGGTTTACGCTTCCCGCTCCCCGTCCCGCATTTTGGGCACGAGGGGTGGGCGCGAGGAGGCGCGGTGCGCAGGGCGGCCAACCATCCGTGTTGCCGTAATCTGTTACCGCCCGCCTTGACGACGATCACAACGCACCTGCTGCTGCCTGCGCTGCTGCTGCCCTTCCCTGACTGACGCCCCGACGCCACCCGCTTCAAAGTTCTTGACGGCATGACACGCGCTTTCGTCCCTGGACCGCTTTGGCCGGCACCCGCAAGGGCTGGGCTGCGCGCGCGCCCCCCCGCCCCTCTGCCGCGCCGCCGCGCCACGCACAGACTCTCGAGACTCACTTGGTGATGAGCGGGAAACATCTGGTCATCCCACGGGAACGGGTCAAAGTGGTGTCAACGAGGCAAAGGCGAGGCTTCCTTCTGCCAAGGGAAGGACTGCCAGTTGACGCTGCACCACACACACACTGTCGCCTTCCTTTAAAACTCCCATTCCAGTGATTGTACTCTCCTCATCCTTCCTCGCCTCGCCGCCAGAGTCTCATTTCTTGGTAACCAGCAGTGTCTCTTGTCGAACGACCACTTGCACAGCTCCTCCTCGACAACCGACCGACACGACTAGGCGACTACTACCACCAGTCACTCATCACTACTAGTCACCAACCCACTCCAGCACGCGCCTCGCCACGCCCACGCCACACCATCTTCCTCCCACCCACAACCCAGCACAATGCTCCTGCGCCTCCTCCCAGTCCCCTCGGCCTCGCAGCCTTGCCCCCCGACCATCCTCTTCACCCTCCCCCTCCCCACCAACCCATACACGTGAGTATCGACGGCGACCCAAGGGCCCCCTTTCAGTTCGCCCACTGACGCGACGCCAGCTCCCGCGCCCTACCCCTGCCCCCAAACCTCCTCGCCCACCGCAGCCTCTGCCTCCAGGAAGACATTGACTGCACCAATGTCCTCCTCGGCGACAAGGCCAGCTGGGTCTGGGGCGTCGTCGACGACGTGACCTTCTCTCTGCCCCAGTCGGCCATCATTGTCCACCTCGTCGACGGCTCGACAATCACCCTCGACCTCGAGGCCGAGTGCATCGCCACGCTCCACCGCGTCGTCAACGAGGTCCAGCTCTCGTTCGCCGCCGCCGCCGCGCCCCCTCCCCCACCAGCACCAGCAGCGACCGTGTCCCCTGCTGACTCACCGCGCACGAGCATGAGCTCGGACGCCTCGTCGTCTTCCCTGTCGCCCGCTTCCGCGGCCGCAGGCCCTTCTGGCTCGCGCCGCTCCCCTTCCTCCCTTCTCTTCTCGCTCCTCTCGCCCCTCCTCCCCACTGGCTCGCCCAACCCAGGCCGTACCCAGCCCCCGGCTCACGTCGCCGTCCACCAGCAGCCCGCTCGCGCTCACAGGCGCCAGGCGCGGTCACTGCTTGTCGACGCGTACCGCCGTCACGTCCTCCCTGCCCTCAAGGAGCGCGTTCCCAGCGCCTACCTCCTCTGGGCGATCCAGAGCGAGACGGCGGCCAAGATGGACGAGTACGCAAAGCTCCGTGACGAGATCAACGCGGTTCTTGAGGCCTCGGGCATCAACCTCGACCAGCAGCGCCCTGCCGCTGTCCCTCTCCAGCGCTGCAACTCGAACCAGACGACCACGACGACCTCGAGCTTTGACTCGCCAGAGTCTTCCGACTTTGAGTGCGAGGAGCTTGGCGGCATGTCGTCTCCTCAGAGCTTCCTCCTCGCCATCCCCCCTGCCCACGCCATTCCCTCCAAGCATCGCGCCGTCTACAGCACGCAGCTTACCCGCCTGACGCAGCTTGCGAGCCGCGTCGGAAGCATTGTCAAGCTTGCTGGCCGTTACGAGCGCGAGGAGGGCAAGCGCAAGTGGCTCGAGGAGCTCGAGCTTCAGCGTGACGCCGAGAAGGCTTGCCGCCGCGCCTTCTCCAACGGCCTCCTTCCCCGCAGCAGCACGCTCAACGCGCTGCCTATCCGCCGCTCGGGCCTCTGCCACTCGATCACCGCCGACGACATTACTCGCGCCGCCGAGCCCAAGTCGGTGTCTGCCCTCAGCACGATCGAGGACCTCGACGAGCTCCTCGGCGACGACATGTCCGAGCCTGACCTGTCCGACGACAACCGCTCGCTCCGCTCAATGTCTCCCGAGCCCATCCTCCGTACTCCTACGGCTTGCAGCATGACCACTGTTGTCTTCGCCTCATCCGACGGCGACTCGTGCTCGTCGTGCTCGGACTGCTCGGACGACAGCGCCTCGTCGCCTCCCGCCCGCGAGAACCGCAAGGTCAAGTTCGCCGACGACGACGACACTCCCCACCTCATCCCTTCCCGCTCTGACGACTCGCTGAGCGAGCGCGACGACTGGGAGCCGGACAGCGACGACCAGGACGAGCAGCCCGCTCTCCCTTCCCTCACTCCCGTTTGGGACGCAAAGCACCTGCCCCCGCTCCCCGCACCTCCTACCTGGAGCTCGCTCGAGGTCTTCTAAGTCTCTTGCCTCTATCGACACCCATCTACATAAAAGGGACAACGACCCATCTGCCGCAGGACGGCACGCACACGGACAGTGCCACTCTCTCTTTCATCTCAAGGGACCTCTCTGAACAATGTTTCCTCATGGCAAGCACCCCCTTTCCTTTCTCGACGAGCCTGGACTGCTCGAAACAGACACACCAACGGACGCTATCTTGCACCTAGTGTACAAACACACCCACCAACACACACACACTCATCCACGAACTCTCACGCAATTCCCGGCGGCCAAGCCGCACGCACGCACGTAGCATTGGTTGGAGCGCGGGTCGAGCCACAGTTGGCTCGCCCTGCAGCACCCCCACCACCAGTAGGCGCAACACGCGCAGCCCATAGAATCACATCTAGTTGTACATTGCTACAGATGGATTTCATCAAACAAGAGGGTGCGCGGGTTAGCGGCGGATAGGGCGCCTGAAACGACACTAGTCGGGCATCATCCTGGCATCCTGACACCTTCCTGACTTTCGGGGGGGCTGGACAACGTTTGTAACAATACGCCACCCACACTAACCACTACTGGGCCCATGTTGTGGTCCGTTGGCCGCAGTAAAAGTAATCGGAAAATTACCAGGCCCGGGGACGGGGAACGAGTGTTGTGGTCCGAAATGCGTGCCGGCATGGCCACCTTCCCGCGTGGCTGATACAGAACCTCCTGCGCCTCCTGCGCCTCCACTACCGCCGGGCAGGAGGCCTCCTGGAAGCACAGGGTACAGTGGGTAGACGGCACGGTCTGCACTCACCGCGCCGATAACCTGGGACGGGGCATGCTGAGCGTGGTATGACGCTGGTTCTGATAACACTGTGTTTGGTGTGTTTGGCGCGCCACTAACAGGCCAACTTGCTCCGATTGGTGGCACCGATGACGCATACTGCTGGGCATGGGCATAGTAGGCTTGGTTGCTGGGTGGAATCTGGGGCGCGGCGTAACCAAGTGGAGGAGGGGCTTGTGGGAACTGTGGCCGCGAAACGGGGTACATTGGCGGCGGTGGCAGCTCGACTGGCACAAAGTTGCTCGGTCGCAGCGTTGGGAGGTGCTGGCTCGGCGCAGCAGGCGGTGCTCTGAACACTGCAGCGGGGGAAGCAGCAGCAGCACCAGCAGCACCAGCGAACGGTACACGTTGGCTGGTGGGAGGAGCGGTGCTCGGTGGCTTGGGAGCGTGGAGCGCGGCCTGGGCGACAACCGTCGGGACCGTGGGAGCGTGTGCTGACGTCGGTGGGGCTGGGTTGCTAGCTTTGGAAAGTGGCTCCGCCTTGGGCTGGATCTGCTGGGCAGAGATAGGCGTTGCAACCACAGCCTTAGGGGCGGCCGGCTGGGCAGCTGTCGATGACGTGGGGGCCAGAGGACGGGCGACTTGCGGAGTAGGAGCAGCCTTGGGAGGTACTGTCTGAGGAGCAGCCACTGGCTGAGCTACAGGCACAGGCGCCAATACACGATCTATTTCACTCGCGACGCCCCTGTCCTCCTCGCCTTCACGCGGCGGAGTGACTCGCGGAATCTTGAGAATGATCTTTGGAGTATCACTCGTGTCCGAGACCACGGAGACAGGCGAGGCAAAGTCAACCGGCTCGGAGGGAACCTCGAGCTTGGGTTGCGGTGGTGCCGCCTCGAGCTTCGGCTCCGGCGGCGGAACAGCCGTAGGGCTCGACGCAGGACTGGGGTACGCTTCCTCTGACTTGCCGTCGGTGGGCTTCTTGGGTGTAGCGACAGGCGTGTTGGCCGTCGTGGCCGGTCCGCGACGGCGCCGGCCAGTATCCCGGGGCGACGAGCTCCAGACGTCCGTGTCCTCGGCGTACGTCCTTACCCTGCGCTCGCGGAGCGTCATGCGCCCGTTGGCGTTAGCCTGTGGTGTGGCATTAACACTTGGCGCAGGTGTCGACGGTGGCGAGCCCTCAAAGTGCGCGAGGAGAGCGTGTGCGCGTGCCAGGTGTGGCGTAGACGTCAGGTCGGGTGGCAGGGCTGCGAGCTTGCCACCGCGCTTCTTCTTCTTTGTGGCGCGATCAAGCTGGCAGAGTTAGCTGGTTGCCAAGGTCATGGCGAGCCACCTCACGTTGTCGAGCTCCTCGACCGACCACCAGCCGGGGACACCCTCACGGCCGAGCAGACCAATCGCGTGACCCATCGCCGCCGAGGTCAACGCACGGTCGCCGTAGCCGCCCTCCAGAACAGACACGACCTTGCCGCCCGTGTACTTGTCGGCAAACGCGGCGATGTCGCGCGTGTATCGCGAATAGAAGGACACTGGTACGCGGCGGTTGTGGCGCTGCATGCCCTGATGTTCGTGCTCGCAGGCATCAAAACCGGCACTACCGTCAGCGCTGGCGTCAGATGTAAAGCCTACCTGATGAACAAGATTGTCCGTTCCGGGTCGGCTTCGGTGTCGCGCATGAACAGCCGCGCCTTGTCAAGAAGAGCAGTGTACATGGGGTAAATGCGCTCGTAAAAGTCCTCCTCCGAGTCGTACGGTTGTAGGTGGATGTTTTCACTGGCGTCAGCGAGAGACACTCCCTCCGCACCCACATGTACTGCCCGTGAGCGGCAAGACTCAAACTCGCATCCTTGATCAGATCCAGGTCGCCATCCTGTCGCGTCAGTGGTGGCTGGTTGTGGCACCTCACCTCGCAGGGGTACGAGTAAATGTCGTGCACGGAGCCATAGAAGCCCTTCCAGCCTCGTCTCTGCCCCTTGAGCCCTCTCAGATCGCTTGGTGGCTTTCCTGCTGCCATGGCGAGGTCCTCGGCATACGACGCTGCGTTGAGCGGCATGACAAGCGCCTGTGTGCCATTGCCATGGTGGAGATCAAAGTCGATGATGATGGCTCGGTCTACGTCGTGTTGGAGATACGCTGCGGTGTCAGCTCAACGATAAGGACGCCAACGAACCGTGCATGGCGCCGACGACGACGTTGTTGACGTAGCAGAATCTGAGCCGTCAGCGTGCATAGCAGAGTCATACCCACCCAGAGGGCTCGTCCTCGCCACAGTGGTGCCCAGGCGGGCGAATCGCACAGAACGCCTTGTTATACGCCGGTGGAGGCGGAGTTGGATCGCCCTGAGGCGTCGATGGACGCGGAGGCACCGAGCTCATGTTCTGCACTGGCGTTTGCGGATCTTGGTGGGCCGGGACGATGGCACACACGCCATCTACGGCCTGACAAACGGTCTGGACCTGATTGATCGACGTCAGCCCGCCCATCACTCCGACATGCCACACCACTTACACATCCCTCGATGGCGAGGACGGATCCTGGGCCGAGGTAGAGGTCACCGGCGTTCAACCCCTTGTCCTGGGGAAATTCGCAGCCTGTGGTGCGGATCGTCTCGACAGCTTCGCTGGCCCAGGTGTGCAGTTCCTTCATGTACGTGCTGGATGGGAGGGCGGCGCCCCGCGCCTTTGGAAGGAAGGGGAAGGGCGCCTCCTCGGGCGGCGAGTGGGTGAACTGCACGGCGGGGTGGTGCTTGAGGATCTGGCCCGGTGTGGCGGGTGGGATAGGCGGGGGGACAATGGCGACATGCGAGGGTGGGAGGAAGGGGGATGTGGAGCCCAGCGACAGCGACGAGAGCATGGATGATAAGTCGTCGCCCTCGGGCTCGGGGGTTGGAGCCGACGCCGCGTCGGCGGCCTCGAGGCGCGCAAGGGCCCCCGCAAAGCCGAGAAGGACGGCGCGCAGCCGCTCTGGGCGCTCAAAGATGTGGCTCGAGTTTGCGTGACGGATGTACTTGTGCTGCAGACATGCAGGTTGGATGTGCAGCCCGAGGGGCGGCCGGGATTGGGATGGAGCCACCATGGTGGCGGTGTTCTGCGAGTCGTGCGACGAGTCGGACGTGCACAAGGGTCCGTTGGTTCTGGCTAACTGTGGTTATGGTTATGCTAGACACGATTGTCCCTTGAGTGGTGGATGCTTGATGTACTTGCCGCTGTCGTTGATGTTATCGTTGTTGTTGTTATTGTTGACACTGGTGTCGCCGTCGACTGGCTGGTTGGCTGGCCGCTGGCTGCCAGCTGAAATGTCCATCAAAGTTGTCAACACAAACAAACCCAACGGCCTTCGGCCCACGGTCGACGGGATCAAATCCGCCCACCCCAGCACGCGCCACCGCCACCTATTGCAACGCACGCACCCCAGGCAGGCAGGCAGGCAGGCAGCAGCGCACAACACTTCGTCGCGTCGTTGCCATTGTATCATTCACATCCATACTTGCATACAACGAAGACAGCATCCACCATGAGCGCAGATGCTCCAAGCACGCCAGCGGCTGTAAAGACCGAAGATGCCGGCCCGGCGTCGACAGCTTCGCCAGAAAAGCCAAAAGAACGAAAACGACGACTTGGCGTTGACCCGAGTCTGATCCTCAGTGAAGGAAGGAGCAAGCGTCGGCGCACACCCACACCCGAACCAGTCGTCAACAAGAACGGCATGGACCCCAAAGACCCAGAGCGTGCAAAGGCTCTCGGATTGGCCCTCTACTACAAGATCATGGCCATGAAGGACTCGGAGTGGGTGTCTATGACGAGTGATGATGAGGGAAGGGACGCGACGGCTAACATTACCTTCAGCGGAGATCAACTCGCGCAACCATTCATCAAGCTCCCCAACAAGGTAGGGACAGGTCGTGTGGATGGGCCAAGCTAACCCGACAGCGCCAGTTCCCAGACTACTACGAGACGATCAAGCATCCTTTCTCGCTCGAGCAGGTCAAAGACAAGCTCGACGCGTCCAAGTATGACACGCTCCGCGACGTGTGTCATGACCTCGGTCAGATCTGGAACAACGCCAAGCGATGTGAGTGGTGTGATGAGGAGCATTCGAGGCTGATTCCGCAGACAACATCAAGGACTCGACACTCTTCCAGTGGGCCAAGAAGCTGCATGTGAGTTGATCTGATTGACTGCGGATGCTGACGGGTCGCAGAAAGTTACGCGCACGTTCTACAGCCGTGAGACCTCGCAGCAGGAGGACACCGACTCGGAGGACGATGACGCGCCAACAAGTCGAGGTATCACGGCAGATGCCGCCTCTCCGGCGCCGGCGACCGCTGGCCCTTCGACACCTGCAGAGGACGGCAGCGGACGAACCGGCAAGAAGCGCGGCAGCTACATGAAGGACGGACCCACAGTGTACAAATTGATCAAGCCGTGTATGAGAGCTATCAAGGAGGCCAAGGCAAATGAGTGAGTGGAGGAGCACGCGATGGCACGAGATGGCATCTAATCTCGGCACAGTGGTTCGGATCGCGAAATCGCCACCATCTTCCTCACATTGCCGGACCGCCGCGAATTCCCAGACTACTACAAGCGCATCAAGCACCCGTTGTCGCTCGGCGAGATTGAGCAGCGCATGGTCGCGCGCCGGTACGACAACGCGGACCAGTTCTTCCAGGAGGTCGAGCAAATGGCCAACAACGCCTTGAACTACAACGAGGAGCACAGCGAAGTCTGGCGCGACGCACGCCAGGTAATCGAGATCGTCCAGATCCACCGCGGTCTGGTTCGCGAGCGTCTTGCCCAGCCACTGCAGAAGGGCCAGCCGGTATCCAAGCCGAGACAGTCGGGAGTGGGCGCACCTGTGCGCATGCACGGCGTGCCATCGCCGTCACCACACACGCCTCACGCTCAGATCCCGCAGCTCCAGCAACACCCTATGCTCGTCACGCCCGATATGGCGCGCATCGCCGCGATGCAGCAGGCCCAGGCGTACGCGATGTACAGCTCGCCCGGGACCCCGGGGCAGCTCACACCACAGCAGCTGGTTCAGGGATTGCCGCACCCCCAGCAATCGTACCTCCCCCAGTTGCCTCAGGGTGTCGTGACGGAGGAGGTGGTCGCCTCGCTCGGTCGCTACCCCCAGCCCGAGCAGCAGGCTTGGGTTGCCTCGCTGCCGCCGCTCGCTTTGGCAATCTATCGACAGATGGTGGCCGTGAACGAGGCGCGAAAGCGTGGCGTCGCTCCCCCGCCTGTTGCGCCCCTGCTCGCCGACTCGCCCGCCGGCGCCCGGCCGCCAAGTGCGCTGCAGGAGCCCGAGGTGCCGCAGGACCCCACAATCAAGCACATCGACCTTGGCTTTGGCGTCGCGCCAGAACCCAACGGGTCGCGCAAGGCCATCAGGCTGCAAAACTACCGCGGCGTGTTTGTCCACGTCGTTCTCGTTGGCGCGAACACGACCGAGCTCGAGGTCACAGCGCACGTGGAGAAGAACGAAGACGACGAGGCAAAGCCAGCACCCGAGGTTGCCCTCCGACTCAACGGCCAAGCCGCACCACCACCGACCCAGCTTCACACCGACGGGGAGAACCGCTCACCAGCGCTGCGCTGGACTGTGACAGTACCCCTTACGCGCGTCGAGGCGAAGATTGAGCTTGTCGCGTCCCGGCCGGGTTCCAAGGCCGAGACGAGCGCCATCCTGGTCAACCGCCAGTTCTAGGGCATATACATGTGCATGTCGGTATGGGGTCTACGGTATAGCTTGCGGCTTGGAGCGCTGCTGGGGGGTCAGAAGATAGACTTGTTGTGAAGGGCAGGCTTGCAACCTACGATATAGTATGCAAAACAAATACAACCAAAATGGGCTAGACGTAGCGGCGGGCACGGCCGCGGCGGGGAGCAGGAGCAGAGGCAGGAGCAGGGGTAGGACCAGGCGCGGACACACGAGGCTTGCGTTTGGCAGGAGACGCGGACACGGATGTGCGCGCGCGGCGTGGACTGGGGCTGATAATCTCGACTTCGACCTGGGTCGCGCGGCGCGGCGTGATCGTTGTTGGAGTCTTGGACGTCTTGGGCGGCCATCCGCGCCCGCGTTTGGCGATGACCTCCGTCACCTCAGGCGTGGCTCTCACCTCGACTTTGACCCCGGATGCGCGGCGCGGCGGGCTCGTCGGTGTCGCCGTGGGCGTCTTTGGCGGCCGCCCACGTCCGCGCTTGGCCGGGACGACCTCCGCCTCCGGCTGTGCAGCCTCGACGAGCTTGCGGCTGCCCCGCTCGACCTCGGCGAGGTCAACCTCTGGCGGTTCCGCAATAGACAGCTCGGCAAGGACGCGCTCGGAGCGGCGGCGCGCGGCTTGCACCTCGGTGCTCTCGACCACCTGCGGCGCTACGGCCTTGGGCGGCCTGCCGCGCCCCCTGCGAGGTGGGGCCGCCTCAGCGTCGGCAGACTTGCGCTTCGTTTCCCGCTTGGCGACGTCGTCTTCAGCTTCGATCACCTGCGCGACCTCCTCGACGTCGTTCTCCTCGCTCTCGACACCCTCGGCCTGCGCGTCCTCCGCCTCCGCCTCCTCGGCGCGCTGGGGCAGCGGCGGCTGCCCGGGCACGCGCTTGAACGCGAACCGGCACACGAGCAGGCCCTTGGTGAGCCCCTTGGCCATCCACGCGCGCTCGACAATGTACAGCCCGTCGTAGCGGTACCCCTCTGCGGGGGCAAACTCCGAGTCGAGCTTGTACCCGCGGATCACGCGGATGGGTTTACGCGTAATCGACGAGCGCTGCGGTTAGTGCTGTCTGTTGCTACGGCTCACCTGCAGCGCGGCATTGTTAACGTGGTCAAAGCTCTGGTCAAACGTCTGTGCCGCCGTCCGCAGGTTCTTGGGGTTCTTGGCCGTGCCCTTGAGGTCGCGCCCGCCCGCACCGGTGTACGTGAACATGTCGCCCATGTCGACGCTGGCGGCGTGAGCTATGCACAGCACGGCAAAGACAACTCACTCGTCGGGGTATCCGCCGCTCAGGGCCACGCTGTACGCCCCGTCGTCGCGGTTGCCGCTGATACCGGCCACGGTCGGCGCGTGCACCGCGTCGGTGGAGCAGTCCATCCGGGTCGCCCACCAGCGGCCGACTTCGACGCCGGGGATGTGGCCGTGCTGCTTGCTACATCTGGTCAGCGCCACCGCAGCTAGGTATGGCTCACGGGTCCTGCGTTCGGATGCCGAGGCGCTGCGCGTTGCGCTGGGGGATATAGTCCTCGGCCCTGCGCTTGGGCTGCGACGGCCCGCGGCGGCGCTTGGTCGGCTTGCGCCCTCCCTCCGAGTCGCTCTAGCTGAAGCCGCTGCCGCCGTCGCTATCGCTGAAGCCGCTGCCGCCGTCGCTCTCGCTGTCGCTGACCGTCTGCGCGCGGAACCCCGACACGCGCCTCGAGCGGCGCACCTCCTCAGGCTTGTACTCGTCGTCCCCGGACCGCTTCTTCGGCGCCTTGGGCTTGGGTTTTGGCTTGGCCTTCTTCTCAAACGCGGGCTTGTCGAGCCCCAGGTCGAACAGCAGGGCTTCATTTTCGCTACTGTCAACGGAATAACACGTCCCCACTCACGCTATCAGCCGTCTTCGCTCCTCCTCGTATTCTGTGTCTTCGATCATGCCGGTCATGTTGGCAGTGTGGATGGCAGAAAGAGATCAGACGCGTCGAAATTGCAACAGTACGTCATGAACCAGAGACGCGACGCGGGGGCATTCCCACGTGGTGTGTCGCAAGTGGAGGCCATCCACGCGAGCCGGGGAGAGCGAGCGAGTGCCGAGGCGAGCGTGATGGCAACGAGCAAGACGATAACAGGCGGCACTGATGCACCATCACCTCGCGACAAGAGCACACAGGTGAGCATGAGCGAGTGGCATAGACAGCCCGGCTAACCCTCGCCAGCGCACTCATGGCAGCCCCCGCCCCTCTCATCGCGGCGGCGGCGCAGCTGAACGCGCTCTGCGCAGATATAGAGGGGTACATTGCGTCTGGGTCCCCGCGGGACCGGTACCGGCCGCCCATAGTGGACTGGCACCACCCGGACGACTATGCGCAGGCGTCAGTGGCGGGGATCACCAAGTTCCTCTCCCAGGTCGCGAAAGAGCGCGACACGGTCGAGGCGCTCGTCGGCAGCGCGACCCCGCCGGCAGAGTACTCGACCAACCTCATCTCGCTGCAGGGCGTGTGGGATGCGTTCCGCCGCTCCGAGGGGCCCCTGCTCGGCATATGGCAGAGCATGGACAAGCGTCCCGGCCCCGGCGGCGGGTCGGGCGCCGGCGCGACAAAGGTCGACGTTGTCGCCCGCGGCGGCGACGAGTGGGTCAAGGTCAATACGTGAGTCGTGGCGGCTGGCGCCGCTGGAGCAGGTCGGCTGACGACATGCCCAGTATCAAAGACACACGCCTCCTCGTCGAGTTTAGGGAGCACGACTCGTACCTCAACTCGGACTATGACGACTCTGACGCCGACGACAGCGAGCCAGCGGCCTCAGCAGCGCCGCCACGACTGACCAACAGCCTGCTGGTACAGGCTCGCGCGCTGGTCGCCGCGGCGCACTCGCACACAAGACTACCTGGGCTCGCAGCGCCGAGGGTACGCTACGTGCTCACGCGGCTCGAGGAGCACCCGGCCGCAGGGCACGCGGACGACCGGATCCCAGCGACGTTTGCTGCGATGCGCGAGCTCGGCATCGAGCTGGACTTTGCGAGCGAGTGGAACGACGACGTGCCAGCTCCAGTCGACCCTCCAACCCCCGACGAGCCCACACCAGCGGCCGACATCGTGCTCGACCTGTCCGTCCTCATCGCGCTGTGCTGCGACTCGACGCACCACCCGCTGCCAGCGAGCGACGTGGAGCTCGAGGCGCGGTTTCGGCCAATCTGTCCCGGGCCCGTACCGCGCGACGGCGCGAACGCAGCGCTGGGCGGCGGCGTTCTGCTGCGCTTGACCGGCGCGAGCCGCGACCTGCGCGACCAGCTACGGTGCGAGATGGTGCGGCCGCTGATATACGAGCTGCGCGAGCGGCTGCCCGGCGGCGCGCGCTTCTGGGTGACCAAGGAGGTGCGCGACCGGCTGCCGGGGCTGGTCAACCTCATTGGCGGGGAGAAGGAGCGCGCGCGCGCCGAGGCGCTCTTCGCCGACAACACGGGCGACTACTGGGCCGGCTCGCGCTGGCAGGGGGATACCGGCGCGCTGCAGGGCATCAGGGTGCGCGTGCTCGAAGACGGCGACGAGGACGGGACCGCGCCGGCGCCACAAGGCGCCGAGACGCCGTTCGACGCCGTCGTCGCGCATGTGTGTGCCGCCATGATTGCGGCCGGGCCCGACGGGGCCACGCCAGACGAGGACACCGAGTCGGGCGGGGGCAGGAAGCAGAAGAAGGCGTCGCGTAACCCGCTGCGCGCGGGCACCGTGTTCCCGCCCCCGTCGCGCCTGCCCTCGGGCCACACGCTGCGCACCATGCTCGCGGGTGTGCAGCGCCGCGCGACCGTCCTCACCAACAACCGCGGCGCCGTGCTCAAGGTCATGCGCGAGGCTGGCGTGCCGGACGGTATCCCGCGCGCGGGCGACGAGGGCCCCGGCCAGCGCGCGCGCATATGGGTCGTCAACCCGTCGTCGTTGGCCGAGTGGCGCCGCCTCGAGGTCGAGGAGGGCAATGCACGGGTCGCGCGCTGGCGCCTGGAGGAGTAGTAGTAGAACACTGTACATTATGCATCATCATGTCCATTACCCCGCCGCGCCAATGCCAATGCATATCGATACAATGCACACGTCTACTGCGGGAACGCGCCGCGCACACGCCTACTGCGGGAAGGCGCCCGGCATGCCGCCCTCATCGCCGACAGTCCCAAACCCGCCCATGTCCATCTCGCCGTTCTGGAACCCGCGCACAATCTCCTCCCATGTACGCACGAGGTCGCGCACGAGCGCGGCGCGCTGGTCGACTGGCATGTCGGCTGGCGCGCGCCCGCCAGCAAACTGCTGGAACGCCTCCTGCATCGGCTGGGGCCACTGCGCTGGCTCCTGGCCAATCATGCCGCGCACCATGCCGAGGAAGCGCTCAAACATCTGGCCCTGGGCGCCCGCCTCGCCGCGGAAGCCGGCGCCGCGCGCACGCGCCACGGGGTCAAAGTACACGGCGTCGTACGCCGTCACTGCCGTGCTGGGCGGCAGCGGGTCGTACGCGTGGAACGAGCGCGTCTTGATCGCCGGTGGCAGGAACCCGAGCCACGACGTCGACTCGGAGCACAGAACGTGTCGGCAAATGTTGAGCGGCACGGCCAGGTCACCGTCCGCGCCGAGGTCGCGTGGGGTCTGGATGATGGCGTGTGCCTCGGCGCGAAGCGAGCGCGCCGAGCCCTCGTCGATGAGCGGAAGGGCCTTGGCAAACGTCTTGCCTAGCCACGAGAGAATCTTTGGCTCCTTCCACAATGCCTCGGATCGTGCGACGTAGATGTGCGCCAGGAGGTGGAGGACGGTCGTCGGTGACTGTGTGTATCCCGCCTCGACCTGGAGCAAAGGGTTACTCCGTGCGCCACCAGGCACATCCGCGCCGACCTTGTCGGCTAGCAACACAATGACCTCGGGGAAAGTCTTGATGGCGGCGATGAGCGCCTCGGTGCTCTTCTCGTGCTCCTTGTCCTTGGCCGCGTCCTCCTCGGCGCGCAGCGCAAGAGCGCGGGCATACGCCATGCCGGGGTATCCGTGCCACAGCGCGGCAGCTCGGCTCGTCTCGCGCATCTCAAGCATGGAGAGGAGCCACTGGCCCTGGTTGGCCTTGATGGCCAAAAAGTCGAGCCACAGGGCCACGCCGTGCGGGTCGCCCTCGGGGTCGAGCGCAAACAAGAGCTTGGCAAAGTTGAACGCTGTAACCCAGCATCCACGGCGACCTAGGTACGAGATGATGCGGTGCAACGCGGTGAACATGGGCCGGTTCTCGACATAGTCAAAGTCGAGGCGGCAGGCGCCAGACTGCACGTTGAAGCCGGGGACGAGGCACCGGTCAAAGGCGTACAGTGCGCGCTCGGCAAAGTCGGACGCGGCACCAATGTCCGACTGGAGACGGTACATCTCGCTCATTTGCAGCAGCGTGTCAACGTGCCATGGGTAGACCTGGAGGAGGGCCATGAGCTCGTTGGGGTCTGGAGCGGGTGTCAGCCAGTGCTACACGCATGCACACGCAACACGCACCATGCGACCGCACCGCACCCAAGAACTGCCTCTCGACCTCGCGCCACGCAGGCGAGTGCTCAAAGGTGTACCACTTCTCTCCGGGGTCGGTCTGCTCCCACCCGCGGCGGTCGTACACGTCCTCGACGTCCTCGGCGCTCATCTCGTGCATGTTGAGGCCCGCGAGCGACGTCGGCGGGGGGTACGTCGGCTTGGGCTTGGCGATGGTGTAGCGGGCCTTGGAGGAGGCCGCGGCGCGGTGATTTCTGTTCGTTGGTGTGGCCGACGCGATCTGCCAGGCGTCAGTACCTTGCCAACGGCGCAAGGAGCCGCCCGCACTCACCACCTTGGAGCCGAAGAAGCGCCGCAGCTCGGCGTCGGCGTCGAGGTTCTTTGGGTCAACCGACAGCAGCGACCTGAATGCCAGCGCCGACTTGGGCTCGTTGGCCACCTGTTCTGGTGCTGCTGCTGGCGCCGGCGCATCCTCGCCATACTTGAGCTTGAGCTCGGCGAGCGCCCGGTCCACCTCGTCCATGCCGTCGAGGTCGGCTTCTGGCTCTGCCTTGCCGCCCTTCTTCTTGCCCTTGGACTTTGGTGTCGAGGCCGCAGGCGACTCGGCGTCCTCGTCCACAAGGGCCGCTGCTGCTGGCTTCTTCTTCTTTGGCTTCTTCTTCTTGTTCTGGGCGTCGTTTAGCTGGGCAAAGGGGGAGCGACGGCGTACCTTCTTCTTCACTGTCACTGCCGCCTCCTCCTCCTCTTCCTCCTCTTCTTCAGGTTCGTCATCGCCGCCAAGCTGGGCCATCAGCGCACGCCTGCAAGGCAGTACTCACCGCCGCAAAGGGGTTGATCGGAGCCGGACCGGCATGCTCCTCCTCTTCCTCCTCGCTGTCGTCTTCGGGCACTGGTGTCGAGGCCTTGAGCGCCTCCAGCTCTTCCAGCTCTCGCAGCTGCCTCTTGTTCGCCCGCTTGGACATGTCGCTGAGGGCTAGTGTGGGACGGGTTTGTCGTGATGATTTTGCATTCAAAACACGGTTCCGACACAAGAGTGGTGTCAGTCTCGAGTCGTCGGTGCCGTGCCTGAGCACGTGGCGGCAACGTGACCTCCATCTGGTCCGTCACAGTGTCTCCTTTGTCTTGCCCCCCTCTCTCGATGCATCTCATCTTGGCACACCCGCTGCTCCTTACCGGTATCCGGAAACGCGGCACGCAGCTGGTATCCCAGGCCCGGGCTCGTGAAGGTTGGTTGGGTTGCACGGGCTAGCGCTGCTGCTAGGCCTGCACGCTGCACTCAAACTTGTTACCGCTTAGCAGACCCGCCCCCCCTTCCAGGAACTGGCTCCCCTGTTTCTGTTCCCATACAACGGCATCAGGTGGTCGATCCGCGCCCCACTGCCGCCCGCAATATGCCACTTGGATGACGTTGACCACCTTTGTGGCCAAGGTGCAGCAACCAAACCAAACCAGACTCCTGCACACCCCACTACCTCCGACGGACGTCGGCAACAGACGCATCACTGACATCACTGGCCCACTGGGTCATGGGAACCGACCGGGCACATCTATCCGAGTGTGCACCATCCGCATTGGGGGAGGTGGCAGGATGAGAAGGGCCGTCGCTTGGGGGCGTTGGTTTCACGTCTGGGAGACTGACGGGTCGGCTCGGCCAGTCGCAGACTAGATAAGTGAGCTGCGTGAGAGCCGGGTTGCAGAGATCCCCTCCATCCGCCCATCCCCAAGTAAACCACCACAATGCTCCAGCTCGCCCGTGTCTCTGCCCTCCGCGCTGCCCGCTACCCCGCGGCTCGCGCCTTCACCACCTCGACCGTCGCCCGCGACGACGCTGCCGACGCCGCCAGGAAGCTCCAGGAGCAGGCCCGCCAGGCCGCCAAGGACGGCTACGAGGCTGGCCAGAAGCTCGGCAAGGAGTTTGTCAAGCAGGCCCAGCAGGCTAGCAAGGCTGCCGAGAAGCAGTTTGACCAGGTCAAGGGTGCCGTCAACGAGCGCTTCGACTCGACCGTCGCCGCCGCCAAGGCCATCGCCGACGAGGCCATTGCCGAGGGTGTCACCTCGCCCGCTGAGATCAAGGCTGCCGGCCAGCGCTTGGTGAGTGGCAGCAGCACAGAGCATCCGCTGACTCGGTGCAGAAGGACAACGTCAAGGACGACATCAAGCGGGCCCAGGACGCTGCTAACGCCGCAAAGCGCGGTTAAGCGCCGAGCTCTTTTGGTAGTGGAACGTAGGCTGCGTGTGTGGAAGAAATGAAACGTGTGTGGTGCGACGGCAGCGGTTGCGACGTGGAGACATGGCGACAGGTGTCATCGACGACGACGGGCTCGGCGTACATCCTTGCTCACTCCAGCCCCAGCATCCATCCTCTCTCCATCCACTCGGGGGTGGTTGAGGGGACTACACCATCCCGCTTGAATGCTTTGACGACGACATGTCACACCATTGACTACCCCGAGCGAGCTTGTCAATGCCCCCATTCATTCGAGTGGTGTCGATCAGCGAGCGGGCGCGGAGGGCAGCAGCCAAGTCCCAGGGTGCATCTGGAATCAGGCCCACCCCTGGCTCTACGGCGATCCATGACATCATCGACACATCCAGTCACCTGCTGGAACCAGGGCAGCAACAGCCACTTGCAGCTCGACGCCAATCGCCAGGACTGCATGTCGTCCTGCTGCTGCTCGCTGTCCGATGAGCCAGTAGTAGGAGGCGTCCGGCACCAATGCCGCGCGCACGCCTCTAGGCGAAGCGTGCCTCCAGTGCTTTCACAGCGAGCTACACGCCAAGCTACGATGCTCCGGAGTGATAGTGTTGCGGTTGGCTGAGTAAAGGTGAGTCTATCCGTATTATCTCGCTGACCCCTGCGCAGAGTGCATTTGTCGCGTACAACTTCTCTCGTGCTCCTCTCCTCGGCAGACAGGCAGGCGGCCTAGCTACGCTGACGGTCCTTGAACCACACACTGTCCTAAATAATGACACGCAGGCCCCGCTCTGCTCAGGTGGTGCCCGGCCCCGTGTCAGCCGACCTGACCGTCCCGCTCACGGAACCCACGCCTGGCTTGGGCGACGAGATCGTGAGGTTGAGAGAGTCGTCGCACGCCACGGGCGTCTCAGTCGGTGTGTTGTGCTGCACAGGCCCCCAGTACAGTATACCCACTGGCCCCCCTGTGGTGTTGCACGGCATCGGCCTCCAAGCTGGGTTCGTGGGGCTAGACTCCGCGTGGGCTGAGTAACCCTACCTCGCTGACAGGCGAGGGCTGATGATCCGGACCACGCGGCCTGACGCGTTCTGCTTGGTGCGCCCCGGAGGTCTTCGCACACACTGCATCCACGAGCTACAACCTGGTAACCTCGTCTTCCCGCCGACGTCCGTCAGTGTCGTGGGTCACGTAGCACCTGAGAAGGCTTGTACCCTAAAGAATGACGCACGGACGCTGTCAACCAGCCCGTCAGCCTGACCTCCCAGCTCTGAGGGTACAACAACTCACCCCGCCCGAGGTTGGCGGTCCCGGAGCAGTCTCATTGCGTATCGGGGCGGCGCGCTCAACCAAGGTCGTGCCTTCGGACCCATCGACAAGGGGCTCGGTCTCGGTCTCGGGGTCGGGCGCCGCGTCCCGCGCCTCGACGTGGCCGTTGTCTGCGCGCGGGTCGACGTCTCGCTCCTGCACCTCGCCGTGCGGCGTCGACGGGATAGCCGAGGCGACGGACGCGGCGGCGATGGCGGTGACGAGTGCGGTGGTCTTCATGGTGTTGTTGTGACCCCCCGGGGAAGGGGAGGTAAAGGGTTTAATAACTCCAGTGCCACGCCGCTGGCTTGAACCCGCGGTTGTTGAGCACCCCCGTCGTCAGGCTGCGTGGGAGAGTGGTCTACCCATGAACACCCGCACCGAATACGCCCACTTCACTCGGGTGTGGCAGACTGACCACTCGCGTCTGGTGCCTGGGTTTCTCTGTCCCCTTGACGGGACGCGGAAGACGCCGCGCTAAGCATCACATGGTTGGAGGGGAGTGACCTCGGAGACAGCGCGTGCCTGCCAATGGGACGAAGGCATCAGATTTATTCTGATGACAGTACAAGCGGTGTGCCTGCGCCGACCAGCAGTAGTGGCGCCCACACAAAGACGTGAGACGAAGGCGCTGCAAGTCGAAGAGATAACTCCCACCCGTCGTACGCATCTTGGACACCACAGCGCTCTCGACTAATAGACCGACCTCCGAACAAGAGGGCGAGCTTTGACCTCGCTCCCCATGCGGTTCCAACCGTTTGCATTGCATTGGCAGCTACCAGAGGGGGGGGGGGGGCAACTTCCTTGGCGCGAGCGAGCGGGTCTGCCTGTTGCACTTCTAGCCTCGTCAGTCGAGGATCAGGTGAGACTACTGCTGGCCACAGATGCTCTTAAGACACTCCTTGGTGATGGGATGCTTCTCGAGGCAGGAGGTTGACCCCCCTGGCCCCACTGGCCCCCCCTTCCCCCCTTGTCCCCCTTCGCCACCATTCCCGCCAGCCCTGTCATAGACCTTTTCGATGCGCTCAACGAGAATGTGCGTGAACGTGTCGTCAGAGTTGGCGTTAGGGTCGGCACCCTTCTTTTCGAGTGCTGCGTCCGGGTTGGCGGGGGTAGGAGCCGCCGTGGCGATAGACGCTACGGCGAGGGCGGTTACGATGGTGGTGGTCTTCATGGTGTTGCTGAAAGGCGGCGGGGGCGTTCGTGTAGGGCAAAGGGGTTTAGTACCTTCAGAACCACACCACTCACCGGACGACTGAGGACACCTGTCGTCACGCTGTGTGGGAGACGGGATGGTTCTACCCATCGACCGCGATGCAGGAACGGACCAGTGCAGACTGTGGCATAACTGACGGTTCGGGCTTGGGTGCGTGCCTTGGTTCCCCTCTCCACTAGTATGTAGAACCGGGACGCGGAAGCTGGCGGCTCTATGTAAGCTTCACATGGTTACCCGGTGAATGCGCGGTTCCAGTGACAACAGAGGCTGCATTGCATCCCAATCCGCCGAGCGGTGCATTTGTGTCTCCCGTGCGTTTCGAGAAGCCCCGTCGTGAAGCTACGAACAGCATGATATGTCCCATTCTCCGGCCCTGGCGTTGGAGAGTGTCCCCGCCTCCTCGTCGGCAGGTGGCTCACTGGCAGATGCCGACTTAGCAAGGCGTCCTCGGCACTAGTACCGCCTTCAGCGCGCTGCGCGTCCTCGGGGCATGGTGGTAACCTCTGTGCTGACCTCTTTGTACTTCTCGAAAATGGGCAAAAATGGGTCAAGTCAAGTCAAGTCACAACCGTATCTGAGCAGCACGCATTGCCCGTGGCACTGCTGGGGAACACAACCACGCGAAGGCTTGCAGCCCGCCAGCAGCCAGCTCGGGTTGTGCACAGTGACGACTAGGCTGGGGAATCACTGACCAACAACTTGGTTTGATGCCTTGATTATCTCGACATTGCACCGGCCAGCGGAAGCTGGCGGCCCTAAGCATCACATGGTTGCGCACGTCGGGTCTTGTGCACTCTGGGGGGCCTGGGGTGAGTGGCCAGCTGACCAAACCGGTAATGGCACCAATTAAATCCAGAGAGGACCACCACACGCTCCACAATTAGACAGCCCATTGGACAGGAGGGACAGCTTTGACCTCTGCCCCATACGATTTCAAGCGTAGGCAGTCTACTGATGAACTACATCGAAGAAGTTTGGCGGTCAAAGTCATATGCCGCGAGACTACTGCTGGCGACAGTGGGGAGGACAGTAGTCGGTTCCGGGAAGCTTCGTGTAGCAGGGCACTGGGGGCCCACCTACGGCGCCCGGGACGGCGTAGGAATCACCGCGCTCGACGGGGTTGGGGCCATCGCGCTCGACCAGCGTGTGCGTGAACGAGTCCTCGGAGCTGGCGTCGGGACCGGCATCCTTCCTCTCGAGAGACGCGTCCGGAGTGGTCGGGGTAGGAGCCGCCGTTGCGACGGACACGATGGCGAGGGTGGTGACGAGGGTGGATGTCTTCATGATGGTGGAGTTGAGGCTGGGCAGCGAGGTGAGTGAGAAAGCGTGTGAGACCGTAGGGGTGTTTATATGTCCCCCGTCACGGCCACCAGTGCATGCTGCCTAACACCCGAGCCCCACCGGGGTCGTCAAGGTTCACATGCTTCGCGGAGTGACGTCCCTAGAGACCAGTAACGGGGGAACAGGAGGAGGCACGAAAGTTAGCTCGCGGTGGCCCCAGAAGAGTGGCACGGATGACGGCGCCAACGAGCTAGCGCCGGCTTTGGCCCTGGGGTGTTGCTTGTCAAGGCGGTGTAGTCTGGTATTGGTCCCAACGGACTTGCATGCATAAAGCATACCCCTTATTTCCTATTCACCTAGTGCCCCATCAACGTTTCACCCCCGGCGGCTGTGGTCACAATGGCCGCACAGGCAGCAGGGGCGGTCGTGAGGGCGGTGGTGTCCGTGGTGGTTACGATGGTCAGGAGTAGGTTCGGGGGACTTGTGTTTGATACGGTTGGGCGTACCAGGGGGTGTTTGACCCGCGTCGTCTTCAAAGAGACAGCTGTCAGGTGAACGGGTGGTTTCTGACACGCCACTTGTGGCAGCTGAGGCGCACAGACTGTAACTTCCCACAATTGCACTGCTCGCCATGTCCTCGCCCATCGCACGCAGCCGAGCCACATCACAGTACTACTGGGAGCTGGGTGGACACCAGCGTCACAACACTGGCGTCAAGGTGAGGCCAGTGTCTCCGGTGCACCTGTGCACGGCGTCGAGGCATTCGTACGGCGCAACGCGGCTGGGGCCTCTGCCGAGTTGTGCATCACGTTTTTAAGCCAATCGTTCATCTGATCAATGCTCTAGAAGGCAGGGTCGCCGGAGGGCACACTCCACTAAGTTGCACGTATCCAAACTCCCATCTCTCACACCCCAGCGTCGCCGAGGTCAACAAGAGACCTCAAGCAGGGTGTGTTCCCATTGTCCCAGTTCCCTCGAGGCGGTGATACTAGAAACCCGTAACACTCCTCTATTGCGTCCCAGTGCCCACTTGTTCATGTTACATCACTATACGCGTCAAGACTTAGTGATCGCGCGGACTCCAGACTGAGGGCTGCCAATGCCAGTCTCTTGATACCGGTGCGAAGCCCATCTCGACCTTCCCCATCCCACACAGCTGTTTGCATCACAGAGCCACGTGTCGCGTTGACCCGGGACCTTGTGCGTTCGGTGGAGGGAATCGTCCAGTGCGACACCGCTGGCCCCGGCTGGCACTCTACAGAATGGTGCACCCCTTCCCGCTGGGGGGCGGTACGTACCCCCCGTCGGAGCTCATAACAGGCTCTCGCCTGAGGACAGGGGTCGGAGGCTCCTCACGCTCAACGCGAATCCGGGCCACCCAGTCCTCGCTGGGGCCCGTGGCGGCGTCCCTCTTCTTCGGAGCGGCGTCGTTGTCGGCGGTCGGGGCCGCGGCGACGATGGAAGCGGCGGTGAGCCCGGTGACGATTGCGGTGGTGGTCTTCATATTGAGGTGGCGACGGTGCGGTTGAGTTGTTGCTGCTGGCTGCTGACACTGGGGCAACGTGCTGCGTCCTTATAAGTATGCACGACAGCGCGGCGACCCGTCGTCCTCAGAGGGTTGCGGGTCTCCGACATCAGCATGAGAACAGAGGAGGCCCTTAGTGTCATGTGTAACCCAGCCCCCTTGTTTTTGGCGCGTTTGGGAAGACCTGTTAGTTCAGACTTCGAGGCAAGATTTTGTGTTTACTAGCTGTTCACCGCTGACCCGGCTCGAAGCTTGGAGGTGAGGGGACGAAAGGACCCGGGGTGGCCAGTGCCTCGCGGATGGCACCACTCGAAACGAGACGACCAGGAGAACGACCGGTCATTCGCTGGTTCTCTCTCACGCTTCGCATAACAAGCTTCAAGGGAGGTCCTGAGCCGGTGCCGTCGATGAGCGCTACCCTTCCCTCAGCTCAGCATGGCAGTGAGACACAAATGTGCGCGAGAAGATCGACGGTCCAGCTCAACCTGGCCATAGTATGGGAACCAGCATTGCCACAATCCATGCGTTGTCGACGCTCAGTCTGGGAGGAGGGCTTTGATACACACAGGTCGAGCCCGGGACGCGCCGTCGCTTCGCTAGCGTCAACCGCGGCGCGGTCGACACAGCAGCTTGCATCCGACGTGGTGCCGAGAGGTGGGCAGTTCTGCAGCTAATGGAGGGGCGCTTCGGGCATGCCTCAGACACCGCCGCATTCATTGTGCGCCCCTTCCCGGTCGTCAGGTGCACGTACTCTGCCTCTGTAGTGCAGTGCAGCAAGTACAGTGACCGGCGTGACATGCATGGTGCGCGTGTGGCGAGCGTGGCGCGGTTGTTGCGCTCAAACTTTAAGCATCAAGGGGGGAACGTTTGGTGTGGCGGCTCGGGGCGCTACCTGGCCCGACACGGGAAAACAACCAGGAACGGGCCGTGTGCGTGTTGTTCGAGCCGAACAAGGATTCCAGGAACACGCTCGCGGCGACTTGGTTGCGGCGTCTGCGTCTCGCCGGGTGGCCCAGCTGGTGCTGCGGGTCTGGTAGCAGGGCTCTCTGGGTGTTAACCCTTGCTGCCTCCGTGGCACGCTCGGGGAAGGAGGGTTAAGTTTCGGGATTACTCAAACAACAACAGGAGCGCGACTAACTGCCAAGGAGGGGTGCGTGACACTGCCATGTTCCCCTGCCAGCTCCTCGGTACCGAGGACGTCGCCGACGTCATGGATGTGCCAGGGGATGCCGTACACTCTGCAAGGTGCTTGGAAGGAAGGTGGGCGGCAGGGTGCACCGCAGGATGAAGGGCTGCTCTCTGAACTCTGTATCGCCAGAGTTGACCGCCCAGCTGGGTGTCGCCACCGAGATGTGGCGCCAGTTCCCAGTGCTGGCATTCACTTTGCCTCTTGTCCCCCATACTGACGAGACAGTCGTGTCGAGGCGGCAAGCGGAGCTCAAGGAGATATTGTGGCGCCGATACGCTCACCGACACCTGACACAAGGACGGCGCCACGCTCACCGACACCTGACACGACGACGGCGCCGTCGGCAACATGACATGACTGATACAACCTCCACCAGGCGTTCAAAACGGCCCGTCAACGGGGCCATCGATGATAGGTCCGTCAAAGTCGTCTACGACGGGGCCATCAAAGCCGTCGTCGACATACTGGCGCCCTTGGGACTTCTTGACCCACGGGCCGTCGACGGGGCCATCGATAATGGTCCCGTCAAACTCGTCCACGACGGGGCCGTCGAAGCCATCGTCGATGAACTGGGGCTCGGCCGACTTCTTGATCCATGGGCCGTCGTTGCCGTCGGCAAATGGGCCGTCGACCACGTCGTCAACGGGTCCGTCAAAGGGCCCGTCGTCGATAAACTGCGGCTCGGCCGACTTCTTCCACGGGCCGTCGAAGGGTGCGTCGATGGGACCGTCAACGACGTCTACTGGCCCGTCGTACGCATCGTCGATGAACTGCGGTGTGGGGGCGGCGCTGCCGATCGAGGCGGCGGCGAGGACGGCAAGGAGGGCTGCGCTCTTTTTGGTGTGTGAGTTGCGAGGTGAGTCGTGGCATGTCAGTCGAGTCCGCCACCGTCTTTTATACCTCGCCGGCTGGCCAAACGTGCGCAGTAACGAGGCTGGAGGGCGACGGGAGGCCCAGCGTATCAAGGGCGAACGGTGCTCGGCGCGGGTGCTGCGCCGCTGCGAACGCAGCTGTCGTCTTGGCCCCACAATGCCGACTGACACGACTGACGGCCTGGCCTCATCGTACCGGTTGGTATACCAAGCACCCCCAAATAGCACGCGGCACGGTCGTGAAGCACGCGTCGATGGCGTGCGGGGTGGAATGCGCAGCTCGTCGTGAAGAGGCGTCTGAGACCGGGGAGCGGCGTGCCTGTGGTGGCGAGGCGAGAGCTGTGGGCGCAGCACATGGCGGCGGCGGCGGCAACAGCAACAGACGGCCAGATGTGAATGGTGAAAGCTAGAAGCTTGTGCTAATGCTGTCACTCGACAGCAACTGACACCAGATGTAGTCATGCCGTTTGTAGGCGATAAGGAACGGGTTACCCTCCGCCCGCTTAATTGTGCAACGCTAGATCGCTGGATAACGCTCCCGGCGTTGTCAACACGATGTGATGCGTGATGGCGGTGGATCTCGCGTAGGAACATGGCACAGCTGGACACGGCACCGAGACACGAGCCACGGGCCACGGGTTGGACACTGAGCAGGACGACCAGCCCAGTCCGGGCGGTGTTTGGGAAGGCGCCGCCGTGAACGCAGCGATCAGCTGAGCTGTGAGCTTGTAGCTAGAGTTAGATGTCACCCATGAAGTGTTGTCGTGAGAGGGAGTCCGCCGTGATGAACACGGTCTGGCGTCGCGAAGCTGCACTGACGGCCTTGCTGCACTCTACGTCACAAGTAATCGTGCACGGACCCAGGGGAGATGCCAGAATCTCCGCACCCCACGGAGAACAAGTGATCTCCGTATGAACCATCCGCCACACCTCCTGGTCATATTTCCGCCCAGACGCCGCGTTTGATTCCGCTGCCTTTTTGATCCCGCCTCATCGACCTTCCAAACTTCGTCGTTTTGCTTCCGCCTAGTTCAGCGTTCGGTGAGCCGCCTGGGCTGTGGTGGACCGCTTCACTGTGGCTCGCGCCGCGCTGCCTGGGCTGGTCGCTCGTCGCTGCCAGACTTTAGCAGTTTCTCAACCACACAGACATCTCCACCAAAAGTATCTCCTGCGACTTTCGCTTAATTTGGTATACTTAAAAACTCTCGAAATGGTGAGCACGATAGCCAGCACAGCGCGTCTGGCAGCGCGCGACAGCGACAACGACGACAACCGCAAGGAACGGAGACGGGCACGGGCAACGGAGTGGTTTTCGTGGCCGAGGTCGCAAGACTCGTCGGCAGGTCATTGTCGATGATGGCGATGAGATGGGGAGAACCAGCTTGGAACCAACTTGCCCGTCTACGACCCCGACGCTCCGCCTGCCTGCGTCCCGTTGTCCCTCGGTCGTCACATTGCTGTCGCCGCTGCCGCGCGTGTTGGGATCAATTCCACAAGTTTCGCTGACCTCTCTAGTCTGAGCTCGCCGCCACCTACGCCGCTCTCATCCTCGCCGACGAGGGTGTTGAGATCACCGTGAGTGTCGCCAGGAGTCGGGGGCGAGGTTGTCGGATCCGCGGCAGACAAGGTTTGCTGGCCGACTCGCTCGCCCCGGCTCCGCGAACCGTACCTGGACGCACAACTGACTCTGCTACAGGGTGACAAGATCAACACCCTTACCTCGGCCGCCAAGGTTGAGATCGAGCCCATCTGGGCCTCGCTCCTCGCCAAGGCCCTCGACGGCAAGGACGTCAAGGCCCTCCTCACCAACGTTGGTGGTGGTGGTGCCCCCGCCGCTGGTGTCGCTGCCGGTGGCGCCGCCGCCGCCGGCGGTGCCGCTGAGGAGGCCCCCGTTGAGGAGAAGAAGGAGGAGGCCAAGGAGGAGTCTGACGACGACATGGTGAGTCGAGTTTGGGCGCGGAGCCGAAAGGAAGAGCCTCACTCACACACAACAGGGCTTCGGTCTCTTCGACTAAGCGTCTCGTCCGAAATCTTCTTCTCGGATACCGCCCTCCCCGGGTCTGCATGTACAGTTACATCAATGCATGATTTGGGTCCTCAACCAGTGTGCGGATAGGTGGAGGAGATAGCAGAGTTGGTTGGGAGGAGTTGTGGGCGACTTGAATGTGGAGAAGCCTTGGGGGACGATCTTGGTTGTGAACATGGTCAGCGACGTGATGTTGCATGTCTCAGCTGTCTTCGTCATGAGCATGACGGGGCGCATATATCTGTCCACTCACCGCCGCACGCTGCAGCCTAGCAGCCACCAGACGGCCTACCATACAGTACATCACAAGACGCAGACAGCCGCCGCCTGCATGTCTGCCTGGCCGTCAGTTGGCCCACCCGCTGCAGTAGCTCCAAGCCAGACCAGACCAGATCCTCCGGGCGCCATCACACAAACAAGACCTGCCCATTCCTTCGACGACGCGCCGTGACAAGGAATGTGACCTACGCGGCCAGTGCAGAGTGCCACAGTCGCTCCGACTACAACTCACTCGCCACACCATGCATTCCGCGCGCCGAGCCGAGCCGCGACTCGGACTCGTGACCTGCATGCATTCCCGGCACTGCCTCGGCTGTGCGTGCGCTCGAAGGAGCAGGTGACGGGCTCGCGATGGGCGGAAGGGTGCCTCGTGGGAGTGCCTGGTTGGGCGGTGAGAAAGTGGGGTCTTGGGGGGAGATCTTGGTGCGTGGCACTCCGCACTTGTTACCACTCCCGACCTCACCACGGATGGCTTCCAGCAAGTCACCACAGCCGGTCCTCACAGCGCTGCTCCCCCCCCGCCCCAGAGTCGCTCGTGAATCATGCAGAGCATACCAACAGATACAGTAGTGATTACAATCCCAAGTCCCAATCCCAATCCCAATCCCATACAGCCCAGAAATGCTACACCCTGCTGCCAGGCGACCGGCACCCAGCTGCCTTTACCAAGCGCGCCCGATCTGCGAGTGGCGCGTCATCTCGTCCTCCTGCCTCGGTGCCAGATTGTCGAGCTGGAACTCTGCGCGCAGCGGCGACGTGGCGGGGGTGCGCTGGCTCGGCGGGGGCCCGAACACGAAGCCCGGCGGGAACTCGGGGTTGACCACCGACGTTGTGCTAGCCGCAAAGGTCGCGTTCGGGCGCGCAGGTGTCCCCGCAGGCGTGGTAGGCGGAGGGCCGAACACGAAGCCTGGCGGGAAGAGGGAGCCGGTGGTGGAAGTCGTGCGAGTCGAGAGCGCGCCATGCGTGCTGCCGTGGACAGAGAGCGCCGCGTTGTTCGAGTAGCCTGAGCGGAAGGACGGGGCGAAGCGGCGGTTAGGCGGCGTCGGAGTCAGGAAGAACGCGTCACCTTCACCTCCGGGCGAAGGGGGGTCGAAGCGCCAAGTTGTCGGAGAAGCAGGGGTGGCACTGACCACACGCTCAGGCGGAGGCATGGGCGACTCGGGGGACGGCGGGGTGAAGATCTCGCCTCGCATCGACTTGTGCTCGGCAGGCGTGGTCGGCTTCCAAATGGGCCGAGGCGAGGTCATGGCCGTGGTCGGCGTAGCGAGGGGTGAGTCCAGCTTGCGCACAGCCTCGGGCGTGTTGAAAGGGTTGCGGCCGACGGTGGGACCGGGAGAGGTCGTAGCCGTACGCCTCATCGAGCCGTGAGCCTGGACATCGCCGCCGGCGTAGCCAGGCATGACCATGACGCGGCGCGATCCCGAGGGCGTCGGGCTTCTGCCGTGGCCGTGGCTGCGCGAGTAGGAGGGCGAAGGCGAGGGCATGTCGGGGATGTAGTTGAACTCGAGACGGTTGGCCTCCTTGCGCCTCCTGCGCCGGCGGCAGAGGAACCAGCCGAGAAGAGACAGGATGATCAGGCCACCGATGGCACCGCCGACAATGGCACCGATCAGCGTGCTCTTGGGCATGGTCGAAGGTGCGCTCCCAGACTGGCACGACTCCGAGTTGGGGTTGCAGGCCACGACAACGGTTGTCTGTGCGCCCTGCGAGTTGGTGATGACGCTGTACCCCTGCGTCTTGCCCGCTGCTGTTCTGGACGAGCTTGTCGAGTTGGCCGTGGGCTGCGCGACGGCGAGAGTGAGCGACTGCACGCGCGAGGTCGAGTTTGCGCTTGCGGCTGCCGAGTCGACTGATGGCGAGTTGGAGTTGGGCTGTGGTACGCCTGCCACGGGCGCCCCAGACTTGCTTCCATCTGATCCGGCGAGTGGTGGTGCTGATTGCTGCGGGAGTGTCGGCGGTGGGGGCTTGACGCCCGCTCCGACGTCGACAGTGGACATTGCGACTGGGTTTGCTCGTCTGTCGAAGACGAGATGTAGAGTCGAACAGAGAACGCGTACGCCGAGAGGAGGAGGAGGCACAGGGTTCCTGTAAGGGGGTGCTGTTCGAGGAGGGAGATCGATTGGGTGTTAAGGTTGGATCGTACGCGGAGGAGCGGAGACGTCGAAAAGGGGGGGGGGGGGGGGGGGGGGAGTACGATGGTGGTGGTTTAAATGAACCGAGGATATGAAGACGGCAATGTCGACGAACGAAACGACTCTGAGACGTGTTGATGAGAACAGTTAGGCAAACGACGAAACCGGCCTCATCGACGACAAGGTGTAATGGACGAGCAGAGGGTGCAACGCCAGTTGTCCCTTCGCGGGCTGGCGGCGTTGTTTCGTCTCTGTGCGACGAGAGCGTCTGATGGATGGGACAGTCCACCGGTTTGCATGCAGGCACATTTGCGCTTTGCTTGCGTTTTGCTTGGGCTCAGCAGCACTTGTTAGTTGTGCGATCCCCCCCACACCCCGGCTCAAAGTGATCAACAAGGTTCGGATACCCTCAGTTTGGGAGGACAAGACTGGCCACTTTGGACGCGCGCCTCTGGCCTCGCGCCTGGCTGTACCCGGCTTACGTGACTGTTGCCCCTGCCCTCGTTTCACCATTTCTCAGAGGGCTGGCAGTCTGCGGGCATCCATCAGCGACGTTCCACTGTCAGACGGGGCGAAAACACCAGGAAAGGCAACGCGTACGGGGTCCAGGCCTGGCCGATGCAGGTAACACCTCGGCACGGTGCAATCAACACACGGCGCGGCGTGACACTGAGCGTGCCACCCAGCACCCCAGTTCCCCGCCAAGCAGGCTCGGCGGCACGGCCAAACGACTCACCGTGTCCATCGGGCAGACCCATTCGGGGCCGCGTCTCACGTCTCAGCGTGAGACCTCGGGTAGGCGTGCGGGTGTGTGTCAAGAGCAAGAGCGCTCCGAAACAAACAGACAGATGGGTCTAACTGTCGTTGTGTCATGGTTAAATTAGCCCCGTCGGCGGCTGTCGAGGGGCGAGGGGCGGGCGGAGGACGCGCGTCTGTCCGTGCGCCATGCCGCCGCCACTGACGACGAAGAAACAATGCTGCTACATGACGGCCCGGGTGGGTGACGCGACGCGACGCGTCTCGTCGCAGATGGAGCAAGCATTCGCCGATACATGTGGTGTTCCAAGATCAGGATGTCACGAACGGATCGCCCGACGGCACCGTCGACAAGCTAGCGTGCGCTTGACTTGGCGCCACCCCGACGCCGTGCCGAGCACTTCCATCGGTCCGCGGTCAAAGATGGTCCTTGGTGACACCCGCGCTGTGCCTTGGGCAGCCACCAAACAAGAAAGGCAGACCAAGAAGCCCACTATGGACACCTGGATTGTACCCGCCAGCCGGCCCCGTCGTGTTCTTCGAGCACCAGTAGTACCCATCCCACTGATCCCACCATCCTACCGATCCCACCTCGGCAGTACCACATGGCACCAGGAACACCCCAAGCCCCAGTTCGTTGCCGATAGCCATCACATGCGATATGACTTATGTATCAATGTACCAGTTACAACACTGTCGGGTCTATGACGTCGGGCGCGCGTGGTCGCGTCGCTCCGCAATGTTCGCGCTACTCAAGCCTCTGCCCCCTCCTTCCTTACACCTGGACGAACCGCGAGTTGCGCTTCGCTGCTCTGGGCGGCGGTGTCACTGGGGTCTGCTGTTCCGTCCCATCCTGGAACAATGGCGCTCCGAGGCGCGCCTGGCCGAGCCGCTTCGCGCTTCGGCTGCTTCGAGACGTGTTGCCGCTGGCGCTGCGCGGGGACGCGTGAAGCCACTTTTCTGAGGGCGTCACGAGCGAGCTCTGCGACGCGTTGGGGTGCTGCTGCACCATCGACATGGGCAGTGCGAGCTGCGGGGCCGAGTCGAGCTCGTCGACTCCTCCGTTGACCGACACGTGCGGCGGCGGGACCCGGATTTTGCTCGGCGGAGAGTCGGGGATAATAATGCCCAGCGACGAGCGGAGCGATCGCGCTGGCCTGTGGGGGCGGGAAGGGGTTGATGGTGACCCGGTCGGCTGCGAGACGTAGGAGACGGCGCCACCAGGCGAAACACTCTTGAGTGACCGCGGCTCGGGAGCGACGAGACCAGAGGGGTACGAGCTGCCAAAGCTGGAACGCGTGAGGGCTGACGGCGCTCCGCGTCTGCTGCTGTTGCGTCCGTGGTGGGCGATGGACTGCTCCGAGTCGGAGCGGTCGAGCCGTCGCCGCCGACAGCAAACCCACAAGAGGATTCCCAGGCCGACGAGGACGACCGCGCCTCCGATGGCGCTACCGACCGCAATGCCGATAATGTCCTTATTGCTGGACCCAGAGTTGCTGCTGCCGTTGTGCCCTTCTCCGGCGGTGGTGGGAGCTGGGCCGGGACTCAAGGCGCGGACCGACGTCGACGGCGAGAGCGTGATGCTCACTGGCTCCGAGTAGTCTGACGGCGCGACGAGGAGGGAGGAGGCCATTTTCGGGGATGGGCGGCGGGAAACTCGGGGAGGGGGATGGGTGGGCACGCCAGCGAGTGCTGCTGAAGATTTGCTGGGTGCTGTTCCGGACAGCGGACGGAGGCTAGGTCAAGCGGTGGCTGGCTGCCTCGTCGTTCGTCAATGTCGGCGGAGGTCGGTGCGTGACGTTGCGGACCTCGTAGGATGGATGATCAGCTCGACGGACTGGTAAGTGCAATGACAGAAACGGACATGCACTGCCCATTTCATCAGACCCAGCCCAACGCAGCAAGAGCGGCGGAGACGGCAGCGGCGGTGGTCGCTCGGCGGTCGCTCGCTGCTGCTTGTTGGCCGCCCTTACGTTGTTGTGTTGTGATCAACAACGAGAGAATTGCGACCCATTCCTTACCGCCGATGCTGCGGCGGGTTGCACTGCGGGGTCGCTGTTCTCCTGCGCTGCTTCTCCTGGTTGTAAAGGTTCATGTTGTTAATCCAGGGATTGCCCTCAGGTTCACCGGCCAGGGACAGCGGGGTAAAGGCGGCGAGGTGTCTCTGCTCACAAGGCAGCAAGCCGCGACCAGCTTTTGCAGGGTTCCGTCCTGATGCCCTCCCTCTGCCACTCCTTTGCCCCCTCAACTGAAACACTTTCCAAAAGGCTCCGGGGCATCATCACCCTGCGCAGAGGAGCATGACTGCAGCCAAAAACACCCAATACAGATCGCTAACCGCTAGTACAGGAGAAGCCAGGAGCACGAGTACGAGATCGAGTCGCAGGATGCGCTAGCTCTGACGTACGCGTCCGTCCGTGTGCATGCAAACGCGCACCGTGTGGGCCGCGCCAATAACACTTCGCTTCGCGCCCCTTGCTTGCACCCGCACAAGCGTCAAGGTTTGCTTCTGGCGAGTGGTACGGCAGCAAACAAGCTCAGTGAGGGCATTGGAAGCTCCAGGAAGTCTCAGTCTCAGGTACTGGGGTGTACGAGGGCACCGATGGATGAGGCGAGATGGACGCGTCGCGCCGTAAGCTCGCCGTAATGTTTGCGTCGCGCAACACGAGGCGACACGAGGAGGAGAGGTTAGTCTGACCCGATCGAGGTGGGTATGCGTGCGTGTGTGCGCGTGGGCACGCTGTTTCCAGCGGTAGTTGTCGCCGACGCGCCAACGACCCCACCCACCTCGATGTTTGTTTGGAGCCCTCACGTGACCGTGTTGGAGTCACCGAAACGCCCTGCACCCTACAACCCTCAACCTTGGCCCTCCACCCACCCTAGCTTCGTCCCAAGCATCGCTCTACTCCCTGCCTGATACGCGCAGTCTTGAACTTTTTTTGCGAGCAGCTGGACCCGAGGGCCGCACGGATGATGTCAATGGCGTTGTGGGCGACACAGGCACGCAGATGGACATTGCGAGTCGAGTTAATCTTGACGGACCCCGAAAGCATCAGTGTCGTCGCCTGTCTCCGACGAAGGCTGCTGCGCGCGGCGCCATAGATATGAGGTGGCGCTCGTCGATCGGCTGACCGAACGTGAATGAGCGCATCCGAGGCAATTGAGGACAAACATCAGAAAGCTGATGAAATGCCGAGATGGCGCTGGCTGGGCGTCGTCGGGCGTCGGGCTGAACTCCGAGCCGAGCGACCATTCATACCAAGTCCGAAGCGGTGCTCACCACCGTACCGCTGCTGCATCCCTGCCACCCAAAATATCTGCGCGCAGCCAGCCCACGGGCGGGTTAGTAACTGAGTTTTGTTTGCACGTTCGGCTGTTTCTGCGTGGCCAGAAGCCTTCTCGAGCCGAGTCGCTTGGCTGTCTCCGCGCTGTCGCCAAGAGAATTCAGCCTCGGCTCACAGATCTTGTCGGTGACGGTGAGTTCTCTTGAGTGGCAACGCCCTCATCTCCTCGTGTACGAAGCGACCAGCGATGTGGAGGCTGTCAAGCGCGTCGCCTGTTCGCTGCTGCGCATCCGCAGTTCCACTCCACGGGGGTGACAAGGGCGCTCCACTGCGCACCTCCTCGGTACAGGTGGCCATCCCGACGAGTTTGTCGACTCTTACTGACGGTGGCATGTAAGTGGGCGATTTACAGTTTCTCGGGGAAGAGCACGACGCACGTACCGCCCCGTACGCCATCGTCCCGCTGTCTGCGGGGTACCTGCGCCGCGTTGGCCGAGCTCACAAGCGTACGCACTCTTCCCAGCGGTGTGCCGCGACGACTCCGAGCTGCCTACACCACCGACGCCACATACCTCTTTGCTTCTGCAACGTGTGAGCCGATACTTCTCACGATGGACATACCGCAGCATTTATTTCGTCAACAACGACGCTGGTTACAGGTCGTACGGTCACCGGCGGTGGTTCACCTCCCGCCCGGCCACATCTCGCCCTCGCTGCCGACCATATGAACGCGACTTCCCCACCGAGCATGGCATTTGGATGCTCTTTCGCTTGTCTCAATTCGGGCAGCACAAGCACCGCTTGAACCAACCATCCAGTTCTTTCCCGCGCAAACTGTGCAAGAGGCTGCAGAGAACACCTCGCCGTCGCCATCCCCTCGCGAACTCCTCGTCTTCTCGGTCGTTGGATCATCTGCTTCCTGTGGTTTCCTAGCAAGTACGCCGGATCGTGTCAGCACACATGCCATGCGTCCCAAATCAGCTCACCCAGCGAAGTTCCTGGCTTCCAAATCTGAATTAAAGCCTGGTCCGTGCGGACGACAACTGGCAAAGTCCGACGGCTACCAGCGGGCTCGACTTGGGTTGTCCGTCAAACCACCCGTGAGCACTCCTGGGACTTGTACAGCGCCAGCCTCTCGCCGTGGAGAAGTCCCTCGTCGAACATTTTTTGTCAACTCCCCTTCGGTAGGTGTGATGTCGAGCAGCGCACGGAGCTACCTCGAGGCTTGGATCTTGCAGTTCGTGGCATCCGTCACGCGTAAAGCTTGTCCCGCGCGACGTCTTGCTCCTTGGAAAGTTGGGTAGGCTGAGATCTCGAGAACCAGAGCAAACTGAATCTGGTGACACCATGGAGTGTTCCTCGCGCTGCGCCGAGCAGAGGTACCGAGCTCCGGAACAGCCAGAGACACTCTGGCGTTGTCAGACGCCTCCCCTCAGAACCATTCACTCACCTTCCTGGCCTGTCTTTGTGAAGCATTCGCGGCCCTCTTTCCAACACCTTTTCCGACCTGGGCATCAAGTCACTGCCTGAGCCCAGTTCGGGCCGGAGGTCGAAGTCCTGGTCAGTGGCGATCGCTCTCACGGCGCTCGTCTGGCTGTCGTTGATGAGACCACTTTCACGGACCGCATCGAGACCCGGGGTCACTGGATGAGCACCCCCACTGCACCCTGCGTCTATATCATTGCTCGCCTGACCTTGGTCCCATGACTCTCATCTGACATTTTGGATGGTGTCAGTGTAAACAAGACCATGCCAACTAGGCAACTCCGTGCTTCACGGCCACTACTCACCCAACCTCATGCAGTCCGATGTGCTCAACACGGCGTTGTCGAGCGGGCGTAGAGCGGACCGGGGAGCGGCAGCAGCGGTGACGGCGGCTGTCGGCAAACAGGGGTGGTTGTCAGGAAGTATTGGGTTGTGACTCAGGAACACGGGGTCCCCGTCTGTTTGGTGATGCCGGGTTCGGCGGGGCTCAGGACGATGAGGTGACGCCAAGATGTGGACTGCCCCACGGGTATGTTACCTGTGCGGTCACGTATGCACACTGGCATGGTGGATGCAGTGGATGGAGGACACTGAGCGGGGTGCAAGTCACCTACGGCGTCAGTGACGTCGGTGGCCAGTCGAGAGTTGTCTGCGGGTGAACTTGGGGAACCGAGAGCGGCGCCAAGGATGATCGTCGGTCCCATTAAGACAAGGTGGGGCCGATCTGCGTGTTCCCAGTGGAAGCTGTGGCCCAATGGTGAGGACCAGCCGTGATCGGCAGTCACGATCACGTCACACGGCACGTCGACTAGGTTGTTGCTGGATTTGCGGGGCCTGCAAATCATCGACGCTGTTCCTGCCTGAATTCCCGGAAAACTGCAACAAGCTCGTTCATATGCATACGATACGCACGGGGGAGATGTACACACTTAGGGTGAGGCGTAGGTGGAGTGGGAATGCAGGGTTGCGTCGTTGACGGCGGCGCCGGTAATCTCGGCGGTGCAACGACAAGCTGGCCCCCGAATATGACGGGGGCAGGCCCGGCGCGGGGAGGTGATGCAGAAAGGAAGGCGCGACCTCCGGCGGGTGGGCCGGGCGGGCCGGCCACCTCCGGCGCTAACCATGCATCGCTCTTCCAGCACGCTGCGCTCACCACGGCCTCCCAGCTGGTGGGTGCTCGACGATGGGGCTAAGCTTAAAGTCGACAAGCACGGGGGCGGTGAGCGACGTTGAGGGCTGGTACATGGGCGGCGGGGTGGGCGACGACTTGGGCGGCAACGCCAAGGTGGTGGAGGTTGCGTGTTTGGTGGAGTCGCCTCCGGCGGCACCTCCACCTCCCGCTCCGACCGCTGCCGCAAGCTTGCCTACGCCTGCCCGCGCGTCGTATGATCTGATAGTAAATTGCGTCGTGAGACCTGGTCCGCCGGGGATGCTGTGGTGCGTACTGAGCGTGTCGGGGGCGCGGAATGATGCACCGGTTGCTGCCGACGACGCCTCCCAGGGGTTGTGGTAGGGCTGTGGCTTTGCCGCCACCGCCGGTGCGAAGTTTGCGCCGCCGTGGACATCGGAGTCGTGCATGATATTTGTGTAGTCCTTGGGAACCGGAGACGGATTCGAGCCAGGGCGAGAAGAAGACGGATCGAGTAGCTGTGGGCTTGGGCTTGACATGCCGCGCTCCACGTCCCACCGTTGTGGCGGAGGATAGCCACCACCGTAGCCTCCTCCGTATCCCCCGCCCCGGGGCTGTGCGTACGGGTCGTTGCTCTGAAGACCAATAAGTGCAACAGCATCTGGGTCGGTTCCAGGGGGCAGAGGCTGAGAAAGGGGGGAACGGGTGTCAGTTGCGCGTTGCACAGATGGCACCATGACACCGCCTCCCAGAGGCTCGGGCACTCACACTCGAGCGTCCAGTGTCGTGACTAGCCTTGCTTCCCGCCCACGGTCCGTCGTCTTGGTATATCGAGCTGCGGTCGAGTCGTCTCCCGCCGGTGCCGCCATCGCCAAACGGACCAGAGTCGATGCCCCCGCTAGCAAAGTAAAGGTCGTCATCCTCGGCCTGCTTCTTCTTGAGATACCACCACAGCGCCACAAGGAGTAGTGCGACACCGGCGACTCCACCAAGGATACCGCCTACTAGAGCGCCGACGTTGACGCTTGATCCGCCGTTGCTGGGTGCCGCAGCTCCAGTGTTGGTCGGTGGGGCGCCCAACGTTGAAATCGGTCCCAGCACCCTCGTGCTCGAGCCGCTTGTCGACGACAGACTCGTGCTGTGAACGGTACTCGAGGCGGTGGTCGAGTCACCTCCATCATCGGTAGAGTCAACTGCGGTCGGGAGCTGTTTGGTGGTTGTCGCTGACACTGAAGGTGCAGTGGTTGTCGCGACCGTAGAGCTCCCGACCGTTGAAGAGGTCACAACGGCACCAGAACTCGTGGGTGCGGCAGCAGACGATGCAGACCCAGTCGCCACGGCGGATGTCGGTATGGCCGATGCAGAGGAGGGTAAATGCTCGGTCAAGCTCGCCATGATAGTCAGTATGTGAGTTGGGTCGACGTGTAAGTTGGAAGCTCTCGCTCGAGGTCAAAGTGATTGGGTCGGGCAGACGGGGGTGTGAACAGCGGCGGCGTCGTGGCGCGTGCTGACGAGCGCCTTCGCACCGCCGCCAGAGGTCAAAGCGTCTTGCCATCAGGTGCTGCGGCTTTGGTCAACATGTTCATGGGGTGACTGTGGGGTGAGGAGGTCAGATCATATGCATAGTGGTGACAGGCTGCGAGTACGGGGCGCACTGGTCGTGGAGTGTGGCTCTTGCATGGGTGGAGTGAGTTCGTGGGGGGGTGGGGGGGATGGGGGGGACCCAGTCGCCTCTCCCTAACTCGGTCAACCGCCATGCCCCCAAGCACATGCTTCTCTTGCCGTTCCAACCCCATTTGCTTGTATGCGCTCTAACTCCACTCTGGCGGAATGCAGTGTGTCAGCACGTCACCTCGTCGGCAAGTCTCGGTTTATTGGCATGACCAAAAGACCTAGCGCCGCTCTAGTGTGTCCCCGGCACAGCACAACTTGATGACCTGCGCACACCCCGCTGATATCCGTCAAGCCCCCGGTGCTTTGCCCCTACCTATACCCCTAGTGCTGGCGCCATCATCTGCGCCCCGCGCGCGGCGTGGGAGCCAGCGTTTCAAAGCCATCACGGAAGCGGTACTGCCCATCATGGCATCGCAGCCGCGGCTGTGCGTACCGTTACCGTGGCCTATGAGTTCGAGAATAGCTTCGGCATGTGTCTGGGCGCGGGGGGCGAAGGGGGCCGAGGCGATCTGCAAGCGGTGGGCACAACCCCGGCTGTTAGTTGATCGCCATGGTCGTTCCGAGAGGACAAGCGCGCGTTTCTCGACCTGCCGCAGTGCTGCGCAAACCCCACCAGGTCCCCACGCCGCCCACATTGTGTGCGGGCGACACACCTGCACAGCCAGCCACATGTAACCCCCTCCTCCAATGCCCCACCTCCTCCGCCCTTCCTTCTGCGTCTGTGGCCAGTTCTGTGACACTGCTGGCCGAATGCCACTTACATCACCTGGCGACTTGGCTGCGGCGACGTGCTCTCTCTCCCGCTCCACAGGTAGATCCCCACACTCTTCCTCTCCCCGTATCCATGACCCAACCGACGTCCACGGCACGCCGCCTTTTGCAACCCGGCGACAACCCGCGTTGTTCTGGCCCTCCCGTCGACGGCGATAATTTGGAACGAGCAAACTACTTCCAGGTGGGGAAAACTAGCACCTCCCCCCACCTGGGAGCCGTAAATGCCTTACAGCCGTAGCCGTGGCAGACGACGCTTGGGAGTGACGCCGTCGGATTCAGTGCCCACTCACTCCACCATTGTTCTTGGCTATCTCCCGTCACCACCACGAGGTGGCTGGAACAAGTACAACCCCTGCGGCGTTCTCTCTGCAACGACATTGGTCCATGGTATCCAAGTCTAGGGGATTATTGAGTCGTGTGGCGGAATGGTGACTATCTGCCCCTCCCATCCGTCTACAACTGCAGTTTCGCCGGCGAAACCGCCTTTGTTGACGATACGACACTGCGCGAAGTCACCTGGGAACAGGCCCAAGCATACTTCCATTATCTATGTGGTGCGGAGAAACCATCTAAAGCCGAAAGGTCCAATCGGCGCCCCTTCGCTGCCGAAGTTTTGCGGTGGGCGCCTCTACCCTGCCCGCGCCGGTGGCGCGCCGTGCGCTGGTGGCGTCGGAGAGTGGGGTGATTTTACGTTTTGTGGGTGTGCTGGGTTGCACTGTTGCACTATGTCACACAGGTCATGCTAGATGTCTAGCGCCGGTGCGTTGTCGCGTAGGTGAGCACTTCGTAGCTCTCGAGGCGGTCTTCTCTGCTTTCGTACGGGATGCTCGCGTGATCGTCGTCTACGAGGCAGTCTGATACTGGTCAGTGTTCTGTTACGAGAGGCTGGGGCCCTCTCCTAGACTCACTACCAGGCTGTACGCTCCTGGGAAATGTTAGTCGCTGCCTTTGGAAAATCCGGGTACTCCAACTCACCTGTGGTGTTCTGCTCTGGCAACGAAGATGGCGCGGCCGTCACTCTGGCGCCCAGCCTCCACGGGCTGAAGGCCAGGGAATACAGCTAGCTGACCCGGCTCAACGGGGACCCACTCGACCGTGTCGAGGGACCCGCAGAGCACCTCGAATGTCGGGGCAGAGTGCACGCGCCCTCCCACCGAAGTCGCGCAACGGACCGCCAGGTGGTCTCCCGCCCTGCGGCTGTGTCAGCAAGGCGCCCGTTCTCTCACGCTTTTCGGCACTGACTTGCCGACATGAAGACCCCCATCAAACCAGACGCGAGAAGCATACAGAACGTGTCCGTCCTCCTCGTGTCCAATCGGGAGTGCGTCGTGTGGGATTGGAGCCCACGACTCGACAATCACCCAACGCAATAGAGGCACGATCCCCCCGTTGGCCTCTGCATTGGCATAGGCAGCGGTGCGGGCGCGCGCAGCATGCAACCAGTCTTCACGACCATTGTCGGCCGTGTACTCGCGGAACGCGCTTTGACGTACGCGCTCGACCTCGGTGTCTTCGGCGTACGCAAAGGCACCAACACCGCCCACGCGCCAAACACGCGCACCGAGCAGCTCGTCACGCAAGTAGGAGCGATCGCGGGCAAACTCTGGGTCCTCTCGAAGTGCCATGAGACGCGCACGAGCGTCACGAGCACCTTCGATTCCAGAGCCACTGTCCCACGAAGTGAAACTTCCGACGGACATTGAGCGACCCAGACCTGGTGACAGGCTCGCACCGATCCTCGGTCGTGTAGAGAGGTCGTATGGCGAAGGCGGTCGATGACTGCTTGAGGGAGGAGGGTATGCTGGGCTCCATAGGTGTGGACTGACCGGTGGCTGATGTGTGTCAGATAAGGTCCGGACAGGGGTAGGACGCGCCTCCGCCTCCGCCTCTGCGCAACGCCACCACCGCGCGCCGCACTCACCTCACGTGCTAATGCTCCGCTTGTATGCGGTGCGTCACATCGCCATATGGTTCCAGCATACCATACAGTGGTTCCAGCAGGGTAGAAGCAGTTTTGTGTCCAGCCTGGTGAATGAGGTCGTGGCGCTGGTGGTGGTGGTGGCGGCATGGAACGCGACCTAAAGGGGTGGTACGGACGCATATTCTCGTCCCACTCTACCATTTTGCGAGGAACGGGTGTGCTTCTACTCTTGTAAGGGTGGTGGTGTAGCTGCGGTGATGTGGAAAGGACGCGACGGGTCGGCTTGCTCGGGGTGGTGATGGTGGTGGTGGACGCCGTCGTGTATGAGAGGGCGGGGGATGAGAATGGTGAAGGCGACGCCGAGTCCCTGCCGCAGCGGCTGCTGCCTCTACTGCTGGTGGGGCTGTAGTAGCCAAGTTGTTGCAGTGTCGGTAGCGGGGGTGGTGGTGGTGGGGATGAAGTGCAGTATCTAAGATCCTTGTGTTGGTCGTTCAATGCGATCCGAGCAAGGAACTCCAGCTCTCCCATGATCAAGGCGGGGTGGTTGGTGGTGGTGAGCACGGGGGGTTTGGGGTGGTGGTGGTGTGTTGGGTGGGTGTCGTAGTAGTAGATAGCAGGTTTGAGACAGCTGACCGAAGAAGGGAGGGGAATGGAAAAGGGCCACGGAGGGGGTGGGCCTGGTAGTGCGGGGGGATTAAGTACTCTTATGCATGTCGGCGGTGGTGGTGCTTCAGGTTGTCGTGCTCCTGTGCTGTGTTGTGCTCTGCTTGCTCCCTCGTGCTTGTGCAGCTGTGGCTCTGGGTCCTGCTGCTGGTCCTACACTGGTCCTGCTGGTCCTGCTGGTCCTGCACCTGGCACCTGGGTTGGCTCGCGTCGCTCCGCATTTGTTCGCTCGCAGCGCTCTCGCTAGGGGCCTCTTGGCACGCGCCGCCGGTGCTACGCTACAGTACAGCCAGATTCAATATTCTACGTACATCCCCCGGCCGCCCCAGCCCCCCTGCCGCCGCCGCCGCCACTGGCGCGCCCCGGCCGCCCTAGCACACTGGTTTCATCAGCCCCGCGGTAGTCGACCAGCTGATCTGCAGCCCTAGGAGTCTGCGTGTTCTGGGTCCTCGTCCTACCCGTCCGTCCGGCCGTCGCGTCCTCAATCCCCGGTGCCCCGGCGGCGGGCGGCGCGGACGGCGGACAAACGAGCTAATCCACGATCACAACACTCGAGCCCGCTGCTATGCATGTGATGATGTGCTGTCCGGAAAGCACGGACAGATGCCTGCGACGGACTCGGGAAACGGACGCACGCCCATGGCCAGGACGGTATCCCTTCACCCTATCCAATGGAGAAGGACCGCTCAAGCTTTGTAGAGGCACGCCTAGCGCACCGCTAAACATCAACAAGCTATGCAGTGTTCCGAAAATCAAGCACCTCCGGGAACGTCGTGTTGCCCACGGCAACGGCAGCGATGCAGGGGTCAACGACGAGGGTGTGTCAGCTTGCGGGACCTTGCAAACCGTGGGGACGGAGCGGCACAACGACGACACCGTCGCCGGGCTCTCTCGCCACCATTGCATTGCCCCCTGCCTGCGAACATGATACCCAGGCAGGGGCTGTCAAGATTAGACTTGTGAGAGTTTGGTTGCCATGCCGGAACACTGGCCCCAAGGCCCCAAGCCCCTGGTTCCTAACGGCGGGTTTGGGACTCTGGGACGTGATGAAATCTGGCAACCAAGGGGCCTGTTACAGCATGCCTCTAATGGCTATTGAACCTGATCGTCAGGCCGGGGCAGCGACCGCGACCATGACAGGCAACAACCCCCAGGGGAGGGGTGCACCCACAAGCTCAGGGAGTCCTTCCGGTCCAGGACCCAAGGACGCCGGGAAACACTAGGAGTCCAGGAGGCCAGGACCTGGCTAGGACCGACGACGACGACGACATCCAACAACCAGCCTCCCTCCCTCCCTCCCTTCACTCCTTGCCTCCCCTCCCCTGCCCCCCTGTCCGCCAGCGCGTGCCGCCCCGCCCACCGCGTAACCCCGGCAGACTCGGCATCCTACACCATGAATTGCATACTTACTCACTCCCGACTCCACCGCCTGCGCACCGCACCAATGACATCGTGCATTCCAGACGACCTGCGGCAGTACGCCAAGCCGCCCACCAGCCTTGCCGCCGAGGGCAATGCCGTTGTGGACACGCCAGCGGCGCTCGACATCGGTCCCAAGACTGTGGAAGCCTCTCATGTCACTCCGACGGGCCAGCCATCCGTTCCGGCAGATGCGGAGACGAGTACGGCTACCAGCACGGGTTTTAGTCTTAGCACTGTCGACAATGGCGTGACAGACAGCCCCGCCGAAGCCGGCACTGCTGCTGCTGCTGCTGCTGCTGCTGCTGCTGCTGCTGTTACCTCCGGCGTCGCCGCCGCTGCTGCCGATGACCCAGCTCACGCCAAATCGTCCATCTTCGCGCGCGACGAAAACGCTCCAGTACATGTTGTCCCGATGCGAGTCATCCACCGTCCGCTTCCCAGTGAGCTCGACGAGCAAAAGGTCCAGAGCTTCATGCAAGAGATGAAGGTAAGTCGTTTGTGCATTGAGCTTGTGACATGCACACGATTGTGCCTAAGTCCGCCCCCTCCTGCCGTGCTTTCCGCACTAGTGATGCGTCCGGAATCCTCGGCGCTTCAAGGCAATGCAACCAATCGCTGATCTTGACGATCCCATTAGGCTGGCGATGTCTTCACACCCATCGAGGTCATCAAGGTGCGCGCTCCGCTCAAGACGGACCCCAATGGCACAGTGCAAAATTTCTACTTCTCCATGGGTGGATGTCATCGGTGAGTTGGAAAGATCAGTCATGATGCCAAAGGCGTATCGGCCGAACAAGGGTTAAGGTTCGGACCTAACCAACCGGGTGTTGTCTGCAGCTACGAAGCTACCAAGCGTCTTGGACTGCCCAATATTCGTGCACGCATAATTGAAGTGCCCCCGGCTGCAATGCGCATGTACCTCGGAGCAGGCAGCCCCTTCTAAAGCAGGGGCAGGAGGGCGAACGTCACTCTCTTGCATCGTTAGAGCCCCCTCCCCGTGCTACCGTAATCCCATTTGTTATGTATATCCTTTGCCCTGCTTTCGTGCCAGGCTCTCTCTAGCTACTCCACAGGTTTGTAGCATGTGCGCACTGTTGATGGGGGGCATGGCCTGGAACCGGGAAGGAACACCAGGTACAGGCTTGAGCCGTGGACAGGCACACCGTCGGAGTTGCAGGGAGCCCAAGGCAAGGTAGAGAGGAGTGCTTCTGGGCAGAGCTTCGGCGTGCCATTAAGCCCATACTCCACAACCCGGGCGGTACCGCGTTCTTGTGCCGGCATGACAACACCCGCCCCACACGTCCTTGGCGGCGTACACAATGCAACGCGCCGAGGTCGCCGACGCGGTAGGTTGCGCGTGAGGAACAGTGTTACGCGACCGACATGAACCGACTTGTGCCCGACAGGCATTGTATGGGCGTCGCCGCCTGCCCTTGACCGTGCCCCGTTAGTTGCCCTCGCCCTGCAGATCTGTCGTCCCGTCGACTTGTAGATGGACGGATTTTCGAGCTGACAGCCCCTGCAGATCACGGCGGCGCCGCCGCCGCCGCACAGCGCACGAGGTCACACGCAGAGGTGGTGCTCGTTAAACGATCTTCCACAAGCCCCCTTGCCGATCAATGCAGGTGTTGGCTGGCTGTTTCAACAAATGAGGCTGACGCAATAGAAAGCGGAGTGAACGAGACAGCCAGCCATGTTGCTGCTGCAGGGTTGGCAGCGGCCGAGGCCAGGAGCGAGGATTGTTACCAAATGCCCCCAGGTGACCCAGGAGCGAGTTGTCACCTGTCACCCTGCGGCACCTGCCCATTCAGTAGCGTCACGGGCTTGTCCCTTGCTGGTGCCGTCGTCGTGTCCTCGTGTCCTGCTGACCTCGACTCGACCTTCAGGCGATCCGCCTGCCAGAGCTGTTTCAGATAGCTCGGAAACTTACTGGCAGAAAGTGGTCAGGCCCTGACCGCAAGCCGCGCGGGGGATCCTCCGAGCGTTCTTGTCTCGTCTACAGACAAATCCAGTAAATGGTTGCCCTGATCGACACCCACCAATCCCACAAGCAGCCTCCCCCGCATTTGAAACCAGTGAAGTGCACCATGTGCTCCCTCCAGTGAGGGGCAGTAATTGCCTGCCTTGGGGGACCTGCGTCGTGCTCCTCTCCTCCCGACAATACCTGCATGGGAGCTTATCTCGGACACGGGCCTCAAGGCGCGTGACCCGCAAGCGGCGGCCCCGAAGCATGCATCTTTCGCAGGCACTTTGCTGGCGCAAGACGAGTTCGCCGCGCCTCCCGTAGCCTCATGTCGCCGCGCCGGGCTCCGCCGCGCTTTGGTTACAGCCTCCCGTGTGACCAACATTCCTAGCAACCTTGCACCGCGCAACACCGCTACGCGTACTGCCTCGCTGGAGTCGGTGCCCACCCACACGACCGATCACAACTAGCGACGCACCACTCAGGTCATCGGCCATCCTCTCGATGCGCTCCAAGAACGCTACGTACCCCTTGAAATTCCGAACATGAAGTCATGTTTGATAGCACACGCGAGGCTGTACATAGCATGGCCAGTTTGGCAACTACGGAGAAGCGTCGGCAAATGTGCCGGGAGTATTCAAAGCGCTGCTGGTATCCCATTGTATTGTCAACGGTGGGTGTGATGACGACGCAGCGCTAGACGCCCAACCAGAGAGATGTGGCGCATGGGAGTCGTACACCTCAGCCATTGCCGATCCTTAGCCCCGCGTCGTCGCCCCTCTAACGCCCCTTACGTGCGGGCTTCCTGCGGGCGGAATGGCGGCAGGAGCAGATGGGCTCTAGCCCAGTCGTCATGGGCTGGCTCCCACAGGTCACAGGCGGCGGGCGGGTGGCAGAGAGTGGGCTGACAATCCGCATGCCACCGCCAGGGTTGGGTGAAGCACAATGCCGCTAACGTTAGTCGGTGACGCATGTTGTGCGCCGACACGTCCACATCTAGGCATTTTCATTTTCGGGCACGCGGGGTTAAGCTCGCCCAAAGCAATTATGACTCCAGGACCGCGACCAGAACTTGAAACGGGGTCGCCCTCCAAACAGTGGCACATCGTGTTGCATTGCATGAAACGGCGAGCAGACCGGCGCATCGAGGCCCTGCTCCCCCTGCCACTTGCACCTGCACCTGCTCGCCACTGTCACGGAGCGTCACGCCGCTGTCGTCGTCGTGGTCGTACGCCGAAGCGAGTGGCATTGCCTCGTCGAGCAATGTTTCTGCATGGTGGGGTGATGCATCACACCCGCGTGTGCCCTCAGTATATCCGAGCCATATCCATCCACTATCCGATACATGGATACCTCGAGGCTCGTGACCAGTACGATTCCGAAGCGCAATCGCAATCGTTGCAGTTTCGGCGTGTGTGGAGCGAGCCTGTCGTAACAGCTCGGTATTCTGCATCGATGCCATCGCGCGGCGCCCATGACGTGTAGTCCGGTGTAGCGTGACGTCAATCACGCGCCGCGTATCGATCAAACAATCGTGCTATTGTGGTGCACAGCGTTGGACATGTGATCGCCGACAACGCTTTGGACAGCGACTCTGAAAAATCGCGCCATACCCAACTCGGCGTGTGAACGGGTCAGTGGCTTCGCCCGTATGTAGTGTGTGTACGTGCCGCTGACTGTGCTGTGCTGGTCCTACGTCTGTGGAAGGACGCGAGCAGCGGTTGCGAGGACGACCCCACCGACCCCTCAGACCCCTCAAGACCCCTCAGACCCCTCGCGCTCCCCTGACGGCCCAGCCTCGCCCGCCTCACCCGCCACGCCCACCTCTCGTCGGCGCCGTCCGCCTCGCCGGCCCCTTGACCCCGCAGCAGCACGCACACACACCCACGACGCCAGGCAACGTGGCGTGCGCAGTCGACTCGACCCAATCTGCCGGGTGCAAGATGCGGCGTCGTCGTCGTCGTAGTCGTCCGTGCACGATGGCGCCACCACCCACTAGCGCTGCTCCCCACCCCCTTGGACCTTGTCCACTCGACGCCGCGTGCGCGCGCTCGCCTGCGCGGGGGGCGAGCGCGGGGGCCGGTTGCTCGGATGTAGGACCTGCGTTACGAGCTGGTCGCGGCCTTCAACTCGGTGGCGGGCTGGCGGCCTTCTTGGCATGCCATGGGCGCCCACTCTGTTCTCGTACACCATCGCACAATTGGTACACCTGTATGCCGTCCAGTGCTACTCTACGTGCTAAAATCTGAACACTTTTCTCTTCATGTGCCGTGTGTGCTAGAGAGGCGGCGAGAGCCCGGTAGTGACAGTAGACAGCCCCTCTCGTTCTCCCCATGGCCTTCTTTTCTCAATTACCTGGCCCCCTCTTGGCCGTGGACGAGAGCGCTGATTGGCGCAGCGGGCGCAACCCCATTCATTCACACAGCCGCGGCTCCGCCACTCGACATCTCCCTCTCAAGTACTACCCGCACCCTACGGTGCCGCTGGAAGGAAGAACACTGCCGCATCCGCTCCCCGAGATCGAGGCTCCCTACTGCCTCACGCACGGGTGTCCAAGACCTGACGAGAGATCTGACACGGGCGTGGTGGCGCCTTCTGTAGGTACCCGGCCAAGTTCTAGGCTTGTTTGACGCGGCAGTGTAGAATGCGACTGATTAATTATAATAATGACATTCGGAGTGCAACGAGGTGCTCGCCAATCCTCTGCCATCGTTGACAAAAGCAATGCTCGAGATAGACTGACCGGTGACCATAATTGCGGTATGCCGGCTCGTGTCGACACGCCTGCGTCAACAGCTCGGGGTATGTATCCCAGACGTTTGTCATGATTTGTCTGATCCGCTCGGAGGGCTCCGTCTGACACTCGAGCTCACGGCAGCAGACAAAGGGGCAAGAGACTGACCGCGACGAGGGAACTGCGTCCATTGACGCTGTTGTTCAAACCCGCCGGAAGCGACCAAAGTCTCTCAATCGACGACGACGAGCGCGCGCGTCGTGGGCTTCATGGTATCCCGCGGCGTGCGCGCAAACGCCTCTTGGGATGCGGGAATCGATGGTCAATCGTCAAAGACGTGACACGGCTCCTTCACGGCGTCTTGTTCCTGTTGGGTGGCGTAGTGCGTGCAGAGGCAGGCTCTTCGATCCCTTGTCCGAGCTCGACAACTCGCTGGTCCTGCCGTTGGGGGTTTTCGGTCCCCTTCGCTCGAAGGAGTGGCGAGTGGCGAGTGGCGTACGATGGTTCTCAAAGCGCCCTCGCAAGCAAAATGTCCGGGGAGAGCGAGTTGTACCCCTCGCGGGGTCCTGTTCCTCTGGGTGTGCGTGCGACGATAAGCACGTCGACGTCTTCCCCGAGCTCGTCGAGACTGAACCCTGCCGCTCGTTCCTCCTCACTCGACGAAGTGGCGAGCGAAACCTCGAAGCGCTGGATCGACTAACGACTTAGTGGAGGACGACGACAAGCACGTCGTGAGCCTCGATGTGTCCTTTTCCTGCGCGGGTGTCTGGGATGACAAGCTCGGTGGCCTCCTCTCCGAGACGGACGAAAGATGGCCCTGTCGTTCCCCTCCTTCACTCGAAGCCGTGGCTGGCGTACAAGACGCCTGCGCCAACACGCCCGGCGTATTGGCAAGTTGGCCTCCCCCCTGCCCCTGGTGTGCTTGCGACGACGGAACACTGAGACGTACTGCCCAATGCACGTAATGCTTCATGGCGTGTAAGTACTGACGCTCCACCGAGAGGAACGGTACTCGGCGATGCGACGTGTCAACGGTCGCTCACTCCTCCCCGATCATAGGTTGGGTTGGGCAACCCCTCCCCCTCGCCCCCAATCGACAGCTATCAAGTGATCTCCGTGTAGCAGGATAACATATGATGACGCAACGTCCAACTGACCCTGCCAGCCTTACATTCTTGGTCGAGCAAGACGAGCAATCGATGCTCATCCTCTGCCGAAGACAACGGACGCGCGCGCGTCCCCGTCCCGAGAAGCCCGGTCTCCCTTCCTCCCGTCTTCGCGGGCGTCCATGTCGTCGCAATGTGTCTCCCCTTCCGTCGGATGGACGACGCGTCGAGGAGGCGGTGCAGAGGTCATGGAGCGCACGCACGACTCATCCGCGGTGGGACGGAGGGACAAGTGGCATTGGCATCAGGTCTGCTCTTCCCCCACAATAAACCGCCAGACGGACGACCGCTTATGCATCGCACTACTCGTGCAGCTCAGCTCACCATCAACCCCAGCCCCGCCGTCACGTACTGCGCACCACCAGTTTACAGTTTGTTTCTGTCGCGGACGCAAACTCTAATCCAGTCAAGCTAAAAGGCTAATTTCTAGGTTGGTCCGACTTCATTAACGTGTCGCGCGTGGTCGGGGATGATATCGCACACTTGTCCATTTCCTTTCTGAGCTGTTCCGACGCGGCAGCGGCGTCGAGATCGATTGGCTCGCGCACGTACGGCGTCGTCCTCGCCGGCGCTCATGCTCACCAGCTGACAGACACTTCCACATGCTGACATCCGCACGCGACGAATTGGGTGACGGCCTACAAGCTGACTCTGCGTCCCGTCTCGCCTTCGCACACGCACCGGCTGCAAGAACGGGTGGGACGTAGCACCGCGCCGCTCGCAAGGCAGAGCAATCGAGTTCTCCAGTAGCCTCTCACCATCGCTTTCCGAGGGAGCAGCGCGGCGAAGCTTACCAAGAACAGCCTTACCAGTCGACTCTGACCTCCGCAACAGGTGTGCCCAGCTCCCAGGCCTCACCTCGGGTGTCCTGCTACGTGGCATCGCCCCGCTGCAGCACCGGCCCACCTCCCAGCTGCCGTACGCGCCAGTGCAGTCAACGTAGCGCACCGCGCCGCGCCGCGCCGCCACCGTGGCGCGGCAGACCACACCGCTGCGCTGGCAGTGCGCTCGCAAACACGCCTCCCCCCCCCTCCTTCACCGCGGGATACGCTTGGCTCGTCGCGCAGTGCCACTCCCTTGCGCAGCAACCCCGCGCCGCCCCCCCGCGCCGTGTCGACGCGTCGCCAACTCCCGCTCCCCGAAGGCACGCACCCGGATCTGTTCTGCGGTGCGGTGCAGCGGCGTGCCGCGGCGACGTGCGGCGATCACGGTACCTCTGTTGTCGCGGAGCGGCCGTCGTGCCGTGCGCTCCCAGACGGCCAGACGGCCAGACCGCCGTCCCGAGCCGCTGTTCTAGACCACTTACCTACCTGCGCCGGCTGGATACTGCCACCACCCCTCCCGGAGGCAGTTGCAGGCGGGGCGGGGCGGTGCGCACTGCCACCCACCCGCCGTGTCGTCGACGCGTCCGAGGCGTCGTCCTCTTCGTCGTCGGCGGCGTCGTGGGAATGTACGTACACTTCGTCGTTGGGCTCGTGGCCCACCCACCACGACACGCCACGTACGGCGGCGCGACTTGCGACACTGCGTGCAGCGTTCACCTCGCTCGCCACCACTCGAGGCCAGCACACCACCCCCACCGCCAACCTGCCCACTCGTTATCGCCTATCACCCTGCCCCTGTCGTGTCGCCCACGCCCCTCAACCCCTCGACATGCTACTGTTGTCGAGGTGATAGCGACGAGGCGGTGCAGTGTCATCTCGAAAGCGGTGCAGATGGGGCCTAGCTGGAGCCGGGGCAGTGTCGGCGGCGTTGTTGTGTCGTCGTGGTGCCCACCAACCATCACGACACCAGGTCCCACACCCCCTCGACCAGGCACTTACCCTCCCCGACTGCCGTCAAGACACGGACCGCTCCCGTGAGCCGCGGCGCGCGGCGCACGCTCCTCTCGGCACTCGCTCAATGCTCACGACCGTGCATGCTGATCAAGGACGACGCGACGACGCGACTCGTAGACGGACTGATTATTTACATGAAGAACAATACACTAGATACTCACACTGAACCTCAATGATGCGAATGCGCGATGGATCCCGACGGCTGCTCGGCTCGTCTCTCTCCCTCTCAATGCCTGCTACTAACCCCACTCACACGCCTACTCCATGTCCTCAGCCATCACCGCATCCTCGTCGGGGAACAGCTCATCCTGCTCCTCGCTCGATCCGCTGACCCCAGCAGAGCCGTCACCCCCGGCGTCGTCAATGTCGACGTCGCCAGAGATGCTGACATCGCCGCCATTGGTAGCAGCGTCGTCGGCCGCCGTCGGGGTCGCCGTCGCTCCCCACGCGCCTTGGGTCGACGATGTCGTCGCGGTGCCGCCCGGCGAACCACTGCTCGTCCGGTTCATGCGAAGCATGTCGGTAATCCCCGTGCGACCGGCTAAGCGGTTTGACCGCCGGGTCTGTGGACTGACGCCGAGCTTGCGCAGCATCTCGGCAGTGTCGGGCGACGGCACGCGGCTGTCTCGTGTGGACACAGAGTCGAGCTCGAGGTCCTGGAGATCGTCTGACTGGTACGTCTGGGGCTCTCTGGGGTTGCCCCTCTCCCAGGGTGGACGGCGCAGCCTGTCGAGTCTTTCGTTGTCGACGCCGGATGGGTCTGGCTCCGCGCCAAAGTCAAAGACGTCAAACACCGTGTTACCGGCTCTGTTGGACGCAGCGACTAGCAGGTTACCGTGGAAGGCCACCTGCCACACGGACGAGATGCCAACAATGAGGTCACGCACACACTGGCCAGTGCGAATGTCCCACAGCTTGAGGGTGCCGTCGCTACCGCTCACAACCTTGGTCTCGTCGTGCTGGAAGCAGGTGATGGCTGCTGCGTGCGATGAAAGGACGTGCTTGAGCTCGTGCGTGTTGGCGTCCCAGACGCGTAGTGATGCGTCGGCCGCGGCCGACACAATGTAGTTTGGCGATGCGCCCAGCAATCCGACGAGCGAAGTGTGACCAGTTAACGTGTGTAGACATGTTCCAGTGGCAATGTCCCAGACCTTGACCGTGTTGTCCATCGAGCCCGAGGCACAACGGTTGCGGAAGCGGTCATAGACGATGCTATAGACTGATGGTTGTTAGCAATGCCAACCGGCACATGTCCTCACCCTTCTGCTCGTGGCCAAACAGCACATGGATACACGTGCCCTTGACAATGTCCCACACTCGAACAGTCTTGTCGTATGATCCCGACACACAGATGCGACCGTGAGCCGCGAGCGCGCGAACAGCCTCAGAGTGTCCCTCGAGGTGGTGGACATGGAAAGGGTTCTGCTCTGGCGGCACATGGGCGTCAGAGCCGCGGCTCGACGACATGTACGCCGGCTCGCCCTTTTTGGGAAGCTTCCAGACTCGCAGAGACGCGTCTCTTGATCCGGTGACGATCATGGGGTATGGGGGCTGGTACTCGCCCGTCGCCTCGTCAAAGACAGGCTCGACAATCTGCAGGCATCGAACTGTGGACGTGTGGCCAAAGAAGACGTGCGACTGCTGGAGCGACTCGAGATCCCAAACACGGACGGTACGGTCCGTCGACCCACTAACAAGGGTGTCACCCTTGTACTCGAGTGCCCAGACGCCGCCCTCATGCCCGTCAAGACGCTTCTTGAGCTGGCCAGTGCGGGTGCAGTAGATGTTGATCGAGTGGTCGTCTGACGCCGAGACAATCTTGTCCTCGTCAAACTGCACGCATGTGACGACGTTGGTACCGTGGCCCGCAAACGACGTGTGCTGCGGTCTCGACTTGAGCCAGTTGCGACTTGAGACGTGGCGGCGGCGGTAGATGTGCTTGAGCGGAGTTGGGCGGTCGTCTGGTGGTGGCGGTGGCGCATCGTTCACCGAAAGCATGTACGCCGTCTGGTTGGTGACGGACACCATCGACTCGTCCTCGCTGGGCGTACCAGCCTTCTTGGACACGGCGCGATGTCTGCTCGCCTTCCAGTCGAGCGTCTCAAAGCGGCGCTGGATCTTGATCTCCTCCTCGCTCTCGACCCCGTGGCCGTACCACAGTCCGTCCTCGACGAGACGAGTGCGCCACACGGACCGCTCGCTGTCGACCATCTTGCGCCACTTCTTGCTGACTCTTGCCGAGGCGGCGAGGCTCTTGACGTCAACCTTGCGCAACACCTGCACCGCAATCTCGTGGGGTAGGAGGGCCAAGAAGTCACGCTTGAGCGCCGTGGACGCGAACGCCGAGATCCTCTGAATCGTCGGCATGCGCGACCGCCGGAAGAGGTGCATGAGCACGTGCTGCTGGACCTTGGAGGGAAGGAGCTCAAAGTGGGCCACAATAGACGGCAAGCTCAGGAGTGTGGCGACTTCAAGCCCCGAGCCGAGCGAGGGCGTCGACGACGACGGCGAGAGCTCGCGGTCCTCTGCCCCAGGCGAGGGAAGAGGGGACAGCAGGGCACCACTAGCATCGGGTGGCGATGCGAGGTCCTCGCTTGCGCGAATCTTTTTCCTCACACCACCCTCGTCGAGGGCGTCAGCACCGCTGCTGCTCCCTACAACCGTCACGGGACGACTCCTCTCGTGTGGGCGCTTGCGCACCTCCTTGCTCTTGACCTTGTTGAGGTAGCCCGCGAGGCCGACGCGCTCGTCGTTCCCGCTCGAGGGGTACGACCGCGTCCAGCCCGGGCCACACGTCTCGCCGGGGATGCCCGCGTCGTCGGGCAGAATGTTACCGTCCTCCTGCACCAGCACGCGCCGCCCGCCCAGAGTGAGCGCGACGAAGCGCATGTCGTCGGGCGTGGGCTCGTTGGCGAGCGGGTAGCCCTCCGACGAGGAGAGGTGTGTCGGCATGGGAATGGCATCGGGCACCGGGATGCGGGGGAGGGGAATGGGCGCGAACGACGTCGTCGTGCGCGTCGTGTGGGTCACGCTTCAGTTGTCAGCGGGCGTGTCGCGTTCAACGACTTACACAGTCTCGACGACGGCGTCCTCCATCTTGAGCACGGGGCCATCACGCGTCCACACGAGCCCGGAGCGCGAAGACGGGCCGGCGTGGGGGTGTGGCTGGTCCATTGTGATTGGCGGGGGTGGGGGTTGGTCTCGAGGCCTAGAACAATGGGGCTCTTGAATGTGTCAGCGACGCGTCGTGTGGAGCGCGTGCAGGGTCGCGCGGGCGGGCGTATGCGCGAGTGGAGTGGTATCACTCTTGGCCAGCTCGCTCAGTGTAGTAGCGCGAGGCAAGGGGAGAGAAGCATGGGTGGGAAGAATTGGGTGGAGGAGTGATGGGATCTGAGAACAAGGACGAGGGAAGGCGCGCGGTGGTGTGGACCGCCAAAAGTGGAGGTCGCGCGGCGGCGGCGAGTAGAATTGCAGGGGGTTGTCCTACTCACTCTCTCTCAACCTCTGCGATGCTCGTCTGGCGTGTGGTGTCGGGAGGGCCAGGTGAGCAAGAGGCAAGACTGCGAGGGAAGGCGACTGCAGGCCCGGTCGGAGCGAGGGCGAGCGAGTCGAGTCGCGCGAGTGGTGCGCGCGCGTGATCGTCCCGCACGAAGGCGGCGGCGCTAAAACTGGTGCGTGGTGTGTCGGGGAGGGGAAGGTCTGGGTCGTCAGCGGGCAGGCAAGGCCGGGCAAGGAGCAGGCTTGCCTTGCCGCGAGCGTACTTACGGTTGTGTGCAGCGCGTGTCGAGGTGATGAATGATGATGCCGAAAGAGACGAGTGTTTTGAGCCAGGCGAGGAATGGAATCGAGGCGAGCAGGCAGGCAGGCAGTGATGACGAAACTGCACCCGTCGCTGAATGAGGCGACGGAGACGAGGTCGGGCAGAGGAACGACGACGACGGCAGACACACACACAAACAGTGGGTTTTATCACTACAAGTGATGCTAGTGATGGTAGTGGCGACGCGACGACGACGACGACGAGAAGAAGAAGAACAAGTCGACTGCGACGATCCATAAAGGACGGAATAGAAGGGGCCACTCCACAGACCAAAGATACCTACCACCAGTGCAGTGGGCGGCATGGCACAGCCGGGCAAGCGAGCAGGCGGCCGAAACAACTCATGGCCGGTCGGCACACAACTGATTGACTCTGCGTGAGACTGGAACAACAGCTTGCCCACAACTCAAATGATGATAACTGCGTGGGCAGGCGGCGGACCTCGCCGCTCCAACGCATGCAGCAGCAGTAGCATGCTTCATTCGTGCATTGCATTGTCTGACTGACGCGCCCACTGTCTCTCGGCAACTACTTGCTTGTCTACTTGACGACTACATGTCTACTTGGCGAGCGGCGTGCCAAACTTGGACGCTCCGCTGGCCTTCCATGCGGCGAGGATCGAGTCAACCACGTCCTGCACGCCGTCGCCCTGGCGAACTGAGGTGAAGAGCGTCGGGCCGCTCTCGCGCATCAGCGCGGCGTCGCGGCGCATGACGTCGAGCGACGCGCCGACGTGGGGCGCGAGGTCGGTCTGGCGTGGGTGTGAGCTGTTGTTGTCGGGCAACCAACTCGTAGCTTACCTTGTTGATGACGAGCAGGTCCGACTGCGAGATGCCGGGGCCACCCTTACGGGGCACCTTGTCACCACCAGCAACGTCGATCTAGAGTGAGCGACCTTCCTCCGCGATCCACCCACCACGTAGATGATGTAGTCGGCCAGCTCGCGCGAGTAGTTGGCCGCGAGGTTGTCGCCACCACTCTCGACAAGCAGGAGCTGCGTGTCGAACTGGGCATGTAGCTCCTCGAGCGCGTGGAGGTTGGCCGAGATGTCCTCGCGGATTGCGGCGTGAGGGCAGCCGCCAGTCTCGATGGCGCGGATGCGCGCCTTGTCCGACAGCGCCTCGTTGCGGATCAGGAACTCCTGGTCCTCGCGCGTGAAGATGTCGTTGGTGACCACGGCTGGTGGTTAGCAGTGCTCACCTCCAAGCTACCCACAAATGTTGTACGTGTCACGCAGGGCGCGGCACAGGGCGAGGAGGAGCGCAGTCTTGCCCGAGCCGACGGGGCTGGGGGTGTCAGCTCTGCTTCAGCACAGCAACAGCAACGCACCCTCCGATACCGATGGTGAAGGCGCGCTCCTTCCAGTCACGGCCAGAGTAGTCGGGCATGTCGCGCTCCGAGAACTTGCCTGGAGGTTTTGTCAGCTGGTGCCGAGGCTTGGGCGAGGTAGCCGACGCCGCGCCGGAGAGATAAGGATGAGGTACGGCCCACCACCACCACCGCACTCACCAGCATGCTCCATGATCTCGTGCGTGTGGCCGTGCTCGTTGGGTCCGTGGTCGTGCGAGTGGGCGAGGCCGCCGTCGTGGCTGTGGGCCTGGGGGGCGCCGTTGGACGCCGAGCCCGAGAGCTGGTTCTCAAAGGTGCAGACTTTGCTGGCCATTGTGTGGATGTGGTGGTGGGTGAGATGGGTGAGTGAGGGGGTGAGTGAAGTGGAAGAAGAAGTGAACAGGTGTCGTGGGAGTTGAGAAGATGTGTGTGGGGCTGGCTAGCTAGTGTCCAATGCGTGCAGCAGCTTGCTCGTCCTTTCCATCGGCGAATGCCATCCAGTGCCATCCTGATCGGACCGTCCGTCCCAACTTTCCCATCGCCAGCTATTCCGGCTCCCACGGACACACGCTGGGTCAACGACGTCACCTCGACCAATCTACTTGGGGCGATAAGCGACAACTCCTGGCTGGCAGGGGCTCTCGGGATTTTGCCCCCGCTGGAATCACCCACCCACCCACTCCCACTTCCCATCGCGAGCCCCGACCGACCGCCGACGTCGACTCCGAGTCTCTGCTATATGCATACGCCTCAACAGAAAGATACACGCGTTGGTGGTGAGGCACCAACGCCAGTCTATGTGTGTGTGTGTTCCATGGCACCTAGATGGTGGGGCCACAGAGTCACAGCTATTCAGACTGCGGCACACCAGTCATCTTGCGCCGCAGTAATCGGGCCTTGGCAGCCAGTCTAGACCGTCTCGAGACCGGCATACTCGCTGTGTCGCGTCAGTGCCGCTTCCTAAGTCTCGTAACAACACCCACCTCTCGACACCAGGCTCAAGAAATCCAGCGTGGGCACCGATGATACATCCCGACGAGCCGACGAGCCAGAAGAAGGTCGAGAATGGCGCGGAGAAGTAGAGGAGAGGAAGACCTGGGAGAACGCGGATCAGCGCGGATCTCAAAGACGCCGCAAGTAACGTACCGATCACGAACAGTGTCGTGTACAGGTTCTGGGGGGTGATCGTCTTGCCGTTGAACTCGATGGGCTCGGGCACTGCAGCAGTGTGAGCCGTGCCGTAAGACATAGGTCATAGGTGGAGCAGCTCGTCGGCTCTCGGTGAGCTCGGCGAGCCGGCCGGCTCCCACCAGTGCACCACTTACCGAAGCGGCTGATGAGGAAGAAACCTCCGATGAGGAAGCCGAGGGCAATGAGGAGGACGGGGTTGGTGATGAGCGAGTAGACGGCGAGCAGCGCGATGATGATCACGTAGTTGGCCGAGAAGTAGCGGCTGGGGAGTGTCAGCCGCGTTCACAGTGCGCAGTGAGCGGTATGTTGGGCGGGCAAGTATGGTCCGCGGTCGTCGGAGGAAGTCAGGCTGGGTGGAGGCTGTGCGACACGCGTACGTCGGTGTCGTCGGTGGCCGACGTGCTCCACGCCGTAGTTGCCGCCGACCTCGTTGCCACCGACTGCTCCTTGCTTGTTGCACCTGCCGACGCCAGTGCTCGCTCTCTGCTCACATGTTGTAGCTCGCGCGCTTCATGTAGTCGCTCCAGTCCTTTGGACGCGAGATGCGAGTCACGTCAAAGAACTCGCCGACGGGGCGGAAGGCGCCGAGACGCGTCTCCTTGAGGGAGCGCACGTGCTCCTGCGCCGTGTTGAGGTATCCGACCATGTCCATGTTGGCTGGTGTGTGTGTGGGGGTGGTGTTGGGGTGTTAGGTTGAGAGTGAGTGGGAGATTGCACAAGCAAGATGTTGTTGCTTGTTTCAAATGTGAACTCTTTTTACGACGTGGCAGTGTAAACAGAAATGAATTGCCACGGGTCGCGCGGCGGCGGCGGCGGCTGGCAGCCCGGTGACGAGGAACGAGGGGGCCTGACGAGACAAAGGGGGGGGGGGCGACCCGGCGAGCACCGCGCACCATCCAGAAGGTGCACAGTGCCTGGCTGGCTGTCTGCCTGCCAGTCTTGGCCGGCCGTAACCGTGCACTGCCTGGGTGGCAATGAGGAAATGGCCCCACAGTGTATGCTATATATTACCCCCAGTTATGCCTCTTTACGTAACACACTTCCCCCCGATTCCACCCACCTACACCCATTGTCGTTCTTTGTAATTCGACGAGTCGGCAGAGGGCGAGCATAGGAGCCGCGACGACACGCGTACCCCGCACCCCCCATCACTCCGCCTTCCTTTTCTTCTTCATCTCATATAGACAGACGCATTTCACGACCCGCGCAATCGCGCTCACGACACTCTTACAATGGCCATACCGCCAGAAGACTTGCCGCCGCCAGCAAGCGGCAGCGCACCGCCACCGTTGCCGACGCAGCCTCCGACGGCAGCCGACGTCCTCGCCGCCAAGTTGCCACCAACACGGCCTATCGAGCACTTCACCGCACTAGACATTCTCAAAGACTCGAGCGTCAAGGGGTACAGCTATGTCGTGCCGAAGATCAACCTGCGGTTCCTCGCCCTTCCTACTCCGCAGGGTGTGCAGGTGCCATCACGCCTGCCCTCCGCGAGCGACGGTGACATGCACCTCTCCGTCGCAGAGCCACAGCGCCAAGTGCACTATGTGCCCGTACCCATTGGCACCAACGGCGACGTTGGCGAGATCTTCTTGCCACCGGGCACACCCCCCGACGTGGCAGCGACCATCAAGGCAAACGTCGCCTGGGCTGCTTCCCGTGTCCACGCCAAGAACAGCACCGCCGTGTGGTCCGAGGCAGACGACCTGCTAAAATTCGTTCTCGTGCCCGTGGACAGGAATGGACTGCCGAGGGATCCGGAGGGCGTTGGATCCCTCCGGCCCGCCGACGCCGCGGACGCGAGGCAGTTCAACGCCGCACTGATCAAGGCGTTTGGCCGCCGCCAGCCCGAGGGCAGTACGGACTTGGCACCGTCGAAGCAAGGTGACATGTCTTTGCTCCCTTCGCGTCCTGGCTGGGCCTCGATCCCATACTATCCGAATGGCGCAAAGTCAGACCATGAAGAACGGCACCACTGGATCGCGGTCCCCGTCAACGAGTTGGGCATCCCCGTCAACCAGATCGGCGTAGCTCCCACCGTTGCGCAGCAGCCGAATAACACGGCGGTGCACCATTCTGCGGAACTGCTTCGAGCCATTCGGACGCGCGGACCGACTTCCGTGCGCCTTTGCCATGAAGCGGTTCAGAGAAACGGCTTGAGTCACAAAGTTGACGAGGTGATTCACTACGTGCCCGTCCCTGTGGGCCCTGATGGCCAGCCAGTTGGCCAACCGCGACTGCCACCCAACGTCCCGCAGGACCAAGCTTCGCAGCTCACCGCTGGTCTACTCGAGGACGTGCGCAAGATCGGGCGGGCGCGTCCGCCGCCACCGTCCGACTCGGCCGCCGCTGCAACATTTGCCAAAGCCGGTGGCGGCGTCGTGTCGACGGGCGCCTTCGGTCCGACTGCCGCTGTGGACTCCACCGTGCCCCCGCCCCCGATCGTTGCCCAGGCTATGGCCGTCAAACCTAACGGCAATAAAACGTTTATTCCCGTGCCCATCGGCCCCGATGGCAAGGTTGTTGGCACTCCACGCATACCCGACTCTGTCGGCAAGCACGCAGCCAATCTCAGCCAGATGGTCACCTCGTCCCTCAACCGAGGCTCGGGAGTTAACGTATCGATACAGAAGTCGCTGAAGCCGGGCGACCTACCGAAAACGTTCACCTGGGTTCCCGTCCAAGTGGACAACGATGGCAAGCCTGTTGCCCTCCCCATCATGTCCCAGCCGTTGGGATCCGACGAGGAGGCCGCCAAGGTGCGCAAAGCCTTGGCAGAGGAGGTCGAGGGGCGCGCGGCCTTGACGGCGCGGCTGATCGCCGACGCGGCCGGGCCACGCCCGTCAACTGTATCGGCCCTTGCTTCCAAGCAAAGCGAGTCGTCCTCCATCTCCTCGACGCCTAGCTCCTCCGAGCCGGTCGAGCAGCTGGCCGCCCCTCCCGCCTCATTCCACCTCGCGGCGCCAGCACGACACGCCGTGCCAGCCGTGACTCCTCCGAAGGAGAAGTGCCTCACGTGGTGCTCGCAGCAGGCTGACGCGCCGGCAATGTGCCGCATGTGGTGTCTGCGCAAGCGGGTGGCGGTGCAGACGACGCAGAGCGACGCACTCGCGCGGCTACGCGGCGGCTCGACGCCAGACGGCAAACCAACCCCTTCGCCGGCGTGGACGCTGGCCGACGCCGTCCGCGCGCCGTTCGAGGCGCTGCGTGTCGGCATCAGCCCATACTCGATCGTCTACGTCAAGGGCACGACTGAGGGCGTCGTCGGTCGATACCAGGAGGAGCTGGAGGGCGACGACGGCATCTACGACTTTGGCCCGCTGAGCCGGCACGCGCCGGCCGACCTGGCGCGTAAGAGCACGGGCGGGTTTGAGTGGCTCGACTGGGCCGAGAACGGGCGCATGGTCCACGTGCCGCTCTTGTCCGTCTTTGGGCCAATCGTCAACCTGCCTGCCAACGTCGAGAAGGTGTTTGGCGCGCCGTTCCGCGTCGCCCACGCCAACAAGGACGTCCTCTCCGAGGGCGTGCACAAGCGCATGGTCGAGCGCATGGTCAAGGATATCCAGGACGGAGGCGCCGTCAATATCCTCGGCAAGATTACAAACAAGTGGTTCCCCAAGAACCCTACACCTACTGCATCAGACAACAACAACAATAAGAAGAAGGAGAAGGAGGCCGAAGGCAAGGAAGAGTAGCTTGAGCATCCATCACATTAGTTACACTCTCATTCAATCATGGCGACCCGGGGCGCCCTGTACAATCCAACCCCCTCTCGTCGATCTAGACCACGCTAGACTGTTTGTACACGTCAGAAATGCATCGCCTCAACAGCCACATTGAGTTTTGTGGGCTGAGCAGCTGTACGGAGTGGCAGGTTTTTTGGTCGGTTGGGGCTGGCGCAAGAGAAAGCGGGCGGGTAGTGATGTTTTTCGGGGTGAGCGTGGTGCAGGGTAGTAATGGTAGAGGTTGATGGAGATGGCTAGATTTGCAGATGGTGTCGGGGTGTGCAGGGTAGTCGAATGAGTGTGGGTACGAGGGCGACAGGGCATCAAATGAGGAGAATCCGATGAGAGGTATCGCTGAGGGTACAGTAATCGAGACAGTTTACGAGTGCGAGACCTGCACATTCGCCAAGCCTTGGGTCACGCCGTCGACGGTCGACGAGTTGAACCGCTGGTTGTTGGCGTTGGCTGGCGGGAAGTAGGTGCCAGTGGCCGTGTTGGGCGAGCTCGTGGTGGTCGGGCTCGGGGGCACAGGCGCGAAGCTTGCCTGCGGGCCTCCAAGCGCACGGGCAAAGTTGAGCTGCGTGATGTCTAAGCTCTGGGTCCGGGTGCCGACAGCGCGCGACGGGTGTGCGTGGCTATGGGACAAGGCGTGCGCGTGGCCTGGAGTGTGGTGCGGGGTCGGGTGCACCGAGCCGCCGCTGTTGCGCAGCTTCTCTTCCAGCGTCGAGTCGGAACCGCGCTTCGAGAGCTCGTTGGGACCGCCGGGAGCCGAGGGCCCACCAGGGGCTGCTGGAGGCGCGCCGGGAGCAGCTGGCTGCCAGTAGTCGGGCACATTGAAGGCCAGGGGGCCAGCGAACCCAAGGTTGTTGTCACCGTACGGCGTGGTGGGGACGTTTGACGACGCCGAAGCGGGAGCCGAGCCGTCAAACAGCGCCTTGACATTGGTAGGGGACACCTGGGGGCGGCGGTTGGGGCGCGAGTCGCCGTCGGTACCGTCCGCCTTGCTGGTAGACAACAGCTTGGAGTCAAAGTGTGAGAAGGCGTCGGCAAACGAGTCGACGCGCTTCTGGGCATTCGGGAGGTAGACTTGCAAGTTGTGCTTTGCGAGGAACTCTTCGAGCGAATCGTGGACAGTGCTCAAAAAGTCGATGCTGCTGCGCTGGCAGCGGAACTTGAAGATGGCCTCGTCACCCTGGCCGAATCTGGGCGAGGGCGAGATGGCAATCTGGTGGTCGCGCTTGATGCGCTCGGTGAAGAGAACAAACTCGGTCGACGTCACCAGGCGCGTGAGCTCGGCGCTGGGTGGGACGTGCAGGTCCGCCTCGAAGGGGACGTGGTCGAGCAGCATGGCAACGGCAATGTGCACCTGGCTCTCGGGACCAAAGATTGTGACCGTGTCCGACGCCGTCTCCTTGTTAGGGAAGCGGACAGTCGAGTTGGTCTTGCGCTCAATATCGTGGATAAAGATGCTCTTCTCGCCGAGAAGAGTGCGGTGGTAACGGCGGGGGATGTTGACACTGTCGATGGTGTAGTCCTTGTCCTTAGGGCTAACTAGCTCCATGACAGCGGCCTTGAGCGACTCGAGGGCGATGGCATTCTTTGCCGGCGTGCGCGCAACGACATTGTCCTCGTTGTCGAGGTATCCGCCGAGCTGGGCAAATTCTTCCGCGTTGGAGAACTTGACGTACACGCCGTACATCTTCATGATGCGCTGGATGTTCTTGCCGCCGACGCCGATGATGCGCTTGTGGTAGCCTTCGGGGACATGGAACGACACTTCGGCAGGCAGCTCTTCCTGGAGCATCGACAAGCCTTGCAGTGCGGCCATGTCCTGGCCAGAGATGTCCATGAGGAAGTTGTAGTCGTTGAAGGTCTCAAACTTGATGCGAACGCCGCAGACCTTCATAATCTTGTTGATCTTGCCATTCTTCTTGCCCGAGATGAACTCGCGGTGCTCGTTGGCGAGCTCAATCTGGAAACGGATCTCGTGGTGGAACGACTTGATGACGTCAAGCTCGAGGACCTTGACCACGGCAGCTTGGACCTCCTTCTCAAGGCCGTGCATTTCGAAGCAGTTGCTCTTGAAGACGACCTCAGCGCCGGTAGCGTGCGAGATGCGCTTCAGAATGGGCTGCATTTGAGGTGGGTTGAGCGTCGCCTGGGGCATGAGGACGTCGAATGACACGGGCAACAGCCAGAAGCTGGCAACGTAGAACTGGCAAGCGAGAGCCATTACGCTCCGAATGGTGCGCTCAATGTTGACTCTGTGGTCACCAAAGACCGTGATCAGGGAGGCCTGGGAGCCGACTGATGGCACCTGGATGTAGGTGCCGTTGTCGCACATGATGTTGCGAATGTCGTCAATACGCTCAGATAACAGCCAGTCGAGCTTGCGGGGGAGAATGGCAGTGTCGCGGGAGATGACCAGCTTGCTCTGTGGAGTGTCAGCGTCGTCTACTGGGCTCAGCTCACCTTTTGCACCGCGACAGTAAGCAGCATGTCTCTGGCGCGCTGGACGCCAAAGAACTCGCCAGTGATCCAGATCTGGCTGGCCTTGCCGAGCATGCCCTGCTCGCCAGAGTGGACCGAGAGGCCGGGGTGAGGGCCCTGGCCGAACTGTCCCATTCCCATCTCGCCGGGGCCGAGAGGCATACCGCCCATGGGCGCGGTGCCCATCGAGACGTGCATGTGGCTCTGACCAAAGCCCATGGGCGACATGCCAATCATTGGCTGGCCCATCGGCTGGCCCATAGGAGACCCCATGGCACGGTTACCAAAGCCTGGTCCGCCGTGACCGTTGCCCATCTGGCTCATGCCTGACATGCCTGTGGGGGTCATCTGAATCGGGCCCTGCTGGTGGGGAGGGGGGCCGTGAGGCGCGTGCGGGCCGTGGCCGTGAGGGCCGGGGTGGGGGGCGCCATGAGGTCCACCGTGGGGACCGGCAGGCCCGGTCGGCATCGACCACTGCTGAACGCCAGGACCAGTGTACGGCATGCCGCGCGTGGTCTGGGGGTTGATATGCAGCGGCTGGGGCGAGTACGGGTAGTGGACGTGCTGCTGAGGGTTGTAGACTGGCTGGTTTGAGCCACGCTGCGGGGGCGGCGGGCCATGCGGGGTGTGCGGGGGGGGAACGGCAGGCATACCCATGCCCATGCCGCTGGCGTAGTTGATACCGCCCATACGCGGCGCCACACCCTGGGCTCCGTACCCGACATTGACACGGTTGTAGCCTACGCCCTGTTGGGACCCAGGCTGCGGGGGGTTGAGGACGCCAACCAGTGGCGTGGGGAAGTAAATGTTCGTCGCCGTCTCCTCCTGGATCGACTGGATGACAGATCGCTTACGCCCGGCGATAATCGCATGGAGCTTGTAATCGATATCACATGCCTCGGAGTGCAGACCCGAGAGCTCATCCAGCACGACTAAGAGTCGGACCTTGGCGAGTTCAATGCTCTCGACCGAGCCAGTGATGACCAGCTCGCACATGCGCTCAGTCTCGAGGCTGTAGGAAGGCACTGAAGGCGTGCCGTTGGCGGCTGCGTCAACAGGCGACGGCTGCTCGGTCGACTCTGGCGATGGCTGCTGCTCGTCCTTGGCCGCGTCGGGGTCGGACGTGGCCAGCACGGCGCCGCTCGCGCCAGCCGAGCCCGGGATCTCAGTGTTGAGCACAGCAATGTGTGCGCGAGTGTCCGAGGCAATCTCGTCAAGACGGTGCTTTACGTCTGCCTTGAGGGGCGACATTGGCGCGAGGGGCTTTTCGAGAATGTCGGAGCGGGCGACCTTGAGCGTCGTGCGGTTGTCGCGCGGCGTCTCGCGCAACAGGGCACCACGCGCACCCATGACGGCCTGATATCCGCCCGAGATGTGAAAGTTGAACACGGACGGTCCGAGGCCCGGCACCTCGTCCGTCTGGCCCTCGGCAGCGGCAGACTCGCGCGTGACAGTGACCAGACACCCTTCCCGCGCAGTAATGTCGTTGCACAACTTTTGCACCTCCTCCCATTCGCGCTCAGCCTGGGCGGCGTCCTGCGGCCCTAGGCCGTGCGAGTGGGTCGGGCTGGCAGCAGCGCCGGGCTTGCCTTGGGATGGGGCTCGCGGCGGGGACGGCGACCGGTGTGCACTGGAGGGCGTGCGCTTGAAGGTGAACGAGGTGGTGTAGAGGTCCATTGTGAAGATGGCGGCGTGCGTCAAGAATGCGGTATCAAGTGGTCTGGGGTGTTAGTTGGGAGGCGGAGGGGGGCGAGCAGCCGAGGGTGTAGGGAGGGAGATGGGGGTGCAGTTTGGCGAGATGTACTGCTGTGGGGGGGGGGGGGTGCAGAGGCCAAACTCTCGCCCATCACGGCGCGGTCCCCTTGATACAGCGAGATGGCGGCGAGCGCGCCGGCTGCTTGACCTCGGAGCAAGTCCTACTCACCAGGTATGCAGGTAGTTGCTCTGGCTGGCAGAGCGAGCGCAGTGACAAGAGGCCACGGGGCTGGCGTGCTGGCTTGCGCGTGCCGAGAAGAAGAACGATGCTGCCGGTCGGCGGACGTACGTCGGCGCGTCGACAGAGGTGAAGAGAACAAGAGGGGATAAGAAAGGTCGGCGCGTGCGTGCGTGCGGCTAGCCTCGTCGTCGTCGTCGTCGGTCGGCGGTCAGATGTAGACTGCTGTACGCATGTGCCCCCGGTGTGATGAAGAAGAGAAGAGGAGTGGTAAGTGTGGTGTAAGATGGTCGTGACCGTCGTCGTCTAGATGAGAGATGACGGGAACGGTCTGAAGCGAGGGGGTACGGAGGGGGGAGAGGGGGAGCACGACGAGGGGGTTGACGACCTGAGAATTATTGCAGCAGGCAGGCTGTAGACCGCCGCAACGAGGGGCTCATGAGTGCCTTCACGTGGGAGATTGCAAGGTGCAGACTGATTGATCCCGCGAAGCAAAGCTCGTTTCTCACTGCAGCAGCTGCAGCATGCATGGTGGGTGGCAGACCAAGGGGTGGCATGACGTAGAGCCTTTGCATGAGACACTGGTTCCAGCGGGTATGCAGCGCTGCAAGAGGCATGAGGCGGGTCTTAGTCTCGACTCTGTAGAATGCAAGCAGCATTCACGACGCGAGATTCGGGGTTGGCACTAAATTGCAGCACGTTGTGACGAGAGCAGTCAGTCGAGTCTGGTCTGCTGCACGCGTCGAGCCAGACTCTGACTCTGCCGCGGCAGTTGGGTTGGGGGTTAAATAGCAACATTGCATTAGAACCCCCGGCCTAATGGCCCATTCCCATTCCTAATCGGATTACACCGCAACTCTCCCGACAGCCAAGCGGCCCCAACCCGAGTCATATCGCGCCGACTCAACAGCACAACTAGCCGCTCGCAAAAGTTGGCCGGTTGGCAGCAACATAAATATCGACTCGGCCGGCGTGTCTTCTTGTTCCTCCTCCCCCCTCCACAATGTCCGTCTCCCGCCTGTCCAAGGTCATCCCTCGCGTGTCGCGCGCGCGCGCGTACGCTACTGCGTCGGGATTGAAGGTGAGTTGTGCTGCCGACGACGGAGAGATAGGTGCGATGGGTGCGGGGCGACTTGAGGCAGTTGGTGGAGGGCTCCCGCGGCGACCTCGGGATACCTCCCCGCCTCGGGCTCGTTGCTGGCATAGTGTGCAGTGGGCACGAGGAGGCTGTGTATGTGCTACGCGACGAGCTCTTGTGCTCCTCGCTCGCTGGGGCTTGAGCTCGCTCGCTCGCTACCAGCTCTCTGCCCCTCCCACACCTTATCGCCTTGTCCGACACACCGGACTTGGCAGTCCGCGTTCTCGCTTTGCTCGAACACTGACCCCCTCAGCCCAACACCTCGTACCTCGCCGAAACCCACCCCGACACTGCCCCCGAGTCGACCCACGACCTGATCAAGGAGCACTCGTCGTACCTGCTCAACACGTACGCGCGCCCGCCCATCCTCTTCAAGCAGGGCAAGGGGCTCAAGCTGACGGATTCCGCGGGGCGCGAGTATCTCGACTTTGCGGCTGGCATTGCCGTCTTGGCCCTCGGACACGCCGATGACGGGGTGAACAAGATCCTCGCCGAGCAGAGCGGCATCCTCTCCCACGCGTCCAACGTGTACTGGAACGAGTGGGCCGGCGAGCTCGCGAAATCCCTCGTCGAGAAGACGCGCGACGCCGGCGCCCTCGGCCTGTCCAAGACCGACGGCGCACCCGGCGCCAAGGTCTTCTTCTCCAACTCGGGCACCGAGGCCAACGAGGGCGCGCTCAAGTTTGCCCGCAAGGTCGGCAAGGACCGCGGCGGCGAGACCAAGACCGGCATCGTGTGCTTCTCGAACGGCTTCCACGGTCGCAGCTTTGGCGCGCTCAGCGTCACCACGAACCCCAAGTACCAGGCGCCGTTTACGCCGCTCGTCCCCGACGTGCACGTGGGCGAGTACAACAATGCCGACAAGGCGACTATCGACGCATTGATCAACGAGTCGACCTGCGGCGTCATCGTCGAGCCCATCCAGGGCGAGGGCGGCATCGGCACAGCGAGCCCCGAGTTCCTCGCTGCCGTCGCCGCGCGCGCGCGCGAGGTCGGCGCAGTGCTCATCTACGACGAGATCCAGTGCGGCCTCTACCGCACCGGCGACCTGTGGGCGCACGCTGCGCTGCCCCAGTCGAGCCACCCCGACATTGTGACCATGGCCAAGCCGCTCGCGAACGGTTTCCCTATCGGCGCGATCCTGGTGCGTGACGAGGTCGCTGACGCGATCGGCGTCGGAAGCCACGGCACCACGTTTGGCGGCCAGCCCTTGGCCACCCGTCTCGGACACTACGTGCTTGGCCGCCTCTCCGAGCCAGAGTTCAAGCAGCACATCAAGGACGTGTCGGCGCACCTCGACGGCCTGGTCGCGCGCCTGCCCAAGCTCTTCCCCAACCTGATCAAGGACGAGACCCGCGGCCGCGGCCTGATCCGGGGTATTCCCTTCAAGAACGAGGCCCACCCCGCCCGCGTCATGACCCTCCTCCGCCAGCGCGGCGTGCTCGCCCTCACTGCCGGCAAGGACGCCGTGCGCCTCATCCCCGCGCTCACCGTCTCCAAGGAGGAGTGTGACCACGCCATTGGCGCCATTGAGAGCGTGCTCACCATTATTGAGAAGGAGCAGTAGGAGCACGTTGTAGTACAAGCATTTCGGGCAGAATCATGCATGTTAGAGTAAATGGCACGCGGGGGGGCTGGGGAGGCTGGGTCGTGGCAGTTCTATGAGGCCGTCCTGCCACATTCCATCGCTTTTCTGACATGGCGCCACACCAGCTCGTCGCTCCTCATGCCCTCGCACACTCGCTTCGCTCGTGTGCTCACCGTGTGCTCGCCGCTCGCAGTCTCCGTAACAGTGCATCTCAATTCTACACGCCCGCCCACTCGGGCAAGACACTATTGGGGGGATGGAAAAGAAGGCGCGAAATTGTAATTGATGCAGTCTATGCTCTCGACAACACTGGTTGTACCCGCCCCATCCAGACGGCGAGGCGGGGTGCCACGGCGCCGGCGCCCACCCACGCGCCGCGCAGCGACGACACACGGCCACCCACAACACTCTCCCGCTTAGGCAATACCCTTGGTAGCCGTCTTGGAGAGGAGCTGGGCCTTCTCAATCTGCGCCTGCGAGCGCTTGGCAAGCGAGCGCTTGTAGTCGACAATGGTAACGTCGTCCTTGGTAAGGTTGACGACCTGGCGGTCCTTGACCTCCCACAGGTCCTGGGCAACCTGCGAAATAAGACGGAAGTCGTGCGAGACGATAACGACACCACCCTCAAACTCGTTGATTGCCCGGGCAAGCGAGTCGATCGAGGCCATGTCGAGGTGGTTGGTAGGCTCGTCGAGAAGGAGAACGTGGGGGTGCTCCATGGCGAGCTGGGCGAAACAGACACGGTTGCGGAGACCGTCCGAGAGCTGGTTGATGGGGTTGGTCTGGTGCGCACCGGTGATACCGAAGCGGCCGACCTGCTGACGCCAGTACTGGATGTCCTTGTCGGGGAACTTCTCGCGGTACATGCTCTGGAGGAACTCGACGGGCGACTTGTCGTAAGGAAGCTGGTCGGCCGAGTGCTGCGAGTACTTGGCGAGCTTGAGAGCCGAGTGGCGCTTGATCTCACCCTCGACGGGGTTAAGGTCTCCAGTGATAAGGTTGAGGAGGGTCGACTTGCCGGTACCGTTGTCACCGACAATGGCGATACGCGAGTCCATGTCGATACCAAAGTTGAGGCCCTTGTAGAGGAAGTCGGCCTTCTCACCCGAGTACGAGAAGGCAACGTCGTTGAAGGCAATGATAGGAGGAGGGAGCTTCTTAATGTCCTCGAAGTTGAAGCGGAGGAGCTTGGGCTGCTCAATCTTCTCAATCAGACCAGCGGCCTCCATCTTGTCGATAATCTTCTGCTTCGACTTGGCCTGCTTGACCAAGTTGGCGTAGGTACCGGCCGAAGCAATGAACTTCTTGATGTGCGCAATCTCTTCCTGCTGTTTGGTGTAGGCCTTCATCTGGTTGACCTCGTTCTCCGCCTTGGTGCGGACGTAGGTGGTGTAGTTACCACCGTAGTAGGTGAGGGTCTTCTTGGGGGTGAGGTCGATCATGTTGGTGCACACAGTGTCCATGAAGTCGGCCGAGTGCGAAGTGAGGACAAGAATGTGGTTGTAGGTGGCGAGGTAAGCCTCGAGCCACACGACGGCGCCAAGGTCCAAGTGCGAAGTGGGCTCGTCAAGGATGAGGAGGTGGGGCTTGATGAACAGAGCACGGGCGAGGGCGACACGCATACGCCAACCACCAGACATGTCCTTCGTGGGCTTGGCGAGCATCTTGGGGCCGAAACCGAGACCCGAGAGAATGGCACCGGCCTTGGCCTCGAAGGTCGAGGGGTCCATCTCCTCAAGCTCCTCGTAGATCATCTCGAGCTGGAGCTCGTCGACCTCGTCAGCAGTAGCGAGGTCCTCGGCGAGCTGCTCGAGACGGGCGACCTTCTCCTTGGCCGAGTTGACAATGTAGTCGACGGCGTTGACTTCCGAAGGCTCGGCGGCACCCGAGACGAGGTAGATCTGCGGGCGGTGCGTTAAAACTTCGGCTCCGGAAGGAAACCACTCTTTCCAAAACTCACGTCAATGTGCTCGGGGATCTCGACGTCGCGGTCCGCAAGCGACTGGAAGAAGGTCGACTTGCCCGAACCGTTCTCACCAAGGAGACCGTAGCTATCGGCGCTGTCAGTTTATGTCTCCCGCCGCACGCTTCAGCACTGACCGCTGGCCGTAGTTGAGGGCAATCTCGGCACCCTCGACGAGGAGACGACCGTGGAACGAGAGCGTGTACTGGTCGATCTTGATGTCGCGCGACTTGGGGTCCGAGACAAGGACACCGGACTGGGTAGGGTGTCAGTATAACAAGCTGGCAGGTTGCGCCGCCGCCACCGCGCGCGACAGCAGCTCAACTCACAGCGCTACGGTCAGTGGCGAGGGTGAGCTTCTTCATCTGCGCCTGGGCGTCGTTAAGGTCGGCAAACGAGCCGTTGGCGCTGATGGCGGGGGTGTCGCCAGCAGTCGAGGCGGCGGGGGTCGACTTGACCGAACCGTTCTTGCTGGCCTTGGCGGCCTTCTCTGCGAGACGCTTCTGCTTCGAGGCGGAGGGAGCCATTTTGGGTTGTGCGGGGGATGAGAGGGGGGAAGTTGGAGGGGGGGAAGGAAACTTTTATGCGGTGCTGCTCGACCGCTTTTTAACAATTGACAAGACGCGAAAGGGGGAGGCGAGACTTGTACAATAGAAGTAAAGAATGGAGATGAACGCGATAGGAGAGTGTGTGCAGCCAAGTGAGAAGTGTCGCGGCGGCGGCGGCGCACCCAGCAGCGAGCAGCCAGCAGCAGCAGCCTGTAGCCCACGGTTCGCGGTGGCCACTGAAAACTCGTCCAAAGCCGTTACGCTCAAAGATTTGAAACATGGGGGTGAAAATTAAAGTGAGAGCGTGGAGCTTTGGGCGGGGGTAAAGTCACGTGGCAGGTCAAAGGAAACAGGGCTCATCTTCAAGTCCTTTTGGCTCGACGTCATTCCTGTCGACAAGTCAATTCTGTCCAAGTCTTCATGCAAATTGTAGTCTATTAACTGCACGACCCCATGTCAGAGTCGCAGCCTAGTAATCCCTAATGAGAGCTCCGCCCACCCTCTTCCTCCCTTCTCCTCCTCCTCCTCCTCCGCCTCTACCCCCCTTCTACCACTTGATCCACTCGCCGTACATGTTGGGGCGCTCCCCACGCAAGTAGGCCTCAAATGTCCTCTTGAGAACAGTCGACCAGCTCAAGTCGGCCTGGTCGGCCAAGAGATCTGCCGGCTCGTCATCGCCCTCGGCAACCTCCTCACCACGGGAAGACCTGACTGAGCGCTGGCTCTTTGCCGCCTCCCGCGAAGAGAGCGCAGCCTGTCTTTGTGCCTCACGGAGCACGGCATCACCCTTGGAGAACCTAGGACCAAGGTCGGGCCAGTTGCGGGAGGGGTCGAAGGGCAGCCACCAAAAGTTGTGGAAGTGGTACGAGAACGCGCCCTTGAAGAAGCCATCGAACCCGAGCTGTTCTGGGCCAGCAGTCTCAAACTTGTCGTTGGAGAAGAAGTAGGAGAACCTAGAGGTGTTAGTGATCACAACAATGACAAGCTTGTCCACTCACTCTGGGAAGTAGGGGAATGGCGGCCTGTCACGTTGGTAGCGCTCCATGTTGATCCACGCCGGGTCAAAGAGGGCGTCGGGAATGCGGAACAAGAGCCTGTCGAGACCAGCGTCCTGGAGATATCTCGTGACAGTCATGGGGTGGAAGTCGAGACCATTCTCCAGGGCCGTCTTGAAGAGGAAGGAGCTGAGAGCCGAGTGCTTGTGCAGCTTGAGAACAGCCGTGTTGTACTTTGTGTGCCAACTCCATCGGTAAGCAAACTGGCCACGGTAGTTCCAGAGCTCCTCCCAGTCACGCAGGAAGAGAGTGTCGGCATCGAGGTAGATGCCGCCGAAGCGGTGGGTAACCACGAAACGGGCCAGGTCGGAGAGGATGACAGAGAGACGGTCATAGTCCGACTCTGAGGTTGAGCCAACTTTCTCGAAAAGGCCATCCTTCTTGGTCTTGGTGTCGACCTCGACCTCGACGTCTTCGTCGTCGCCATCAACCTTGGAGGTCTCCTTGGCTGTTGTCGACTTCTTGGACTTGGACTCCTTGTACACATTGCCGCCCGAGTTGAAGATGGAAAGCTTGCGCCAGTAGGGCTGGAGCTCGGCGACGCCATCCAGCTGCTCGGTAGTGTTCCACATCTTGAACTTTACGACGTCGCGGAAGCGCTCGTGGAGGAAAGGCGCAGACCAGGGGTTGGTGGCGAGCTGCTCAAACATTTCGCGCTTGGCCGAGGGGTTGGGGACAGCGGCAGCCGGACCGGGGTTGATCCAGACCCAGAACTGCGAGCGACATGTCGACTGGACGACATCGCTTGAGTCTGATGCGGGACGGTGAAGACCGAGGTTCTGGGTGAAGAGGAACGACATGATGGCCATGTACGGCTTGTCACTGAAGGGTCCAGCCCAGAACATGTGGAACAGACGAGGGTGGTCGGCGTCGCATGGGTCGTCGCGCTCGATGAATGGCTCAGACACTGGGATAGGGGGGCCCAGGCTGAGGGCTGTCCGCGAGAGGTTGGGCTCGCGGGGGATAGTCGCAGGCGGGACGGGAGTCCACTCATCGGTGAGGTCGGGAACAGTGAACGGCTTCTCGATAAACGATTGCTTGAACGAGGCGAGGTGGGCCGCATCCCTCACGCGCTTGCCATTGTCCAAGTTGCCGCCGATACGCAAAAGCTCGAGGCAGTCCCGAACATACTGCGGAAATGTGTAAGCGGTGCTACATCGCTGCGGGCAAGTCGCCTCTTCGTCACAACTCCAGCCTACCTACCTTGTTGGTTCCAAAGTCGCACTTCTGCAGGATAATGTCCAGGTCGATGGTCGAGCCGGGTAGAGGACGGGGTGGAAATCCTGGGTTCTCAAGGACCGTGTCCCATGGGCTCAAATAGGAGCGCTCGGGCCCCTTGCCGACAAGTTTGTGATTGGAAGGTGTAGCCTGCTGAAGCCGAGCCTGCTGCAGAGCAGCGGGCTTGTCGGTAGTTTGCCTGGCAGTGAGCAGCGCCTGCGGAACGATGGGGTTGACGAGGCCGGCCTCGATAGGGACGCTGGCGGGGACTGAAGAAAGTCAGCAACACGATGGCGGTCACAAAATTCACCATCGGCAACGCTCGGGTGATGACCACTAAGGACCTCCCACTCCCAGATCTTTGCAGCTTCCTCGGGGGTGATGACGAGCGTGCTGGGGTCGGTGAAGGGTGGGCTCCAACCGCTGCGGCCGCTGGGCTGCGATCTGAAGCCGACGAGGAGGAAGATGAGGCCGATGAGGCTTGCGGCTGCCAGGGCGAGCTTGATGACGGGGTGGAACCTCGAGATTCGAGCGACAATCTTTGGTGGGATGGGCACTGGAATGCGTACGAAGCGAGTGTGTCGGGGCTGGGCATAATATGACCTGGGTGCTCCTAGGCCATTACTCAAGCCGCTGCCTGGCTGGTCGCGAGACAGGAAGGGGAGATGGGGGATGGGGAGGACGACAATGGTGTACCATCGCGATCCACCGCCAAATGTCGGCGTCGTGGGCGACGACAAGCCAAACTTTTCATTGTCGCCAGTGAAGATGGGGAGCGGTGACCGTCTTGGGCCGGGGGGAATGTGCCGTTTTGTCTGGCCAAAGAGGGACATGGTGATGTGTCGAGCGAGGCTAGATTGGATGTCTTTTGCTTTGTGATGGCTATATCCACCTTGGCAAGTCGAGGCTTTTGAAAAGGCCGCAGATGCAGGTTGGCCAGTCCAAGTTGTGCAGCGCGCGTCGGGTAAGCAGCAGCAATGGAGAGACAGCGGTCGGCGCGGGGTCGAGTTTAACGCGCGTGTGCGCGTGGATCAGCAAACGATTGCGGCGTTGACCAAAGTGAAGTAGGGGGTGGGTGGGTGGGTGGGTTGGGTGGTGAGCCGTGCGCAGCCACCTGTTCGTTTCTCTTGCAGCAGCCAGCACAAGACAAAAGGAAATTTGTGGCTAACTAGTGGTTGGCGGCGCGGCGGCGGCTGCTGCGTCTGTCGAGTGTAGTCGTGTCACTTGGGTGTCGAGCGAGGGTGATGTAGTGGAAGCGTCTAGTCGTAGTAGTTGATGATCAGAAAAACTTGTTATCGGTTTATGTTGGTGTGGAATGGTAGTGTGGATGGCGGGTTGGCAGCGTGGTGGTGGTGGTGGTGGTGGTGCACTGTGGGTGGGTGGCCGGTTGGTGGTTTGGCTGGGCACTGGGCGTCGTCGCTGTCTGGCTGGTCTGGGCTGGCAGACTGCTGACCGCCTGACTGACTGCGCTTGGCTGGGCGTGGCTAATCGATGTTGCCAACCCTGGCTGGCGTCAGTGATGTGCTGGCGCTGACTGGGTTGTGTCTTGCTTGCTGACGGGGGCCTGTGACTATGCAGCTCATCTGAGTGGTCCAAGGCAGTGGAAAGCGGCGCAGGCGCAGCAGCAGCAGCAGCACGGCATCGGCAGCGACATGGGGCTCAGGAGGAAGGCCAAGCGGCGACGGCGGAGGAGGCGGCGGCGGAGGCGGCGGCCACTGCAGGAAAGCCACCCAGGGTTGTTGGTGGTCCAGAGTCTACGAGGGAGGAACAGATAGGAAAAAAATGCAACAAGTGATCCTATCCATGACGTAGTGCCATTACAAAATACAACTTTAAATGGATTACGATCATGTTCTAATCCACCCAGGACCTTGCCCATGTATCACGTGATTTAGAGATCTAAGGAACAGGAACGAGGGAAGACGGCAGTCGAGGGTTCCCACCCACGATGAGGACCCTTTTGCAGGCCTGCTTCGCAAGTGCCAAACAATACTGGGCCTCAACTGCGCAAAGGATCCACAACTGTTGGATCTGTGGGCCAGACGTCAAGGAGTGTCGAGGGGAGGTAGCGTAGCATAGCGTGGAGTATGGAGCGTGGAGCGTGCTGTGCCCGGGTGCTGTTTCGTCGTGTGCTAGCGAACAGCTTGCAAGACACGACAGGGGAAGCTCGCACCTCATACCCCGCCAGTGTACCACGCCACAACCACACCACACGCGCACCGTGACACGGGCCTGCATACCCATGTGTTACACGGTTACAGCCCACGTCCATTGACGCGGCGCAAGGTTGAGACTGAGGCGCGCTTCAATGAGCAGCAGTGGGGAGCTGGATGGCCAGACTGTAGCGCTGTCCGTCCGGTGGTTGAGCCTTGCGCAGGGAGGGAGGTCCATGGCCAGGGGAAACCGCGTGCCGCTTCAAGTCGACAGTCTGCCCCCGTGATGCGTCCGCGCGCTTGTAAGTATAGGCCAAACCAACCAAGCGACACGGAGGAAATTGTCAACAAACGCAAGCGCGCCTGCGGTGGCTGGGCTACGGAGCAGAGAGCGTCCAATTTGCCCCGTTTGTGCCGTTTTGTAGTAAACCCGTGACAGGCTAATGCCATGGCCATGCATGCTTTTAATAGCACAGCCCCCCTCGACCCCCCTTGCCCTTGGTTGACGATCATCCGGCACAAAGGCTTGGTGCGACGTTGACGGACCAACTGTGGTAAACGAACACACTGCTCTGTGTGAAGCCGATTCGAGACATCTCCCCCCCCGCCCATCGCACCTCCCTTCCTCGCCATCACCCACACACACCCTCCCCCATACCCAAAAGGACAGTCCATCGCATCGGCGTCGGTCGTGTGTGAATAGTTGCCCATCGCGTTTTCGCCTGCCCACGAAGGCAATTCAGGCCGATCCGATTTCAAGTTCAGGTTTGCGTCGCAGCCCCCAGCGAACAGCGTGAACAGCGAACGTGCCGCCGTCCCGCCCACACCCACGCGCCGCGACCGGCTCGCCCATTGACAACGCCCATATCACCTTGCTCCCTCCGTTGACGCGGCAAGCCGACACCCGACACCTCCGTCGCCACCACCACCGCTGATGCCTGGGTTGACAACAACACAATAACATTCGCCCTTGGTCGCTCGCCAACGTGCGCTGCACCCCGTGAGCCGACCGCCGTCCATCTCATCATCGCCCTCGGAGGTCTCTGTGCGGCACGCATACCCTCGTCATGCCCAACCCACTCCCGGACCACCTCAAGCTGCCCGGCTTTATGGAGCGATGGGGCGTCATACTGAGCAACTCGCTCAACTTTTATCGTGTGCACATGCTGTGCTTGTAAGTGATCCGCAGTGTGTCTACTTGAGCCGCTTTCTGATCCGTGACAATCTACACCGCCTTCCTTACACGACCAACAGCACCTTTGTGAGTCGCTTGGGCGTCACCACGGGCCTTGAAGCTGACATGGACCAGTTCCCAATGATCTTTGCGGGAATCATGTACGGAGCCAATGCGTCGATCAAGATCGAGTTCATCGACTGCTTGTTCATGTGCTACTCTTGCATGTGTGTCACGGGTCTGAATACGGTCAACCTCAGTACGCTCTCGACCTTCCAGCAGTTCCTTCTCTACTTCCAAATGCTGATCGGTAGCTCGGTGGGTCTGCTGGTGGAGCTGCAGTGGTTGCACATGATGCTCACACGCTCGGCCAGATCTTCGTGTCCATTATCATGGTCTCTGTTCGCAAGTGCGTAATGACCAAGGGCCTGGATTTCGCGACTAACCGACCTGCGCAGACATTTCTTCAGAGTCAAGTTTCGGCATGTTCTCAAGGAGCGCCAGAAGCGACGCGGCTCGTTCAGCCTGCACAAGACCTTGACAAAGATCCCAACTGCCGCGGTTGGTGGACTGCGCCGCCGGTTCACCCGGCAGCCCGGCGCCGACAATGAAGATGTAGAGGACAAGCCGCCCTCGCGCCCTGCGTCTGTCAAGAAGAAGAAGATTGCCAACATCAACAAGGATATGATCAAGCGTATTGATGGTGGCGGCGTGGGCCTCGTCAACCCCATGGGTTGGTACGAGGCCGCCACGCCGCACCCCACCCCGGGCGACGTGACGAGTGGCAGTGGAGCTGCCACGCCCGACACCAACGCCGAGGAAAGCCCAGAGAGATCGCCACGGACCCTGCGCAAGTCATACAGCACAGCGGACCCCGAGGCATTAAAGCTGTCGTTGGAGAGGGCTGCTCGTGTCGACAGCGCCACCACCAGCAGGAGTAGTGCCGAGCAGTACACTACGGACGAGTCCAAGGAGTCGCCTATTGTCAAGGGAGCCCCTGAGACTGAGAGCCCCACTGGGTATCAGCATGGTGAGGCTTTGAGGCAGACGTCGACCAATGACAGTGTCAGAAGTGGTCCTAATGGTTCTCCGTGAGTGGGGTCGTCTTACTATCGCTAACGAACTGCAGATACGTGCCACGCCCGTACGCTTCCCGCGCCCTTACAGAAGAAGCGTTCCCCCGCTCCAAGACCATTGCCTTTGACGAGCCCGACGATGGCTTCGATCACCAACTTCACCCCTCAGATGGCCCATACTTCCCTCACACCGCTACTATGCGCAGCGGTGTTGGCTTCCCGCGCACAATGACAAACGGGTCCATTGGCATGCCGAGGACCTATTCCCTCCGTCCTACCCAGAGCCGATTTGTCGAGACCAAGAACAGCGGTTTCGGCGGTTTCCCTACTCCTCTAGAGCTGGTCGGCGACGCCGTGGAACGCATCTTCCCCAGGACCAAAACCAAGATGGACCGAAGCATGACCATGCAGCGCACAAACACCATTGTTGGCCGCGATAGCATCGCTCCTGATGACGGCGCCAAGCAGGTCAATTACATCTCATTCTCCGCCGTCGTTGGTCGCAACTCGCGATTCCAGGACTTGACCTCGGACCAAATGGACGAGCTCGGCGGTGTCGAGTACCGTGCGTTGAAGGTGCTCTTCTGGATTGTCTTGGTGGTGAGTGTAACTATTGAGACATACCACTGACCCCAGTACTGGGTCTCGCTCCCTCTCATGGGAGCTACGATCATCTCGCCGTACATTGCCGCAGGCAATAGATACGACCACGTGTTCAACGACGCTCCCCAGAGGCATGTTCGCATCCCATGGTTCGCCTTCTTCCAGTGCACCTCGGCCTTCTCCAACACTGGCGTCAGTCTGATCGACCTGAGTATGGTGCCATTCCAGAGGGCGTACGTCATGTCGGTCGTGCTCGCGCTCTTGATCCTGTTTGGCAACACGTGCTTCCCCATCCTCCTGCGGTTCATCATCTGGACCATCTACAAAATGAGCCCTAAGAACGGATCGCTCGAGGAGACGCTCCAGTTCCTGCTACACCACCCTCGTCGGTGCTTCATCTATCTCTTCCCTTCTACGCATACCTGGTTCCTGGTCTTTGTGGTCATCATCTTGACGTAGGTTGTGATATCTGATAAACTGCTCACCCAACAGGTTGATCGATTGGTTCAGTTTCATGGTCTTGGATCGCGGCAACGAGGTGATCGACGAGATTCCAATTGGAACGCGTCTCGCTGCGGGCCTGTTCCAGTCTACTGCCGTTCGTGCAGCTGGATTTGCCATCGTCCCTCTCAACGCTCTCGCCCCGGCTGTCAAGGTTCTCTACGTTATTATGATGGTGAGGTCAAACGACACTGTCTCGTCTAACGTCTAGTACATTTCGGTTTACCCCATTGCCATGTCGGTTCGTGCTACAAACGTGTACGAGGAACGATCCCTTGGGCTGTTCGAGGACGAGGAGGAAGAAGACGAGCACGAGCCAGAGAACGTCGAGGAGGGCGCGCAAGCGGTTGCCAAGTACCTTGGCTGGCAGTAAGTAGACACGCGGGCCGCATTCTGCCTCATGCTTACGCCCGCAGCGCACGCCGCCAGCTCGCCTTTGACATGTGGTGGATTGTTCTCGCCCTTTGGCTCATCTGCATTATCGAGCGCCCTGCCCTCTTGCAGAAGGAGAACTGGGACTACATGAACGTGTTCAACATCATATTCGAGGTTGTCAGCGCGTACGGCACCGTCGGTCTGAGCCTCGGTGTGTCGTATGACAACTATGCGTGAGTGCAGCGCAAAAGGGCTCCAACTGACTTTGCAGCCTCTCGGGTGGCTTCCGCAAGCTCTCCAAGCTCATCATTTGCATCGTCATGCTTCGTGGCCGACACCGTGGTCTGCCCGTGGCTATCGACCGCGCTGTCATGTTGCCCAACGACTTTACCCAGGCGGAGGAGACTGCTCTGGAAGACCGCCTACGGAGGTCAAGAAGCCGACGTGCGAGCACATATGGTGGCTCGCAGACCGGGTCCCAGTTCCAGACGGCATCCAACTTTGGCCCGCAAGGGGGATTCCAGCTGCCACGCACCTTCACCGCTGCGACTGAGGCGCCTGTCGGCACCCAACGCGAGGTTCCTCGCCCTACTCGCAGCGACTCTGCGCCATCGGCAGCGCAGCCAGTGGCCTTTGCGCCGGCACCTGTCGCCAAACGCGACGCATCGCCCTCTGGCAACGCTCTCGGCATGCGCCGCCACCAGCGGACATCGTCGTCGGGATCTGCATCAATAGAGCAGTCGCAGCCTCCTACGCCCAGTTCGCTCACGTTTGCGCTCGGTACCAGACCTAGCCATGCGGCCACTATGGGGCATGTTCCGGGAGGCGCTGGAGGATCGTTGACTCCTGTCGAGGAGATGAGCCGGCGGCCAACCTTAGTCGAGGCGGACCCGGAGGTCGCGGCCGCCCGGGCGGCGTTCGCGGCCAAGAACACGGAGAGGAACACGGAGAAGGAGCACCAGGATTAGAGCATACACGGTATATAGATCAGTTGGCTTCCGGGCATCTGTTGTAACATACGATGCAAATATGATCTACTATGAGTGTTTTGGTTTTGGTTTTGGGTTTGGGTGGTTTCTAGCTAGTGGCAGTGCCATTTTACGCAGCCTTTGCGAACTCGTCGTCCACAGCCGCGCGCATCTCGGCAATAGTCGTCTTGGGGCTCTCGGCGCCAAAGACGGCAGTGCCCGCAACGAGCACGTTGGCGCCGGCGTGGCCGCACTGGCAAGCGTTGCCGGCGCCGACGCCGCCGTCGACCTGGATGTTCTTTGTGGGGAAGCGCGCGCGCAGGTCGGTCACCTTGGGCAGGCACTCGGCCATGAACTTTTGTCCGCCGGCACCAGGCACAACAGTCATGACGAGCAGGTGGTCGACGGCGTTGCCGAGCTCCTCGGTGATGACGCTCGACGGCGTCGCGGGCGAGATGGCGAGGCCGGCGAGCATGCCGTGCTCGTGGATGAGCTTGATGACGTCAGCGGGCGAGTCTGCGCGGTGCCAGTTAGCGAGCGCCGTGTTGTGTTCTGAGAGCAAGGCGTACCCGTCGCCTCGTAGTGGAAGGTGTAGAGCTTGCCGCCGGCCTTGGCGACCTCGGGGACCCACTGCGATTGTCAGTGGTGTTCAGTGGGTGGTGGGCGGCGGTCCGGCAGCCGGTCCGGCACGCCGACGACGACGACGCCGTCTCCGCCGCCGCCGCCGTTGCTCCGCTCCTTCTCACCTTGGCCGGGTCGGCGACCATCATGTGGCAGTCCATGAAGATCTCGGGGACGTTCTTCTTGACCCAGGTGAGGATGGGCGGGCCCATGGTGATGTTGGGGACGAAGTGGCTGTGGGGGGCGTGAGTGGGTGCCGTCGCGGGTGGTGGAGGGCTCGGGCCGCCGCGTATCGTCCCGAATGTGTTGAACATGGGCGCACCCAAGTACGCAGGCCGACTTACCCGTCCATGACGTCTGGCGGGTCAGTACTGCGGACAATCAGAACGCTACCCACCCATGTGCAGCCAGTCGGCGCCGTCGCCCAGCATGCGCTTGCACTCGTTGCTGAGGTTGCTGAGGTCGGACTGGGGCGGGGTCAGCGGGGGTAACACAGCAAGGGCCGAGGGGACGCACCGCGAGGACCGAGGGCGCGATGATAGCCTTGACCATTTTGTGCAGCTGTCTGTCGTTGGTGTCGTGAAGAGAAACAACATCAACCTACGTCGCATCCATCTCACGCTGCTGCAGCCCGAACCCCACCAACTTCTGGGCCCAGCGGAGAGCGACGCGCCGAGCGGAGACATGCCTCCGCCCGCACGTGGCGTTGTTTCTCCCACTTTTCCATCATTAATCCGGCCTCACTCGCCACTCAAGACGACGTCAAGAACGAGCAACTGGCAACAACCACCTCCACCCTCCACCCACACCACACCATGCCCGCGACGCCGCTGTCCGTCGAGGACATTCTCGCAAAGCAAAAGGCCGAGAAGGAGGCCGCGGCGAAGGTGAGTCGGCCCGGCCCCGCCCGCGTGAGCTTGCTAACCCCCGCGCAGCCAAAATTCCTCACAAAGGCCCAGCGCGCCGCCCTCGCCCTCGAGAAGCGCGCAGCCGAGGTCAACGAGCAAAAGGCGCGCGAGGAGGCCGACCGCGCCGAGCGGGACAAGCTCGACCGTGCGGCGGATGCCGAGGCGAGGAAACAGGACGCGGCGCGGTACGGGCGCGACGTGCGCGACGACCGCGACTACCGCCGCGACGGGCGCGATGCACGCGACCACCGTAACGGCGGCGGCGGCGGCGGCCGTGACGGCGGGCTCGACTACCGCGATCGCGACGACCGGCGGCGGGATGACCGCCGCGACTTTCGGGATGATCGCCGGGGCGGCGACGACCGTCGCGGCGGTGACGACCGCCGGGGAGGGTTCGACAGGCGTAATAATGGCCACGGCGGAGCCAACGGGCACGCCGAGTCGTCGCGTGCCGGTGGGAGGGGAGGTAAGGGCGCTGCGGCGGCCACGCCTGCCGCTCCCGCCGGCGACCCAGACCTCGAGATCATCAAGAAGAGATACCTCGGCCAGCACGACGTGGTCAAGAAGCCGTGGATGCGCAAGTCGGCCAACAAGAACGCCATCTTTGACTGGAGCGCTGCGGACGACACGTCGGCTGCGCCGCTCTGGTCAGATCGTGACGGCGCTGCTGCTGCCGCTGGATCGCCAGCGCGCCCGGGCAGCGGCGCGCAAACGCCCGTACCGGAAACCGCGGGCGACAAGTACACCGATGCGCTGGAGAAGCGGCGCGCAGGCAAGGGCTCCAACGACGACCGGCACTGGAGCGAGAAGCCGCTCGACGAGATGAAGGAGCGCGACTGGCGCATCTTCCGCGAGGACTACAGCATCTCGTCGCGGGGTGGAAATATCCCCAACCCGCTGCGTAGCTGGCGTGAGAGCGCCATCCCACTGCCGATTCTCGATGTCATCGACGAGATTGGATACACGGAGCCCAGTCCAGTCCAGCGACAGGCCGTGCCGATCGGCCTCCAGAACCGCGACCTTGTCGGCTTGGCCAAGACGGGTTCCGGTAAAACGGCCGCCTTCCTTATCCCGATGCTCACGTACATCTCGCACTTGCCGCCATTGACGGAGGACAACCGCCACCTCGGCCCGTATGCGCTCATCCTGGCGCCGACTCGAGAGCTCGCCCAGCAGATTGAGAGTGAAGCGGTGCGATTTGCTAAGCCGATGGGCTACACGACTGTGTCGATCGTCGGTGGTCGCTCGGTCGAGGAGCAGCAGTTCAACCTCCGCAACGGTGCGCAGATTGTCATTGCGACCCCAGGTCGTCTCAAGGATATGATCGACAAGAGCATGCTCGTCATGTCCCAGTGCCGCTACGTGGTCATGGACGAGGCCGACCGAATGGTCGACCTGGGTTTCGAGATTGACCTGACGTTTATCCTCGACGCCATGCCGGCATCGTTTGCCGAGAAGGAGGGCTTGCCCGAAGACGACCCGAAGCGCGATCGCGTCATGACGCTGTTCTCGGCGACCATGCCGCCGGCAGTCGAGCGTCTGACGCGGAAGTACCTGAGAAAGCCAGCAACTGTTATTATTGGCAACGCCGGCGAGGCCGTCGACACTGTGGAGCAGCGAGTCGAGTTTGTTACGAACGAGGAGAAGCGCAAGGCGCGCCTCATCGACATTCTGCGCAACATTGGTCTCCCGCCTCCGATCATCGTGTTCGTCAACCAGAAGAAGACGGCCGACATGGTGCTCAAGTATGTGCAGCAGGCTGGGCTCTCGGGCGTCACGCTGCACTCGGGCAAGAACCAGGAGCAGCGAGAGGCGTCGCTGCAGGCGCTACGCGACGGCGAAGTGTCCGTGCTTGTGGCCACCGACCTCGCGGGTCGTGGTATCGACGTGCCCGACGTGTCGCTCGTTCTCAACTGGCAAATGTCGGACACGATCGAGAAGTACGTGCACCGTATCGGTCGTACTGGTCGTGCAGGCAAGACGGGTCTCGCGATCACGTTCCTCGACAACAACGACGACGAGGTCATGTACGACCTCAAGCAAGAGATTGCAAAGAGCCCGCTGTCGACCATGAACCCCGAGCTGGCGCGGCACGAGGCCGCGAGGCAAAAGGTGACACGGGAGATGAAGCGCAAACGCGACGAGTTTGACGAGTAGGACGGCGGAGCGGAGCGACGCCGAAGGGCGGCGTGTATAGTAGCATATGCATCTGATAGCAAGTCACGGCGAGGCGAGGCGAGGCGTTTCGGTGGTCGTCGGTCGAAGGCATGCATCGGGCCGTGTCCGCTGGCTGGCCACGCGCCGACGAGTCCACTCGGCAGAGCTCGCTGCATGAGCGGGGTGATTCCGAAGCTCCGACGACGCCACAGTGCCACCGCAAAGCGCATCGGTCGGCTATCATCCGCCCAGGCAGACTTGGCGTGGTGTGGCGTTGCAGGCGGGCCGCGGGCAGCGAAGCAAAAGTCTGCGATGTATTCCGTGCCTCCTCATTTGCAGGCGGGGGTATCGGGTGCAGGTGGCGGGTTGGACGCACTGCCAGAGACGCAAGTGCATGCATGCATGATGCGGCTGGGCAGACGAACGACGACGACGACGACGACGCAGACTGTGACCATGGCAGGTAGGCCATGACGAGTTAGTGGCCCGCCTACGCAGGCCAGGCAGGCCTGCAAACACCGCTCCCCGCTCCAACCGCACAGTGCACCCCGCGACATTTGACTATTTTTGCATGTATGGGCTCTCGCCGTAAAGATACAAGGCGGGCGCCTACGCTCTAGTGTTCACTGACGCGTTTACTTGGTCTGGGGATGTTAGCTGGAGCCATGGGCAGAGAGGCCGCGACACTCACCTCCTTCTCGAGGAAAGTGACGAGGTCGTTGCGGTCCTTGGGCTTCTTGAGGCCGGCAAAGGCCATCTTGGTGCCGGGGATGTACTTCTTGGGGTTCTCGAGGTACTGCGTCGTGTTAGGGAGGTTCGGGGCGGGTGTGGCAGCGAGCGATGGGCGCAGAGCGTGGCACGTTTGTGCAACTGGACTCGGCAAGGCGGCAAGACAATGCCGCGTGTGTCCGTCCATCTCGTCCAAGCCAGCTCGCTCGCTCCGCTCGCGACTCGCGACTCACCTCGAAAAGAGTCTGCTCGTCCCAGGTAACACCCTTGTTGATGTTGGCGGCAGTGTACGAGAAGCCCTCGCCCTGGCCAGACTTGCGGCCGAAGATGCCGTGGAGGTTGGGGCCGACCTTGTGGGGGCCGCCAGCCTCGAGGGTGTGGCACTGAGCACAGCGGGTCTTGAAGATACCCGCGCCCTTGGAAGCGTCACCTGGGGGGTGTTAGTGGCGCTGCAGGCAACGAACGAGCAAGGCAGCGCAGGTGGGCGGGGTTGGGTTGGGGAGAGATCGACGTCCGTCGGCGCGAGCTTGATGCAGTGCGAGCAGTGCAGGCAGCAGCTCCATCGCCGACGCCGACGCACGGCCCTCCCATCCCCCGCCCCGGCCCAGACACCACCCGTGACAAGACTAACCGGCAGCGAAGGACATTTTTGTTTTTGTTGTGGATTGGGTTGGGGGTAGGATACAGGTGGTGGTGAAAAGAAGTTGCAAGTGCCGTTTTGTAAGTGACGCAGTATGCAGCGAGGGAATCGAGGACCCACCCGCTCCGCGTCCGTTTGTCCGTTCCATTCCGACGTCGACCAATCGGTGCGCGCCAAATGCGAAAAGTTGGGAGGGGGGTTATTGGCGCGGTGGGAGGCGAGGGGCTGGGTTCGGAGCATGCCAGGGTGAGGTGAGGCCATTAGGCGTGCAGCTCGGAGACTTGTACCTTTGGGTTTTAGGCCCGCAACTAGGCATGCAGCTCCTGACACTCCCTCGCTCGCCCGTTCGTCGCTCTCGGTACTGCTCAACTCTCTCGACTCCAGCTCCATCTCAAGCAACAACAAGATCACAATGGTGGGTGCGGCGTATGCGCAGAGCTGACAGACAGGGCGGCGGAGTGAGTAGCGGCGGCGGCATTGCCAGCGGCGCACCGTTGTGTCTGCCGACTTGCAGGGCAGCGAGCGGACCAGCGCTGGACAACCTTCCCCCTCGGACATGATCACTAACAACGACCGCAGGCACACTACCCATACCCCAAGGAAGTCTGGACCCCGTCCGGTGTGTTCAGCTGCGATAGCAGAGACGGGCGTAAGCTGACACGCACCCCCAGGCGGCTGGTGGACGCGCCCCAAGAACTGGGCGACCAACACGGTCGTCGCTGTCGTTGGCATCGGACTCGCGACGTACGGCGTCTGGCGCGTGAGCGCGCGCAACGAGGTGGGTTGAACGAGACGCAGGGAGGCGCCCGCGGAGCGGGTGCCGAGGACGCGGGCCTACGGCGGCGGACGAGCGGCGAGGTGTGCAGGTGGGGTCCATGTTTGAAGAGTCACCTGCCCCCCCGGCTGCCGCTGTCGTCGTTCGCGCTCCACGCCGTTGACACCGCTGACACCCTCCAGGAGCGCCACATCGCCCCGACCAAGCCCATCCCCTCGGCACGGGTAAGTGACGTGTGGTGGCCTGCTGGCCCGTCTGCCTGACGCGCACGCGCTAACCCCCGCGCAGTGGTCCCCCCAGGCGGCCGCCCTCGGCGTGCGCAAGGAGTAGAAACATGCAGATGAATGATACGTTGCGTATTGTGGCCGCGGGCAGCGCCGCGGTGTGCTGCTGCTGCTGTGGTATCTAGCTCGTCGCGTATCCGGTGTCCTGTACAAGTCCATAGTGTGCCTCCTCTATTCGCCTCGTCTCGTCCCCTCCTCAGCCCTAGTCCTCCTCATCCTCCTCGTCGTCATACCCGCTCCCCTTGGTCTCGCGCAGGATGCCCTCGCTTTCGTCAGCTCAGTACTTCCCCCAACTCACCGCCTAAGCAGCCCCTCGACGCCGTCGTCGCGCAGGTCAAAGTCGACGCGGACCCACGTCCGCTCGAGCTCGCCGTCGCGGTACACGAGCATGGTGGGCAGGACGTCGGGGTCGGGCCGCGCCTCCTCCTCTTCCTCTTCGTCGTCGTCGTAGTTATCCCCATGCGGTCTAGGCTCCGCAGGCAAGAGGCTAAACGCCAGCTGGGACGCGCGCGCACGCACCACGCTGACCGGTTCGGCGAGGTTACCGGGCAGGGAGCGCGCGAGCGCGACTGTGCTCGCGAGGAGTTCCTGGCACCGCGCAATGTCCTGCCGTTAGCACGTGTACCGCCGAGCGCAACTCACCGGCTCGTAGATGAGCACGACGACCCACCCGCGCCGCTCGACAGCGCCGATAAAGCTCTCCTTGCCGACCTCGCGCAGCCCGCGTTCTTGTCCCACCGCGGAGGCGGAGCGCAGCTCGTCGAGCCGCGCAGCGCGCCAGCGCGCGCGCTCGTCGTCGATCGACGCGTCAGCCAGCTGCGCGGCGAGCTTGCGCGTCGCGTCCTCCTCATGCACCGTCGGCGCAGTTATCGCCGCGCGTTCCTGCGCCGCACGCGTGTGCCGCACCGCATCGCGCTGCGCTTGTGCCGCTGCCGCCGCGGCCGCGCGCTGGTCCTCCACGACGCCCTTCGGCCCAGTCTGCGGCGCGCCGGCGCGGCGGGGCACGTTGTCGGCGTACGGCCGTGACGAACGCATTGATGGTGCAGACGGCGCTGGCACGCCGCCCTGCCGCACGCCGCGCGCCGGCGCCGCACCCGACACGAGGCCCAAGCTCTCCTCGTCGTCGGTCGCCTGGTGCGTGTCGCCCTCGTGCTCGTGGTCGTGGTCGTCGTGCGACGAGCGCTCGCCCGACGCGGCCGAGTGCTGTCGGAATAGCTCGCCGCTCAGCGCTGCGTCCTCGAGCCCGGCCATGGTGTGTTGCGTGGAAGAGTGAGCAGTGTGCAAGGTTCTACGCCATGGCGCTTGGTGCGTCGGTGTGTGGGTGGTTGTGCCGGCTACCAAGTGAACGCCCTCCACCACAGAACAATAGCGTCCGCGCCGCCACCCGCCCGCGGCGGTCAGTGCACTGTGGCGCGTAAAAAGATCGCAGCCATGCAAAAGGTCGTACATTGTCGCATAAGGCATGCCCATACACACCATCCCCATCCCCCCTGCCCACTCGCTAATCGTTGCATATCTCCAGATGATGCTTCTGATGGCCGTCTACTCTTGACATAGCACAATACAGCGCCGCGGATCATTACCAAAGTGTGCAGTAGGTGTGGCGTAGCCCGCTACAGGTCGAGCAAACATGGGACGAGACAGGGAAAGAGACAATGCTGGGGACTGGAGAGGTGGGTCGTGGTGCTGGTGAAGCAACCGAGCTGCTTGCTGCTCAAGGCGGCTCGGGGATGGTTTGGCGCAGGTATGGGTGGCGGAGAGCCTGGTCCACCGTGATGCGCGTTTCGGGGTCAAAGTCGAGTAAGCGCACGACCAAGTCGAGGAAGAGCGCATTCGTCGGGTTTGTGCTCGGGATAATGTCCTTCAAGGCCTTCAATCCCTTGACAAACTTGCGGCTCGACTTGGAGACGGACGGGTTGGGGAAGTCGATCTTGTTGCCCTTGAAGAACTCTGGCTTCTTGAGCCTGGGCATGGTCAGCGAGGCCAAACATCAAGGCAGTGACGACGACCCACCTCCCACGCTCGATCATCCGCGACGGCATCTTGCCCATGACCACCTCCATCATGGCCAAGTGCTCCAGGTTGTCGTGCGTCTGGAACAGGGCATCGCCAGTGAAGAACTCGACGAGGATGCACCCGATCGAGAACATGTCACAGGGATACGACCATGACAATCCTGACAGGTTAGCTCTACACAACGTATCGAAACCTACCAAGAATAATCTCTGGCGCGCGGTAGTGTCGTGTACTGACTACCGACGAGTGATACTCGTTGGCAAACGTTGCGCTTCCAAAGTCGATCAATCTGATGTCCGAGTTCCGCAGAATGGACTTGGATCGGGCATTGGCGCGCTTGGGGTCAGCAGTGCCAGGAAACGCTTTACTCACCCTTGGGCCGGATAGCCGGGACTCATTGCTGACGAGCAGAATGTTTTCTGGCTTGAGGTCGGTGTGGACGAGCTTCAACGAGTGGAGGACTGGTACAGTCAGCATGGCTCACAATCCTCGACGCCCAGCCCTCGCCACTCACACTGCACGCTGGCAAGTAGACTCTTTGCAAAGTCCTGGATATGCCTTTCTGGGAACGGCTGGAAGTGATTCAACTTCAAAAAGTCGAACACGCTCATGCCATACAGGTCCGAGACCAAGCATGGGTGGTTGCGGAAGTCAAAGTACTCTGACAAGTGGATACACTTGCTGTTGATTGTCAGTAAGCGCCCGAGCTCATACCACGTACAAGTTGTTCTCTGGATCATTCTTCTTGAGCGTCTCGAGCACACGGATTTCAATCTTGCTGGCGTCGCGGTACTTTTGGACCGCTCGGATGACCTTGATTGCCACCTTTCGCCTAGATTCAATGTGCCGTGCTTCGACGACCTTGCCAAATGTTCCTTGGCCGAGCAGGCGCACAATCTTATCTGCGCCATGTCAGCGAGGGCCGCCATGTATCAACTTACATCGTCCTCCAATGACATCGTCTGGCTTGACAATGTAGTGGCCTTCGGCGTCATCCCATGCTGGAGCCTGGGTGCCACTAGTTGCTGTTGCCGGAGCCGGTTGTTGAATGTGTGCCTGCGGTTGCAAGGGCAATGGTGGGGCGGGCTGAGTGTGAACAGAGGTTGACGACTGATTGTCGCGTCAGCAAGTGTGCTCTATTGTTTGATCAGTCCACCCACGTTTGTTGCCTTTGCCTTGCCCTTCTTTGCCTCTGCTTCTTCTTCAAGCTTTCGCCTCTTTGCTGCTGTACTCGAGCCGTTGATAGCAGCGGCGGGAGCGGGGTGGGACCCGCCACCGCCGTTCCACTTTGCGCTCTCTGCGGCGGCGGCAACAGCTGCGCGGGTGCGCTTCTTGGGGATCGGGCTTGCACTATCCTGGATGACAATAATTTCTTTTGGCTGTCCGATCGAGTCGTACGTGTGCTCCGTCGTCCAGCCGTTGCCCTTGCCGTCTGGGATGGAGCCAGCTATGCGGCGGGACGAGCGTGCCGAGGACACGGTCTGTGGTGTCGACGTCACGGTCGCCGTCGATCCAGCCACCTTTTTGCGGGGAGGCATTTCGGGGTACGCAGAGTGGGGAGGGGGCGATACCGAGTACTTGAAACGAAGTGGTGGTGGGATAAAGAGAGGAGAATGAGTGCGTGTGGTGTTTGATCGAGGCGGGCCCGAAGAATAGAGAGGGGGAGCCGAAAGATAGGCGGGGGACAAGGGTTGTGTCTGGGCGTGCCCTTGTTGCGAACTTGTGCGCTGTTGTTGTGGTGCAGCTCCAGCGCTGGCGTGGTGCGAGCCGTGGATGTGGCGGTGGGAAGGATTGTTGTACGGGAAACTGTGCGAGTGATGCGTGCTGCTAGCACTTGATGGGCCGTCGCCTAGGGGACTGGACAGATAGGGGCGTTGGCGAGGGTGGTGGTGGTGGTCGCCGTCGGGCTGAGCTGACGACGCCGCGGCTGCCGATACGTCTGATCGAACGTGGGCGGGCAGCTGCGGGGGCCACGGGTGTTGTGGGTAGAGGGCAGTGAGAGGAGGGTGGGGGGAGCGAAGGGCACGATACTCGTCGAGAGGGGCAGACGATGATGCGGACGCAGAGGAAGGGGCAGACGCCGAGCCTGACGGTCCGTAGGGTGGCGCGAGAAGAGAACGGACGTGTGTCGAGATTGGAGAGAGAGGGATGCGTCCACCAGAGAGTGGGGGCTGCTGCTGCTGGTGCTGAGCAAAGTGCGGCGAGCGAGGTGGGGCGACGAGGGGCGCCGTCTGCGGCTCGTTGTAAGCTGCTCGACCGTAGTTGGCGCGGCCAGTGGGGATGTGGATGGCCGGGGGCGGGGCGTGGGCGCGTGGTGCTAGGCTCGGAGCCGGTGCTGGGAGGTATGGGCGTGCGGAGGAGGAAGAGGCAACGTCGGATGCGTGGTGGTGCTGGTTGTGGTGGTGGTGTGAAAGCGCTGATGGCAACGGGGGGAGCGGTGATGGCAGACCGGCGCTGGTGCGGAAACTCGATGATGATGCTCCAGGCAATGACGGCGCGCTCAAGCGGCGGAGCGGCGGCGGGCCGGCGTGCACAAAATCGCGCAGGGCCGTCGACGACGACGACGGCTGCTGGTGCTGCGGCGGCGAGTCGCGGCGCGCTGGGCCTGATGAGCGCGAGGCGGCGCCCGCGTCGTCGAGATGAGCCGTGGCGACGCTGCTTGCGCTTGCGTGCGCTTGATGCGCTTGCGAGCCGGATGCAGGCTGCTGCTGCTGTTGCGGCTGCTGGCGCGAGTGTGAGAGAGTGTTGTAGTTTTCTGTGATACGATGAGGTTGTTGTGGGTGTTGTGGGTGCTGGTGTTGCTGCTGCTGCTGCTGGCCGTGCTGCTGTTGCTGCTGCTGCTGCTGTGTGTTGTACGAGTAGAGCTTTTCGTCTTTATGCAACGTTCTTGTGGAAGCGTACTGCGTCTCCATGAGTCGGATGGGGTGATCCGAATGGGACGTTTAAGGACGAAAAGGTCAAGCAGCGGCGTGGATGCGGCGCGGTGCGGTGCAGGCAGAGGTGTGGTTGCGTGGTGGTGTCGTCGGTCGGTGGTAGTGAGTAGAGTGGTGCTGCTGCCAGTGTGGTGGTCGGTGGTGGGTGGGTGGTGAAGGTGAGTGGTAAGTGTGGGTGGGTGGGGGGCAGGGGGCAGGGGGAGGGCAAGGTCGGCCGGGGGAAGGGGGGTAAGGCGCCAGGGTTGGGGGGCCGGGGGTGGTGGGTGGTTGTGGTGTTTGGCTGCTGGTGGCTGCTGTTGCTGGACACGGGGGTAGATTGGGTGACTACTGTGGGCGGGCGACGGACGGCTTATTCACAATGCGCTTGCTGGGTGGGTGGGTGGCCTGATGTGTGATGACAGCTGCTGTGGTGCAGTGGGTGGGACAAAGAATGAACGATAGCAGAGAGACGACAGAGTACAATGAACAAGGCAACAGGCCAGATCCAACAATAATAATGCATCATGCACAACCACCCAGGTCTCGTCTCGACGCCGCGCGCGCGCGTGCCGTGCCCTCCTCCCTCCGTTCCGACCGACTGACTGACTGGCCGACAACCGACAACCCAACCCCGTCCGTTCCGTGTTGGTGCGCAGAGACCAACCCGTTGAACGAACGCGGGAGGGGGACGAGGCAAGGAGGCAGGCAGGCAGCTGGACAACAGCGAGCGAGCGAGTGAGCCGGCCCCCCCGGCCGGCTGGGCGACCAGGGCACGCACACACCGTCGCCGCTAGACTATGCTGCTTGCATTCACCTGCCCCCCCGCATCCGTACAGCAGCAGCAGCGCACCACTGAAGCCACACCACACCACGCACGCACGCATGCACAAGTCTTACCCATGTGACCCCGTCGCATTTGTGTCCCTGCTGCCTTGGTCTGCTGGTCTGCTGGCCTGCTGCTCCTGCCCCCCCGGGCCTTGCTGCTGCATGCCACCCCTCACACCCACACGTCCTTCTCTGGCCGTGCACCGCGCACCGCGCGTTGCACCCTATTGTGCTCCCTGTCGCCCGCCCACACACGGCCGTTTCATTCACCAAACACACACTCGACGCTCGCTCCGGCCCAGTCCTCACCATGCATACATATACCCCTTCATTCGGCCCGTAGCCCGTTAGCCCGCATCCCCGCTACAACCCGCAGCCCACCTCGACTTCCGCATGCAACACAATGCAAGGGTCAACCCCTCCCTCCCCCCTGCCCATGCGCGCGGGCGGGCATGCACAAAGGTCATGAAATACATCGAGGGGTCGTGTCGTCTATCGAGTAGTAGTAGTCGTACTGACTCGAAAAATGAGGTGATTCTAATATGCGAAATAGATGTGCACACTGGTCCCTTTCAGAGTTTGAACAGAAAACTCGTATACCACAGCAAGCAGTCACCAAAATATGCCCTTGCCACCCTCCCCCTCTCAACCTCCTCTTCAGCCTCGACGCTGTTGCTTGCCAATGACCGTGATCCACTCCTCGAGCTCACGCGCAGACACGGCCTGGACAATGTACGAGTTGGTCTGCGTGTAGACCGTGAATGCGTGTCGTCGCTGTGGCACCCCAGGTCAGGTCCCAAGTCTCACAGCAACGGGAGTTCCTTGACACAACTTACACCCAGAAGCATCTCCACATCGGGGCTCGCCACCACGGAAGCATCAGCAATGTTGATCACTTGCGTTTCCCTCTTGGTGACGTCGGGGTGCAGGTGGAGATATGGCCTTGAGACGGTTAGCTCGTGTGCCACGAAACAATGGCCGATCACTTACGGCCGAAGCACAGCCTGTGCCTCCTCCCAACGGTTCTTCCTCGAGTCTTTGAGAAGTGATAGAGTACCCCGCTTGATGATGCTCTCACTGGCATGTCAGTCACGCGGGCTCCACCTAGACTTACTTTGGAGTAACGTGGCGCACCGTGGGGACTAGCCTCGGCTCCAGGTCTGGCACAAGACGCCGCAGCCTGTTTGACATTTCCTTCTCCGCATCCGTCTCGCGCTCAACGTCAAACTGAGTTTGTTAGACAATGAAGCTTGGCCCGACCTACCTCAAGCCTCGTGTCCATCTCGTGCTGCCACAGGCTGAGATACTTGGCAAGGAGCTCTTGTTGCACCGCCTCGCTCGACTTGGTAGCGTCGACAATGCCAGCAAGCTCGAGGACAGTTCTCGAAGTCTGGACGTCGGCGATCAAGCGGCGAACCCGGGTCAGCGCAACATAGTCGCGTACAAGCGCAATGCTACGCGGGCGCCAGCCTGTGAGGAGGTTGTCCCCGGGCACCGGTTTCTTGGCAGTGTCAAGGCGCCACAGCTCGCGGGCAGTACGCGCCAACGGCGGCGTCAAGTCCACTGCAAACATGGACACGACGTTGGACACTGGTCTGGGTCGCCAGATCAGGCGAATCGACGACCGTCTCGCGTCGCGGCTGATCACGCGCGTCTTGAGATCAATCTCGAGCACAATGGGCTCGTCAACACCCTCCACCTCGATCATGAACGTGAGGCGAACGACAACGTGGTCCGCCGCGGGCGTACGGCGATCGAGCTGGATACAGTGGTGGGCCGCGGAATCCCAGGTACCGCGTGCCGTGAGGCGTGACGTTCCGTCCGAGAGGAATGTCGCCTGCGACGCCATCTGCATATTGACGTCGGCAGCGCTCACCCGGCAGGGCTCGCCGTCTGAGGTGACCACTCGGATGTCGCCTGCCGAGGCGTGCACAACCTTGGACCATCTGAGCGCTCGGCCCGACGCGTGGGTAAATGTGACAGCGAGCTGTCGCTGGACACCAAGATGCAGCTGGACGAGGTCGTCCTCGACGTCGGTAGCCGTATACTCGCCATCATGGCTCATCTCGAGAATCTCAACCGAAGCGAGGATATCGTGGGTCTCTGCGGTGACAAACTCGGTCTCGGCACGGCGCATGAGCGGGCGCTCGGGGTCAGAGCCGTTGGGCGTTAGGTCTCCTGCCGCGGGAGGCGGCGCCGGTGGTGTCTCCTTGATCACGTCAAAGCGCTCGAGGCGCTCGAGGTAGGGAGCGCGAACGCGGGCAAAGAACTCGACCGAGGCGTAGCCCGAGGTGAAGTGGGCGACCATGTCCGAGGTCACGAGAACCGACAGCGTCCGGCGCAGGGCAAGGTGCGAGACCGAAGCCTGCTCGAGGTTGACGGGGAGCGAGGCAAACGTGTCCTCCGAGGCGATGGCCGGGCCGACCAAGGACGAGAGCCGAGTCTGCGCATGAACTTCAGTAAAGTCGGCTGATGTGAGGCCCTTGACTGTATCAATCGTGACGGTGAAGGAGAACTTGTGGCTGAAGGGGAAGGACTGGACGATGGGGCCCGACGACTCGGGCGTTGACACGCCGGAGCGCGACGAGGGGGCAGAGCACTTGAAGTGGACTCTGCACGAGCCAATGGCCTCCATGGTGTAGGCGCAGAAGATGGGGACAGTGACAGAGTAGGATACTTGCTGGGCCAGGAGCTGGAGTGGGGCTCTCGCGCTTCCGATGTATGAGAAGCTTGGGGTGGGGCTATCGCCAAACGGCGCACCAAGACTCAGGTGCACCGAGTAGTTTGGCCTGTCCTTGATGGCCAGGACCTGCCTCATACGAGCAAGCTGCTGCTGGAAGCGGCAGAGGTTCCAAGAGTAGATGGCTGGCTGGGTTAGAGCTCGACCGGGAACGAGCTCACATGTCGATTCATGGTCAATGACTTTGACCATCACCCTGGGCCCAGTCGTGGCCGCACATGTGTCCGAAACATCATCAAACTCGATAATCCCTCCAAGGTCATCCAGCGCAGAGGTGGGCGACGCCACAAGGCCATCCAGGATCACAAAGTTGTAGGAGATGCGTTTCTTCATCTGTTTTCTGGGGTTGTCAGTTGCATTCCGCGGCAGCTCTACTCACGCAATGACGTTGGCCTCGCGAATGTCGGCTGCATAACGCAGGATCTCCTCCGCCATGCCAAAGTTGTGGAGCTTCTTCCACTGATCCGCGGCCTTGCGAGCCAGAACCATCTCCCTCGGTGACCAGGCAGCCACCTCGGGGATGGAGAGACCCCGAGCACGCGCCACGGCCGCCTGCGAGCGGATGCGCTTGACCTCCTGCGCCAGGGTTCGGAGCTGTTTTGTCAAAGCTTGCTGTTCAAGTGAGGACTCGTCAGACAACCTCATGCTCGAGCGGGCATCGCTTCGTGAGCCAGTTTCACCGTCGACGAGCGTGACCTTGTCTGCGTTGTCCAGATCGTGGCCAGCAATGCTTGCTGTTCCATTGTGGTCCCAGTCCCTCAGGTTCGCAAACACGTCGACCGAGTCGCCGGCCACGGAGCCCATGAACCGGGATTCAATCTCGGTCAGGTCCAAGCGGCTATCTGGTCGCCCTCGCAGTGTTCGGACTTTGACCTGGTCGCGTCAGTTAGGCTGCGCATAGCCCCCCTTACAATGTCGTCAAAGAGCTTGTCCAAGTCCTCATTGCCCAGCGACTCAATGTCCGCCACCTCACGACGCGCGGCTGTCCAGTCCATGAGCTCCACCGGCTGGGCAGGCGAGTCCGAGCGAACAGGCGTCCCAGGCTCCGTAACGCCGTTTGACCACATGCCAGACATCCTTGCTCTGTGAGCTCGGACCCCGGCGGGGTCGTTGAATCGGAACACATGGAAGTCGCCCAAGATTACTCGGTAGCCGTGGTGTAACTTGATAGGCTGTTGCTATCAGCAGAGGCGGGGCATCCAGGACTTACCGCACTTGGGGGTACGCGCTTGCCATTGACCTACGGCAAGTGTAAGCACAGGCCAGCAGCCCTTGAAACTCACATATGTCAATGCGTCCCCGACCACCTCGAGGGTGACCTCACCATCGGTGTTGACAAAGGTACAGTGCTCTTCCGCGATGTGCGAGCCCGACAACTTGACTTGCGCCTTGCCGCTGTCGACACTTCCTGCGATCGTTGTGCCGGGTTTGAGCTGGTAGATGAGACACTCGGACATGAGAGGGTCTTCGTTGAGGTTGACTAGTGACGGGAACTTCTGCGGAGCATGCACGCCTACCATCTGCGCGACGTAAGTTGTGCCCTTCCCCGGCACACCTGTCCCCCTCACATCCTTCTCGACGGTGATGCCCAAATCCTCCAACGCCTTCTCTCGCTCAAGATGAATCTTTTGCGTCTCCGCCAGCTTCTCTTCCCATGTGAGGTTGAGGCTGTCCATGAGCTTTTCTGAGGCTTCCAGTTGGTCTTGGAGCTCGAGCTTGGTCACAGTTCGGATATCGCCTTGCTTTGTCTTGTATGTCACAATCTGCTTCTCAGGCGGGATGTCTGGATCGTATGTTGCCTCGCCGTTGGTTGCACCAGCACTGACGCGGCTACGCAGGACCTCGAGCTCCTCCTTGAGCTCACGGATAAGCTTGGCGTTGGGGTCCTCGTTGACCACAGCGTGGGTCTTGATCCGCTTGGCAGCATCGGCATATCGAAGTGTGCTGAGAGTCTCATCGTAGTCGGCCGGCGAGATGGCCGCAATCATGGCCGTCTTTGAGTTTCCTCCCAGGCTCTCCTTGAGTAGCCATGTGAGGACCGAGTCGCGGTAGGGCACAAACTCCTCCTTCTTCTTCTTTCCACCCGCCGCAGCCGTGTTGCTGGCCTGTGCCAGAGCCGCAATGACCTTGCCCAGGGTGGTGAGTGACTTGTTGATGTTCGCACCCTCCTTCAGTCGTGTCCCCTGTGAAACCAGTGAGCATGATTCACACACCGCTCGGTGACACGCACGGTCGCGCCGGTAGACGCCTGCCTCTCGCTACCCGCCAGGTCGACCAACGAAATCTTGGACACCTTCTCGCCCGTCATCTTGGTATCGGGGTCATAACGTTTCTGCGTGAGCTGGAAGAGGTATCAGCGCCACTTGCCGCGCTATGGCGCACTCACAATCAGGGTGAACACGGCATGTGAACGAGAAGAGGTCTCGTTCATGTTGGTTGATGCTACTGTTCGAGCCTGGCCGTCAGCGATACACGTTCCACTTGCGCGGGCTTACCTTGTTTCCCTCGTCCATTAAGGTGATCATTTGATTATAATTCTCCACGACCAGCTTGCTCAAGTCTTCGACATAGGGGCCCAAAGAGGGATGTTCTCGAACCTTGAGGTTGCCCTTGTTCTTCGGGTTGAGCAGATCTCGCACTCTGAGACGCGTTAGCCGTTGGCCGTAGCTTAGGACCCACTTCTCATTATAAATCTCCATGTAAGACACCTCGACCGAGTACGAGAGGTTGGCGTGCTTCTTCGACTGCTGCTCGACGCGGTTGAAGAGCTCCGACGTTGTGAGCGGAATGATACCCTTGTCGGGCCCATCTGTCGGAGCGGTGAGCTGCGCATGTTCAGCCTCAAAGTCGCTTACATCCCATCATAGAGTCTGTGCAAGTCAGTCAATGCGCGAAATCGCAGCCGGTCTTTGCTCACAACTCTTGCCACTGCGCACGCCAGTGTTAGCTTGTCGCCCAGAGCGGCGTCGAGGCCGGTAACTGTGCCGCTTACCTGCCGGTCTGCCCATCTGCACTGTTCAGCTCTGAGCAAACACCACGGGTACCCACAAGCAAAGATACACGTGTTGAAGCCCTCGAAACTGTGGTCGAGGAGGTCAACGCCGAGGTCGTCGTACAGGGTCTTCTGCGACGCATAGTTGTCATCGTCACGCGAGCCAGCCGACCAGTATGACTTGTCTGGGAGTGATCGTCAGCCACGGCAGTGACACCTCGGCGTGTGGTACTTGCCAAAGGAGAAGACCTGGGGTTTCTTCTCAATAGCGCGGCCTGAGCTGACAGGGTGATCTGGGGGCTCAAGGATGGTCCGATGGCCTTCCATGCGGATGAGGCCCTTGGCTCCGCGAGCCAGCTCTGGGTGTGGTGTGAGCGTCGTCTAATCTGGGCGCCAGCTGTACCACATACCTCGCGCATTGAGAGGTCGGCATCTGCGCGTGTGTCGTCAGCGAGCGGCTAGGGGAGGTGACGACGGGTGGGTGGTAGCGTGCACCGAGACCCGTGTCAGTCGGAGTTTGGGGGACATACCGGACGACGACTTTGATGTTACCCCCGGACATGAGAAGAGATAGGGAGCCCGGAGGGCTCTCAGCAAGATGACCGAATGATGAAGAGTGCGAGGAGGAGGGAGGGAGAGAGAAGGCAAGATGGTGTCGTGTGGGAGAGAGGTGGTGTGGTTGGGACTCGTGAAAGCACACTCCTCCTCGGTCGTTGTCAGCACGAGGGTTGAGGGTTGAGTGAGAGGGTTGAAGGGTCGAGTTGGCGGCTCGAGCATAATCCCAAACCACAAGGTTGCTGCAGCAGCAGCTGTCGTCTTCAAAATACCCCAGCTATAGTGGAAACGCGGGGTAACCGTGCCTCGCTGGAACGCTGGGTGGCGGCGGCGGCGACGGACGCGGTGGTTCCAGCAGACGGCGCTTGCAACGACTTGCGCACACGCACACCGTGCACCCTCCCCTCAAACACCGCTACAGAGTTCGAGGTCATGGCATGTATGGCATGTGGTCTCCCTCTCACACATTCACACACACACACACATACACGTCGTGTGCGTCGGCGTCATGAGCGAGCGTGGTCACAACTCGTGCCCCTCCACCTCCACTGTCGCCACCACTTCCGCCCTTAGGTCGCAACCTAGCACGTCTCCGCCCATCACGGCATGGTGCCATGTTGACAATGTCACACCCGTGTGGTCCCAAGAGTGTCGTGACACTTCAGAAGCTTGAATTCATTCGAGGCAGTCCACAGCATAGTACAAGCACCCAAATGGGCTCAACGCTCCACGTAGATCAGATGGCGGGGAACCGGGGATGCTGTTCACCATCACCATCTATCTAGTGCTTGGGAAGCTCCTTGTCGACATACTCCTTGCCGAGGGCACTGCGCCAGTGTCAGCTTGGTCTCGGCCGAAGAACGGGGCTTAGCTTACCCCTCAATTCCGGTCAAAACGAGGAGGCCGGCAGTGACAGCGGCGACAATCTTGCGGTCCCAGACCTCGTTCCAGTGCTTGTGGGCGAAGTAACCGACAGTACCAATGACAGCGAGGTTGACTAGAGACGTTAGGGGGAGTGGTAGGGGGCAGTGGGCGCCACTCACAGACACCGGCGAGACCACCAGCAACGTTAGGACGCAGGATGACCTCCTTGGCGTGGAGGTAAGCCTTCGAGCCCTCCTTCTTGGCACGCTCAGCCTCGGCACGGCCCTCGGGGGTGTCAAGGTACGATTCGGCAACGTAGCTGGGGTGAGCACACGGGGGACTATTGGTGACCTACCCCTCGACACCGAAGAGAGCAAGAGTTCCGGCGACGGCGGCGCCGACCTGGCGCCTGTCCCAAGTACGGTCCTTGTTGAGGTAGGCCCAGTATCCGAGCGAGCCAATGAGACCAACGTTCACTGGCAGAAAGTGTCAGGAGCTGTCCACCGTGCCAATATCGTCTCGCCACCTACCAACGCCGACCAGGCCGCCGAGGGTCGAGGGGCGGAGGATGACCTCCTTGGCCTTGTTCCAGTAGGCCTCGATGGCAGTCTCGGCGCGGTCAAGCTCGGCCTATGATAGGAGCAAATTAACCGATGGTTCTGAAATTCCAGCAAACGTGTGACCTACCCTGGCCTTCTTCTCAAACTCGCGGCCCTTCTTCTCGGCCTTGTCGAGGCCGTCCTCGGTAGCCTTCTTGATGTCGGCCTTCTCCTGGTCCCAGGTCTTGCCCTCTGCATCGAGGTTAGCTTGTGGTCTGGGCGTGAGTGTCAGCGATGGCAAACGACGAGCATTGCGGCCGTGTGAACTCGACCACTCACCTCTTACGGCCCGGGCCTCGCCCGGTGCAGTGACCTACCGCCGGGAGGGGCGGCGCCGTCCTGGCTGGGCTGGGGGATCTCACCGGTAGTGGGGACTGCAGTTGGAAGAGAAGGTGGATGCGCGCGCAAGGAAGCACCGTGGTCAGCGACGACGCGAAACAATCGAGTGGCGCGAGTGGCAGTGACACTGAAACGCGTGCTCGCGCACGGGGTACTCACTGTTGTCCTTTGCGACTTCAGCGTACGACATTGTTGTTGATTAGTTGTTCGCTAGTGGGTTGTTTAATGGGTATTGCAAGGAAGAGACAGGGAGAAAGAGATACCAACAAGTTGTGTATGGTTTATGACGCGTAATGTGAAGGGGGGGAAGGGCAAGGAAGACACGAGTTGAGTTGGGTGTGGTGTGGGCGACCAATTGAGAACTAGGCCGGGGAGGGGAGGGGACGGAGGGGGAGGCGACGACGTGAGGTGAGATGAGGTGCCGTGTGCGTGACTGGCGGATGGATCGGACGGGCAGACGCTGGGTTGGGCCGGCCGGCTCGGCTACATGTTGGGTTGCATGCAGGCAGGCGCCAGGAGGGAGACGAGAGAGGGGGGCTCTGGGACTAGGCCTTGGAACAGTTGGGTTGTATCTCATACACTGAACCCCCCCTACGTCATACTACTCCTGCCTGCCTGCCTGGCTGCAGCGCGCCGCGTACAGTGATCGGCACACATGCTTTGACCTGCCACCGTGGGCTCAAAAGGGCAAAACACCCAAGGGGGGAGGGCAGCAGCCAGGGACACTTTAAAACACACCTTGGACAGGATCCGGCAAGCGGCAACGGAACCATTTTCATGACGTCGTCTTTATTTAGGTGCACCCAAGAAGTACAACGGAGATGCCTCGACAATGTCCGACGTACGCCGAATGGTTGACTGGATGGTGTCAATCAACGCGGAATCAGATTTGTTTGTCTGTCTGAGAAGTGGAGGCTTGCAAGTTGCAGGGACCAACGCGTCCTGCCTTGACGCCTCTGCACCATTTCAGAACGAGGACTGTGCGCAGGACGTGTCTTGGGTGTCACTCTTTAATCTTCGTCATCAACTTGACTCTCCTCATCCTCATCCTTCACCTCAATCTTCGGCGTCCTTATTTCGCGACATAGGTGGCTCTGATATCACACTTTCCAACTCGAAAAGCAAGCCCCGCCTGGCCACCGAGCACCCTTCCTCGCCACGATCAGTCAACCCTTTAGGTAGTGGAGTCGCGTGGTTGACGTGACTTCGCGTCTTCCTCGCGTTCCACATATGGCGGGATCGAGCGCGCCCTCTGGCAAGGGCAGAGCAAGGCGAGCTCCGGCGATGCGCAACGAAGAAAAATACATTCTCGTGCCGTCATCGGATCAGTCTGATGACGATGAGTCTGCTCCCCGCAGGTCGCGCCAGTCTTCCTCGAGGGCGCAAACGTCCAACTCGAAGGCATCATCATCCACCCGATCGAAGGTAGCCGCAAAAATGGGCTCGTCATCTTCGAAGGTCGCCGTCAATGCGTCAAAGAAGCGACAGCGGACCGTGGACGAGACTTTGGTTGACGGCAAGGATTACACTACGAACTCGAAGAAGACGCGCGGGATCAGGAGACAACTTGCGGCAGGCCAAACGACACTTTCACACGACCTGGGAACGCTGGGAATAAGGAAACATTCGGGGTTAACGACACAAGAGGCTATCGTCATCAGCAGCGATTCCGACGACATGCCAAGGCTGGTGAGGAACCCCTCCGTTACTCCAACCAAACCACGAATACCTCCCACCAGCTCGCAGCCGCAGGCGTCCCAGGCGGTGAGTGACGCCGGGTCACGCTCTGCCTCCACGTCCACTCGGGCTAGCGAGTCTCCCCTCAAGCAAGGCCGAGCAATGCGCAGGCATGGGTGCGACGAGCTTGGGTGGCGGCCAGGGCAGTTGACTACGCGGGAAGTGGGCCCTCCAAAGCAGCCTTCCTTCGTCAAGCGGGAGCCTTCGCAACAGTCGTCACGCCAGCTCTCGTCTCCCGTACAGCGCCCTGTTGAGCGTTCGCGGCCAAAAGTTCTCGTCGAAGAAACGCTCATCTCTCCTCTTAAGCGAAAACTCCCACAAGAGCAAGGCGCTCGGAAAAGGGAACGCCCCGACGAGAGCGTTATCGCCAGCTCAACTAGCCAATCCCTCCGAACCCCACGTCGAGATGTTGTTCCCGAATCAATTAGCTATGACGCCTCGCCCACACCTACGAGATCAAGAGTACCCAAGACCGGACGCCCATTGCAAGACAGAGACCCGGGGCAGCAGCTGCCACCACCTCAGCCAAACTTCTCCGACGGCAAGGACGATGGTTCAAAGCGCAAGACCAGTGGCAAGAAGGGCCGCCTTGGCGACCTCATGGTCATGGATGACGAGAGCTACCGCCCTCCGCCCTCCAAGTCATCTGCCCAGAAAAAGTCCAGCAAATCGTCTTCCAAGTCGGCGTCTTCATCTATCGCTCGCAACCGAGCCCATCGAGCAACTGTGAAACCTGGAGCGTACGAAATTCCGCAGATGTCAGCTCCGCTGGACATGTGGATCCGAAAGCCCTCTGCCCCGAAGAGTAGTCTTCTATCTCGCCCGGCCCATGTGTCCGCCCCAGCTCGTCTGGCTGAGGTAACCACTCCCAGAGCGGCCCCCACCCCCAAGGCAGGGAGTAGAAGGCCAGTGCCAGCGCCGAGACGGCAGCGGTCGGTATCGAGTGAGCTATCACCGGCACCAGAGACGCAGGTTACTAGACCACTTCAGCGCGTCGAGTCTAGCCTGCTGTCCCCAGCACCGCCGACGCCACCGGCTCCAGCTTCGCAGCGTTCTGCCAAGGCACTACCTGCCGCCCCGTCTCGTTCTCGTCCTTCTACTCAGGCAGATCCTACGCCACGTCCTTCTCAGAAGGAGCGCCAAGAATGTGACGCCGCACCCGCGCCCAAGAGTCCTTCGCCAACAGAGTCACCGCCTACGGACGTGGCTCCCGGATTCGACGACATAGACGATGTCGTGAGTCGACCCCACAGCAGGACATGTTGAAACTGACCGACTTGCAGCTCGCCGAGTATGCCGACTTTGCCGTCAGCCCCACCCAGTCAATGGTCAGCCTCGCGTCCAGAAGAAGCATCAACACTCCAAGAACGCCGAGACGCCAACCGACCGGCTCAAGATTGTCGGCTTCGCCTCTTGCGAGTCGTACGCACCTGCCGACGCCAGCCAGAAGCGGTGCAAATGACGCGCCGCCGTCAAGCCAGACAAGCACGCCGGCAAAGCCTCGCCCTGGCATGTCCCTGACGTCAGAGATCTGGCGTGAACATGAGCGGGACTTGGCGGGTGAAGATGCCTCTCGCGAGAAGGCTCGCATGCAAGCGGAGGCGCGGTGGGAGCGACAGCGACGAGCTGCGGCGTTGAGAGAAGAAATGGATGAAGAGGAGGAATTAGACTTTGACCTGCAGTTCCTGTACGTTATGCTGCGCTTCGATTGCTAACCTCATCAGTGACACTCTACCAGTGCCTGCCCAGGAAGCCGTCGATGAGGCGCAGGAGGAACCCTTAGATGCGCGAAGGCGATCGTCTCGTGGCCGTCCTACGGGCCCCAAGTCTTCTGCCACGAAGCCTGATCCCGAGGAACAGGAGAGGCTGAAGAACAAGAAAAAGGAGGAATCGGCCTTCAAGAAGCTCCTGAGTGACCGAGCTCGCGACTCTCGCCGTGGACGCGGTGAAGAAGCCATCGGTGCCGCTCTAGAAGCATTAAAGACTCCGCCCCGCGGCCCCGACCATGGGTCGGGAGATGCTGCATGGATGGGAAGCGAGGCGACCGGACTCGAGCTGGACGACGACACCAAGGCAGCCGCACAGATGTTCATGGCTGAGCGAAGCGCCGCTGCGAGTCGAGAGCAAGAGCTGTTGGCGTTGACCAAAGTGTTCTGGGACGAAAGGCCGATTGCTGAGACTACGCCGTCTGGCAGGGTTGTCTTGTCAACCACTGAAGAAGACAGCGACCCAGTCGTGGAGCTGCTGCATGATGTTGAAGACCCATCAACCCTCATGGCGTACCTCACCGCTGGTATCCTGGACGCTGCCGACAGAGGGTCCATCCCGCGCATAGCCGACTGGCTGTTCGCCACCGCGTTCGTCACGGAATCGACCGAGCTTGCGTGGACCGCTGTCTCTAAGCTCCAGCAGATAATGGATACGCACGACCCCCACCCATTCATAACAGGAGAGCGACTGTTCAAGCGAATCGAGTCCGTGTGGGCCTCACTCGGTGCCAGGCAGGGACAGCCGACATCGAACCTATTTGAGGACGGAACAGTTCAACGCTCCCGAGACGACGCGAGTGCCATACTCTGCGTCATCATCGAGGCGGCTGTCCAAAATTGCGGGAAAGGCGATGGGTTCACCGAGGCGGACCTCGAAGGACTTATCCTCCGGCTGTTCGCTCTACTCGCCGAACCTTCGACTACAGCTACGCTGTCGCAACAGATCGCTCAAACGATCGGCCGAACCCTCCTTCTCACCCCAACGCAGAACATTGCGGCCCTCGCCTTCAAAGCCGCTGAACTCGTGGCGCCGTTATCCAAACAGCTGCAGGCTCGTGCTGTGCTCACCCTTGGCGGAGGTACCTCTGCGGTGCGCCAGCTAGTCCGCTGGCTAGCGATTAGTCTCATCCTCCCCGAGATCCGCGGCGAGAAGGAGCAGCCTCCATCTGCAGTCGACATGGACATTTTGCAGCAAGGTCTGGACCACATCCAGGACCTGATGCCTGATGGTACGACCGATTACTGGCCCGCAAGCGACGCCTTCACTCTCTGGTCGCTGGCGCTTGGCGATGAGTCCGAGGACGCCAACGGCTCGGCGGACGACACTCGCCGCCATCTCAACAGACTACTGCACTCTATTCGCGACAAGGCGCAAGAAGGCCCAGCTGCGTCGCTCAAGGGACGAATGGACCAGCTGAAGCATGTGCTCAAGCTGCAAGATGATAAGCGCCAGGGCCGGCGCGGGAAGCAAACAGACGCCACAAGCTGGCTCTTTGGTGAAGAGAGGGGCCAGACGAAGTTGTCGTTCGCCCCTACTGGAGGAGCTTAGAGTAGTATATTGTGAATTGTTGTAGAACATAGCACGGCGTAACTTCATCCAATGTGCATTCAATCACGCCGAGGTGTCCATAGCGTTGCCGTTTTCAGACACCTCAGTCTCGCCAAACATCATGCCGCTCGTCTCCTTTGCGTAGGCTGCGCTCCGGTCAACATCAAGGAAGTACTTGTACGCCAGTCGAATGTCGTCGTTGTCAATCTGAGTTGACTTGCGGCGGGCAGCGATAAGCTGGCTCGGCGCGATCAGGTTGAGCGCGTACCGGAGGGACGTCTGGCCGCCCATCGTGGCGAGAAGCTCCAGCGCGTCGGGGGACACCTTGGCGTCCTCCTCGTCGGCACGGATCTTGACAATCTCCTTGATCTCGTCTTCAGAGTACTTGGTCGTGGAGATGATGAGCATGCGGTCGAGCAGGTCGGCGGGGATGCCGTGGGGCGACTTGAAGTTGGTTCCGCGTATCCTCGTGATTCCGCGGTTCGAGGCGACGACAACGAGCGGGGCAAGCTCGCCCTCGAGCGCGCGGTTGAGGAACGAGAAGCACTCAATGTCGAGCATGTGCACCTCGTCGATGAAGAGCACACCGGGCACAATCTCGGCCTTGCCCTCCTCGCGCCACTCGCCGACCTTGGCGTTGATCTGGTCGCGCAGCTCGGGCTTGATCTCGCCCGTGTCGCCCGCGAACAGCGCCAGGAAGCCCTGTGTCCGCGAGTTGATAACATCAATCTCGTGCAGCGACACGGTGTGCACCACCTCCTTGCGCGTCTGCAGCTCGCCGTCGGGGCACGCCACGAAGCGGGTCTGGGGTCAGCCAAGCTCACGAAAGGTTTCTTACGTCCGCGCCCATCGCATCATAGTCCTTTGCGCGTCCAAAGCTCCGGCCAAGCTTGGATATCCTTCCGCTTGCCTTGTCGATGCTAATGACGTCGCCTGCCAACACCTTCTCCTTCTGCAGCTGGTCGATCATCTTCGAGCCGAGGTCGTACACCGTCTCCATGTCGGTCGTCTTGAGCGTCAGGCGGCCAGTCTTGGTGGCGCCAGTCACACTCCTGTCGACCTGGATCTCGACAACCTCGCCCTCGATGAGCTCCGTCTCCTCCTTGATGCGCACGCCGATCGCGCGGCGGAACGCCTGGGTCAGCGCCTCCGTCTTGGACATCTCAAGGGAGAAGACCTCCGACGCGGTGAGGTTGACAAAGGGGACATCCGAGCCGAGAGTCTGCGCCATGCCTGGGAGTATCAGCAATTTATCACCAGATTCTTACGCACCCATGGCGATGGCCGTCTTGCCCGTGCTTGGAGGGCCAGCGATCAGAATGGCGCGGCCGGAAATGCGACCCTCCTGAACCATCTTGAGGATAACGCCGGCCGCCTTGCGCGCCTTGCCCTGCCCAATCATGCCCTGCGACGCTGCCCGAGGCTCGAGGTTGGCGTCGAGTCCCAGACCGTGGATGTGCGAGTGGGCGCCTGGGGGGTCAGCCTAAGTCGCCCACGCGTGTGTTGCCTAGCTCACCGATGCGCTCCATCTTGGTCACATCCTTGAGGTTGCCAGGCTGAATCGAGATGTTGGCTGCCTACGTCGTGTCAGCACCTATATCCTGCTTCCTGGTGCTGCGCTCACCATTTTGATCGAGTTGGAACTGTCTAGAATGGAACAAACAGCAAGTCTCAAAGTGGGTTGTGGTTGTCAAAGTTCCAGTTCAATACGCAACCCAGATGGTAGCGGCGGAAGCAAAATCCGTCACCCACGTGACTCTCCTCCACAAAGTTGGAAGTCGTGAAGTCGTGACGAATACGGACGATTGTAGCAGTCACAAACACACTCACACCCACAACAATGGCGACGGCCCAAGAAGACGTGCCGATCGAGGTCGACGCTGTGGAGACGGTCGAGACGTCTGAGACGACAGAACCCAAGCCCGGACCTCGTGGCAGGCGTAACGAGCCCACCGAGCCATTGGAACCTCTCGACGATGTCCTCCACCGCCGCCTGACAATCATCAAGGAGGGCGACAACGTGCTCTTGAGACTGCCAAGCGACGCTATTAAGGCTGTCGTCGCCTCCAAGGACGGGTGAGAGCTAGGATTGCCTCACTTCACAGCTCCGCTAACTTCCACAGCCTCATTCAGCTCGGCAAATTCGGCTCCTTCCCCGCCAAGGAGCTCCTTGGCCTGCACTACGACATCACGTACGAGGTCGTCTCTGCAACCGATGGCACGGCGACAACGGCAGAGTCTCAGGTGGACGAAAACGCATTCTCCTCCTCTGACAACTTTGGCCAGGCCAAGGGCAAGAAGAACAAGAAGGGCAAGGGCAAGGGTGATGGCAACGACAGTGCCAAGACCAACAAGGGCTGGAGCAACCTCCTCCGCCCGCTGAAGAGGCGAGCGATCGTCGATGCTGTCATTGGTCAGTAGTAGCTGTGTGACATTCTCTTACACCCCCAGACGACATCAAGGAGACCAACGAGTTCATCGACGACTCGGAGGAGAACCGCGGCGCCCTACTTTCCTCGGAGGAGATTGCCGAGCTGAGGGCCCAGGGCGTGTCGGCCCAGGAGATGATTCAGAAGCAGATGGAGCGTCACGAGCAGTTTGAGCTCAAGACGGACTTCAGCAAGGAGAAGTGGAGGAAACGCAAGGAGAAGAAGTGGGTCTGCAACTCGCATTGGCGTTCTAACCCACCAGGTACCTCCAGACTGTCCACCCCCTCGCGCCGTCAACGGTCAACATTGTCAACCACTACGCGCAGCGCTCCCCAGCCTCCATCTTGCATCTCCGGGAAGACACGCTCTCGCAGCTGGTCAATCTCGGCAACATCCGACCAGACGGCCGCTACCTCGTGGTGGACGACACTGGTGGACTTGTCACTGCTGCCCTTGCCGACCGCATGGGCTGCGAGGGCCGTATCCTCCTGTTCACCGACGCCGACAGCCCCCCCGCGTGGGGTGTGCTCAACGTCATGAACTTTGGCGAGCGCGAGCTGAGCTTCATCAAGTGGCTCAACTGGATGGAAGCGGATGAGAGCTACGTGCGGCGTGAGTACAGCTGTCTTTCTGTGGACATTGCAGCTGACACACCCAGCGGGACTGCCCACAGAAGATGGCATGCCGTCAATTGCTGAAAACAAGACCATGGCCCGTGTGCGGAGGCACAACGCCCAGGTCGCCGAGCTGAACGCGACCCGAGCGGAGCTGCACGCCGGTAACTGGGACGGTTTGATCCTGGCGACTGAATTATCGCCCATCTCGGTCATCAACCGCCTGACAAAGTACCTCGCCGGCTCGGCGACCGTGGTCGCGTACTCGCCTTACCAGCAGGTCCTGGCCGAGACATTGCAATATCTGCGCAAGGACGCCAACTTCCTTGCGACACAGCTCACCGAGAGCTGGTCGAGGACGTACCAGGTTCTCCCTGGACGGACACACCCTCTGATGACGACGAGCGCCATGTCTGGCTACTTGTTGCACGCAACCCGGGTGTAAGTCTGCCTGGCTGTTTGACAACTGACCCCCCAGCCACATCTCAACCTTTGTGCCCGAGTCGCACCAGCGCCACAAGCGCAGGAAAAAGGCCAACGGAGAGGCTGCGGCTGTCGGCGCCAAGGAAGCTGAGGACGCTTCTGAGCCGGCTGAAACCGCCAAGGCCTCTGAGGCTGACGCCGCTGCATAAACTCTCAAGCCTCATGCGTTGTTTTGTACATTTTTTTTGCATCTTGCATCTACAGTAGAGAGCGTTGATGCAGTGGGTCGAGTTGAAAGTCACGTGCCGAGTTGGAGGGTGGGTGCCTGATGCCTGATGCCCGATCGGTCGATGGGCGGCGGCGGCGGCCTTGAAAGAAGTCTGCGGCGGCCATCGTCATCGAGCAGACACACTACAGACACAGATACGCACATCTGCCACTTACTTGGTTGACAACGACGCGTAACGCAACAAACAAACTCGATCACACGCGAGCGAGCAAACAAGCAACGGTCGAGGATACTTTTGTCGGCATCACACCACTCTGGCCGACACTACCCGTCGCGGCGCATGGGCCCATCCGACACGAGCAAGTCTTCTCCGTCCCTGCCTTCATCTCCGTTCACGATGGACCAGCGACAGGCCACGCCGCCCGAGACGATCGCGCATCCGCTGCTCGGCGCGTCCTCGTCGTCGTCCGTGTCGCCGTCTCTGGCACCAGCGGACCCGGGCACGTCGCCCATCGCCGAGTCGAGCCTCGGCTACAAGCCGCGGAACCGGCGCGCGCCGCCGTCACCAGGGAGCTCGCGCAATGTTTCCGGTGGGTCGACGGTCGTGCCCTCCTCGTCGACGAGCTCGCCCGCTCCGCCGACCATCGGCGTCTCGGCCCCCGCGACGACCTCCACGACGTTCGCTGTCCCGTCCACGTCCGAGCCGGAGGCCGCTAGCAGCGCCGCGACTAGCAGATTGCAGCACACGAGCTTGAAGGCAGCCGCGCAGAACATCGGCCTCGGCAACGGCACGATGGGCATGGGTATGATTGACGCTATTTTCGAGAAGGGGGCCCGCGCGCGCACCGAGGGCAGCAGCGACTGGGCCGACTTGTTGAAGGTGTTGACTAGCGGCAAGGTACGTGGGTCGTGGGGGTGTCGCTGACAGCCAGGCGATTATCATGCTGCCCTCAACACCGGCGTCGTCGCTGCCCATGACACCGCAGACGCTACGCGACCACGTCGCGTTCTTGTCCCCACCTATCGCGCTTACACGCGCGCAGTCGCCGACGGCGAGTGTACTCGTTACCCTGTCGGGGCTGATAGGGACACTGAGAGGGTGAGTTGTGTGGCTGGCGGGCACCCGCTGACCGTCAGGACGACGGTGACGTTCGAGTCGACCGTGCCGTCCGATTCGGCTCTCATCTCGGCGCTGAGGGAAGACTCGTCGCGCGCGCGTGTCCTGTCGTCGCTGAGGCCGACAGAGCTGTCTGCGCCGCCGTCGGCGGGATTCCCGTCGTACACCGTCTCGCCCGACTCGACATCACTCCCCTTCCCTCCGTTGGGCAAGGGCACGCCACCGCCGCCAGAAGTCAAGATTGAGAAGAAGGAGGTTCCTGCCGTGCCCGCGAGAAGAATCAACCCCTTTGCATCACTGTTTGGCACGTCAACAACACCGACGCCCGTGTCGTCCGGGCTCGTGTCGCCATCCAAGGCGCAGGGCGGGCTGAGTCCCGACCGTCCGTCGTCGCCCTCGGCTGGATCACGACTGTCCAGCCCCCGCCCATCTGTACTATCGCTCGAGGTGGGCGATGCGGCATCCATCTATTCCGACTCGCAGGGCGACGGATACAATGTCGTGGCATACTCTATCAACAAGCCTATCCGCTACGCCGAGGTGCACAAGGCCCTGGTCAAGACCGTCCGGTCGACCGTGCGGCAAGAGCTTGACGGCCTGCCAAGCAAGGTGATCGAGAAGGTCTTGAAGCTTGTCGTTGGCGCCGTGTGCCCGATCGGCTCTGGTGGTGGGGTGGATGCGGCGCTGCTCAAGAGCCACCACCACGGTTTGGGGTCTGCCGAGGTCGAGGGCAACGTGCCACTTGACTTTTCTGATCCCACTCTGTGTGGCGAAAGGATTCAGGACTTTATGGAGGGCGTGTACGACGACTTGGTACAGCATTTCCGCACCGAATCGCTGTCCAAATCCAAGGCTGTGCCTTGGGCGCGAGCAAACTCGCTTGGCCCTGAGGACGAGGACGGCAAGAAGATCGCTACAAGCCCCAGGGAGGCAAGGGAGCAGTATGTTGAGAAGGAGGCTGGGGACGGTACAGAACGGATCGAGGGGCTCGTCTGCCGACTGCTGTACAACCGCATCTTCTCCCCACTGCACTCGGACGACGCCCGGCACGACGAGGCGCTGTCGTCGCGCATTGCGGCCCTCAACCTCCTCGACCTGTCTCTCGACCACCTCGGTCTTATCACCCGGCCACCGGGCGAGGTGGTCAAGGGCGAGGTGCGGAAGGGCCTCGCGCAGCTCGTCGAAGAGGTCGGGCACGAGCTGCAGACCCTCTCGGCGGCCACGCGGTTGACGCCAAAGGAGAAGGCCGACGTACTCGTCAAGGCGCATCAGCTCGTTGTTGAGGGTCTGGGTCGCTTACCGCCAGTTCATCTCCGCCCAGAAGGCGAGCCGTACACCCCTCCTGTTGACGAGGACGAGGACGAGAACGAGGACGAGGACGAGGAGGGCGCCGGACTCTCGACAATCGCCGAGGACCGCACTCCTCTCGCGCTGCGCACAATCCCCTCACCCCCAGTCCCCGACCTCGTTCTTTCCGCATCACCTTCTGGCAAGACCGAAGTCGCCGATCCCGCGTTGTCAGACTCTGTCGGCACGGTCATGCCGCCCGCTGAGAAGAACGACGACCCTGCAGAGAAGCCAAAGACTCAACCAACCTCGGGCGCCGATCTCATCCTCCCCATCATCATCTACGCGGTCGTCAAGGCAAACCCGGCGCAACTCGCCTCGCAACTCATGTACCTGCGGCGATACAGATCCGCCATCTGCCTGGAAGGCGAGGCAAACTACGCCATCGTAAACCTGACCGCCGTCGTCGAGTTTATCGAGCATGTCCAGCTCGCCGAGCTGGGTCTCGGCGACGGGTCCGACAAGGTCATCAGCGTCGAGGACTTGTCGCCCATCGGACTGACATATCTCGATGACAATGCCGACGCGGCGAGCATCGCGTCAGCGAGCTCCCGCCTCCGCGGCAGGGTATTCCAGGTCGGCGAGCTGGCCGGCTCGGCAGCAGGTTCTGCCAACAAGGTCATCACGGGCGTTGTCGACTCTTCGTGGTCCGCGCTACGGGGCTTCATGTCGCCTGCCAACCCTCAAGCCGTGCTCCCGGAAGAAGAAGCTCAGCGCGCAATCCCCGGGGGTCGGCCGCCTCAAGCGTCGACATTCTCCCTCGCGTCCGTCACGGCGTCCGTGGCGTCCATTGCCGCCGCCGCGTCGACCGCCACAGCACAAGCACGCAACCGCTCGCGCGCGTCGTCGCGCGCATCAGAGTGGGGCGCAAACCAGGAGCTCCTGGAGGTTGCGAGCCGCCCCGAGTCGATTCGAGAGCACAACATCTACGCCAACTCGGACGACGAGGAAGAAGACGAGCCGCGCGGTATCGTGCCCGTGTCGAGCGTTATGGGTACGCGGCGCGAGGCCAGCATCGGCGGCCGGCTGGCCTCGATCGGCGCATTCGGCCGCCCGCTCAACGAGTCGCCGACCAGCTCGGCCCCCTCACCAGACAGCAAGACGGGATTCTTCGCCGCGCTCACAGCGCGCGCTGGCGCCAGCGGCGTTCCCCAGCGCCGTGTGAGCGGGCTTGGTGCCGCGGCACTCGAGATCAAGAAACCCGACGGCGCAGCGTCGCCCGTCCCGACACTCAGCTCGCTCCCACTCGACTTTGAGCCGCCTGTCGAACGCTTCCTCACGTGCGAGGTCGCCGACCTCCGCCTCGGTGACGTCGGCACCCTGCTACGCGACTACCGCCGCCTCGCTGGAATCATCAACAAGCTGCAAGCCGACGCCCAACACCCTCCAACCCATTGATCTACCTCATACTCTTGCACAATGCACACAACCTCACAATGGACACTACACACGGTTGTGGAACCAAACGATGCATTTTTTCTAACGTTACAACTGATGAGGAAAACTACATTAATGATAGGTGGGGCCCGTTCTCTAGAACCAAGCCATGAACGTCTCGCTCATGGCAGCCAGCAGAGCCGGCGCCGTCGCTTGCGAGATGAGCGTGACCATTGCGTGGTTGATGACTGGACCACCGGGAACCTTCTCCTTGACTTCACCAATGTGGCCCATGAGCTCGGCGCGCTTGATGAACTGATCGACATTCTTGTACACGTTGGCGGTGAGGGGCACATCGCTGCGCTGGTCACCGCCCTTGTTGTATGTGTTCTGCCAAGTGAGGATCTGGGTGTGTGAGCTATGACCATGATGAAAGGGTTTTAGACAACTTACCTCGTCGCGGATGAACAGGTGGAGCGTGCTAGCGAGATCAAACTCGGGCAGCGTGAGCGAGTGCGCAATGGCCGTGGCCGAAGCGCTGACAACGCCTTCGACGCCGACGCGAGTGATGAAGTGCTGCATGTTGGGGGTGAGACGGAACGGCACTGCCTCGGGCGAGTGGAACAAAGGCTGCCCCTGAGTGAAAGCTGGACACGTTAGCAGTGGCACTTTGTGTGGCTGGTAGCACTTACAAGGCAGCATCTCCGTCATGTACATTTGGCCCGTCCTGCGGCTGATGTGGAAGCGCGAAGGGGCACGGTTGTTGAGGCAGCAGACGTAGGTGAGGAAGGCACACGCTGCAGTCTGCATGGCAAACTGCTTGCGCATGAGCCAGAGGCTCTCCGAGTCGGCCATGCTCTTGATCATGTAGTTCGTGAGCACGTTCTCGGGGAGCATCTTGGCCTGGATCTCTTCGATAATCTCCATCTTGAGCTGCACCCAGCGAGGGTCGGTGCGGGGGATTGACGGGTCGTGGAGCTCGCGCTGGCGGTCGCAGAAGGCGAGGATAGTGTCCTCGTGCGTCATGCCGTGCGCAAACGCATAATCGTCGTAGATCTCCTGCAAGCTGATGTACGACGAGTCGTTCTGGATCAGGCGGAGCTGCGTGCCGAGAGCAACGGCAGTAGGGAGGTGGAACTGGAGGTTGCGGCGGCGAGACTCTTTGCGCCTCTTGAGGACGCTGTTCATGATGCGGAACAGCTGGACAAGACGCTCCTCGCGACGACAGTGGCGGGCGGCCGGCATCTGAACGTTGAACGTGTAAGGAGTGCCGTTGTGGCCGATCATCGTGATGCGCCTGAAGCAGAAGCCAAAGCCGCGGCACAGCTCGGCGCGGGGGTGGAAGCGAGCGATGCGGATGAGCTCGTCGGCCTGGTCAATGTGCTGGACATATTGACCAGGAACCTCGACATCCTCAAACTTGGTGTAGTGGAAGTCGGTGAGGTTGATGCCCGACGAGTCGAGCGGCTGGTGACGAGGACGCGAGTCAATCGCCTTCTCGTAGAAATCGCGCCAGAACTGAAGACGCTTGATGTACTCGCGCATCTTGGGCTGGTTGTTGATAAAGTCGCGCTCGACGGCCGCACGGAGGTCGCTGTGGAGGTTGAGCGAGAAGCGGCGGAGGTTGTCTCTGGTGTTGGGACCGAGCTCCTGCTCCTCGCTTAAGAATGCACCGCGAGTGCTCCACTGCTGCATGGCGTCGTTGAGTAACGCCGAGAAGAAGCGGTAAATATCCTCCTCGGACGTCGGCTTGGCGCGGTAGCCGATCTGGTCGACCATCTTCTCCATCGACAGGGCCAGGAGAGGGACGCCAGTCTTGAGGTGGTTGATGATTTCGTCGACAAACTCCCAAGGCTGGCGGGGCTGGGGAGGGCGGTTGGGGGCAATAGGGCCTTGGGGAGGAGCCATGCTGCCGTTGGCGGCAGCACCGAGGGTGCCAGCGGCTGCGGCAGGAGCAGCAGTAGCAGCAGACGCCGCTGCGGGGGTCGAGGCGCCACCCGACGCGGGGGTTGTCGGAGCCGCAGCACCCGCGGGGGTCGACGCGGCCGCTGCCTCGTCCTTGACACCTTCCTTGGCCTCGGGTTTGGTTTCGGCGGCGCCAGGGGTGGTACCCTCGGTCGCAGCCGGCGTAGAGCCAGAGGCACCTGCCTTCTCGGCGGCAGCCTTGGCCTCGGCGAGCTTACGAGCTTGAGCAATCTTGAGCTGAGCGGCGACCTGGCTCTTCTTGACGTTGCTAAAGTCCTCCTTGGTAACCCGAAGGCTGTAGAACAGAGCCTGGGGGAAGGCCTTGGCGATGTGCATGAGGATGTGGCGAGCAATCTGCGCCTCACGGTGCGAGAGTGAGAGGAGGAGCTGGGGGATAAGGGTGATCCAGTACCAGATGACCAGGTCGCCCTTGTACGCCTCGAACGCCTTGGCAATGGTGTTTCTGTTGTCATCGAGACCCAGGAGCCACAGGACACGGAGGAGAAGGGCGCGGGACTTGTGGTTGGCGTATAAGCCCGCAGCCTGGAGGTAGCACGAGACGGCGCTGGACGCGCGGAGAGCACGGTCCTGGGCCCAGGACTCGGCCCACTCGGCGTCTGTCATTCTCTTCTCGCCCGGTCCGGGGTCGGGCTTGCTACCAGGAGGTGGCGCCTCGGGCTGCTGGCGGTACATCTTCTCGTTGAACTTGCCCCACTCGGCCCACGCCTTGGGTAAGTTGTAGTCCATCTGGACGGCGTGGGCAAACTCGTCGTTGGCGTCCGAGTCCTGGCCAAGGCGCGAGATGAACATGCCCTTGAGCGTGAGGAATTCGGCTTTTTGCGGCTGGGCAAAGTACATGAGGTTGGTCGTGCTGATGTTGTCGAGACCCTCGTTGAACTTTTCAGGCTTCTGGAAGTAGCAGAGCGCCTGCTCACGGAGCTTGAGGAAGGCCTCCGAGATCTCAATGTTGGGTAACATGTAGATCTTGTTGAGGGCGGTGCTGCACACGTCGAGGAGACCGTGGCGACGGGCGACCTCACCGAAGCGGTTGATCATCCAGGCCGTCTCGTGGTAACCTCGGTAGCCGTGGGTGGCAGTCTCGGTGGGCTGGATCATAGGCATGTACACTCTGGTGACGGCCTGGAAGACGTGCTGGCGCCACGCGAGCAGATCGGACCAGACGCTAATGTCGTCCCAGAAGTTGGGCAAGCGGTCACGCCAGGTCTGGAAGATGCCCTTGAGCTCGTTGTTGACGCGGGCTTCAAGAGTCTGCGCAGTGGTCATCTGCAAGCTGTCAAAGACCTGGGCGGCCTCGCCCAGCTCGACAACCTGCTGGAAGAGCTGCAGGAGAGGGAGGTGCGCGCCAGTGATCGACGTCGGCAGCGTAGTCCACTTGCGAATGGCCACCTGCTGTGCGTCGTCAACGATGCGGAGGAAGTCGTTTGGCGGCTCGCGCGAACCATGGGCCTTGATGAGGGCCGTGAACGCCTCAAATATCTTGCGACGAGGAGTCGGAACACCTGCCACAAGCTTAAGGTTGGTCTCGATCATCTCGCGGTCAGGCGATCCCCAGTCGGACAGGCGCCAGGCGCACTCGAGCAGAAGATCAGGGTTCTGATCGGCTCGGGCAAGCTCAGTGAGCGACTCCCAGTTCTGGAGCTTTTGAGCGGCCAGAATCCAGTGGTCCTCCCACAAGCAGAACTCGTCCTCGGTGAAGGGGAGTGTGGCGTGGCGAGCCTTGACCATGGTCTGCTCGTACATCTCCATGGCCTGGGGCCACTTGCCGTTCTGCTCGAGGGTGAGGGCGGCCGTGGTCTCGGGGTAGACGTAGCGGCAACGAGCGCTGCCGTAGAACATGTCCTCTTCGCCAAGCTCGGCGTACAGCTCGCCAAGGGCACCTGCACAGCTCTCGCGGAGGTTCTCTGTACCGCGGTAGGTGTCCGACAGCGTGTTGAGGATCTCAAAGCCAGCATACCAAGCGTTGTAGGTCTTGGCGAGGTACTTGATGAGGAGAGGGGGGACGGTGACGGGCGGCTTGCAGTACGCAATGCCCTCGAGCTGGGTCTGAATGACGTTGGGCTTGAGCTCGACCTGCTTGTGGTGGAACTCCTTGCAGAGCAGCTTGGAGATGTAGGGCGTGAAGGAGGTCTGCTGAGTGCGGGTGAAAGAGCCCCAGAGCTTGGGGAAGATGACAACCCAGAGGCGGTGGGCCAGGGTAGGATCGACGTGCACAAGGTTGCGAACATATTGGATGAGGTCGCCCAGGCGCCAGTTCTGCGTAGCAAGAGGGTCCTCCTCCCCAATGACCGCGAGAGCGGCTCGGAACACGTCACCGCGGAGGTCAGCCGCGCCCAAAAGCAGGCTGAGCATCTGCGGGATCCAGTAGCTGTCTGCGAGCGTCTCCCAGTTCTGGAGCGAGTACAGGTACTCGAGACGAGCGTCGAGGGCGCGAGGAAGAGTCGCCTCGAGCTTGTCGAGGAACTTGGCACGCTGAGCGGGGTCCTTGGAACGCGTTCCAAGGAGGAAGGCGGGTTCGAGACGGTGCGTAATGTCGGTACCGCTGAGCGATTCGAGCTCGTACACTTCGTAGATGAGATCGAGGTACTCCTTGAAGAGGGCATTGTCACGTCCCTCAAACACCATCATGCGCAGAAGCAAGAGGGCCTTGTCCTTGATGACGATTGGGCCGTCAACCTCCTTGACCACCCACTGACGAACCAACTCGAGGAGGTAGCGGCAGAGGGTGAGGTTGGTCGACTTGTCGATCAAGGCACCGAGGATGTTGACGAGGTATCGGCGGTGCTCCTTGAGGTCCGCGACACGGTCACGGAGCATGTCGAGAATCGAGATGATGAGGCGGTACGACGGGTCGGGGCCGTTAGCGCTAGTGTGCACCTTGACCAGGTTGCTCAGGACACGCAGCAGGCCAGAGGCCAGCGTCTCGTTGTGGAGCTGCGTCGGCTGAACCTTGAGCCAGCACTTGAGGAGGAAGATGGTGCCGGGAAGCTCGGTGGTCGAGCGCAAGCTGGCCGTGAGGCCGTTGTTGACGGTAGTGGACACAAACTTGAGCAGCTTCTGGCCGTCATCGTCGCTGTCGGCAATCTCCTCCTCCGGGAGCTCGGCAAACATGCGCTCGGTGAGAGGACGAACAACCTCGTGCAACGAAGTGTCATCGAACACCCAAACCTTTTCGAGGAGCTTGCGGAACACCTCGAGTTTGCCGCGGATCCAAGCCTGGTCGCGGACTTCGGCGACAGCCGCAATGACCTCTGTCGAGTTGGCCACAGTGCCAATCGTTTGCTCGGAAATGTCCTGCGACATGGTGCGGTTGAAGAAGCCGAGCTTGACAGAGACGTTGGGTAAGCCCTTGGGGCCAAGGATCTCCTTGAAGAGGTCGAGAGCGCGTTTGCTTAAGCCTCCGCGTGTCACAGGCTCAGACGACGTAGCAACGATGCGGAGTAAGTGGGCGGTGATGAGCTCTCGGGTTGAAGCAGGGGTGACCCAGCCACCACCACTGGTCGTAGAGACGGCTGTTCCAGCGCGGTCGATACGTTGGCGCTTGGCGGGCGAGGGGGCCGCTCCGTCCTTCTCGTCGACGTCCATGGCATCGGCCGAGTCGTCGCGGCCGGCTTCGTCACGCAGAGCCATGCGCTTGCGCTCCCATCTGAAGATGAGCTCAATGACGTCCACAGTGAGCTTCTTCATCTCAGCCGTAGCGGCCTGGACAAAGCCGAGCTTCTGCAGCGACATGGCGATGTGGGGCACGTAGAGCTCGCGGTAGTCGTAGAAGAGGTCGGGGTGGTTGACAAGCAGCTCGCAGACGACAACAAGCGTGCTCGTTGCGTGGCCTTCCTCGACTAGCACAGTCTTGACCTTTTGGGCCCAGTCCGGGATGCCGCCATTGGTCGGCGGGTCGCGGAGAGAGAGGCATCCAGCCAGCGTGTCGATGGCCTGGCGGAACAGAGCCTTTGACTCGTTCTCCTTGAGGCGCAAAAGACCAGTCCAGGTAAGACGGACAAACTTGACGGGCGTCTCGTATGTCTCCATAAAATTGGCAGTGAGGACATAGGCCATGAGCTTGACAGTGGGTTCGAGAAGGTTGATACCCATCCAGGCGAGCTTGAACACCTCCTTGCGCATCTCGCTGACCTTGGGGCCAGCATGCTTGACCATGAGCGTGGTCAAGGCAAAGATTTCGATGAGGAGCGTGTCTTCGCGCGTCTTGGCGACCGGGGTCGTCGAGAGCGGTCTCCACATCTTCTCGGCCATCTTGACCACCAAAGGCGCGGTGATCAACGAGCCGTCGTTGTTCGGGTCGGCAAAGTAGACACGGAGTGTGGGGTTGACAACCAGGCGCAAGGCGTTGGTCTTGAATGCCCAGGTGACGACAGTCTCCTCCTCGTAGAGGTTCATGAAGTACTCGATGACCTCGCGGCGGTACTCGACCGACTCCTGCAGAGCGACTCTCTGGTACAGGAAGAAGGCAACGTATGACCTGTCAAACGAGCTGCGGATCTCGTAGGCCTCGACGACGTGGAAGAGGAGGGCAATGTGCTGCTGGTGCTCCAAGGTGCTCATGAACATCTCGAGGATAAGCACCGGGATCGTCTGGTAGTTGACGTTGGACATGTCGCTCTTGGGGTCACGAGAGCGGAGGACGATGGAGCGCCATACGCCAACGACGGCCTCGAGCACAGGCTCGCGCTCCGACAGCCAGCCGGGGGAGGTGCGCGACAGCTCGCGAATCAGTTGCAGACCCGGGAGGACGAGGTCAAACTGGTCGGTGTTGGCAAAGGCCAGGTTGCAGATGGCCTCCGCGCGCTCGGAAAGCTCGTTGACGAGCTGAGGTGCCTTGCCCGATGAGATGATGTTGCGGTAGGTCCACACCACACGCGGGTTCTTGATGTTGTCAAGCAGGTTCTGAGCACCCTCCGAGTGGTAGCGGTCGAGGTACTTGGCAATGTTCTCGGTAAAGGGACCAGGGGCCGACTGGTGGAGCTGAGACTCAACCTCGACAACCTGAGTCGTAAGCTGCTTGAGGTACTGAACTGCCGTGGCGGGCAGGAGTCTAAAGATGTTGACCAGGCGAGTCATGCGCGAAATGTCTGGGTTGTCCTCCAGGGGTCCAGCGGCAGCCTTCTGGAGCATCTGCCCGTCCGCAAGCGTGTCAAAGTGGTCAAGCAGCTTGACACCAATCTCGACCTTGAAGTAGTTGGTCAAGAGCTCGAGGAAGCGAGCAAGCCCTTCGAGGCCGGGGACACTGAGACGCTTGGCGTCGGCCAGGTTGACAAGGATAGGGCGGAGACCAGACTGAAGCACCTCCTTGGGCAGCTTGTTCTGCTGCTGGATGACGTCGCGCAGGCCCTCGTGAGCAACATCCACAATCTCGGGCGACGGGGAGTAGACGTGCTTGAAGTAGACGGTGATGATGCGCTGGCGAATCGGCGCAAGGTTGGGGCGCTCATAAAACTCCTGGCAGTTCATAGTCGAGCGCAGCATGCGCAAGCATGCAATGCGCAGTGCCTTGAGCCAAAAGTTTTGCTTGTGCGACGGCGCATCGCCTCTCTTGTTGGGGATGAGGCTCGCGTCGTCGACGTCGGCGAGGGCGAGCACTTCCTGGACCAAGCGGACAAACTCGTCGTTGATTTCGGGCACGGATGGGCGCAGGTCAAGGAGGTAGGTCACACAGTCAATGTTGCCAACCTGCATGGCAAAGGAGGAGAGCGCGCGGAGGGGCTTGGAGAAGATGGGTCCGGCTCCAGCATCGAGGAGCACCTGTCTTGTGGTCGGGCCAATGACAGTGGAGATGGGCTGGTCGATGACCTCGGCAAGGAGCTTGATGGACGACTGGGCGGCCTCGCGCGCGAGCTTGCTCTGGCTGTTGAGCTCGCGGACGAGAATCTCAGTCAGGCGGCTTAACCTGTGGCCACGCCCGTCCTCCTGCGACTGGCATGTGCGGATGAGGTGCTCGATGAGGTCGGTGATCTGCTTGACCGACGTGGGCGGGTCGCGAGGAGCGTCACGGAGAGCGAACATGAGGACACGAACAAACTCGAGCTCGAGCTCGATAATGTACTTCCTGTTGAGCTCAGCCTCGCGAACAAAGACGTTCATGGCAGTCACGCCAGCCATCTTGCGGTTCCAGTCCTCATCCTGGCATAAGCCAGTGAAGCGGCGGACAAACGACAGGACAAAGCGGTCAATGTTTCGCGAGGTCTCTTTGTTGCCAGTGAACTCTGGGCTCTGCGCCAGAGTCTTGAAGTCGGAGATGATCTTGCCGAGGACATCGGCAATCTGGTCACGCTCCTTGCCGGTCGACTCGGCGTGAGTGTTGACAATGGCGTCGGTGAGGGCCAGCGTAAGAGGGAATGGCCGGTGCCTGTTGGTGAGGTCGGGCAGCGACTTGTCCTGCACCTCGTCGGTGCGCTTTAATTCCATGAGGAAGACGCGCTTGCAGAACGAGCGGACAAACTCGAGGGCCTTCTCCGCTGTAGCTGGCGAACCCTGCGTCGCGCGGAACAGAGCCGCCATCGTCGCCTGAAACACTGGGGTCGCCTCCGTGTCCTTGCGCTCCTCATGGAGCACCTCCAGGGCCGAGAACATGAGGACCTCGAGGCCGTCGTCCTGGCACACATCAAGCTTCTGCTGGATGGCCTCGTCAGCAGCCGCGACCAGAGGGTCGAGCTCGAAGCGCGAGCGCTTGCCCTCAAACGAGATCGGCGCGGTAATGCCGCCTGGAGTCGGCTTGTACTCCAGTAAGTTTTCAACGTCGTTGAAGCGACGGTTACGGCCTCCAAGCTTGCCAAGAATCTTGACCGCCGCATGCGAGTGCTGGCGGTTGGCAGGAACTGGCCTGAGCAGCTTGTGCAGTGCACCCATAAGCTCGCGGAAGACAGGCGTCATCGTGGGGTCGAGGAAGTCCGCCGTCAGGTTGTCGATACAGAGCTCGAGAGTACGCAGACCCTGGCTGATGAGCTCCGGGCCGGCCTGAAGCGCGTGCACCAAGGGCTTCATGAGGTAGCTCAGGTGGGGGAGCAGGTTGGTCAAGCGAACCGGCACCGTGAGGGTGAGCTCAACAAAGAGGTCGCGCTGGACAGGATCCGTCGCGTGCTGGAGGAGGTAGGACAGGTTGTCGAGCATCTCCTGCAGGATTGGAAGCACCTCCTTGTAGAGGGCATCGAAGCGGCCACCACCAATCGAACGGAACAGAGCTCTGAGAATCTGGTAGTAGACGGTGGGGTCCTGGGCCTTCGGCGCGAGGGCAAACGACCGCATGATGAGCTTTTGCAGGTGCGGGACGAGGACAATCTCGTTCGTCGAAATGTACGTGTTGATCGCGAGGAACGAGATCTTGAACAGACGCAGGGTGAGGGATGCGTGCTTTGGCGAGTAGCTTCCGACAACGTCGAGGTGGTTCATGAGGTGCTTGAGGGTGATTGCGACCAGCTGGTGCGAGACCGACTCGTGGGTAATGAGGATCTGGAGCACCGAGAAGACGTGGGGGTTTTGCAGGGCATTCTCGACAAAGAAGTCCATGTGTGTGGTCCACACCTCGCGGAACGAGTGCTGATCCAAGAGCAAAAGGATCTGCGAGAGGAGCTCGATTGCCTCCTTTGGCTCGCGGGGATCGCGGTTGTTGTCAAAGATGGCAATGCACCGCAGACTGTGCTCAAAGAACTTGGCGAGGAGTTCTCCGTCTGGCGGGGGGACAGGGTTGTCGCCCTGCCTGGTGTAGGTGAGCAATGTGCGGAACGTATGCAGCAATGTCTTGAACAGGTAGCGAGCTTCACGGCAGAAAGTCTCGAGCGACTCGTTTGCGTAAGCCACCTGGTTGACGGGCATGGCCTGCTCAATCTCGCGCCAGCCATGGGCGAGACGCTCGGCGTTGGCGTCCTTGGTCTCGTCGGCCATGGTGACATCCTGTCCCGAGGTCGAGGCTGGTGCCGAGGTGGTCTCGTCCTTGGCCTTGCCCTTGCCCTTGTCGCGGTCAGACAGTGCCTTGAGCTTGTCATAGGCTTCTGTCATGGCCTGGAGCTTCTCGAGCGATGTGATGAACATGCTCTTCATCAAGCGGGCCGACTGCTCAGCATCACCCTTGCTGGCGATCGAGTCGACTATTGTGTTGAGGAGCTTGGCACACATGGTCTGGATGGAGCTGGAAAAGGTCGAGTCGTTGAGGTTGCACGAGAAGACGTAGACGACACGGCTGAGCTGTGCGATGGGGAGCTCGTTGCGGACGTGGTGGATGAGGTCGGCGACGACCGACGATGCGAGCGGGCGGAGCGCCTCGCGACTAGACACACCCGTGCCAACCAGCACGCGCTCCTCGAGCAGCGTGTCAATGTAGGGGATGAACGACGAACGCGAGTCCGCAGTGAGGATATGGCGGGTGGCGACAAGCAGCTCCTTGCGCGTGCTGACATCCTCTGGCGGGCAGTCGCGCAGAAGGCGGATGCAGGCCTCGGGGAAAACCTCGAGGTAGTCCTTGACATTCGCCTGGGAGCCACGAAGCACATACGCCAAGAATGCCATGGTCTTGACCTGGGTCTTGATGAGCTCGGTGTACATCTCGCGGTTGGTGATGCCGCTGGCGACGCCGACAAAGATGTCCCCGCGCTCCTTGGCCTCCTGGTGGGCAACACGCTGAGGCTCTGGCTGGATCTTGATGCTCTCCATGACGAGCGGGTAAAAGTCGAGCATGGCGGGCCCCATGACCGACTTGTACGTCTGGAAGATGAGGACGACGGCGATGGGGCATTCTGTCAGCACCTTGGGCGAGTGGAGCGCGTGCGAGAGATGCGTGTGGTTTGACGACGACGGCTGCGGTGTCGGCTGGGCAGGTGTCGCGGCGCCATCAGCGGCTGGAGTGGCGGCGGCCTACAATTGTTAGCTTCCAGAACACTCGCCACTTGCAACACTCACCCCGGGCGGCTTTCCAAACTCCTTCTCGACAACGCCCTTGAGGTTGGCGTACATCTGCTTGACGAGCTCGAGGAAAGGCTCAACAAATGGCTCGGCCTGGTCCTTGTGGCTCCTGAAGCCGTCGATCATAATCTTGATACAAAGCAGCGCGTTGTCCTCGTTCTCGACTTTCAACAGCTTGACCATGAGCTCCATGACCTTGGTCTCGTACTGTCGGAAGGGCTCCGAGTGGGGCAGGCGCTGAAGATATGCCAGCAGTGTGTGGCGGAAACGCTGCTCCGAGTTGTCCTTGACAAACACAATGTTCTTCTCCTCGCCGAGAATCGTCACAAGCGCCGGGATGAACACGCCGAGGTACTTGTCAAAGAACGAGTAGTCGCGATTACTCTCTGCCGAGTCGCGCAGCTCGCTCGCAATCTCCATGCGGCGGCGCATCGGCGTGTTCGTGTCGGTGAGCTGGGCCGCGAGCGCCTCGCACTCCGCGAGCGTCGTCGGGCCCGTGGTGGTTGTGATGCCGGTCGCGGCAGTCGGCGCGGCCGTCGGTGGGGGATGAGGCGCAGAGGTAGATGCACCGGGAGTCGAGCTTTCTGCTGTCGGCGTGCCGCCTGGCGCGGTCGCAGTTGATGCCTTGCGCGGCCGGCCGGCCGGGCGGTTGGCAGCTGCCGCCGCTGCGGTTGGCGTTGGCGCGGACATGCTGCTGCTGCTGGTGGAGGAGGGGGGTGGAGGGTGGTCAGGCGCGTGACCACCGCCTCTGAGGCTGCGTTTTGTCGTGCACGCGCAGGAAGTGTCAAGTCGCTGTGTCGAGTGCGCGCGCGAGTCGTGTCACTTGCCAGAGATGCGAGTGGTGTGGTGGTGTGCGAGTGATGGAAGATGGATGTGGTTGTTAAAATGGAACAAGTGTGGCAGATGTTCCAGCAGCCTAGCCAGCAGCTGGTTTAGAAACCTCCAAAGTGAAGCACTCACCTGGGGGCCAAAACACACAGAGCCAAGCAGCCAGGAGACCCCGAAGACGGCCAGGCGGCACTTTAAAATAATCCCGTAATGCCGAGGGGGCCAGCTCGGGTGAGCACTGTACAGTGGGCACTCTGCCTCGTAGTCACATTTTACAATGCATGCATTGTCGAGTTTGTCATGATCTGCAAGGCGAGTGTCTGTGCATGCATGTGTGTATTCATTGTGCGCGGGGGGCGAAGGGGGCGACGGCGCAGGTGCAAGAACGACGCATCTTGTACCATACAAAACAGTCAGCCAGCAACGGCGACGGTCGCCGCGGAAGCAATTCCACGTGGGCCCCCACGCGTCACCGCCGAGAGGCGTCGATGTCGTCGAGACATGACCAGAACACTCTCCACCACACCTAGACCACAAACACAATGTCCCAGGCCGACATAGACCAGCTCGCGCGCTGGCGGACGCTCGGCGCACGGAACTCGGAGGACGTGGTGCGCCTGGCGCCGGGAGTGCTCGCCGCGGGTGGGCTGGGCGACACTGGTGGGTTCCGTCCTCTGGCTCAGACTAACCCTCAGAGTGGGCTGTCCGCGAGCAGCTCGCGATCGCCGCGCTTGACCTTGGGCGGATCAAGCTTGCCACTGTGGGTTACCCGTCGTGTCACTGGACCCCACTCACCCACGCCGCAGACACAAATCAACGCCCTCGAGTCGCAGTTCCGTGCCTCGCCCCGCGTCGACCTGCTCCTCGGGCTCAAGCTCGAGGCGGTGGGCGACCTCGAGCGCGCGGGCAAGGTGTACTCTGCGCTGTTGAAGACTGACGCGACGAACGTGGTGGGTCTCAGTTTCAGAGTTTGGGGACCGCAAAGCGAAGCTGACCCGCCAGTCGGCCCACCAGCGCATCATCGCGCTGAGCGCCACGCCGACCGAGACGATCCAGCGCCTGCTCGCCTACCTCGACACGTTCTACGCCGACCCGGCCGCCTGGTCGCTCCTCGCCGAGGCGTACGCCAACGAGGGCGCGTACGCGCAGAGCCTGGCCGCGCTGGGCCACCTGCAGCTCCTGCAGACGTGGGACTCGCAGGCGGTCGTGCGTGCCGGCGAGACGGCATACACGTTGAAGTGGGTCGCGGCGGCCGCCATGGGGCGGGGCTAGCGCAGCGCTGACACACGCCGCAGAGACTACCCCCTCGCGCTCAAGTACTTCCTCCGCGCGGTCGAGATGGAGACGCCGGTCGCGGGCAAGGCGGAAGGCCACCGCTCCCGCGCATGGTGGGGCGTCAAGCTGGTGGGTGCAGCTCGCTAACGATCGAGATGCCTCTGGATAAGCTGACCCACACCCAGGCCGCCAAGCGCCTCCTTGACCCCAAGCACGCCGACACCGAAACCTCGCTCCCAGAGTCCGAGCGGACCTCGGAAGCCCAGCTGCGCAAGCTCGACGCGCTCGCGACCGAGCAGCTGCTGGCGCTGGGTGGGGCCAACTTGGCTGAGCGGAGAACGGTGCTGGGTGAGGCTAAGGCGAAGCGATAGAGACTTGTACTATTCTGGCAGAGATGCGACTTTTGCATGAGACGGGGGTGCGGGGGAGGGGCGGCGGAAGGGAGAGGAGGCCGAGCTTAAAGGGTCTGGGGGCATCGTTGGTGCACTCGCCGCCACCCTACTGCAGACCACCTTCACGACTCACGCCTGAGGCGCTCGCCCGCTCGCTCGGAACCACAGCATGCATAGAGAAATGACACGACGATATGAGAGCCCACCGACCCATTCTACGACAGAGTAGTATTAGCGTTGGCCAACCTTAGCCTAGGTCTTGCCCGCGAGACGGCGCTCGATAAGGTCCGCAACGACCTTGCCCACGACCGTGATGCGGTCGCTCTGGAAGTCCTCGGGGTAGTCGACCTTGGGCTGGTTGGGCGACGTGAGGGCGATATCGTGCTGGACGGCGTAGTGGCGGATACCGAGGTGGGTGGCAGTCCACATGTCTGGGGCAGGGGTGAGCGAGGAACTTCAGTCTTTTCAACACCACCGCCACTTACAATCATGCGCAAAGCCGCCCTTGCAGAACAGCTCGATGACGGCCGAGCGCGGCGTAGGCGGCATCCACAGCAGATGCGTCAGACCGTTTCCGTGCACGCCGAGCATGATGGTCGTGCGGCCAGCAATAGAAAACTGCTCCTCCTTTGACAGCTTCTCGGCGTCGACCTCGAGGAACTCAAAGTCGACCGTCTTCTGTCTCTCCTTGATGGCCTTGAGCAGGTCCTCGTGCGAGTCCTTTGTCAGCGAGCGGCGGCCGCCCTGGCGCGAGATGTATGTAACGAGGGGGCGGTACGTGCCGACCGGCGCGATCGCCTTGGGGTCGTTGCTGCCCGGCGCGGTCGAGTACTTCTCCCAGATGTCGGGGTTGACGGCGCCAAAGCCCTCCTGGCTGCGGTTGATGATGTCCTCTGCGAGGCCGGACCAGCGGAGGACCTGGCGGCGTGCGGGCTCCCAGAACCAGCGCGACGCCGTGCCAAACGCCACGGCACCAGCGTACGTGCGCTGCGTGGGGCCAGTGTACGGCCCACGGAAGGCGGCCGAGCGGTCGGCGAGGATGGCGCGGTCGAGAACGTACGCCTTCTTGCGGTACTCTGACTTTGTCGACGCCTTGATGTCGTCCCAGTCCTCCGGGTACAGGATGCCAATGTTGGGGAACAGCGCGTACATGAGGATGGCGTTGAACTTGTGGCGGTCGCGCCTGGGGTCAGTCAGTGTAGCCCGCGGCGAACAACGCACCATTCCTTCGAGTTCTGGTGCAGCATCCAGATGCGGTCGGGCGGGGTGAACGTCGTCGAGTGGCCGTTCTCGTCAATGTTCTGTGCCGAGTCCTGCGCCGCGTGCACACGCCACGAGGACAGCAGGATCTCGGCCGCAAAGTGGTAGTAGTGGTCAAGGACTGGGGTGGGGTTGTTAGCCGCGGGTTCTCGTTGGCCGCACGCCGTCGCCGCAACGCGTTGTCTCACGCCCCGCGGAAACAGCAAGGCCGCGCCGCCGCCCACTCACACTGCCCGTCGTTCCACAGCCAAGTCATACCGCGCATACGCTCGACGTTGTTGCCCCAGAGCTCGTGGGCCTCGGCGGGGGTCATGAAGATGATCTCGTTTCCGATGGGCTCGCGGGCCTCGATGTTGCCCGGCTCGTCGAGCGACGGCAGGCCAGTCGAGGTCATGAGGCGGAGTTCTGGCCAGTCGTCGCGCTTGTCCCTGTTGGCTTTAGCTCGGCTCGCTCTCCTCCGCACTCACGTAACGACGACCATCTGCCCGTTGTAGATGTACACGCGCTCGAACATTGTCCAGCCGGGCGTGTGGCCCAGCATGACCGTGGCCTTGTCGGCAAACTCGTCCGACTCTGCCGCGTCGTCGTGGCTCACGCCGTCCGCCGAGACAAAGCCAGCAGGCTGCACCGTCTCCTCGAACGACGGCTCGCGGAGCACGCTGTGCGCCTGCGACGGGCCGAGGATCGAGCCCCACTTGCCGAATCTCCCGCCGCTCTTGCTCGAGGGGCGCGGGGCCGCCGCGTTGGGGTGGTGGCTTGGCGTGAGGAAGAGGAGCGCAAAGGCCAGCGAGAGCACGACGAGGATCACGTCGCGCCGTGTTGGTCTGAGCGCGCGGCTCGCTGACGGGCCTAGGAGAGCCATTGTTGGAGTGGTGGTGGTTGAAGCAGTTGTGGTACTAGTGGTGCCAAGAGAGTGTAATGTGTGTGTGCAGGGCAATCGTGTCGTGTCGGCGGCGGGCGAGGAGGGTCGCTGTCCTGAAATCGTCAGTCACTGGGCTCTGTGATAGTGGGCGATCGTCGTCGCTTTTGGCGCAAAAAAGTGCACGGTCTTTGAGAGACTCACCGAATGGCCTGGACTCTACAAGCACAAAAATAAAGAGTATCAGTGGGAAACAAATGTCAACGTCGCGTCGAGTTGCAGTTGCCGTGTTTGCTGCGTTGCTACAACCTGGCTGGCAACAGCCGCTGCACAATCTCGTCACCAGATGCGCCAGATGCCTGGAGCCGCACCGTCAAACGCGCCACGCCTGAGAAAAAGGAACAGCAGTCAGCGGCGGCGGCGAAGGCGGCAGACACGAGGCAGCCTACATACTTTCACGGGAACGCCAAGGGCCACGCCGCGGCTTGTCTTCTGTGATTCTGCCCTCCTCGCTCCAGCGGGAGCTTAGTTCCTCCCGTGGGGATTTACTGCGGGCAACGTGCATCAAACTATACGAGCCACAGCCGCAACTGCAATGCATACAAGCAAGACAAAAACTCTAATGACAGGGGTGCCGAGGCTAATCTGCGCCGCCCGGCCGAGGCAGTGGCTTGGCTTCGGGGACGGGGACGGCGTCGGCGGCGTCGGCGGCGTCGTCAGCGGCTGGGGCGCTGTTGCGCGACGCCTCGGCATCAGCATCACCGTCAGCTTCAGCGTCCTTGGACTCGGTGGTTGCGATCGTGCTGCCATCGGGCGTGGCGGCCTCGGCGTCAGCCACCTTGTCCTGCGCCAGCCAGCGCTGGCACAGCGCGATGAGGACCTGGCCCACGAGGATCTGCTCGGCGGTATACAGGATCATCGGGACCTGGAGGAGCGCGCGCGTCATGTCGTCCGACGTCGTGTACATTGCCGAGATGAGGGGGATGCCCAGTGCCTGCGTCTTGGCGGGCGCGCAGAAGAGGATCGAGATGGTTTCCTTCTTGTTGATCTGCTTGAAGATTGTCGGCGAGAGGCGGGTCAGCGCGGCAGGCGGGCGGCAGAGGTAGAATGACAGCGCGGTGAAGGACACGCAGAGGACAATGTTGATGAAGATGTTGAACACGATGGTCGGGGTGTTGATCGTCTTGAGCGCGCCGGACGCGAAGGCCGTGCAGAAGGTGGACCTAGAGGTCAGCGGGGACCACAGCGATGGACGGCCGCGCCGCGCGACTTACCACACGAGCGCGACGAGACACAGCGAGCCCGCCTTGGCGAGCTTGAACTTTGCCAGCACCCACGACGTCTGCTTTGGCCAGATGAAGCGGATGATCTGGCCGACGAACAGCGGCACAAACACCGTCAGGCCCATCTGCTTCATGACGGTGCGGTACAGCTGGGGGAGGTGGTGTATCGCCTCGGTGGGGAGGTACGGCTTGAAGGCCGGCACGGTGGGGAGGTAGAGCTTTGTCAAGAGCAAGGGCGTGATGAACGGCCCGAGGAGGTTGCCAATGGTCACGGAGACCATGGTTGCCGCCTCGTCGCCGCCAGCAGAGCGCGTCATGACGACGTTGGACGCGATAGTCGTCGGCAGGCAGCCGGTCGCGACGAGGCCGACGAGCGTCGGCGCCGAGATGTGCGGGTTCGTGTGGGCCGCGACCGAAATACCGAAGAAGACCGCGCTCGTGACCAAGAACGACATGACCTGGACGATGAGGTGCAGGCGCAGATTGCGCGCATGGTACACCAGCTTGTCGAACGGCAGCGCCAGGCCCGACACGAGGAAGATGACCACCACCGCGCCCCACGTCACGGTCCACTGCGCCGCGATGTGGCCGCCCCGCTTGCCGACCGAGGGGAAGAAGTAGGCCAGCATGATCACCAGGCCCATGGCGATGAGGAGCCACTGGTCGAGGAGGAACGAGAGGAGTTTCTTCCACCATGGCCGGGGCGGAGTGGCGGCGGCTGCGGCGGTGGCGGGGGCCGAGTCCTTCGCGACCGCGGCCGTCGCGGCGGGGACATCAGCGGGAGTCGGTGCAGTCGTCATCTTGATATTCTCGGCATGAGTAGTTGAGAGACAGTGGGCTGGGCGGTTGAGACAAACCTGCACAGAAACCAAGTACCTCGCCAAGGCCGCCCGCTCAGGCCGCGGCGCCGAGCGAGCGAGCGATGGCGACACCACCGACCAGTCGTGGCGCGGGCTTTGGCCGCCCGCTCGGCTACTTGCCGGCTGGGTCGGCCAGCTCCGGTCGTTGGGTGGGTGGTACTGCTCCGCGCCGTATCGAGCGCTGTGTGCCTTGCGCTGTGCATCAGCCGTGTACATGCAGCATGCAGCCACGGCGCGCTCTCGCTAGCTCGCTGCTGGTGCGAGTGCGTGCGGTTGCGCCATCCGAGGCTTGGCGCCCAGAGTTCGGTCAGTCAGAGGAAATCAGTCATCTGTTTGGTCCCGGAATCTCCCAACCCCCACAATCCAGACTGGAAACAAGCCGGCAAGTGATTCCCCTCGACGCAGCGTTATCGCTTTCGCTGTGCGATATCCCGCAGCAAGCCTCGCGCTGCGGTTGCACTGATAATAATAGCACGCGGAGAGTCTCCGCATGACGCATAGGTTGCCGTCGAGCTCACCCGTCGATATTTACGTGTAGCAGCAGCGGGGCTCGCCTCAGCACCGCCGCGCGCGTGGTCGCAGCTGTGGATAAAGACAACTCGCTGCCGCTGCCTTCTCACCCCGCCACTTCTCCTACCACAACAACTTCATCCTCTAGTGATGCTGCTGCATCTCTACATCTTTGCCAGCTTGCAGCTTCACCAACCACAGCCCCCGCAATGCAAATCCAAGCCAAACGTGACCGTGCGCGGCGCGGCGCCAACGCCGAACCCCGGACCAGGAGCACCCAGGGCGACGCGGCAACCCGCTCCGCTCCTCTCCGCGACCTCTCCTACGCCTTCTTGTGGTGGTGCTTCTCCTCCAAGGGGATCTCGAGCTCGCCGTCCTCGCTGAAGTTGACGGTGGGCTTGTTGGCGCCCATGTGCTTGGTGTGGTTGCCGAATGCGACGAGCTTGCCGTCGGGCGAGTGGAAGTTGACGCGCGTGTAGGCGAGCGTGCGGCCTGGGGCGTGTGTGAGCAGGTCGTGGAGGATGAAAGGAATGTGCTTGGGCCGACTCACCAAGCTGCACCACCTCGCCGATGCCGATCAGCTCGTCGCCGTCCCGACCTCCGGGGCGGACAAACTCGCACGAGATGTTGACAGACGCGCCGGTCGGCGGGACGATGCCCCGCGACTGCAGCGCGAGCGACGTGACAGTGTCGGTGAGCTTTCCCAGTCAGCCATTTGCTCTACTCGCCATCGCCATCGCCATCGCTGCGACCCACCGAGAGCAGCACGCCGCCGTGCACCGTCTACTGTCAGCACTGACGTCACGCCATCGCACACGCACGTTATGGTTGTTCAGGTGCTGCGCGCTGACCTTGAGCGTCGTGTGGACATATCCCGGGCGGGCCGAGTTGACCACGAGCTGTGGGCATGAGCATGAGCATGTAGTTATGGGAAGGGTATCTGCTCCACATACCGAGTGGAGGACGGTCCCATCGTGGCCTGTGCCTGTGTCAGTGACTATTATGGCGTGGGGATGGGAGCAAGCAAGTGTGAGCTAACTGTGCTGCTGTACGTACCGCCCTTTGCAATGGTCTTTGCCCAGGTCTGGGAGTGTGAGTGTGGGTGTGTGTGGCAAGCTGTATCTTACTTTGCGGACGAAGTTGAGGCAGGCCATTGTAATGGTATTGTGGGTGTAGATTAGATGGAGTGAGATGGGGTAGAAAGGATGATAATCGGCCAAGGCTGGGCAGGCTGGGCTGGGCTGAGGGGGTGACTTGCCAGTGGGGTCAGTCCTCTGACAATCAGGGATTGTGCCGCGGCGGTCGGGTCGTCGTCGTCGGCCAGGCCACTCTCTCTTACGAGCCAAGACTAATAGAAAGCGGCTCTGCCCAAAGTTGGAAACCCAGGGACTTTACAGTCTTAAAGTGTCTCACGCGTGCGGCACTCTGTCGCCCTGACATTGCGGGTCTCCCGCCGTCGTCGCGCTGCGCCGCGCGGCGTAAAGACGGGGGTGCCGGGGGTGCCAGCCGAAGGGCAGTCGCGGCGGGCTGGCCTGGCTGGCGCGCGCTGCTGCGCCTTGCCTTAGCACAGAGCCCCTCGTTTCTTTTCATACCGCGAGGGGGTTGGTTGCAGGCACCAAAGACAGACAGACGAGTCTGGACAACGCGGCGGGGTAAGGTCATTGATGCACTTGGTCACTGCAGCAGCCCGCTACCACGCACTTACCTTGCCTTGCAACGACCCGCCCACCTTACGACACGACAACCCTCTCAATCTCATCTCCAGTCTCTCTGTGTGTGTACTTAGTAGAAAGATCAGTCCAAAAAGATATACGACATTGTCATCATCGTCATTAGCAACCACGACGACGACGACGACAACGACGACCACAGCTACCGCGCCCCCGTCACGCTCTCTATACCGTCTCAAGCCTCACCCTACCTCGTTCGGCGCCATAGCGTCGTCCCTTGTCTTGCTCGGCTCGTTCCAGCTCGTTTCGGGTAGGACCCAGCAAGCCTGCCTGTCAGTTTCCCTTTGGCGGCACAGACTCTAGTAGGACGCACGCACGCACGCTCGTTCGCTCGCTCTCTGCTCGCTGTATACAAGACCTTGTGTACAACAACCCCCTCATCGCGCGCCCATCGCACATCGACATCGCCCATGAGCAGCTCGTAGACGGCAACACGCGACTCCTCCTCTCGACAACCCACGCGCCGCCGACCTCCACCACCCGTCCCACATGGTCACCACCGACACGGTGACCAAGGGGCTCGTGCCCGCGACGCCGACAAAGAAGGAGAACCGCCGCAGGTCGTGGTTCGGCCTAGTGACGCCGACGCGCAACAAGGAACGCGCCGCTGTCTTCAAGGCCTCTGTGCCGCCAGTGACGCCGCCAAAGGAGGGGGCTGTCGAGGAGCTTGATGTCACGCCCGTGCGTGCTGTGGCTGCTGGCAGCGGCGGTGCCGACGGGACGTTGAGGTCTAGCGAGTTTGGAGCGTTTGAAGACGACGACGACCCGAGTTCGACTGTCAAGAAGCAACGGCCATCTAATATTGTTGTTGTTGACGAGGGACGCGACGCGGGCGACCCGCTGCAGCAGCAGCAGCGCGACGAGGGCCGTGATGACGATGGCCCTGTGCGTCAAAAGGACAATGCGACCCTTGCAATCCTGTCGCGCGCCAGTACGATCAAACCAGTGAGTAGTAGTATTCAGCGCGCGGGGCAGACGACGACGACACTGGCAACGACGACGCACGGTGACACTCGTCTGCCCCTCCCCTCCCTCTCTCTCGTTCAATTTGACAACCACTGACACGACGCGCACAGCCAAAGCAGCCATTCTCGTCGCGCATCTTCTCGCGCGGTGCAAGCGCATCGACGAGCAGCAGCACCAACAACACTAGCAGCAGCAGCAGCGCCAATGCCAATGCCAATGCCAACGCCGCCAACGCCAGTGCCCAAGCTGAACCCTTTGGAAACATGACACCGTCGTCGTCTTCGCTCAACCCAAACCTCAACGCGACCATCGCGGCAGTCATTACTCCCTCCAGAGTGCCAAGGCGAACATCTTCAATCAGACCAGGCGCAGAGACGCCAGTGGACGACGACGAGCTGCAACACGGCCCAGACTCTTCACCCGTCAACAAGGCCCTCCCTCCCATTCCTTTCAATGACCCCTCGTTTCCACAAAGACCAGACGTCTTCTCATCATCACTACACAACCGCGACGGATCTCTCCCCTCCCTCCCCTCGACAGACGAGTCGGGCCCACCAGCACAGTTTGTCGACGCCTTTGGCGCCATCCCAAGGCATCGCCGCGACGAGTCCCTGCCGTCCTTGCCTTCGGCCTCGACTTCGGACTCGACCCACTCCTTCCTCCAGTCTCAAGACCACCACATGGCACGATCCGGCTCCATCCCCATCCCCAACTCCCGCCCCCCGCCTCCTCTAGCCCCTCTTGCCCCCACCAACATTGTCGTGACGCCGAGCAGCCCCCTCGACAGGGATCCTTTCGACGCTACATTTGCCGTGACGCAGCACCCCCGACCTGGTTCCGCGCCCGTCTCGCGCAGCCCATCCTACAAGATTGCTCCGCAGCGGCCAGAATCACCGACCCCGGCCAATGGCCGTTCGCTCGGGTTGGGACTGCCCAGCCCGTCCCGGCGACGATCGGCTCAGCCGCCAGCCCATCCCCAGCGGTGGCCGAATGGCCAACAGACCGTGTCGATGCCGCTGCCTGACACGGGCAACCGCTCAGTGAGCCCGGCGACAAAGGTCTCGTTCATCTCGCCCAGCGATGACAAATCGCACGACCGCGAGACAAAGGATCCTATCAAGATCAAGCAGCCTAGACCACGTAGCTTCTCGGCAATCTTCAACCCGAAGCCGCCGATCCTATCTCAGGACACTGACGATGACGAACCCCCAAACACCCCACACAAGTTCAACTGGCTTGGTGTGCGCAAGACCATCAAGCGTCGCCGGTCCGAGAACAAACTCAAGAAGAGCGGTGCGGCGTCGGACAATGATGGTGGAAGCGGCAAGTCGATCTTTGAGCGCAACAACCGGTCGACGCCAATGTTGCTAGGCGGACGAGGGGGTGCTGTGCCGCCGATGCCAGGTCGCCCAGCCTCGACCACACCCGCGGCGCACTCCTCCACTGCCTCATCCTCGTCGTTCACGTTGCCAGCCCTGGAGCAGACTCAACCGTTCTGGGAGAAGAACCAGCAATGGACAGCCAGCCCAACAGCCGACGTCGAGGAGATGTTCACGACAGAGACAGACTCTCGAGGCTCGCACACTCACGAGAGTTCGACCAGGGACTCGCACTCTCTGCGACGCGAGCGGCCCCGCCTCGAGACGACGGCTTCGCAGCGTTCGTCATTAGCATCCGTGTCGCCTCTGGGCTCTTTACCAGAGACCGGTGTCCCACCAGGTGTCCCGCCAGCCATCGCAGAGAGCGCCCTCGAGCCACCCCCGCCAGTTCTCAAGGCGGCGGCGGCTGGACGCGGCCGCTCGTTGTCGGATGCAACACGCAGGCAACACTCATCGCCAGCGCTCTCACCTGCCCTGTCATCTGCGCCGCGATCCCCGTGGAGCTCTGCTACCGACGTGCCGCCGAGCCCGAATCGGCCTCCACTATTCACGCATCAGCAGGGAAGCACGTCGGCTCTCAACAAGGTTCGAAACGCCCTCGGCATGTCCACGCGGCCTAGAAGCAACAGTGGGCTGCGATACGGCTCGGCTGATGAGCGCGACCGGGAAGATTCAACGGATACGCCCTATCAGCGTCCCGAGTCTTCTGCATCGTCGTCGTACGTCGCTTCTCCGGCATTGCCGCCTGTTCGCATCCGACCCGAAGACGTTCCGCAGGTATCCACTGTGGCGCTTCACTCTGTGCAGGTCCCCGAGGACGACCGGCGTATTGTTCTCTCCGATAACACACCGGAGCGCTCGCCCCGCTCGTCGTACGCTGCGTCCCTCGCATCAAGAGGGACACACAGGTCGCACACGGCTGACCCCCATGCATCGCTCCAGCCTGCTCCTCGAACCAGAGCTCGTGCGTCGACCATCTCATCGGGTGTTTCCTTTGCGGGCACCTTTGGCCAGCAACAATCCTTGTCCACCACCTACCTCCCTGCCACGGCGCAGCAGCACTCTCAGCCCATCTTCCCCACGGCTGCCACGCCGCCGCGCGCGCGAACTGGTTCCATTCGCCGGTTATCCACTGGTCTCCTGCGCACGGCTCCAAACTCGCCAAGACCGACTGGTGGCAGCCTATTTCCACTCCCAGCACGGACGAACGGTGGTGCCCTTAGCGGTCGTGCTTCGCCTATCCCTGGCATGGATGACGGCCCTGGCGGTGTCACTACCCGCCGTGGCTCCCATCTTCCTCCTACCTCTGAGCAGTCGTCGCCAGCCCCCGCACCAGTCGAGACCCTGGCGGACGACGAGCCAACCGAGGAGGAGAAGAAGAAGGCATTCAAGGCCCTCATCGAGGTCCGTGAGGATGACACTCCCGAGTCTTGGCTCGAGAGACTGGACGGTGTCAGCCGGCGTGAGCTGGCTGGAGTCATCGCTCACAGCGCCGACAAGTTCCACACCGATGCCCTCAGGAGCTACATGAGCCGCTTCGAGTTCACCCACATCGCCCTGGACGTCGCGCTTCGCCGCCTGCTCATGCACATGTCTCTGCCCAAGGAGACGCAGCAGATCGACCGTGTCATGGAGGCCTTTGCAAGCCGATACGACGTTTGCGAGCCCGGCCTCTTTGGCGCCAAGGACAATGGCTACGTTCTCGCCTTCTCCATGATGATGCTGCACACGGACGCTTTCAACCGGCACAACAAGAACAAGATGACCAAGGCAGACTATGTGCGCAACACGCGCCTGGATGGCGTGCCAGAGCCCGTCCTGGAAGCATTCTACGACAACATCACCTTTACGCCGTTCGTGTTCATCGAGGACGACAATGAGGCTTCTCTCGCCGCGCGCGGCGGCTCTGTGGTCAACCTGAACGTGCCAGCCATGCGCGCGGGAAAGATTGATGTGTACGACTTGATTGTCGGCGGTCAGCTTGGCACTCTGAGAGTGGACATAGAGCAGCACATTCCCGCCGACAGTCCGTTCTCGTGCATGGGAACGCAGCCCTTCCTCGACGTCGACAGGCTGCAACGCCAGTTTGCCAACTCTCTGCCGCTGCAGTTCACGACACCAAAGACGGCTCGCCGTAAGTCGTCTGTTGTGAACCTAGCGTCTGCCTTGGGAGGATCTGGCGTCCCCAAGCAGCCGCCGCCCGACTTCTCTACCCTCAAGATCACCAAAGTGGGCCTGATCAACCGCAAAGAGGACACGCCGGTGAACGGCAAGAAGCCGAGCGGGCGCAAGTGGAAGAACTGGAGCATGGTCCTCACTGGGTCTCAGCTACTGTTCTTCAAGGACACGGTGCTCGCGCTCACCCTGGTTGAGCGCATCCGTGCCACCCGTCGCACAAACCCTGATGAGCCCTTGCCGACCATGTCCGACTTCCAGCCCGACGAGGTATTCACAGTCAAGGACTGCGTCGCAGTCTTTGACCGCGAGCACGCCGTCCCCGAGCCTACGCACACGTTCCGCTTCGTCATGCCGGACGAGCGCGAGTATCTCATGGAGGCCGCCGACGAGTACCAGATGAACGAGTGGCTCACGTTGATCAACTACGCGAGCACGTTCAAGTCGGCAGCTATTCGCATGCGGGCACCTGGCCTGAACAGCGAACATGCTGTCTTGGCTGGTGCCGCCGCCGCCGAGTCTCACCGACGCGACTTGGCCGATGGTACGACCCCGCCAGCGACAAACAACTCCCAAACCCGAGCCGTGTTATTTGCCGATGAGCCAGCAACCGATGCACGGCCCAAGCTTCGTCGGGTGGGCAGTATGCGGGCGAGCCCTGCGCCGGTTGTGGACATCACTGGCGCCAACGACGTCGTCGTCGGCGGCACGGAGCAGCTCGAGGCCGTCATCGGCCAGGTCAAGGCCGAGCTGGCGGCCGGTCGCGGGCAACCCCAGCGCACGTGGTCGCTTCCTGTCGAGTCGGACGCGCCGCCCAAGACGTCTAGAACCGACGCGATCACCGACCGCATCGGCAAGCTTCGTACTGAGGCTGCTCCGATCGAGCAGCGCCTGGCTACCAACCTCCGCATCGCTAGAAACCTCGCCATTCTCACGCCTTTCCAAAAGACGACGAGGGATCGCATCGAGGCGCAGCTCCCCGAGCTCGCAAGTCAGATCCGCGCCGACCGCATCCAGCTTGCCAAGCTTCACTTATGGATCACGATGCTACTCAAGGACCAGGACCGCGACCAGCGTGACTGGGCACGAGTACGCCACGTCGCCATGCAGGCCGCCACTCAGACCTTGGCGGCGCCTCAACGCACAAGCAAGGCTGATCGCCGCGCGACGATTGCCACCCCAATCATTATACCCACACTCGCACTACCCCACGACGACGAGGCCAACTGGGAGGACCGGTCTCCCAACGTCTTCTCGTCGAGCCCCAACGAGTTCCCCGTCTTTGTCCGCCAGGCGAGCGAGGACGGGCCGCCTTCGCGTGACTCTCGCGACTCGCGGCAGGCGAGCCAGCGCAACTCTGGCTCCGATTATGACGGGCCTGGCTCTGGCCGCCGCCCGTCGTCCGAGTACCTCTCTGCGTCGTCTGCGTTTGGCGACGAGGTGGACAAGGCGCTGGGCCAAGGCCCCGACTTTGACGAGTTTGTCTCGCTCGAACCGTCGCCTATAGAGTCGTCGAACGTTACGCCCAGCGGGCGGAGCACACCTGCGCAAGACGAGGCCGAACACTGGCGCCAGACACGAGCCGCCACCAAGGTCAGTCTCGCGAGTCTGCCTCGGAGCGGGTTTGGCGAGTTTTCTCAAAAGTTCAAGTGGGGCGCTGCCAACAAGGTGTAGTGTAGCTGCAGTCATTTTCATCATCATTTTTTCCGAGGGACACTATTTTGCATAGAGAGCATGGTTGTACGAGATGAAGGCGCAGCATGCATTGTTGCGATATGCCAGCGGGGGGGCGGGGGGGCGTGGGGGGTGGGCGATGATACGTTTGGGGTTGGGGGGAGTGGTGCCTGTGTCATTGTTGCTTGGCTGCTCGCTTGAGTCGATCAATCAATGACCCCCTCCGCCAAAAGCACCCGCGAGTCTCATCCGCTCCCAACCGCACCGTCTGGCGTCGACACAATCGGGACGTCCAGTCCGATAACACAACCTTCACTCTCCCACATACTTCACCACTACAACAACAGCACACCACCACACCATGGCCGCGCCGCTATACGTGACGCAGTCCGGCCGGCTCTTCCACGCCGGTCTGATCCTGATCGCGACGGTCGGCCTTCCAGGTACGTCGTGTCGCTCTCTTGCGCGCGTCATGGCCTTCCTCGCTCACACCTCACCTCCTAGCCCGCGGCAAGACACACATCTCGCGCGCGCTCGAGCGATACCTCCGCTGGATGGGCGTCAAGACGCGCGTGTACTCGCTCGGCGATTATCGCCGCCGCGTGCTCGGCGGCGCGAAGAACGTGCCTGCGGATTACTTTCAAACGAGTGGTGGGTTGCGAGCGAGCGAGCGTAGCGAGCTGGCTCGCGGAGCGCAGCGACGCGGCGAGACGAGCAATGCCGAGCTCGCCGCGCTGCTCGTCGTCGTGTAGACGTGCCCCTGACACCCAGCTACAGGCCCCAAGTCGGCCGAAACAATAGCCCTGCGGAACCGCATCGAGCGCGAAATGGAGGAGCAGATCTGGGACTTTTACGACGAGCAGGGCGGCCAGGTGGTCATCTACGACGCGAACAACGGCAGCAAGGAGAGCAGGAAGCGCTGTCTCGAGGAGTTTGGGAGCAAGGGCGTGCATGTCATCTTTCTGGGTGAGTGCGAGGCGGGCCGGGCCGCGAGGCGGGCGTCCGAGGCCGGCCTGTTGGGACAGATGACAGAAGGCTAACCCCCTACCCAGAATCCCTCTGCGACCGCGACGATATCGTAACCGCCAACATCCGCTCGGTCAAGCTCTCGTCCCCCGACTATGCGGGCTGGGACGCGGACCGCGCCGTCGCAGACTACTGGAACCGTATCCGCGATCAGGCGAAGACGTATGCCACTGTCACTGCCGACGAGGGGCCGTACATCAAGGTCATGAACGTTGGCGAGCGGATCGAGCTGAACAAGATTGAGGGTGAGTACGGCCGCGCGCGGCGCCGAGGGCGAAGCCCGAGGTGCCCGAGGTGTCGAGCGACAGAACCCGACGGCGGGAGCTCGACTCGCCCACCCCGATTCCCACCCGACCACCACTCACACCCCCAGGCTACCTCCAGACCCGATGTTGCTTCTTCCTCATGAACATCCACACGCGCCCGCGCACCATCTTCTTCGCGAGGGTGAGTGCTCAGTCGCGACCCCGCTGACCCGCCCCAGTCTGGCCAATCCCTCATCGAGCACTCGTACAAGGCCGACTCGGACCTCTCGCCCGCCGGGTGGGAGTACGCCGAGAGACTCAAGGCCGCCGTCATCTCACGCCGCAAGGCGCTCCGCGAGGAGCGCAAGGCCCGCGGTGAGAATGTCGGCGAGGAGTCGCCCCTGCTTGTGTGGACTTCGAGCCGTCGCAGAGCGCACCATACAGCGTGGCCGTTTGTGCATGCTGGATACAAGGTCGTGCAGAAGCCCATCATGGGCGAGATCAATCCGTGAGTGCGCTGAGGACGAAGGCCGAGCCGGCTGAAGATGGTGGGGGGGCGGCGCCGCTGTCTCCCGCCACCAACACCACCTCGCTGACTTCCCCCAGCGGTGTCTGGGACGGCCTCTCGTCCCAAGAGGCCATGGAGCTCTACCCCGACGAGTGGGACCGCTTCCTCGCCGACCCGTACGCACACCGCGCTCCGCGCGCCGAGTCGTATCACGACCTGAGTGGTAAGTCGGCCGACCAACGCTTAGCTCACCCCAGTCCGCCTCGAGCCCATCATTTTTGAGCTCGAGCGTTGCCAGGAGGACCTGCTCATCATCGGGCACGCGTCGGTTATCCGCTGCCTGCTTGCGTACCTCGTCGGCCTGCCACCCAGCGAGGTGCCTGCGGTCGAGATTGCGCGCGGCGACCTCGTGGAGGTGACGCCTGCGTCGTACGGCGTCGTGTCGAGGGCGTTCCACTTCTGGTCGGGCGAGGGACGCGGCGACTCGGCCGGACGCAACCTGTACGAGAACTTTGCGGAAGCCGCGTCTGGCATTGGCGGCGTGCTCCCCACGTTTGCGGGCGAGGCGGAAAATATTGAGCGTGAGGCAGAGGAGGAGGAAGCGAAGGATAAACAGCTCAAGGCAGATCTCGTAAGAGCGAAGCTCAAGAGTAGACTCGAGTCGGGCACCAACGACGGTTGGCGCTCGGCACCGCACGGCAAGAATGGCGGCGCGTCGCCCGCCGAGCCGGTGTCGGCGGCCGAGTCGGCGATCACAGACGGCAATATCGACGACGAGGAGCTGCCGTCGGTGCGGGAGAGAGCTAGTGAGTGGGCTTGAGCCGGCGAGTCGACGAAATCGGCGAGCCCCGGCGTGTGCTGCCAGTCTTTGTGCACCCTCCCCCTGCTAACCATCCCCCAGTGTCCATCCTCAAGATCTAACACCCTCAAGACCCCAAGACACAACACAACACGTAGAATGACCGAAAGATTGTATGAGCTGTAATGCAGATATATGTATCGTGAGGGCGGGGGGGAGAGGGCGAATGCAAGCTATGCCCCTACCGTAGGCGCGGGGGTGACAGCGGCCAGCACCTTGTCCACAATGGCCACAGCGTCGCTCGGTTCCCCCTCCAACACGCCATCAAGCGCGCCAGCGTCGTGCACCACCTTGAAATGAGGTGACGGCCCCCCGCGCACCCAGTCAAAGTCCTGCACCTGGGCGTACCGCTTCTCCGCGTCTTGCGCACCAGGCAAGGGCGCAAAGGTGACCCGCTCACACCCCTCGATGACGGGCAAGCTCCCCACGTGCAGAAACACGGCGGTATCAGTGCTCGAATGGAGCCGGAACTGCTGCGCGCCAAGCACGAGCACGCACCGGCGTAAGCCGGAGAGCATGACGCTGCCCCCCAGCACGGGGGCGAGGACGACACACCCGTCCAAGTCGCGCGCATGCAGCGACGTGAGTCCGCTCGAGGCGCGCAGGTCGACCACGCAGCGGGCGAGAGAGGACAGGGTGAGCGTGTATTCGCCTGTCGGGGTATAGTCTTCCGGCGTGATGCGGGCTCCCGTGCGTGCCGAGACGGTATACGTCGTGTCTGGCAGCTGGGGAGTCGCGGGGGTGGCTACGCGCGGAGTGGGCACGGGCGAGGGCTTCGCGCTGCTGGGAGCCTTCGAGCTGCCGCTGGACGGCGTGGCGCGCTTGAACGCGAACTTGGATTTCGGCTTCTCCTTCTCCCGCACCGCGCGCAGGCTCGCCTCGAGCTCGCGGACCTGCTGCGACGCGTCAGCGCACACACACACAAGCAATAAACGCACCAGCTCCAAGCTCCGCTGGTCGTACGCAGGCAGCGTGGGCAGCGCGGCCGCCAGGTCGGCGCGGAGCGAGGCGAGGCGACTACTCGCACCCGCTGGGTCGGTGGCTAGCGCCGCGGTGATGTCTGCTGGGTCAGCGGGCCACGACGACAACAACGACCCACCCGCTTTCGCTGCCTGGAACTGGGCGTAGAATTCCGCCGCGGCCGACGTGCTTGCCATTTTGTGGGTGATCCGGCGATGTTATTGTTGTTGTTGCGTCGGTCTCAGCTCAGCACGGTCGCCTTCGAACCCACCTCCACCGCGCGCGAGGGAGGGCGGAAGCAAAACGAAAGTGGCAGGGAAGGCTGCTGCTGCCTTCCTTCCTTCTTCCGGCGGGCTCCTGGCGTCCCTCCGCCAGCCAAATCCAACTCCCCGCATACCCAAAAACGTTGCGCTGGCGACGCTCCCACCCCTGCCCGACTTGAACGGACGACCTTGAGGATACACTATTCCGCGATTGGAATCTCACGCTCTGCCAACTGAGCTAAGGGGTGTCGATGGTTGCGGATTTTCTTGGTGGTCTGTGGGCGGTGGCGGCCTCACGCTCACTGCGTACTGCGCGTTGCATGCGCGTGTTTCTAGTCGTTCGCTGCGTGCAGATGTCGACGATGACTAGAAAAAAAACTTCCATACTGCCCTTCTCCACACCTTCCCTGCCACGTCTTGTGCCACTGTGACGTGTACGCTGCCGATCTCTCCCCATTCGCCATCACTACGACCCTGCTCACTGTCGCACACGACCTCCCGGCCCGACAAAGCCGGCTCGGGATCTCACCGCAGCGTCTCATTCCTGCCTGCGCGTATGCATTCTGCCGTCGTCGTCGTCACAGGGCACACCACCGCCGCGTGCCGCATACGCGCTTACTGCGTGCCTACCAACCAGGCGTCGGGAAATAATTGATTCCGCCAGTTTGGGTGCCGACGAGTCGAAGATTCAGAAAAATCCACAGCCAATGGTGCGCGGTGGGCCACAGACGACGGGCGGACAGGCGACTGCAACCTCGATAACGCTGCCTGCCTTTCTTCTTCTTCTACTCACCACCACAACCACCACACCAGCAACAACTTGCCTCTCGCAGCCACCCACGCGCACGCGCCACTCCCAACCCACCACCCACTCCCCAGCCCTGTCGATGCTGTGGACTGAACGTACTTCTGACGAGTGAGTCGAGCTGGAAGGCGGGGCGGACCATCGCGCCAAACCAACCCACCCACCCTTATCCTGCACCTGCGCCTGCACCTGCGCCATTCAACAACTGACACAACCTCCCAGCTACCTCTCTGACCTCGTTTTCACCCTTAGCGATTAAACAAATCGTTCTCCCCGGAAACTTCTATACCACAATGTCGTCCATCCTCCGCCCCCTCGCCAAGACGGCTGCCGCCGCGACCGCCCGCCGTGGCCTCGCGACCCCCACCACCCTCCCCAACCAGAGCCTGCTCCAGAACGTCCTCCCCGCCAAGGTGCCCGCCGCCCTCTTCCTCAAGTCGGGCCAGGAGTACCACGGCACTGGCTTTGGCTCGTCCAACTCAAAGTTTGGCGAGACCGTCTTCAGCACGTCGATCACGTCGTACACCGACTCGCTCACCGACCCCTCGTACCGCGGCCAGTTCTTGGTCTTCACCTCGCCCATGGTCGGAAACTACGGCGTCCCCTCCAACGCCCCCCTGCCTGAGACTCCTGGCATCCCCTTCCTCGAGTCGGACGGCATGCAGGTTGCCGGTGTGATCGTCTCGGACCTCGCCGTCAAGTACTCGCACTACCAGGCCGTCGAGTCGCTCCACGAGTGGTGCGCTCGCTACGACATCCCCGGTGTCACTGGTGTCGACACCCGTGCCATCACCACCCTCCTCCGTGACCAGGGTACCACTCTCGGCCGTATCGCTATCGGTGCCGACGAGGTCGCCAAGGGCGCCCCTGCCCAGGACGCCTACTGGGACCCTTCCAAGGAGAACCTCATCTCGCAGGTCTCCACCAAGCAGCCCTACGAGCTCAACCCCAACGGCAAGGGCCCCAAGATTGCCGTCCTCGACTTTGGCACCAAGGCCAACATCACCCGTTCGCTTGTCAAGCGCGGTGCCCGCGTCACTGTCCTCCCCTGGGACTTCGACTTCAACACCGTCCGTGACCAGTACGACGGTCTCTTCCTCTCCAACGGCCCCGGTGACCCCATGTCCATCTACGACACTGCCATGCGTGTGCGCCAGACCATTGCCGAGTGGAACAAGCCCATCTTCGGCATCTGCATGGGCCACCAGATCCTCGGTATCGCCGCCGGCATGGAGGCGTACCGCATGACCTTTGGCAACCGTGGCCACAACCAGCCCGTGCTCGCCCTCGCCAACTCGGCGTCCATCAAGGCCGGCCGCGTCTACGTCACCTCGCAGAACCACCAGTACGCCCTCAAGCTTACCGAGGACTTCCCCGAGGGCTGGGCCCCCTTCTTCATCAACTGCAACGACTCGTCGGTCGAGGGCATCATTTCGACCCCCGAGTCGGGCAAGCAGATCTGGGGCGTCCAGTTCCACCCCGAGTCGGCCGGCGGTCCTCTCGACACCATCGGCATGCTCAGCGACTTTGTTGACGCCTGTGCTGCCGGCGCCACTGGCGGCTCGGCCCACATTGGTGCCGACCAGGTCAAGGTCAACCCCCACCACGTCTCGCAGCCGTCTGCGTAAGCGTCGCTTTGTCGACGCGCCTATACAGCGCGGTACATTGTACAATTAATAGCACATGCACAAGTTTATACAGTCCAAACGTGAGAACAGCACGACTCGCCACGACGCAACATGCAAGGATCCATAACTCTACAACGCACTAACCCATTAGGTCGACGAGATCGGCAAACGCGTCCGGCTTCTTCTGCTGCTGCTGCTGCTGCTGGGGCTGCGCCGGCGCAGGCGACGATGTCGCCGAGTGGCCATTGCCAGCCGGCACGGCATATCCTGTTGCCGTTGGCGTGAGGCTGCCGCCAAGGCCAAACTGCGTCTGCTGAGGCGTCGCAGGCTTGGGCTGCTGCTGCGCCTGGAACTGGCCGTGGGCAGGGTACTGGGGCTGGGCAGGGTACTGCTGCTGCTGCTGGTACTGAGGCTGGCCAAACTGCTGCTGAGGCTGGAACTGCTGCTGCTGCTGGAAGCCGCCGCCGTACGCAGGCGGCTGAGACGTCGTGTTGAAGAAGTCCATGGGGTTCTGCTGTGGTCTCTGCGACTGCTGCGAAGGGCCAGGCGCGGGCGATGACGAGGGGGAAGGCGCAAACAGGTCCAGAGGCAGTCCACCGGCCGTGAAGCCCGGGTTGGACGCCGAGGGCGCGGCGCCGGGGCCCGAGGGCAGAGCGAGGCCACCACCGCTTGCTGGCGCCTCGTCATCGTCGGCAAAGGCGTCGAACGAGATGAGGTCGTTCTGTTTTGGCCCTGCTTCGGCCTGCTGGGCAATAGTGTTGGCCGCAGCCCAGTCACCCTTCTTCGCCGCCTCGAACCGGTTCAACGCATTGTTGATCAGGTCGTTGCACAGCAGCAGCCGGTCCATCAGGCCCTCGTGCTCTCCCGTGTCCTCCTCTACCCATTTCTGGATCTTGGGACGAGCGCCGCGGCACGCCTGGGCGACCTGGTCGTAAACATCGCCCTCCAGGCCGATGCGCTCGCCCTCTTTTGCGTTGTTGAGCATATCGTTGAGGAGGATCGCCTTGCTCTGCACCTTATCCAACTCGTTGAGCGTCTGCTTCTCGTAGTCGACGGCAGCCTCGGGCTCGGCACCCGCGAGCTGCTTCATGAGCTCCTGAGCGGCCGCGAGATCGCGGGGCGTTCCTCGGCGGATAAGCTCTTGGAGTTTCTGCCGACGTCAGCATCGCCGCCTTAGTTACAGCTGCTTTCCACTCACAGCACTCTTCGCGGCCCGGTCCTCCTGCTCCAGCTCCTCAGGCGACTTGAGGTCGGCGTTTGGGTTGCTTGTGGCCATGGCGGTAGCCGCGTCAAACGCCTTGAATCGGTAGCCCTTGTAGCTCAGCAGGCGGTGCATGTCGCGAATGTGCACCAGATCGTCCTTGTACTTGGACGTCACACAGAGAGTGTTCTTCCACTCGTGAATGAGCTGCGACGAGTTAGCCGGACGGAGGCGACTGCGATCGGGAGTGCAACTCACCTCGAGGATGCGGCCCATGACACGGCCCGTGACCATCGGGGGACGTTCTGGGAATCGGCGAACCAGCTCATTCAGGAAGTCCTTGGTACTGATCTGCAGGTGAATCGGGTATCCACAGTTCTTGACAAGGTGGTCGAGGACATTGAGCGCGAGCAGCGCCTGGTTGGGGTTGCGCGAGTTGATGTACTGGACAAGAGCGTGTGTGGCTTCTCGTGGCCTGAGGTGTGAGCTGACATGCGGTGACCCCGAAACTCACGTATTTGCCTTCTTCCTGTTAATGTACTCGGCAAGCTCAATGTTCACCATGTCGTTGGGCGCGAGGAGCGTTGGGTCGCAGGCCTGGTCTGGGGAGCGTCAGTGGAGGTCATCGGGAGCAAGCCCAGCCGACGCCGTCGCGCCAGCAGGCAGGACCAACGCACCGACAAGGGCCTGGACGGGCGACCGACTCGCCCAAGGACGGGCCGAGGTCGCGGGCAACATTGCGGCGGGGCGGGAGGGGAAGGGCTCCGAGGCCGCGAATAGGCGGTGTGCCGTGGTCGTCTAGTGAGCGCGTGGAGCGTTGCCACGAGCTCGGTTTCCAGTAACGTGGCGTGGTCTAGGGGGGGTATCGAAGCGGGCGATGCGCACGGCGTTGCCTGCCGGGTTTTGTCGGTGCGACCGAGAAGTGTGTGATGGGCCAACAGTCCGTCTACGAGTGCGGACGTGTCTTGAATGGCGTCGACGACGCCGCCGCAACGCTGACGGGCTCTTGGATGGCTGATGGCACATCGCGCGACGGCCGATAGAATTGGCTCCGCATTGCCACGTGGATTCAACCCTGAGGCCCCTCCTCCCCACTGCCACACTCACGAAGTGCTGCTTTCTCCGACCTCTTGCCTGGGACGGATTTGCTTCCGCTCCACCGTAGGAGCCGTCACCGTAGCTCTCCGCCGAGCGTGCAGCAGCCAGTCGGCGGAGTAGCCAACCATACAGCCAGCATATCACCAGGACCACCTTCGTCGCTACCACACCACTCTTCCTCGTCTTCACCCCCAAACAACACAGGCGACAGAGGCCACCATGGCGTCCGTTCGTTTTGGTACGTTTAGGCGCGACTACGCATACCCAAATCGCCGCAAACTGACGCCCCGCGCAGCTCCTGTCCTCCGGTCAAAGGCGGCATCGCGCGTGCCCCGCATCGCGACTCGGGTACGCCGCTGCTGCTCTACCACGCAACGCCGATGGCACTAACGCCCCGCACAGTCCGCCCACGACCTGACCATTGTCAACCAGCCCAAGACGAACCGCGCCCAGCCCATCATCAAGCAGGGCCCCCCGACCGGCGGTCGCTCGGCCACCTCGGGACACACTGTCACCGTCTTCGGCGCGACTGGCTTCCTCGGTCGTTACATTGTTGCCAAGCTCGCCAAGGAGGGCTCGCAGGTCATCGTTCCTTACCGTGACGAGGACGACAAGCGCCACCTCAAGGTCACCGGTGACCTCGGCCAGGTCGTTCCCCTCGAGTGGGATGCCCGCAACCCCGACCAGATCCACGAGGCTGTTCGTCACTCCGACACTGTCTACAACCTTGTCGGCCGCGACTGGCAGACCAGGTGAGTGTGAAGCCGTGGTGGTGGCAGTGAGGCGGAGGGATATGAGGGAGCGGAGCGGTGGAGGGACGAAGGCAACGGAGGAGGGAGACTGCGAGCCGACGGCTGCCACCACACCCATCGTCGCGGGCACTAACCCCCTCAGGAACTTCTCCTACGACGACGTCAACGTCAAGGCCGCGGGCCTCATCGCCGAGGTATCGGCTGCCTCGGGTGTCGACCAGCTGATCCACGTCTCGCACCTCAACGCCAACCCCAACTCGCCCTCCGAGTTCTACCGCTCCAAGTACGCCGGTGAGCGTGCTGTCCGTGACGCCTTCCCCACGGCCACCATTGTCCGCCCCGGATACATGTACGGCCCCGAGGACTGGCTGTTGAACGCTGCTGCCCAGTGGCCTATTCTGTTCAAGCTCAACGGCGGCAACACCAAGATCTTGCCCGTCCACGCGCTTGACGTTGCCCAGGCCCTCAAGGTCATCCTTGACGCCCCCGTCACCTCGGTCGCCTCGACCTTCAACCTCCCCGGCCCCGCCGTCCACACCTACAACACCATCCTCGCATTGATCCAGGCCCTGACCCTCAAGGGCGAGGTTTCCGACCCCACTGTCCCCAAGGCCCTCGCCAAGGCCTTTGCTGGTATCACCAACAAGGCTCTCTGGTGGCCTACCGTCAGCCCCGACGAGATTGAGCGTCGTTACATTGACGACGCCGGCGTCGAGAAGTTCTTCGCCCCCGACACCTCCAAGATCCCCAGCGGCTGGGTCCCCGAGGAGGGCTACACTGGTGTCCCCGCCGTCGACGGCGAGCCCATCAAGTCATGGGCCGACCTCCAGATCGAGCCCGACTTTATCGAGGAGCACGCGATCAAGTACGTTAGGAGGTACCGTGCCGCCGCCACGTTCGACTCGCCCGTCGAGCTTGGCCACTTCAAGGCCCCCAAGCCTTACCACGTCGTGCCTTAGAGAAACCGACTAAAATGCATATGGGATTAGCAGGCTGCGCGCGGCGTGAGCGGCACGAGCGAAGCGAGTGCTGCGAGGGTGAACAGGTTACCCCCTGTCTGGTAGTGGTCTGTCGGGTGGAGTGAGAGGGTGAGGTCGCATTATCAACCTCAAGCTTCGATGTCCAGGCTGACGCCAGCTGCCACTTCACGTTGTCCACTGATTCAACTACACGTCACTGATCTGATCTCCCCTCTTCTGTGTCACGACTCCGGCGTCATCATGGCGGTGCATTGACACGTCCTCGCCTGCTCCAAGCGATGAGCTTCTCAGGGGCAACATAAGGTGCGACACACACCTGTCCAACTGTCATGCTCGGTGGCTCAGTTGGGTACCTTGGCACCTTGAGGTCCTCATCCCCAGATGCCATCTGCCGCGGGCGCAACCACGTCCTTGCCATGACTCCCTTGCACCGCCTTTCTACCAAAGTCTAGTGCATAATTCACTTATAAACTTATCGTGCCACTAGCGGCGGCACAACCTAGAGCTGGTCAAAGTACTTGCCGGCCTTGAGGGCCTCGAGGACGTTGGGCTGCTTGGGGGACCAGCCGGTCTGCTCGATAGTCACCGAGTTCTCGATGGGGTTGTCGAGGCCGATGAGCTTGCCGAGGATGCCGTAGTGCTTGAAGGCGTCGTCGCCCGTCAGGTCGGTGACGGGGATGTTGAGCTTCTCGCCAATGACATCGACAATCTCCTTGACAGGCACGCCGTTGTCGCCGACGGCGTGGTAGCGCTCGAACTGGCCCGCGGTGCCCTTCTTCTCGAGGGCGATGCGGAACAGCGGCGCAATGTCGGCGACGTGGACGCTCGACCAGCGCGCCTTCCCGCCGTTAACGGTGGCGGCGACGCCGCTCTCCTTGGCCTTCTTGAGGAGCGAGAGGAAGAAGGACGAGCTCGCGAGGTCGGGGCCCTGGACGAGAGGCGCGATGCGGATGATGACCGGACGTGTGCCCTTGGCGGCGAAGCTCTCGGCGACGCGCTCAGAGAAGAAGCGCGGGTTGACGGCGCCGGGGCCGCCCTCGTCCTTCTCGGTGAAAGTGGGGTGGAGGACGCCGAGCGTGGCGACAGAGGAGATGATGAAGGTCTTGCCGGTGCCCTCGTACGCCGAGCCGATCGCGCCGATGGCCGCGCGGTCCTCGGCGCACGCGGCCGCAATGTCGCGCCACGAGTGGTCGAACGCCGTGTGGATGGTCGCGTCGGCCGCCGCGGCGCTCTTGGACACGAGCTCGAGGTCGGTCGTGGACCCAATAATCGGCGTCGCGCCGTTCGCCTTGACCTTGGCCGCGGACGATTCGGAGCGCACGAGGCCAGTCACGGCGTACCCGTGGCTCACGAGCTCGCGCGTGATCGCCGAGGCGATGTAGCCTGAGGCTCCGGTGATGAAAACGGAAGGCATTGTGGGGGTGTAGTGGGTGGGGTTGGGTTTTGGGAGCTGGGGAGGGGTGTAGAGGTGCTGGAGGTGCTTGCTGATGAGACTCTGAGACGGATCGACCCCCGCCACTTATGTACCTCGCCGACCACCTCGCCCGCCCGCTCTCTCTCTCTCCACGACCGTCGCCGAAGCAGCTGCCCTGCTTGATAATATGACGAGCACGCCTCGGCGATCTCCAGCGCATGCATGGTGCACGTTCAAACGAACCCAACAACGCTCCCTCCCCGCAAGCCCCGGCCCCACCACCGACGGAGGACGCCACGACGTGCTCGATAGCGATTACCGATTACACCCCCATGACACACATCTGCGCGATCTGCATGATCGCGGGCGCCGGATCCTGAGCGCCTGGTCCAGGGTATCGCTGCTGCTTCAGAGCCAGTGTAGCTTAACTCCGGCGTTAGCGATAATCAATGTCCTCGGGGTCGGTGAGCGCTGACGGAGTGCATGCAAGCTTGACAACCCGTCATCGTTTAATCTTTGATTTTCGTGGCGCGCCCACCCTAGCCCCGCTCAGCAGCCTCGGCGATGACGCGCCGATTGGCCTCGCTTGGCAGTGCCAGCACGCCACAGCCAGGCGAGATTTCGTTCTATAACCCAGGTGCTGGAGGCGCGTGTCGGCTTCTTCCCCAGCACCAGCGAGCGAAGCGTACAAGCGTATCGTACCTTGCTTGCCCACTGATTCCAGCAGTCACCGTGGCACGCAACAGCCTGCAATGCCGCCGCGTCGCGCCTCGTCCGCCTTCGCGGCCGGCTGGCGAATGCATGCGCCTTGAGGCAAGTCACATGCGTGCGTGCGCTCGTGCAGCCCTTGCATGCTGGCACGTCTGCATGCCTCGACACACCCTACGTGGCGCAGGGTGTGATGCTCCCTCGCAGCCGGCCACTGCCCCAGCTGTTTGAGGCAGATGCCGTCTGACCTCGCAGGGCCTCCCCAAGGACTGGGACACTGGCCTCGGCTCGCAGCTGGCTCGGGTTGCAGCTGGCCTCGGCTTACAATTGCCCTCAGCTTGCGCTGGGCTCGAGGTGCAGCCCGTAGTCAGCCTGCCTCGGCGACATGGTTCCGACCTCTCGCGCCGTCCCTCTGCCTGTCTGCGCTCACTGCCCCGTGGCCCGGCCCTCAGCCTCAATGCCGTGTCCGTACTGTCCCCTAACCCTGTGAGCTTCACGTCTGACGCTGTCCCACCTGTCTGTCGTCTCCACGTCATTTCATACGTATCTACACACACCGTCTACATTTCTACAGTTACGCCACGCCAAGCCGCCACGCTACGCCGTGTCAAAGTACTTGCCGGCGCGCAGCTCGTCGAGCAGCCCGGGCTGGGTCGGCGTCCATCCGAGCGTCTCCCGGGTGATCTTGCTCGTGACGAGGTTATCCAGCCCGAGCAAGTGTCCGATGAAGCCGAACTGCGCGACCGCCGCCTCGGGGGTAACGCTGTTGACTTCGATCCCCTCATGAGCGGCAATGAGGCCCATGATGTCCGCGACGCGGTTGCCCTCGTCGGCGATGGGGTGCAGGCGGAGGATGTGGCCGGGCTCCGCGCCCAGCGCGCCGCGGTACACGGCCACCGCGTCGGCGACCTGCACCGCCGGCCAGCGGTTGCCCCCGTCGCCAATGATCGCCGCGGCGCCGCCCTCGCGGCACGCGCGGATGATACGGTGGATAAAGCCGCCGGCACCGAGGTCGCCCCCGTGAGTGATGGGGGGCAGGCGGACAATGGCGACGCGGTTCCCCTTCGCCGCCCAGGCTTCCGCGGTGGCCTCGGTCGCGGCGCGGGGGTTGTGCGAGCCGGCGCTCGAGTCGGCCTCGGTGAACGGGATGATGTGCGCCCCGAGCAACGTGCCAGAGGTCATGACGAGCACCTTGTCCGTGCCCTCGTACGCGGCGGCGACAGAGTCCACCACCGCGCGCTCGTCGGCACACGCGCCGAGGAAGTCGGTGAAGCTGTGGTCAAACGCGAGGTGGTACGTCGCGTCGTGCGCGCGCGCCTGCGCCACGATGAGGGGCAGGTCGGTCTTGGGGTCGCCGCTGCCCAGCACCGCCGTGCCGCCGTTCTTCGCCACGATTGCCGCGCTCGCCTCGGAGCGCACGAGGCCCGTGACGCTGTGCCCGTGCGCCACGAGCTCGCGCGTGAGGTTGGAGCCGATGTAGCCTGATGCGCCGGTGAGGAAGACCTTCATTGTGGGTGGTGGGGGGTAGGGGGTGGGGGTGGGTTGGGTGTGGCGGTTTGAGTGTCGAGGAGCTGGGCCGAAGTCGCTTCTTGTCACTGCTGTCTGCTGCTGCATCACCACCACAACGACCTCTTATACCCCCCAGCACTGTATCGGCCATCGGCGACCCACCACCCGCCCGTCCACTGCCACACATCGGCCACCAGAGATCGATAAGCTCGTCAAGCGGGCAAGTGGCGAGTGTCGGGCAACCGAGCGAGCGAGCGACGACGATCGGCCGGCCGCCGGACTCTGGCCAGCGTGCATGCTCTTCTTACACTGCACAGTACGTCCTCGCCGAGGCCACGTGCAGCAGTGACTGCATGCATACACACTGTAAATAGATTGTTGCGAGTTGTTGTTGCGGCATACCGTGCGCCTGCCCGAGGGTTGACCGTCGGGCTGCTGCGCTGGTGGGCGTCGCGTCGGCATCCTCGGCGCCGAGGTGCGCCCAGCCCACACATTACACCACTCGCCCATCTCCTTCTGCCCGTCGGCATCTTACTCACCAGCACTGCGGGACGCTGGCGCAGACTGTGGTGCATAGCGTATGGTGGGCGAGCCTGTCACGCAGCATTGCAGCGGGCCGTGCGTCTCAGTGGCGCCACCAGCCACCCCACCTTCCCCGCCTCGCCTCGTCTCCCCCTCGCCCCGACCCGCTCCGCTCGCACCAACCCCGCTGCCCAACCACAGCACCCTGCCCCGCGACGCAAAACGCAAAAGCTATACGCTCTACGCGCTCACCGACAACGACATGATTCGAACATGTGCTCCCGAAGGAAGTTGATTTCGAGTCAACCGCGTTAACCACTCCGCCACGTTGCCTTGGTGCCTGCCGGAGTGGGTTGGTGTTGTTGGGCGGTTGCACGAGGCACGTTGCCGACGCCGCGGAGTCCGACGCCGCCCCCACACGACTCCGCCACCCCGCCCTGTGACAGTGTACATGAAGATGATACCAAGAAGCTATTGTACACGATTACACCGCCGCGACCGCCTCTCCCTTCTCCGCAGCCACCTCCCCCGCCTCTGCGCGCGTCCGCTCGAGGTACTCCTGGTGCCGCCGGCGACCGAGCTCGAGCTTCTCCTCCATCGACATCTCCTGCAGCGCGCCGAGAACCGAAAAGTCGAGGTCGGGCATCGCGGCCACGTGATGGTCGGCCGGTGTGCGCAGCGACAGCTCGTGCTTGGCCGACACTGGCGACGAGGGCGACGAGAGCGGAGGCGGGTGGAGCTGCTCCGGCGAGTAGGCCGGGATAGCCTGGCTTGTTGGAACCACGCCGGACCGGGGACGCGGCGCGTACGCGCTGAACGCGTCGCCAAACACCTTGCGGAGCTCGGCCTCCCGCTCCTCCGGGTTCTTCTTCTGGCTGTCGATGCCAATGAGATCGTCGCCCTCGCGGTACACTGAGAACGGGTCGAACACGCCGTCGTGCTCAAACGCCAGGTCTGAGGACGCTGGCATCGCGTCACCCCTGAGTGCATGGTTAGTATCCTGCTGGCGACCCAGTAGTTACTCACCACAGGGCCTCTTCCAGGTCGTTCAACAACCGGGGAATATTGCCGCCGCCACCGTCGGTTGCAAACACATTCGCCGGAACAATATCCCCGTACTGCCCTCTGATGACAGCCTCGCCAAAAGCCCAGCCCATGTCCTTGCGCCGGTTGACCGCCTCGTCCGTATCCCGCAGGCCATAGCGAATCTCCCAACCCCAAAAGTCGACATCGCTCTGCGTCTGGGGGTTGGCAAGGAACCCGCGCTTCTTGGCCTCTTGTACCGCTGTGATCGTCCAGCTGCTCCACATTCTTCGTGGCGGAGCAGCACCAGACGCAAAGGATACCCGGCGCTGTGCTGTGGGCATAGGCATCCCAGTCCAAGGGATTGGCTCGTCGGGGTGTGTCGTCGACCACACGGCGTCCACGTACGCGCCTAGTGACACGACGAGCTCGAGCACGAGCGGCCGTATCCCCCGCCGTGATAGTAATGTGTCGATGAATGAGAATGGATTCTCTTTCGGTGATATCCGTGGATGTGTCGACAGCCGACGTGTTCTCTGGGCAGGTGACGTTGCGTCACCGCCAAAGTACCCAGGGTCGATCGCGAGCTCGACGTCGCGCAGCACGCGCGTCGACTCGGTCGTGTAGATGTCCAAACCGGGCCCCAATGGTACTGTCGTGCTGACCGGTGTGCTCGGGCCGACATTGTGTGATACCTCGGAGGTGTGAGTGGCCGCGCTGCTCATCACGCCGTGTCCTAGCGTGCTCGGCCCTGCGAGGGAGCCGCGCGGCGATATTAAGAACGATCCGTGCGACGCGGGCGGCGTTGGTGCGGGGGAATATCTCGATGCTTCTGCCAGACTTGTAGGCGGGCCAAAGAGGGGGTTGGTGTCCGCCGGACTAGGCTGGGTAGGCTGCTCGACGATCCATCTCTGGGGCGCGTGTCAGCTGCCCGCCGTGCAGTCGCCCACGCTCAAGAAGCCAAACTCGTGCCACTCACCCTCCACTTCTGCATCGCAGCTTCAGCCTTGCGTCTGTCGACGCGTGTGCTCGGGTCCTCGTGCACGCGCTTCTTTCCCCCAGCGCGCAGGGTCACCGCCGTCATCTCGAACATTTGCTCGCCTGACGCCGTGTCGTGGATCGAGGACGACCGGTTCGACTTGTTGGACCGGTATGAGCGGTTCGAGCTGCTCGTCATGCTCTTCGTCTTGTTGCCGGGGCGGACCATCCCTCCTGCGGCTGATCCGCGGCGCCCGAACACGCCTGCTGTGGGGTTGCGCTCGCGCGAGTGGACCGACAGCGACCGGGTCGAGCCCGAGTCGGACGCCGACGCGCCCAACGAGTCGGCATACGGGCGGTTGCTGAGGATTGACGCCGGCGCCGAGGTCGTCGCGGTGGGTAGCAGTGCAGTCGCCATGCCATTGGGGAACGAGCTGGGAGCGTGGGGAAAGTCGGCTATCTGTGGAGGAGGCAAGTGCGTGAGCCACGATACGCTCGAGCGCTGCCCAGGTTTCGGCGTTGTTGCTCGTGCAGCAGTTGTCTGAGCAGGTTACTCACCCTCGTGTCATAGCCCATTGCTGCTGACAAGCCAGCCGCTGACTGGCGGCGTGATGGCCCCGCCTGGGCCGCCATGGTCTCCATGGTGGTTGAGTGAGATGCAACAGCAGGAGCAATGGCGAGGGTGGTGTGGTGATGGTGTTTGTCCCCCCCGCCAGCGCGATGGCGACCTAGCAGCAGCAAGCTGTTACGTTTGCCCAGTCAGGTCGCGACCACGATCGCCGGAGTATTGCGCGCGTGGGGGGTGGGGTGGAGTCGCGATCTGGGTCGGGGTGAGTTCGTCGTCGTAGTCGTAGGTCGTCGTCGCACGGTCGATGGGTGTGAACCGGGACTATGATGGCACTGACGCGCGCTGGGTGCTGCGCATTGCCGTTGGGTGTGTGTGACTGAGATGAGGTGCAAGAGGTGCAAGTGTGATTGAGACGACGATACAAAGGTCGGCCCAGGTTGCTGCATGTCTGGCTGGCTGGCCCCTTGACACGCAAATAGAGTAGCTGGTTAGGCTGTCTCGATGCCGTAAAGGCCTGCCCCTGCCCTTGGTTGCCGCGCGCTGCTGCTGGCTGCACCCCACTGCACCCCACCACGCACCATCATTTTGGGTTGTTCCACTGGGCGTCATTCCGCACGCACCAGTCTGCTCGATCGCAAAACGCCTTCCCGGAACACGCAGCGGAACAGAGGCGAGCAGAGGGGGACATCAGGCACATTCCACTCCGCTGGCAAATACATAGTCTCGACCAAAGCATTCAACTTGAACAAAACTCTTTCAACGACGCATCTCTCATCCATCCATCGTACGGTGTTTGCATGGCTATTCGACATCTCACCACCCCCTGCAACCATTTCCTAAAAGTCGGCGTGCATGGCGCCTCCTGCTCAGCCTCTGGTGGCTGTTTAATTGACCAAACGCCCAGTAACAGTCGGCGACACCAAGCCGGCACAAGTGATACAGGGACCAGGAGCCGGAGGGGGGGTCGCGCCCAGACCCAGACGCCTCGAAACCCTCATTCTTACCCTGCCCTCCTGACCTCCTTGACACGCGCAACATGACAGACTTGCTCAAATCCCCCTTACAGAGGTTTGCGGCTTCGACGAGCAATTTGAGCATCCAGATTCAGCATACGCTGCTTATTCTCGGCGCCGTAGAGCGTGCACGCGAGACGGGATTCCCACCGGACGACACGAGCTCGCCAAACTCCTCGTCGGCATTGGGCAAGTAAGTCACCGCACCAGACTAACGCCCGGTCCCGCTCGGCGTCCATCTGATTAATACGGATGACGCTGCTGCATTACCCGCGCCGCCTAATACTCCGGAGCAGCTACTCAACTCCCTGCGGAAGCATGAAGCTGACTGCACTGCTATGAAACCTTCTCGCGCCCGCCTGCCCATTAGCGATTAACCATCAATGATCTGCTGGATCGCTGGTAATGATTCGATTAAGCATCAACGCGAAGCGGATGCAAGGGGGGGCACGCTCGGGTCGCTGCTGTGCGTGGACGCGGGGCGGCGTGGGTGCTGATGGCTCAGGAAGCAGGTGTGGTGGCGAGGCGCTAGCGGCTATGAGCGGTGAGCGAAGGAGTGAGAGCTTGGCTTGTTCAAGGGATCACGGCTCCACCGGGTCTGATGGGATGGATGCGAGTAGCCCCGCATGGGGAACAGCCCTGCCATTCGACTGATGATGCGTCTCCCGCGGTACTGAATGCCGAGCAATGGAGACCGCATACTCCGTACGGCCAAGACCACAATCTCTCCAAGCTGGCATTTCCTCATTACAACAATCGCGTTTCAACACCGAGCACCGTTTCAACTCCCTGCACAGGGCGGGAGCTCGCTTGAACACCGCAGAGATGAAGGCAAGATGGCGGACGGGACGGCCCTCGTCCCGTGATGATCTCCCGTCAGGTCGTGCGAGCATGCCGCCGGCAAGTGGGTTGAGTTTACCAAGGGGTGCAGGGGAGCATGTGGGAGTTCCCAGAGTATGTGCAAGCGAAGGGTATGAACCAGTTGTTTGGTTCCCTCGTGGAGCGCGCGAGGGCGTTGGTACATACCTCCTCCTCAGCTCTCCGTGAGCCCTTGACCTTGAGCAACATGTGACAATCTTTCGTAATTCAAGAACAGTAGGAGGCGGGGAGAGAGCTGTGTGAGAGCCCACAACGGGACCTCGACAATGAAGTGCCTAGGCAGCTGGCAGGCCTGTGTCGTCGCCATTTCCGTCCGAATCGGTGCGGGACGGAGCAGCTGGATCCGCCTTTGGTGGGTTCGGATATCCCGAATCAACTACCTCACTGATGTCAGTGATGGAGTGACTGTCCGAGCGTATTCGGGTTGCATCCCACGCCCACCTTGCCCCGTCTCGACCCGCTTGCATGCTCAGACATGACTACAGCGTCTACGTTGCAGTGACATCACTGCCTGCCACGGCGCCACACTCGGCACTAGGTCGCATGACAAGCTGGAGCCCCACTTTGGCGGGACCAAATTACAATGAGAGATGTTCAAGGCAGCAGACCTTGCAGAGCAGCAGCGCCGCAAGCCGCCTTGTTCCATTGACGTCCTTGGGCTCTCCTATTCAACCTTCCAACCTACTACCTCTACCACCTAGACCAAACAGACACAATGTCCGCCGAGGCCGCCATCGATCTCAAGAAGCCCGCTCCTGTCGCCGACAAGGCCGAGAAGGAGGAGGAGAAGGGCCTCTCCAACGAGGTGTGAGTGACCGGCAGCTCATAAAATGTGCCTGGCGTGTGACCTCACTGACGCACCGTCTCCCAGCATCACCAAGTACACCACTGCCGGCCAGGCGCTCAACGAGGTCCTCAAGAAGCTCATCCCCCAGATCACTGCTGGCAAGAAGGTTCTTGAGCTCTCCATCGAGTACGTTGTCCTGCCTGCCGGTGTCATCGGAGCCGATGATGATGCCTGCATTTTGTGTTTTCGTGGCTGATCTTTTGCGCGCAGGGGTGACAAGCTCGTCGCCGAGGCCGTTGCTCCTCTGTACAACAAGGCCAAGGCCGGTGTCAAGGTCACCAAGGGTGAGTCGGTGGCGAGGTTGCGGCGACACCACCGCAGTCGTCTTGTCAACTTTCTCTTTCTCGGCACGGGCCATTCCATTGACGCACACTCGCACAGGCTCGGCTTTCCCCACCTGTGTCTCGGTCAACAACGTCGTTTCGCACGTCTCGCCCCTCCCCTCTGACCCCGAGGTTGTCCTCAAGGACGGCGACGTTGTCAAGGTCCAGCTCGGTATCCAGATTGACGGCTACGCTGTCATCCACGCCGAGACTGTCCAGGTTGGAAGCAAGACTGAGGGTGCTGCTGCCGACGCCATCAAGGCCGCCTACGAGGCTGCCCAGGCTGCCATCCGCACCCTCAAGCCCGGAGCCAAGAACTGGGACGTTACCGAGGTTGTCCAGAAGGTCACCAAGGAGTACGGTGTGCTCCCCGTCCAGGGCATGCTCTCGTGCCAGCACGAGCAGAACGTCACCGACGGCAAGAAGCGCGTCCTCCTCAACCCCACCCCCGAGCTCCGTCGCGACCACGAGACGGCCACCTTCGAGGAGGGCGAGGTTTACGGTGTCGACGTCCTTGTCGTCACCGGCACTGACGCCAAGGTGGGTCTCGGTCCCGAGCAACAGTCACTAAACCTTTACAGGCCCGCCCCGAGGACGCCCGTACTTCGGTCTACAAGCGCGCCAACGACGTTAACTACCAGCTCAAGATGAAGACCTCGCGTGCTACCTTCTCCGAGGTCCAAAAGAAGTCGGGTGCCTTCCCCTTCACCCTCCGTGCCCTCGAGGACGAGCGCCGTGCCCGCATGGGTGTCCAGGAGGCTGTTGCCCACGGTGAGTTGGGACGCACCCTAGGCGGCCGCTTCACATTGCTAATACCTCGCAGGTCTCCTCAAGCCTTACGAGGTTACCCAGACTGTTGCCGGCTCGGTTGTTGCCGAGTTCTTCTTCACCCGTGAGTTGAGCCGTGTCAGCCTAATCTCGGACCCGAAGCTGACTCGATGCCAGTTGCCCTTCTCCCCGCTGGCCCCTTGTTGCTATCCCCCCAGCCCGTCTGGTACTCGGCGTGAGTTGCTCTGATGGTATGCCGTGACAGCACTGACCCCATGCAGCGACAAGGTCAAGTCGGACAAGTCGATCCAGGACGAGGACCTCAAGAACCTCATTGCCGCTCCTCTGCGTGCGCCCAAGAAGAAGGCCAAGAAGGCCGCCGCTGCCACCAACGGTGCTTAAGAACTTTGTGTCGATGTAGCATGACAGCAGCAGCAGGAAGAAGAAGCCATTTCTATAGCGCGCAATGGGTTGCGCCGCAAATGCAGTGCGTTTGATCTTCCGACATGGGTGGTGCAGCATGCAGCAGCAGGTCGAGGCTTTGGCTTTGTCGAAAAGCTGGGCCAGCTGGGCGGGGCCGGCGGCTGGCACGTGGTCGTGGTCCCTGAATGTTGACGGTTGGTGCCTGGGCGCCTTTGATGCGTCCTTTGTGATTTCTGAACGGCGGCGTCCAGAGTGGTAGGTCGCACACTCGTACACGTATAACTTGGGATCAGCTCAACTTTTCCCCCTCTTTGACTGCAACCCATCTCCCAACACCTCTAGCCATGACCAAGTTCAAGGACGTCCACCTCGTACTCCTCATCCACGGGCTATGGGGTCAGTGTCGCGAGCGCACGCAGGCACAACAACCACGCCACTAACACGCGACCGCGACCGCAGGCAAGCCAGAGCACCTCGCCGCCGCCGTCGACGAGCTGCACGCCGCGTGGACAGACATGACCACTGTCGACATCGCCAGCGGCGGCGGCAGCTCGGTCCACTCGTCCCCCGACGCCACGCCCCGCCGCCAGCGCGACGACCTCGTCGTGCTCGTCGCCGAGGGCATGACGTCAAAGCTCACCTACGACGGTGTCGACGTGTGCGCCAGCCGCTGTGCATACGAGGTGAGTTGGGAATCGGTGGACACGGCCACTTCCTGCAGCGCAGTGCTGGTCACTTGTGTGCCAGCCCTCCCATGCATGACTCGGACGACGCGCTCACACCGACGCCCAGCTCGACCGCGAGATCGCCCGCCTCGAGGCCGACGGGCGCCATGTCGCGCGCTTCAGTGTTGTGAGTTTGGGCGGGGTGGAGGTGAAACGGGGTGTGCATGCGCGAGCGCGAGACTGACCTGGACCCCCTCCTCGCCATCCACACAACAGATGGGATACTCCCTCGGAGGGCGTAAGTACCCTGGGAACGACGCGGTCGCGGAATGAGACACTGATGTGGACAATCTAGTCGTGGCGCGGTACCTCGTCGGCCTGCTCAACGCGCGCACGCCTTCCTTCTTTGACGCCCACGAGCCGGTCACCTTTTCGGCGCTGGCGTCTCCGCATCTCGGCATTCCGCGCTACAGTGAGTGGTGGGCGACGCGCTCTCACACACCCGAAACGGTAGTCTCACCCCCGCCCCCTAGATACCTTCATCTCCCAGGCGCTCTCGTGGCTCGGTGGCCGCCTGCTCTCACGCACCGGCGAGCAGATCTACGTCGTGGACAGCTATTCAGAGCTCGACGAGCGCCCGCTTCTCGAAATCATGGCCGATCCCAGTGAGTGGCGCGTTTCGAATTTCGGTGGTGGCGAGCGAGTGTGGCACTTACGCCCCGAAAGAGCAAGTTTTCCACAAGGCCCTCGCTCGCTTCCGCGACATTCACATCTACGCTAACCTCGTCAACGACAACACGGTGCCGTTTCCCTCGGCTGCTATCCAGATGAGCGACCCTTTCGTCAAGTGGAAGGAGCGTGGTCTCCAGGTCAAGTACGACCACCAAGACATTGCCCACCAGTGGTCGTTCCCACAGCCGGACCCGCTCACCGTGGCCAAACCAAAGGCAAAGCAGTGGTTCAACTGGAACATTGGTACCCTTCCGCCGACCTTGAGGTTTCGCGAGCCGTATAGCACTGTCAGTTGAACCGGCCAGCTTGCTCAGCTGACAGTCAGATCATTCTCGTCCTCGCCCCGATCCTTATCCCGGTGCTTTTCCTTCTGGTCATTATCCGCTTCTCACTTGACACCAGCCGCTCGTGAGTGAATTTACTGGAGACTTCACTCACACCCCAGGCGCCTTCGTCTCCAGAAGCTCACCCGCGCACAAATGGAGGCCAACCGGACTGCGGCCGGCACCAGCAGCCCCGTGTCTCCGATGTCGCCCATTCCCTCGGTTCACGGCCTCTCGATTGACGGCCTGCGCGCCGCCATTCGCAAGGTCGAGCGTAACATTGAGCAAGACTTCATGGATGCCGTCGAGACGCCGCTCCCTCTCGACCACGACGAGTTCGACGACGACTTTGAGCACTTTGAGCCCGACGTCCACCCCCTCATGACCGACCGCCAGGCGCGCATGGTCCACTGGCTAAACGCCCTCGACCCCAACAAGCACATGGTCTGGTTCCCCGACTGCCCCAACTCGCACGCGGTTATCGTCGTCCGGTGAGATTGACCATTATGGCTGTACTGACAGCCCTAGCGACCCCGAGCGCATGCCGATCCATGAGCGCGGCCGCGGCGTCCTCCGCCACTGGGCCGGTGAGGTTGCTCTTGCAGCCGAGACCGCCGCGACGCCATTCTGAGTCTCTCGTCCATACATACCCCGAACTTCACTTCTCCAATGTATTATAACACCGTCGACTCTCACCTCTACGACACTTAGGATACCTTCGTCCCGCTGATAGCCATATTTGTTGATAGAAATCGTAACTTGGTTTACTCGGCTAGACCTGCACCAGCTGGGTACAAATAAATGACATGTAACTGCTTTATTACATTGCTCTACAAGTGTGGTGGCCGCATGGCGATGGATACAAGTTACTAATGTTCATTATATGGAGTAAAATGTGACCTCTGCGGCATGAGTTTCGGCTTTGCTTTTTAGCGAATGGCGCGACGCGCGCGCGCCTCTTCCACTGTGGGGTGAGCAGGTGGAAGCGGGACCGCGCTGACCTGGACTCACTCAGACGCTTGGATTCCAGAGTCAGCTCATCAGAGTTCACACGAATGTTCTTGTTGAGAATGGCGCCCAAGGCTGACATTGTGAGCTCACAAACACACAGAGTTGTTTTCAAGCTCACTCTTCACAGGGGTGGACGGGGCGGTGGGGGAGTTCTCGGTCCGCTCAAACTGCTGGACGCGATCCTTGACCCGGCCGACAGGCGTCTGGAGGCCCGCGGCGGGGATGTTGGCGGACGTCGTCGCCAGCATTGGGCTTGAGCGGGAGCGGACGGCACGCAGGGGCTCAAAGCTGCGCTGCGAGGGGATGAAGGGCTTGAAAGGCGAGCAGGTCGGTAGGGGGGTTGAGGTTTCGCGCGTGTGGCGCGTCTCGCGGCTCGGAGTCAGTGGCACCGAGATCTTGGGGCTATCGGGTAACGGGTGCGACTGGGAGCGCTTGTGGATATTGATATTCCGGAGTGATCTGCGAACTGCAGGAGTGCGGCGGAGAATAGACGACGTCTTGTGCGCCAGTGGTCGTCCGGGTGTAACTGGTCGGTGCTCCGGCATAGGGACGTGCTGGGTCGCTGCTGTCGGCGGGCGTGAGACCTTTGGTGTGCGGCACTCGTCGAGAAGCTCGTCAAAGAGGCGGTCCATCTCGTTGCTGAACGAGGCGTTGGGGCTTAAGGGTGCCAAAGACGGCGAGGTTGGTTCGTCTTGTGGTGTGTCCATAGATTCTGCCGAGGCAGCAGGGGAGGACAGCGGGCTGCAGCTGCTGGCCGAAGTCGTCTCGCCCGCTGAAGTGTCAGTGCACATCTTGGGGGTGGGAGGGGGCGATGGAGTACCGAGCTCTTCTGGCGTGAGGACAGGCACAGGCTTGCGGGGGATCCGGAAGCGAGACGAAGTGCTAGAGTTGACTGATGATGGTGTTTCTGGCGGATGCACAAAGGATGTCGAGAGAGGCGAAACGGGCGAGACCGGCAGCGGAGAGAGGCAGATAGCCTCGCGCTTGGAGCGGAAGCCGGGCCGGGACGGCGTGTCCAGCGAGCTGTCCTGCACGACGTAAGGTGGACGGCGTGTGAGGGAAGGCGGTTGAGGAGTCCCCGACTGAACCAGCGTGGCTCTCACCGGTAGCGAAATGGGGCGGGAACGAAGTGACGAAGAAGACGCCACATTGTCGGTGCTGCTGGTGCCGTTGGCGACGGCCGAGAGGCGACTGAACGTCTCGCGGAAGAGGGACGAGCCAACGAGGGGAGACTGGGAGAGGCGCGTCTTGGGGACTGGCAGTGGCGGTGCCTTCTCCGGCGGGGAAGGGGATCCGGAGGAAGGTGCTGTGTTCGGGCGCTTGGCAGAGCTTTTCGTGTACGACCCAAATGGCGTTGTTGCCATCGGCCGTTGAGGGTAGGTATGCATGTGCTGGCTTTGGCTGTGTGTGTGCTGGGGGCGAATACGGCTGTGGTCGACTGGGGTTGTCAGTGGTGGGTCAGAGGAACTGTAGTCACCACTTACAGGCCGCAGAGGTGGGCGTGGCGGTCGCCGACGTTGAAGCCGACGACGGGACGTAGCCGTGGCGGGCGGTGGCGACGTCCTCGTAGCTCCAGTTTGACGACGTGCTAGCCGTCAAAGGCGGGGATAGGGCGGCAAAGTCGCTCGTTAGACCCATGATGACTGACGCAGAAGTCGAGTGCGAGCGGGTATGCGTGTTGGGTATCGTCGTCGTCGTGCGCCGGTCCGAGATGGAGAAGGCGCGGGAGATACGCGACGTAAGGGAGGACGACAGCGAGTTACTGCGGCCTGGTTGCGACGCCTGGCTTGTTGTTAAGGACTCTCCCACTGGGACGAGGACCTCGACTGGCCCACTGATGTCCGAGACGTTGACACGCCGTGCTGGTGGAGGACGCCCGGTCGCGCGCTCGATGAGACGGTGTACGCGGAAGTTGCGGCGGTCGTTAATATCCGCCGAGGAGGAGCGCTGCTGTAGGCGCATGACGCTGGGTACAAGAGATGCTGGGTATATGGTGAATGGAGAGAAGAAGAGGAAGGGGAAGGGAAGGGGGTGCAAGGGGAAGGGGGGGGAGAGTGATGGGAGGGGGAGGGGGGTATGGGCGAGTGTGAATGGCCGAGAGAGAGGCGCGGTGAGTGGATCCTGGGACGAGTGAAAGAGTGACGAGTGGTGGTGGTGGTGGTGGGTCGGTGCGACGAAAGTGACTGTCGCGGCGAGTCAGTGTAAACACACAACCGCTCTCACACACGGCGTGTTTATCACACGCCACCATGGCGCGCCGAAGCATCGACAGCGCCGACGGCGAGAACAACGGCCAGGGGCTGCACCGCTGCGGTGTCGCAAGGCCACGAGGCGGCGAGCAGGATCGGCACCGCGGCGCAGGGGACCAACGACACCTCAAACACGTCGGCGGTCAGTGGCGCAGAAGCGACGCGTCTGTCCTCCTCGGCACGCACGAACAGAACAATACAGTGAATGCAAGATACTATTGACAACAACACGTCTAGTCTACACAGTGAGGAGGAGCTCCTCGAGCGCCTGGTCGACCTCGCGGCGGTGGCGCGCCGTCTCGCGGACCGTCCCCTGGTGCTTGCTGGCCTTGGCGGCGCGCTCCTGCGCCGTCCCGTTGAGCTGGTACAGCGCGCCCTGGCCGGGCTCGCGCACGCGCACACGGTGACGCACCGCGAGCGCCCATGCGCCAGCCACATTCTCAGGCAGGCAGTACCACTCGTCACCGCCTGGTCCGACGACGGCTTCCGTTCTCGGCACCTCGCCGGCGCGGCGCGCCCACGTGTCCACGCCGCCTGGGCCGCCGCTGAGCCCTCCTGCAGCTGCTGCCTGTCGACGGGCAGCATTCGGGTTGCCCACCTCGTGCTGCCAGGTGTGCACGTTCTCCTCCCAGTCTGGTGGGAGGTCGAACGGCGACGCGAGGAGGCGTTGCCCGCGGACCAGGCGAGTAAGCGCCTCTTCTGCTCTTGCGGTTATGGTTGATGCGAGTGAGGGATGTAAAGACAGTGCGGCGACAAGGTTGGAGATGTGCACCTCTAGTGGGGGGTGAATGTGCGTTACCTCGAGGAGCGAGCGCAGGTCTGCGACGTAGTCTGGTGGGATGAGGGCTGTCTGCTCCAGCCCGGCGGGTGGCGGCTCAATGTCGTCGGGGACAACGGCGATCGAACATGAGAAGATGTCGATCTAGAAGCTCAGCGGGGACGGGGCGCTGGCGCACAGCGAGCACTTACCAGCCACGGGGGCGAGTCGTCTGCCTTGTCCTCGTTGCGGACCCACACGACGAGCGGCGGCCGGACCCACTTGTCAGCCAGGGCGACCTGGTCGCGGAACTTGATCTGGACGGGGGTCGGCGCGTCCTCGAGGCCAGCGATGACGAAGCAGCCTGCGCGGGGCTCGAAGGACACGTCGGCGGCGGTACTGTGTGCCGAGAGGACGATAGTGCGGGTCTCGAGGCCGAACACTGACTCTGCGAGCTACAAGTCGTCAGCCCGCGCCAGCACACACACACTACCTACCGCAATCGCAGCCCGCACGACGCGGTGCACGCCGGGCACAGGCGACCCGCGGTCCCGCACGACGTCGACGAGCACGCCCCCGCGGCGCGCGACCATGGCGAGCACGAAGACGGCGAGCAGCGTGCCGTCCGGCGCCCAGCCGCGCAGCGCCGGCGAGGCGTGCACCGCGCGCACGAGCGCCGGGGAGAAGCCCGCGCTCCCTGGCGTCGGGAGGGGGAGGATGGGTGGCGTGTGTATGGACGGCGTGTGTGCTGCCATCGGGCGAGGGTACGAGGACAATGTGGACCGACGATGTGCTGTCAATGGCCTAACAGGCGTAACAGGCGTGTTTTGACACCCACAACAATGCCCGACCAGCCAGGCGGGCCAACCTCCACTTTGTGTGTCCGCCTCGTGTCTCGCCGCTCCACAGCGAGCCTATAAGTAGCAGCGAGGGGACACTTCGCATCCTGCTTCTCTTCTCTCTCCATCCACTGACCCAGAATGACTGTCATCGGGCTCGACCGCTACGTCGGCATCGGTGCGTGTCTGCGCATGGACGGGACTGACAACGGCAGACTGCGAAATGGTGCGCTGCAACACGGAGAATGGGCTGGCTCGGTAGGTCTAGTGCTCTTGACGACGCGTACGGCCAGCTCACACCACGCCTAGGGTCGCAATCGTCGACCATACCGGCAAGGTCCTGTACCATTCCTACGTGTTCCAGCACCCGAAGAACGTGCTCGACTACAAGACGGACAGTGAGCGCCGACTCGTGGGCAAGCTGACGCCAGAATCGGGGATTACAAAGGCGCTCCTCAAGGACGGTGGGTGCTCGGGCCTCTTCGTCGCAGAAGCAAGTTGACGCCGCCGCCAGCGCCGACCGTCGAAACCGTCCGCAAGGAGGTGATTGAGATCATCAAGTCGAAGATTATCGTCGGGCATGCGCTCTTCAACGACCTGGCCGTCCTCCAGCACAGGCACGACTACGAGGACGTGCGCGACACGGCGCTCTTCTACCCGCTCCGCGAGCGCATGGGCGTCAAGACGGAGGGCATGTACCCCGGCCTGCGCGCCATGGCCAAGGAGGTGCTGGGACGCGATATCCAGGAGGGCGCCCACTGTCCCGTGGGTATCAATCACTGCTATTTGCGGCGCTGCCAAGCTGACCACTGACGCCCACCCCCAGATCGAGGACGCCCGCGTCACGATGGAAATCTTCCTCAAGTACCGTGCCGACTATGAGAAGGGCCTTGCCGACGGCGACGACGTCGTGTCGGGCGTCCCTCGGTGGGTTTACTCGTGCCGCGCACAGCTGACACACCCAGCGCGCACGCCAAGTGGTACTGGTAAACAAACACCACGCACCGCCCACACCATTCCCCCACTACAACAATCCCACGCCCGCCCCAGCGATACCCAGCATTGTGTATAACCTCCAAGGTTCGCTTTGTACCCATCCTGTCCTTCCTTTGTACCCCCATGTCCCAGGTCCCGCGGCCATCGTCATCCGTCATCATTTTATTACAAGGTAGATAGATGTACAAACCCGCGCCTCGCCGCGCCGCGCCACGCACGCCCAGCCGCCCAGCTTGGCCCATTGTCCTGCGGGGCCACCGCTACTACTACTTCTTGTCCTCGTTCCTGATCCGTCCGCCAATGACCTTGAAGTCGGCCTTGAGCTTGTTGAAGATGCCGCCCTTCTTGCGTGCACTGCCCGTGCTCGCTGCGCTGGCCTGGCGCGAGTGGTTGAAGAAGGACGTGGGCGGCCGCGCTGCCGCCTCGGCGTTGGGGTTGAGATTGGGCGCCGCGCTCTCTGACCGCTTGTGGCTCCGGAAGAACGAACCCGACGGGCGCCCGGGCGTCTCCTTGTCAACTGGCACTGGCAGAGGGTCCGAGATGATGGGCCGCTCTTTCGTGCCGCCGCCCGTGTTCAGCAGCGTCCCGCTCGCTGTCCGCCGGAGTGCGCTGCCAAAGCCTGCAAACGCCGCGCTGGCATTCTGCAACGGGCTCGAGGGTGACTTAGGAGTCGTCGGCGTCGTTGATTCGTTGGCTGCGGAGCGGTTGAAGAAGCCGTTCGTCTTCTTGGCGGTGGTAGGGGTCTGGGCCTCGGCATCTGCCTCGGTGTCGGCGATGGGCACCGTCGCGACGACGGGCGGTTGGCCATCAGGCGACGAGTTGCCACTGCTCCTGGCCAGCTCGGCATCTGCCGCTGGTACTGGCTTGCGTCTCTGCACGTCGCCGAGCTTGGACGGCGTGGACAACGGCGCGCCAGTAACGCCGCTCGACGCGCTGGTTGGGCTCGCGGGGCTGACTGGGCTGTCCTTCTCGGGGAGGGCGGGTGGTGTGTCCTCATCGTGCTTGGCCTCGTCATCTGCCTCCTTGGCAGGCTTCTTTCCCTCCACCTTGTCTGACACCTTTTGGGCGAGGCTGTGCAGAACACCACTCTGGTTGTGGTGGGCGAGCTCGGCGGTCGCCTCGCCATCGTACTGTGGCGCAGGATAGGTCCCCACTTCGCGTGTCGTGCCCGGTAGCCCACGCGACGCAGGGTGGCCGACGGCGCGGTATGCGTGTCCGGGGGTACGAAGGTCAGATGAGCTCGAGCCGTTTGCTGATGGCGCGGAGAGGGCAGAGGTGGGCGACGTCGGCGACTTGGGGTCCGACGTGGACGCGGGCTGCGTTGTCGACGGCACAGGCGACTTGGGCTCTGCTGCGTGGCTCGGCGCCGTCGAGCTCACTGGGGAGCCAGGGTGCGACACGTTCTTCCCCTCGCTGCCGTTCCGGATGGCCGTGATGCTCGCAGTCGACGCGGCTGGGTCAAGCCCGTGCTTCGTCGTGCTGGCAATGGCGAGCGAGGCGGGCGTTTGGGGGAGAGAGTTGTCTCCGGCCGGTGTCTGGGTCCGGGAGACGTCGCCGGACACAGTGCCCGTGTCAACTGTTGTGTTGTCTCCGTCACCGTCGTCCGGTCTAGCACCAAGTGATGTCCTCTCGTTCGGCTTGCCCTCGGCTCCATGGTGGATAGCAGTTGTGGAGGCCGAAGTGTAGCTTCGCTCCGCTCCGCGCCTGGTCTCGCTCGTGACGGCCAGCGCATTCGCATCGTCCGTGTTCAGCCCCGCGAGCTCGCGAAGCGCCGAGGCTCCACCCACGGCCCCGAGCGAGACCATGGCCGGGCGTCCGACCATCCCCGCTCGCTTCGGGCTCATGGGACTGCCGGTCGGCACGTCCCGATCCGCAGCACCGCCCGCAATGCTAACAACAGCGTCAGGCGGTGGCTGAACAGCAACCTGGGGGATTGCCGCGGCTGCGGATGTCGGTGCTGGCAGCCTGGACGCGGCGTGGATCGTCGCGCCGTTGGCGCTTGCGGGGCTCGCTGGGCCGCTCCCATCAGCACCGCTGGCCTGCGGCGTCGCTTGTCCCGATGAGCTCGGGACAGCGATGCGCTTGCTCTCTCCAATACCAGGGCTGGCCTTTGGCGTCTCGCCCGGCAGCACCGTGTCGTCGTCGATGAAGAAGACCATGGTCTCAGGGTCGAGCGATGCGGTGAACAGCCCATTGGCCGTGTTGACGCTGAGCCTCTTTGTTGTCCGCGCGCGGGTTCCAGGGGCGAAGACTACTGTGCCGTCTGATGGCGCAGAGGGGGGCGCGAGTTTGGGCGCCTTGAACGCCGAGGGCGCGGCGGCGGAAGCCTTGGAGCGGGTGGGAAGAGACGTCTGCGGTGTAAACGTCGACACCTCGTCCTCGTCAATCGTCGGCGTGGCCACTTTGATCCTGTCGAATGCGCGGCTGATGTCGTCGGACCACGACGACGAGGGGAGGTGAGGCGCGCTGGACTTTACTCCTGCAGCCGTTAGCGGGCAATCAAGTGGAACCACTCACCGGCGACAGCCTTGGAGACACCGTTGGGCGGCGGCGGCTGAGTGCCGTTTGCCGGCGTACCGTTGATGGCCGCGGCAGCACGCTGTGACGCGAGCTGCGCGCGGGTCAGGCCCGTCGCCGTGACGTGCGCCTTGCCGGTGATGGGGTCGATGGTGGTTGCGGGCGATGGGACGTTGGCGCCGGACTGGAGGCCTGCGCCGCCAGGTGACAATTTCGACTCTCCCATGGTGGATTGGGATCCGTGTGTGATAAACCACCGATAAAAAAGATGTGGATGGATGAGAGGTGTTGTCGAGAGCGAGCACAAGGAGGTGGCTAGCAGCGAGCGATGCGACCACGAGGTGCGTGTGTGTGAGATGAGAACTGGGTGGAGGCACTGGCGGCGTGCCTATGCAACGGTTGTGAAGGTGAAGCAGCGACGACGAGATGTCTCTTTGCACTCTGTGTCTCTGGGCTCTCTCCTCGCAGCAGGAGCAGGTCTTGATCGAATCTGCTCTCTCTGGTGCTTCACTCAAAAGGGCGTGTCTCAGCTCTCGGCTCCCACCGGCGAAACCTGGGGGTTGCTGCAACCATTACGGCACAAACGTACGAAACGGCTGGTCGAGAGGTTTGACGTCACGTCACGGGGTGTGCGGCCAGGATGCCGGTCAGCAAGGACTGCCAGCACTAGACGAGCACTACGACGAGCAGTCTCAGTCAGGTGCATCGAGGTTAGTGACGATGACCCCCCAAAGGGGTGCCCTGAAGTCAGAGGTCAGCACTGCAGGGGGGGGGGGGGGTCCACGGTGGTGTTTCGACACGGCCGCAACCCATACCTCCGTCTCGTTCCGAACAAGGTTCACAGTGACAGGGTAAGATGATGCTTGTGAGTAAAGTGTGACAGTGACGGGGGGTATGGGGAGTTGGAGACAAAGTATAAAACAGCCAGACGAGTGAGATGTGTGCTTGCGCTGGTGCATGCGTGTGTGCTCGAGCCGCAGCAGCCGCCGGCGCCGGCGCCACGGCGTCGCGGCGTCCTTTGTCTCGTCGCCATCCCATCCGACGCGACTGTGCGCTTGATTCCAGCAGTGCCTGCCCGCTCTCTCGGTCTGATCTGTCTCACCGGCAATCACTTAACCTTCGCATGTCCGACTCATCACGCAGGCCCGAGATAGCCCATCGGTGCGCCGGCTCGACGCAAACCCCCGATAGACAAGAAACAAAACCCCGGCGCCGAGACGGCTGCGGTCTGTCTGCATGAGATATCGATACCCAAGTGCCTTCTCCTGGCGGCAGCGTGATCATGCTCTTCGGCAGGATCGTCGGCAGACTCACTCCTCCCGACGGAGGTGCACAGCGATGTTAAGCGAGACGAACGAACACCGAAGGCCGCGAGTAGCAGGCGCGGAGCAGTAACTCACGATGCTGAAGGCCTCTCCGCTGACTTCCAACGACTGGACTGTGACCACGGCGCTGATGCCGGCGGGGCTGAGCTCACACCACACGGCCTGGAGCGATCACCCACGGCGGAGGGCACAGCAAGACAAGCCTTTGGCGGTCTGTCCCTAGTCGGCACGGCGGTACGAGCGACGGTAATGCCATGCCTGGGCACGCGCTGAAGCGACTGACCGAGGCTGACTACACTGACCTGTACCGTCACTCATCTATGTTGCGACCGGCTTGCTGCGGCCGGCTCCATGGCCTCACCACTACGCCGCGCACGGGCGTGCCGGCATGCCGAGTGGCGGTTGGTCAGCGATGGCTGGCGTCGACTCGCACGGCTTGGAGGGGGCACAGCTGCGGGGGGAGGGGGGGTGGGGAGCAGGTATTCCTCTGCCCCACAAGATGTATCTCCTCCTCTTGTCCTATCTTGTTCCTCCACCTTCCTTCACCAGCCCACCACCACCTTCATGCCCCAACTACCAGCAAGACGACCCGAGCTCGCGTTCTCTGTGCGTTGCCAAAAGCGTCCCCAAGTCAACCCTCACACCGCAGGTAGTGGTGCTGGTCAGGTGTTGCGAACCTTGGGGAGCAAACCTGACGCCCGCAGCATGGGATGCACCCCCAGGATCCCTCCTGGCCTCGTCGCAGCATACAGCACACGCCACAGTGCGTCTCGCTAGACTACCCCACCGTCCTTGTAGACTCTACCGAGGGACGACACCGGCCTGGCGCTGGGTGTGGGCAGCGATGCCTCACAACTCCCAGAGCTGGGTCACAGACTCGGATGCAACCATGCCTCGCCTCCCCGTCCCCGCCTCCAACCCACCTGCCATGTCACTTCACCCCTCCCTCACTCCAATACAAGACTGTGCATAGCTACAAACGCACTACTCGCGACGAGCCGCGATCTGCGGTCGATCAGCGTCCCTCCACCACCACAAGAACTCACAACCTGGTACTCTGCCGCAGCGTTACGCGGGAGGGCAGCGACGCCGACGGCGGTGCGGACGGGGAGGGGCACGCCGGCAGGGAAGAGGGTGGGGTAGAGCTGCGCGCCGGCTTGTCAGCACATTGTCCGTCCACACATGTCCGTCTCTCGAGCCCTACGCACCTCGTTCAACGCGGCAATGTTCTCAGGATAGTCGCGCACATAGATAGTAACAGACACCAAGTCCTCCAGCCCCAAGCCAGCATGCGCCAGCGTCTCCTTGATAGACGCAAACGCCTGCACCGTCTCGGGCACGATGCCCCCGGGCACGAGCTTGCCCGTGGCGGGGTCGTTGCCCGTCTGGCCCGCCAAGAAGACGAGCGGGCCGGACTGAATGACGCGCGTGAAGATCGCGGTGCTGCCTGCCGCGGGGACGGGGGTCTTGTTGGGGTTCGTGCTGGTCGTCATTGTGTATGCGTGGGTGGGGTTGGGGAGGCTGGGGGAGAGAGGGAGCGCGCAAGAGTCGTTCTTATGCCTCGCCACGGCGCTGTCGACGAACGAGTTGTCGGATTTCGCCGCCCCGTCCGCCGGATATCTCCCGCCCCGCCCCTCAATGTCCGCGCCGACGGCACCGCGCTCCGAACGACATGCAGCGGTGTGCGGTATGCCGCTGATGTGTTGCTATGATGCGATGGGTGCAAAGAGGCGTGAGGGGAAGAAGTTGGATAGGAAGAAGTTGGATAGGAGGGGGAATGGGTCATACCCCATGCCACCATGGTGTAGCGTCAGCCCTCCGCCACGCCTAGCTCTGCCACGGGCGATGACCACCAACGCCGGCCGCCTCCCACTCTCTGTCACTTCACACCCTCAAGCATGTCAGCGCATCTCCGTGAACGCCTCGGGAGTGCTTTCCGTCTTGCCTCTCAGCACAGTGTCTCGCATCACGCCGATACACCACGGCGACTGTGACTGCAGGAGCCGCGGCTCACGGCTCTCGGCGGCGCGCGGCGCGGCGTTGAGCCTCGGCGTCGTGGAGTGAGTGAGTATCACTCTCGGCAAGTCTCTGCCGACAGCATCGCGCCATTATCTGCAGCGCCCAGCGCCGCCAGTGCCCGGCTTGGGGCAGACTGACCGACCGACCGACCCGCCACGCCCACCTCTCTCGGTCGGCAGCTAGCGCCGCCCAGCCACAGCCACTCAGACATGTCTTGCGGCATGCGGCATCTCGGTGTCGGCGAACAAGACGTACGCACGGGCGGAAGTCGCCCCCGGCGGCGACGTCTGTATCCGGGCCGTGGGCTCGGTGTGGGTGTGTGCAGCGGCGGCTGTGGCGTGCGCAGAGTCTCTCACTCGGTCGGCGAAGCGCGCGCTGAAACACAACACGCGCGTGCGTCGCCATGAATGAATGCAGATCTGAGACTGCGTTTTTAGCTTCCCGCTGGCCTACGTGCGTGAGTGCGTGCGTGCGTGATGCTGCGCACGTTGATGGCTGGCTCGCCGAGATACGCCAGCTAGGTCGTGCCATCATCGTCGTATCGGCCTAATACTTGTCGCAGTGGGTGTCGCCGCAGTGCCACAATCCGACGAGGTCGTTATACCCCGCCCGCCCGACCTCGGTCTCGGCCACGTCGCTCCCCGACACGCCAGTCAGCCCGACGCGAATCCGCCGCCTCCGCCGCCGCCGCGGCGCGCGCATCACGATGTGCAAGTTGCGATGTGCGGTGGCCCTGCGGTGCAGGGGCAGGGGGCTGGCTGCCTGGCATCAGGCGCAGCGCGCAGCAGCAGCATCAGAAGCAGCAAGCCGGCGTGTGTCGCGGCAGCCGGCCGGCAGCAGCAATGACCAAACAACACGCCAACGGCACGCCGCGTCGGCGACTGCAAGCCGTCCGTGGCGTACGTGCCTCCTTGGCCAGCAGCCTTGGCCTTGCTGCGTGCGCTGCTTGTTGGGGTGCACGCACTGCACTCCTGCACGCGTATGCAGCCGAGCCACGTTGAGCCACCACGGCACGCCACGCGCCACCTGTCTGGTTGTGGCTGCGCCCACGGCCACGGCGTGGCCATCATGACATCAAGGTATCAATTGGTCCTGATGATGAGTGTCAGAGACAACAGTCAGTGTTCCTTCAGGCACAGGCTGCAGGAAGGAGCATGAGCGTGGTGGTGTCGTGGTTTGTCGTCGACGCGATCTCGACCGACTCGACCTTTGCATATGGCTCCCTTCCCTCTGCGCTGTTGCGTAAATTTTAGACTTTTGGATATATGTCAACGGCACAGGCACCGGGCGTGTACGGGCGCCGGCGCCGGCGAGGAGCTTGCTGCGTCTTGCCTCGATCTTGGTTGCTCTACGTGCGTGCTCCCTGGTCAATGTTGAACTGGCAAGTGGTAAAAAGGTGTCGTCGTGTCCTGGACACAATCTAGTACCCTAGCACATCTCTCCCGACAAAAAATGGCCCGCCTGCAGCTGCTGGACCCAAATCGTCTCAGGGACAGGTCTGGGCTCCTTTTTTCCTCATCCAGGGACAAGGCACCAGGGGAAGGGACCCACACGCCGACGACATTGAGCAGTAGGACGGGGAAGGAAGGGGCGGAAATGATGATGAGTCGACTTGACCGTGCTGCTGCTGCCAGTGGTGGTGTCTGCCGCCGTGCCCCCTCCTCTGTCTTCCCCCCCCCGTTCTTCCCTGATTGACGCCACTGTGCAACTTGCGCCTCCCCAAATGCGCCTTGATTCAGGATATCCAGCTCGTGTTTCCCTCTTTACTCTGCCTAGTCCCCTTTTGGGCGCTCGACGCCGCCAGACACACACCCCTTCCCTGCCATACCACACACCAGTCCCAACGGCAATAATATCGACCAGCAGCACCAAGACACGACTGCAGGCTGCTGACCGCCTGCTGCTGCTGCCATTGTGCATCGCAATCCGCTACATCTTTTACTCCTCTTGCTCCATCACACACACCACATCCCACATCCTCTCTCTCCACAAACACGCTTGCGTGACTACAGCCGCGATCCGCCCCGCCCCCCCGCCCCGCCCGCTCCGCATAGCTCCACACTCCGGCGTCACACCGACCGCGTCCGAACTCACCGCCTACCGCCGTTCCTGTCGCCCGCGGGCCCAAAAGTCCGGGATCAAGCGCGCGCGCACGCATAGCATACCACCGTCGCCGCCGACGGACGACGACGAGAGCGAACGACGTCCAAAGTCTGGCTCACTTTCGTCAACACGCCACTTGGTCGTTCCTCGATCCCATCACACACCCGCATACACGGCCATCTGACGCCGAACTAGAACTACGACGTCGACGACGACGCGAGTTCGACGCTCGCCTCATTACCACGGCACACACTTATCTCTCCAACAAGTCCATCGACGACTCGTTGCCCTTTACCCACATTCCCCACCCCCCCTACTAACGGCGTCGTCCCACTGGGACCATAGCCCATCATGGACACGCCAGCGCCAACCAGCAATGCAAAGCCGGCAAAGTTCAAGCTCGACCCCATGTCGCTCTTGCTGCCCCACGAGCGCGTCGCCATGCTAGGAGCACAGAAGCCTCCATCCGCGGCTGCGGCTGCTGCACAGGCTGCCAACCCCACCGCCGACCCCTACGCCGCATTCCGACAGCCGCCTGCACCGGTTCACGCGACCGGACATCAGATCGGCCGTCCTGCGCCGCTAGCTCAGCCTAGTCGTGAGTCGCCGTGTCAAGTCCGACGGGCTATGCGCGATTGCCGTGACGCTAACCATTCGTGCTCGCTGTCTCCGCCGATCGCCGCCGATCTGCCCCTTGATCATCTCACTCCCGATCACCACTACACCACACACACAGACTATGTCCCCGTTCCACCAGGACAAGCCGCGCCGTTATCACCACCCGCGTCGCTCATGTCGACGCCGCCCTCGGCGTGGGACGCTTCGTCTTCCTGGGGCGGCATGGAGGGCGTGATCGAGGGCTCGGCGTCGGGACAGTGGCAGGGACGGTTCCCTGCAGGCGGATCAAGCCTAGGAATTTATCCTCACGGTTGGCACCCACACCGCGGACAAGCACGGTTGCAAGACTGGGAGATTGTCGAGACGCTCGGCACTGGCACGTTTGGACGTGTTTTACTGGTTCGCCAGAGGCCATCTTACCGGCCGACGGCCTACCACCCAATCTTCCCGCACCTGTACCAGTCGCCGGATCCGCATTCGCCGTCCCCTGCGTCGACACAACAAGCCGACGGACAGCTGCCTCACTTTGCCATGAAGGTGCTGAGAAAGTCTGAGATTGTGCGCCTCAAGCAGGTCGAGCACATCAACTCTGAGCGGCGGATCCTCGAGCGCGTGCGGCATCCATTCATCGTCGAGCTCTACTCGACATACCAGGACAACCTCAACGTCTACATGCTGTTGTCCTACATTCCCGGTGGCGAATTGTTCTCACACTTGCGACGAGCGGGGCGTTTCTCTGCCGACGTCACGAGGTTCTACCTGGCGTCCATTGTCCTCGCGATCGACTACCTCCACTCGAACAATATCATCTACCGTGACCTCAAGCCGGAGAATTTGTTGCTCGACCGGACAGGCTACCTCCGCATTGCTGATTTCGGATTTGCAAAGGTGGTCGAGGACCGAACCTTCACGCTTTGCGGTACTCCCGAGTACCTAGCGCCGGAGATTGTCCTGTCGCAAGGCCACGGCAAGGCTGTCGACTGGTGGGCGCTCGGTATCCTGGCATTTGAGATGCTCGCAGGCTACCCGCCCTTCTTTGACGACCACCCGCTCGGCATCTACGAGAAGATCCTGCGCAACGAGGTGGCGTTCCCTTCGCACATCGACCCGTACGCCAAGGACTTGATTCGGGGTCTGTTGACCGCGGACCGAACGAAGCGTCTCGGCAACTTGCGCGGCGGCGCACGCGATGTCATGAACCACCCGTGGTTTGCCGGTGTCGACTGGGGATCGCTTGAGAGGAAGGAGATTGGAGCGCCGATTGTGCCGCGGGTCGGCAGCATGAGTGAGTTCATTAAGGATAGCGCGCGGAGGGCGATGGTCGTGGCGGGCTACACTGGTCTACGAGACCCCTAAGTGATCGCCCGCCCCTGCCACGCCGACGCTAGCGCGGACGTCCTACTCCGACGGACAATGACTGACACAACCTCCCAGGCGACTCTCAAAACTTCCAACGATACCCGCCACCGCGGCCGACGGAACTGCCGGGTATCTTCGGCACGCCATACGACGCGACCGAGGACCCATACGAATCCCTGTTCCGCGAGTTTAGCTTTCCCAGCGGCCGTGCCGCTGAGGACGTAATGGACGAGGAGTAGGTGTAGTAGTAGATGGGACTAGAGTTTTTTTTTATGCGAGCCGACTGGGCACGCTTTTCTATGCATATCTGGGTTTTAGGGTACGGATTGGGTGCTGCTAGGTGTGGCGGTGAGGGGGCGGGTGGTGCTAGTGGCGGTGTCGAGGATGATGGGGCGGACGTCGTCGCGGAAGGTGGGCCAGGCGTCGCTGCCGCTGAAGGCCATAGCAGCGGACTGGTGCAGGCCGCCAGTCTCCTCGACGTACGTGACGTCTACGCCGCCGGCACGCATAGCAGCGACCGTGGCGCGCACCTCATCGACGAGGATCTCGCACTCGCCAGCATGGACATATACCTTGGTCCCAGCGTTGGCCAGGGGCGCCCAGTCTGCTGGTACGGCGCGCACAGGCGAGACGTAGCGGTGGGCCAGGGCTTCTGGCACATAGTGGCGGAGGTAGGACGGCACGGCGAGGCGGCCGACGAGCGGAAGATAATCGGCCGCGTAGTTGCGCGAACAGCTATCGCTGCTGGACGTCGCGTCGCACCACGGCCCGGAGAGCGCGAGCGCGCGGGGCAGTGGCCGGCCGGCGTCGGAGAGCAGCTGGGCGAGCTGCAGGCATAGATGCCCGCCGGCGCTCTCGCCGACCAGCGACACCTCGTGAGCGGCGTAGCCCAGGCCGAGGACGTACTCCCACCCCGCGAGCGCGTCGAGCAGCTGCGCGGGGAAGGCCGAGTCGGGGGTGAGGGCTTTACGGTAGTTTGGCGCTGTGGGGTGAGCTTGCAGCTTGGGTGGGAGGAGGGTGAGGGAACGTACGTACCGTAGACTGGAACCCCCAGCTCGCTCGCTAGGAGCCACGCGAACGGCCACTGGAGGGGATGCCCGAAGGCGTAGGCCCCGCCGTGGAAGTAGACGATTGCGCGGCGCGGCGCTGGCGCCGGGGGCGTGAGGACGAACAGCGGTCGTTCGACGGCGTGTACGGCGTCATTGGCGAGCGCGGCCGGCCGGTCCGTGGCCGGGGGGATAGTGACCACCGCAACACCGACCCCCGGCGCGCGCGCTGCGCCCTCTTGGGCAAACTTGTTCGGGACTCGCCCTTCGTCGGGGTCGACGCCGGGGAGGTAGAGCGTGTATTTCGTCAAGAAGGCCTTGGCGAGGCGCGACCACGCGTAAAAGCCGTAGGACATCCATTGGGCTGGGGGGCCGGCGGTGTGGTACGTTATCAGGGCGGAAAGCGCTATCAGCGGCGCGGCGGCGTACAGCGCGGCGGTGGAGAGGAAGTTGTACAGCCTCAGGAGGGGCGTGGGGGGCGTGTTCGGCGCGCGTGGGTCCGGGGTCGCGCGCCGGAGAGCGGCGATGGACATTGTGCTGAGGCGGTCGACGGAAGAGAGAACTTGAGAAGAAGAGAAGAACGACGCCGTGTATCGACACGGCGTTTGCTGTCGCGTCGCCTACTTCGTCGCGCCCACACACGCACCGACGATCACACTCGCCTCGAGGCGCTGCCACTGTCGTTGTCGTCGTGCAGCAAGCTAGCGCGTTGTCAACAAAGTTCAGTCGAAGGCGTGCCCGGTTCGATGTATTCCAGTTGGTGGTTGTTTCCGAATAGTGTGGGGACCCGGGGTAGGGCACGACGTCATGGCTGGCGGGTGGCTGCCATCGCGACATGTCTGTCGGCGGCGACTGACTCAACTCGACTCTTGTTTTCGTTCTCTCTCCATTCGCTTCGCCACCCCGCACACTCGTTACGATGGCCGCCGCCGTCCCTGCCGCCGCCTCGTCCTTCCTAGACGCACTGCGCACGCTCCCGTCCCTCCTCGCCGCCGAGCGAACCCTCAACCCCCTCACCTTGCTCTTCTCGCCCAACACCACATCAGCGCTGCACGTGCCCCTCGGCCTCAGTCTCGCGCTCATCCCCACGTCCTTCCTCCTCACCCATGTCTCGGGCAACGTCGGCTGGGTCGACAGGGTGTACACGACGCTGCCGGTTGTCAGCAGTGCCGCGATCGCGGCCTGGGCGCTCGTGAACCCCAACGCGGAGGCGTTCGGCGCCAGCCTGCCCCGCCTCTGGATCATGCTCGCCCTCCAGGTCCTCTGGTCGGCCCGGCTCACATGGCACACTGCGCGCCGAGGCCTGTACGACCTCACGGCAGAGGACTACCGCTACGCGACGCTCCGCAAGATCCTCCCCAAGTGGGCCTTTGAGCTCATCCACATCTTCGCCGTGGCCATCCCCCAGCCCATCCTCATCTTCGCCCTCAGCATCCCCGTCGCGGCAGCGCTGCAGCCGGCAGCCAACCTCTCCGCCGGGCCGGGGGGCTACGCGCTCCCTCTGTCCGCGGTGTCGTTCCTCGTGCCCGCGCACCGCAGCGCGCCGGGCTCGACCCCCGCACTGCACCTCCTCGACGGCTTCTTCGCCCTCGCCGGCCTCGGCATCATCGCGCTCCAGGCTGCCGGAGACAACGCAATGTACCGCTTCCAGGAGGCCAAGCACGCCGCCATGCGCGGCAGCGAGCAGAAGCTCGACGCGCGCGGCATCCCGCTGCCTATCGACGTGCCGGCCGGCTTCTGGCCCGGGTTCCCCACAAAGGGGCTGCACGCGCTCATCCGCCACCCCAACTTTGTCGCCGAGCAGCTCTTCTGGCTCAACCAGGGCCTGTTTGCGGTCTTTGCGAGCGTGCACCCGCCCGCGCAGGCGTGCCTCGGCCCTGCCTTCTTCGTGAGTTGAACGATGTTGGCTGTACCCAGCTCACCCCGCAGCTCTCGCTCCTCTTCTGCGCCAGCACCCGCCTGACAGAGTGGATCACGACGCAAAAGTACCCCGCCTACAGCGTGTACCAGCGCCTCGTGGGCATGTTCCTCCCGCAGGAGACGGCGATCAAGTGGATCTGGACGACGCTGAATGGCACACGGGCAGAGTTGCAGCATGAGCTGACCACGCCACCGGCCAAGCCCGCCAGCGCGGCTGCGGAGTGACGCCTGTCCTCCGCATCGTAGGCCGCAGGACATTCATCCCATACCCTAACCCCTCATACACCGTTGTACCCAAAACTATCCTTCTGATGCTACCCTTCCTTCGCCGCTACTACCCTACTTCTCAAACTGGTTCGGGCCCGGGCTCTGCCACGAGTAGTTGTGCACCCCGCGCTGCTTGAACAGCTCGACGATCTCCGCCGCGACAGCGTCGCGCTTGGCGTCCACCTCGCCCGAGTTGATCTGGTGGAAGGTCTGCAGCGCCTGGTGCAGCTGGGGGAGGTTGGTGCAGCCAATGACGACGGGCACGACCTTGCCGTCGGCCTGCCGGAGCTCTTGGTATCCGAACGCGATGCCGACCGCCTCGATCGACGTTCCGCGCACGGCGGCGAGGTCGGCCGCCTCACCGACAGCAGGGTGCAGCTTGGGCACCTTGCGCGCGGGGTGCCAGTCAGGCCCGCCAGAGCGCGTCAGCAGGCCCATGGACAGGGGCGCGGCGTTGACGACCTGCTCGACCTTGGCCTGGTCGTTCAGGGCGGCGAGGTATCCGTCCCCGAGCGCCGAGTTCTGCAGCGTCTGGTGCGAGTAGCTCTGGACGAGGTCGAGCGGGCGGCCAGTGGTGTGGAGGACGACGAGCGCGAGGCGGAGGAGCACAGGCAGCGTGTATCCCGCGATTCCGACACGCTTGATCTTGCCCTCGGCCTGCAGCTCGCGCAGCGCAGCGAGGGACGCGAGGATCGCGTCGTCGCCTGCCCCGAGGGACGTGTACGGCGGCGCGAGGCCGTCGCCCCCGGACGCGAGCAACTCGAGCGGCAGGCCAGCGGGGACGGGGTACGGGCCAGACGCAGCGAACTCGACGTCGTGGAGATCTGCACGAGCACCGCGTTAGCGGTGCGCTTGGGCTGGGAAGCAGCGTGCCACTTACACACAACATCCAGGTAGTCGGTCCTGAGCCGCTTCAAGCTCCGCTCGACGCTCTTCCGCACCGCGTCCGCCTCGAACACGTGGTTCTCGATCGACGGGCCAAACTTGGATACCTTCGTGATGAGGGTGTACGACTCGCGGGGGAACTCTGCCGCGAGCGTGTGCAGCGCGTTGCCCAGCACGATCTCGGACGGGTGGTAGTAGGGTGCTGTGGGGGATGTTAGCGGGTGAGCCTGCGGGTGGCGCTGCGGGACCACGAGGAGACCCGCGTCAACTGCAGACCCCGCAGCACTGCGAACGCGAGCATGGAGGCGAGGTGAACAGTACACCGGCATGCGTGCCGCGTGCCGCGCGCCACTGCTTCGCTGCTGGCCGATGCTGAGCAAGCTGCGCTGGCGCCTTGCCCGCCGACGACGGATGTGCCCCGGAAGTACAGCCCTCCACCGACACGAAACGCCGTAGCACACCCGGGTCATCTCAACCCCGTATGAGGCGACGTGGGGGATGGAGGGGGCCACGGGGGGGTAGCTCTTCCCCCGTCCCCACAGACCTTGGGGGTCGTGTACTACCTCGACCATCTGCGCCGCACTCGCACTCGCTGCGCTCGTGCTCGCGACGACTCACCCGTATCAAACGCATTAACCCCCGCCCGCAGCGCAGCGCGCACCAGGCGCACGGGCTCAACGCCCTCGACCACACTCTTGTCAGCGTAGATGCCGTACCCGAACGGCGCGCAGCCGAGGATGATGCGCGGGAAGACGTCGGTCGCAGCGGGCGCAGGGAGGACCTCGGCGGCGGGGATGGTGTCCTCTTCCGCTGTGGGGACGTCGGCGAGCGCCCAGGCGTGCAACGTCGGCTCGGGCTGGTCGGGGTGGTACGGCGGCAGGGTAGTCGCGGGGAGCGTCATTGTGTCGTGAGTGGTTTGGGGGAGAGGAGATGGGAGAGATGGAGACCAGGCTGCCGTATTTATGGGTGGTACTGGTTGCGGGGCGACAAAACGGGCCCCATTTCGCCGGTGTCGGGCACCACCGATATATCGGCAGGGAGCCGAGGTACCGATAACTCGGCGACCTGTGCTCCGTTACGATGTTACGATGCACAACTACGTGCACACCTGCATGCTGCCTCGCTATGCATTGACCCGGCTACACACTAAACTCCCGCGCCGCCTGCGCCGCCGCGCCCTCTTCCGCGTCCTCGGCCTCTTCTTCGGCCTCTTCGACGAGTTCCTGCAAGGTGGCGTCCTCCGCAGACTCGTTGTTGGTGGCGGCGCCATCATAAGGCCCAAGAGCCGCTTCGTCGACGTCAAGACCCTTCTTCTTTGCCCTCCTCAGCACGCTCGAGTAGCGCCCATTCCGCGGTATGTCGTTGACAATGTCCTGGGCCAGCTGCGGGAATCCGTGCTTGATCAAATGGTCGATGAGGGTATCGTAGTCGACGCTATTCGGCAACGGCTTGTCCACTGCTTTGTAGTGAAGCAAAGCCTCTGGAATGCCCTGCCCGTCGGCCCGGCTCACACAGTACCGCATGATGTTGCGGCGCAAGAGGTTGCCATAATGCCTCTGGCCTGGGAAGCTGTCGAGTAAGGATGCCAGGTGGTCGTGCCGCACATGCGCCGGGATGGCTGCGGACAGCGCGATCGGCCTCGCAACCAGTCGCCACAAGTTCAGATATTTGAACTGAGCCACATCCTCCAGGTATGGGACAAGCGTCGTGAGGATGAAGACGGCAGCTTCATAGCCTCGCGCCTCAACTTGCCGGTTGCCGCGCCCAAGCAAGCCGCGTATCAAATTCGTGTACCAGATGATGGGCTCAGCGTCCCTCGAGTTCAAGCAGATCATTCGGCAGGCGGACTGCAAGTCGTTGGTTCCCTCGAGGAGGTACCGCAGAATGATGCCGTATGTCACGGCCGTGATCCTGCAGCCGGGCGCTTTATGCTTCATTAGAGCGCGGTACAGTCGCTGTTGGTCCTCGTACCGCATTGGCGGGGAAAGAGCTTGGCCCACCATGGAGCGGAAGTGGCCAGTCTCAGTATCGGGATCGCTATGGCGACGGGTGGCCAAGAGTCGAACGGCGCGGTCAACTTTGTTCGTTCGGCAGAGGTGGGTGAACAACGACACGTCGAGATAAATGTCTTGGTCGCTGATCTGCTGCCGTCGCAGCGAAGCAAGCCCTTCTTCATGGAGCTTCTCAGCTTCATCTGCCCTCCCGCGCAATGAGAGCACCAGGATGCGCTTGCCGATGGTCCTGGCACTTTGCATTCCTGCTTTGACCATGGCGTCCCATATCAGATCGCTTTGTTTCCCGGCCTCCTTGCGGGTCGCACCCTTAACTGTAGAGTTCACCGACATGAAGCCGAGTTCTTGCACGGCAGTCGCGAGGATGTGTTCGCTGGGAAGTTGACCGTCGTTGCGCAGTGGGATGTCTTCGGAAATCATCTTGACAATCCGATCCAGCTCGCCTAGTCGGCCAAACGCGGCCATGAATGCCACTGCCAATGTTAGCGGCTGAGGGCGCCACACATCACTCACTCCATGTGTCGGCGACCAGCGGGATTTTGGAATAGTACTTCAAGCGACCCGCCTCGTCCAGGTCCTGCGGCACGATCAAGCGGTCCTTTCCGATCGAGGCGGCCATGATACCGTCATACAGCTGGAAGAGGGCAGTCCGAGCTCCCTCCTCTGCCCAGATACGCACTCGCGCATCCAGTGCGTCGGGGTGGTACACAAGCAAGACGAGCTCGAATCTTCGCAGATTGTGCAAGAACTTCTTCTCCATCACCCTGCCACCGCCGGCGCGGGACAGGCTTTTCTTAATGTCGGTCCAGGATAAGGATTTCACCGTTTCGGGTCGGAAGTCGGCCGTCGTGTCCAAGAGATCTGCGACACGCTCATTGTCGAAGTGGTCGAGCATGGACAGGGTCGCGATGTGAACAAGTATGAGAAGTTGCAGTCCTTCTCCACTTAAGCGAGTGGCCAGGCGGACTGCTCGGTCATACGAGCCGAGGCCGCTGCTATCCTCCTTGCCCTCGACGGCGCGGCGGCGTTGCTTGAACTCCAGGAAAGTTGACGCCGCCTCGGTCGGCAGACCAAAGGCCATCAGCTCGAGCTGGAAGCGGTGAAGCCCTTGCCACTTGTCGTGGGCTGCTGCTTCGATCGCCATGTGTCGCAGGTAGCCGTACTGTTTTGGAGCCGCCGCGTGCAGTTTTCGGAGCTGAAGCTTCGGGTTGCTGAGGGCAGTGTCGATGACATTGGATATAGCGGCGTAGTCAGAGTCTAGACAGGCGTTTGTCCCCTGCAGCTTGACGAGGTCACCCCAGGCAAGCATGAGCCTGCCTAGGTTCTTCTCCTCCAAGGCTGACCGGAGGTCGTCGAGGCCGCCGCCGCTGGCTTCTGGTGCCGCGGGTGGTGGGACCAGGATAGGGGAGCCCTGTGTCGATGACTTCAACTGTCGAGGCCGTAGAGTGGACGCATGTCGGACTGGGACACCGATGCCAAGGCCTGCCGGTCGGCCTGTCGCCTGTCGATGATGTCGTGGTGGGGCAGGAGCAGACGTGGACAACGCCTCGACGAGCAGGCGGCTAGACCCGAGCCGTAGCTGGCGAAAAAGTTGTGTCGAAGGCCCAGGGCCGCCCAACACTGTGTTCAGAGCCATTCGCGTCTGAGGGGAGTGCCGTCGGTTTGGGAATGGAGACAATGGGCGAAACGAAAGACGACGGCGGCGACATTACCATCACAGGGGTAAGGGCGGGCGGCATTGGAGTTGTTCCGCCAAACATTTTGCTTCCGTCATATCCAAACGGACCCGCGACTGCTTTGTTTTGGCCTCGCTGTCGCACAACCCATCAGTCCCTACCTCTACATTGCCCAACAAAGGCCGGCACCACCTAATCCACGGCCAGAGACACTCTCCAGCCCTTCTGAACCCCTCCAGCTCACCACCCAACCGACCTTAGCACCATGGGCTTAGAGGCAGCAGGAAGCAGCAAGGATCGCCACCCGTGAGTGTGTTGACCAGCCACCCCGGCCAGCACCCCCCTAACGCCCCAGGTCGAACCCCTTCCACACCCGGGCCAAGGTTCCCTCGCCCGTCAAGCAGCGCTCTGTCGACATCGATGGCCTCGCAGGCCTGCGGGAGGGCATGGGCCGCATGAATATTGCCGACCGGGGCAGCGGCGAGTTTGTCCTGCCGGAGAAGACGTCCAAGGACAAGATCAGCGCCCGCGATGTAGGTGGTGTTTACCTCGGACCCGCACTGACCCCAGCTCGACCGCTTCGTTCCTTCTCGCCCAGTGTCACAGCACTCTTCGTTCTCGCACCCCGCCGAGACACCCGACACATCGATGGACTCGACGCACAGCGCCCCAGCGCACTCCGGCCCGTTCACCCTCGCCCAGCCGGGCCGCCGTATTCTCTCGTTCCGTGCTGCTCCTCCCCCCGCATCGCACGCCACATCCCACCTCGATGCTCAGCGAAACTACCTTCTTCACAGCTCGACTGCAGCCAACCGCGGTGCGACGAATGGCGCCGCCGCTGCGTCTGCTGCCGCCAAGAAGCGCTCCCCGCCATACCTCCCCGACCGCGTGCTCGACGCCCCCGGCTTTGTGGACGACTACTACCTCAACCTCGTGGACTGGAGCTGCTCGAACCGTGTGGCTATTGGCCTGGGATGTGTCCCATATGTGTGGGATGCTGAATCGGGCGATGTCATGGCGCTCGGCGAGGAGACGTAGGTGTAGGCTTTGGTGCAACACGCTGACACCCAAGCGAGGAGTCAACTCCGGTCACTTCCGTCAAGTGGTCGCCAGACGGAGCTTTCCTAGCAACTGGTAACGATAATGGTGACATTGAGATCTGGGATGTTGAAGAGAGCAAGCGAATGCGTGTCATGCGCGGCCACAATGCCCGTATCCCTACGCTTTCGTGGAACGGCCACGTTCTCTCGTCAGGATGCCGCGACGGCACGATCTTCCACCACGATGTGCGTATCGCGCAGCACAAGGTCCAGGAGTTGCGTGGGCACTCGGCCGAGGTGTGTGGTCTCGCTTGGCGCCCCGATGGCCAGCTGCTCGCAAGTGGCGGTAACGACAACGTTGTGAACTGTTGGGAGTGAGTTGAAATGCGTGTCTTGGACTCAACTGACACCGCAGTGCTCGTGTCGGCCAGCCGATCAACGCCCCAGAGAACGAGTACCGTGTCGTTCCCAAGTGGACGAAGCGCAACCACACGGCGGCAGTCAAGGCCCTCGCATGGTGCCCGTGGCAGTCCAACCTCCTCGCGACCGGCGGCGGCAGCCAGGACCAGCACATCCACTTCTGGTCGACGACGACGGGCGCGCGCACGTCGTCGCTGCACGCCAAGTCGCAGGTGACGTCGCTCATCTGGAGCCCGCATTCAAAGGAGATCCTCTCGACGCACGGCTTCCCCGACAACAACATCTCGCTGTGGTCGTACCCGTCCCTGCAGAAGATCTACGACGTGCCCGCGCACGACAACCGTGTGCTCGCGTCGTCGCTCTCCCCCGACGGATGCACCGTCGCCACCGGTGCCGGCGACGAGAACCTCAAGTTTTGGAAGATCTGGGAACCCAAGGCTGTCGGCAAGAAGGCCGACTCGGGCGACCGCGAGGCGCGCGGCGTGTCCAAGGTTCGCATTAGGTAGTGGCTTGCTCGTGTTGTGTTCTTCTGTCCTGTCCCGTGGCCGATTGTACCCTTGTAGTCCCTATTCATGCTACATACGTACAGTTACTGTACAGGTGCGTCGATTACTCATCTTCGTCCTCCATCGGCTCCTCATCGTCGTCGTCTTCATCTTCGTCGTCCTCGACACCAATGTCACGATGGACGAAGCTGATAGTCTGCCCGTCACTGACGAACTGCAAGGCCGTCCTGCGGCCAACAGGCACGTCTCCGACGACGGGCTCGAGCGGACCTAGACCATTATTAGCCACATAGTTGGTGAGGTACTGCAGAATCGTCGTCCTGTCCGAGAAGGGGTTGAACTGACGGGCTGGACGTGGTCGATACTTGTTACGCTGGATGATGCGGTCGACGTCGGCGGTGCGGATATGCGATGTGGCGAGGCGGGAAGCTGTTGGCGCAAAGACCTGGCGTCAGCTAAACGGCATTCATTTCACGTACCTTGACCGTGCTGTCGATGCCGCTCACCGCGATGACGGGCAGCGTGGGGTGCTGCGACATGACTGTTGTTAGCTGGAGCCACACGGCCCTTCTCACCATTCACGACCTCGTTGTCGCCCTCCCAGATGCCCTCGAGGCGGCCAGTGACCTTGTCCCACACGAAGAAGTTGCCGTCGTCGGACCCAGAGGCAATCTTGTCCGAGCTGTCGCCAAGGAAAGTGCCTGCAGTCAGATGATGTGTACCTACACCCACTCACAGTCCTTGACCGTCTCGACGTTGCGCGCACCCTTGAACATCCGCCGTGGGTGCAGGAGAGGCACGCTGCCAAACTGGCCCGTGGCGCTGCGCGCACCGCGTCTGAAGCCAAAGTTGCTGTCGTCGTCGGAATCATCCTCGTCGTCATCATCGTCGTCCTCCTCATCCTCGTCTTCATCTTCGCCGTCGCCGGTGAGGTTGTAGCCGAAGTGCGACAGGTCGATTTCCTCTCCAGAGTCGGAGTCGTCGTCACCGCCGGTTTCCTCGGCATCTTCATCGTCATCGTCTGGGGGGTTAGTCTTCACGGGACAGCTAACCCACCGAAGAGGAAGACCGTCTCGCCCTCTGCTTCTGACACGACTGCCAGCACGTCCTCCTCGAGCTCGCGGATATCGTCCAGATCAATCTCGTCCGCTCCTCCCAGGTGTTCCTCGGTACGTAACCGAGTCACGGGTGAGAGGTCGCCCGTGACAGTCGATACTTCCGAGTGCCGCCTCTTGTGCGGCTGTCTTGTGCCAGCGTTGGTGTCTGTGGTCTCTGGCACTGCTTGCGTGTCTGTCCTCCCCGCCTCCGCGGCTACCGCCGCCTCGGCATCTTCCAACACATCCTCCACAATCTCCTGCTGTGCCTCCAGCACCCCGACCGTGTCAGTCTGCGCGCGTCCCCGACTAGGATTCGGCGAGACGACCCCATGCTCGCTTGTCGCCGCGGCCGACGTCTCGACCGGCGAGTCGTTGAGGTTGAACAGCGCGGTCGAGTGTTTCGCGAACGCGCAGATTGCCTAGCGCAGCGTCAGCCTGCCATCTCCGCCTTCCCTTCGTCTCCTCCTCCAGCTCGTGAGCTTCGCGCACTCGCACTCACCTCCGCTGGGTTGTCCGGATTCAACTTGACACACGTGATGTGCCGCTCGCCATCGTACCCCGAACGACTGGGCGACACGCCCTCCCACTCGTCGTCGGGCAGTCCAAGCCTCCGAACGCAGTGCACCTGGCCGGCGCGCTTCGTGTGCTCGCCCCAGCTGGGGGTCTGGCGCGCGAGCATGCGCCGGTCAAGAACGTACGCTGCGTCCGTTTGCCCCGCGACCGCGAACACGTGCGGCGCGGCGGGGGACAGCGAGAGGCTGTACAGGTCCACGCCGTCCGGCGCGCGGAAGAGCGGCGTCGGACATTCGCCCGGGCACGCGTGCGGCCTGCGCAGGTCGTGCTGCCGCACCGTGCCGTCCTCGGACACGGAGAGGAACTGGAACGGGCTCGCCTCGGTCGCGATGCGTTTCGTGCGGTCGCTGTGGCATCTGAGGATGGTGACGCTAGAGGGAACGATCAGCTCAGCTCAGCCCAGGCCGTAGACAGACCCGACCCGACCCACCCCGCGCCGCTGCGCCCGTCGAGCGCGCCCTTGCCGCGCAAAGTCGGCGCCCACGACAGCTTCTCGACGTCGAACACGCGGATGTCGCTGTCTCCCGCACACGAGACGATGCGCGGCGGCCCAGCAGACGGGAGGAAGCTGCTCCAGAAGATGTTGGCTTGGTGGCCCGTGATGATGCTCTCGCGCAGCCGCAAGGGATGCGGCGAGTCGGCGCTGCCCGCGATGCCGGAGCGCGTGTCCGCCGTCCACATGCATATCCTGGTACGTTAGCCACCTTCCCAGACCCCGGCCCACCGCTTGTCGTCCGAGCCGGAGAGGAGGACGGCCCCGTCGTCCGACCACGAGAGGGCGTTGACGCAGCTGCGGTGGGGGTGAGCTTAGGCCAGAAAGAGGGGGAGCGGCCCCAGCCTACCCACCCAGTGTGCGCGTCCCCGTCGTCGCCCAGCTCCTGTACCCGGTCCAGCCGGCCCCACGCGTCCCCCCGAAACACTTGACGCCGGCGCCGCGCCGCGCCGCCGCTGCTGCTGCCGCCTGTCAGACTCCGCGGGAGGGGGTCGAGCGTGTGCCGCATTGTAGTGTGCACGCTGTGCACTTCTGGTGCTTGTGTGCCGTGTATATCAGTAAGGAGTAGGGATATGTCGTTGCCAGATGTTAGGTAGAAAGTTGTCGGGGGGAAGAGCGAGGTTGCGATGCTGGGTGCAACCTTGGTGCGCCATCGCGTCTCACACTGCTCGTCGGTGGCAACGATCGTCATTCCGGCTGCGGGGCGCCGCACAAGACTGTCAATCAACTGCCCTTGCGCTTTCACTCAACATCACTCAACACCCTTCCACATCCCTCGCATGTATGCATTCTCTCTCTCTCTTACGGCGTGATGCTACAACCAACCAGAACAAAACTAGGGTGCCAAAACAGTATAGCGACCAGGCGGCCTAGGGGCCACTGGTATGAGGGGCATGAGATATGATGATGGGTTGGTGTGATGGGGGGGCGGGGGAGAACGGGAAACCGAACAACCCTGGCAATGAGACGAGGTCGGTCGCCCCGCGCGCTCATCGACCAGAGTGCGTCGAGCGCGAGTCGGACGAACGCCGGTTGTTGCCATTCGGCGGCGGAAGCTTGAGGAACTGGACGTGGCCGTCGTCCGAAACAAAGATGATCTGTGGTCGGAACTGGAAGTTGCGGATCGGCTGCATCGGCGGTGGTGCGCCGTAGGGCATGGGAGGCCGTCCACCATTCGCACCGTTGTAACCCTGCGGAGGGTAGCCGTAGCCTTGGGGCATGCCAAACTGCCCCGGTGGTGGCCGGTACATCTGTCCGTTGCCCGGCTGCTGGGGGTACATGATCTGGCGCTGCTGCGGGACAGGGGCGTTGACCGTCGACGGAGGCATGTCGGCAAACAGGCATGTAATGTGGCTGCCGGGGATGATCTGAACTAAGTGGCCAGTCTCGACGTGGCGCACTTCGACAAACGTCGGCTCGAACGCAATGACGTAGGGGTAGAGCAGCGCAAACGCCGTCGGCGCCCCTTCCCACACAATGGCCCATTTGGGACGCGCTCGCCATCCGTTCTTGTTGACGTAGAATGCGAAGTCGTCGTAGCACAATAAGAAGTCGGACTCGATTCGGTAGATGGCCATCGGGCGCACGCCTTCGCGTTTGAGGACAAAGTCGAGCGACTGGTCGGACGGGTCGAGGAGCGACTGCAGGTCGAGCGTCTCGAGGTCGACAATCTCAAAGCCTTTCTGGCAACCAACGCAGAGCTTGGTCTTGAGGAAGTAGACCGAGAAGCTCTCAAAGGGAATGTAGAACTCCTTGAACACCTTGAGCGTGTCCTGGGCGCCCTTCAAGCTCTTCATGAAGCTTCCCTGCGGCTTCTTGCCCCGCATGCTCTGGTCAACGGGCTCGAGCACCTTGATGGTCGACGAGAGCGGCGAGCTCTTGACGACAGCAACCAATGTGCGTCCGAGACAGACACCCGACTTGAAGAAGCTCGTGTGCGACGACACACGCTTGCCACGCTTGAGCGCCGCGTTGGGGTCGTTGGGGTCAAGGCAGTCGAGGGGGAAGGTGGTGACCTGGCGCTCACTCAGAACAATGAGCAGCTGGTACTCCTCGATCACATCGACCTGGGCCACATCAACCAGGTTGATAACCTTGACGGGCTCGCGTAGTTTCGGGTCGCGCAAGTTTGAGAAGTAGACGCCCTCGTCGGTGCCGTAGATCATGCGGTTGCCGTTGTCGTAAGGGCTGAGGCAGTTGATCCGTCTCAGGCCCTGGAAGAAGCCTTCGGTGATCGTCTCGCTAACAAAGATTGTCGAGTGGTCGCGAATGACTTGCTGCTGCTTTTCAATGCTCTCAATCCACTTCCTCCTGCCGGCATACGTGTCGATCCAAAGCTGCAACTCGTATCCCTTGCGGCCGAGGTGGATGACGTTGAGGAAGAAGCCGTGCTTGCTCTCGGGCTTAGGTGGGATGTGCGCCAGCTGGCTCTTACCGCCTGCCTTGCCAGCAGGTCCGCCAGCACGGATTAGCTTGTTGTTCGTGCCGGCGGAGAGCTTTGCCGAGTTGTAGTGGTCCTCTGGGTATCGAAGGACGAGTAATTCGAGAGGAATGGGTCGTCGGTAGACCTTGTATTGCTCGGCCTTGTTGACCCACTTGGATTTGACCAACAGGAAGGCGTGGTCAAAGAGGAAGGCGATCAAATCGGCATTCTCGCCGCCCTGGTTTCCTCCTCGTCTCTTGACGGGTCCCTTGTGGACAAGCTCGCGGCTGCGATCTCTCAATCGGAGATCAATGTTGTCGCCTTGGCGGAACATGATCTGCTTGTCGATCTGGGCGAGCTCGAACGCATTCTCCGACTTTCCACTCTCGACGTTGACCTTGGACAGGAACGCCTTGATCATCTTGATCACCTCGGGAAGATCGCGCTTGTCGGAGTGGTCCTCTGGCGTGTACTTGAGGACCGCCTCCAGCAAGAGCGGGTATCGACCCAGTCGAGTCGTCGGCTTGGTGAGGTAGCCGTTGAGTTCGAGCTTGCGAGACTCTGGTTTCCGTTCCGTCTCGTCAACAAACTTTTGGAAGGCAGGGTTCGTGTTCTTCTCCTTCTCAAACTCGTACTTTCCCCACAGTTGATGCGCTCCGTAGACGACAAACGGCTCAAAGTGGGGGACGCAGTCCAGGAAGATGTCACCGAGCGACTGCACAACAGGCTGCTGCTTCTGGCGTTTTGTGAGGCGTTCTGCCAGGACGTGGTTGACCTGGAGCACGTCGTGCACGTTCCAGAAGACCTGCCGCACAAACTCGTCCCTGCGGTCCGATGAGACGATGTCCTGGGTGCGAAGGGGCTTGACCCAAGAGTCGCGAAGATACTCGAGGTCGCGAACAAAGTCTCGTTCCGTGTAAATGACTTCGTTGATGGCCTCTTGTCGCTTCTTCTCCGTGTCGTCTACGCTGTCGAGGATGTCCTGGGACACCGAGTGGATCCATAGTGTACCCGTCTCCTTTGGCTCGTCGTGCAACGACTCCTCGCTCAGCTTGCGCGATAATCCTGGGTGGGCCGACTTGACGTTGAGCCGTTTCATCTGCTCCAGGCGGCGAGGACAGTTGATCGAGTAACAGAGCTGCTCGCGGGAACATGTCGGCGAGTAACACTCGGTTAGGAGCGTGAAGACACCGTTGGGCAGGTCGTCCTCCGAGTCGTCGGATTCCAGCGGCGTACCACCAGGTACTGGGGTAGCCTTGGTCGTCTGGAGGACGGGCGAGTCGAGCAGGGCATCGTAGCCAATCTGTTTCCGGGCTGTGGGTGCAGTCCCACTCGAAGACGATGGAGGTCTGGTCAGACCAATGTGCTCTGATCCAGGCGAGTCCATAATCGCCGAGTCGTTGACAAACGGCGCAACGAGACGCTCCTTGAACTGGTAGATCTCGTTTGGCGTGTCACGCAGCCTGTGCGCGTAGGTGACATCATGGAAGAACTTTTGCGCGTCCAGGGCACGACCGAGAAGAAGTGCGAGGTTGCGATCCGGCGTCTTGATAATGTCCGAGATGATGGTGACTGCCGTGCGGCCATCAAAGGCGTCCTTGTAGGTAATGCCCTCCTTGACAATCTCACTAACGTCGACCAGCTGGCGGAAGGCGCCGGCGACACTGGACAGGAGCGCTGGGATGATGACGGGCATGGTCTGGAGAATGGCGGCCTGGCGCACGCTGGCCTGAGAGTGGGTAAATGAGGGCTTCGATGTGAGTGGAGAGCCTCCACCGTACGTGATTCCCAAGCCTCTCGAATCGTGGCCGTGGAGGGACCCTGAAGAACGGACAGAGCTGACAATCTCACGCCGGTTTGCCGAGCTGCCAGAAAATGACGTAGCCCTGTGGTCAAACACTGATGTCGCTGCGCCTGGTGGGAGCGGTGATGACTCTGTGGTAGTCACGTTTGGTAAGGGGAGCGAGTGTGTCGACTCCATCGACTTGCGTGCTATTCTCTGGAACATGCCGTAGCCGTTCTCGGATCCAGTCGGTGTCGAGGGAGAGCCGAATGGAGAGTCGGGGACGGGACCCATCTGGGACAGCGGACTGGGAGGGTCAGCCAAGCTCCGGCAGGCGGCGCACACCACTACTCACGCTATCCGCTGGTTCTGCCCCACAGTGTAGACGCTGGACGCGATGGACGAGTCGGAGGGCATGCGCGAGTGCATTGAGCGGTGTTGTGATGACGAGCTCGCCGTGGACGTATGCCGCACTTCCGGGGGCCGCTGCCTTACTTGATCTGGTCGCGCTGTGACCAAGTTAGCACCAGGTGACTCTTGAAATGGCCATGTCGTGTTTGGGCGCAGCGCGCTCTGTCCTCCATCACACCTACCCGCTGGAGTGGGTTCCCAAGGGCCGCTGAGGTGGCCGAGGCCGAGATCCGAATCCGACCTGGTCGGGAAGCCCGGAATGTCGTCTAATAACCCTCCTGGCGTCGAGTGCGCCGAGGCTGCGTTGGGAGGGTGGGTCGCGCGCAAGTAGTCTGGCGGTGGGGACGCTGCGCCATGTGATCTGGCCCTCTCCCTCGGGTTGCCCGGGTCCAGTGTTGACTGCTCCTCTGACGTTCTGGGGAGGGCCGAGAAGGCCTTGTTGGGCGAGGTGGTGATGGTGGGTGAGGGGATGGTGACGCGAATGGGGCCGTTCTTGGCGTGCAGGGATCCCGAGCGCGGGGGAGGCACGGAGACAGTGGTTGCAGATGAGGCGTGTGTTGCGGTCGAGCTGCCCGACACGGACCGCATGCTCATTGTTGCCGTTGTCAGCGTAGAGGCGTTGGACACTGATCTGGTAGGCAATGATGGCTGAGGCATGGGCTGGGGCATGCTCATAGTTGCCGGAGGTGGTCCGGTGGCGGACGACGACCTGGGCAAAGGATGCTGGGCGAGGGCTGGGCCGCCCGCCACGATCGCACCGGGCTGGATCGACGAGATGTGCGGCAGACGGTCTACCCTCGCCGCGGGCGTTACATATCCGTTGTAAGATGTTGTCGGCGCTGCTTGTGCTGTTGTGCTGCTCGACCCCCCGTTGGCAGGGTAAGTGTTTGGTGGCGGAATCGACGGCGTAAAGCTCGCTCGTCGCGGGTTGGGCGGCGGCTCCTGCACCCGCCGTCAGTGATGGGCCCGCGGTCACCCTCTCTCATCAGCTACTCACAGTACTACCATAGCTCGGGCCCCTGGGGCGCGGCGCGTATCCATTCGCGCCGGCGTATTGCTGCTGCTGCTGCTGCTGCTGTCCGCCGTATCCTCCCTGCTGCCCCGGCGGCGGGCCAGGGATCAGCGATCCCCCTCCCCCTCCTCCTCCTCCTTGGGCGGGGTAAGCTCGCGGCTGCTGCTGGTACTGGGGGTATCCTCCCTGTTGTTGTTGTGGTTGTCCGTACCCTCCGTACTGCGGGCGGACGGGGACGGGGTGTGCGCCGGGCGGCACGCCAGGTCCGAGGTGGTGGCCGCCGGCTGGGCGGCCAAAGATGTTCTCAAAGACCTCGTTGCGCACGTTGGGCTGGGGCTGGGGGCGAGCGCCGCCCGGCGGGGGGCCTGGGCGTGCGCGCGGTCCCGTTGGAGCCATGGGGGTGGTGAGCGGCGGCGGCGATGGACGGACAGAGGTGATGCGGTTGGTGGGTGGTGGGTTGTTGGTGGTGGTGGTGCGCGGCGGCGGCGTCGTCGTCGGGCGTCGGTGCGCTCGCTAGCTGGCTCTTTTTCGTCGCGCCGAAGGCGAAAAGGACGTCGCTCGCGCTGTCGTCGGGCTGGTCGGGCTCGGGCTGCCTTGTGCGCCGCCTGGTCAAGTGCCTCTCAGTTCATAGGACGGTGGAGGGGGGCAGGCTTGCTGCTTGGTGCTGGTGCTGCGGCGCGTCGCGGCTCGGCTAGGAGGTGTGATGGCGAGGGGCAGCAACCGAAAGGTGGACACAATGTGATGCTCGTGTGTGCCGTGCTCGTGTGGTGTGGCCTCGTGTGCGCCACGTCTTTGGCGTGTCGTTTCGTGTCGTGTGGATGTGTGGAGAGTAGTGTGTGTGTGTTGGGTGTGTTGCTACGAGATTCGTGATGAAGGGAGATGGAGTTGTGCGTAGAGAGGTGCAGTGGTGGTGTGGTGTGGTGTGTGCCCTGCAGCAGCAGCAGGCAGCATGCAGAGCCCGTGTGTCTGTCTGTTCGTTCCTCTGGTTTTGCCCCCCCAGCCAGCAGCCAGTCAGTTGTCTGCCTGCCTGCCCACTAGCGCCAACACGCAACCCCCCCTTGCCGCCTTGCCCCGGGGGTATAATAACGAGGAATGAGGGGAAAAGGGCCCGGGCATTACAAAACTTTATTACAACAGCACATGTGCAGCAATACAATTCCTCGCTGCCGGGCCATTACCACCCGGCATGTTAGCCGAACACTTTGCAGGGTCCTTGCGTCCTTGTTCTTCAGGGCCCCCCCCCTTGCCTTGCCGGTTCAAATGACGAGCAGGCGGCGGGCGGGCACTTTGACACGCACACTCTGCAGTGTGCCATGCTGCTGCCATGCTGCTACGATTAAGGGCGTCAAGTCTTGGCCCACCTCCTCTCTCGTCATGCAGACTCGGAGCAGAGCGAGCAGCCAGCAGCCAGCAGCCAGACGACACGGCCCGGCACGGCCATCTGAGACAGCCTGCCAGCTTCCACTCCACCACATGCCGCCATCCACCTTCCACCCTTTGCACTCACCAAATCAGATCCTACATACTCCGCACCGCTGCTTTGGATCTAGGGCCCATAACAACATCACCAGATCAGAGGCCCCACTCGGCCCCTCCACCGGCCCACCTCGCTTCAACCAACTAAACTCCCTCTGCATTACGTCTAGCTAGATTAAATAACTCGTAGCAGCTAGATCAACGTAGTGTACTCCTTTGGCGGGCGAGACGGCACCGGCGGCGGCGGGCCATCAGGCAGAGTCGACATGGCACGCTGCTTGCCCTTTGCCGCGATTGCCGACGCGTGACGCGCCAGGCTGAGCGGCGTCTCACCAGCGACAGGCGACATGGGTCTGAACGTCGGCATGTCGGACGGCTCGGACGCCGACGACGACGGGCCGGCGTCCCAAGGCGCCGAGCCCGACGCGTACCTTCCAGAGTTGACGGGGGACGCGGACCGGTTCAGCTCGTCATAACTGAGGGGAGGGGGCGACGTCGAGAGTGGCGGAGGAGACGAGATGGATCCGCCAGTGGCGCGTGACCGCGCCTCCTCGTACCGCTTCTTCATCATATCCTTCTCATCCGCAGCCGACATGAACGCCGAGGCAGACGAGCCGGCGCCGCTACTCGAGCTGGCACCATTCGAGCCGCTGGTGACACGGCCAGTCGCCTGCTCATACCGCCGCCGCATCTGGTCCTTCTCCTCCTCAGCAGAGAGGTAGGCGGGTGCAAAGGCCGAACCGAGAGGCGAGGTGAACGGCGACGAAGCCGTAGTCAGCGGCGGCGACGAAGGTGACAGGGAGATCGATCCCTGTGTACGCGCGACGCGCGACTGAGCCTCGTCGAACCGCTTCCGCATCATCTCCTTCTCGTCTGCAGCAGACATGTACGCGGGCGCAAGCGGGGCAGACGACGAGCCAGCAGCGCTGCTTGATCCAGCGGCATTCGACCCACTGGCAACACGACCAGTTGCCTCTTCGTAGCGCCGGCGCATAATGTCCTTCTCGTCTGTGGCGGACATGAATCCTGGTGCAACCGAGGTTGGTCGAGCAGGTGCGGGAGACCCAGAGGTGCGTGGCGGTCCGCCTTGCGTCCGAGCCACAGCCGACTGCGCGTCCTCGAAGCGCCGACGCATCATCTCCTTCTCATCCGCCGCGGACATGTACGCAGGCGTAATGGGAGGCGGTGATGCCGGCTGGGTAGGTGACGATGGAGGTGCGGCCCATGACGGGCCCGCTGATGTGGAAGGCCCAGCCCTGGGGCCCGGGGATCCTCCGCCCTGTGTGCGCGCAACAGCCGACTGTGCGTCCTCGAAGCGCTTGCGCATCATCTCCTTCTCCTCGGCCGCAGACATGTGCGGCGACGCCGTGGGGGGTGAAGCGGGGGGTGCGGGCGACCAAGCGGGGGCCGGCGAAGACGACGGGCCAGCACTGCCACTGGCCGACGCTCCGCCCTGCGTCCGTGCCACAGCAGATTGGGCGTCCTCGAAGCGGCGGCGCATCATTTCCTTCTCTTCGGCAGCAGACATGTACGACGGAGCTAGAGGAGGAGGTGAGGCCGCAGGGGGCGGTGATTGCGGGGGTGGTGGCGAAGAAGGAGGCGCCGCCCAGGACGGGCCAGCGGAGGTCGACGAACCAGCACTAGGGCCAGCGGATCCTCCTCCACCTTGAGAACGCGCGACAGCCGACTGGGCATCCTCGAAACGCTTGCGCATCATTTCCTTCTCTTCCTCAGCGGACATGTATGCCGCCGGGGTCTGCGGAGGTGGAGTCGAAGCGACAGGAGGAGTAGCAGCAGCAGCAGTCGTGGCAAAGGCCGCAGCACCCACTGCGGCAGCGGCGAGCGCGGCCGACGAACCAGCACTGCCGCCAGTACTAGGGCCAGCCGCAACCGACGTCGGGCGCCCGGCACCGGTAACGCGGTTTGTCGCGTCCTCGTATCGCTTCCGCATCATCTCCTTCTCATCCACCGCCGACATGTACGCGGCAGGAGGATGACCATTGGACGGTCCCGCGCTGGAGCCCCCAGCGTGGCCATTGTTCGATGCCGCAGGGCTGCTCTGCTGCGGAGACGCTGTGCCCTGCGTGTGCGCGACACGCTGCTGAGCCTGCTCGTACCGCGTGCGCATCTCGTCCTTCTCTTGCGTCGCCGACTTGTAGGGGGCTGGCACGGGCGGCCTGGCACCTTGTGACGGACCGGCAGAAGAGCTGCCATAGATCTCGTCGTAGGGGATCGGCTCGTCCACCAGTTGTGGGGCGCCACTCGACGAAGCGGCCAGGGGAGAGGAGACTCGCTGGGGAGTGCCGTTCTGCAGGGGCGACGACGTTCCAGCGTTGTTGCTGGACCCTCCACCCACGCGGTTTGAAGCAGCCTCAAAGCGCTGTCGCTGCTGCTCCTTTTCCTGAGCGGCAGAAAGATACTCTGGCTTCATCGTACCAGGGCTCCTAAGCGACAACGCTGGTGGCGGTACTGGTGGCGCTGCAGAAGACGTCGCGGCTGAAGAGTCGATGGAAACTGTTGGGGATGTCGTGCGAGAGGGTTCTCGCTGGGTAGGAGGGAAGTAGCCTGGCGGGGCACCGGCGCCCTCGAGGCCAATCTCGGAGAGTGTGGCGCCGTGCGATTGCTGTGCAGAAGCCGCCCTTCCGAGTGCCTCCTCGTACAGTCGCTGCTTCTCATTCGCAGCCGATGGGAATCCTGCACCGAGCCTTGCAGGTGATGCCTGGCTGGATCCAGAGGCACCACCTCGGATCTCCGAGTCAAGCAGACTCTGGTACGCAGATACGTTCCACTGGCCAAAGGTGCCGCCAGCATCTGAGAGACGGTTTGTCTGGGTCTCGAGGTGACCGTGGCCAATGTCAGACTGGGCGACTCGGCCATACGTCGACTCGCGAGTACTGAGCGCGTCCTCTCCACTCTCGTCGATCGTGACGTCGGGGATGCGCGTCAGCGATGTCGAGCGGTGCCCTCCGTTCATGTAGTCTTGGGAGTAGGCCGAATGGGGGCGGTTGGTGTTCGGCTGAGGCGATGGGAAGGCGACGTTGCCGCGCTGATAGTTGTTGTGCGCCGGTAGGGTGTTGTATGGGCGGTCATTCGGCAGTCCAAAGTCGGATCCAGGAGTGGTGGCATTAAAAGTTGTCCCTGTTGTCGTCGTCGTCGCCGTGGTACCAGAGGACGACCTTCGCCACAAGTCACCTGGCCCTGTTCCGGGGGGCGGGCGCGAGGCAAACTGGCCGCCTGGCTGCGGCGATGGTGCCTGCTGCATGGACAAACGGAAGTCTCGTGCGCTCACCAGGCCAGGCTGTGCAGATGGTGGCCCCAGCCTTCCCAGGCCAGACAGGGACGCGCTGGTTTGGTGTCCCCTCGTGGTCGTCGCCTCGGACAGTTGGGCCACCTGGCTGCTGGCTGAGGGGCTGGACGGCACCGACGAGGTGGACAATGCCTGTGAGTGGGCCACAGGTGGCGGGCGGGGACACAGGCCTTCGACAAAGCCAATGTCCCTGTGAGGTTGTTAGGTGCCATCCAAGTGTTCTTGTACCCACCTTACGGCCTGCTGGGCAGACGATCTGGCAAACGTGCCGACGATACACTCGAGCGGAGGAAGCAGGATCTTGCCCGGCGCACCGTCACAAGCAGCCTCAACAACGAGCTCGTACTCGACCTTGAATTCGCGGGCATTCCTCACTGTCAGAAGCGGCTTGTCGGTCGGGATTTGGAGGTCGAGGGACGCGCCCTTGTCGCCGCCGCCCTGTGCGACCATGATGTTGCAGATTGCGCGGCTTGTGCCAATCGTCTGGCGCTTGACCGTCGGCGGGGTGGGCGGCTTGCCCTTCTTTGCCTTGGCCGGGTCCATCGGCGGCGGGAAGATGGTCAGGACTTCTACCAGGCCCATATCGAACCCCCTGAGACGGAACGGCGTCGGCAGGTTGGACTTTATCGACGCGTTGAGCAAGATCCTGTCGCCGGGTCCAAACGCCTGGCTCGGTCGATCAACCGTCATCGTAACTTGTCCGTTCAGCACCGAGATGGACTTGACCTCGTTGACGTTGTAGGCTGGCCATGCCGACGCGAGCTCATACTTTGTTATTGTCAATGGCTCGGACACGGACGAGTGGGTCGATGGGTCCTTCTTGAACAGGCCGCCCTTTCCCTTGTAGCATACCGCAGCGACAAGCTCGTACCGCACACTGCCGCCCTTTGGGAAGTTTACGCTTGGGGGTATGTCGGTCGGCAGGGGGATGATGAAGGAAAAGTCGGCCAGCTGGAGGTTATCCCACTCCTTGTCGGCGCCCGGCTTCCACAAGATGTGGACCTTGCCGACGTGTTCGAACGGTTGTCCCGATGCCGACGTCCTTGGCGCGCCCGACGGCGACGTCTCGTACTTGCGCACCTCGACGCGCAACCATTTGGCCTTGACCGGCGCCTGGCCCAAGCGAACCTCAACAGTGCCCTTTATGCGGGCTCCCTCGCGGTTGCCGCCGGCGGGGATGCCCGGATGCCCCTGGACAAAGTGGAGATGTGGCGGGGCACGGAGGAGTAGGCGTACTGGGCCGGACGCGGACTGGCCTGTCATGATGGGTGCAGGTCAAGACGGCGGCGCGCCGGTGGTACGACGGGGGGTTGTCGGGGGCAGATGTCGCGTCGTCGCGTCGTCTCTTGGAGATGGGGATCTTGCCGTCGTCGTGTCGAGTGTCGTGTGAATGAGGCAGGCAGTCTCGGGCCTTTGATGCAGCAGCTTAGTGTGCAAGTGTGATGCGCGTTGAGATGAAAGGAGGAGGAGATGGTGTTGCAAGAAGAGTGCTATTGTCGATGGATGTCGGTGGTCGAAAGTGGGTGCGTGTGTCGCCCCCAGACGGCTCGCTGGCCGGCCGGCCAGTCTCTCTGCTGCACCTGTCGTCATTCCGCGCCTGGCCCAGCCATGCCCAGCATTAGCCCCTGGTGTCCGCAGCATTTGAAATGTCATTAGAACCCGGATACATTAGTACATTAGGTTTAGCCGCCACGTGCATAAACAAAACCAACAATAACAAAACAACCGGGTGCAACGCCACGAAACAATAACAGCTAGAGAGTTAGCCTTATCGGCAAACTGGGCTGGCAAACAGCTTGGTAAGACCGCCGAGGGGCCACTGTGACGCTTGGCGTCGGCGTGACTGGCACGCACTAATGCAGTCGACCATGTGCTGTAGCGGCAGTGAGTGGCACGACCCAAAAGTCCGCCTTGCTCGGTTCGCCTCGCTTCAGCTCGCATTCCCCGTCGCCGTCCGCATGTCGGCCGCACGCAGCATGGCCGCACAAGCCACGCCGCCGCCTCGGGCTCGGCGTGTAACAGAACAGATGCAAAGTTCAGGAGTCACGTCGGGCAAAGCCATCGTCGCCCCCCGTTCAGTGTCGTGCCACCCCGCACGAACCTCCACCACGCGCACGTGACCGCGCCACGCGACGCGACGCGTCAAGGCGAGGTCGAGAAGTCGGATCGATCGAGGTGTCGATGTCGATCCCGACTTCACTGTCTTTACTGTCTGAAAGCTGGTGCAACTCCACATCATGTCCGCGCCCCCATCCCCCACCCTCTCCGACGCCGAGCTCCTCGATTCGGTCGAGGCGTCGTTCGACCTGGGTGCCGAACGCGAGCGCCGCATGGCCGAGCTGCGCGCGACGGTCGAGAGCGCCCGGCACCTCAAGGAGACAGAGTACGGCCGCGTGGTGACCTACACAGACGAGAAGGAGCTCGTCGAGCGTCTGGCGTGGGTTTCTGGCTTAGGACTGCTGCTGACCCGCACCACAGCAAGGAAAAGTACTGCGTGCTGCACTTTATGCACCCCGACTTTCCCAAATGCAAGATCATGGACGAGCGGCTGGCGGTGGGTGCATGATTGTTGTTGACTGCTGACCCGCCAGGAACTCGCACCAAAGTACAAGCACACGCTCTTACTCCGCGTGTCAGTCGCCGACATTCCCTTCCTAGTGGGCAAGTTCAGCATCCAGGTCCTGCCGTGTGTTTATGCGTTTGTGGACGGCAAGAAGGTGGACAGGTGGGTTCGCGTACATCAGCTTGCCACTCACCCGCCAGGCTCGTCGGCTTCGAGGACCTGGGCAACACGGACACGTTCACGGCCAAGACGCTCGAGTTCCGCCTGAAGCAGAGTGGTGGGTGTCTACTATTGCGCGGACGACGAGCTCACCCACCAGGCGTGCTGGTCGACTCGCTCACCCTCGCGTCGCTCCTGCCGGCTGGCGCGCGCCGCTCGGGCTCGGACGACGAGTCGGACGAGGACGACGAGCGCGCGTTCCGCGATAAGGCGAGCAGGAGGAAGGGCAAGGTCGGGATTCGGAACGGGTTGGCTAGCCGCGGCGGGGACGACGACGAGTGGTGAGCAGCCAGTAGTGGCCGCCAGGCCGCTGGCTCCTGCTCCTGCTACACGCACGCATCGCACTGCATTGCACCGCGCCTCTGCACACATTGTAAACTACTTGCATTTAATCGCACGCCTTGGCACCCTAGTCCTCCTCGCCATGCATCAGCTTCCAGAGCTTGCCGACCTCTGGCTCGTCCTTGCCGAACGCATGCTCGGCAGCGAGGGCCTGTGCCATGTGTTTCGGGTTAGTCGAGCCGCACAGCGGAGTGATGTTCCAGCTGGGCGGGGTCAGTCGTCTGCACTCTACCTCCCCCTCCCCACGCTCTCCTCCGCTGCCTCAACTCACAGCTCGCACAACCTATACACGGCCGCCTCGGGGGTCACCTTGTGCCGCTGCGCCAGTTTCTTCAGTAACGGGTGCGCGAGGAGCGACGGCGACCCGCTCAGCGTCCAGAAGGACTGGTACGCGATGCCGTGTTTCTGGCACAGGTCGTAGACTGCGGCGTGGGTCAGATGAGGCTGGTAACGACGAGGCTACCCACTGGGCCAGTTCCACCCGTTGCCCTCGTACCACCTGTTCTGGACATATGCGACCGGCACGCGCGCGGCACCAATCAGCCACGCGAGCTCGTCGGGGTCGTAGATGTTCGACACGCCCAGCGAGGTGATGGCGCCGGCGTCGACGAACGCCTCGAGGGCGCGGTAGGCCGCGAGCGTGTCCTGGTGCGGCAGCTTAGCCTTCCTTCGCCCCTCGTCCCTCCGGCCCGCTTACCTCGCGCCGCCGCAACGGCGAATGCAGCACGACACTATCGATGCGCTCCACGCCCAGATTCGCCAAGCTCACCCCGACGCTCTGGCGTACCTGCTCTGCCACCGGCGCATCGCGGTGGTAAGGGATCGGACGGGTCAGGTCCTGCCCGTCGAGGGAGGTGAACTTGGTCTGCAGCCACACGTCGTTGCGGGAGACGAGTTTCTCGGAGATGGCGCGCTGGAGGCCTTTGCCGACTAGGTCTTCTTGGTAGTGCTGGGGGCGTTAGCGGGCCCAAGGCGAGGTGAAGTGAAGGCAGAGGGAGGGTACCTTCGGCTGGCACGCCGTGTCGATGCCCCGGAAGCCCTCCTTCAGCGCCAGATACACCAGCTCGGCGGTGCGCTCCTTTTTCCTGGCCTTCAGCTTTGTCGCATCGCAGCGCTCACCACGCCGTGCCGTATACAATCTTGGGGATGGGCATGTCGCTCATGGCAGAGTTCAGTGTTGTCTTCGTGAGTTCCCAGACTACCTCCAATTTGATTGCGTCATGGGGTGTTGGTAGGGGCATGGGGCGAAGGTGTTAGCACGTCCACCACGACTCTGCAACCCGGTCCACCATTGATAGTTGTCTGTATGTGTCATGCTATTGTACAATGCTATATGCTACTCTCCTCCATCTACTCGTCGTCGCTGTCCGGCACGGTTTCCCAGCGCCCGCCTTCAGGCTCAGACTCGTCGCCACCAGCACCGGCACCCTCCTCCTCATCACTGCCGCCACCGCCAATCTCAATCCCGCCGTCACCCTCCTCCTCCTCCTCGATGCCCTTCTCCTCCATGCGGCGCTTGCGCTTGGCGGCCAGCCTGGCAAGCAGCTTCTCAGCCTTGTTGAACAGGCCCTGCGTCGCCGCGCCGCAGGCGTAGCACTTGGGGCTCTTGGTGAACCGCTTCATCGCGCAGTCGAGGCAGAAGTAGTGCCCGCACTTGGTGACGATGGGCTCGGTGAACTCACGCTTGCAGATAAGACACGCAAACGGCAGCATCTCCTCCTCCTCGGCCTCGATCTCCTTGACCTCCTCGGGGTCGAGCTTGTCGAGCTGCCAGCCAGCGAGGTAGTCGCCGCGGTCGTGCATAAACTTGCACGAGTCGCCGTAGCCACAGAACCCGGTGTCCTTGTACGGCTTGCACACGTCGGGCTGGTAGTCGACGACGGTGATGGTGCGAATGTTGGCCGTCGCGCGGATCGGGCCGGTGCGCATGCTCTTCGACAGACTCTGGTCGGCGCGCTTGTTGATCGTCGACAGGTACCCCGACTGGCCGTGGTACATGCCGTCGTCGCGCACAATCTCGCCGTCCTCGTTGAGCTTGATGCGCTTGTCGTCCTTCTTCTCGAGGCTCTCGAGGTCCCAGTCAGCCGAGCGCGTCGCGAACTCGTCCTGGGTGATCCCGCCGCCTTCAGCCTTGAAGTCAAAGTCGTCGAGCCCGCCGCCGAGCTCCTCGCCAGGTGCTCGCCGCCGCTTGGTGCCCTGGACGAGGGGGTTGAGGATCGACTTCTTCGCTGGGCGCACGACGGCCGAGTCGGCGCCATCGGTGGCGGCAGATGATGCCTCGTCGTCAGCGGGCGGAGTGGCTTCCCGCCGCCGTGACTGGTTTGGTCGTGACCGTGGGCCCTTTTTGAACATGACGGCGGGTGCAGGGGCCGCTGATGTCGATGCCTCTGGTGCTGACATGGTTGTAGGTGGTGTGTTTTGGTGATGTTGTGGTCGTTGAGATAAGATAGGGCCAGCGATGTCATATATCTCTTTTGTGGAGGCCTCCAAGATGGAGGCTTCGAGGTTCATGCTGAGCAAGGCAACTCTCCCACGATGACTCAGCAACTCAGCAAGCAATATATATATATATATATATATATGTCACGTGATGAATCTACCACGTGGTATTGTTTGCATCCCTGCCTGGGCGTGGGCGCCGAGGGCCGAGGGATGGAAGGTCGATCTCAGCAGTGAAGGGCGCCGCATCGCCGGTCGTCCTAGCCAGCCAGCAGAGGGCGCGGTTGTCGCCATCACCAGCCAGCAACGAGCTGCTGCTCGACACCAGTGGCAACAATGAAAATGCAGAATTCCACCTCCTTCTTCTTCTTCATCTTCCTCTTCAACCTCTTCATCCACTCTATTCAACGCCATTCGTGACGTTCACAACGGTTCATTTGCAAGTCAAAGAGTGAGTCTGCCACATCCGGCGTTTTACGGCGTTGTGAAGTTACTATGAGCATGCCCTCGGCCAGGACGGAAGCATGCTGGAGCAGACGGAAGAGTATCGAGCTGACCCACGCTGCCGCCGCCAGAAAATCCCCTCCCCCATCCATCTCGCCGCCGTCTCTCCGCCGTTGTGGCTCTTCGCATTACCTCCTCCACCTCGCGTGTCCGCCGGGGGCAACAACAATAACAACAACAAGGCTAGCGATGGACGACGCCCTCACAGCTCAACAGCAGCAAGACAATGACGCCGTCGCGGCTGCCGCCGCCGCGGCCGCTGCCGCTGCCCAGCTCGGCCTGGCCGACCTCCAGCCACCCCAACAACACCACTTCCATCACAACCTCCAGCAACCAGACTTTAGCCAGACGCACAAGGACGATGGGACGCCACATGACGAGGTCGATGTCCACGCCTTGGAGATCCCCGTCGAGGGCGAGGATGAGGTCGGGCTGCACGAGCATGACCTCGACCTTAGCCTGAGTTTGGCAGGCACCCCGCATGCTATCGACCCCACCCCGAGAGCATCGTATGGCCGGCCGCCATCCATCCGGAAAGGTGAGTTGTTGTCACATCACACACATTGTGCTAACCACCACAGCTTGCGACTTGTGTCATGCCGCCAAGCAGAAGTGTTCCGGCGACCGTCCGGCATGCACAAGATGCGCTCAGGGTGGCTGGCAGTGCGTCTACGCTCCACGGCAACGGAGGAGGACAGTCCCCAAGGACCAGAAGCTTGCGGGGCTCGATGCAAGGTCTCACGGCCTTGGCGGCCTAGGCAGTCTCGGCAAGAAGCGCAAACTCCAGCGCGACAGCATGACGCTTGGGACCGACGGCCTCGACATGAGAATGGCCATGGGCATGGCGATGGACCTGGGCTTGGCAGAGGAAGAGGAGGACGAGCATCTCTTGACAATGACCGACGACCAGATGCTGGAGTCCATTGCGATTGATGGCTACCTCGCCGACCTTCCTCTGGGCACGTTTGTGCACAACCTTCCCTACAACTCGGCCCCTCCGGCGTCGGCGAATGCGTTTGGGGCCGACGATTTCTCCGCCCCGGGTGATGCGTACAACTCCTCTGAGATGGACCAGCACACCACGTCAGCCCTTCGTGACGCCATCTTCTCGCTCAACGAGTCGAGCGGCGCCGGCCAGGGCCACGACCAGACGGGCGCAGAGGGTCACGTTGTTGATGGCACCGACCAGCAGGGCATGGAGAACATCGACCAGCAGGGACTCGACCCCCATCTGGCTCTGCTCGACCTGTCTCACGCCATGCCTGTGGAGGAGGGACCGCAGCCCGACCCTACGGCTGACCTCAACCTCAACAACATCCCCTCGCCGCAGTACCCCGCCCAGTGCCAGCACATTGCCCTCGTTCCAAGAATCCTCGCCCTCCTCACGCAGCACCCTCTCGAGCCCAAGCCTGGATCGAACACGCCCCTCAGCATGTACATCTTCGCCCCGCTCGCCCGCTCCCTCCGCCTCTTCCACTCGATCACACACTGCCAGCACTGCTCTGGCTCGCCACAACAGACGCTGCCGCAACTCGCGTTGCTGTCTCGCACAACAACCATCCTCACCTATCCCTTCCCGCCATTGCCACCAAACGCGGCTGGGCAGCCTTCGGCCCAGATCACGATTCACGGCGCGCGGCTGTCGGGCACGGGCATCTCCGAGGCAATTGAGCAGCACATTGTCGGCGTCGCATGGGACTCATGGCGGGCAAGCATTCGTGAAATCTTCAACTCTTTCGAGCGCAAGGCGCAGGACGTGATTCAGCAAAACGCCGCGCTCAACGCTAGCCCTGATGGTGGTCAACCGCCATCAAGTGCTGAGACGCAGAGGGCGGGTCTCATGTTCCAGGCCATGACACGGCTTGTGTCGGCCATGAACGAGGTGGAGCGAGACTAGAGAGTGTGTAGTTAATCCAAAGTATAGACTGCCCCAGTGGGCAATCCATCGTGTACCATTAGTTAAAAAGCGCATTGCTAGTTTGTAGCCTCGGCACTGTATGATCGTGTCGAGGGTATGGCATCGTGTGAGATTGTGAACGAGCTGCAAGTACAAGTGGACTTGAGAAAGTGGCATTGGTGATCGCGGCCACGGCCATAGCCGACTAGCAGCCATTTGCCACCGTCGGAGTGGTGTCGTCACTGGTGACACCACCACAAACCCCACAACACAATCTCACGACGACCCGCCAACGACCTCCACTCTGACACTCCCACTTCTCTGCGCAGCACTCAGCAATGACACAAACAAGATAACATGGAAGCGGTCAACCACATCAAGCTGGTGGGTATCAGCGAGGTCAGCGAGCTGTGCGAGTGCAGCCTCGCGGTCCTCCTTTGGGGGTCACACGCCCCGCTAACACGCGCAGCGAGTCGAACGCAGCCAGGCCAAGCCTGTGCTCTCGGCGCTCCTCCACGCCGTCTTCTTCCACCGCCTCCTGGACGCCGTCGAGCCCGAGACGGTCGAGACGAACGAGACGCACGTCGCGTGCGGGGGCAGCGTCGAGAAGGAGGTGGCTGCTAGAGTGGACGAGTTTGGGCGCGAGTTTATCGACGTGGGGCGGGACTCGGGCGAGGTGAGGCCGGGCAGCGAGCGTAGCAGCACGGCACTGACGGCCCCCAGATCGCCGTCGTGTTCCTCCAGCGTAAGAACCGTAAAGGCTGGTTTGCGGTCACTGAGGTGAGTGAAGGCAGCCAAGGGGGGTTGTTTTCTGTGCTCACGCCCAGGCCCTCGTACCGTGGGAGGAACACCTCATCACGATCCACTTCGTCAAGCGCGCCACGACGAATCCGCTGCCTGGCGCCCTGCTGCAGCTGCTGACGTTTTGTGCGGAGCGCAAGGATAATGTCCCGCCATTAGTCGGCACGAGTGTGGGTAGCTTCCATGTCCGCCTCATCCGACCAAGCTGACCGCTCAGGACCAAAACAATCTCTCACATCAAGTGAGCTGTTAAGCTCGTTATTCTAGCTCACGCCAGATCTTAATCTCTCCCCCGCCGCCATCAGACCTCTTCGCGCCCTCTTCCCCGCCGTTAGGCCCGACAAGGCTCACCTCCCCCCCACCAGCACCCGTACAGGGCACGACGACAGCCACAGCCCTCGCAGACATGGACATGCCGCGCGCGTACCCCGCCGCGCCGCGCTCCACGTCCCTCGGGCCGCGCGGCAAGTCGGCGTCCGCAGGCGCGCTGTACGACGCCGGGTCGGCGCGCCGCTCGAGCTCGCCGATGACGGCCATCAGCGACGCCGGGACTAGCGCCATGGGATACCTCGAGCAGGCGAAGGACGGGCTCTTGGCCGTTGGGGCGAAGGCCGGGTGGGGGGGTAAGGTCGGTGCTGCGTTCGGCGGGCGCGGGTAGGGTAGGTCGTGGAGTAGAGTTGTGCATTAGTTGGCTTGTAGTTGTAGATGCGACGTTGTGTGTTCGTTTGTGTGGTGCAGATGCGCGTCGAGTGGTGGCACTGCGCACTGCGGATCTTCAGTGTGTGGTGCCACGCTCGCAGAGACGCATAATGATGATGGCTTGTGCGCATGCGCTTTGCTGCACCTCATCTTGTCGCGTGCGCATCGCCGCCCTCTGCGGCCATGTGCACACGACAGAAACGAAACGCACTACGCCTCTTCCGCGGCGACCGGACACGCAATACTGCGTTTACGTGCGTGCGTGCGTTCGTTGGTTGTATGCCACGCGGCGGTGCGTGCGGGGGTACGGTACGGGGGGTCCATGCCATGGCCCCGGTCGGAGCGAACTAGCTCGGCGCGGGAGTGGTGACGCTTCCCAGCGTGCCGTGCCACACTGTCGTCGTTGTCAAGCTACGTCGTTCCGGGGCACGGGGAGACCCAGACCAGCTAATGCTGACCCAGAGATGCGGTACGGACAAGCATAGTGGTGCGTAATGAGTTGGTTGCATGGGTGTCACCGTGCAGATGGATGTCTACCACGAAGACACTGAGCCACGACTAGTCAACACCCACCGACACCACCCCCAAGCGACGCGCACCTGCACACGCACACGCATACGCACACCACCACAAGCACAAGCACACGCTCAAGCACACCCACGCACACCCGAGCTAGTTGCCCACGTCGCCCACACCGGCAAGGTTCACTTCGGGTCCCCCCTCTGGCCCACGGCGGAGATTGGGTTGGCAGGCACTCACCCGCAACCAACGCCAACTTTGTGCCGAGCGTTTTGTTTTTCTCCAGTGGCCCAGCCAGCGCGCACTCCCAGGTAACGCGTCACTCTCACTCCCAAACTCAACCCAAGCCAACTCACTTCCGCGTTTCAGCCACGCCGCGCCGCGCCGCAGACACCGACATAGGCGATTGAAGGCAGCCCGCGGGTGTGGCGTCAGGTTAGGTTGGAGGAGTGTGACTACCATAGGTGGGCGCAAACATGGCGGTGTGTGAGTGGCTGTTGGCACTTGATCCCCATTCTTCCCCACTTGCCCTCGCTGCTTGGGCTCGCACCACTATTGTCCATCTATGCATAGGAGTACAGCGCTGCCGGATCAATCGCGCATGTGCTGCGAGTTCCAGGCGCCCCTAGTGACTATTATACGCAGCTTGATCTTGCTGAAGTGTGTGTGGCAGGCGAGTGTGGTCACTCAAGCCGTGCGTGTGTGTGTGTTTGTTTACTACCAAATGTACAGTGTCCGTGGCGTGTGCAGCGACATGGCTCGACCCGCTCTATACGTACGCGGGGAGTAGCCGACTGCAGCCGAGCCGAATGCGAGCAAGCAAGCAAGCAGGCAGCGGCTTAGAGGCCCCAGGCCTTCTGCTGGAAGACGCCGCCGATCGACGGCGTGCAGGTGCTGTTGGCCGAGAGGTCCCAGCCGGGCGCGCACGACGAGACGACACACTTGGCGTCGACGCAGGCGACGGCGGCGGCACCCTCGATGGCCGAGCAGTCCTGGCCCTTGCCCTCGGCGACGCAGCCGCCGCACGACTCAATGTCCGACGACGTGTCGACACACTCAAACTGGCCGTCAAAGCCGTTGGCGTCGATGCTGCAGGCCTTCTTGCCGGTGGGGCACAGGTGGTCGAGGGTAGCCTCGTCACGCTTCTTCTTGTAGCCCGAAGGAACGATGCACTTGCACTTGTCGTCGAGCTTGCCGCCGCGCCTGTTGCAGTCGCGCTGAGCACCACAGCCACAGTTGATGCAGTGGCAGTCGGGGCCGACACCGCGGCCAGTCTTGTAGCAGTAGTTGATCATGAGCTGATTCTTGCACTGGCCAATCTGGGTAGGGGTGCTGGTAGGGACAGTGCCGGTCGAGGTGGGGGTAGGAGGCTTGATGCAGACACACTTGGCGTTGCAGCCCCAGCCCTGCTTCCAGCACTGGCCGAGCTTGGTGGGGTCCTTGCAGTCCGAGCTCTTGCCGGGGACAACGGGGGTGCCGGGGACACAGTTGCAGTTGGCGTCGGTCTTCATCTTCTTGCACGCGCACTGGGCGACCTTGAACCAGTCCATGCAGGTGCCGGGGGCGGTGGTGGGCTGGGTGACGGGAGGAGTGGGGTCCGTGGGGGTAATGCAGACGCACTTGGCGTTGCAGCCCCAGCCCTGCTTCCAGCACTGGCCAAGCTTGGCGGGGTCGCGGCAGTCGGAGGGAGGGTAGGGAGCCTTGCCGGGGACACAGTTGCAGTTACCGTCGACCGAGCGGCCACCCGAGATGTGGCAGAGGGCGATCTTGTTGTAGTCCTGGCACTGGGCGGGGCGGCCAGTGCACTGGCAGTTGTAGGTGACACCCTGGCCGTTCTTCCAGCACGCGAGCGTCTTGGTCCAGTCGGTGCAGTAGCACGACGAGGGCGAGACGTGGGGGATGGGGGCGACGAGCTTGGGAGGGAAGGCACACTGGCAGCGCGAGTCGCAGTTCTGGCCGCGGACGAAGCAGCGGGCACGCTGCTCGAGCGTACAGCCCTTGTTGGTCGTCGAGAGGCCGTAGCCGAAGGTACGGGGGTCGAGCTCGCCGGCACGCTTCATGAGCGACGCCTCGTCGGCGTCACGCGCAGCCATGAGGCCGGCGTGCTCGGCGCCGAAAGCCTCGACACGCTTGGCGATGACCGAGCGCATCTCGTTGGGGGGAGGGATCGAGTTGGCAAGCGCCGCTGGCAGAGCCAGGAGCGCGAGCGCCACACTGGAGAACTTCATTGTGGCGGTGGGGGAAGGAAGAGGAGGGAGGTAGGGGGAGGAGGCGGCTTATAAAGAAGGTGAGGCCGAGGAGGTGCCACTGTAAGGCTGCCAACCACGAGCTTTGGGGAGAGGAGGAGGAAGAGGAAGAGGAACGGGCACGAAAGGAAGGTTGAGGGGAAGCACGTCGTACACCGGCGCGCTTTATACCTCCAACCCAAAGCTTTCTCTTCGATCCCATTCACGCACCCACGTACACTCGTGCCGCCGTCTTCGGCAGCGAGGGTGCCAAGCCCATCCGCGTGACGTACGACAAGAGCCCTTGTCGAGGTAACCCTGGCGATGCGAGACATGCGGCCATGATGGACGAGCACCGGCGGTCAGTGGCCGTGTCAGTGTCAGGCAGTGGACCCCTGGAACCTCTTGCTGATCGGAGGATAACCACGACATACGGCATAGGGCGGCGTGTACCTTTGTCCTGGGTGGTAGGCAAACGGACAGAGTAAGTAAGCTTGGTTCGGTATGGCCTCCTTGTGTGAGTTGTGCGACCGCCAAGGGGGCGCGTTCGGGAGGAGCCTGGAGGGAGTCTCACTCCCGCCAGTGAGTGGGCAGGGTAAGGAGGACAGCAGACAGCGCGCATTAACTCTGCCTCCTGCCCATATGCCCTAGCGGACGAAACGTGAGGATGCTTCCTGTATGTGAGCTGCTGACCCCGGCCCTCACCCGACCCGAAGCGGCCCAAACCCAAGTGCAAGGTTGAAGCAATCAAGTAACCTTGATTGTGTGTCGTGCCACCACGCGCGCGTCGCGCGTCTCAGGGTGCAGGCACAGCGCAGGACCGTCCCGCTCTTACGGTAACAGTCTACCCGCGAGCTTGGAACCTCGATGGCCCCAGGGCGTCGTGAGAGGAAGAGAGGGTGCAGCGCACGACGTCCCGATCTCGAGCAGACGAACAAGCACAGCTGGGCCAACCAGACACGTCGAGGACACGTCCCAGGACTTTTTGGCACGCACCCTCGGAAAAAAAAAAAATCGGCGGCGCCACACGTACGACATGATGCTGGTTCCGGGGGCACGTGTAGGCTACAGTAGCGGCAGGCGACAGGCAGAACGACATCATGGCTGAAACGATCCTCCGCTCGAGCTGGAGGCTGGAGGGGTGGGTGGCGCTCGGCTCATGACCTCCGCGGAGGAGGCGGGGGTGACGCCGAACCACTTGTCGCTCATCCCGGGACCGCCACCCCTAATGTACCCCCGCCGCCCTACAATGCAGCACACGAGCGGCAATCAACGTCCACTCGCTCGGCACGGAGCAAGAGCAGCCTCGTGGCCAAGCTGCCTTGTGCACGCGCGCCAAGAGCAGTGCGGCGAGGGGATGGTATAGGATGTGCCACGGAGTCGACAGGGTGTGGCCAGGTTTTTCCGTCCCGAAGCCCCCGAAGCCGGAAGCCAAGCCGTCCACCGCGTCACGCCGCGGACTGCATTCGAGGGTGGCTCCGTGTCCAGGGTGGACCGGAGGCCGCTTGCCCATGCAAAGGACCATGACGCGTGCACGAGTCGGGCAACTCGTCGCGGATAATGGCACATATGGCCGCTACCCCTCTCGGATGCTTCTGCTCGCCGTGTGCACCAGTACAGTGGAGCCGACCGGACGCCCACCAAAGTGAGGCAAAGTGGAGCTTGATTGCTTGATTGATTGCCTGATGAAACAAACACCACATGTTTTGCCCGAACTCCGTCGGCGCAAGCACGCCCATCCCACGACCTCTGTTCGTAACAATGCATGATACGCCGCTTGGCTGGATCCACATAATGCTCCTTGACATGTCGGACGCAAGTGTCCCCTGCGGCTCGATTTAGTAGTACGCCGGCCTGGAGCGCTGCTGAGCCGAGTACGTTCTCTGTGGGTTGGTCAGCTCCGTTCGGCTGGATTCAGATTAGGACAACTCACGTAGGCGGCAACAGCAAAGGCAACAAAGGCCAGGAGGCCGATAGCCTTGAGGATGAACAGGAACCAGCCGGTGGCTCCGCGCGACGACGACGAGGTCGGCTTGCGGCCAGGAGCGCCGCCATCACGAGACCAGGACGAGCCCTTGTTCGCGACAATAGGAGCAGCCAGAGGCTGCTGCTTGCCACCGGCGGAGGCAGCACGGTACTGGGGGAGGAGGGTAGCCGAGTAGGTCGCCACCGACACAATGTCGTGGTTGTCAGACAGGGCACCGGTGATGGCCGAAAAGCCCAGGTACGGGTTGTCGGGCAGGTCGATCTTGGTCTCGAAGCAAGTCTCCCACTTGTCCCACTCCTTGAGGTGGAGCTGAACCTGGAGGCCGCGGCCGTGGACGTAAGTGAGGCGAGCCTTGGTAGCAACGTCACGACGACGGAAGTTCTCCGAGCAGCCGGCAAGCTCGTGGGCAGCGTTGTCGCCGTCCAGGTCGTACTTGGTCTGGCCGTCACCCGACATGGCCGTGATGCGGGGGAATGAGTACGAGTGACGCGTGTTGGCGTAGCTGTTGGGTCAGCCAAGGTCCGGGGGCGTCGGGCACAGCGGATTGGGGTATGACGCTGAACAGCGAATGTGGCAGGCGGTGTCGTCATGGCGTCAACCGCCTGCCACACTGTACGCCTTCTCGTCGCCACGGTCGAACACACACATGCCGCCAGACGCTACTCACGTGTCGAAGAAGAGGCCAAGGCCAGTAAACTGGTCTAACATTGTCAGTCCAGCCCTCTACCCCGCCAATGTCACACTCACCGCCGCTGCCAAAGACCGGGCCCGAGGTGGCACGCTCCTTGGTCACAAAGATAGCGAAACCGTCACCGTACATTCCGTTCGACTTGCCGTCGACCTGCAGGGTCAGCGTCTGGGTAGCGTTGGGGTTGTGCCGAGGCTCCGCCTACGTTGCGGCTGGGTGGGGTTGCACCGGCGATGAGCCGAACGGCGGTTGGTATTCGTCACAGGGATAGCAGGAGACGCCGAACCAGCAGCAAGAGCACTGTGCGGGCCCCTCCAAGCACCATCCCTCCCCTCTTCCCATCACACCCACCTTGAACTCGACGTCCACCTGCCAGTTGGTGACGGCAAGCGGCATACGGCTCCAGAGCCAACCGGCCTCGGACTGGCGGTCCTGGGTCAAGCGGATGTGCTTGTTCGTGTTCTGCGCGCGTCAGCTGGCGTCCAGGAGCACATGGCACCACTTACGATGATGGTGTCTCCTCCAAAGTCCCACCTGGGCTCGAGTTAGCTAGAGCGCAGGGAGTAGCGGTCGCGTGACGGCAAGCCCAAGTAGACGCGATCTCGAACGGCAACCACCACTGCACGCACCATCGGTTCTGTAAGTCGCTGTCCACGTAGGGCATTGCGATCGAGTGTGTTCTCAATGCGACGCGCTGCGGTGTGTGAGCCATGTCCCTCAGATACTCATGTCGCGCGCAGCTCGCAGCCCGGCCAGCCAGCCAGCCAGCCGGTGACTGCATCGCACAACGCGTCACAACTTACCTTTTCAACCATGTCGACGATTGGCTTGTCGTCGGCTGCAGCCACGACGGGGCACAGCGCGTACAGCGCCAGCGCGAGCGCGGTGACGGGTCGGAGCATGGCTGCGTGGAGTGTGAGTGTGTAGTTGTGGTGGTCGCTGTTGCCGGCTTCTTGGTCGTCGCTGGTCGCTGTGCGTGCCAGTGCCAGGGTGGAAGTTGCGTTAGCGTGGAGGCACGCGCCGGGTTTGTCACGTGATTCCTTACCCGCGTGGAACGCACGCTAACATCACGTGGATGGCGGAATCAAAACGACCGCAGTCTTGGCGGCACAGGTGCCGTGCATGCCATGACGCGGCTCGATTTCGTCAGTCAGCAGCCAGGGTGGCGGCGCATTTCCACGACCGAGGTCCACACCGAGCTGATGGCAACAAACCGCTCTTTATACCCCCAAAGAGTGCCCAAGAGTGCTCGCTTCACGTACAACACCGATACACTGCTTGTCAGCAGGTTATCTATTTTGTGACTAAGTCCGCTGGACACCGAGATCACGCAATGGTCATACCCGAGGCAGCATGCGGAGACTGCCCCGAATCTCGTCATGCGCACGCCTCGGAGCTGTGGGGCCGCGTTATCGAGGCCGAAGCTGACGACTGACCCGGTACTTTTGCTCACCGCGCAGGTGTCGCTTCGAGAACCTTGTTCATGTCCCCGCCGTGTATATAACCTAGCTCCAAGAGTCCTTCCCAACTCCATCGCAACCTGCATCGCATCCGCATAGACTCATAGACACAATGCCTGCCCTCACCTCTGGCCTCATCCTCGTCACCGGCGCCTCCGGCTTCATCGGCACGTGAGTACCCGGGCAGGAGGCTTGACCCCAGCACCGCGACTAACCTCGCAGCCACACCGTCTCGGCCCTCCTCGACGCCGGCTTCTCGGTCCGTGTCACGGCCCGCTCCAAGCCCAAGGCCGAGCACGTCCGCGAGCTCTTCCCCGGCAACGAGGACCACATCACCTACTCGATCGTCCCCGAGATCAGCGAGAAGAACGCTTGGGACGAGGCCGTCAAGGGTGTCGACGGTGTCATCCACCTCGCTTCGCCCGTGACCCTCGCCCACACTGGCGACCCCGACGAGATCATCCGCCCCGCCGTCGACGGCGTCGTCCACCTCCTCGAGAGCCTCCAGAAGTACAACCCCTCGGTCAAGCGCGTCGTCCAGATCTCGTCGTCGGCGGCTGTTGGAGGCGTTGACCGCCCCGACGTTTACGCTTTCACCGAGAAGGGTGAGTGGGCGTCGTGCTTTGCTTTGAACCCAACTAACTCTCCAGACTGGAACGACGCCATCGTTGCCGTCGTCGAGAAGGAGGGCGCTGCCGCCTCTGGTGGTGCCAAGTACTCTGCCTCCAAGACGCTCTCGGAGAAGGCCTTCTGGAAGTTCATCGCCGACAACAAGCCTACCTGGGACGGTGTTTCCATCAACCCCGTCTTCAACTTTGGCCCTGCCACTCAGTTCGCCCACGCCGACGCTGGTGCCCTGACCTCGTCGCTTGGTAAGTGCTGCTGCGGGATACAGCCCACACGCGCACGTGCTGACCTCCGCAGTCCTCCTCACCCCCTACCTCAACCCTGGCGCCCCGCAGCAGCTCCTCGAGACCCCCTACGGCTCCCTGGTCGACGTGCGCGACGTCGCCTTCGCCAGCGTCAAGGCCCTCACGACCCAGGAGGCCGCTGACGAGCGCTACCTCCTCTCGGCCGACAAGATCTGGGGCAACGACATCGCCCTCGCTGTCGAGACGGTCATTCAGGAGCCCGGCTACCTGAAGGCCAACGCCGACCCCGAGTACCGTGCCACTCTCGCCACCAAGAAGTCGTACTTCGACGGCTCCAAGGTCGAGAAGGCCTTCGGCTTCACCTACCGCAAGAAGGACGACACGCTCCGCGAGTCGGTCGAGGCTATTCAGAACGCCAAGAAGTCGAAGCTTTAGAGTCATAGAACTGTAGCATGCGGAGTGGGCGACTGCTCGGCGGATGAAGATAGATACAAGACACCAGCTTGGACGGGCACACGCGGCAGCACGAGGTGTCTGCAGGACAGCGGCTGCGCCTCATAACAAACCTACCCAACCCCAAAATAACGGGCCCGTGGTGTAATGGCAAACACCCCGACACGGGCCCCAGGACGTCCGGCATTCGACATCTCGGCACTTGATCGACACGACAACGTCCGCTGTTCGACTCCCCTGCCAGATTTCCCACCGGACGGAGGCCAGGAGGCCCCGGTGACGAGGGTGTGGGACATGCCAGCTCGCCCCGGCAGAGTGATTCCTCTCCCCGGACGCGGGGAGGGGTTGACTGTTTGTTTTGTAATGCGTGTGTGTGTGTGTGGGGGGGGTGTGTGGGCCGGGTACGGGTAGGCATCGCTTGTGATTGTTTCGCACTTTGCGGTTGGCAGTGCCACTGTTTTACTGCACGTTCGAATCAGGCCAGACAGAAGGATGAAGGAGAGGGCCGGTAGTTGAGACATCGTTGTGAGACATCTGGAGACAGCCAAGTTGACGTCGAAAACGGGATAACGTGTCACATCTGAAGCCATCATGTGAGAAAAGGGCTTCTGGGGCTGGAGGCCAAGTGGCGCAGTGAAGCCGAGACGCAAAAGGAAGGAAGACACCGAACACTCTCGGACCAGCCACGAAGCATGCAGCGAAGAAGCAACAAACAGGCCGCAAACGGTGGCCAAAGGCTACGCCGAAGCCAACTCGGGCAGGTGCCACAACGCCACGCGAGTGCCACACGGAACCTTCCTTCCCTCACCGAGTTTTCCTCGTCTACCTCTACCTTCGCCGGCCACTCACTCGCTCGCGCTGCGCGCTCGCTCGCGGGCCAAAAGATCAGGCCCTCGCCGGGATTTGAACCCAGGACCACTCCCAGTGCTTAAGGTGCGTCTGCGCCCTAAGAGAGTATGATAGCCACTACACCACGAGAGCTAGCTCGGTTGAGCTGTGGTGTCCGTGGCGGGCGCACGGTGGTTATGAACTCGGCCGGCCCAGCCTCCGCTAGCTGTACCGGCGCCCTCTTGGCCCATATCGGCGGCCTACGTGGTCTGCGTATCGTCGCCCGGAGAAGACTCGTCGGAGGAGGAGGAAGGAAGGACGTCGAGGGAGACTCGAAAAGTTCGACATCTTAACGGCGGGCCGAATAAGCCACACCCAACCTCCACTTCTCGAGTACTTCTCGACAACATCCGAAGCTGACATTTCGGCGACCACAAGCCAACCGTCACTCACCCATCGCACCATGCGCCCGCTGCCATCGTCAGGACCAACACTACAGCACGTAAGCGGCCCCTCCATCCCCTCCGTCCCCTCCGTCCCGCGCTGAACGACGCAGTTCCTCCTCCGCGCAGAGCTGCTAAAGGCTTACCGCTCCGCTGTGCGGGCGACCCGGCGTAAGTCTCCCTCGGTGACGCCGAGCTGACGCCCAGCACTGCCTGATTCCGCGACGCGGCGCGAGACGCTCGACTGGCTCCGCGGCGACATTGAGCGGCTGCGACACGAGACGAGTTTGGTGGGTGCAGGTTCGGCGAGGTGTGCTCACGCGCGCGCGCAGGACGCTCTCAAGTCCAACCTCAGCAGCTTTAACCGCAACCTCAAGGTCATGATCCCCAACGTCGCCCTCACGGGCGGCACGGAGACGGCCAAGCTCGTCGGCCGCGGCGGACGGCGCACCATCTAGACAGACAGACGCATAGAACTGGCATGGGCTTCACTGTTGTAGGTATGCATGGGCTATCAATGTTCAACGCCACGCTCCGCGCCTATTTCCCTTCTCGGCGCCGGTGGCGTTCCAGCTTGACGCTCATCTCGTGGTGCTCGCCACAGCCAGCGAGCTGCGTTGGCGGCTCCATCGCTGGTGCCTCGGTGGTAAAGTACGGTTTGCGGAGCGCTGCGTCGGCAAGCAGACGCTTGGCGGGGTCGAACGCAAGGAGGCCCTCCACAAGGTCCAACGCGTCCGGAGTGAGCCACTTGCCGAAAGCTGCGCGGAACCGCGATGCCTGCGCCTCACGCGGCCGCATGAGCTCATACCATGGTAGCTCGGAGATCGTGGGCCACTGCGTATCGTCGGGCGTGCCGAGGATCGAGTAGATCACATCAAGCTGGTTGATCTCGTCGGTGCCCTGGAACACAGGCTTCGTTGTGAAGATCTCGAGCATGATGCACCCTGCCGACCACGTGTCGACCTCTGGCCCATAGCACGTCTCGCCGAGGAGCAGCTCGGGCGAGCGGTACCACAGCGTGATGACGCGGTTCGTGTAGTCGTCCCGCTTGTGCTTGTGGTAGAAGCGGGCGAGGCCAAAGTCGGCAAGCTTGAGCTCGCCGGCGCCGTTGAGCAGAATGTTCGATCCCTTCATATCGCGGTGAAGGATGCCCCGTCGATGCAGGTATCCCAACCCTGAGAGCATCTGGTAGTTGAGCGACTTGATGTTGGCCGGCGAGAGCGACACCTCGGGGTGGGACAGGATACCCGTGAGATCGTGGTTCATGTACTCGAGCACCATGTACACCGAGCCTGCGGGGTGAGCACTGTTCGCACACACCAAACTTACCCTTCGAGACCATCATCTCGCGGAGACAAACCACATTCGGGTGGTTTAGTGCCTGCAGCAGCTTGATCTCGCGCATCGACGTGATTGGGAAGCCGTCCTTCTCCTGCTCCATTCTGATACGTTTGAGCGCGACCAGGGCGCCGTCGGCGTTGCTGCGTGCCTTGTACACCTTGCCGTAGGTGCCCTCGCCGACCTGTGCCAGACGCTCGTACGCCTCGCCGGGGACGACCTGAGTGTTTCTGCCAAGACCAAAGGCCAATGACGGTCCGGCGGCCCCAGCAGTCGATGGGGTTGACGGGTCCGTCGTGCGTGTCGCAACCTGCCCATCCGTCCCCGCCGATGGTAGCGAGCGAAGTGCTGCCGGCCCCGTCGGCGGCCCCTGTCCCTCAGTCCTCAGCGCCTGCGCATGCAGATGGCGCAGCTCCTCCTGGTCGTGCGACAGTTGCGTCCGTAAGGTCAACAGCTGTTGCACCTGGTCCAGCTCGTCGTTGCTTGGTGAGCGCCCAAAGTAGTGTACCAGAAAGTCCTTGAGAGCCGGAGAAGTGCCTTGTTCGTACCATTGAGAGAACGCCGCCTTGATGTAAGGCGCGATCGAATCCAAGTGGCGGTCGTACTGTCTCTCCTTGGTCTCCATAGCGCTCAGGTAGTCGCCAGAACGTAAAAGCTCGCCAGAAGCAGGCTTGATCGGGCTCCACTTGTCCGAGCGCCGATGCGGGGCCTTGCGCGACTCGTCGTCGATATCCATGTCAACCTCTGGCGTGTCCTCATGGGAACGCTGCGACGGAGCCGATGCTCCGTTCAAACGACCAGCCTCAGGAGTCGCATTCCTGGCGAATGCAGTCCGTGCCGAGATCGACTTCCAGCCCCCCTTGGTAGGGCTAGCGTTCCGTGCTCGGGGGAATGACGAGGGCGAAGGGCGGCCCCCGGAGTGACCGTTGGTGCCACTGGGCTCTGGACGGTTCACAGGCTCGGAGCGGCGGTCGGGGAAGCCAACGTCCCGCCTGTCGGTTGAAGCGGCGCCGACATCCGCTCGCCGCCAGCCGAACCCGCCACCACGGCGGTCGTCTGCAGTTCCAAGGCGGTCGGCTCGTGGTCCCGTTGGCGGCGAGAGAACACGCTGGGAAGGAGGAGTAGGCGAGGGCGACGGGCGTCGTCGGACCCCACGAGGCGAAGGAGATCTGCTCCGCGTAGATTGGGATGCCAGCTGTCGGCGTGGGGGAGGAGACTGGGAGCGGCGGGCAGCTGGCGCCGGTGACGGCGAGCGGCTCTGGCTAGGCGAGCGGCCTCGGCCCCACTGCCGCATCTTGGCTGGACCATCGTTCTCCTGCCCAAAGCGCCGGTTATCAAACGACCGCTTCGATTGGTCCCAGTCACGGTTGGCGCGGGGCTCCCGTGGAGGCTCGCGAACAGGCAGGTCGCGGTCACGGGCGGGCAGGTCGCGATCACGAACAGAGAGGTCTCGGTCGCGGGCCGGGAGGTCCCTGTCTCGTGCAGGGAGGTCGCGGTCTCGCACAGGAAGATCGCGGTCTCGCACAGGAAGATCGCGGTCTCGCACAGGAAGATCGCGGTCTCGCACAGGAAGATCGCGGTCTCGTACAGGAAGATCGCGGTCGCGCACAGGCAGGTCACGATCGCGCGCCGGCGCGCTGTTGTTCTGGCTGCGCGCTGGTGGGCGCCAACGCTCGCGGTCTGGCCACCGGTTCACAGGGCGGGAAGCGTACCCGCGATCCGGGGACGGCGAACGCGCCGGTGCGCGATCCCTGTCCGCGCCAGACCGAGCGCCGCGCGCAGGGGACGGCGAACGCGCTCTCTCGACACTCTGCTGGCGCTTCGGCGGGCTCGGGCTACGCGAGCTCGAACGGCCGCGCGGCGCCGGGCTTGACGACCTTCTCCGCCAAGACGGGGGCGAGTACTCCCTTGCGCGTTTGGCCTCTGGCGCACGCGGCGAGCTTGGTGCGCGCCGTTTGGGCTCGGGCGTGGGCGATCTCCAACGCGGCGAGGGGCGGCTACTGTCAGCGGCGTCGACATCAGCACTTACGAAGGACGTCGTCCACGCTCATTGTCAGACTCGGACTCGGACCGGTTGCCGTAGTCTGGGCTAGGGCGAGAGGCAGCCTTGGGAGGGGTGGGCGACCGTCTACGCGCGCGCTCGTCGGGGCTGGACGCACGTCGCCAGTCCCGCCTGTCTCTGTCGTCGGCGTCCGGCTTGCCCCATCGCCGCTCGCCACCCGTGTCGTCGTCTCTCCGACGGTACGATGATCTGTCGGGGCTCGATGCGCGCTTGGTTACGGCGGCACGGCGCTGACGGTAGTCGTCCCAGCTGCCGCGCGTGTCCTTGTCCTGCTGCTTGGCACGACTTGCCCAGCCGTCATCTCTCCGGCGGTCAGTGTCCCGGCTGCGGTCGCGGTCGCGGTCGCGCTCTCTGCTCGAGCTACGGTGGCCGTTGCGGTCTCTGTCGTCGCTGTTACCCCAGCGGTTGGAGGAAGAGCTGGTGTCTGGCGGCTCGTAGTAGCTCTCGACGCGAGTCGTGCTCGGCCCCGGGCTCTGGACCCGCGGCGAGTCTCTCGTCGCCCAGGCGTTGGTCGGGCGCGAGGACGACGACGATGACGCTGAAGTAGCCCCGGTCGAGCGGTATGCTCCTGACCCCGACGAGGATGCGCCAGGCCGCCATGTCGACTCGCGCTTGACGCCTGGGTGTGTGCCGCCACTGCCGCCGGAGTTGTTGCGCGAGTCACTACGGTACGACGACATCTCGGCGTTGACGCTCGTGCGAGTGGAGCGCTGGCGTGCGAGGAGCTGCCGATTGGCGGTAGTGCTGAGCTAGGGGGTGGTGTCCCGCAGAGTGACTTGTGTTGCGGGCAGTGTGTTGTTGTTGTTTTGGGATTATCGACGAGATGAGATGGCGATGGACGGCGGTTGGGTCGGGCGAGGAGGAGGTTAGCAGTGGGCGGGTCCAGGTCAGTCAGTCAGCGGGGTGGGTCAGTTGTGCCAAAACGTTCCAATTGTAAAGTGACATTTGAATTCCAAGTTCAAGTTTTGTAATCACATAACTCTCGGCCGATTACAAAACTGTAATGCATTTCTTATCAAAAGCTTCCGCCCTCCACCTCCACCTCGCTGGAATTTCAATCACGACAGTGCGATGGCGGCGGAGCCGTGACGGTGAGCGAGCGACAGACGCCAACAACGTGCGGGGGTTAGCACTCTGACTCTACACTAGACATATACCCAGCATCAGCAAAATGGCAGCGACAAGCACTACCCCCGGCGGCAAGACCCTCCCGCCCATGATGACCTCGCTCCGCGTCGACGGCTCGGGCCAGGTCGAGATTGTCGACCAGCTCCTCCTCCCGTGAGTCGGTGCCAGGCGCCAGCCGATGGGCCAAAGTGCAAGAGTTGCCCCTCTAACAATCACAGCCACACGGTCAAGTGGATCCCCGTCTCGACTCCCGAGGAGGCCTTTGACGCCATCAAGACGATGAGGGTGGGTTAATGGTTAGTCATCTTGACCCACGTGCTAATCTCTCCAGATCCGCGGCGCGCCAGCGATCGCGTCCCTCGCTGCGCTGTCTGTTCGTTCGTACCTCTCGTCGGGGGCCGCGTCCAAGTTCTCCACCCCCGCCGACGTGTCGGCCGACCTCGGCTCGATCCTCGACTACCTCGAGTCGTCGCGCCCCACTGCCGTCAACCTCGCCGAGGCGATGAACCGCCTGCGCCGCATTCTGAAGTCTGCGCCGGCCGCCGGCGGCGCTGCCGAGGTGTCTGCGCTCGTCGAGAAGATCAAGACGGCGGCGTTCGCGGTCCACGAGGAGGACCAGGAGCGTAACCGCACCATGGGCCGCCTCGGTGCCGAGTGGCTCTGGCAGCAGCGCGGCGGCAAGGATGGCAAGAAGGGCCTCAAGGTCATCACCGTGTGCAACACTGGCTCGCTCGCGACTTCGGGCTACGGCACGGCCATTGGCGTGATCACTGCGCTCTTCGAGGCCGACCACCTCGACACGGCGTACTACGCCCAGACGACGCCGTACCACCAGGGCTCGCGCCTCACGTCGCTCGAGCTCACGACGCTCAAGATCCCCGCGTGCATGATCTGCGACACGATGCTCGGCTCGCTGATGCAGCACAACGACATTGACGGCGTGATCATCGGCGCTGACCGCATCGTTGCCAACGGCGACACGGCGAACAAGATCGGCTCGTACCAGGCCGCCGTGCTCGCCCAGCGCCACAACGTCCCCTTTGTCGTCGTCGCGCCCGTCACCACCGTTGACCTGTCGCTCGAGACTGGCGCCCAGATCCACATTGAGCAGCGCCCCGCCGTCGAGGCCACGCTTGTCCGCGGTAAGAACCTCGAGACGGGCGACTTGTCGGTTGTCCGCATCTCGCCTGAGGGTGTCGGATCGGGCCCCGAGCCCTGGAACCAGGTCTACAACCCCTCGTTCGACGTTACCCCCGCCGAGCTCATCAGCGCCGTCGTTACCGAGAAGGGCGTTGCGGTCCGCGCGCCTGGCGCCAAAAGCATCGACGTTGCCTCGGTTTGCTAGTTAGAGCATCTTTATGAATAATGTGCCACGATGACAGAGCAGGTCAGGGAAGACGTCATGGACACGGAGCCAAACAAATGTTGAAAGTGCACACTCATCTCACCTCGCACCTCTTTCACCATGCCATCGCCATTGCTCTACGCATGCGGCTCGAACGGCTCAGGCCAGCTAGCACTAGGACACGAGGAGGACGTGTCGTCTCTCACTCGGTGCGCATTTGACCCGTCCTGCCCCGCGTCCACCGACATTGTCGACCTGGTCTCGGCAGCCTCCCACGCCCTGCTTCTAGTTTCCAGCCCGTCGTCCGGGACGCACCTCCTCGGCGCAGGGAAGAACACACACGGGCAGCTCGGACGACCGTGCGCACTCTCCTGCCCGCCGGCAGCGACGACCTTCCGCCCGCTCGCGCTCGGGCGCGAAGCGGGCCTTGGCGACGGCTTCGTACCAGTAAAGGTCGCCGCGACGTGGACCACCAGCTTTGTGGTGTACGAGCGCGGTATAACCGGCAGTGCTGGGCGGGAGCAAGTATTTGTCGCGTCCGGATCGAACGACTTCGGCGAGCTCGGGGTCGCTGGGTCGTCGGCAGGTCCAGTGGTCCTCAAGGATGTGCTGCGGCCCGGCGAGCGCGTAGAGCACCTCAAGGGCGGACAGCGGCACGTCATCGCCGTCCTGAGTTCCGGTACTGGCCCGACACGCACGCAGCGCGTCGTCGGATGGGGCGCTTGCCGGCGCGGAGAACTCGACGCGGTGCCAGCGCCAGTAGCGACTCCAGCTTCGCGCGGCGTGAAGGGCAAAGGGAAGGCGCCTGCCCGAGCCCCCACCTCGCTGCCCGTGACCATTGCGCTTCGAATCCCACCTGGAGCGCACATCATCGACCTCGCACTCGGCGCGGCGCACTCGCTCGCACTCCTCTCCAACGGGCGCGTGCTGGCCTGGGGAAGCGACCTTAAGGGCCAAGTCGCCTCCCTCGACTCGGTACAAGACGTCACTGGCATCGCGGCAACGTGGAACGGGACCTACGTTATCTCGGCCGGCGCGCTGTGGTCGCAGGGCTCGAATACGCACGGCCAGCTGCTGCGGCGCGACTCTGACCCGCGCGGACAGGTCGCCGTGCAACAAGCGCCAACATGCCTCACGGCAGGGTCGGAGCACGTCCTCGTCACGGCGGCCGACAGCACGCTCTGGTCGGGCGGGTGGAACGAGCACGGTAACCTCGGCGTAGGGGACACTGCGGACCGCCCCGATCTCGCCCAAGTCCCGGTTCCCGGCGCCATCCGGCGCGTGTGGGGCGGCCTGGCTGCGACGTGGGTCTGGAGCGAGGAATGAGACTGCGCCACAGGGGAGGATCTGTGCGCGTGGGAACGGCGACAAGAAGCGCACGGAACCGCCGCGCACAGCGAGGAAGCGAGGAAGGCGCTGTCGGCGCGACGTTGAGGGTGCCGAACACGCTGGTGGCGGCGTGTGTAATTGCGTGTCGCATGTCGTCGTCGTTGCGTGACGGGGGGGGGACATGTGTGAGCCGACAAAAGGACGCTCGTCGCCGCGTGTCTGGCCCCGCTTGTCGGTGTGTATTGTCTGTGCGCGTCGTCGTGGACGTGGCCGGTCATTGTTATTGTCGGCGGCGCCATCGGGGGCTGCCTGCCTGCCGCCTGTTCTGCGCGTGTTGGCGTTACTGTAATGCCATTACTCGTCGCACCTTGTCGTCGACATCTGCACACGCGCTGCACAGACCTCTCTCCTTGCCCCCCCTCGTCGCCTACCCCACACAAACGCTCTTCGTGTCAAGTTGGACTAGCAAGGAAGAAAGCACCCAGCCAGGCGGCGGCGGCGGCGGCGCGGCAAGATTGACGACCTTCTAACACACTCTTCCTCTCATCCACTCATTCATCCAACTCACCTTCTCTCTCGTCCCATTCTTGATCGACCTCGACACACTACATCTATCTTGTCTCGCATACACTACCCATTCGCACTCGATACCCACTCATGACCAGAGATCAAACTGCACGACCCCCAGATCCCTTATCAATGGCACCACCGCAGGACAGTGCTCGAAGGCGGCAGCACCGGCCTCAGCCCCAAGCCCCATGGGTCACGTCGGACGCTTCGGCGTCCTCGGCCCCAACAGCCTACGAGTGGACGCAGGAAGACCTCGACAACTACAGATACGCCCACAACCGCGTCAAGACATGGCGACAAGAGGCGTTCACCGGCCGATCAGTGGGCAGGAGTGTTGGTGCAGGCAGTGCGGTATGGAGCGCGACCGACTCGGACGTGTCGGCGAGCGCGCCGCAGCCCCAGTACCGTCACCCACTCTCCTCGCACCTATCGAGCCCGCCACGGGTTGGTGCTGAGCTCGATGCCGTCTTGGCGACACAGAGGCGCGCAAGAGACGCGTCCGCCAAGATCCAGCGCGGCCTGTCCAAGCGTACGCCGTTGGATGCAGGTCCTTCGCCGCACCGCTCGTCCGCGCCGAGCCCAGCACAGCTGTCGCGTTCGCAGAGTAGCCGCCGCCCAGCGCCCGTCGCCGTGCTCGCCCAGGCGCCATCAAGCCCCTTGCCGCAGAATGTCCCCCTGCCACGCAGCGACCACCTGCCGTTGTCCTCCGCACCGACAGCCCAGTGGTCACAGCGCGAGGCGTACCTCAACGACGCGCTGTCCCCGCCGCTCGAGTTCCTGTCCGACACGCTACCTGAAGATCCGATGCATGCGACGACGGATCGCCCTTCCGGCCTAGCCCGTGTGGGCAGCTTTCTCTCTCGCACACGGAGCACCATTTCCCGCCGCAGCTCGCAAGAGTCGCTGGCCAAGGCGCCACCTCCTTCGGCATTCCCCAAGGCCCCGGCCGTGTCACAGCCTCCCGACGTGCTGGTGATGACGCGCTCCAACAGCGTGAACCCGGCGCGCGGATCATCGCGGTCGGCCAAGCTCGTCAGGAGCCAATCCTCGTCGGCTGCAACCAAGAACAACAACAGCCGGGAGTACGCACAGCACCCGCGCCCGACCACCGCCGACCGCGGTGGCGGCAGTAAAAGCGCCGCATCAAAGGTGTCTGCCACCGCAGCCCCTGTCCTTCCCGAGCTGTCGTTTGACCCGATCCTGCCCACAACGACTCAGAGTGCCAGCTTGGTGCGTACCGCAACTGCTCCTGCTACTGATGCTCATAGTCCGCAGATACCGCAGGTGCCCGCCGCCGCTCCCGCACGAGAACTGCCCCAGCGCAGCCGTCTGCGACGGTTTCGCAAGTGAGCGCCGCCACGCAGCGCGATAATGTCGGTGCAAGGCCGCGTGGACCTCGCACCGACGACACGTTGCTCCTGGCAACGCAGCATGCGATTCCTCGCACCGCGGCGAACGCTTCGTCGTGGACGTCACCTGTTTCCACTCACCCTGCAACACGCCCCAACTCTGTTGGCGCACACCGTGTACCGCTTCCACCCTCGACAATTGTATCTACGCCGCACTCACAAACTCGCCCCACCGATACCGTTTCACTCTCTCCCCCGCCAGCGTCACCTGTGATATACGAGCATCCTCTTCCGACTCCTCAACCTCATCACACGCCTTCAAAAACGGTGCCGACTACTTTGCCGGTTCACTACCCAAGGACTCTGTCTCCTCTCCCACCGTCTACAACTGAAACGCTGACAAGACAAGACCCGTTTCAAGCCAACCTCCCGCCACTGCCCCCTTCCACTATTGCCAGCGTTACCCGGTCGACTCACACCTCGCCTAGTCCACGCTCTCCACGCCCAAGCACAGTTCAACTACCGGCCCCTATTCCCATCGCTGCAATGGCTGACGACAGTGAGCACGGTACCCGCCGCAACATTGTCGAATTTGGGTACCCCGACAGCCGGCCCCAACCAGACCTCTCTTACTCGCCCTCCGAAGACTCGGACGACGAGACCTTTCCGGACTTGTCAATCAGCCCAGGCTCTCGGCACAGCCTAGTTCCCACCCCAACACGGCACGGGTCCGGAGAGAGAGCGTCAACACCGCGCCGCCTCGAAGGGGACACTCGTCCCCTCGCCTCTGTCCGAGACTTTAACGACGCTCCCACCAGTCATCGTCCGAGCCTCAGGTACTCGAACTCTGACGGGGCGGACACTACCAGAGCAATGTCCAGACCGCATCTGTCGGAGGGAGTGGCTCCGCGTGCGTCGACAGCCATTGAGCGTCCGCTTTCGACAAGACGGCAGCCCTCAACGAGAATGGGCAGTGCCTCCCTACGCATTGAGGAAGTCGGTGTCGGTCGAGAGGCTGAGGACAACGTGCACATCCGCCAGGCAAGTGTGCCAATAACCAACTTGGAGCACGGCGCCGACCACATCACGTTCGAACTGCCCTCGGAGACCCGCGGTCGCCATCTTCAGGTGAAGCTGTCATGGGTTCCCCCCGAGACCGATGACAAGCAGGGGCGTCTTTTACACCCAGCAGATGCTTCAGGTGACAATCTGAATGACGTGATGGCACAGTCACCTCGGCAGCCTTTGAGATCCGTCCTGGATGGAATGAGATCGCCAAACGTCTCTGACCGCCCCTCGGACAGGCGCACTCGAGTTGAAAGCCTGAATTCCAGCCTCTCGAGTGACCTGCGCAGTGTACCCCACCGCGAGCGCAAGCCTCAGAACTGGTACATGGATGTGCCCCCACCCCTCCCACCTCTTGCCCCGATGCCGGTCGCGGCTTCGATCCTCACGATGCCATCGGCAGTTCCCCTCCAGCCGGTCGTCCCGCTTATCCCTGTTCACTACACCCACTGGGGATTTCCGCCCACGCCACCGACGTCACCTTTCGTGCCAGTGGACATAGCACAGGCGTACGCTTATGCGCCTGTGCCGGGTCAGCAGTACCTCGTGCCGTCGATGGTTGACGGGACTGGGCTCAGCCGCCGACCGAGCTTGTCTCGCGTCAATGAGGCACAACGTGCCGAGTATGAGAGGGAGAAGGCAGAGCGTCGCCGGCAGCGTTCCGAGCGCCGTGACAAACGAGAGCGGCGCGAGGGGATGCAGAGCCCGTTGCGCCCTTCCGAGGCCGGTACTGTCAAGGCGAAGAGTGCCGGACAGGCCGGGGGCAAGACCGAAGGGAAGAGAGTCAGCAGTGGTAGGAGGTAGACGGGGGCTTGGACCGGTGCGCCGGTGGGTGGGTGGGCTATCGATACAGCGGGAGTGGACGCGCGACGGCGTTCACCTGTGCCCACCTAACTGCTAGCCGCATGATAATAGAGATCCGGCCCGACAACAACCCAGACATGACGACTGTGACGAACCTAACGACCCAAAAGTGGCCAGTGCCGCATACAGTAGAGGTACCTAGATGCATCAACCTTGGCACGCTGCCGGTCTTGGCACCATCGTCAGCGCTATAACCGTCATCGCCGCCCGCTCGGCCCGCAAGCATGCGCAAGCACATGGGCGGCATTGGCTTGACGCGGTTCGACGTAGGCCGGCCGGTCAGTGCGGCATCGGCACTCGGCGCGGTGGGCGCTACTAATCTAGGCACGAGGCGGCTGTAGGCGGTTACCGTCGATAACCGCCACCGCCGGCCGGTGGCAGTTGCCGTTGCCGTTGTCCCTGCGCTGCGGCATTCGGTCGTGGCGCCGGTGGCTGCGGCTGCGGCGGCAGCGGCGACGTCGCATGTCGACAGACCAGACCACGGGGCCCACGTGCCCACCGGCGGGGCTCTGCGCAGTGTCGGGGGTATGCGGGTGTCCGGGGCATGGCGCAGGGCCGGTGGAAGGTGGTGGCGCCAGCGGGGACTTGGCGGAGGTGTTCCGTGCCGACTGGTGGTGCGAGGTGGGGCAATGGTGTGCTTATTCGCCGCGGCGACGGGGGCATTCGTTCGGGGAGGCAGTGGCTAGCTCTGTGGTGAGTGGAAAGTGGCAAGTGGTGAGGAGTGAGAGTGAGGAGTAGCGGTGCCCGGCAGTTGCCCTCGCAGACTAGGGAGCCAAGTGCAGTGGGTGCCGCACTCGCCAACATTCAACCCGCGACAATCCCCACCGCAGATCAGTCATGTGCTGCTGCTAGTATGAATTGGCGGAGCAATTATGCTTAAGGAGCAGAGGGGGTAGAAGGAGGTGGGGGTTACCGAGCGTAGCGGGCCCGATCCCTGTCGTAGATCCACTTGCCAGATCCCAGTTCTTGGGCCGGTCGGTATTAACGCCTCTCAAGTAATCCATTCCCCGGTACTGACTGGGCATCGAGGCGCTGGGCGGGCGCTGTGATGATGATATTATTGAGGGCTCGTGATGCCTTGTTTCGTGGGAGGATGTTGGTTGTGGCGTGTGGCACAGTCATGTGGCACTTGCCCATCGTTATTAGGTTGGCTCGCTTTGTCTCTCCCCCTCCCCTCTCGCGCTCGCACTGGTGATCTGAAACGCTACAATGCATTAAACCCTCGTACAAATCCGCAACCTAGTAAACGTAGACAAACTCGTCGTTCTTGTAATCCGTAAGATCGAGAAGCGCGTTCTGACCAAGACGGGGGCCCTCGCCGGCCTGGTCCTCCTGGCCGAACGCCTCGTACTTGGAGCTCATGGACGTGTCCTTGATGAACTTGGGCTTGCCGAAAGCGACACGCTGCTTCTGGCGGACCTTGTTGAGGGTGAAGATGGAGAAGACCTGGAAGCCGATCACACCGAGGAGCGCGCAGAAGATGCCGAGGACGGCCTTGACACCGGGGACGTAGGCGGGCTTGTCCTTGTCGGTGAAGAGGAGGGGGCCGATAATGTTGCCTGCCGACGCGCCGGCGTTGTAGATGGAGATGATGACCGTCTTCTTGGTCTGGCCACCAGTGTTGGCGACCATCCACGACACGATGAGCGGGTTACCGCCAAAGAGGAACGCAAGAAGGTAGTAGCCGGCAAGACGGGGACCCTGCTGGAGGCCGTGGGTGCCTTCGTAGAAGAGCAGCGCGAGGCCGACAATGACGGGGATGACGAAAATCGCGAGGATGGCCGACTTGATACGGAACACCTGGGCAGCGTACGACGCAGCGAGAATGCACAGGAACTGGAGGAAGCCGAAGGGCATGTTGAGCAGCGTAGTGATGTAGTTGTCGAAGCCGAAGCCCTTGATGAGGGTGGGGCCGAAGGCGTTGGTGACGGACGCGCCGATGTTGAGGAGGAGCGACATGAAGAGCCAGAGGTAGGTCTTGACGTCGTAGAAGGCCTCGCCGACGTGCGACCACTTGAACTCGTTCGAGCCGGTACCGGTCTGGTTGGCACGAAGACGCTCAATGGCCATGGCCTTCTCCTGCTCGGTGAGGAAGCGGGCGGACGGGATGTCCGAGTCGACCATGAACCAGATGACGGGGGCGGTGAAGACGGTGATGACGCCGACGATGATGAAGAGGAGCTGCCACTCGTGAATCTTGTCCGACTTGACGTGGCCGAGCGCCCAGGAGAGGAGAGCCGCAAAGATGGTCGCGAGACCGTTGGTCGAGTACCAGGCCGCCACACGCAGGGGCTGCTCGGAGCGACGGTACCACTGGGCCGTGAGGACCGAGAAGAGAGGGAGACATCCGGCCTCGAAGAGACCAAGCAGGAAACGGGTCGCCATCAGACCGCCAAAGTTGTGGCTGGCCGCCATGCACGCCTGGGCGGTTCCCCAGCCGAAGCAGAGCACCGTCATGAGGGTACGCGCCGGCACGCGGACGATGATGTACGACGAGAAGGGCTGCCATGCGAGCTGGGCAATGGCGTTCATGGTCGAGATGGTCGAGTACTGCGAGCCGTGCAGGTTGGTGTCCTTGCTCAGGCCCCAAACGTTGCCGAGGCCAAGGACCGACTTGTCGATAATCTGCAAAAAGTACACCCAGCACAGCATCGACAGGATGACCTTGTCCGTCTTGCGGCGGATACGGCGGTTGTCCTCTTCTGTGAGGTCGATGCGCTCGTCGCCAATGTACGCGAGCGCGCGGTCGCCGTGCTTGATGTCGCCGGCCGTGTGGGTGTGGTCCTTGACCATGTCGCCGTGCTCGAGGTCGGCATTCTCGGCGTGCTGCGGCCTGTCCTTCTCGTATGGTGTGGACATTGCGGTAGCGGTGGTGGTGGGGTAGGTAAAAGAAAGGTTGTTTGTTGGCGTCGGGAGTTTGTGTTGCCTGCCTGTCTTCCTTTAACTTGATCGCGTGTCGCCGTCGTCGCCCTTGAAAAGTGTTCAAAGCTAGCTCGTCGCCGCGGGGATCCGTGGAGGGTTGTGGGGCAACCGGGGATGCGGGGCTCGAGGTTAAGTATGTCTCTGTCGCGCTCGACACCTCCGGACCCCGCTCCGAAAGAGATGGGGAGCGCGGTTGTCGACGCCAAACAGCTGCTCCGCAAGTCAGTTGACTTGCGCGGGACCCGGTCCGATCAGTGATCATGGTCAGGTGCGAATGGAGGTGCGCAATCAGTGAGCCAGGCCTGCCTCAAGTGCCCGCCGCCTTACAGCATGCCACTTCTGGCCCGCGCGCCAAGGGCCAACTGGCAGCCGGCCCTGAGAAAGCGAACATGTGGCTCTACTTTTGGCGGGCCAAGCAAGCCTTCAGTAAGCCACAGGGCCTGGGCGACGTCGTCGACCACCACACCCGCTGGAACCCTCCGGCCGTCACTCCGGCGGCTATTGACGGCCACGGGCCACGGGCAGAGGCGGGCGCGGCCACTTGATGTCGGAGCGTCGGTCGGCGGTACACGTGATGGAGTGTGATTGCTTGCCTGCCGTTCGTGCCGCGGGTTCCGATCTCTCGCCCCTCGCTCGCGGCGGCGTTCGCTACTGAACCGTGCAAGAGTGCATGAGCTTGTTGGCCGCTGCGCCGCTGCCTGGGAACAATCGAAATCCGGTCCAGTCCAGAACCGTGTCGACCACCCAGCCCGACCCGACACTCGTTAGCCGCCGACTACCTGGCGCTAGACCGAGGTTCCAGCTGCACGGTTCAACGGCTGTGCTTCCAGCGCGATCCAGCGCACGGCCGGATGGTTCCACCCGCACGCACGGCCAGCGCTCCAACTCCCACCGGCCACAGACACTCGGCGTGCATACACACGGTTCCGATCCGATAACCGTCTCCTGCCAGCCAGCTACGGTTCCTACCGCCGGATTCCCACCGGCGCCCCCCACCGGCGCCATCATGGCCCGTCACCGAACATGTATCGGCCACGCACCGACTCGACCCGAACGATGCCACTGTACCCTGCCGACGCGAGCCACCCCGCGCGTTCGATGCCGCCGCCGCTCTGCCAGGTGACGCGGTGGATGCCAACCTGCTTGGGCCACATCGCAACCTTGATGTACCCCACTTCCCCATCGGTTGGGGCCTCAGCATCCGCCTTTGAAGGGCGGAATTGCTGGTTCTTCTTGTTCTTGCTGTTCGCGTCCTCGAGCCCCATCGACTCGGGGAGGAAACCCTCGCTCATTCGGTACTCGCCAGTGTGCTCGTCATAGTCGACCTCGTACATGATTTGGAAGTTCATGCCCTGGGGCAACCGTCAGCCGCTGTATCATGTGATGGGCAGGTACGCCGTCGGCCAGCTATGACGTACCGCCTGTTTTCGCCGCCAGAAGCCGGTCGAGGTCGTCGTTACGTTGACTGCACCGTCACTTGACCCAGAGGCGACCATCGTGTGGTAATCTGAAGTGCCAATGCTCTGCATCCGATTCAGCAAAGGCTTCGGCTAGCCGACGCGTAAACACGACACATACCCAGATGGGGCCACGGTGAGGCGATAGGTAGTAGGTAGCTGGGCCAAGGGCCGTGCGCATCTGAGCAAGGACGACGAGGTAGTCAATGTCGGCGTACACCGGGGTCGACACCTGTGACGACCAAGCGACAGCCATGCAGGGCACTGGAGTCAGAGATCGAAACAGGCACAGGCGACTCACGACGGGCTCGATTGTGATCGATCGTGACTCCCGGGTCGCGTACATCGACCATGCCGCTGGAACCGTCGTATGACGCGAAGAAGATGTATGGCGCGTCTCCAGAGTAGTCTGGCTCGCCTTCACCATCACCAGGCGCGCACCGCGCTGCCGCAATAGATCGGATGGCGGATAGCGCGATGTAGGTGTAGACCGAGGGCAGAGGGTCGGGTGTGTACCGGCTGCTACCGTCGGGCCCGAAGTCGAGGACATCAAACACGGCTATGTGGCCTGGGTTCCAGTTAGCCCACCCGGCTTATCATACCTACCGTTTGATAAGCCCATGGCGATGCGGCTGCCCGACATCCAGTCTATGCACGTGGCTGTGGCGTCGGGGATATCGAGGCGGACGACGGGCTCGGCGCGGACTGCGCGTGTCAGCACTGCCCGTTGCACCACACTCACCATAAATCGGGCCGTCCTTCCGTCCCGACGCAGCTCGCAGCGCAAGTGGGCTGGGCACAGCGTACAGCGACACGCCGCCACTGGCCTGAACAGCAGCCACCACGCCGAGCTTTGGCAGTCCGTCGCCGCCGCTCAGCTCGTCCCAGCCACCGATAGGCATCCACTTGAGCTCCGTGACCGGCCCGCCGTCGATGCAGAGTACGACCTCGCACGCCGCGCGCCCCTCAGGCAGCTCCGTAGCTGACGCGTCAGGCTCCACGACCGACCAGATCTGAATACTGCCGGGCACGTTGTGCGCCACGCGCTCGCCAATGCGCGGGTCAAAGCCGGGCGGCAGTGTCCCGACGGCGATGTACTGGGCGTAGTTTGATCCTTGCCCCAGGCGCTCGGGGTACGGGCACCAGTCGAGCCCCCACACCGGTCCGCCGGCAGCAAGGATGAACCCGCGTGCGATGTCTGTTGGGCTCTCTGCAGGGTTAGCTTTGCCGGATCTTCCAACCCACCAATGTGCTGTGCGTCAAATTGGGCCATCGCGAGCCGCCGCTGCGCGCCCATCGGGCCAAAGTACAGCACCACGGGGTCCGAGGGTGCGGCGTACGCCCTCCCATCGCTACGTCGTCAGTATTGAAGGTGGCACACTCAGTTCTCACCTCTCTGCAATCTCGCTGGCCAGCGCGCGCGGCAGGCCAAAGTTGATGTCCTCGCGCAGCCTCCAGCCGTCGGGCAGCCCGTCGTCCACGGCCTTGCCTTTGCCCTTACCGCTACTACACAGCTCAGGCCACCACCCTTCTCCGCGCCACGCGGCCCAGGGGATGTGCACGCCGACCTCCTTGGCCGTCTCGCGCGCGGCCGTGCGCCGGCGCTCAATCTGCTCCGACACGCTGCCGCCAAAGGCCTCCACGACGACCTCGGACCGCGCTCGCGGCTTCGGCGCAGCGGCCAGCTTCGTGCTGAAGGGGAGCATCGGTCCTGGAGGAAACGTAGTGACGAGGCGCGCACTCCGGATCGTACGGTCCTGTACTTGGCTCACGCGGCCCCCCGAGCCCCTCGCCAGCGCCTGCGAGCTGTCGCGGAGGAGGTTGCGGTACGCTGTCGGGAAGGCGTTGAGCGACGAGCGCACGTAGGCTTTCTCTGTTGAGCGGGTGCCCGTGCCGAGGTCGACTTTGGTCACGTCTCCGCGCTTCGTTTCCGGGCGGCGCGCCTTCGGCGTGTCGGCAGCCGGCGCAGGTGTTCCTCCAGGCGTGCGGCGCTTGCTGGCCGCAGCTTTCCCACCGCGGGGCTTCCGCCCAGGTGTCTTGGGCTCGCGCTTGACTTCCGGCTCGGTCTCGACCTCGAGCTCGAGGTCGTCGGCGTCGTCTCTGTCTCTCTCGCCCGACCCCTCGGCCTCGCCAGGCTCAAAGGCGCTCGAGTTCCCAGACGAGAGCGGAGAGCCAGGCGCTGGCGCGTCGTCCTCAAGCTCTTGTAGCCCCTCGGCCACGTTGGTGTAGGATACGCGCGCGCCGCGCGTCCGAAGTGAGACCATCGTGTTGTAGTAGTTGAGTTTGTAGCCAAAGTTGGATGCGGCCTTGGACAGTCTGTTGCAACAACAACATTGACTTTCATCTGGCGTCATGAAGGCATGGTGCTCGCGTGGATTTGATCCCGTGACCCGGACGGCATCGTGGTGGGAACTGGTCAGCGTGCAGTGCGGTGTTCGGCACGCAACGGCCAGCATGTCTATCTGTGCAGCCTTGTTGCATGCAGCCTCGCAACAGCGTGTGCACAGCAGCTGTCGCATACGTATGCTGCGTACACTGCGCGCTGTGCTCCTCGTCTCTCGCATCGATCGCGTGACAAAAGGCTGGTGCGAGCGCAGCGAACTGGTTGGTTTACCAGTCCCAATGAGCTAGCTGGCTGTTCCGTTCGCTGCTATATTTGGCGCGACGGTCACTTGTCGCACGCGCCTCGAGTGCACGGTCACTTTATCAGTGTTTGGTCTTGCTCATCACAACTACCACGTCCGTCCCCTTTATTTCGTTATGCTAAATGTGCCACATGCATCTCAGACAATAGCAGGCTTGAGCGCTGGGAAAGAGGGGGTATATGTGCGGCGCCGCCGAGAGATGAGGTGTAAGGGATGCCCAAGCTCGAGTAGCGAGAACAGGGCAGATGCTGCGTGAATCATGAGTCCGTGGGGGGTAGTGGGAGGTGGTCGTCGTGTCGCCAGGACAAGCTGGCTACCATGCCGAGGAGGGGGAGGCAATGCTAAAGCAGCTGGGTAGGTCTATCCCCAGCCGCTTGTTTGGGACGTCTCTTGGCGGTCGCACGCGGTCTAGTGTTCTGGGAGCCTACTCTGACTCGCCCTTGACAAGTTGCTTGAGGAGCGAAGTGACCGAGCGACGCCTCCTTGTCGAGGTCTGGCCAGACGAGTTGGTGCCGGTGAGCGTGTGCGTTGGCAGCATGTTCGGGGGCTTGGCAATGAGGTACATTGGGGGAAGGGGGGCGCCGTCGAACTGGTTGAGGTTGAGCGTGTAGCGCGCCGTCAAGGGGTCGACAATGATGGCCCAGTTCTTCATCTGCATCTGCAAATCCTGTCAGCTACGCCCAACAACGCCCAGGAGGCGCCCAAATGGCGCGCGCATACGTACCACGTTGTTGTAGTAGGTGATCTGGTTGGTGACAGCGGCACAGGGGTCCTGCACCTGGATACGACCGTCAGACTGGAACGGTGTCAAGGTCAGTCCGTCGCCGTTGAAGGTGTAGGTGCCGTGCTGCCAGCTGATGAATCCCGTGATGCACTGGGGGTTGGTCGCGTTGGCGTTGTAGCGGTAGCGGACCTCCTCGAAGAAACCATCCTCCGTGCTGCCGCAGCATCAGCAACAGTCCCTGCTGCACACGCGTCGCGCTCCACTCTCCACTCACAAGGCGTACGAAATGCCCGTGTTGTTTGGGTAGGTAAAGGTCGTCGTCTCGAGTGTGCCGGGGATGCAGATTTGCTGGTACGTGTCAACAACGGCGCGCGCGGTCACGCAGCTGTATGCCCGCAGGCACTTACTCCGCCAGTAGACACTGCTCCGCTACCAGTGCTCCATGTTCCCTCAATGCCCGTCACGTTGTTGTTGAAGTTCTGGGCGTTGGCCGAGAACAGCGATGCCAACAAGGCAGTAGCGGTGAGCGTGAAGCGCATTGTTGGGCGCCGGGGTGTGGTTCGACTGCGAACGGGGGTAAAGGGTGGTGGTGTTGGTGGTGGTGGAAGGTGTTGTGCTGCGCTCGACGGCGAGTGGATTTGTGGGGTGGTCACTGCTGATGGACAATGTCGATGTTGCACGAGCCGAAAAATGGGACGAGGTCAAAGCGCGTGTGCGTCGTCGTTGTTGCAAGTGAGTGATTGATGGAGGAAGGGAAGGATGGATTGCAAGTGTGATGTGCAGCAAGCAAGAATGCGAAACGGGCAGGACACTGTTAGGTGGCGGGACAAGAAGACGCGACCTGCGGACGGCGGGGGCAGTGTAGGAATGCCAGGGCTGGGCGTTTCGGGGGCAGCTGCTGGGCAAAAGGCTAGGCAGGCGGGCGGGCGGGGTGGGGCCTTTGTTGTTGCAGCGGCAGACGGGTGGGCGGGATGTTTGTCAATCCAGCCAGCCCAAACAGAGAGGTCTGGCAAAGAGGAAGGCGAGGAAGGGGGTGGAGGGGGGGACAAAGAACAAGCAAGGCAAGCAAAGCAAAAAAGGAGTAGAAAGAGTGTGGTATGCTTGAATGTTGCCCAGCTTAGTGGTTCGTCGTTGAGCAGCAGTGTGGGGGCTGTGGGTGGTGTGCGCAGTGCGTGTGTGTGTGTGTGACAGTGGACGACGACGACGACAACGGCGACAGCAGCAGCAAGAGAGGACGAGACGAGAGGAACGACAGTCGGGGACGAGAGGGAAGGGAGCAGAACTGTCTGCAGCTTGGCTTGCGACGCGGGCGCACAAGCACTGTGGCAGAGCAGCGTCACACTTGTTTCTCAGGGCATCTTCCCCCAAACTCGCCCTGCCCTTCGCGGGCACAATTCCCGAGCAAAGTGACCGTTTTGGCTGCCAAAAGTTTTTCCCTTGCCACCCACACACCCATTGACCACAGTGGGATCCTGAATTCACTGAAAAATTACCCTGAAAAGCAAGACAGACACCTTGGCAGTGCTTCAACGAGGTGCCACACGGTCAGAGACCGATAACCCCGAGGGTGGCACTGTGGCTCGCTCGCTCGAGGCAGATGCTGCATGCGATAGATAGTTGTTTGTGCAATCAATGACTGTGAGCGCGCTACCGACACCCCCCTTCACTCCTCCGCCGCCGTCTCCTTTGTCTCATTCGTCTTCTCCGACTTGGACTCAAAGTCGACCAGCCACTGCGGCTTGAGCTTGGCCACCTCGTCCCGCTGCTGCTGGATCGCCTCCTCCATCTCCCCGCGCACCTCGTCGACGGGGCGGAACTCTGGCCGCTTGCCACGGCTCAGCTGGCCGCCGACCATGACCTTGCCCTTGCCTTGGTCAGGGAGCCCGCTCGTAAGCTGGTTCATGGCCTTTGAGTGTCAGCAGAGCAGGCATGTCGTCAACCCACCTCGAACGCGCCGATCGCCTTGGTTGTCTCGAGCGACATCTCAAGGTACTCGCCGTTCTGGATACGCTCGTCACTCGCCCAGCTCTGTATCCGTGGGTCGGACCAGTCAACCTCCGGTCCGTTCTCCGCGACTGAAAGCGTGGGCGAAGGCGGGATCGAGTCACCGGTAGGGCCGGGCGACATCCAGTGGCTGTACGCGGTCGAGACCCCGGCCGCAAGGCTCACGCCGCCCATGTTCTCCAAGGACAAGGAGGGAATAATGAGATGTGTCGTTGGGAGGAACGTCGCAGGGTTGACGTAGTAGTTGTTGGCCAGGCGTCCACTGCGAGGGTCGTCAGAGTAGTCCTCGGTTTCGCCGGGGCGCGCGCCGGCCCACCTTTCGCGCATCTCGTCTGGTGGGGGGAAGCTAACACGGCATTTTCCAGGCTGGGAGTGTGAGCCATGTCTGCTGTACTGCGCACTCACATTCTCGTCATGAGCATCCATAATGATCTGGTATGTCCGCTTGTCCTTGCCCTCGATGTTGACCTCAAACTCGGCAATGTACATGGGGAAGAGAAGAGGGTAGGCTGCGAACTGTACTGTTAGGATGAACCCCATTATGCACGCACCAATTGCTCCTTCCACTTGGACTCGTCGACCCGAATGCCGTTGAAGACGCGCTTCCGGCCAATCTCACGACGGATCTTGTCGAGCATACCCAAGGGTGAGACGGTGAACGGCACAGGGACGATATCGTAGCCGTCACCAAGCTGCTTGAGATCCCGCGACGGGTCGTAGGTTGGGAGCTCGTCGGGCAGTGGGGGCACAGCGTACGACAGGTACGAGAGGGGGGCAAAGGGGTTACCTGGGGGGAGTCAGTTGTTGCCGACAAGCTGCAAACTCACCCGGGATGTAGCCCTCCCGGACCGACAGCCAGGCCTTCGACTCCTCGACGCCATAGTTCTTCTCAACGGTGCCCTCGGCCATGAGGTCTACGCGCCAGACGGGCCAGTATGCAGCCTTCATCTCCTTGAAGGTGACCGACTCGCCGAAGCCGAACTCCTTGCCGAACGGCTCGATGCCGGTGCCGAGGAGCCGGAGTGCGCCGGCCCACAGAACATTCGGCCAGGCCGCGGACGCCAACAGGCCGTGTATCAGCAGACGGTCGCGCGCGTCCCGAGGCTTCTGCTTGAAGGGGACGGCGACGATCTTGTCTGAGACGGACACGGAGACGGCGTCAGAGTCGGACGAGTAGGAGCGCAGGCGGGCAGGCAGTGCTGAGGGCACCGACACGCGCGCCCTCCGCGCCAGCATTAATCCGTTTGTCTGTCGAGAGAGAGCCGAAATTGACCTCCTCATGGTCGTTGGAGCTGTTGTGTCGGGTTTGACCTGTCGGAGGGAGTCAAAGTGGAGGTGAACCAGTCACTGGATCGCTGCCTGCATGACGGAGGCTGCATGAGTCGTCGGCGTCGGTCCAGGATTTTGATCCCGTGGCGGCGGGCGCCCAGACACTACGCTGACATTTCGTGCCGGCTGATCCGGAGGCGCCAGTAGCCGACCGAACCACCGCCAGTGCCAATGACGAGAATTCCTACTGTAGCTCCCCCCCAAAGGAAGGTATCCATCCCATTCTTCCATCTCATCAACATCGCTCGCACCGCATCAACATACCAATGCCAGCATCGATAGGTCGCCCATTCGGACGGCCGCCGCCGATCGTGGCAGACGTGCATACGCTGCCGTCGGCCTCGGGCGTCGCCGAGGCGTCGTCGGACTTGTGGTCGGCCCTCCTCCCCCGCAGCCGCACAAGCGACAAGCCGGCCCGTATCGCCGTCGCGGTCGAGTGGCAGCCCGAGCGCCGCGTCGCGTCCGTCAAGACCAAGACGAGCCGCCTCGTCACCTGGGTCGTGCCCAAAGCCGGCGAGGTGAGTTGCTCGCGCGCTTAGGCGAGAGTAACGACGACATTTGCTGACGTACAGACCTCGGCGGCTAGCCCTCGGCCTCGGCTCTACGTCCCGGCGCAGCTGTTGCCGCCCTTCATGCCGACGCCTACGACTGTGACCGTGTACTGGCACGACCCAGTGACTCTGAGCCTGGTCGTTGTGCAGCCCACGGGCAACGACGAGCTCACTGCCGCCGACCTGGCACCGTTCTACGACGACGCGACCGACGCCGAGAACGAGGGCAAAGCCAACGGCTCGGTCCACTTTTCGTTTGATGACGAGCCGGCGTCGCGCGCGGGGACCATCTTCCGCGAGGGCGGCACCGTGCCGCTCACGCAGGGGTCGGCGTTCCGCGTGCTCATGTGCGAGCCGGTCCAGCAAGGCCTGATTTCGAGCTCGACACGGATTATTGTCGCCGAGCGGCCGAAGGGGCAACACGCCGACGAAGACACATCTGAGAGCATTGCGCCGACGCACAAGTCGATGGTGGACGAGTTTGACCCCGACACGTTCCTCGCCTCGTCGTTGGCGATCTCGCTCGCGCAGCTCGCAGACGAGGGCGACCTCCCCCCGCCGCAGGAAGAGCGCGTCGACTCGAGCTCGGACCGCGGCTCGGAGCTCACAGCGTCGCTTACTACGTCTGGGAGCATCACGCCGCGCCCGGGACGGCGGACGCCGTCTCCTGTCGCTGCGCCCGCCGACGTGCTCCACCCGCTCGACTCGCCCACCGACGACGGCGGCATGAAGTTTATCGCTGTGCGCTCGACGGGGCGCGGCGTGCCCGTCGAAGGGTCAAACGACGACGACGTGTGCTACGCGGGCGTGTGGGCGCTGGGCTGCGCCGGCGTGTTCGAGGGCGACTGGGTCACGATCAAGGCGAGCTCTGAAGGTGGCCCGTCGCGTACGCGCCTGGCCCGAGTCGTCGCATGGGAGCGCTTGGATCAGGAGGACAGCGAGCTGTGAGTTTGAGCTATTGGGGTTGTTGCTGACGCCAGACCACCAAATACTATTCTCATCCCGCCCTCGCTCTTCCGTGCCCTCTTCCCGGTGCAGAGCACGAGCACCGAGGTGACCGTGCAGCCGACGTCATTTGGCGCACGCCGGCCAACACTTCCTGTCGCGCAGAAGATTTCCATCGCGCGTGTCGCGACTGCCGAAGGCGTGGACAAGCGCTACGAGCGGTCCTGGCTCAAGGGTCTGCGCAACCACTTCACGACCAAGGATGTCGACGGCGAGAGGGTGCAGCGTCTCGTCCGGCGGGGCGACATTATCGCCGTGCCCGTGTGGCAGGACAAGCCACTGGCCGAGGGCGAGGAGCTGGAGGCAGAAGAAGACGGCGACGACTCGGACAACGAGGACGGCGTGGTTGCCCGCAAGCCGACACATCCAAAGCCGACGGCGCTCGCCTACTTTGTCGTCACGTCGCTGACGTTCGAGCCGCTCGTGCCGCTCGAAGACGACTTTTCGTCCTCGTCAGCATCCAAGGCACGTGCTGGAGAGCTGGGCTGCTGGGTCGACGCCGACGTTGGCGGCGACACGAGCATGGTGCTTGGCGGTCTCGAGCGCGAGCGCGTGTGCCACCGCGGTGGCGACCTGTTGTGGAACGGTCTTGGTGAGTTTATCTGTCCGGGCTTCACTGACACCCAGCCGCACCCCCAGCGCCATACTCCACCGCCGCTGTGTCGACTATGCGCGACCTGGTCCGCTCGGCGTTCTCGAACAACGCTCTCGCGCGCCTCTTCCCACTCTCGGTACTCGTCAAGGGCGCTCGTGGGTCGGGCAAGCGCTCGTTTGTGCGCGCCGTCGCCGACGAGCTGGGCCTGAGCGTCATCGACGTCCCATGCTTCGACATTGTAGGCGACACGCCGCAGGCGACGGAGGGCACTCTTCGTGCGCGTCTCGACAAGGCACGGTCATGCGCCCCAGCTGTCCTCCTCCTCTCCCAGCTGGAAGCTTTCGCCCCGCCCTCCAGTGGTGGCTCGGCCCCTCCTACCCGCCCACCCCCAATCGTCAAGGTCATCGAGGACATCCTGGCCGAATGCCGCAAGTCGGCGGTGGAGACAGGGCAGCCCGTCGTGCTGGTCGGCACGACCTCCAACTCGGAGGGCGTCCCGCGCGACATGCTCGCGTGCTTCAAGCACGAGATTGCGCTGCCCGCACCGTCCGCGCCCGAGCGCGAGGTGATCCTCGGCACGACGCTCGGCTCGACGCCGCTCGCGCCCGACGTCGTCGTCTCGCACGTCGCAGCACAGGCTGCGGCCCTGAACGCTGGCGACCTCGTGAGCTTGATCGACCGTGCACGGGACACGGCGCTCGCGCGTGCATGCTCTTCGGCGCCTTCCGCCTCTGACGCACTCCTCGCCGGCGTGTCCCTCACAGCGGCCGACCTGACTGCGGCGTTGGGCGACGCGCGTGCCTCGTACGCCGACAGCATCGGCGCCCCGCGTATCCCCAACGTGTCATGGGACGACGTTGGTGGCCTCGCGGCCGTCAAGAACGACATTCTCGACACTGTGCAGCTCCCGCTCGACCACCCCGAGCTCTTTGCTGACGGCATGAAGAAGCGCTCAGGTATTCTCCTGTACGGACCACCAGGTACTGGCAAGACGCTTCTCGCCAAGGCCGTCGCCACGTCTTGCGCGGCCAACTTCTTGTCCGTCAAGGGCCCCGAGCTGCTCAACATGTACATTGGTGAATCGGAAGCCAACGTCCGCAGGGTGTTCGAAAAGGCGCGCGACGCGTCCCCATGTGTCATCTTCATGGACGAGCTGGATTCCGTCGCGCCCAAGCGTGGCAACCAGGGCGACTCGGGCGGCGTGATGGACCGTATCGTGTCCCAGCTGCTCGCCGAGCTGGACGGCATGGCGAGCGGCCGCGGCCAGGTGGTGGTCATGGCAGCGACCAACCGACCCGACCTGCTCGACCCGGCGTTGCTCCGCCCAGGCCGTTTCGATCGCATGCTGTACCTCTCTGTGCCGGAGACGCACGCGGCGCAGCGCGACGTGCTTGCGGCGCTCACGCGCAAGTTTACGCTCGACCCCGCGCTGTCGCTCGACGCGGTCGCCGAGCGCCTGCCGTTCACGTACACCGGTGCAGACCTGTACGCGCTGTGTGCGGACGCGATGCTGTCGTCGATGACGCGTGTCGCGGGCGCGATCGACAAGCGCGTTGAGGAGCTCGACGCGGCCCCCGCGCCACGCAACTACCCCACGCCGTTGACGGTGCAGTACTACCTCGCGTCGATGGCCACCAAGGAGGAAACCGACGTGATCGTCAAGGAGGACGACTTTGTGCATGCCCTCGAGCGCCTGCTGCCGTCTGTCAGCGCCGACGAGATGGCGCACTACCGGCGCGTGCAGGAGGAGTTTAAGGGATTCTCGATTGGCGCGGATAAGCAGTAGCAGCAGCATTAGTAGGATAGATATCAATGAAGCATCATACCCAGGGCGGGCTCACACTGCGTATACATGAACTTACACACTACACAAGCTTACATACATGGTCGTACAATGGTGTCACAGTGAAGAAGCGAAGAAGAATGTCCAGGCCGTCCCACTACAGGCCGATCGAGCCCCACGCCTCGCGCTCCTTTGCCTCCTGCTCGGCCTGCGCGTTGGCCTCGGTAGCCATGCGGAGCACAGCCTCGCTGAGCTCGGCGTCGCCGTCGACATCGCCATGCCCCGTGGAGCGGGGGAGGGCGAGGAGTGCGCGCGCGAGGCCCTCGTGCCCGAAGCTCAGGTCGGCGGGGAGCTCGGCGCCGTCGATACCGTCCATGCCGAACCCGTCGACGTGGGCGTAGCCGTCGAGCGTGGTGACCGCCGCGGCAGCAGCGACGGCCGCGGCGGCCTGCACCTGGGCCTGGGCTTGCGCGTGCGCGTGCGCCTGAGCCTGCGCCTGTGCCTGCGCCTGCGCCTGCGCGTTCACCTCGTTGGCGACCTGCTCGCTCACGTCCTCGAGCTTGTCGTCGCGCTTGCGGGCCGCGCGCGGGTTCTTGGGCGGCTTGAAGTCCTTGATCGGGCCCTTGAGCTTGCGGTACCGGTTGTAAATGTCGGGATACTTGATGCGCAGGGTGAGCGCGAGCGCTGGCGGCTTGTCGGGGTCGATGCGCGACGGGTCCTCGGCAATCTGCTGCAGGTACGCCTGCTTCTCCTCGTCCGTCATGGTGAGCGAGCGGCGGATCTCGTCCGTGTCCTTGCCCGCCTGGATCTGGGCCACGAGCCACTCGTCGATAACCTTTGGGAGGCGACCAGATTCGAGCTCGTCGTCGGCGTATGCGTCGTGGCCTTCATGCCGCCAAAAGTAGCTCGCCTTGCACCCTCCCTCCTCCATCTCGGTGAGCACGATGCGCGCGGGGCAGTCGCACTTGACGCTCTTCTTGGTGTTGAGGCGGAGCTTTTCGCGCGGCAGCGTCGTCGAGTGCTTGGCCTCGTACCGCCCGGCATGGTGGCACGTGAACGTGACCTTCTCCTTGATCGTCGAGGTGCGGTTCCTGCGCCGGCGTTTGAGCGGGGGCGCGCTCGCCACCTCGTCGGCCGTCATGGTGGACAGCAGCCGCTCGTGCGCCTTGATGCGTGCGCGCAGGCGCTCCTCTGCGCGCTTCTCTGGCGTCGTGGTGCGCCGCTGGACAAAGTGGCACCACGACGACTCGCCCTCGAACCAGACCTCGAACTCGGCGCGGTTGGCAAACGCGAGGATTTCAGGATGCGGCGTGCTGTCGTCGCGCTGTGGGCGGGAGAAGGGCGCGATGTGCGCTGCTGGTGTCACGATGGGGAGCTGCGCCTCGAGGGGGAGCGCGAGCTGCGCCGCCGTCGTCGCTGTCGCCGTCGCGGCGGGCACCGTCACGTCCACGGGCAGCTGGAGATGCGCCGTCACGTCATCGAGGTGTTGTTGCTGCTGCTGTTGCGCCTGTTGCTGCTGTTGCTGGTGATGGTGGGCTGCGGCGACGGCTGCGCGGGCTAGCTCATCGTCAAACTTTTGGTCGTGGGCCTCTGCGGCGGCCGTGAAGAAGTCTGCTGCATGTGCGAGCGAGGGGTCGATGAGGCTGTCGTCTACGTGCGTGACGCCTGCGAGGTTTAGAGGGGGGGCCTCGGTGGCCATTATTGTGTTTGTTATGGTGCAGTGGTGGTAAGAGGGGGGGGTGGAAAGAGGCAACGGCAAGGGAGGGGGGGATTGTAGCCCCCCTCTTTAGCCTTGGTGCTTGGGCGACCCATCAGCCATGTCAGGCTCACTTTTGGCGTCGACCATCAGCTGACCCACGGGAGCAAATCAATGCCAGGCTCATCGCATTGTTGATGGCTTTTGGACGTGCCTGTGACCTCATGGGCGTTGCACTGCCCAGATACGTGCCCAGCTTACGCCCAGCCAGCCAAGCCTCGTTGCGCCTCGACTTTTGCCTTGCCCGTCTGACGTCGTTCATCTCATCATCGTCGCCGCCTCCGACAGACTGCTGCTGCTTCCCGCAATCCCAAGTCGACACGGGCAACACGCAACACGGTGCCACACCAGCCACCCACCTGACTGATCTTGTTGACTCATCCTTGTCTCAACTCCCATCCCGGCGCACCATGCGCAGGCTGCGCCTCACCACCCTCCTAGAGCAGGTGATCCCGCCCGCGATCCTCACATACCTCGCGCTGTCATTTCGCCGCGCCCTCGGCACCATCGGATGTAAGCAAGCAGGCTGCGACAAGCGCCCAGCTGCACACGCTCACACGATCGATCTGCAGACGCATACCTCTGTGTCGACCAGCGCCGGCCATGGTCGTCAGGTAGGCTGCTGCACCGCCATCTGGCTCACAGCGGCAGCTGACAACAACAGCCGTCTACTGCGCTGCCGTAGCAGCCGCGTTCCCCGCCCTCGTGGGCACCTTTCTGCGCCTGTACCTCCTCCCGTCGCGGCAGAGCGTGCCCCCGCCCCGCGCGCCAGGCGACCTCGCCACCCTGCGCACGCTGTTCGAGTGCGTGCCGCCCCGGCGCGCGCTGAGGGAGGGATACACGCTCGTTCCGCGCGCCGCAGGCCACGAGGAAGCGGCCGAAGCCCTCATCGCCAGCTGCCATAAGGGGCGGTGTGGCGGCCGCTGGAAGCCCGCACGCGCGCGCCACTGCTCCGAGTGTGGCGTGTGCAGGTGTGCCTTCGACCACCACTGCGCCTTCGTGAGTTGTTTCTGCGTGCGACACAGCTCACGCCAGCTCGCCAACTGCATCACGGGCCCGTACCTCCCCGCCTTCCTCGCGCTGCTGTTCGGCTCGCCGGTCGTCGTGCTCACGTCCCTCATCCCGGCGTATGGCACGCTCCTCGCGCGCGTCCCAGCCGCATGGGCAAACTCCGCCATCGACGCACGCGCGGCCCGCTTCTGGGCCTGGCGCCCGGGATGGGTCGTCGCCGGCGGCCCCGTGGGGAGGGTGATAGTAGGCCTCTTCCTCGGCTGGCGCGGGCTCGACCAGGCAGACGGCGGCGGTCCAGGCGGCGTTGCCTCCTGGGAGATCGGCGCGCTCTCGCTTATCGGGCACCTGCTGGCGCTGCTCACCACGGCGCTGGGGTACTCGACCCTCCGGCACGTCCTGTCCGGCGAGCTGACTATCGACGTCGAGCGCGCAAAGAGCCTGGCGAAGCTGCGCTCTGATATTGCCGCCAAGCGGGCGCGCGGCGAAGAGCCAGGCGAGGACTTGATTGCCGATGCGGCGCGCTTTGCCAACTCGCACTGGTTCTTCGTGCCGCTTGAAGGCAGCGATGAGTGGGCCGGCGCAGTCCTGCCTGCGCTGGAGGGCGAGCGGCCGTACGACCTCGGCGCCTGGGGAAACTTTGAGCAGCTGATTTCCCGTGGCAAGGGGATTAGCTGGCTCGCGCCGTGGAACGTGCTCCGCGTGAGCGTCCCCGACTCGGAGCTGTGGAACTGGCCCGTCGCGCCGGCTGTACGTGCGCGCTTGATCGCCGACGCCGAGAGCATCGCGGCCGACGACGAAACAACGTTGTTGTCCCACTCACACTAGAGGCCATCTTAGGACGTCTACATAGAGAAATGATATGCTTTTGTAACAACTAATACTATGGCATGTGGCGATGAGTGCGCGACGATGCAGAATGACAAGAGTGACAGATCCGGGAGGGCTACGCCTCGACGACTGACACACGGGTACGAACGCTGCCCACGCCAGGCGGGCGCGTCGACCCGACCGTACTCGCCCGGCTTGCGCGACTGTCGACGTCGCTTTCACGCACCGACTCGCCATCGGCCGAGGTCAGGTAGCCCACTGATCCATTCACGCTGGCAATGGCGTTGGGCGCGACGGTGATGGTCACGGGCGTGGCAACACGCTTGGCCGTGGGGGGCAGGATGATGGCTGGCGGTGGGCCGAGACCGAGTGGCAGGGAGACGGTCGAAGCGGGGACTTCCGGTACCGGCTTGTGGTCGTCTGGGTTGGGTGACTCCCGCGACTCCTCACGTAGCGGGGATGATCGCGGCGGCTCCTCGTTGAGCGGGGACGAACGTGGCTCATCGACGAGCGGCGAACGCGCGCGAGCAGTGTGCTGTCCCGAGCTCGCGGTGTGTGCGCTGGACGGCGACGGCGCCGACTGCCGGTGAACCTGCTTCACCGTCTGTCCCGAGTCTGTCCGGGTGCGAACTGTCGGTCTCGGGGCTCTCTTGCCGTTTCTCGAGGGCGGGAAGGTCCTAGAGCGGTCGACGTCGTCGTGGAGGTGGGCGTGCCACGAGGCGGTAATGTGCGCGATACTCTCGCGCAGCGAGCCTGTGTCAAGAAGCACCGAGCTGCTGCTCTCGTCGAGAATCGGCTCGGGGGCAACGAACGCGTCGCGCGCAGACAGACCGGAGAATGGGAGCGACGAAAAGACGAGAATATCGCGTCCATGGGTTTGCGGGAGAAGTGGCACCGAGCCAACAAAGTCAAAGTGCAGCTCCATGAGCGAGTCGATAATGGAAATAACCACCGGCGCCTGCAGCCGCGGTGCGAGCTTGACCAGGCGTGTGCGGCCGAAGCGCGAGACAAAGTCGCGCTTTGCGCCAGAGTGGTCGCTGATCCAGAATTTGTACACGCCTGGCTCGTGCCATCCCTCTTCTTTCAGCTTTGGTGTGTCGATGCCGGGCGGTGCCGAAGGGGTGCCGTGCAGAATTGCGTTGCGCACCGCATCGACCAGCTCCTTTGAGAACCTTGGTGGCGGGGACACGAGCGATATGCGGTCGGGTTCTGGCGTCAGTGCGCACCGCAGAAGCTCGACCTACGGGGGAACGTCACTGCAAAAAATAGCGGTGGGATCGTCGTGCTGGTCGGGCAGTAGGCAAACACAAAGTTGTGCGTGTCGAGCTGGCCACCGTCAGTCACCACCGCACGCCGTCAACGTACCTTGCCCGACGAGGCACGGACGTCTCCGACGAGCGACCATCCGTGCTTCCCCAAGGCTGTAAAGATGGACAGCAGCAGACGGATCGACCTAAATTTCGGGGTCAGAGGCAGTGTCACAGGCGTGCCCGGCACACACGGCACTCACTCTAGTTCGCCGCTGCTCTTCTGTTTCCATGGGTGGTTCTTGAGCTCTGCCTTCCACGCGGCCACAGGTGCCGAGTCGTCCTTATGGCGCCGCAGGTTCTCGGTGCTGTCGCTCCTGGCCGCCACGCCCGGTGTCCATTTGGCCAGCGCTTCGTCAACCTCGAGCAGTGTCGCAGCGGGGAACGCGTGCAGCCTGATAGTGCTGGGGCCCGAGATGGCGAGGAGCCCATGTCGCTTCGAGTAATGCGACTCGGACAAGCGCCATTCGTTTGCCGTCAATGGCTGGGTGCCATCGAACACTGTTGATTCGGGGTAGGTCACGTCTATCGGCGGGATCGAGGTGCGTCCCAGAGACAGCTCGGGCAACTCTGGCGCCTGGTCGGCAAACAAAGGAAGGGAAGGTGTCTCGCCGTTGAGACGCTCCACCGCGGCGAGGTAGAGGTTGCGCTCCGACGGAGTGATATGCAGGCTCTCAAAGCGAGACTCCTTGAACTGGCGCGGCACGAGGCGCTGCACAGCCGAGTTGACCGTCTCGGGCTCGGTGTCGTGGTCGTTGACGTCTACGCCGTTTTCATGCAGCACCTCGACGCTGTCCGTGTCGGTCTCTGTCGCTATGGGCTTTGGGGGTGCCTGGGGGCTGCTCCGGGGGCTGCTAAACTTGAACCACGTGGGCATGGTGGGGGTGAGTTGTGATAAGAGTGACAATACAATGAGTGGGGGTTTCAAAGGAGGGGATAGGAGGGAGGGAGAGTCGAGTGAGTATGGTGTGAGGTGAGTGGAGAGAATCAGCGCGCGGGTTTTTAGGGGCAAAAAGGGTGGGTGGGTGTGAGCTTTGACCTGCGAGGGGGGGAGGAAAAAGAAGGTCAATGCTGGGGACTGGGCGAGCACGTCAAGGAGGGTGAGGCTGCTGGCGGTCGTGAGGGTGTCAGACCAAGGGGGGCCGTGGGCGGCGTAGAACTGTAGGTTGTTGCAGTGTAGAAAGATTGATCGTCGGTTGACGGTGCGAGTTGTCGTGCGGCGATCAAGATAACAAAAAAGGATGCTTGCGACGCACATGCCACTTATGACCACAGTGTAACAGCCAGCCAGCCAGCCAGCACCCACACTGATCCACTGATTGCCTTTGATTACAATTTGATCGGGCAAAGAAGGAGACAAAAAACGTTGCTGCGTGCTGCCTGCTGCTTGCACACTGCTGCGCTAGTCGGGCAGAAGAAGGGAATGATGGCCCGTGCGTGGAATGTGTAACCGCCAAGAGGGACCATGCTACTAGCTACGGGCTGCCGCCAGCTGGCTCAGTGGCGACTGTGTGGTGGTGGTGGCGGCGGCGCAGTCGTGGCTGACACGACGGCGCCGCACGAGCTCACCGGGGCCGCTGATGGAAGTGAGTGTGCCCAGCCGTAAAAGGAAGGCGTCGGCATTGAAGATGCGGATGGCCACCATTGACGCGTGCGATGCAACGTGTGTGTTGTCGATTCAGTTGCACCCGCGGCGCGACTTGTTTCAGACTGTGCACCACGACTAAACTAGGCTAAATGCTGCTGCACCCAAAACCTAATTGACGTCATTGACTGCCGTATTGCCTGGCTGCGGATTGCCACCAGCCAGTGCCACCGCCAGAGTCCTTGGAGCCAAGAATGTTCAGGACCGACAGCCGCAGCACCTCGCCGAGCAACACGCCGGCACGCCGCTGCAGAGCACAAATACCTCACAAGCCTATATATACGACCAATAAACCCAGACTTCACCGCTCGCTCGTGCAACGCGCGTCCTCACCACACCGCGCAACAATGCCAGCGCCAGACCGCCCGCTGCCCCCGCCCCCTCCGCCTGGAGAGGACGGCGAGCCGAAAGCGGTGCTCGTGCCCCCAGGGTCGTCAGCCGCAACCGAGAGCAGCACCCATAGTGCGATGCCGCTGCCGTTGCCAGCGGCAGCGGCGTCGCCCGCAAAGCAGAGCCTCAAGGAGCGCCTCGCGGCCACGGTCGTAGAGCCAGCGGCACACGCCCCGTCGAGTCCGCCCGCAGCAGCCACCGTGCACCCAGGTACCGCGCCCGCACTGGGCGCCCAGGCGATCATCACCCCGGCCGGCGCTGGGGCATCACAGCAGCAGCACGCGGTCGCGGTCGAGGGGGATCAAGTAGCTCCAGTTGGAGTTGCCGACGACGCGATCGTGTCTCGTGTCGTCTCTGACGCGCCTGCGCCTGCTCAAGCAAACCCACCCCCATCGCAGCCAGCTCCACCAACAAAGGCTCCCCCTGCGCCCCTCCCTCTCGCTCAGCCGGCCGCCGCTGAGCCCCCCTCCGCCCTGCCCAAGGACCCCGCCTCGCCGATGATTGCAAAGCTCAAGTCTTCACAACCGGGCACGCCGACATCGCTGCGGCACTCGACGACGGCGGACGGCGAAACCATGCGCCTCCTCAGCAGGCCGACGAACGGGCACGGCAGAACGGCGTCCTCGTCGTCCTTGACCCCGTCGCCGGGCGCGTCAGCGGTGCCATCGCGCTCGTCATCGCCATCGCATGGTCGAGAGGTCGACGAGAAGGCGGCGGGTACGAGCTTACCCGACACTCAATCGCAGCAAGATCCTCAACCCTTCACGTTGAGCGCTGAGGAGAAGGCGGCAAAGGAGGCCCACAAGCGCGAGCTGTGGCTAAAGGCTGCGCCAGTCGTCGCTGCCGTACCAGTTCTCATGCTTATCGGCTTCCCCCTCGGCCTGAGCCTCGCGCTCATCGCTCCCCTCCCGCTCCTCTTCGGGACGTACAAAGACCACGAGGCCACCCGCGAAGAATGGTTCATCGTCTGGGGTATCGTCACCGCTGGTGTGCTGTACTCGGCCGGCGTGAACGTGGTACTTGCGGCGCTTGTCCTCGTCCCTCCCGTCCTGTTCCTCGTGTTCGACCCCCGCCATCCTGGCGACAAGCCGGTCCACGACGACCCGTTCCCGCCCGACACGGCACAGCACGACTCGGTCGCCTGGGTGTGAGTTATGAACTGTATGCCGCTGCTGACCGACCGACAGGAACCACGCCCTCACCTCCCTCTTCCCTGTCGTCTCCTCCGACGTCCTCACACCGTTCATCGACTTGCTCGAAGACGCCCTCATGGACCAGGTGCCCCCTGTTGTCACCTCTGTCCGTGTAACCGGTGCATCGCTCGGCAGCCAGCCCCTGCTCCTCACCTCGATGCGCCACATCACCAACGACGACTGGTTCAAGGCCAGCACTCAGGCACCTGAAGAAGTCAAGGTCAACGGCAAGCCCAGATCGTTCACCGTGTCGTCTGGCGCGCCTGTGGTGACGCCGCAATCCAATGTCCCCGTCCCCGCTACCCCGTCCACGCCGGCCCAAGCGAATGCGTCAGCAGCTGTCCCTGTTACCCCCGGTACTCCTCCCCTGCCTGCGGCACCCGCGACACCCGCGACACCCGGGACGCCAACGCCAGTGACGCCAGCACCTGCTACTCTCGCTCCGGCAACCACAAGAGCTGGCCGCAGCTCGTCCAATGCTTCAAGAACCTCGTCCAAGGCCCCCTCGCTCAAGGCCGAATCCGTATCGGAGCACGCTGCAGTTCACCCGCTAGACCCCGTCGGCGTCTCAGCTGTAACTGACTCTGAGCAACTCCGAAAACGCGACCGCCTGCTTCAGAGAATCCGTGGCGCGCCTACAGAGCTTGTCGCCAGCGGCGGCAGACAAAAGGCAGACGCGATTGATGACGAAGAGGGCGAGTTTGTCAACTTCGAGGTCGGATTCCAGTACCGCCACTCTGCCGATGCCCGTGCCAGAGGACTCGGCCTGCACATGCTTGCGTACTTTGGCTGGGGAGTCAAGGGTGTTGGCGGCTCGGAAATCCCAGTCTACATTGATGTTGTGGAGCTCAAGGGCAAGATGCTCATCAGACTGCTGCTTACCGCATCGCCTCCGTTTGTCCGGATGGCGACTGTCACGTTCCTTTCAATGCCCGAGTTCAACATCTCGGCTCGACCCCTCCGAAGCATGGGCTTTGGGAGTATCAACGCCATGGACCTGCCACTGATCAAGCAGTATAGTGAGTTGTCCTGCAGCAACCTGGGGCTGACGAACAGTTCAAAAGTCGATCGCCCAGGTCGCAGGGCACTTTGTCAGACCCAAGCGATACACGATGGATGTCGATCGTCTGTTGCTCGGCAAGGACGCGGCCATCAGAACTTCCGCCATTGGTGTTCTGCAGGTTGTCATTCACAGCGCGACGGATCTGCCAAAGGCGGACACTGTCGGCTCTTGTGACCCGTACCTCGCCATCTCGTTCTCCAAGTTCAACAAGCCGGTGTACAGCACGCGAACCATTGTGGACAACCAGAACCCGATCTATGACGAGAACGCGTTCGTGCTGGTCAACGAGGACACGATTATCACCGGCGAGAAGCTAAGACTACGCATGTACGACTCGGATCGGTTCTCTGCCGACGATGCGCTGGGCCAGGTCGAGGTCGACGTGGAGGAGCTTGTCGACATGTCGACCAAGGGCGAAAAAAGCTATGAGCTGTTTGCGCGCAAGGATAAGCTTGCGCCGATCCGCGTCGGGATGAAGACACAGGGCGAGCTGCAGTGGTCGGTGCGCTTCTTCCCGCTGTGGAAGATGCCGCCGGAGCAGGTCGAGAAGAGAATGGAGAGAGCCAGAAAGCACCACGCCGACGAGGGGATTCAAGCACCGTGGTGGATCAAGTGGATCGAGGAATTGGTCGAAAAGCCAGAGTGGGAAAAGCAGAGAGAGAAGGAACGAAAGGAGACGCTCGCCATGTTCTGCACAGAGCGCCAGAGGGAGGAGGTTGAAGCCATGGCGCGACCGACCGCCGAGTTGCCGTCCGGTGTGCTCCAATTCCACATTCACCAGTGTATCGGTGAGTAGAAGAAGCCGAGGATGGTGGTGGTCAGTGCTGCTTGCTGATTGTCTAGATCTTGAACTCGAGTCCCTGGCCGGCACATACTCTGCCAATGTTAGCAAGAGGAAATCGGCAGCCATGGGCAAGCCTGCGCTCGCCGATGTCGTGGACCGTGCGCCGAGCGAGATCACCAACCCGCCAAGCGCATATGTCGAAGTGCACCTCAACGACAAGCTGGTGTACCGCACGCGCACCAAGCAGCTCAACCCGGTGCCATACTTCAACGCCATGAGCGAGCGCTTCATTCGTGACTGGCAGCTGGCCAAAATCACGTTTGTGGTCAAGGATGAGCGTGACCGCGAGCACGATGCGATTCTCGGCATTGTATCCTTGAGACTCAAGGATGTGTTCAAGAAGCGCGCACAGGAGACGCACTGGTACCCGCTCGTCGGCGGCCTCGGGTGGGGCAAGATGCGCCTCTCGCTGCTGTTCAAGCCGCTGGACATCCACCTGCCCAAGGGTATCTCGACGTACGAGGTGGCGACGTTTGAAGTCACGTCGTTGTCCACGACCGACTTCTCGAGCGCCTTTGGCAAACCCCCGTCGCTCGTGATTGAGACGGACCACGACAAGGCGATCCTGGACTCATCTGGTGCTGGTGCATCCAGAGACAGCCTGGACGACGAGCCACAGCTCGCCGACCTTGGCCACTCGGTCGCGCCCACCGACGACTCGGCGTCTACCAAGTCTGGCAAGTCTGGTGTGTCGTCCACACGCCTCTCGGCCGTACCGACTACGACCAGAGTCGCATGGGACGTTGCCAAACCTGTACGACTGGCCGTCATGTACAGAACCTCGGGGTCCGTCCTCTTCAGCTTTGTCACGCGCGGACGGATCAAAAAGTCAAAGTACCACGCCATTGCGACACTGCGTCTCGACGACGTCGTCGACGGCAACCAGGAATCTAGAGTCATCCCGGTGTTCGCCACGTCCTCACCGCGTGATGCCATCCGAGCGGCGTTAGTCTTCAACCAGTACCAGCGACAGGGGGACCCAGCGACTCTGTACAGGAACTCGAACGACATCCGCATGATTGGGTTCATTCACATCTCGTTTGTTCTCCACCCCGGTATCAGCCGTGCACACCAGAAGCTCGCCAAACGGGACCTCAAGTTCCGTGCAACGTACAATGCATGGGAGGCGACGCGAATGATCGACGCGACGCCGGCGCAGATCGCGGCCGCGAATGCCGAAAAGGACAAGGAGAAGGACGATGGGTACGACACGGACGACTCGGAGGACGACGATTTGGACTCTGGTGACGAGGCGCCCGAGGCCAAGCAGCGCGCTGATAAGCTGCACGACGACGATACTCGCGCCATGCTTCAAGAGAGCAATGCGCATGGCAAGGCCCTTCGCCAAGGAGTGAGTGGCGTGGTGGCCAGTGAAGTCGGCTTGTGCTAACAGCTCAGAACCGTGGTCTGTTCCAGCTGAAAATCGCCCGCACGGGCAAGCTTGTTAAGGATAAGATTGAGTCCAAGCTGCTCTCGAGCGCTGAGAAGACCAAGCAGGACCGGCGGCCGCGCGGAGGTGATCTCGAGGTCGAGCAGGAGGGACAGAGCCGGTTCTAGCGTCTGGCGTCGTGGATGTCGTGGATTCTGCTGTTAGCCTTGTACCGTTAGCACACACCTACATGTAATGCCTGCGACGTGCGTGCAGAAGCGGCTACAGGACCCAGTCGTACATTGTCGTCAGGGCGGCCGCGGTGGCGATGACAGCGAGCATCGAGCAGCTGAGCACGATGGCGAGCATCTCGCTCCCGACGGGCTTTTCAAACGTGTCGGCCTCGGAAGCGTCAAACACCTCGATGTCGTCCTCGTCGGCGAACTGCACAGCGCGGTGGGAGAGCGAGATACGCGGGTGTGCCTCGATGTCTGCGTCGGGTGTGCGGTCGGCGGGGTCGTCGCGCTGCGTTGCGGCCCAGCGCGCAGTGTTCGCCTCGAGCGTGGTCGGCGTCAGCGGGCTAGGCGGGAGCGGCGAGAGCACGCTGGCGTCGTCCTCGTCGTTGTCGTCCGAGTCGCGCTCGTCGGCGGCGACCTTGCGCGTAATCGGCGTGAGAGCGAAACTTGCCCTCCGCCGCCCTCCTGGACCCGCTCCCGAGCCAACGAGCAGCCCGGCCTCCTCTGTACTCCCCAGACTACTGCGCGAGCGCGCGAGGTGCAGGCTGGCCGCGGAGCCGGAGCGCGTCTTACGCGTCGGCGGGTCGGGGAGGGTGATGTCTGGGATGGGGAAGGGGGGCATGGGGCGAAGGTGTTGGGAGGAAAGAAGGTGGAGACAAAGTCAGGTGCGCGATGAAGTTGGCTTGGTGGAGGACCAACGCACTCGCCACGCCGCGCGCTCCTGAAAGTCAGGCGACGCGGCACTGCAGCGGCACGTCACCATTCATCGCGCAGCACAGTGCGTTCACCATCACACTCCCACTCCACCACACCACCAACGACCCACGCAGCGCCGATGGACGACCCCTGGGCCACGCCATGGGGCAGCGGCAGCGGCGGCGGCAAGCCCCCGCCGCCAGACCCGCTTCGCGGCATGAGCATGTCCCCGCCGCCCGCGCCGCTCGAGGACGAGGTCGCGGACCCCTGGGGCCCGCCGACGGCTAGCAAGGCGAAGGCTAAGGCCGACCCGCTGCCCACGCTCGCTAGCTTGGGGGTTACGCCGAAGCCACCTGCAGCAACAGCAATGGGCTGGGGCGATGTCAGCGGCGGGTGGGGCGCGCCGGCACCGGCGCCATCACTGCCAGTGGAGGAGCCGGCACGAGCACCCACCCCCGGGCCTGAGCCAGAAGAGCCTGAAGAGGAGGAGGAGGAGGAGGAGGTCGAACTGACGCCAGAACCAGAACGAGAACCAGCACCAACACCAGCACCACAACCTGCACCAATACCCCCTGCCCCCACAGGCTGGGCAGCCGACCCCGAGGCCGAGCTCGAGCGCACGCTCTCCCGCCTCGCGACCCCGCCGCCCCCGCGCCTCAGTCTGGGCAGCGGCGCACGCGAGCTGTCTCCGCGGGAGAGCCTGGAAGCGGCGCTCGCAGCGACGGGCTCGCCGCGCAAGTCGCTGAGCCTGTCGCCGCGCGCGTCGCTCGACGCCTCCGCGCGGTCGTCGTTCGATGCCGTGCGCTCGTCCGCCGAGGTCGTGCGATCCGGCTCGCCGCTCAAGGCTGTCGCTGCGGCTGCGGCTGCTGGCACTGGCCTCGATAGCGCCGGGCTTGCGGGCGCGAGCCTCGCTGGCGCCGCCATGGTGCGCGCAGCTTCGTTTGGCGGCGAGGACTTTGGCGACTTTGGCGGCTTCGACGCCGGCGGCTCAGGCTTCGGCTCCGCCGAGGCCAGCTTCAGCGCCGACACGGCTGATCCGTGGGGTGGCGGCGGAGGCGGTGGTGGTGGCGGCTGGGGGGCGCCTGCTGGTGCCGCTGGCTCGTCGAGCCCGTCGTCACGCCTGTCGACGCCCGCCCCCGACGCCGACGACTCGGACGAGTACGCCGCGTGGGGCGGCGTGTCCCGCCCCAAGGGCCCCGAGGCGCCGACTGCCCAGGAGACGCAGTGGGAGTCGGCACAGCGCACCATGGCACTGCAGCAGGCGCGGGCGCCGTTCGAGAAGGTCGAGCGCCTCAAGCGCGACTGGGACGAGGTGGCCGTCGCTGCCATTGGCGTCAACACGGTCGACGCGCTCACCGAGTCCGAGGAGGCGACCCTCGACCAGGGCGTCAAGGCCGTCGACGACAAAGTGTAAGGCCTGCGCTTAGTATGTGGCTGACGGCAGATCCGACACCCTGTCGGCGCTGGGCACGCTCCCCTCCGGCATAAACACGTATCCTACTGTGCTGTCCGCGCAGACAAGCTACCAGAAGTACCAGGCGGCGCTGGCGCGCCCGAACCCCAACCCTGCGAGCTCGCTGCTGCATGTGCCTGTGCGCGCGCGGCGGCGCGACGAGTCGCTGACGTCTTTCGGGCCGGGACTTGACGCGCTCTGGTCCGGGCGGTCCAAGCTCGGCGAGCCCGACGCGATCGTGGCGGCCGCGGCGGCGGCGGTCGACGAGGCCGGCCCGAGCAAGTGGTCGTTCTGGCGCAAGTCGACGGCGCCGCCCAAGACACTGACCACGAGCGGGGGCGGTATCCTAGAAGTGAAGGATGTCTCCTCGCCGGCCGTGGCGTCGCCCACGAGCATGACTGGTGCGCGACCGGCGACACCGACCGGGTCCATCAACGACACGGGGAGCATCGCGCCGAGCGTGGGCTCGAACCGGGCTTCGACATCGCGCGCGCCCTCGATCTCGTCGCGGCCTAGCACGCCGGCAGTGGACAAGCCGCCGGCGGCAGAGGCGCAGGACGCGCCGCCACGCTCGTCGACCGAGCCTGCCGCGCCATCAGGCGTCTCTCGCTTCTGGGGCCGGTTTGGCCGGCGTGCCGCGTCGCAGCCCGTGCCGTCTGAAGACGTCGGCGAGATCAAGGAGGACATTGAGCTGTCACCGGACGACTTTGCGTTCTTATCCGACGTCCCGTCGACCGTGGCCCCCGGCACGGGCGACCTGCTCGCCATGGACGGCGGGATGCCGGGCATCGAGAGCATCCTCGCCCCTGCGCCACCCCCGCTGCCTGCGCCGCTGGCCCCGCCACCGCGCGGAGCAAGTGGCTCCGGCGGCGCGTTCGCCGCGCGTGTCGCGCCGCCCAAGCCGGCCTCGTCAGACTTTGATCTGCTCTCCGGGCTCGACTTTGACGCGCCGGCACCAGCGCAGGCAGCGGCGCCGTCCACCACATCACAGGGGTGGGACTCACTCCTTGCGCCGTCGGCGCCCAGCCCTGTCTCGCGCATCGCCACGCCACCCATCGCGCCGTCGCCCGTACCCCGCCTGTCGTCCCCGCCACTCGCGCCGTCGCCGCCCGTGCCGAGGCTATCGAGCCCGCCACTCGTCCCAGCGCGTACCGCCACGCCGCCAATCGCACCGCCACAGCGCACCGCGAGCCCGCTGAGCTCGGTACCGCCGCGCACAGCGTCGCCATCAGTCCTCTCCCCCATCTCTCCCTCGTTCGGCGTGCCGCTCGCGCCGTCCCCCGCGCCGCGGCTCTCATCCCCGCCCACAGCCCCAAGGATATCGTCTCCTCCCGTCCCCGCCGCGTTCTCCTCTTCGCCCCTCACGGCGTCCCGCCCCGCGTCAATGGCAAGCATGGGCTCGCTCGGCTCCATCCCGTCGCCGACCCAGCTGCCTTCCGCCCAGGCCTCGCAGTCCTCGCTGGCATCCTTCGCTACCCTGCAGGCCGTGCCGTCTCTCAAGCCCACACCGACGGGCGACAGCCTGCGCAGCCTCTCCCCGCAGCCGGCTCCGGCGGCGTCACCGTCGCCCTTCGCCCCAAGCCTGAGCCAGACGCTAGCACCGACGCCAGCAGTCCTGCCAGCATTCACGTCAGCACCAACTCTAGCCCCCTCTGCTCCATCCCCCGCCCCTGCCCCCACAGACGACTTTGGAGACTTTGGGGACTTTGGAGACTTTGGCGCGCCTGCCACGGCCACCACCGTCAACACGACATTTGACGACTTTGGCGACTTCTCGGCCTTCGAGTCGCCCCAGCAGCCGCCGACGCCGCTGCCCAAGTCACCGAACCCGCCGACACCGATCGCAAAGCACTCCAACCCGCCCACGCCTATCTCCAAGCTCTCTCCAGCGGTGCAACAGACATCGCGCTTCCCCTTCCCGGCGCAGTCACCTAGCCCGGCGTCGGCTGTGCTCGCGCCCAATGGCGGCAGCGCATCGACCATGCGCATCAGCATGCCTCCCGGCCGCAGGGGGCCGAGCGTCGACCACACCCCGGCCCTCTCGCTCCTCACCAAAGCGTCCCACTCGCCTGGCCGGTGGCCGTCGCCTCCCAGCCCGGTGCCACCTCCACTGGCGCCACCGCCAAGCGGCACGACCCGCAACCCCCCTGGCGCGTCGTTTGGCCTCGCGCCACCCCCGCCGCCTGCCAACCGGCCAAACTATGGCGGCGGCAACATCATTGATCTTATGGACGACGACTAGAGTAGCGCACAATGTAGTATATTGCATCAATAGCCATGCAGATATGAGGATACAACAAGATGTCGACGACCATCTACCACATGACCTGTTCGTGCGTCAGGCCGGCGGGGTTGAGCACGTCGCCCTCGACGCGCTGGAAGCGGCAGCGCACAAACTCGAAGCGCTTGGCCGCGTCGCCGCCCGTAGCCTGCGAGACGATCTCCTCAGCTAGCGCGTCGGCCGCGTGGGTGCGCTTCGGGGGCGTGTAGCTGTCTGCGGCTTGGAGGCGGGGGGAGGCAGGGGGAGTCGGCAGGCCAGACCAGTAGACGTTCTCGACCTTGGCCACCCACTCCTTTGTGCTCCATCGCATGCCCTCGTCGGCACCAGCGAGGCCCGAGTTGGTCGGCGGGGGTGGCGGGGCGCCAACGCCGTCGTCAGGAAGCACCCGCGGGTACCCCTCTGCGTCCTTTGGCGCCGTGGCAGCAGCTGAAAGCGGCTTCATCTGGCCGCCGCCGTTCACGCAGCCGCCAGGACACGCCATGACCTCGACAAAGTCGAGCTTCTTCGCGTCGCGCGCCGCGGCTGCTGCCGCCTCAGTGATGTCTGCAGCGGGAGTGTCGGTCGTCGGGGTGCCCGGCGTGCCGGTGCCGGTACCGGGTGTGCTGAGCTCGGTGCCCTGCGTGCGAGCCTTGCGCCGGCGCGCCGCGACAGCAGCAGACAGTCGCCCGGCACCAGCTGCCCTCGGGCCCGCCTTACCGAGCCCGCTCTCCTTGCCGACCTTACGGACCAGGTTCTGCAGGTTACGGAAGCCGTAGCACTTTGCTCCCTTGAACAGGACCTCGCCGGTCTCGGCGTCTTCGAGGAAGACCTCGACGTTGTCGGTCGAGCCACGGATGTCGCGGCTGACAATACGCGTCCGGCGCGGGTGCTGGGCGGCGAGGTAGTGTAGCGTCGTGGCGAGGTATGAGCCTGAGCTTGATCCAGGGTGCTGCAGGAGCTCGGGGAAGGGGACAGAGTCGGTAGCTGGCGCGACGTTCTCGCCTTCGACAGGCGCAAGTGGGTCGAAGCCCAGCTCCGAGAGGAGCAGATCCAGCTCGCCAGTGGTAAGCACGCAGTCGGTGTCGCGCGTCGAGTACATGTCTGAGTAGAAGTCGGACCTTGATGCCTCGAGCTTCTTGTCGTAGCACATCATCGCAGAGACGTGATACACCTCGGCTGGGTTCTTGCCGTGCTTCTCGGCCCACCACTTCTTCACCAAGGCACCCATGACACCCTGCGCTGAGCGCGCCGAGCTGAGGAGGGGGAGGAGGTCGCCCTGGGCCTTCTCGGCGTAGCACACCCAACCGGGGCATGCCGACGTGAGCATAGGCAGCGCTGGCGCCTTGCCCTTGTCGGCGCGGCGCTCCTCAAACTCGAGCACGCTCTCCCGCAGAGAGACGTGTCGCGCAAACGTGGTGTCCCACACCTGCCATCCTCCACGCTCTGGCGCAGCCAGGAAGTGTCGTATTCTCCGGAGGAGCGAGAGGAGCGGGACGGGCGCGCTGCCTGCTGCCTCGGCGTAAGCTGCTGACAAGGACGCGAGGGTCTGCGGGGCGATCGAGAGCACCGGTGAGCGCGTGAAGTCTCCTGCGCGCACAAAGTCGAGGACCTCCTTGTGGGACTGCATGGTGATGAGGAGGGATTCAGTCGACGTGATGCAGCCGCTGAGCAGGTTAGTGGGTGAAGTGACTGGAGGTAAAATACTCACCTGCACGCCAGGCAGTCATTCAAGCTAATCTCGGCCTTCTTGAGCGCCTGCCGTCCTGCCTCGACGCCGGACGACGGGCCAGCCTTTGATGACGTCGAGTACGTCGATACTTCATAGTAGTTGTTGTTCGAGTCGATCACAATGTCGGTCTGGGGGGAACATTAGTGGTTTGTCATGAGTGGCTTGTCCGTCATGCCCGCCTTCCTTGCCTTCCTCCCTTTCGTCTTAGCCGCGCGGTTACCTCTTCAACAACCAGACTCTCTGCCTCGCGAGCAAGGAATCAGTCCATCAAACTCCCCAAGCTCGCTGAACGACCAAGAAGCGTGGTCACCAGCAGCCCCTCTGCCCAGCTCGACCCCCTCATTGTGGCAATCACCGCTCAAACCCTCCCCACAACGAGACAACTCACATTGGCATTCTCTCCGCTCGCCTGCCCTGCCGGCTTGTTCGACTGCCTGACTGGGATAATACAAGCTTGAGACGGCGTCAAGAAGTCGTCAAGGTCGGTGAGCGTCTGCGGGGACATGTGGTCAGACGAGCAGATCGACAATCACGGTGACTCACCAGAGCGCCAGAGAAGGTCATTGTGGATGAGGTGATGGCTTTGGAGAGCGGAGCAGTGTTGAAGAGAGATGCACCGAGATGCGCGCGTTGAGTAAGCCGAGTACGATGCTATGGTAGTGTGATGCAGTCTACGTTTTTGATTCCAGAGTGTTTGTTATCGTCGAGATGTGAGTGGACCGACAGACATTTTGCATCTCACACGCGGCGGTGAGGACACGAGCAGCAGTGGCGGCCACACCGACTCAGTCAGCAGCCATCGAAGCCGTGATCGGCGTTGCCTCCGACGCGGAGATCCATCTCCGACGACGGGGTCAAATATAGTAAGACAACCATTACTTTCCCACGGTAGCACTCAAGGTTGAGCGTTACGTAGCTGCGACGCGGGTACCCCGGCCATTCGCCCCGTGCACGCTGCCCCTTTCCAGGTCGCCGCTCCTGACGTCTCCTTCGCCGCCCGCCCTGGCGGGCAGACATCTGGCAAGGACTCACAGCCGGCGGCGGTCAGTTCCAGCGCGAACACACACAACGAGTTGTGACAACCTGCCCGTGCTGCTCATCGACAACGCGCACTACACCCTCCCCCCGTGACTGGCTTCATTCAACTCCATCGCAACATTCACGTGTAAAAGGAATCCTCCCTCCTCTTGGCACTAGTCGTTCTTGCTTCCAGCCCAGTGGCCAGGCCTAGCAGCCCACGTTTCCTTTGCCGCATCTCTCAACCCAAACACATTCCTCGGCCCGTCGTCTCAACAGCCTTTTGTTGATCCACGCCCTTCGTCGAGGCCATATCCACAGCAAACATGGCCTCGGCCGCCACTCCGATACCCCAGCGTGGGACGCCAAGCCGTGGCCACGGAGAACTGGGTGTGTACAACAAGCGCGAGCAAACAGCTCGCTGCGGCTCACTCAACCTGCGGCATTGGCTGAGCTGACCTTGACTCAGCAACGTCTCCTGCTACGTCGCTACTCGCGTCGTCGGCTCCCTCATCAGCGCTCTACAATTTCCGTCTTCTGGCTGCTCTGAGGTCGGGCTTCGCTACCGAGGTCCAGCCGTTCATCGACGAGCTCGCCACGGCCGACCCCAACTCGGAGGCTGCCCAACCCGGCCGTATCCTCGGCATGGCTGCCAGGGTTGCTTCGAGTGAGTGATATGTCTACGGGGCTTCGGTGCGCCTGCTTGTGGCGTGTACCCCACGACGTGGAGACCGCAGCCTATTCTATGGGGAGCAGGGGAGGGATGTGCGGGGGTGCGCGGCGTGCGATGTTCACGATCAGCCTTAAGGTCTATCACCCTTGAAGAAGTCACATCTCTCCCCTCCTTGTTCTAGCGCAGACAGCGGCTGACCAATCTCTAGTTCCTGTTGTGCAGCAGATTCTTACCTCGCCCAACCTCAAGTCGCCCAACCTCCCGGTGGCCCCAGACACCACCGCCACAGCGCTGCACGTAGCGAGTGAGGTCGGTCGTCCAGAAGTCGGTGAGTCGAGTGCTACCCTTCTCCACACACAGTACATGCTCATTTTTTTCCAGTCGAGCTCCTCCTCAATGACCCCCGTATCGATGACACCATTCACGACGATGAAGGCCGCACCCCGCTGGAGTGTGCTGCTACTCCAGAGGTGGCAGCTTTGATTACCGGTACGTGCGTCATCGCAAACCTTGGCTCATGTCTTCCAGACTCCCGATCGGCCCTTCAGGCCAGATTCCAGTCCCTTCTCGCCAGCTACACTGCCAGCCCGTTGAACTCTGTGGAGGAAGGCTCGACGATCGTCGCCTTTTTGGAGAACCCTCGCACAGCCAGCCTGAACCTCAACGTGCTCGACGCCAAGTCTGGAACCAGCTTGCTTCACGAGGCGGCTCAGTATGTTATTTGGAGTGTGCCGTGTTCTAACAGTGCAGCCGCCGTGACTTACGTCTAGTCGAACTCATTGTCAAGCGCGGCGCCGACGTCTTCGTGCGTGACCGTCGCGGAAAGCGCGTTCTCGAGCACGACAAGAGCGGCGACGAGCGCATCCGGGCTTACCTCAAGCAATGTGAGCCTTACTCCGTTGTTTATACCGGGAAATGTTGCTGACAGGCGGCAGTTAGCAACCGAGACAGCATCATCCAGCCCAAGAGTGATGGCCGCCCGCCTGACCTCCGCGGTTTCCTCAGCAAGTGGGTCAACTACCGTCAGGGCTGGAAGACGCGTTGGTTCGTGCTCGAGAACGGTGTACTCAGCTACTGTGAGTGTATAAATTCCGCGTCATGACTAACCGGAAGACCGCACACGTGAGGACGAGCATGTCGCGTGCCGCGGCTCCATTGCCCTTGCAAACGCCCAAGTTGTGCCCAATGTGGACGGCACTCGCTTCGAAGTCAGCTCATCTTCCCACACTCACTCTGGCCAAAAGTTCATCATGAAGTCCAACCTTCGCGGTGAGATTGCTCGCTGGATCCAGGCGCTCCGCCTCAACATCGAGTACTACCAGAAGGGTGGCAAGGGTTCGCAGGGGCCGGCGGGTCAGGTGGACCGCTCGGACGCGCGCTCTGTGCGCACTTATGCCCCGAGCATCGCCGCGACCTCGACCACTGAACGTGCACTTGGATCGACCTTGAACGAACTCCCGCCATCAGATGGGTTCCTGCACCCCGGCCTTCAGCGCTCAAACACGGGCCTGAGCGGCAGGAGTGGCGTTAGCATCAACGTTCAGTCATCACCCCAGCCCCCTCGCGCCGGTCGTACGCTGTCCAAGGGTTCGCACAAGCGCAACCTTTCGCCAGCCAGCAAAGCCGGGACCCTTAGCGAGGATGCTCTGGACAACTCGGACCAGGACAGTATCGAGACGAGCCTTGGCGATCAAATCCCACACGAGGAGCAGTACGAGCTTGGCATTCACAACCTCAAGGCTCAATTGGAGCTCACCGAGCAACTCGTCGGATCGATTGTGACCCCTCCTTCATCCTCGGACCCCAACCGTCTGAACCCCGCCTACTCGCGTCAGCACCAGGTGAAGGAGGCTCTTCGGGACTCCCTGGCGACCCTGTCCCAGCTCTTCGCCAAGCAGAGCGTCATGGCGCAAGAGCGTGAGAAGTTCTACCTGCAGCGCATCAGGCGGGAAGTGGAGGCGAGAAAGCTCTGGGAGGAGAATCTCCTCGCCGTGGCTCAGCAGCAGGCAGAGACCGATAAGCTTCTCAACGAGGCCGCGCAGGACAATGCCAAGAAGCGTCAGGCCCTCCGCCAGGCACGCGGCGTACTGGCCGAGCTCAGCACTGCCGCCAGCGTGCCGACGTCACCAGCAAATGCCGCCCAGCCTCTTGCACCGGAGTCTCCCATTGCTGCCACCTCGGCAGGGGCCGGTTCTGACTATGGTCCTTCCACCTCGCCCACCAGAAGCCGCCGTCGGTCGTCCTTTGTCGCGTCCGAGTCACTGCGTCGTTCGATCAACGGCCTCCCCGCATCCAGCCTTCGTGGCTCCGTTGCCAACATCCACGAGGCAGCGTCGCTCATGGCGGCGGTGGACGACTCTGACCAGGAAGACGACGACGAGTTCTTTGACGCTATCGAAACGGGCACTATTCCCAACCTTCGCGTCTATGATTCCATTGACAACGCCGAGCGTCCTGCCACCCCATCAAAGCCCTTTGAGAAGAAGGATGAGGAGCCTCCTGCCTACAAGGACGGCACCATTGTCAAGTTCCTCGCTCGTCCCAGTCTGGAACCTTATAACCACGTCCGGAACAGGCTGCCTATTGATGATGACAAGCGCCCGTCTGTCAGCCGTAAGTGTTACCGGGAGACACTTGATACTAACTTGTTCAGTGTGGAGCATTCTCAAGTCCTCCATCGGCAAGGATCTCACCAAGATCTCGTTCCCTGTAAGCTTCAACGAGTGCACCTCGATGCTGCAGCGAATGGCCGAGGACATGGAGTACGATGCGTGTCTCACTGTCGCTGCCGGCGAGGAAGACTCTCTGAAGCGTCTTGCCTTTGTTGCCGCCTTCGCCATGTCCAACTACTCGTCCACCATTGGCCGTATTGCCAAGCCATTCAACCCAATGCTCAGCCAGTCGTTCGAGTACGCCATCCCCAACCGCTACCGATACGTTTCGGAGCAGGTTTCGCACCACCCTCCCATCTCGGCCTGCTACAGTGAGGCTCCGACGTGGAATTACTACGGCGAGGTGGACGCCAAGAACAAATTCCAGGGCCGTTACTTTGAGATCAGACCAACAGGTGTGGCTCATGCTGAGCTCATCATCCCTGAGAGCTGGGTGAAGAGCGGTCGCAGCTACCCCAAGGCGGGGCCCGAGTACCCGGCCGGCAGAGTTGTCGAGCACTACTCCTGGAAGAAGGTCACGACCAATGTGTCCAACTTCATCATGGGCAACCCCATCATTGACCACTACGGCGACCTGGTTGTCACCAACCACCGCACGGGCGAGACGTCGACCCTGACGTTCAAGCCTCGCGGATGGCGCGGTGGCAATGCCTTTGAAATCAAGGGCAATGTCAAGGACTCGGGTGGAAACATCGTTTGGGACATTGCTGGCCGTGAGTAGCGTGACGTGGGCGGACGGGTGTGTTTGGAATATCCGCTGACCCTTCAGGCTGGGACACGCAGCTCATTGCCCGCCGTGCTGGGGCTGGCGAGGCGCCGCTCGATGTCAACGAGCAGGTTGAGGACACGGACGAGTACATCCAGCTGTGGCGCAACACGACCAAGCCTCCTGCGCCGTTCAACCTTACGCCCTACGCTCTTACTCTGAACGACATTCCCAAGGGCCTCGAGGAGTACCTTGCGCCTACAGACTGTCGTCTGCGTACTGACCAGCGTGCCTTTGAGAATGCCGAGTATGACAAGGCCCAAATGTGAGTGTTGCACGGATGCGTTATCCTGTGCCACGCTAATGAGACATCAGGCTCAAGTCGGCGAATGAGGAGAAGCAGCGTGAGACGCGCCGTCTGCGTGCCGAGGGCATCATGCCACCCCATGAGCCTCGGTGGTTCACTTCCGAGACGGACAAGGACTCTGGCGAGCGCGTCTGGGTTCCCAAGCGATCGGAGGACGGCGAGGTCAAGTTCTGGCACGAGCGTGAAGAGCAGGGCCCTAAGCCGCAGGGTGAGAAGTGGCCCGAGGTGGACCACATCTTTGTCGAGGATAAGGATGCGTGATTATTTGCATTTGTGTTGATTAGAGTAATGAATTTACCGCTTGGATTTGTGTCACTTGTATTGGACTTTTGCTTCCGCCGAGACGTCACTCACTTGTCCTCGAGATTGTTGCGGCTCAACTGACTTTTGTTATGATCTTGCCGCATCGCCCACTCCACCTATCATGAAGTAGGTTGCCGCATACAAAGCCACCGCTGACCCCAGCGCCATCCGCGAGATCAACAGGATCAACCAGCGCGAGCTGGAGCTGGGCGTCCAGGGATCCTGGCACGACGAGTACAAGGGTGGGTGTCCGCAGCCGCGTTGCCACTGACCCGCGCAGACTCGGCGTACATCTTCGTTGGCGGGCTGAGCTTTGAGATGACCGAGGGCGACGTGATCACCGTCTTCTCGCAGTGGGGGGAGATCGCGAATATCGACCTGCCACGGGACAAGGAGACGGGCAAGCCGCGCGGGTTCGCGTTCCTCATGTACCTCGACCAGCGGTCGACCGTGCTGGCGGTGGACAACATGAACGGGGCGGAGATTCTGGGCCGGACGCTGAGGGTGGGTGCCATCGCCAGTTGCGTCTACCCATCCCCTCGCTAACGCGAACAGGTCGACCACGTCAAGGACTACAAGCAGAAGGGCAGCCGGAACGAGGACGGCGACTACGTCGAGCCCGAGAAGGCCGAGTACAATGCGCTGCCGCCAGTCATTGATGGTGAGTGTGCACTTATAACAAAGCTGACAGCAGACGGTGACGACAACGATGACGACGACGCCGACGGCGCCAAGTCGGAGGCCGACAGCCTCGACGAGGAAGACCCGATGGCTGCGTTCCTCCGCGCCGAGAAGAAGGGCATCAAGCGCAAGGGCGAGAAGGAGACCGAGAAGGAGGCCAAGCGCGCGCGCAAGGCGGAGCGGGAGCGTATTCGCGCCGAGCGGGCAGAGAAGAAGCGTACCGCCGGGGGACGGGATCACAAGGGGGAGCGGAGCGAGCGGCGTGACGAGCGCGACCGCGAGGGCAGGCGCGCCCGCGAGGACAGGGACGAGCGCAAGCCGTCGTCGGGTCGTGACGAGCAGCGCAGGCCAGACCGCAGCGCGTCGCCCGTGAAGAGGAGGGACGAGGGGCACGGCCGCCGCCGTGAGGAGAGCGACCGCGATCGCCGTCGGGACGACTACGACTCGCGTGACCGGCGCCGGGACGACGACCGCGAGCTCGACCGCCGCCCGCGCGACGACCCGCGTAATGGCGACGACAGGCGGCGCGATGACCGGCCCCGGGGTGGACGAGACGGTCGCGACGACCGCGATGACCGCGACGACCGCCGGCGGAACGGCGGCTCCGACCACCACCGACGAGACGACCGCGATCGCGATCGCGACCCACGCGACCGCCGTGATGACCGCGACCGGCACGACCGCGACAGGCGATAGAGCACGTATAGATGAAGCACACACCACACCCATCGGCGACTGGTCTGGCCGCCGCTCCACGCCGTAGCCCATGATAGCATGCACATAATCTACAATGCCCCGTGATGGGCCTACCAGAACGTCTTGCGCTTCTCGCGGATGTCGCGACTGAGACGCTTGCGCGCGCCCCAGCTGGCCTTTTGCCTGCTGAGCTCTGCGGCCTTCTCCTGGGCCTGCTGAGCGGAGAGGGGGGCGACACGGGAGATGAGGTAGCGTTGGGACTCTGGGATTGACAGCCTGGGGCGAGGTTAGCTGCTTGGCCGGCCGGCAGTCTCGTCTTCTCTCTCCACAACTCACTCGTCGGCAATCTCCTTGCGCGACTTGCCCTGCGCACGCAGAGCCTGCATGCGCTCGACCGTCTCCTTTGCCCACTCGGCGCTGCCCTCGTGCGCCTTGCGCGCGCGGCGGAGGGGCGCGGCCTCCTCGCCCGTCAGGCGGACGCCCTCGCCGCCGACCCAGCGGAGGAGGTCGGGCGTCGTGCCGGAGGTGTATGAGGGCGCTGAGGGGGGAGGGGCGTGGTGGAACGTCAGGCTGCCGCCCAGGCTGGAGGACGCGGGCGCCTGGGCGGACGAGCCGCCGAGGTTGGTCGGGTGCGGCGTCGACGTGCCCTCTGTCGGCCGGGGAACGTGGACTGTGTGCGGCGACTTGAGGACGGGCACGCGGGGCGGGCGCGCGTGGTGCATCACGCTGCGGCGCAGGCTGGGTGCCAGCGATGACAGGACGGGGCGGGACATTGTGGTCTGGCGTGGGTGGGTGTGATTGATTTCAACGAGTTCGAAGTGCAGCTCGAGGAAGCCGACTTTTGCTTTGGCGAGTTGAGCCGGAAGGAGAGTTACGTAAAGACTATGAGGCTGGCACACTGACACGTGGTGTCTACCTGACATCAATCGGACATCATGCCAGATTTGGTCTACGGCGGTGTCAGTTAAGTCAATTTGCGTAGGGTGGGCATAAAAAAGTCCCGCGTCAGACTACGGCCCGCCAGAGCGCCAGGCGCGCCAGTTGGCGTTTGCTTTTTATTTGTCGCGACTGCCCTGGGCTGGTTGCACCACGTCTGCCCTGTTGACATTGACCAGCCTTCTGCGACGCCAACATTACTTTGCCGTCTCTGGAAGGTGTACAGCACCAACCTACACTCCATGTCAGAATACCCACGGAGCTTAAACGCCACGGTGCAGGGACCGGGGAACCCAGGCGGTCATTGATTCGCGCCGGGGCTAGCCTTGGCTCGGGGCTTATGCTCGCGCTGCGCTGTCACTTGAACCCTAACTGCACATGAGTCTACCAGGGTAACTCCAGGTTGATTGCTGCGCCTCTTGTCGAAGGCTGGGTGCAAGGTGGGAGCGAACCAGCGTCAATGACTGCGACAGGCTGCGACAGGGGGGTACGACCGCTTACATCAACGTCGTAAACTCTTCTCTCATCTTCTTTCCACCCCATCACCCATCCACCCCCCCTTCCTCCCCATCCTCACGCACGCGCTCGCTAGTCGAGTCGTCCGTTTGTCTCTCTCATCTGCTTGACGCAGCACTTGCCCTGGTGGCAACAGTAACCTTCTCTACTCTAGATTCGCTTGCAGCGACAACCCCTCCCTCACCCCTCCCCCTCCCCCCCCCCCCCACCCGACAATCTAATACTCGCCGCCGCAATGCGTTTCCCCAACTCGGCTGGTCCGTCCCTCCTCCTTCTCCCCCTCCTCGCTTCTCAGGCAGTCGCGGCCCCTTCTCCTCGTCGCCAGTCCTCGCGCTTCCGCAAGGTCCACGCTGAGCGTGCAGGCGCACCCATCCCGTACGCTTGGAACCACCTGGCCGACCCTCCTCCCGAGGTTGCGGCGCCCAGCGCCAACGCTACGACATCGGTTGCGGACGAGCCTGCTGCTACTGGCAACTCGACCGCCCTCCCCAGCGTGAGCGCCAACGCCACCGAGAGCGCTACCTCTTCCGTCTCGGCCTCGGAGACGGCCTCAGTGTCGGCATCGCTCAACGCCACCGTGTCCGCCACCGCTGGCCCCAACGCCACCGTGTCGGCCACGGACGGTCTTAACGCCACGGCGTCGCCCACGGACGGTCTGAACTCGACCGCCCTGCCCACGGCCTCGGCCAACGCCACCGAGCCGGCTGACCCCTCTGCGTCTGCGACGGAGAGTGCGACGTCGACCTCGTCTGACTTCACCATCCCCGTTGGCTCCGCCCCGACCGACGTCCCCGTTCCCAGCTACCCCGACCGCAACAGCACTGGCAGCGAGACGGTCCCTAATGCGCCCGACCAGCCTGACGCGGCCATCTCGGCCATCCAGTCGGCTGCTGATACCTTCAGCACCATCACGTACACCCAGTATGTGCCCGCGGCCCCGACCGAGACCCCCAAGGGTGGCATCGATGGCGACGTCAAGTCGGCGGCCGATGCCTACATCCAGTCGGTTCTCAACGACAAGATTGGCCACGCCCTCCCTACGGTTACCCTCGAGGTCGTCCTCCAGCCAACCCTCGAGGCTGACGGCACCTGGGACTATGTTGTTATCATTGGCCACGACGGCAAGGCTACCGCTTCGCCCACGTTCCTCACCTCGACGGCGGCGCCTACGGCTACTGCATCTTCCCCTGGTGGTGGTCTCTCGGGCCTTCCCCCTCCCCCCGCTGGTAACAACAATGAGGAGCCTCCCCCCGCTGTGACGACCTCGGCCGACACCAACCCCACCCAGACTCCTTCCAGCCCGTACCTTGTTCCCGCGAGCAGCGCCAACTACGGTGGTACCGCCGTTCAGGCTGCCCCTACCCACGCGCCTCCTCCTTCGTGGACCCCTCCCGCCGCTCCTTCTACTGCCCCCCAGCCTTCGGCCGGAACCTCAAACCCCGGCTCAGGCTCGGGCTCGAACGGCGTCGACCCCAACGACGCGAACAACGCTGGAAGCAACGACAACGCCTCGCCCGACACTGGTGCTCAGCCTTCGTCTAGCCCCACTCAGAGCCCCGTTGACCCCGCTGCCCCCTCGTACCCTTCGCACGGCGGCGACTCGACTCCTGACAATGGCTCGGCTGACAATGGCTCGTCTCCGGACACCCCCGCTCCCTCGGATGCTCCTTCTAACGGCGGTAGCGACGGTGGACCCTCGTTCCCTCCCCACGAGGCCCCCACCTCGTCGTCCACCGACGCTCAGCCTACTGGCAACCCCGGCCACAACTACCCCTCTGGCTCGCACCCCGAGAACCCCGTGCCCTCGTCTTCGGAGGAGTCCTCGGCTCAGCCCACCGCCGCCCCCTCTGACGGTGCTTCTGCTTCGCCTTCGGACCCCGCTCCCTCCGCCTCGGCTTCTGAGTCCGCCGCTCCTTCGGACCCCGCTGCCTCCGGCTCCGCTGCTCCCTCGGACGCTGACCCTTCGGCCTCGTCCACGTCGGTTGACCCCTCTGCTACCCCCTCTGGCAACGTGACGTCCTCGGTCGAGGCTTCGGCCACGGGCTCCGAGTCGGCCCAGCCCACTGGCACTGCCTCTGTGGACCCCTCCAGCTCCGCATCGGTTGACCCTTCGGCCTCGGCTTCCGAGTCGGCTGCTCCTTCAGGCGCCGACCCCTCCGCTTCTGCCACGCCGACTTCGGCGGCTGACCCCTCGGCGACCCCCTCGGCTTCGGTCGACCCCACTGCCTCTTCGTCCGCCGAGTCTTCATCTGTTGACCCTTCTTCGACTGGCTCTTCGATCTCCGCTGAGCCTACCAGCGCCAACGGTACCCAGACTGCCGAGCCCACCGGTGCCAGCTCGACGGCGTCGGTGGACCCCACCGCCTCCGTTTCGGAGTCTGCTTCCGCCTCCGAGTCGGCGTCGGCTTCTGAGCCCGCCTCTGCTGCTCCCTCAGCCTCTGCCACCGAGTCGGCGTCGGCTTCTGAGTCCGCCTCTGCTGCTCCCTCAGCCTCTGCCACCGAGTCGGCTTCGGCTTCGGAGTCCGCTTCCGCCACCGAGTCTGCCTCCGCCACCGAGTCCGCTTCCGCCACCGAGTCTGCCTCCGCCACCGAGTCTGCCTCTGCCACTGAGTCTGCCTCCGCCACCGAGTCTGCCTCTGCCACTGAGTCTGCCTCTGCTTCGGCCTCCGAGTCGGCTTCCGAGTCTGCGTCCGAGTCTGCGTCTGCTACTCCCACCAGCTCGAGCAACTCTGACGCCCCTACTGGCACTCCCACTGGTTCGGCGGTTCCCACCAACGACAACGGCATTGCCACCGAGACTGCCACCGAGTTCACCACCGTCAACATCACCCTGACGCGCGAGGCCACCACCTCGGCGACGCCCACCGCGTCCGTGAACATTACGTCGTCTGCTCTCCCAACCGACTCGGCCTCGGCTTCGTCGTCGGTTGACCCTTCGGCGTCGGCTTCGTCCTCGGCTTCCGCCTCTGCGTCGGCTTCTGAGTCTGCCTCTGCCTCTGCCTCTGCGTCCGCTTCGGCTTCGGAGTCGGCCTCTGCTTCCTCCTCCGCGTCGGCCTCGGCTACTGAGTCAGCTTCTGCCTCCGCCTCGGCTTCGGCTTCCGCGTCTGCCTTTTCCTCCGAGTCGTCGGCTTCGGCTTCTGCCACTGAGTCTGCCTCTGCTTCGGCCTCCGCCTCTGCGTCGGCTAGCGAGTCTGCCTCTGCCTCGGCATCGGCTTCCGCCTCTGCCTCTGAGTCGTCGTCGTCGGCCTCCGCCTCTGCCACTGAGTCTGCCTCTGCTTCGGCCTCCGCCTCTGCGTCGGCTAGCGAGTCTGCCTCTGCCTCGGCATCGGCTTCCGCCTCTGCCTCTGAGTCGTCGTCGTCGGCCTCCGCCTCCGCCTCTGAGTCTGCCTCTTCCGCCTCTCCCTCTGCCTCTGAGTCCGCCTCTGCGACCTCGTCTTCCGCTACTGCTCCTCCTACCTCCACGTCCCTCTCGCCCGGCGTGAGCCCCACCGGCTCGCCCACTTCGACGTCGGCCACTCCCAGCGGCTCGACTGAAGTCTGCCCCCGCGGCTTTGAGGAGCGCGACGAGTACGAAGAGATCTGGGTCACTGAGGATGAGATTCTCCCCGGTGACGTGATTCTCCAGTAAGAAAACGGTGTAAACCTGCCTTTTAATGGGTTTCTCCTCTCACCACCTCCCCCCTCCCCCCTCCAGTCTCATACATGTACCCTGTCACTCTCACCCCCTTGCATCCAGGTTCAGACCAAGCTTGGCTTTAGGTAGTCGGAACTATACACCCTGCGCTGGTCGCAGTCATACAGATGAATTAATGTTGAATAGAGCTGTGGGCTTTGTCCTGTGTGCAAGGTGTGGGCCGTCGTCGAGGTGGTGTGGCGAAGGAAGTCTTGTGCCACGAAAAAGCATTGGACTCTCGACTGACGGCGCTGCCACTTCTGTTGGACAGCGTCCTCTATGCCCCCAAACTAAGGACAGCCGAACCATGCCATATGATTGTCGCCCCAATAACAACCCAAACTAATGGTGCATATGCTGGTATCCTATGTGATGATGAACTGCTTCCCTCTACGCCTTGGACTCGACACCCTCGCCCTCCTTGGGGGCGAGGTATCCGTGGTTTGCCGGGTTGGTGTAGAACTCTGTAGGGTGTCAGTTGGCATTCTCCGCCGAGCTTTTCAGCAAACACACCAATGTCAGTCCTGCGGATCGGCTTGGCGTTCTTGACGGGCCTCTCAACAAACTTGTGCGGGAACACCTCCTGGCGCAGGCTCAAGTTGTTGTGGTAGACGGCGGTCACCTTTCCTCCGGCGGCGAGCACGGCCGCGGACGCCTGCTTGGAGAAGCGCGAGAGCTCAATCTCAAGCGGGGGGAGGGGGAGCTCGGGGTCGGCCGGGCCGAGGAGCTTGACGCCGCCGTCGCCGCTGATGCCGTGCACGGCGTTGGCGCGCACGACGGTGCCGATCGTGATTGGCAGCGCGGGGTCGATGCGCGACTGCGCGATCCACGCCTGCAGCTTGCTGAGCGCGAGGGGAGCGTACGTCTTGCGCGTGAAGTTGACAAAGCCGCGCTTGGGGAACACCTTGTGGATCGGCGTCTGGCCACCTGCGAAGCCGGGCACGGGCTTGCCGTTACCGCTGCGCGCGAGCTGACCCTTGTGACCGCGGCCGGACTGCTTGCCGTGGCCTGATCCGGGACCACGACCCTTACGCGTGTTCTGGGGAGGGGGTTAGCGGCTGCTCGACAGCTCCAAACGTTGAGCAACGCACATCCGTCCTCGAGCCCTTGGCAGGAGACAAGTTGCCCAGGTGTAATGTCGACATCTGGCGGGACGACGACGACGCCGAGGCGGACGACGCAAAGAGGCGCGGGAGGCGCGAAGCCGAGGCCTCGGCCGCGTTCAGCACGGTCGAGAGGGCGCCGAAGAGCATGGTGGTGCTGTGTGGGTTGTTTGCAGTGGAGGTCGAGCGACAAGGAAGCCAAGCTTGTCGTCGAAATGTCAAAAGTCGGACAGGAGGCAACTGCCGCCAATTGTCGGGTGATAACGGCTGGACACTTCAGGCACAATTAATGACACGTAAAAAGTCGCGGCTCGAGTTGGCGTTTAACTCGCAAAAGTCTTGCCGGGTGTGTGGGTGCCTGCAGCGACGAGCAGCCCCCTTTTGATCACACGCTCGAGTCGATCAATCTCCCCCCATCTCACCCTCGTGCATGCTCAAAAGCCTGGCCACAGTCAGACTAGCACATCACCTCTCTCGCCGCATCGCCACTCCCACCCCCCGCCTCCCGGCCCCCCGACCTCTTATCTCCTCCCTCCCCGCCAGACCCTTCACCATGTCTGCTCCTGACGCCAACCTCCACAAGGACGAAGTGACCGGCGAGATGGTCTCCAAGTCGTAAGTTTGTGTGTGCGAAGGGGAGGGATTGGCGTGGTGATTGTTGCCACCACGCCGTCCTCTCTCCCTGCTACCACCGTTTAGCCTCGAACGCCGCATGCTCACACCTCAGTGAGCTCAAGAAGCGCCAGAAGGCCCGCCAGAAGGCCGAGGAGAAGGCCGCCAAGGCTGCTGAGAAGGCCGCTGCCGCCCCCGCTGCCGGCGCCGCGTCGACGTCCAACGCCGGTGCCGCCGCCGCCGAGGAGCAGCTTGACGCCGCCGCCTTCTTCGAGCTCCGCTCCAACGCCGTCAAGAAGTGGCGCGAGACCAAGAACCCCGACCCCTACCCGCACAAGTTCCACGTCACGTCCGGTATCCCCCAGTTCGTGCGCGAGTGGGGCGTTGAGGGCAAGATCCCTGTCGGTGAGACCGTCGAGACCAAGGAGCCCGTCACCCTCGCTGGCCGTGTCTACACTGTCCGCTCGTCTGGCAACAAGATCAGGTTCTACGACATCCGCGCCGACGGCCAGAAGGTCCAGATCCTCGCCCAGGCCCAGAACGCCAAGTCGCTCGAGGACTTCATCGCCTCCAACGACATTATCCGCCGCGGTGACATTATCGGCGTAACCGGCAAGCCTTCGCGCACCAAGGCTGGAGAGCTCTCGCTCTCGGCCACCGAGGTCAAGCTCCTCTCGCCCTGTCTCCACCAGCTTCCTGGTCGTGAGGGTCTTGTTGACCAGGAGACTCGCTACCGCAAGCGTTACCTCGACCTGATTGTCAACACCCAGACCCGCGACGTCTTCATCACCCGCTCCAAGATTGTCAACTACATCCGCAAGTACCTCGACAACCTTGGCTTCCTCGAGGTCGAGACCCCCATGATGAGCTTGATCGCCGGTGGCGCCACTGCCAAGCCCTTCATCACCCACCACAACGACCTCAAGCTCGACCAGTACATGCGTATCGCCCCCGAGCTCTACCTCAAGGAGCTCATCGTCGGTGGCCTCGACCGTGTGTTCGAGATCGGCCGTGTCTTCCGTAACGAGCAGATCGACATGACCCACAACCCTGAGTTCTCCATCTGCGAGTTCTACATGGCCTACGCCGACATGTACGACCTCATGGACATGACCGAGTCGATGATCTCGGGTCTCGTCAAGTACCTCAACAACGGCAACACCAAGATCACCTTCCACCCCAAGGGCAAGGGCGACGAGAAGGCCTACGAGATTGACTTTGCTACCCCCTGGAAGCGCTTCGACATGATCGAGGAGCTCGAGAAGCAGCTTGGCGTCAAGTTCCCTCCCGGAAACACCCTCCACACCGAGGAGGCCAACAAGTTCCTCCGCGAGATTGCCGAGAAGCACAACGTCGACTGCTCCGAGCCCAAGACCAACGCCCGTCTGCTCGACAAGCTCGTCGGCGAGTTCATCGAGGTCCAGTGCATCAACCCCTCATTCATCGTCGGCCACCCCGAGGTCATGTCCCCCCTGGCCAAGTACCACCGCTCGCGCCCCGGACTTACCGAGCGCTTCGAGTGCTTCATCGCCACCAAGGAGATCTGCAACGCCTACACCGAGCTCAACGACCCCTTCGACCAGCGCGAGCGCTTCGAGGAGCAGGTCCGCCAGAAGGACCAGGGCGACGACGAGGCCCAGGGTGTCGACGAGACCTTCCTCAACGCCCTCGAGTACGGTCTCCCCCCCACCGGTGGCTGGGGTCTCGGTATCGACCGTCTCGTCATGTTCCTCACCGACTCGGCCAACATCAAGGAGGTCCTCCTCTTCCCCGCCATGCGCCCTCTCGGCCAGAACAACCCTGGCGAGGCCGCTGCCGCCGAGGCACCCGCCGCCGCCCCCGCCGCCGAGGAGGCCAAGTAGACGTCGTTTTAGGTAGACGCCTTGTTAGCAGTATAAAATGCCGTGTTTTCTAGCAGCAGACAGACACATGCAATCCTTCGCATCTATGCTTGGTCCAGTCAGTGTCCCAGATTCAGTCTGACAAGATGCATGATCCAAAATATGTGGTATGGTGGGGTGGGTTGAGTTTTTCTAGGTTCTGGCCAGGTGAATGGCGCGATTTTTGTTGTTTCTTCTATACAAACACACACAGAGTGCACAGTTGCTCGCTTAAGCGGACGTGGCGAACGCGTAGGCGTTCTGGAAGAGACGGAACCAGGGTCCCTTGCCCTTCCACTCGCCGCGCTTGTCGACGGGGAACCACGAGTTCGACTCGGCCGCGACGACACGCTCGGGGTGGGGCATGATGGCGAGCACACGACCGCTGGGGGTCTGGATGGCCGAGATACCCTCGGGCGAGCCGTTGGGGTTGAGGGGGTAGCGCTGCGTGACCTTGCCTTCGTGGTCAACGTAGCGGACGGGGACGAGGCCAGCGGCGTTGAGAGCAGCAAGGTCGCCGTGGTCGGCGAACGAGGCGCGGCCCTCACCGTGGGCGACGGCGACGGGGAGGGTCGAGCCCTCCATGCCCTTGAGAAGGACCGACTTGGCGGCCTCGGCAGTGATGGCGACGGTCGCGACACGGCCCTCGAAGCGCTCCGAGCGGTTGGCCTTGAACGTGGGCCACGACTCGGCGCCGGGGATGATGTCGTGCAGCTGCGAGAAGAACTGGCAGCCGTTGCAGACACCAAGAGCGAAGGTGTCCTCGCGGGCGAAGAAGGCGGTGAATTCGGCACGAGCCGTGGGGTTCAGCAGAGCCGAGCGGGCCCAACCGCTACCGGCACCGAGAACGTCACCGTACGAGAAGCCACCACAGGCGGCGATACCCTTGAAGGCTCCGAAGGGAACCTTGCCCGAAATGACGTCCGACATGTGGACGTCGATGGCGTCAAAGCCAGCGGCGTGGAACGACCAAGCCATCTCAATGTGGCCGTTGACGCCCTGCTCACGGAGGATGGCGACCTTGGGGGGCGAAGAGAGGGGGCGGGCAACCTCGGGGAGGAAGGGGAACTTGATGTCGTAGATGATACCGTTGTCGGCGTCGTTGAGGATGGCATCAAACTCCTGCTGAGCACCCTTGGGCTCGTCACGGAGCGACTGCATGCGGAACGACGTCTCGGCCCAGGCCTGCTGGAGCTGGCCACGGGTAGACTCGAAGACAATGGCACCCTTCTGGATGACAGTGACGGCCTGGTTCTCGCGGCCAAGGACGCGACCAACCGAGTGGATCGACTGGGTGGGGAAGCCAGCCTTGACGAAGGCGTCGGTGAAGGCACCGAGGTCGGCAGTGCGGACCTCGAAGAGGGCACCGAGCTCCTCGTTGAAGAGGGCGGCAACAACGTCGCCCGACTTGTTGATGGCGTCGACCGAGAGCTCGACACCAGTGCGGCCGGCAAAGGCCATCTCGACAGCAGTGGTGAGAAGACCACCGTCCGAGCGGTCGTGGTAAGCAAGGACCGTGTCGGTCGACTTGAGAGCCTGGACAGCGTGGAGGAAGGCCTTGAGCTCGGCAGCGTCCTCAACATCGGGGGACTCGGAGCCGAGCTGCTTGAAGACCTGAGCGACGGCCGAACCACCCAGACGCTGCTTGCCGCGGGCAAGGTCAACAAACACGAGGACAGACTCGCCAGCGTCGGTGCGGAGCGCGGGGGTCCAGGTGCGCTCGACGTTGTCGACGGCGGCAAAGGCAGTGACGATGAGCGAGAGAGGGGCAGTAACAGTGTTCTGCTTGCCGTGCTCGCCAGACCAGCGCATCGACATGGACATCGAGTCCTTGCCGACGGGGATACCGACACCAAGGGCAGGGCAGAGGTCCATGCCGATGGCCTCGACGGCCTCGTAGAGGCGCGAACCCTCGCCCTCAGTCGAGGCAGCCGACATCCAGTTGGCGCTGAGCTTGACGGCCGAAAGGTCGGGGACCGAGGCGGCGACAAGGTTGGTGAGGGACTCGGCGACGGCCATGCGGGCCGAGGCACCAGCGTTGAGGAGGGCAAGGGGAGTGCGCTCACCCATGGCCATAGCCTCACCGACAACGACATCGTCGAAGCCAAAGGCCGAGCGGGTAACGGCCACGTCCGCAACGGGGACCTGCCAGGGGCCTACCATCTGGTCACGGGTAACGAGACCCGTGATGGAGCGGTCACCGATGGTGATGAGGAACTGCTTGGAGCCGACGCTGGGGAGGTGGAGGACACGGTCGACAGCGGTGGCGAGGTGTGCGTCAGGGACGTAGGCCTTGAGCGACGAGTCGAAGGCGTCGCGCCTGGGGTGAACGGTGTCACCGTGGCGGTGCATGCGAGGGGGCTTGCCGAAGAGAACAGACATGGGAATGTTGATGGGCTCGTCGCCGAGGAGGCGGTCAGTCACAACAAGACGCTCCTCCTTGGTAGCGGTGCCGACAACGGCGAAGGGGCAGCGCTCACGCTTGCAGAGCTCCTCGAAGATGGGGAGGTTTTCGGGCTTGACAGCGAGAACGTAACGCTCCTGCGACTCATTGCACCAGATCTCCATGGGCGACATCTTCGGGTCATCGACGAGAACATCACGGATCTCAAACACGGCGCCGAGGTCGCAGTCGTGGACGAGCTCGGGGAGAGCGTTGGAGAGACCACCAGCACCGACGTCGTGGATCGACTCGATGGGGTTCTTGTCACCACGGTTGACACAGGCGTCGATGACCTGCTGGCAGCGGCGCTGCATCTCCGGGTTGTCACGCTGAACCGAGGCGAAGTCGAGGTCGGCGGACGAAGCACCGCTGGCCATGGACGAAGCGGCACCACCACCGAGACCGATGAGCATACCAGGGCCACCGAGGACGATGACCTTGTCGCCGGCGTGGAGGCCAGTCTTGACGGCAAACTGGGGGCGGACGGTACCGAGACCACCAGCGATCATGATGGGCTTGTGGTAGCCACGCCACTCGGGCTCGCCGTTGGGGGCCGGGACCTCCAGGAGGAAGGTACGGAAGTAACCACCAAGGGCGGGGCGACCGAACTCGTTGTTGAACGCCGCCGCACCGAGAGGGGCCTCGATCATGATGTCGAGAGCCGAGGCGATGTGGGAGGGACGACCAATGTCCGACTCCCAGGGCTGGGTGCTGCCAGGGATGAGGAGGTCGGAGACGGTGAAGCCGGCGAGACCAGCCTTGGGGCGCGAGCCACGGCCGGTAGCACCCTCGTCACGGATCTCACCGCCCGAGCCGGTAGCGGCACCGGGGTAGGGCGAGACGGCCGTGGGGTGGTTGTGAGTCTCGACCTTGATGAGGATGGGGACGTTCTCCTCGCCGGCGGCGTACTTGTTGTCGGCGCCACCGTCAACAGCGAAGCGGGGGGCCTTGAAGCCGTCGACGACGGCAGCATTGTCCTGGTAGGCCGAGATGGTGGCGTGCGACTTGACCGACTTCTCAGTGTTGCGGATCATGCCGAAGAGCGAGTTGTCCTTGTCCTTGCCGTCAATGGTCCACTTGGCGTTGAAGATCTTGTGACGGCAGTGCTCCGAGTTGACCTGGGCGAACATGAAGAGCTCGGCGTCGGTGGGGTTGCGGCCAGCGGCGGTGAAGCTCTCGACGAGGTAAGGGATCTCCTCCTCGGAGAGGGCGAGACCGAGACGAGCGTTAGCCTCGCCAAGCACCGCAAGCGGATCAGCAGCGCCGAGGATGGGAACGGTAACCAGCGGGTCGGGCGTGGGGTGCGACGAAGGGAAGATGGTGGTCGGGTCCGGGAGGCTGGTGTGGATGAGCTGGGTCATGCGGTCGTGGATGAGGTGGAGCTCGGGCGCGACCTCGGGGAGGGTGACCGCCTTGGGCGCGGTGATAAGATAGAGCGCGCCGCGCTCGAGGCGCGCGACGTGGTTCTGGAGGCGACAGAGCTTGGCAATGTCGGTGGCCTTGGAGCTCCAGGGGGAGATGGTGCCGGCACGGGGGAGGACATAGAGGGCGAGGGTGCCCTCGGCGACGCCCGAGTCGAGGAACGCCTTGGTCGAGTCGAGGCGGTCGTCGTCGCCGTACGCGAACAGCTCGTTGAGGATGCCGCGCGGCTCAGAGCCGGCAGTCGCGAGCTCGCCCGCGGCCTTGTCATCGACCGGGTTGACGAGGTGCAGGTGCACCGCGTCGACCGAGGTGATGGAGGGCAGCGCCTTCTGCAGCGCCGCGAGGAGGGTAGCGCGGCGCGTGGGCGTGATGGCCGAGGAGCCGGGGAGAACGAGCATCGCTGGGGGGTGGTGTGAGTTACTGGCATGAAGCTCGCGCCGACATGTCCTCACTGAGAGCTGATTCCCTGGTTCTTGGGTTTGGGTGCGTGAGCAAAGGGGGGTTTGAGACTGGGTAGTCCCGGTTGGGGAGAGGGTGGTTGAGGAAGCTCCTTTCTCGCAGTGCGTCGAGATGAGTCGCTGGTGCTGCCTCTGCCTGCCGCTGCCTGCGCATCACACCCACCGACCGGGCGCGCCGACTCGCTCATCTAGAAAAATATCAGTGACATCGGCTTGGCACGTGGAATATTTGGTTCCGTTAAGCCCGGTGGGTGGTCGTCGGCGGACGTCGCGGGCCGCTGCGTCATGTCACCCTGGCTGATGCGCGGATAGATGTTGTGGACGTGGTCCAGTATCAGTTGCGACGGGTTATCAACTTTGGCGTCAGCACAAAGAGGTCCACGACAACAACAAGCCACAACGTGCAACGTGACGATCCTGGAAGCTTCACACGCGTAAGTCGACGACGCGTGACACAGCGACTCACCCTGCAGCTTGACCTCCGCCAACCACCCAGTGTTCTGTCGTCATGGGAGGTACGTCTCGGACGCGACGCGCACACACGGCCCGCGGTCTGACCCGCAGTGACATTCTCATCCCTCTGGTCGCGCCTCTTCGCGCGCAAGGAGACCAAGGTCCTGATCCTGGGTCTCGACAATGCGGGCAAGGTGAGCTAGCGTATCCCAATACGAGCTCACACACCAGTCGACCATCCTGTACCGTATCACGATGGGCAGCGTCGTCGCGTCGGCGCCGACAGTGGGCTCGAACCACGAGATTTACGACTACAAAGGCGTGCGGTTCGGGCTGATCGACCTCGGCGGCCAGAGCTCTCTGCGGTCCAGCTGGAACCAGTACTTTGCCGAGACGGAGGCGATTATCCTCGTCATCGACTCGAACGACCCCGCGCGTCTGAATCTCGCCAAGCAGGAGCTGCAGAAGCTGGTCAAGGCCGAGGTGGGTGACGTGAGATGGGAGAGGTCTGACGCTTGCGCAGGAACTGCGGACGGCCCTGCTCTTGGTCCTGGCCAACAAGCAGGACCTGCCAGCGTCCGAGGGACGCCTGACCCCCGCACAGGTCTCGGAAGGGCTCGGCCTCACTGATCTCCGCGAGCGCGAGTGGCAAATCATGGGCTGCAGCGCGCTCACCGGCCTCGGACTGTTCGAGGGTATGGACTGGCTCGTGACCAAGCTGTCGGCAAAGTAGGCCGCGGCGCCGGCCGAGCCTCGCCAACCTCTCACCTCACACCTCACCTCACGACGACGCACGACACGACGTCCGTACCGCGCCGTACGCGACGCCAAAATGTAACATGTACGGCTGCCTTATTTCTCCAGCATTTTCGGGGGTTTCATACACCTTGACACACTACTACGCGTCTAAGGAAGGTTTCTTGTTTGACAATGATGGTTGAATGTGTTGACAATGGCTTGATTTGGTTTGGTTTGACAGATAATAATGGCTTGACGACAGCGACGTCGACTCTATAGACGGCACAAATACACAGTGTTCTTCTTCTCCAGATCCCATACCCCAGCTTCTGCTGCTATTGTTCAGGCGCGCACGGCATCAGCGTACGACTCGTGGCCGACCGTCTTGTCGCGGTCTCCGTCTGCGTCGGACGACGTCGTGGTCGTCGTGTCCTCGAGCTCGAGCTCGCCAACAATGACGGCCGCGTCGTCCTCGTGGTCGACGTGCTCCCAGTCGTCCTCCTCGTCCTCAGACAGGGGCTGCACGGGCTCGAGCGCAGGCGTCGGGGGCGAGCTGAGTGCGCCGTCCGGCCGCTCCCCAAGCGTCGACGGCGCAGTCTCGGGCGTGCGCCACTGCCACAGCGAGGGGCGCGGGCTGGCGGGCGCAGGCGCCGCCGCTGGCGTCGGCGTCGTCGGCTGGTCGGCGTCGAGCGCGAGCACCTGCGGGCGGGGGACAAAGTCGAAGCCGAGCGCCGCGGCTGCGCCGGTACGCTTGGGCCGTCCGCGCCCGTCGATCAAGGCGTCAAGCGGCACCTCGTTGGCTCCTGCTGCCGGGGCTGGTGGCGTCGGCGAGCGCGAGAGACTGGCGCCGACGGAGCGCGCGGCCGCGACGGCGCTGCTCTCCGGCGTCGCGGTGCGCGAGATGAGCCGGATGCCGCTGAGCGTGTTTGGCGCGCTCGACGGCCCGAATGCGAACGGGGGCAGGTAGGCCATCTCTGCGCGCGAGTCGGCGACGAGGCTCTGTGTCGTGCCCGCGCGCGACGTCGCGTACAGCGACTTGCGGGGGATGGCGGTGCCGGGGCGGCGGTGGCGCGTGTTGTGGGCTGGGACGGGGCGGGGTGGGATCGGCATTGCGGGGGCGTCGGTGGGTGGGTGGTGGGGAGGGCCAAGGGAGGGATGGGGAGGGGTCGCTCAAGTAGTGATGGTGAGGATGAGGATGATGGGCGGTGTGGTGGCGCGAGGAGGAGAAGAAGGCGCGAAGCACGCAATGAGATCGATGCGATGCGCGAGAAGGAGAATGCAAGAGGAGAATGAGATGCAGATGCAGCCAGCGTCTAGTCGTCTAGTCGACGTGACGTGCCCCGACGGCGGCGGCGGCGTGGGGTGGACCGGCCGGGTAGTGAGGGCTGGCTGGTGGCCGGGTGAGTGGGTGAGTGGGTGGGTGGCGAACGTGTCTTCCCTGGCCGGCGCCTTCCTTGGCGTGGTGTGATCGCGCGCGTGTTGACAAGACCGGTCGGGTCGGGTAATATAGCGAGGCGTCAACAACGAGGTGGTGGCGGCGACAAGTGAGTCGAGTCAGTCGGCCATGCATGCATACATGTATGGAAGGATGGATGCATGCATGCTTGCTTCCCCAGTACGAGGGCCCGCGGGGTGGTGGCGACAGTGACTCGACTCACTCAGCATACCGACGGGAACGAGACAAACAACTGACTGCTGCGGACCCGATGACGACGGCGTGCGGCCCAAGGCGGCGGAGTGCGGCCGAGCGAGGGGACCTTATCACGACAGATAACGGCGGAGCGTGGGCAACAACCCACTGTGCCTACAGTGCCCACTCCCACGCGCGTCAATCCCCCCTCCCCCAATGTTTGTGCTTTGTTCCCGCAGCCCACGAAGCTACCATCAAGCACGTTGCACCTCGCCAATGAGCTCACTCAGCGCGATCGTCAGCTCGGGCCCCCGGCTAGCCCCAAGCAGCAGCCCCAGCCAGTCCATGCCCACCGGTCCACCACCATGCAACCTATATACATGCGTACAAACATATGACAAACATCACTAATTGTATGGCACCATCACTGCCAGCTGGCGCTGACGGCGCTAGCTTATCGTGCTAGTCGGCGTCTGGCGCGCCAGCCGCTCCTCTGGCGTCAACAATGAACCACCAGTAAACGCAAGCACCTGGTACTTGGTGTGCGAGCTGAATCGGGTCATGTTGACACGGAACACGCCCAGAGACGAGGGAAGAGTGCTATTGCTCGCCTGCTTGCCCTTGCCCAGACTCAGCTTGCGCCGGCGTACCCAGCCGCCAGGCCCAACCTCATCGTCCTCGCTCAGCTCTGCTGCTTCGTCACCCTCCCTAGCCCTCGTGTCCGGCTCTGACGACAGCGTCGTCTGCACCACTGTTGGGCTGCGCGACACCCCGTTGCGAGACTGGCGCACTTGCTCGATGCCGGCCGATCGAACGTCCTTAGGGATGGTTCTGGCGTCAGCTGCGCGCGGAACTGCCTAGCTCACTTGGCTGGATCAAAGATGAGGAGGTTGATGTCGCCCTTGGCCGTCTCTTCGTATCCCACAATAGAACGCGAGTGGCCCGAGTGCTATCACTCAGCGCGGATCACACACACACGCTTGCGTACTCACCTGCAGGATCACGGGCAGCTGGGTCGAGATGCGCACGGAGCCGGGGAGCCCCACACCGTCGTCACCATCCTAGGCGGCGGTCAGCCGGATTGGATACCATGGAGCCAACCGACTCGATAGCGGGCATCATGTTGTCGACTCACAAAGTAGTTCTTCACCCAGCGCTGCAGACGCTTAAACGCTGGCTCGTCGGATCCGTTGTTGCCGCCAGGTTTGTCAAAGTCATCTGACCGTCAGCGGGAGCAGGTACCCTCGACTCACACAGTGTGCACCTCACACCTCTTGCGCTGAACATGGCATAGAGATCTGAGCTGCGTTAGCGATGGGGGTGTTGCAACACTTCTGCCCCGTTCAACCCACCAGAAGTCCCAATCCACTTCCTCGTGCCGAGGAGCTTGTCCTGCAGCTGGAACCGCCCTTCTGGGTCGTAACCCGCGCGCCACGCGTCTTCGATCCACGACTGAATGGCCCTCACGCCAGGGTTGGGGAAGACTTCGCGGTACGGCGGCTCAGAGACGAGCGCCGAGATGACCATCTCGGCGTTGCGATAGCCACACCCCCAGGCTGGCGCGTCAGCTGGGTATGCGGGATGTCGAAGTCACCACCCACTGCCATCAAAAGTCCAGTTGCTCTTGATGTGCACGCCCCCAGAGGCCAGAACGGCCGATCGGATCTGCCGCTTGGACACGTCCTTGAGCAACATGTCACGGAGGACAGGGATGAGGCCTGGCCGCCAGTCAGCTCTGCACCGCGGACCACGTCGACACTCTTTACCCACCTGGCGAGAAGTTGGAGGGGACGTTGCCGTGCTTCACGCCGCCGCGTATTGGGTCCCACCTGGGGTCAGCGCACTCCGAATTCTATACACACCAGTCGTCGCCCTTGGCCTCCCTGTCCCGACCAGGCTTGAGAGACGCGAGCACCGCCCCGTTCCACAGGCCGTCGAGCCTCCTGCCCTTCCCCACATGCCGCGAGATGTCGTTCGGCGTATCTGGGTCTTCGAGATAGAAGTCCGAGTCTTGGCTTAACCGGTCTCTCTGGGGTGCTGCATCCACGCCTCCCGAGTCTGCACGTCAGCATCGGCGCAGCGCACGCGACCAACCTAGGCAGTCGCTGACGTGCGCGTTACGCGCCGTCTCGCTGAGGGACGAGAGGTCGGTCGCGCACACGAAGCAGCGCGACTCGGGTGCGCTGGGAGCGATGTTAGCGCTTGTTCCATCGCTTCTTGGGCAGCGCACCTTTGCCCGAGGAACTCTACCTCGTCGTCTGATGGCAGGGGCGGCGACAGGAGGAAGTTGCCGCCGTCGGTGCCGTTCTGCTGGCCGGGTTGGGCACTCCCGTCAAAGTGTGCGTTGACATGATGCTCGAAGGCAGTATCGTCTGCGTTAATGACCTGGTCGCATACCGGGCAGGTCGGCATGGTCGTTCGAGTTGGATGAGAGAGAGAGACAATGACCAAAAGTCTGACCGAGATGACAAGAGACGTCAACATTACCTGGACCTGTGCTGGTCGATTGATTGATTGACTCACTGGGGCCCCACGAAATTGCGTCTTCGGTCCAACCGTGCATTAGGAATTCCCTTCCGTCCTTGTCGACAACGACACCTTCAACCAACCGGCAACGACACAATCCATTCACAACTTTCCATCCGTCCCTCCATCCGACCACTTAACAATGTCAGACTTCAACGCCGAGGACTCGCTCGCGGTAAGCTCCGGCGCCAGGCCACCACTGACCGCCGCAGGCCGCGTTCAACAGCTCGTTCGCGATGCCGGCTGCGCCCCCGCGCGCTGCCGCGCCCGCCGCTCCCGAGCCGGAGGCCGAGCCCGCCGCCGCTGAGGCTGCTGGCGCCGAGCTCGAGGTCGAGGACTGGAAGCCAAGCTACGAGGCCAACCTCGCCGTGTGGGAGGCCGAGGCGGCCGAGGCGCGCACCAAGGCCGAGGCGACGCGCGCAAAGTACGAGGACGAGGCCGCTGCCGCCGCCAAGGCCACGGCCGACGAGGGCAAGAAGGCCGCCGCGGCTGCCAAGGAGGCGACGGCGCGCGCCGAGCGCGAGACGCGCCTCGCATCCGCGCTTGCCGAGGAGCCGCCCCGCCCGCACCACAAGAAGGCGGCCGACACGGCGTCCAAGGTCCGCGAGGCGTGGGAGCTCGTCAAGGACAGCCCTACGCCGACTGCGTCGGCGCCCGCCTCGCAGACGTGGGAGGAGATCTCGGCGCCCCACTCGTCGGTGGAGGACATCTCGGCGTCCAGCCCGGACCGCAACGTCTCGGACGAGAAGCACTCGACGGCGACAGGTCTGCCCGTGCAGACGAGCCACGCTGTCGGCGCCGGCGCGGCAGACAACGGCGGCCCAACGCAGCCCCCGTCGCTCACGCTCTCAATCTTCACGAACCACGGCGCGCTGACCGCCCGGAGGGTCCTCGCGGCGCTCGGCATCAACCTTGTGCTTCCCTTCATCAACGGCATCATGCTTGGCCTCGGCGAGATCACCGCCCGCGAGGCGGTGCGCGTCGGCAGGCTGTGGTGGCGCGGCGAGCGCGCCATCGCTGGCATCTGGCACCGCAAGCCCTCGAGCGGGGCGGGCAGCGTCTCGGGCGTCGGACTGAGCGGTAGCGGTGGCTTCTAGGGCGTAGGGGTATAGTTGTGGGATAGACTGCATGCACGATTGTCACGTTGGGTGGGTGGGTGGGGGCAATGACTACGGAGTGGGATCGTCGCGAGGAGGAGATGGTATGGCGTTCATCTGCGCCGCTGACGGGTTGCCCCTTGAAGGCCTCATTCTTGCGCCTGGAGAGCTGCGCGAAAGGCAGAGACAGAGAAGGTGGCTGCCGAGCCGACATGCGTGTGCGAGCCGGGAGCCCGCGCCAGGGAGAAGCAGACAAGTCTTCTTCTTCGCGCCAGAAGATCTGCAAGTACTCCCCACTGCAGGTAGATCGATTGCATGAGGGCCATCGGCTACCTGGTACCGAGCTCCGCCCGCGTAGACAACCCGGGGCAGAAACGCAGCAAACCTATTGCGAGATTCAACGACCTGTCAGGAAGAGGTACACGTTTGTTGTGCTCGCTCGATGCTGTTGTGCTTGCTCCATGGCGGGAGCTGCAGCGAGCACCTACCTTCTTGTCTTATTATCTGCGGCATTGACGGGCTGACGTCTGAGGAGGGCGTGTCACATGGAACGAGCGGAGCAGGTCCAGCGAGCGCGCAAGGATCGGGCAAGTGCTGGGCGACATCAAAGGGCGTTTCGGCTGGTCCGAGGAGATCGTCGTTCGATCGTATATACGACCTGTTGGTTTCTCTTAGATTCAGCAGCGTGAGTAGCCATCCTACTCCTACTACTCGTTTGGTGCTCGCACGAGGCGGATCACCCGCATTCTGGGTTTCTGTTCATTATCAGCACCGCGGGCCACGACGACTCGCCCTGTAGAGAAGTCACACACGGTGATCACAACCCACGCACACGGTTGTAAGCGGCCGCCCGATGCCCCCGGCACCGCCACGCGCCCCCGAACGGTTTGCTGAGGCGCCTCTGTTTACTTGTTCGGACAAGGTTCGTGGTTCGAGCCCGGAAGAATCCAGCCTGGCCTGAGGGGTGAGGCGACGGGTCGGGCTCCTTTTGTGTGCTTTACTCTCCACAGTGGCGCAGCAGTGACCTATAGGCGAGGCAACACCGCTCCGACACCGCCCGCTGGCATTCCGGGCGGGTGTGGCGTCCCGTCGTGTCTCCAGCGGCTGGCAGGTCCGCCGTTCGAATCCGCCGAGAATCCGGTCCTGAGGGGTCAGGCGACGGGTTCGGGGAGTAGGGTCGGTCTCCTTTTGCAGGTGTGTGTGTGTTGGTCATTATCAGAAGTGTGCTGCGCTCATACCCTCAGCGCTCCTGAGGTGAGGCGAGCGCGCCGCACAGCTCGACGACAACTTTTAGAACAGTGAGCACTCGACCCACTTCCGCGCGCAACTCGCGAGAACCCGCTGAATCCCGAGAAGACGAGGGACGAACGCGTGAGTTCGACGCGACGATTAGATCTCGTATCAGCTCCGTACAGCCAACGCGTCATCCCAGCGCTACCCTTCCGTGTATCGCGGCCGTAGGGGAGCTTGGGAGGCTCAATTGGCTTGCGGCTGGTAGACTCAGTGAACCAAAGACACAGAAGCCAAAGGAACTTGATCCAGAGACGGAAAGGACGTGGCTAGTGGTGCCATCAACGTCGAAGTTGGGGACAAGTAGCGACACATCGGTGGGGTGAGGCAGCCTCCTTCCATTCTCTCGGTTCGTGTCTTTTCTTGCATAGGGACATGGCATGAGCCACGCATCCCGTTCTCGTCTGTAGCGTTGCGCTGAACCCCCTTGAAAGTGCCTGCTCAGGCTCACGCACAAGGGGACGAAGGGTTGCCACAAAGGTTATCGCCACTCGCGCGGAGCGGAGGGCAGCTGTGCTCGGTCGCCGAACAAGCCTCGAGGCACCGGACGGTGCGAGATGTCGAACTGCGTCGACATATGTCAATCATGCAAGTGAGCTACGTGCTTCCCCTCCATTACCCTCGAGGCTGTGAGGGTGGCCCGAGACGGGAACCACACCGGCGTTGCACGCGCGCGTGGGGTCGTGATGGCTGGTTGGTTCTCCGCTTTGCGTACCACCCTTCTTCCTCCCCCGCCCCTGCTGCCTCTCGGCGAGCCTGGAGCATCCAGTCCCCGAGCGTCGCCCGCGCTGCCCGCACTCAATTGAAGGAAGCTTGCTCCGTGCGTAGTTGGTCAGAGTTTTCGCCGTCACGCCGTCTCCCCTTCCACTCCCCGCCGTCGCCGTTACCGCCGCGCCGAGCACCTCGAGGTGATCACGCAAGACCGAAGGCTGGATGCCTGGGAGCGCGCCGTATCTCTTTCTGGCAGTCCCCTCGCCATAAATAGACAAAGCCTGTGGCGCCAGCGTGTTTCTGGCCAGGGAAGACGAGTTGTATGTAACTCACGAGACAGCAGAGTTCATTTCAGTCGCGCTTGATACTCTGGTTTGCCCGACAGATCTCTAGGCCGGTGTTTCCCAGGCATCGATGGCGGCAGTCTGCGCCATTAACTACTTCCACACCGCAGATCACATCAGGCGTGCAAGTTAGTACCAGGTTAGTCGCGCACTAGCCGGCATTTAATAAGGCGTGTTCGGTTGGAGATGTGTGCGTGGTGCTGCGGCGGGAAATGGGTGCCGTATGGCTCAGCCCACTGCCGTCTCCGTCTGTTCTCGACGCGCGCGACGAGGATATCCGGCTCCTTTGCGGCTTCTTCTCGACTATTCTGCCGGCGCCGCGCCACGCACACCGAGGTTATTGCCCCTGTGCCAGTGCCGGATCTGATCTGGCGGCCTTCTTGGAGCGACAAACTAGGTTGTCTCGGGCGGACATGCAAACTTCGTGCACCAGGTGGGCTGGTGCCCGCAGTCATCAGCCGCGGCTGGCTGGCTGGGGCTAAATGTCGTTCTTGTACTTGCTTGTGTTCAGTGCGGGTGGGCGAGCGCGGACTCGACTGGGCTAAGTGCGACGTGCGGAGGCAACACATCAATTCTCACCACCACGGGCCCAGGAGCCGCTGTTGTCCCTCTGCCGTGGGTGACATGTGGAGTAACCACAGCCGTGTGCGTGTGTTACCATGTGGAGAGGCAAGCCCGCACGTCCGTGTAGAAGTGACGAGAGGTGACCAACGCCCACTCATCGCGAGTCAATGACAATTGTTGTTCTTGCTCGACACAACCCTTCGTTCTTGTTTCGGTGCCGCTGCCCCGAGTTCCCAGGCCCCCCCTCCCAGTCACAGTCGTCCAGACGCCACTCGCAACCCACTCCATAGGAAAGAATGCAACCTCAAACAGTAGTCAAGCCGCCCACTCCCCTCGCCGCCACCAGCTGCCGAATACGAGCACAGGTCCGAGGTGCCACAGTCGCGCCCGTTGCAGACAGGAACAGGTGGCCACCGTTGTCGACGTAGCTGCACTGTGACAGGCACCAGCGGGCACCGATTGGTGCCACTGTCGTCGACGACGTCGCAAACTGACCGATCGCCGTCGTCGAGCAGCAGCAGCAGCAGCACAGACGCTGCCCATCGCCACTGCCGCCGCCGGTGATCGAGTGAGTGTGCTGGCGCTGCAGTGTCTCGTCTCGCCCGCCCGTTCATCACCACCCCAAGCCCCAAGCTCCACGCCCTCAATTGGAGTCGCATGTGCGTTTTAAACGCAACCTTAACAGTGGGATTATGGCGTGGTGAGCGCGCGCCCGAACGAGAGAGCGTTCGTTCGGGGTGTTCCCTTCTGCGGCCGTCGTCACAGTGCTACGGCGCGACCGTGGTGCGGTACAGGTGCGTTCCCACCCCCCTTGTGCTTCCAGATCACTGCGTCACCACCTGCCGCTCTCGTCATGGCCTGAGGGCCCAGGAACTAGGAACTCAATCTGCGACGCCGCACAGCGAGGGGGAGCGAGCGTGTTTCTCCTCCTGGTACCTGTGTTTTGATCTGGGTTTTGTTTTTTCAAGCTCCAACGGCCAAGGTGGGGTAGTCTGAGTGCGTGCACGCAGGAGCGCGCACTGAATAATTACGCGAGGAGCGAAATATCTTACGAAGAGAACCCGCAAGAACGCCGGTGGCCAAAAGAGCCCCGGTTTTCACGGGCCTCACGAGGAACAACGACCTGCATCTGGCTATGCACAATAACATTGTCGCATTGGCCGACAAACTGACAGAGTGTTGTTGTTTACTGACTACTCCCTCGCATGGTTGACATTAACAAGGCGCCTCAGTGCACGCCTACAGTCGACACCTCGGCGCCCCCTCGGCGGTCGGACACTCGGGCTTGCACCCGGCGACCGGGCCGAGCCGTGATGTCATGATCGCCGAGGCTTGGCCCGTCGATATAATCTCGCGACGCTCGACCACAATAACAACGACCACAGACGCAAATGACACGCGCATTGAGACCTCTACACTCGCTCTCACGATCACTAGCAACCATGACCTCACCGAACAGTGTCGTCGCCGGTGCCCGGGGAGTCATGGAAGGTCTGCTCTCCGACCCACGCCTGCACATCCCGGACGAGATCGCGGCGCGCGCCCAACGCGACGTCACGTTCGTGGGTAACCCCGATCCCTTCCTCCCTGTTCCCTTTCGCATTGCCGAAGCGCTCGCTGGGCTCAAGGGCGTCGAGGCGGCGTTCGCAGGCGCCATAGCCGAGCAGCGCGGTCTCTCCCCCGGCAAGGCGGCGATCGACGTCGAGCAGTCGGCCCTGTTCATGTTCTCGACGTTCCTCGCCCGCATCAATGGCAAGGTGCCCAACGATCCGAGCCTCACGCACGGCGGTAGACCAGTCAAAGATACCGATATCCACCACAGCTTCAAGAACCGTTACCGCCAGCTCGCGACAAACTGTTACCGCACCAAGGACGGCAGGTACTACTACACCCATGGCAGCCTGGACGCGCGTGCGACGATGCGGATCCTCGGGATGGACCCGGACCGCACTGATCTCGTCGAGACGAAGGATATCCTCCAGGCGTATGGCGAAGCCGTGGGCAAGTTCACTGCTGCCGAGCTCGACGAGAAGATCCAGGCAGCTGGACTTCCCGGCGCCATCTGCCTTTCGGTTGACGGTTAGTCACTCTAGGGAAAAACGAGCTGACGCCAGAGTTCCTCGCATCGGAGCAAGGAAAGGCAATCGCCGACGCGCCAGTGTATGAGCTCACCTCGGCACCGGGGCCGAAGGTATCCTGGCCGGCGATAGCACCCAACACCAAACCCCAAGCCCTGACAGGTATCAAGGTCCTCGACCTAACGAGGGTCATTGCTGGACCTGCCATCGGCCGCGGGCTCGCAGATCACGGTGCCACGGTGCTCCGGGTCACGTCTCCCAACCTGCCCGACCTGCAGGGCATCGTGCCAGACCTGCACGCAGGCAAGTACTCGGCGTACATCGACCTCGATGCCGCCGAAGGGCGGGAGACCCTCGCCAGCCTTGTGCGCGACGCCGATGTCCTGATTGACGGGTATCGGCCTGGCGCGCTCGAGCGGCGGGGATTCGGGCGGGATGCAGTGCGCAAACTCAACCCTTCGCTGGTGTACGTCCGCGAGAACTGCTACGGGTGGCGCGGGCCTTGGGCCGGCCGCGCCGGCTGGCAACAGATTGCCGACGCGGTATCTGGCGTCTCGGCGCGGTACGCCGACAAGCTCGGCCATCCCGGCGAGGCGATCCAGCCCATCTTCCCCTCAGCCGACTATGGGAGCGGCGTGGCGGGCTTGGTGGGGACCATGCAGGCGCTGTACGAGCGTGCACGCTCCGGGGGCGTGTTTGATCTCGACGTGAGCCTGTGCTACTACAACCTGTGGGAGCTCTCTCTCGGGCTGTACGACGACGCGGTGTGGGAGCGTATCCGCCCGTCCGCGCCCGTCCGGCACAACTGGGACGTGGTAATGATGCTTGGCGGGGTAGGGCCGTCGCTGCGCGCGCAGCGCCCGTCCCTCTTCACGCGAGACGACTTCTGGCAGGTGCTCCCTGCGCCGACCTACGGCCCGGAAGGGAAGGTGCGCATCCTCCGGCCCGTCGTCAAGTTTGAGCATCTCCCCGTCCTCGTGTCCAAGGGCCCGAGCCAGAACGGCGACGATGCGGCAGCGTGGCCGGCGAGCAGCACATGAGCGAGCGACGCCGCTCGCTCGGTCGCTAACTCCGCGGCTGTCGTCCGACCCAGTACTTTAGCTTGTAGACCATGTCTGGAACCCGATGCACGCTTCCCACCACGGTGGCAAGCTAAAGTGAGACAAGAATGCGAGTCACCGCGCCAGGCGATCCGACAGAACATTCCGCCCATCACAATGGCCACTGCCGCGGCTCCGGGGGGGGGGGATAAGAAAGCCCGAGACAGGCAGGCTGGCGCGCTGGCGCGTGATTCCACGCTGCTGCTACTGCATTTCGGATAATCCAGTCGAGCAGCAGCAGTCCAGCTGATGATGATGGCCGCCACCAATTGCACCAACCTGCCACTTGCGGCCTGCAACAGCAGGGGGTGGGGTGCGTGCGTACGTGTGTTGCGTTGGGTGGGTTGGAATGGGATGCGGTTACGTGCGGCGAGTGCGGCGTGTAAGGAAGCAAGCAAGCAAGCACGCATGCACATGTGCAGCATGGCATGGCATGGCATGGCATGCGGGGGAGCGAGCAAGCAAGCGTGACAGGCAGGACAGCGCCACGCTGCTCCACAGACCAGACCCCATTTACCGGCGCCGACGGAAGTCGGGCAGGTGCGATCGCCGCCGTGCCGGCACAGGGGCGACGAGGACTGGACTGGGCTGGCTGGTAGCGTAGCGTGGCACCACGCACCACGCCACGCCACCGGCTCGCTCGCTCTCTAGAATCAAGCGTGTGGGTCGCATGCTGCTGCTTTTTCCAGCACCCACCGAGACCGAAGCGGGCAGCAAGCAAGCAAGCCAGCGGTCGCTTGCATACTTTCTACCGTGTGTGTATGTTGCTTGTCGTGCTGGTGCTTCCTTCTGCCTGTATACCCTTCCCCTTGAACCCAGGGGTCACGAAACAGGCACCGAAGTGCCTGCACATCCAATGATTCGTCACACAATCACCATGACGGCAGGTGAGGGGTGCTGTTACTACATGTAGGCGCGGTTGGTGCTGCATGCATGCATTGCATGCTGGTCGTCGTGTCGGGTCGGTCTGGATCAAACGCCAGGAGAAGTGTCTCGATATGAGACGGGAAATCCATACGTAAGGGGAGGGCTGACAAGGGGGTGTGATGTGATTGCTCTCGTCCTCGTCAACCACCAACACATATGCAGTAGTAGTGTTGTGGCGCCCTGGTGTGCTCCCTCCAAGTGTACGTACCCTTCGCTGGCTTCTGCCGCATCCTGCCGCCGCCGTCGATTCGATTCGATTCCCCAGGAACCGCCACTTTGTCCACTTGGGAACCCAGACCAGAAAAAAAAAAAAAAAAAGAAAAAAAAAAGGTAGGATCTCTAGCAATCTGTTACGGTGCCTGGACCAGGGGAGACCTGTCACCACTAGCTCGGCCATTACGACGGCGACGACGACGACAGCCGCCACGGCAGGGGGCCGCCGCAAGAGCGACGGATGGCCCGCACCTGCCCCGCGCGGCACCATCACCCAGGGAGCGAGCGACGGGGCGACTGGAATGCACACCGGGACCTTGTCAGGACGTCTGTCCGGCCTGTAGAAGCTCCTCCCCCTCTGCACGCCAGGTTCCACGCCAGGTTCCCGGCAACAATCCGAATACCCAATCCAATCAATACCCATCGGTTCAGTTCAAACAACCGTGCCGTCTGGTCCTGGGCGGGCGGCATCTGATCACTCGCTCGCTGCGCTCCGCTGCGCTGCACTTTGCTGCGCGTGCGCACGCTGCCCTGCCCACCTTGGCAACACAAGTTTGGGGTATCACCGCGTTCCTTGACCACGCCCAGCGCTCAGCCCAGCCCCGACCGGCTGGCTCCCCTTGGATGCTACCCATCTACCATACCCACTAGCATGCATCGACCCAGCCAGCCCGATCCGCCCCGCCCGCGTCCAAAGGTGCCGCACACGGGCTGGCCTTCCTGCCGCTCTGGGCCGCCCCGCCCCGCCCCGCCGCCGCCACCGACCCCTGCCACAATCCACGTTAGTGACGTGCCTAGGAGACTGCCGCGAAACACCACTTCCACTGCTCTGTCGCCGTCGTGCGGATGAGGGTAGGTAGGTACATTTATTGCTTTTGTACCAAATGCCGATAAGGAAAGGATAGACTAGTGGGCTTATGCGCGGGTATACCTGCAATGATCCTGCCAGAAGAGAACAATGAGACACAACCTGGCAGGGGTATGCTACGACAATGATGAGGGTGAGGCTGCAGAGGCTGTCAAGCCAGAGCAAATTATTGGTAATGAGAGTCCGAGGTGATGGGATGTAGGTTGAAATCGAGGCAGCCGGAAGCGTAGTGGAGCGTCACAAATGACAGAACCCCAAAACAAACGAGACGACCATAACAACCGACCTAGTGGATCAAGTTGCGCAGCGACGTCTTGGGTGGGTCGTGGTCAACCTGTGCCCGCGCTTCTTCGTGCGGCAGCCCGTCGGTGTCTCGCCTAGACGACGGGCCTGGCCGTCCAGGGTTGTAGTCACGAGGCACTTCTCTCTGATCGAGCCTCGGAGGGCCGCCGCGATGGTACTGTGGTTGTGGCGGCGCTCCTCGCAGGGGTTGAGGCGGGTACTGACGTTCCAACGATGGGTAGTACGGGCCTGCATCTGACGTGGCGGGTCGTGCGGTATCAGGGCGCGTTGTAACGGGTGGAGAAGGGTGGGCAGATGCGGCGAGTCGGCGGTCTTCATGTATAGACCGTGCGAGTGAGGGGGTGCCATCTGAGGCGGGAGTCAGAACCGACCTAGGCCATCGACCAGGAAGCAACTTACAGCCAGAGAGTGGCCGACCTTCTTCTGGTATTGTGCTAACAGACAGCTCAGCCGCCCTTAGCTGGTCATATCGATGGCGGAACAATGTAGCCTGCTTGTGAATAACTTCTTGGAAACCCCGAGTGTCTGCTCTGTTAGTCGAGATTCGTCTCGACAATTCCTTACCTCTTCCGCTCTCAGCAAACAACTCGGCCATGTGAAGTAGATGATTGGTGAACTCGATAGAGGTTCTCGAGTTCTGAAGTCGCTCATCGCGGAGTGAATTATGCAACCGGCTGACCGTCTCTTGCAAAGCGGCCACTTGGCGGGACAAAGACTCGACCGAAGGTTGACGAGAAGGCTGGCTTGGAGCAAAGTACGTCGGCTCGACAGAGGGAGCAGCTTCTCGCACATCTCGAGGATATGAGGCTGGGGCCGTAGATGAGCTTGGAGGAGCACCTCCGCCACCAAAGTGGACACGAGATGATGAGGGTGGTTCGTACGGCGTCGGAGCCGGAGGAGGGTGAGTGTATGCAGGGTATTGACGGGCTGTCTGATAGTCTCGTGGAGGGGTGCCGAAGCGAACTTGGAGAGTCGTGCTCGGTCCAGTATGAGGGCCCTCTCGTGCCCACCCCCCAGCGGCGCGGACTTCATCGTCGTTGGGTGAAGTAACAGGAGCATTGTTGCCTTCAGTGTTTGATGGGCGAGTCGACTTGCGTTTGATTCTTGCTAGCAAGTTTGGTTCTCCTCGTCGGAAAAGTGGGTGTCGGAACTCCCACGCTTGTGGATCACTGTTTGCTGTCGAGTACAAGTCTGACACCTTGTTGAAGCTGACCAAGATGTTAGCCGCACTCATCACCCCAGTCGCCGCTTGTCAGCACTCACGAGTACATGTTTAACTGGCGAACAAACGACTGCCAATTGTTGTGCTTGAAGTAGTTTGGCAAGACATCTCTGTGGTCCCATGTCAGCTTTGCCTTCGAGACCGAGTTCACAGTGCACTGTGGCACCACCTACTTTGAAAACTCCGTAGGATTCGGACAAACAAACGACGTGCCATCTTCCGACCAGAAGAGAAGCCTCGACTTTGCAATCTTCTCATCTTCCAGCATGGAGTAGAGCTTGCCAACGAAGGCCGCTTGTGTCTTGGTCGGCGGGTGAGTCATTGTGCTGCCAGAAGAGATGAAATTCGTTGGAGGCGTCAAAGTCAACGACACATGGCGCGGTGTCATAAGAGGCTCGTGGTGATCTTGAGCGTCTCGGGGGTCATTGCTCCCCCTGCGGTCCCAGGATCTGCTTTCTGGTGCCTCGGACTCTGGGCGATGCGTGCGGGGCATAGTCTGCCAGGACGGCCGACCAACGACCCCCGATGAGGACGCCGGCCGCCGGAGCGAGGTTGGTGCACTCGCCGACAGCCGGGACCGACTATGATCACCAGCGTCGCCTTCGTCTCCGTCAGAAGACACCGGCGACGATTCTGCCGATGGGGGTGTTGCATTCCCGGAGCGGCGAGGCTCGCTTGGACCATCGGCTGCTGGGTACGAGTGGTGTGGCGATGCAGCTGGGACGTTGAGAGATGGGCCAGCGGCCATGCTGCCCTCACTTAGCGAGCTGGTGTTGCTCCTTGGCGACTTGTCATCCTCGGCAGCTCCACGGGACCGCTTCTCTGGCGATTCATCGGCTTCGTCCAGAGAGTGCCGTCGCTTGATGGAGCGAGGCTCTGGCGTCGATCCTCTCCGGGACATGGAGTCTGAAACGTCTATGGTCTTGGGGAGGTGCAGAGCATGAGTTGAGTGTCGGGTGATGGCGAACAGCTTGACGAATGTCCCGAGATGAAGCAGCCGATCCAATTAGCACCGATGACTACAGCTAGAGTGATGTACTCTTCGGTGGATGGTGAGACAATGCTGTGGCACAAGAGCGTTAGCGCGCGTGCCCTGTTTGATAGTCGGAGAGATGGTGCAGGGACCAATGACGGGGCTTGGGAGCAGACGAGGCGCGGTGTGCTTGGATGGTGAGGGGAAAGACGGAGAGGGTATGAGAGAGAGCGCGATGGGTAGATGCTGTGGACGAATGGTGGAAGAAGGGGGGATGGGCTAGCACAAAGAAGAAGGAAGGGTGCAGTGATGTATCAGGAACATGTTTCTCAAGGAAGCATGACGGTTGGAATAAAGGTCGGCTGGGGTTGGTGGCTCCCCACTGGCTGTCGAACAACAACAGGCCGTGGTCGTCAACCCACAGTGGGCTGGCGGGGAGGGGCGGGGCGGGGCGGGGCGATAGGAAGAGGAGAGGGAGATGAATGACAAGGACGAGGATAGGGAGATTAAAGATGGTGTGGTGGGGGCAACGGAAGGAGGCGACGGGGGAGGAGGAGAGGGAGGGCATGCCGGATTGACAATCTCAAAGGTGTGTGCGTGTGTGTGTGTTTGAGGCTAAAGGGAAAGGGAAGGGGAGAGGGGCAGAAGCAAGCAAGGTGCTCAAAGGACGACCAAGATTGGCAGTGTGTGTGGGTGTCGTCTGGGCGCCGTTGCTCGGCGCGAAGCCTGGATGGCATCGCTACCAACGCCCCGCCCCGTGTGGTGCACAGGCTTCTGCCTCGTTTGCCCGTCCCCCCTTGCCTCCCTCCTTCTTCTCGTCTCGTCGACGTCCATCGATCTCCTCTCCGCCGCCGCCGCTGCCCTCCTCCGTCGTGGCTCCCTCCCTCTCGTTGCCGCCGCAGTGTGCGTTGCCCTGCCCAAGTCAAGCTTGTCGCGCGCCCGAGCTTTGCGCCCTCGCGTCATTCTGCCTTCCCGGGGGACGTGCGCGTGATACGGCTTTCCTGTTGGTGATGCACAAAGTGGCCACTGCGCGCGCGCGCGTTTCTTGTTGCAACACACCTTTGCACAAGTGCACACGGTGTTGACACGTTTCGCAATGGGGCCCAAGCATGAATGCACGCATGCACGCACCCCCTTGACCCCCCCCCCCCCCCCGGTGCAGTGTGTTGCCGGCAACGGCGACGACCACGGCGACGACGACGCATTGACAGAAAACTCCCATGTGACGTCGGTGTCACAAGCCTTTGCCTGCCCGGGCGGGCGGGCCACTGCTCATTCCAACAAACGCCCAAAGCCACTACTAACCTGTTCCCCGATAGTGGAGCCCGCGCTACTTACTAGTTTGTCTGGTGTTGTCGTCGTCGTCAAAAAGGGATGAATGTAACCAACAGGACAATCGTTGCTAAAGAGTCGGAGTGGGGTTGAAACGTCGGTTTGTTGGTCTAGGGCGGCAAGGGGACCCTCGTCGTTGCGTGCCAAAAGGCAAAATGGGTTGCCAAATGTCGGTGTGGGACCTTGAGATCGTGGTCGACGTTTGTGTCAGGTAGGGGAGGCGGAGGTTGAGGAGTGTGTCGTGCCGTACCTCGATGAGTTTGTGCCCTGAGCTGCGCTAACGTTCCAAGGGGAAATCAAAGTTGGGCGACGACCGGAGAGACCAGACGACCACAGAGCCGAGAGCTGCGCAACCCAGACTTGACGCGCGGGTCGAAGGGGGGTTTTAGAAGGGGCAGGGAGGGAGCGGAGGGCGGGGTGGGGTGGCCAGTGCGTCACTCGGCTCGGCAAGGACAGTGTGATTGTCTGTCACCTTGACAAAGTGTCGTTTGTCTACAACTGGAGGAGGGGCAGCCACAGAGAGCTGTCGGAAGAACCAAGGTTCGGCTAGGCAGATGAACAAACCCGATAGCAACGGACAGTGTACTTTGCTGCACACACGCGTACGCGCTCGCACACACACCAACACACACCACTGGGCGTTGTACAGAAGAGCGCGGGAACACGAAACGAGGGGCCGGAGCACTAGGGGCAGCGGCAGCGAGGGCGGCGAATGGGTGCTTATACAAAGGGGAGGGCGAGTTGCTGGAATAGTGGCCCGGGAAGCTCGATTGGGTGATAGGGGTGACTAGTCGCGTGGCTCGGAATTGTTGATTGCTTGTTGAATTGTCCTGGCGATATTCGATCTCTAGCGCTCCAAGGAATCTCTGGCGGGAAGGAACAGAATGGACAAACCACTGGGATAGCACAGCAACAGTCGTGCTGCGAGAGATCCGAGTTCTTGTTGCGTGAGGATCGAGCAAACGGGGTAGAGGGAAGGGAGCCTCCGGGGTTCGATGGATCGCGGGAATGTGTGGGAGGGATGGAAGCGCTTTGGCGGAGGGGATGGAACCCTTAGTGCTCACGGTTCACGTAGCAGGGTTCAAAGTAGAAGCAAGAGAAGTTGCAGCACAGGTAGTGGTGGTGGTCGAGTTTGGGAAGCTTGAGGACGCGACTCACTCGGCGCCTCTTGGACAAACGGCTGTCCGGTTCGGCGACAAGATTGCGGGGTGGGCGGCACGAGGTGATTGTCGATCCGCTGGGCGCTGGATCGAATGTCGGCAACCTCGCTTCAGATGCGTCTGAAACTTATGAAGGAACGAGAGCGTGCGTTGCGAGACCCAAGCGCGCGCGCCAACAGGCAATAGCCGAGGCAGAAGTCGGCCGGACGGTACTTGATGCGGCTGCTGGGGCCGGCTGATGTCTGAGAGGCGGTCTGGCGGGCGAGGGAGCGAGCCGGCCAACGAGAGAGCGAACGAGAACGCGTGAGAGACACTGAGCAAAGCTGAGCGCGCGATGCTGGCTCGTGCGCAATGGCGGCGGCGTGTGCTTGCTGCTCTAGTAGAAGCGTGTCCACTGTGCGTATAGAGAGGAATGGAGCTTCCCCGATTTAATTTTGATGGCTGGATAGGGAGACAGGGTCGAAGACAGCGACGAGGAGGGAGGCCGAGGGGGGGAGGCAGCAGGTGTTGTTGTCAAGTGCGAGGGATCGGTCGCCGCCCGTGCTGTTTGAGGCTGGGTCTGAAACGGGCTATGGGCCAGGAGGGGATTACTCTAGCCAGCGTCGGTGGAAAGGAGGTCGCGGAGGGCGCGATGATAGTGTGTAAAACTCGTCTTTGTTCACCGACGCGGTGCATCTAGAGATATGGACTACGACTCTGGCGACGACCACAGACAGCAAGGCCAGGTAACGGCGGGGCGTACCATGGCGGACTACAGAAAGCAGCGCGCGCGCAGCTTCCTGCCTTCCGGTCGCACACAAAACACCACGACGCACACAGCACCCAATAACCCAACCTTGGGCGTTCCTGGGCTCTCACTTTACCTCCCCGCGCCCCTCGCGATTCTGGTTTGCAAGCCCTACCCCCACCCCCGGCCACCAGGGACAGACGAGTAAGCCTTTCCCGGACGTAACCCTGGAACGAAGCGCCTCAGTTACAAACTCGACCGTGTGTCCTGTCTTTGGGCCTTTCTAGGAGGGGGTAGTACGATCGCCCTGAGCTGGGCGTGGCGTGGTGGGTTGGCTGTGGGGTGGTGGGTGGTATGGGCCAGCAAGCGCCAGAAGCAGCGCCAGCACCCCCCAGAGGCAACGCACGCGTCAAGCATTCCATCAAGCCCAAGTGCAAGTAAGTGCAGGGGGGCAGCGGGCATGGGGAGCGAACGGGCGAGCGAGCAAACGAGCCCGAGTGCCAGCGTTGAGCCATGCCGCCGCCCCCACGAGCGCCAAACGCAGCACGCCAGACTGACCCACTCGACGAAGGAGGCGAGGTGAGGGGGGGGGGGACGCGAGGCAAGGCAAGAAGGCGCCAGCGTGCGCCGCCAATTTCTGTTTGCACCCCCAGGTGTCCAGGTGGCGAAACCCAGTAACCCAGTCTGTCAATGTACCGGCTGAAAAACTCTTTGGGAGCCCTTGACCCTGGCACGGTTCGTACCGGAAGAAAAAAAATGGACGAATCGAAAGCTCCGACCTCCCGACCTTGAGTCATTGCGCACGCTATCCGTACCCTTGGGACCACGGGGGGTGAGCCGACCCGGTGGTCTGGCGCGATACAGACCGTGTTGAGGCGCCGCGCGGCGGGCGTGCACCCATTCGGCGGCGGCGGCACAACCCACCGGCATGCAGGCGAGAAGAGAGCGAGGTCGACAACAACGGGGGAGAGGGTAACGTTCCTTGGCGATCCATTCCGTCCATTCCATCCATTGCGCCTGACAAATGCCGGTAGCCAGGGGGGCGTGGACAGAGGCGCATCCACCACCTTTACACATCTTGGCAGGCGGAAAGAGACGAGCACGACGGCGGCGGCGGCGTTGGCGGCGCGCTCGGCGCGGTGCGGCGCCGAGCGACGGACAGGATAGCAGTGCAGGACAACACAGGTCCGCACCGCACGGCACGGCCACCGTCGGGCGCGGCCGCCGCGCGCGCAAACGGAGAGCAAGCAGCAAGTTGGCGCTCAATGGTTATTATTGCCTTTTGACGATTCAACATGCCATCTCTGGGCCCCTTTGCCTCGCGCGAATCAATCAATAATGTTCAACAAGCGCCGACATGCTGAATCCATCCTGAGTGTATCCGAGACGTACGTGGGGGGGGGGGCAAATGGCAATGTCAATCAATCAGAGTTACTCATTTGTTGATTGATGCCCGACTCGATTCCGACACAAGGGAGAAGAGAGAGAGGGAGCGAAGTGGGTCAGCGGCGTGGGCTGGGCTGGCGGCGTGGGCAGCCAGCCCGCGGTTGGGCGGCCAGCCGCCAGCCCACAGCCTACGCCGCCCGCCACCCCGCCGCCCTCGCTCGGCACGGCTGCGGCGCCAGCCAGCCAGCCAGTGCGGGGGCAACGCCGCGGCGCTGGCGCCAGAACAGCAGTGGCCGAGCGAGGTTTGGCTCCGGGCAAACAAACGCTATTCGCGCTGGTGTGATGCTGTGTGTGTGTCTGTCGTCGTGTGCCTAGGGCTGGCTTGTTCTGCGAAGATGCAGGCACCGTCGTCGTCGTGGTCTGTCCTTTTACGAGCACGATCGCATTGGGTATATGGGTGGGTGGGTGGGCAGGTGCACAGGTGGTGCACAGGTGCGAAGCGCACCGCGCAAGCAGACGACGCCGACGGACATTCATTGATGACAACAACGATCACACTCACTCCACTCGTCGCCCGCGGTACATATGCACTGCACCACACCACCCGGTCACGTCAGGTCAATACTTACCAAACCAAGCCAAACCATAAACGGAGGTTCCGACGTTCGTTGCCCGGCGGGAATGTCATCCGCCACCGACCCAACGTTCTTCCATGCACTTCCCGTGCGAGCCGGGGCTTGCTGGGGATTGCAGAAAGTGGACGCCGCAGAGCTTGTTATGGACGCCGCGTGATGAAATCCGGCGTAAGATCGTCCTTCACGTCATTTTCGGAGGTTTCCAGGTGTTTGTGGGTTGCTACCGGTACCCCGCCGCGCCGCGCCGCCCCGCCCCGCCCCGCCAAGCGCCGGCGCGCCGCCCCCGCTTGTCGTGTCTCGTCTGTGCGGAAGATGCGTCTGTCTGATTCCTGATTGCTGATTGAGTGATGGTCGCCCCGCGCGCGCGCGCTCCCGCCGACGCGCTTGCGCTGGCTAGCCCGCTCACTTAGCTAGGCATGCCCACTCGCCTGCCCACTGCCCAATGGCCCAATGATGCCCACTGACTGATGCCCACGGGCCGGCTGCCCACCCCACCAAGAAGACGCTTGTGTTGATGCGGATCTCGCGTAAATCTCGGAAGTGTCGTCCCATGCACCAACCACCTTCGGCGCCGCGTATGCTATGCAGCTAGTGCATTCCGGCCCATCAGAGTCAAGCCGTGCAGCTATCACACACGCGCCAAATTAGCAACTTTGTTAGCCTGCAGCAGCGGCGACTATTAGTCGTCGTTTGCCCACTCGACGACGACGAGTGGTGCGTCACGTCGACGACTTGTACCCTGGTTGAGAAGGTGCCTGGGACCCCAGTTTTCCTCTCCCTGCCTGTCTGTTGTGTTGTGCGCTGTGACTGTGTTTCCCTGGCATCTGGCCGGCATCCAATCCAGCGCCTAGTGACCAAGTAGAACGCACCACTCCATGCATAGGCGCGCCGATATCAGGCAGCCAGCGCAACGGCACCCGCCGTCCGTGCAGCATTCGTTATAACCCGCCACGCACGAGCGAGCACGAGCGCGCACGCACGCACAGCCCAGCCCAGCACGGCACGGCACAGCACACACAGAGTGACTGTACATGCCCCGCCCCACCCAGCAGTCGTCGATCAAGGCAAGCGTCACCAGTGCTGACGGCTCGCCGCTCCTCCGAGGAATGTGGCGCTCACTTGCAAAGGGTGGCTACAACCCAGGCCCTGAAGCCCAAGCCATCGGCTAACGTGGCGTCCATATGGCGCCCCCCTCGCTCTCCCTTCTCTGTGCCCGTATTCCACGTGAGGGCTGCTTGCTGCTGCTGCTGCTGCTGCTGCTGCTCGCCTATCGCCTGCTCCTGGCCCCTACCACTGACGAAAGCAGGAGGCAGCAGCACAAAGCCACAGGGCTCGTTCGGCCGCCTTTTCATTATCCCCCCACCCCACCCATCACTCGCTCGGTGATCCCCCTGGAGCAATCAAGCTTGGTCGGGCCGCACCCGGCCGATGAGGGCAGGGGCGGAACAGCGGAACCGCTCCCGCCGTCACGTGCGTGCCGAACTCCGTGAGCCAACAACCTAGGACGCCGAGATGTGCTAACTCGCACGCTCACTCGTCCGTCCCGTCGTCCGGAACGCGCCTCCGCGCGCCTCGCGCCTCGTTCCAGCGCTCTTCACTGCGGGGTTACTCCGGCCGCCCCCACCACCTCTCCACTCTTGTGCAGTCTTGGCTCGGCGTTGCACAGGAACAATTCCTTCCTACATACCACACAGCAACATGTGGCACACGCACAGGTTCAGCCTTAACCAGAAGAATTCCAGAAACACCTAGCGGCGACAAGGACAGCCAAGACCGCGGCGCCTATTCTCCCCTCGCAGCAGTACTCGTGGCGGCCGCCGGCGCTACTTGGCATAAAAAATGCCCGAGATAGCATACCAAAAGGTACGTGTACAACCCACTCCTCCCTCTCATGTGAGTCGGGGGTGCAAGTGCTCGTCACCCCCGCTCTTTCCTCCTCCGTGCGCATAAGCGGCTTGCCTGTCCTCTCGTCGCTGGTGGTGCCCACGCAGGTCGGTATAAAAGTCGGGCGTCAGGCCCTGAAGTGGCGGTCTAGGTTAGCAATGGCTTGTAACCGAGAGTGGTGGATATGTGACGCCTCGCGGCGAGAATGCAGGGGGCCGCATCTGCGCCGAGGCACACTACCGTGTGACACATAGGCAAGCCGACAGGCACTGGCAACCACCAGGACAAGTACAGAGGCAGAGACAATCAAGCCACCAAGCCATCGACCCACCGCCTTTGCTCTGTCTTCCACATTGAAGGGGCCCTTGAGATCCCCGTGGAAGTTGTTGGACACTTCCAGACGAAACTGCTGCACTGGATCCAAGCCTCGCTTATGGCAACTGCGTGTCCTTGTTAGTGCCACGCCAAGCCCGTGCCAATTCGCCACTTCACACTCACATCCAAGAAAACCAGCGGTGCCCAGTCGTCACATCTAGGTGCAGTCAGCACCCCGTTCCTCGTTGGCTGCGCATGTCGACGCCAAGATCCGCTTCAATCCCACCGCCAACCACCCAGAGTGCGTCGTTGCACGCCAACATACCACCGCCACTTTGGCCAGTCGCCTTTTGTTCGGCGGTGTTTGAACACTGGCTTCCGAACAAGTCACATGGGCCAAGTTACTCACGCGTAATTTCGTCAGCATGGATAATCTCCAAGATGCGGGTCGATTCGGCATCCTCTGCAGCACGCAACTTGGCCATCGTGAGTGGGTTCATATCCACCCCCCGAGCTTCCGCCACTAGGTGGATGATGGCGATTCGAGACAGTAGAGACTCTGCAGTGTCGCTGGCAGACTCCCACAATCCAGCATGCACTGAACAAAGGTAGTTTGGGTCGCCGTAAAAAAAAAAACACACAGCGGGCAAAGGTTGGTTAGGCGCAGAGGCGGGGACGGCGAGGGGGAGCCCGTCAGCCCTTGCCTTTTTTGTTGATATTGCTCTGGCAACGACTCGTGCGGGGCGCATTTCCTTCTTCCACTCACCTGTGTGAGCACCAAAATAGGAGCCCATTTCCTGTCACAGTCAGCAGGCGTTCTACGATTTCCGAGCAAGCACTCACGACGAGCCTTTTACTCAGCAGTGAGTAGTGTTTCGCCTCATCTTCGGCGACCTTCGCCCAGTCGAGGAAGAAGTCGACTGGGAGCCGTTCACCGTCCACCTCGAATTCCGCGAACCTGGCAATAATGTCCCATGCGAGGTCGATGGCATATTGCTCAATGTTGGCAAGCGCGTCTGGTGGGGTGGAGCGTGTGGCCGGCGTTTGAGTGGGCACGTTTGGTGTCGAAGGCGGATGGTCAGCTGCCATACTTCTCGACTGCACCCCACACATCACTCACGGAGCATCAAAATCCTTGATTTCTCTGAGCCTCCCTTGCCGCTGTGATCGACATCAGCTCGCTGCCAGCCGAACATCACCCCGAGCAGTAGTTCGCTGCATGGTCACGGACACACGCTAGCAGTACGACTGCATCAGAGAAATCTCCTGCCCACACCAATAGCCTCTAGCTGATAACCGCGGTAAACAGGGATCCAGGCCACAGCAGGCTTCGTGTAATCCACCTCGTCTGCGGCAGGACCAAGCGGCAACCACAGCGACTTTTAGGTGAGATGGACGCCGTCGTGATTATCCGAGCAGACTTGGCGACTCCAAGCTAGCGGGCCGCTTTGAGTCCACAAAGTGGTGCGGAGACGACTTTCACGGCTGCCTCGAGTAACGGAGAGCCCAGCGTGCCTCTGCCCAAGCTTCACTCCTGGGCTTGACAAAAATCACGGTGAGCCCATGTGCGTCTCCGCACCGTGTCCAGGTGAAAGTGGGCAAGGAGCTGGCCCGTGATGCCCTCTCGCGCTCGCGCTCGACACCCCTGTCTCGTCCTCCTCCCCATGAGCTCCCCCAGCCGAATATTATTTTCTCACACCTCCCACGTCACGGATGACACTCACCGCTTACCCGTACGCCCTGGCGGAACGGCGACCTGTTCTCGCGGAGGTTCGTCGAGGAGTCCCACATCCGCACGGACTCGCTTCACCTCCGCCAAACTGGGACGGATGGACCGCAACTTGCCGGCGCGCATACGGACGACCGCCTCTCGTGTCAGTGAGCATTTGACAACGGGATCTGATGTTGCGAGAATAAGGTGGGCGAACTCGAGGAGCGTCTTCGGCAGTTCCTCCGGCAGCTCGGCGTGCTTTTGTGATGGCGCGTGCGTGGTCTCGTGGTCGTGGAGCTCGAGAGATTGGAGCGAGAGTGGTGGCGGGTCTGCAAACTCTGCAAAGGGATGTCAAATCCTAACCCACTTCACGTCCCTCTGCATCGACTTACCTTCACTGACTCCTCTGAATTCGACAACCTCCCAGGCATGGTCGCCCTCGTTTGGCGGACTCTCGACCCATACAGTCGCGTCGCTACCCGTCCCCTCAACTTTGACATTATATGTGCAAGTGCTCAAACCGGTCGCTGCAAAGAGTTAATTGGGAGTATGGGGACCAAAGGGGGCCTCGGCGCCAACATACCACTCGTTCCTCCTCGCAGGTCTGCAGCGGTAGTGTTAGCCAGGCGCTTGTAGATTACGCAGGGGGCTCACCAAAGTCATAATGATGCCAAGGGCACACTCGAGCATTCGGTCAGAAGTCATGATCAAACGGGACGAACCCAACTAACCGATGGTACGCGTGTTCTCGATATCGTCAATCTCCAGCTCCGCATGGCTCAAAGGAGCACCGAGGTGGGGGCAAGTCTCCTCCATGCAATAAAACTCTGTCAGGGCAGAGTCGCTGACGGGGCTGGGACTGTTTGACGACTCGGCTTGGTCATGCTGGCTTGGACTGTTGGTGACTGGTGCTGCCGACGGCTTGTTGATACGGAAGAGGAGTAGCCGACGGTAGGTGGCCGGCGTGGACTTTGTCCTCAGATTGAGGAAGTAGCGGGTGTGGGAGAAGGTATCTTGAAGTGAGCATACCCTAAACAGGTGAGTGCATTGAATCGCTGGAGGACCGGTGGGCCGTTTACTCACTCTATATGCTTGCCGGTCATGTTGTGATGTAATGAAAGAAAGGCCAAACGAGTCGTGTCTGTCCTACGATAAAAAGTTGAGGACCTGAAAGTAATGTTGATGACGGTGTGGGGATATATTTTGGATGCATCAAGACTCAAGGGTCCATAGGTGCCATTTGGTAATGGCATTTGTTTGCGATTGTAATGGCCCCAGGGTCCAGGCTTTAGGATTTGGCACCTGTATTCCTATTCAGGATCGGCCTAGGCACGAAGGGATGAACCATTGCATCGGACAGCCCAAGGCGAGGCCGGCCGGCTGTCGGCTGGGTTTGGCTGGGTGGGTGAATGCCGCAGGCTCAAGGTCGGGGAAGGCGGTCCTTCCCTCGACCACCCCCCCTTCCTTCCCGCTCATGCCGCTGTGCCACCTGACACCCTGCCCGCCTGACTTGCTGCCGGGCTCAGCGGGCTGCCTGCCTGCCTGCCTGCCTGCCTGCCTGCCTGCCTGCCTGGCCGTCGCCCCGCCCACACACACACCACACGCTGCACGCTGCTTGCTTGCCAAAACACCCACCCCCTGCTGTATCAACACCACACTTAGTAGCCAAGCTAGCCCGGCTGCCTGCCTGCCTGCCTGCCTGCATCGACCCGCCGCGCGCACACGGCACAAGCGAGACACGACACTTTTGGAGTCTGGCCATCATCTCGACTCACTCTCATCTCTTACACTCGCTCGACCTTTTTTACTCTACGCGTTTCATGACACTATCCACTCTCGGCAGCACGACGCCTCAATACCCATAAACACGACACGACACGGACACGCCAACCTCCACCACACCAAACGCCCAGACAGTTTGCCATTGCAATGGCCGGCCCGAGCGCCAGTTCGGGGCCTTCACGGTGAGCAATCCCACCATCACCACCCGCGGCCAGCACATCACACTTGTCCGCACATCCCTTTCACGCATCTCGCCTCTCACTTGGCCTCTACGCGTCTCGCGTTCGAGTGCACGTACTAATGCCCCCCAGAAGGAGCGGCTCTTGGGAGCCCCTCCCCCACATCTACTCGGGCCTGGTAGTCCACCCCTTCCACCCAGCCCAGTCGCTGCCAGCATCTCCAACCGCCACCATCCGGTCCACCAAGAACCGCTTCTCATGGGCCGGCTCACGCGCAGATGACTCGTTCTCAACAACACGCGGCAACCCACACGAGGTCACGCTCGATGTCGGCGACGAGTTCTTTGCTTTCGAAGAGTATCGATCGCTCGACGACGCGGGTGACAGCTCGATCTGGTATCGAGGGTAAGTGAGCTGGGTAACACCCACCCGCGTGGTGCTAGTCGTCCGCTAAACTAGTCGTTCCCTTGCACAGTTACATTGTCCAGGGCGTGTCCTTGCCAATGCTCATGCCGTCGCCCGATGCTCCAACAGTATTCCCAAAAGCAGAGCCCTCGGTGCTCATCGGCATCTTCCCCGCGGCAGCCGTCCATGTGCGACCGAACGCGGTCACCGAGAGTGACGTGTTGACCGCAGCCCACGAGCGTGCACGTGAACTGGCAAAGGACCGTGCTCATGACCTCCGACGAGAGATGGCCGCAGTCCGGGAAGAGGACGAGGACGAAATCGACGGAAGGACCAACGGCGTCTCCAGTACTGAAAGCGACGCCGCTGGTCGATCCAACGGCTCGTCTGGCCTCCTCAAGCGGAATCGCAGACCAGCCTCTCTCGTCCTAGCCAAGCCAAGAGAAAAGGAGCAACCGCCACTGCCTACATTGACTGCTGGCGACTCGACCGTGGCCGGTCAGCAGTGGCCCCTAGTGGATGAGATCGCATGTGCGATCCGAGAGTGGTATGCCGTAAGTAGCCTTAGTGTGGGTGTCGTCGAGCTCTTTCCTGACAACACTCTACAGAGGCTGCCGACCTACCTCGCCATGCGCGAGTACCGCCTGCTCAACAACGTCGTCCAACACATCGATGCATTGTTTCTGGGCCGCCGACAGCTGCTCTCGCAAATGTTGAGCGGTGACGAGCTGGTCCGCATTCGCCGAGAATGTGTCTCACGACTCGTCAAGTGCAACGTCGCCCAGGGTCTCGAGGTCATTGTGCGCAGTCTGGAAGATGGCAGCGTGGTCGGTGTCGACAAGGATCGTGCCCTCACTAGCTCGGGTTGGATGGGCGGTGTGCTGGCTTATGTCTACCAGGTTCAACTGGCATACATCGACTTGGTCCCACTCGACGCGTTGTTCGGCAAGTCAACGATTCCACGACCACTGGCCATCAAGGCGCCCGTCACGACTGCGCTCGAAGCGGCACGCGAGGCCGATACAGCACCGAGCGGCTATCACCTGCTACTGGACTTCCGCGCGTTCGTCGCCAGCCCCTGCTCTCCAGGCGAAACGGCCGAGCTCTTCTTCTCCCTATACTCCAAGGACCAGGGCAAGTTCTTGACGGAAGAGTTCTGCCTCATCCTCAACCACAATGGAAGCCCGGCACGCGATGCTGAGCATCGACTGGGCAAGTTGAGGACCCTGTTTGCCGACCTCCGCGCCGACGACGTTGCCAGCGGCACGTACCTCGTCTGTCGAATCGTCCGCAATGGAAGCATGAAGATGGCGGCCGAGTCGAGCACAGCTGGGTCGCCTGAGGGGGGCCGTTGGTCCACCAGCGGCAAACGGACCAGCACAATGTTCAACAACGAGCCAGGAAGCAAATGGAGGAGTTCGATGTCCATCTCTGACAACAGGCCAGAAGAATCATCCACCTCGCTTACTGGATACGAGCCGCAGCGCACCCAGACGATCGATACTATTGTCAGCCAGAGCACAACCACAAGCTCCCGCGGGTCTTTGCGCCGTCCTCTGGGATGTGCCGTCTTCGAGCTCCCCCAGATGTCCCGACTTACAGGTGACGGCAGCAACGACGACCACGCCATGCCCATCTACGTTGCCCGCGACGAAGGCACGTTTGCAACATTGCACGCCGACATCATCTTGCACAACGAACGGGCCTACGACCGATCGCCTCGTGCGGAAGCCATGGCTTTCGGGCTGCGCCTCTTCCACGGCCCGCTTGAGACGGTCATCAGGGAGCACCCTTCGCTTCTCTTGGAGACCCCTCAGACGGCCCGGCTAGGCTTCCCGGACGTTGTGCCTCCCGGCATTGTTCGCAATGACCTGTACATCAAGCTGTGGGCGGCGTCCTTCTCAACGCTGTTCCCGGCGGCAGGCACTTTGCGTGTGAGGAAGACGGTCGCCCCTATTGCGTCCAGCACGCAGGTATCCCTCGAGGTCCGACGCGCGGATGGCACACTGGTTCCAGACTCGCTGTACGCTGGCGGTTCTGGCGAGCCCCCGACTGCCCAGTACAACTCAATCGTCTACTACCACAACGACCGACCGACATTCGGAGAGCTGATCAAGATTGCGCTTCCTCAGGGGTCTGGCGACTGCCACTTGTTCCTTTCGTTCCGCCACCGGACTCGCGAGCGTGATACTGCCAATGGGGAGGGCGGTGAGAAGCCCTTCGCGTTTGCCTACCTGCCATTGTTTTCCCACAACGCCTCGATCAAGGACGGCAAGCACGAATTGATTCTCTACCACATGGAGAAGTCGAGCATGCAGCCGACGCCGAACCTCTACTTCAAGGTGCCTTCGACTGGTGAGCCCCGCCTCTCCGCAGAGTCATCGCGAAACATGACTGCGCTTCGGGACCGCATCTCCCTCCGGACCTTCCTCTGCTCGACCTTGCACACACAAGACGACACACTGCGTGCCCTGTTTTCTTGGCAGAGCGCCGATGCCGAGGCCCTGTGCCAGACGCTTCAGATGTTCGGCTTTGTTGGTGAGGACGAAATCGCCAAGTTCCTTCAGCCGGTTCTGGACGCCCTGTTCGCCATTCTGGTCGGCCATCTCGGTGACCGACGAGAGGAGGTGGACGACCTTGTATTCAAGGGCCTGATCAAGGTTCTGTCCATGGCCTTCGATCGCCGATTCCCCTCATTCACCTCGACCCTGGCCTCGTACACCTCTAAGCACTTTGGCTTCGCCTCTTCAGCACCCCACCTACTGCGCGCCATGAAGGCGGTGATGGGACGTCCTGCGACGCAGGAGTACCGCTCGCTTCTCAAGGTCTGGCACAACGTCTTCCGCTTCGTCATTCGGTCACGCGAACTTGACCGCTCGCGCGGATCGTCTCTTGGCCCGTCGTCAGCGCAGATCGAGGCCGACTTCAAACGCCAGACCCGAGAAATTCTGGAGGAGATCAACAACATTATGATCTCCAGCGACAGGGCATTGATTGGTTCGCAGACCTTGGCTGTGCAGCACTATGCCGACATCCTTCCCGATCTTGCCCAGGTGTTCCCGCCAGAAGAGATTGCCGAGATGGTGATCGTATTCACCGACACTCTGACAACCGCGCAGGGCAACCTTGCGATCTACAAGCTGCTTCTCATTCTGCAGATCGTCAAGACCCTCCTCGACTTCTCCGAGACTCGTGCAGAGCTCATTCCGGCCATCATTCGCTGGATCAAGCCCCACGTGGGTCGCTACGAGGAGGACCTCTACTCGGCCCGCAACGAGACGCAGGCCACCAAGGACAGTCGCCAGATCCGTTGGCTTGAGTGCAACCGCCTTGCCATCTCGATCATGGCATGGACTGTCAACAAGCTACAGGAGTTGTTAGACTCGCCGATCATCAAGTCTGACCCGATGCTCTTGTCACAAGAAGAGGACAACATCGAGTACTGCCTGTCCATCCTGCCGCTCCTATTCGACTCGTACCTTGAGCTCAACTCGGACTCTACTCTCTCGCTGCTGGAACGCCACCGCTCATCACTGACTGTTTGGAAGTCTACTCCCGACGTGTTCCCCAACTCTCACCCCTTCGCCCTGGTGTCGGACCTCCCGCCACCATCACTCCTGGACCAAGAGGAGGGCTTACCACCGGCCGGCATCTTCAAGTGCGCTCTGGCTGAAACCTCGGTCGTCATCTTCACGCTGGTGATCGCTTCACCGCGGATCAACATTGTCCGATGGTTGGACGAGCTCCTTGACATGAGCGATGTCGACCAGGTGACTGCCATCCTCAAGCGTTCGTTCAGCGTCTTCGACTCGGTCATCAACTTTGAGGCTTTCCCCCGCCAGTGGCTCACGCTCTCTGGCCTCGCATTCACCGCCGTTGTCCGATGGGTCGATCCTGTTTTGGAGCACCTTACACGCGAAGAGTACGTGCCGCCCATCGAGGACATGGAGCGGTTCGATGTCGACCTGTGGACGCGTTTGATCGGCCTTCTCTGCGACATGTGCGGCAGTGAGGAACTGTCTCTCGAGGACCAGGGCCTGCAGCGTCGCCGTGCCGGTTGGATCATTGCCGGAGACCTGAGGGACGACGGCGCAACCCTGCTACAGAGGTTGTGGAACACAATGGGCTGGCAGTCGCTCGGCCCCAAGGGATCGCCACGCTACGGAGGATACCAGACTCGTTTCACGGGCCTTGCGGAACGTATCTTGACCCTGTGCCTGACTTCGCACGACCGTTTGTGCGAGGTGGCGGTCGAGATTCTGTTCTCGATGATCTACGCCGAGTACGTACTCGACGGCAAGTTCCATGCCATCCAGACGGAGATTTTCCAGAAACTCGAGTTACTTGTAAGTTGTCACACACCCGAGACATCCCACAGCCGCTGACGTTACTCGCAGTTCACCCAGAAGTCGATCTCGGCGAGCGAGTCAGGCACACGAGCCTACTTCGTTACTCGGCTTCGTAACGTCTTCGAGGCCACCCCTGAAATCGATTCCAACTTCCGTGATCACGTCGCTCCGTTCCTGGATCAGGTCGAGCTGTTCATCGACCTGCTCATGGCCGTACGGGACCTCCCCGAGACCCCGCAATGGAAGGAGGAGCGCGTGGCTGCCACTGTCCGTCTGATGGAATTCTTCTCCCGGGTGGGCCGCGACGATCTCTACATCCGCTTCGTCCACCATCTCGTCTCCATCAATGCGGAGGCAGGCGATTGGCTTGGCGCAGGTCTCGCACTCAAACTGCACGCCGACCTTCACGAGTGGAAGATGGATGGTGAACTGGTCGACGAGTTCAACCACGGTGGCTTGCAGTTGCCCGCTCAGACTCAGTTTGAACGCAAGGAGGCACTGCTTTACCACGTCCTCGAGTACCTTGCCGAAGCCGAGGCGTACGAGCATTCTGCAGAAATTTGCAAGGAACTAGTGGCCCAACACCGTCAAGTCACCTTCAATATTGAGCGCATTTCAGAGCTTCTCAACCACGAAGCCAAGCTTTGGGAGAGTATGGGCGCGTCAACCCGTCCCAAGCCGGAGTACTTCCGGGTGGCTTACTTTGGCAACTTTACGACCATCAACCTTGACAAGGAGTTTATTGTTCGCGGTGCGCCATGGCAGCGATACGTCGACTTTTGCGAAGCTCTGCAGGTCAAGCACCCCGACGCTCAGGTCTACAAGTCAAAGATTCCTCCTTCCGACACGGTGCGCTACGGCACCGACCCGGTGGTATGGGTCACCAGCGTCACGCCAGTGCCGGACCTCACCAAACCCGTCTTCCGTGATGGAGTGGAGCCTGCTGTTCAGACCTACTACAAGACGAGCTCCGTCAACCAGTTTGAGACGATGCGGCCGTACATTGTCGATCCCGAGGAGCGCGAGCCGATCCTTCAGTGGCTGGAGAAGACAACGCTTACAACGTCGAATGAGCTGCCGGCTCTGCAGAGCCGTGCCGAGGTCGTTCACATTCACCACCACCACATCTCGCCAGTCGACACTGCCATTCTGGCTGTGCGCAAGGCTGACCGCGACCTCAGCAAGCTGACAGACGCGGAGAACGTGGACGTCAAGATGCTCGGCACTGCCTTGAACGGTGCTGTCGACTCTCGTGTCAACGGCGGTGTTCCGCTCTACAAGAAGCACTTCCTGGACCCGGCATACGTTGAGCGCCACCTGACCGAGAAGCAGAATGTGGCCACACTCCGTGAAGCCGTGCTCGACTATGTCCGCACTATTCAGAAGGGTCTCTCCGCGCACCAGCGCGTCAACAAGGATATTGCGTTCCACGAGGCTCTCCGAACGCTGTACAACAAGGCCTACGCCGACGAGATTCTCAGACTCCCTCGCCTGTCTGACGCGAGCAGTACACCTCCTCGTCTGTCTACCAGCGTCGCCACGCACGAGTCCAAGCCCGAGTCTTCTCGCCCCACCTCGGCGCTGTCGACCGAGCCGCATTCGAAGAGGACTTCGCGAAGCAGTTACGTCCTCCCGACGCTCCGTGTTGGCCCACGAAACTCGGCACTCCCAGACGTTCGCCAGAGCGTGATCAGTCAGGTCCCGTCCAGCTCCGCGGGCGGTCAGGGTGATACCCCGAAAGCTGGTGGCATCCTGCTCAGCCCACGAGCGTCCATCTCGGGGTCAGCAATCTCTCGCAACTTGTCCGTGAGAGCCAACGGTAACGGCCACAATGCGCGCAAGTCTGTGGCGTCCGTTGCGCCATCGGTAACCCCGTCTACCGCGGCCACCGACGACGGCTCACCCGGGACTGCGAAGGCGGAGAAGTTTGCCCAGTCGTTGAGCGTTGCCAGCGGCATGGGTCGCCCGAGTGAGTCGGGCACACGACCAGAGGTCCCCAACTCGGCTACGTCGAGTGTCGCCGCCGTTCCTGCTGCCGTGCGAGTGAGCACGAGCACACGGGAGAGCGTCAGCTCGGGCGCGAGCGGTGGAGTCAATTCTGTGGACAGCAGAGCGTCGAAAGACAACGACGGCGCGAGTGTGGCGAGCAAGCGCGACACGTTGAGGCGGTTTGGCAGTCTTCTGCGACGATAGGTGTGTCGATTTGATGTTGTTACAACTTATACCCCTGGGCTCTTTGATACCTTCATACAACATATATTGACAAAGTAGGAACGAACGGGCGACGATCTTTGGGTATTCAATGAAGCATTTGCTTGGGCGAGGCGTGGTGGATGGAGCGAAGGGTTGGGTCTATCTTGCTGCTGCCGCCAGTGGTCTACTTGGAGGTCTGCTTGTACCCTGCACAGTCAGCATGCCATACCGTTCGTCACGGCCAAACCAAACCCACTCGAAGTGTCCAAGACAATGTTGCCGCATATTGCGCACAGCCCCTTCTTGTAAGCGCACTTCTGGCAGCGGGTAGCATTGTTCTGGTGCACCTGCTGCTTGCAGTCGATGCACTTGTTGCCGTAGGGGTTGGTCTTTGAGCGGCTGACGCCAGGCTTGGCGTATGGCGCGGCGCGCGCGCGCGCCGTAAGCAGCTTGTTCTCGCCGATCTTGCGCACGCCCGTCGCCCCGGCACCCGAAGACGAGCCAGCGACCGACTTGAACGTGTCGAGCGTGGCTATGCTTGCTGTTTTCTGCGCGTGAGCTGCCAGTCGACACACTAGCTCACCTTCTCGCACTTCTTGCAGACCATGGTGTAGTTTGTGATGGAGAGTGAGGTCGATCACCAAGTCGCCACCTAACATCTCGAAGTGGAGGCTTCTAGCCACGTGGATAACGCCGCTACCCCCGCCGTCGTGGCCCTCGTCACCATGGCCCCCTGGGTGCCCTGGGAGGCGGTGACGTCCATGGTCGTCGTCGCAGCATGCACCGCCAGCATCGTGGCCAGCTGCAGCTTGCTCAACATTACATCGATCAACCGACGCCGACGCATCGCAACATCGCCGCGTGCACTCTCACTCTCGCCGACTAACGAATCCACGGACACGCCAGTGGCACCCACGGCCCGAGCTACGCTCCGCTCCCCTCCATCTCCCTCTACCCCACACCCAACTCCACCATGGCCGACTCGAACGTCCCCCTCGTTGTGGATAACGGTACCGGCGTGAGTTGGCTGCGGGGATGATTTGGACGCAGCTGACATTCTCAGTTCGTCAAGTGCGGCTGGGCTGGCTCCAACTTTCCCGAGCATGGTCAGTGCGCTGGTGTCGGCGTCGGCGCACGACACGTAACGTCGCCGCGCGGCGCCGAACCAGTCATGACGAGCACATACTGACACCGCCGCAGTCTTCCCGTCCGTCGTCGGACGGCCAATCCTCCGTGCCGAGGAGCGCCTCGGCAGCTCGCAGCTCCGCGACCTGATGATCGGCGACGAGGCGGCCGAGAACCGCTCGTTCCTCCAGATGTCACATCCGATGGAGCACGGCATCATCAAGAACTGGCCCGACATGATGCACCTCTGGGACTACACGTTCGCCGAGAAGCTCAAGGTCGACACGCGCGGCCGCAAGATCCTGCTCACTGAGCCGCCTATGAACCCCAAGGCGAACCGCGAGAAGATGGCCGAGGTCATGTTCGAGCGATACCAGTTTGGCGGCATCTACGTCGCCATCCAGGCCGTGCTTACGCTCTATGCGCAGGGTGAGTGGATGATGAGCAGTTGGTGATGATGGGCGCTCGCTGAACGTACGCCCCAGGTCTGCAGACCGGTGTTGTTGTCGACTCGGGAGACGGTGTCACCCACATCGTGCCAGTGTACGACGGTTTCGCGCTCCCCCACCTCACCCGCCGTCTCGACGTTGCAGGCCGCGACGTGACGAGGTACCTCATCAAGCTGCTCCTCATGCGCGGCTACGCGTTTGAGCGTACGGCCGACTTTGAGACGGTCCGCGGTATCAAGGAGGCGCTCTGTTTCACCTCGTACGACCTCGACCTCGACAAGAAGCTCTCGGACGAGACGACGGTGCTGGTCGAGAACTACACTGTGGGTGCGGAGATGGTGATAACGCGCTGACCTGCAGCTTCCCGACGGACGCGTGATCAAGGTCGGCTCGGAGCGCTTCGAGGCACCCGAGTGCATGTTCCAGCCACACCTTGTCGACGTTGAGCAGCCCGGTGTCGCCGAGCTCCTCTTCCAGACCATCCAGCAGGCGGCTGTCGACACCCGTTCCGAGCTCTACAAGCACATTGTGCTCTCGGGCGGTTCGTCAATGTACCCCGGCTTCCCGTCGCGTCTGGAGAAGGAGATGAAGCAGCTGTACCTGACGCGCGTGCTCAACAACGACACCTCGAGGTTGAAGGTGGGTGGTGCCGGTCGCAGGAGATGGTATACCACTGACACACACAGCACTTCAAGATCCGTATCGAGGACCCCCCTCGCAGGAAACACATGGTCTTCCTCGGCGGAGCTGTGCTCGCTGACATCATGAAGGGCCAGGAGGCCTTCTGGGTCACCAAGGAGGAGTGGGACGAGCAGGGCGTCCGGGCACTCGACAAGCTCCAGCGGGGAGAGTAGGGCTGCTCCCAGCCGCCGTTGTAGTGTAGTGACATGAATGTGCTGCGGATAGTGTGCAGGTGTTGTGGGTTGTGGGTGGTGGATTGATGGTGTGTGAGAGTCGCGTCGTCCGTCGGATGCCAAGTCGTGGGGATTGCGGGTTGCGCGTGACCGGTTAGTGCTGCTGCAGTTGGTTGCCGCTGCAACCAACATGTGACGCCATTGACGACACCCGCCGCCGTCGTCACCATCACATCGCCCACTCATCATGCGTCCACCATCAGGGGTGCGAGCATGGTGGCTCAACGCCGCGCGAGGACCAACAGCAGCAGCGGCGCCGCGGCGGCCAACTGGAGTCACCGGGCCCGTGCGCACGTTGGCGGGGTTGCCACCTAGGCCGCCACCGTCGCCATCGCCACTGATAAGGCCCGCGACGCGGATAACAACAAGAGCAGTAACGGCGACGACGCCGCGCGTCCCACCTTCCTCCCTCTTGCAGTCGGCCATCCTCCTCCGCGCGCTGCACACGTCCAAGCCGCGGCGGGACGTCTTCTTCCTCTCCATCCCGGCCATCAAGAGCGGCCTGCTGAACGTCACGCGCTTCTCACTCCTCTTCCTGCCCTTCGTGTTCCGGTACAAGTGGGTCGTCGTGGGCGTGCGCGGGCTGACGCAAGGCTGTGGAAGAAGTACAAGCGCACAGCGTGGATTCTGATCCAGGTGCCGGTGGGTAGTGCTGGCGCCTCAAGCCGCTGACTGCTCCAGATCTTCGCGTTCTGCATCGTCCTCGCGCTCGGGCTGAACCAAGACCCGCGGACGGGGCGCTGGCGCCTCCTGCTGATGGGCGAGCGCGAGGAGCTGGCGTGGTCGCATCGCAAGTGGGTATCATGTCAAGGTGGGGCTAACGGCGCAGACACAAAGAGGTGCTCATGCACGAGGGGCCGCTGCTCCTCCCGCCCGACGACCCGCGCAGCCGGCAAGTCGAGCGCGTGACGGCGCGCATCATCACCGCGCTCGAGGAGCAGGACAAGCATATCGTCTCGGGCGCGGCGTGGCCCCCCAAAGAGGACTTTGCGCGCTCCATGAACGAGCGCGAGGAGCGCTTTGGGGACTATAGTGGCCGAATGGCGCGCTTCGAGCCCAGCGCAACGGCACACTCGGCGTACATGCCTTTCCGGCCCCAGTCGCAGAACCCCCTCAAGAACATGGAGTCGGCGGACTGGAATATCTACATTATTGATCATGTGGGTTGGGGATGGGTGGGGGAGGGGCTGACGTGCCACAGCCACAGCTGAACGCCTTCGCGCTGCCGTCCAAGGATTTGTTTATTTACACTGGCCTGCTTGACACCCTGCCAAAAGACGACACTATGCTCGCTGCAGTGCTGTCTCACGAGATTGCCCACGTCGCACAGCGGCACGCAGTGGAGAACCTTGGAGTAGGTGTTCCTTGTGGCGGCGCTGATCCCAGTTCCTCAACGTGGCGGCGGTCGCCTTCGACGTGCTCCGTGGCATCTCGTTCGCGCTGACCATCTCCTTCCCATTGTGAGGCTACCTTGCGACCCCGCTGACCACAGCATCACCGACTCTGCGGGAATGTTCATCAACTGGCTCAATGACGTCGTCGCGCAGCGCGCCTACTCGCGCAAGCTGGAGGAGGAGGCGGACGCCGTCGGCCTCGAGTTGATGGCTATCGCGGGGTATGACCCGCGCGCGATGCTCGACCTGTGGGGGCTGATGGCCTGCGTCGAGGAGGACGCACAACGCATGGGGCAGAGCGTGTCCATTGAGAACAGGCTGCAGCTGCTGCGCACGCACCCGACAAGCCAGGCGCGGCAGGAGGTGAGTGTGGGTCGGCATGGGCGATGCTGATACCTTCCAGGCAATCCAGCACCTGCTCCCCAAGACCATGAAGGTGTGGGAGTCGAGACGGTCCACCACGCGCGCGGCGATCGAGCGGTTGAAAGCCGCTGAGAGGAAGCAGGCCGCCGAAGAGGCCGTGGCTCTGGCTACGGTGGCTACCGTGGCGGCGGAGGTCAAGGCCGTCGAGGCCCTCGAGGAGGAAGAGGCCGCGGTCGCTGTTGCGGCGGCCGAGCCGGAGAGAATCTAAACTTTTAACGACCAGTCTCTCCATTCTGTTGTTACCCCCGAACATGCTCCGCATGTCTTGTTGAACGTAGATTCTTGTAATGCATGAAACAGTTGTCAGTGTCTACCTCATCGTCCATCAGAAGGGCTACTGCTGCTGGGTGATGAAAAATACTTCCGTGACTTCAGCCAGTTTCAAACGTAAACAACCCACTTCACGCGCCTGATTTCGGCGCTCTGCTACACCATCAACACACAACAACCCAACAGCCTCTCTACCTACCACAGCACCGGTCTCGCCGTTCAGCATGTTTGGCGAAGACCCGCTCGAGCGGGAGAACAGGGCGCTGAAGCAGCGGACCACTGCGCAGGGTGGGTCCGAGCGGGTGTGTGATGCTGACTTGGCCGCAGACGCCCGTCTCTCAGTGCTCGAGAGTGATGTCAAGAAGCACGAGGTGCAGGTCAAGGAGTCGACCCGTATTGCCGACTACGAGAGAGATAGGGTTTGTTAGGCTGCTTCGTCCCGCACGCAGCTGACACCGCAGGCCAACGCCGAGGAGGAGCGAGCGAACAAGGCCGACGCAGCGCTGCGAGAAGCCAACCATGAACTCGCGCAGCTGCGGCTCAACGTGTCCAACTTCGAGACGCGGCTGCGCATCGAGACAGACAAATCGGCAGGCCTGGAGCGTGACCTCAAGCGGGTCGAGTATGATCTCGAGTGCGCGTCCTCGTCGGCCGGCTCGCATTCAGCCGCGGATGCCAAGCTCGCCGCGAGAGTGAAGGCGATGGAGAAGGAGCTGCACCGCAAGGAGTCGGAGCTGGCGCAAGCACGCGCAGTGGTGAGTCGGGGGTCGTGATGGCGCTGACTGTAGGCTTCTCGGACTACTGGGATCCCGTCACCGGGTGCCCGCAGCGGCCGCAGGCGCTCATCGTCAATGAGCTCGGGACAGGTGCACGACCTCACGTCGCAGCTGGATGCCGCTCGCGGTTCGTCCCAGGCCTTGACGTCCCAGATCGACGGCGTCAAGGCCCAGCTTGCATCTGTCAGCAGGGAGCGCGACAAGGCCGTCAACGAGAAGATGGCGCTCGAGAAGAAGCTGAAGAAGGAGACCGAGGAGCTCAACGACCGCATCGACGACCTGACGTATGAGCTGCAGTCGGCTGGCAGGGGTGTGCCCAAGCCGTCGAAGGAGGCCGAGAGAACCTTGCGCCAGCTCAACGAGGCGCTCGCGCGGGCGACAACGCTCGAGGCGGACGTCGCGGCAAAGGAGGAGGAGATCGCCAGACTACAGGCCGCCAGCCAGGGTTCGGACGACGTCGACGAACTCAAGGCTACGATCGAGGACCTCGAGGGTCAGCTTGCGGCTGCCCGCCCCGCGGCTGTGGGTGCATCCCACCACCTCCAACGGGAGCTCAAGGCGGCGCTTCGCCGCGCCGACGCCAAGGACCGCGAGATTGAGAACCTCCAGCTCGACCTTAACGATGCGCAGGAGGAGATTGAGGAGCTTCGCGCGGCCACTCCTGGATCTGGTGCCGGCTCAGACTCCCGCCTCAAGGACTTGGAGGAGCAGCTTGCGGCGTTGTCTGAGAAGCAAGACGTGGCCTCCAAGGCCGCTGAGGAGGCTGAGAAGGCCTTGTCGCTTGCCACGACGGAGCTCGCGGCGTCCAAGGAGGACCTGGAGAAGGAGCAACACGTTGTCGAGCAGCTTCGCGCCGACCTTGTGGTGGGTGGAATGGATCCGGACAGTGCTGACGACTAGGCTGCCGCAGCGTCTGCGGAGACATCGGCAGCTGACGCAGGCACCGTTCGCGCCGCCTTGGCTAGTCTTGAGACTCAGCTTAGCGAGCTCAGCGCAGAGGCCGAGGCGTCTCGCGAGAAGATTGCCCAGATCGAGGAGTCCTTGTCTTCGACCAAAGAGCAGCTCTCGACTGCCGCTCAGAACGAGGATGCCGCCAAGGCTCTCGTTCAGGAGAAGGAGGCTGCCCTCGCCGCTCTCGAGGAGAAGCACCAGTCTGTGGTTGCCGACCTAGCCGCTCTCAAAGAATCGACCGAGGCTCTTGCTGGCCTGCAGCAAGAGCATGCAGACGCTCAGCGACTGGTCCATGAGCTTCAGCAGCAGGTCGAGGACCTTGAGTCCAAGGTTCGCGACTCTGAAGATGCCGTCGCGCAGCTGGCGTCAACTCGTGAGAGCCTTGCCGCGAGCCAGGACACGGTTGAGGCGCAGCAGGCGGAGCTTGTGGAGCTGGAGCGTTCGTTGAACCGAGCACTGGAGACGGCCAAGACCGATTTCCAGGAGAAGGACGACGAGCTGAGGTGAGCTTCCGGGCCTGGGTCGTTAGCTGACAACGCCAGGATTGTGAAGGATGACCTTGCTCGCGCTCTCTCGGACCAGAAGGCGACTCAATCTCGTCTTCTCGCACTGGAGGAAGAGCTGTCCAGCCGCATGTCTGGCGCCAACACCCCGACGATTGCTACCTTCGCGGCCAAGACGACGGAGATCGACCTCTTGAAGGCACCAGAGCCGGTTGACGACAACCGTATGAGCCTCATGATCAACAAGATCCAACGGCTCCGTCAAGAGCGTAACGAGCTGAGCGGGCAGCTGTCGTTTGTGCAGCACGAGCAGCGCTTTGCCGTCCAGGCGGCGACCGAAGCTCGTGACGCAGCCAACGACGCGCTTCGCGCTGCTCAGGAGGACCTGTCGCGGCGGTCAGCTGAGCATGGCGCCCTGGTTGCCCAGCACGATGCCCTTGCTGCCGAGCATCAGTCGTTGCAAGACCGCGCGAAGGGACTTGAGGAGGACACCACCAACGTCGAGCGACTTGCCGAGGTTGAGGCGCAACTGGTCCAGATTGGATCTGAGCGCGACGCCATCCAGCAGAAGCTCAACGACGCCGAATCCCGTGTGGCAGAGCTCGAGGACAAGGCGAAGCAGGCAACCGCTGAACATGACGCCACTGTTTCTCAGCTTCAGTCGTCAGTCGAGGAGGAGAAGGAGAAGCGACGCCGTGCCGAGGAGCGCATTGCCGAGCTCATCGTTTCGGCTGCTGGCTCAGAGTCTTCTGAAAGCCAGAAGGAGTACCTCCAGACGTTGCACGGCAAGATCAAGAGGAGAGAGCGTGAGTAGTAGCAGAAGACGGGATCGTTACTGACGGTTCTCAGAGGCGATCAAGGCTCTTACCGCGGAAGCGAAGAAGAAGGACATGAACTTGTCCGTAGCGGAAGAGAGCCTCAAGGATCTGAACGAGGAGAACGACATCCTCAAGAAGGACCTTGCTGCCGCCCAGGCTCAACTCGAGACTGCCCAGACTGCTCAGCAGGGCCACGAGTCGGCGCTGGTAGAGGAGAAGACTGCCCGCGTGGCCGAGCTTAAGCAGGAGATCAACGCCCTTCAAGCAACGTTCGACGACGTCAAGACAGAGCGTGACGGCCTCTCTGAGCAGCTCGCCTTCGCTGTTCAAGAGCGCGACGCCTTGATAGTTGCCGCAGTCAAGACCGCAAAGGACCTGGAAGATGAGCACGACCAGCTTGAGCACAACAGCAAAGAATTTGAAGCGAAGCTCGCTTCTGCCACTGGCGAGATTCAGAAGCTGGTTGCTGCTTCCAACAAGGAGTTCGGAACCTTCGTGATCGCACTGGCGATTCAGAGTCACGCAGCCGCTGCCGCCGCCCGCCGCGCCACAACCGCAAGCAAGGCCTTCAAGAATGCCCTGGCCAAGGTTGACACTCTGGAGAACGAGCGGTCTACCCTGCTAGAGCAGACTTCCGGTGCCGACCAGACCCGTCAGGAGCTCGCCGCCGCCCGCAAGCTCCTTGAAGAAGCCGAGGCCCGGTCGATCCTGGCTGAGAAGAAGGTGGACGAGCTTGAGGCATCTGAGGAGCGTACCCGCGTCGAGCTCGAGGGACGAGTTGCCGCCATGGAGAGCGAGCTTCAAGCCAGGGACCAGCGGTTGTCTGCTTCGGACACGGAGCATGAAGCTGCTGTGGCGGATCTCAACCGACAGCTGGCGGAAGCCCGCAAGGAGGCGGATGAGCAGGCGGCAGAGTACGCCGCTCGCGTTACCGCTGCGCAGAGCGACATCGCGTCCTGGTCGTCCAATCTCGACGAGCTTCGTGTGGAGTTGTCACATGCGAAGCAGGAGCGCGACGAGGCTCGTGCTTTGGTGCAGACCGCCGCCGGGGATCTGGAGGCGTCGCGAAGCGAAGTCGCTGAGCTTCAAGGCGCTCTTACCGACATCGAGGCCCAGTTCGCCGAAGCTACTTCAGCGAAGGAGGAATCGTCTGCCCGTGTCGAGGAACTCGCTGCGGAGCTCGAGGCTGCGCAAGAGAACCATGCGGCGCTTCAGCATGAACTCGACCAAACCGTGGAGGCCTTTGAGGACTTTGAGAAGGAGCACGCCGCTGTCCGATCTGAACTGGAGGCGGCACAGGCCTTGGTCTCTCAAACGGAGGAGGACGTTGCCCGTGTCCAGGCTGCCCACGACGCGGCCCAGCAGGAGAACAAGCAGTCGTCATCTCGCCTGGCCTTCATGGAGAAGCAGCAGAAGGACCTCTTACAGCGCCTTGCCGGTGTGAGGGAGCAAATGACCGCCTCGGAGGAGCAGGCGACCTCCGCCCAGCGTGCTTCTGACAACAAGTCTGGGGAGGTGGAGCGCCTCGAGAAGCAGGTTGCCAAGCTGCAACAGACCGTAGACGAGCTCGACGAAGACTTGAAGCGTATGTTCGGAGTCCCCCTCACAGCTGACCTAGCAGGCACAATGGAGTCTCTTTCCTCCAAGGTACAGGAGGTCGAAGACGCCGACGACAAGGAGGCGGACCTGCGCAAGAACCTGTCGAAGGTTCAGAAGCGCGCGGACAAGCTCGATCGCCAGAACAAGGCCCTTGTCAAGGAGATCGAGACGATGAGGACGACCATGTCGCAGCTGTCTCCTGCAAAGGAGGCCTCGGCTTCACCGGCAGTTCCGGTCAAGGTAGCACCCGCTGCCGCCGCCCAACCCGCCATTGCCTTCCAGTCCCCGGCGCGGGCAGCAGCCTCACCCGCACGCCAGGTGTCCTTCACGCCCAACCCCCGTGTGCGCGAGTTCAATGCCTTCGAGCCGCCGTCTGCGTCCAAGCACTCGCCTCCGACGTCGCAGCCTGGTACACCGTCCCAGCGCAGCAAGCGCACCCGAGAGGAAGACGAGGAGCCCCGGCTCCCCACCGAGGTGCGCGTGCAGGCATTCTCGCTGGGCCAGTCGCCGGCTCCATCAGTGGCGCGGCAACCGCTGAGCGCTGCGAGATCGCTGAACGCCAAGACACTTGCTCGCCGCTCCATTGGCGACAAGACGACGGACAAGCCCAAGCCTGGACCGTTCTTGACACCAGCCGAGAAGATGTACCACGACCGCCTGGCCGCGCAGAAGGCGTCGCCATACCCACAGTCTCGGGGAACACCAAAGGCTTCGCCACACCCACAGTCGCGTGCCCCGCTCTCTCGAAACGTCTTTGCCACCAACCCAGAGGGCTTACGCTTATAGTTTGGTCTCCTCGTCTTGGTCTCTCAGCTCTGTAGCATGTACGATTCATTTACTGTACAAGTATGCATTGATAGGAACGCGGGGAGCGGTGCGAAACACTTCCCATTTATACACATCTAAAGCTTTATTCTATGGCCCCGGATCGCCCAGGCAAACGCACTTACGCCAGCACTGTACGCTGTGAGGATGGTCATGGACACAAACGTGCCAGCGTACATGGTCTGCATGGACACGTTGATGAGGCCCGTGAGGAGGTTGGCGACGAGGAAGACGACGAGGCCGTTCCGGTTGATGGCGTCGAGGAGGGGCGGGCAGGGCGGCGCGACGCTTGCGGGGGGGAAGAGCCAGAGCTCGATGGCGAGGTACAGGGCGAGCGCGGTCGTGTTGTACGCGACCGTCCAGACGACGTAGGGGAGGTTGGCGAAGCGGCGCGAGACCTCGATACCGAGGGCGTACGAGAGCGCGAGGGCAGCCCACGAGATGGTCGCGTAGGATACGAGCTCGAACGCGAGCTGCGTCTTGCGTCGGGTTGCGCGCTCGGACAGCTGCTGTGAGCTGAGACGTCGTCCGCCGCCGTCCTCGTCTGCCTTGGGCGGCGCAGACACGCGGAGGACCTTGTCGCCTGCCGACAGGCCGAGGAGGAAGATGGCGCCGTAGCCGGGCATGCTGGCGATACCCTCCTTGTTCTCGCCGAGGAGTCCTGGGCGGGCGGCGGAGAGGAGGAAGGTCTGCAGGCCGGTGTTGCTGAGCACAAGCTGTTGCACTGGGGTGTTAGTCGTTCACGACGTCGAGTCTAACACCTACCCGCTGTTAGCAGCAGCCCGATCGTTGTCCAGCGCAGGAATCGCCGCAGAGGGAGCAGCGCCGTCGCCAACGCCGGCACCAGCCCAAGAGTGAAGAAGAAGTTCCAGTGGACGCCATACTCCGTCAAGTGCTCTGGATACTCGGACCCCTTGACCATGAGGAGACGAATGAATCCGAGGGCGAGGACTGGAGCGGCTCGGCGCAGCGCCCCGACCAGGGCCGGGATCCACCGCCTCCTACCCGACCTTGGGGAGAATGTTCTGCTTGACACAATGCCGAGGCTGAACACGAAGCTGCCGACGCCGATGTCCATGAGACTCGTGCCAAAGTTCTCGCACTTGCCCAGTACGCGAGGGAACACGGGAAAGTCGACCGCGAGGATGGCGTGCACCGTCATGAGCATCATGTGCGCGCGGTACACCGAGAGGAACGGGAGTAGCGTGTCCCCGCGGGCCGTGCGCTCGGAGGGGCGCGGCACGGCGAGCTTCGGCACCGCGCGGTCCGTGCGCGGTGCCGCGGGTTTGGGCGACGCGGGTGCCGACGCAATATCAATCGTGTGGACTGGGGACGTCGGGCTCGGGCTGCGCCGGCGGCGGGGCTCGATCGGGGGCTGGAGGCTCGTCGGCGACGACCCCGAGGCCGAGGCGCGCGCCTGTGCCAAGCTCTCAGCGACGACCTGGCTTGGGAGCTTGACGCCGGATACGAGGGGCGAGCGGGGGCCAGGGGACAGCGGCTCTGCGTCCTCGTCCGAGTCGGACTCGTCGAGCCACTGGCCCTTGGGCTTTGGCGGCGGTTGCGGGACCGGCGCGCCGAGCCACAGGAGCACGGCGGCGGCGGCCATCGCGCCGTTGAGCAGCAGCACGCGGTCCGCAAACGTCGTCACGGCGAGCAGCGTCGGCAGGACCATGGTCACCCAGTCCATGGTCGGGCTGCGGTACCGGCGCGCCGCGAGCGCGTACAGCGCGTACGCGGTCTGGCGTCAGCTGCGGCAGAGAAAGAACAACTTACGAACGCCGCCGCGCTCACTGCGCTCACGTGGAACACTGATGATCCCGGATTGTCCGCCACAAAGGCCTCCTTGGCCTCCTTGTAGCTGGACATTGGGGTCTGGGGGACTTGCAAGTCGAGTGTGATCGAGCAACAACACGTTTCCGATCGCGAAATGGCACCCACGTCATAAACTCATTCGCGTCCCCGGAGTGCCCGGAGAAAACAAATAAAAAGGACGAGAAAAAAAGGCTGGACACCTGGATGCTGTCACGTGACCCTCCGCCTTGAAATTCAGAACTTTGACCGTTGTAAAGTGCTACATCACCACCACACCACCTGTCGACACCACCAGACTTACCCCGACAACACCGACAACAACAATGAGCGGACGCGGCGGATTCTCCCGAGGCGGCGGCGACCGCGGCGGTCGTGGTGGTGGACGCGGTGGCTTTGGCGGCCGTGGCGGTGGTGAGTGGGGCCAGCTGGCGCGATTTGGTTGTCTTGCGACCCCTGTGCCGAGTGATGCCGATCACAACGATACTGATACTCTCCAGGCCGTGGCGGCGGACGCGGTGGCTTCACCCAGTCGTACGGCCCTCCCGACACTGTTCTCGGTGCGTTTCCGTGCTCCCGCACGCTGAGGCCCCGCCGCACACCGCTGACACGACCCCGCAGAGATCGGCTCCTTCATCCACCCCGTCGAGTCCGAGATGCTCTGCTCGCTCACCGAGCCCACCAAGATTCCCTACTTCAACGCGCCCATCTACCTCAACAACAAGACACAGATTGGCAAGATTGACGAGATCCTCGGCCCCATCAACGAGGTCTACTTCACCGTCAAGATGGAGCAGGGCATGCTCGCGTCCAGCTTCAAGAAGGACGACAAAGTCTACATTGGCGGCGACAAGCTGCTCCCATTAGAGCGATTCCTCCCCAAGCCCAAGGCGCCCGCTGGCCCCAAGGTCAAGCGCGGACGCGGTGGTGCCTCGGGCGGCCGTGGTGCTCCCCGCGGACGTGGTGGCTTCGGTGGCCGCGGCGGCGGTGGTGGCCGTGGTGGTGGATTCTCGCGCGGCGGCGGTGGCGGTGGCCGCGGCGGCGGTTTCTCGCGCGGTGGCGGCGGTGGTGGCCGTGGTGGGTTCAGCAGCCGTGGCCGCGGTGGCTACTAGAGTCGTGCGTGTCGTCTTGTAGTAGAACATGTATCAGGTATACCCAGGAAGTGGGAGGTGGTGGTGGTGGGCATGGAGAATAGGCAGGCAGGCAGGCAGCCAACTGGAGCTTTGCATGTCCCCACCATCAAGCACGGAGTGGGAGTGATCGGTGTGTCGTTGATCTACATTGTGTATGAGTGACTTGCTCCATCACGGACTCATTGAGCTAGGACGAGGCCTGAAAATCATCTTCCCCACGGGGGTGGCAGTCAGAGAGCAACCGTCAATGTCAGGCTCCTCGTCCTTCGTGTCCTCCTCGCTCGCGGCATGAGCTTACATCTATTGCTACACACTACATACGTCGCACAGGCCCTCGCGGCTCTTTTCATAACGAACGCTGCGTTTTTCGTGATCTTGACTGCCATCGGGTCGCGGTTGGTAGCGCTCTCAGCGCACTCGAGTCTTCTTTGCCTTCTGGTCGGATTGATGTGCGTTGTCGGGCTCGCCATCCTCGGTCTTCACGACGGGCTTGTCTCTCTGGGACTGTAACATTTAGTTAGTGCTGGGAAAAAGAGGACCGCCGTCAGACCTACCTGTTCTTTTTTAGAGCGACGGTCGCCCACTTGGGCTTTCTTCTCTCCGAGTACGTCACGTTCGGCGGCGCGTCCGCCTGGCCGACGCATTTCGGCAAAATCATCCTCCCCAAATGATGTAGCCATTTCGATGAACACAAAGCGCTTCTGCACACACTCTCAGCTCTGGCCGTCATTTGTCTCCTTCCTGGTACCTACCATCTTGCGGAGTAGCTCTGCCTTCTGCTTGAGCACTTCCGCCCCCCGGATAAGCTTGGAGAGCTCGATGAGCTTCTTCTTGATGTCCTCTCCCGGATGACGGGAAGGGAGGCTGAGGATGAAGGCGTCTAACGCCGCCAGTGCCACCTCCCCCTTCGACGCCGCAGTTGGACGCTTGTGCTCCCGCCAGAACCGCTTGGGAAGAGGGCCTCCCCAGTATTCTTCGAACTCTTGCTCAACCTCTTTCTTGAAGTCGCTCGTCTGGATCGCCTGTGAGGTATCGGTCAGCCAGGCCCAGTTCGTCGTTTTCCTTACGCACCTTCTCCTTACTGCTGTAGTCCTGGTCCATAACACCCCCTTGGGCCGGTCCGTACAACGCATTGAAGCACCGGTCAAAAACGTCCTGAGCCTCCGCTTGGCTCAGCGTCAGCGACCAGGTGTATGGTGGTCGCCCGGAAGAGGTGACGGGAGCTGCGCTGCGAGTGTGGTTGTTGGGTTTGGTGGGTACTCCTGGCAGCGCACGGTATGTGGCGCCGCCGAACATTCTCGGCGAGGAAGGCGGACTAGGAGACAGTATGGAGGGCCGTTGGCTTATGGCCATGTCCAGAGTGTTCGGTGCGCTCGGCGACAGCGGTGGGCTCGGCGACAGTATGGCGCGCTGTGGGCGCTTGGCCGCGCCAGAAGTGGTGACTGGAGCTGCCTTGCCCGTGTTTTGCTTGGGTTTGTTCGGCGCTGCTGGCAGAGCACGGTATGCGGCGCTGACAGACGTCCTCGGCGCGGCAGTGGCGGGGCTCTGGTAGCTTTTCGCCCGGTCGGCTTTGGCGCCGGCTTCCTTGCCGTCGTTGTCGCCACGGAACGGAGGCGACGCAAAGGATTCGTCGATAATGGACGCAAAGGATTCGTCGATAATGGCCAGGGGATCGTCCTCGACGTCTGCCATGTTGCTGGGAAGAGGGGGAGAAGGGTGAGGCTGGGTTTGTGGTGCGAGTGCGTTGTTGGTGAAGGAGGGAAGAGTGTGGGTGGGTTGGGGGGTGAGTGAGTGAATGAGTGGGTTGGGTGGGTGGGTGGGCGATATGGCGAGTGAGTGAGTGGGTGAGTGGGTGAATGTGGAGAGAAAGAGAAATCAAAGTCGCGTCAACTGGGGTGAAATGTAGACTGCGGTGCGACGACACCTCGCCCACACCCAAAGCTGCGAATGTCCCGCGTACGCCGATCCCCCGCCCCCCCACCGCTGCCCCACCCTTGGATCCTCCCACACGCACCACGCGCTCGCACACAAACACACACCTTCACAACGACGCCACACTCCACCCCACACCTTGCTCCCCGACAGCACGCGACGCGACACCGACGCCACTGCTGCGAGCACCAACCAACCACAGGCCGGACCCAATGGTAGAAAGTGGTTAATGCTCATGCACATGGATGTGGCACAAGTGCTCGCTGGCGGCGCCGAGCCATATGGCCCTTGGCTTTCGACAGAGACGTCTACTGCTGGGTGCTGGATTAGTCTAACTGAAGAGGTGAGGGCGGAAGTAATTAAGAATAGCGGAATCAAATTGAATTAGCGGGATCAAATGCCACAATGTGGCGGGGGCGGTGTTCATGTCATCGGCTTCCATCTCTGGTACAAACTGCAACCCACGAGTCCGCTTAATACACCTGTGAAAACGTCAGCTTTGTCCAAGTAGACACGGAGAGAACTAACACGCTTGGCAGGTGGGACGGTCTTACACCTGCGGGCTCATTAGCTTCGGCTGTGGAGGCCGAGAAGGGGTCAGACTCACTCGTTCTCGTCGAGGGTGTTCATGATGACCTTCCTGTACTTCAGGTCGACCTCGGGCGACTCGGGGTTGTGCTGGAAGCTCAAAGTGTGCTTCTGCCATTCGGTATCATTCCTGTCCCTGGATTACGTAAGCAGAGCGTTCAGAAGAGTTGTGGTAGATGTAGAAGGCTGGAGGGATGGATGGAGACTCGGACGAGTGCCGGAGACTTGGACGAGTGCCACCAAACAAAGTGCCACATTGCCTCCACCTCCACTTTTTGCTTCCGCCTCCACTTTCAGACACTAGACACTTACGGGAAGTCCTCACGCGCGTGGGCACCACGCGACTCCTTGCGGGCGGCGGCGGAGACGACAGTCTGGATGGCGTTCTGCATAATGTTGCGGAGCTCGAGGGTCTCGATGAGGTCCGAGTTCCAGATGAGGGAGCGGTCCTTGATGCCGACCTGGTCGTAGGTCTTGTAGACCTCGGTCATGCCACGGACACCGTCGTCAAGCGACTCCTGGGTACGGAAGACGGCAGCGTCCTTCTGCATGGTCTTCTGCATGTTGAGACGGATGGTCGAGGTGTGGAGAGGGCCGTCCGAGGTGCGGATCTTCTCGAGGTTCTCGATCGAAGCCTGGCCGAGCGACTCGTCAAGAGGCTTGTGGGGGGTGTTGGGAGCAAGGTTCTCCTTGATGTGGTTGGCGCAGGCACGGCCGAAGACGACAATGTCGAGGAGCGAGTTGGCACCGAGACGGTTGGCACCGTGGACCGAGACACAGGCGGCCTCACCGGCGGCGTAGAGACCGGGGACGACCTTGTCCTGGCCGTTCTCGTCAACAGTGATGACCTCACCAGTGTACTTGGTGGGGATACCACCCATGTTGTAGTGGACGGTGGGGAGGACGGGGATGGGCTCCTTGGTGACGTCGACACCGGCGAAGATGGCGGCGGTCTCGGAGATACCGGGGAGACGCTCGTGGAGAATGTCGGGGGGAAGGTGCGAGAGCTGGAGGTAGATGTGGTCCTTCTCGGGGCCGACACCACGGCCCTCACGGATCTCGAGGGTCATGGAACGCGAGACGACGTCACGCGAGGCAAGGTCCTTGGCGGTGGGGGCGTAACGCTCCATGAAGCGCTCACCCTTCGAGTTGAGGAGGTAGCCACCCTCACCACGGGCACCCTCGGTGATGAGACATCCCGAGCCGTAGATACCGGTGGGGTGGAACTGGACGAACTCGAGGTCCTGGAGGGGGAGGCCCGCACGGACGACCATGGCGTTACCGTCACCCGAGCAGGTGTGGGCCGAAGTGCACGAGAAGTAGGCACGACCGTAGCCGCCGGTAGCAAGAACAGTCTTGTGCGAGCGGAAGCGGTGGAGGGTGCCGTCCTCCATGTTGAGGGCAATAACACCGACACACTCGCCGTCCTGCATCAGCAGGTCGAGGGCAAAGTACTCGATGAAGAAGTTGGTGTTGTGGCGGAGCGACTGGCCGTAGAGCGAGTGAAGCATGGCGTGGCCGGTACGGTCAGCAGCGGCGGCGCAGCGGTAGGCCTGGCCGCCCTTGCCGTAGTTGAGCGACTGACCACCGAAGGCACGCTGGTAGATCTTGCCCTCCTTGGTACGGGAGAAGGGGAGACCGTAGTGCTCGAGCTGGCGACAGAAAAAAAAGGGGGAGAGGTGGTCAGTGCGGCTTCTCGTTTGTGCGCGGGCTGTCCTCGCAACTCACCTCGATGACGGTGCGAGGAGCCTCACGGGTCATGTAGTGGATGGCGTCCTGGTCGCCGAGCCAGTCGGAACCCTTGACAGTGTCGTACCTAATATCCGTTAGTCCGGTGGCCACTTTCACAGCAAGCAGCAAGCAAGCAAACAACAAGCAACGCACATGTGCCACCTCCAGTCGTCCTCGGTCATGTTGCCAAGAGCGGCGTTGATACCACCCTGGGCAGCGACGGTGTGACTCCTAGTGGGGAAGAGCTTGGAGATACACGCAGTCTTGAGACCACCCTCGGCTACGAAAGTGTCAGTTTCTCCGGTGGCTGCGAGTAGAGGAGCCAAACGTACCGAGACCGAAGGCAGCACGGAGACCAGCACCACCGGCACCGCTGTGGAGGGGTTAGTCTGGCGATCCTCTCCCTGTCGTTTTGTTTGCGTGCGACCTCGCGCTCCGCTGCGACTTACACGACGACGGCATCGAACCTGCAATACGCGTCAGTTGATTCGCTCATCGGCCAAATTCTCCCTTGCTGCTGTTGCTAGCGACAGCGACCAAGTCGCTAGCTAGCACGCAGCACTCAGCTAGCATACTCACTCGTGGTCAATGACGGGGTAGCCCTTGTGCGTGCTAATGTTCTACCTGTTAGCATCACCCCATCACACACCTCTCCTCACCTTGGCCTCGGAGGCGCGGTGCGTCTGCGAGGCAACAACGTAGCCGCGCGAGTTGCGGGCTGCGAGCTTGGCAGCAGTGGGGCGCGGCACGGCGCGCGAGAGGCGCATCATCTTTGCTTTGTCGTAGAGGGGAGAGTGGTGAGCAAAGGGAGAAACCCGACTTTGTCAAAGAGAGGGGCTTTTGGGAGTAAGTCGCAGTGAGTGTGATGTGTGTGCGAGGGTGTCGCCGGGCCAGGGCGGGCGACGACGCAGAGACCACTCACAGTGTCACTGGCGGGCACACGGCACTCTCACCAAGCACCACCCACCATTTGGTCCCTTCGGAGAGTCCCGGACGCGCCGGACGATTCACTGTACGGCCCAAATCCGACTATTTCCACCGACAAGTGTCATACCCCGCGTGAGATCGAACCAATCAACTCTCGGCTATTAGCCTGATGCATCCATACAATGACGGGCACGACGGCTTGTTGCTAGCAACACGACGGCCTACTCGGCCTCCTGCGCAACCCTATTCCTCGACAAATCACTTCTGATCCATGCTAATGAAAAAATGCCACGACTACAGGAGGGATACTAATACGATTGTGGTGATGACGCAGAGGCGAGACACGCACTAAACCACCACACGAGTGCAACGACAGTGCGTCTGCCTCTCCACTCTTATGCCTATACAATCCAAGGCACATGTCGAATGCGCTTAGAAGATCCAGTCCTCATCGGCCTCGGCCTCAGCCCATGGGAACTTCTCGCGACTGGTCATATGTCAGTAACAACACTCCGCAGCAGCAGCCGCCGCAACTCACAGTGTCTTTGAGAACAGCTTCTCCAGAGGCACTTCATACTTCTTCGCCCAGGCCACAGTAAGGCGAGGGTCCTGTGCACGTTAGCAACGCCCCCTCCACAGGCACCCACAATGTAGTTGATCTTGGAAGTACCCAACGCGACGTCCTTGAGCTTGTCACGGTCGCCCAGCTGGACCTTCTGGGTCGCAATGCGCTCGTCAATCTTGGAGATCTGCTCGAGCAGCTTCTCCTCAGTGGCTGTGGTGGTCAGCAGACGCCTTTTCACAACTACCACAAGTCTGCCTCACCATTTCCCTTGGGCTCCACCTTGCGAGACTTCCTCTCCTTCGCGAGCTCCTTGAACTCGACCTCAATGTCCTTGAGGCGCTCCTTCAGCTCGGACTGAGGCTTGGGCTTCTCCTTTTGCTCCTTCAGCTTCACGTTGTCCTTCTCAAACTTCTTGGTCGCCGTGTCAATCGCCTTCTCCTTCAAGGCGATCTCATGGCGCTCAATAAAATCTTCGTCCATGTCCGACTCGTCGTCGGCCAGCTCGGGGTGCTTCTTCTTGGCCTTGGGGTTGAGAGTGAACAGCTGCAGGCGAAGCTTCATGCGCTGGTACTTGACCGCGCGAATCTTGTCTTCGGCCTTGGCCTTGGACTCCTCAAAGCCCTTGCTAACAGTCTTCTGATGGTTACAGAGGATGGCAACGTCGCGGTTCGCAGTGTTGTAGGCGGCAATCTTCTCGGCGACAGTACCGTTCCTCGGCGTGTTCTTCAGCTGCTCCTGGAAGGTCCACGAAGCGTTGTATGTACGGAACACCTTGGCCGTTAGTCCCTTCATTTGTTCTTGAAGGTAGCGGTTGAGCAAGGTAGTCTGGTCATGTCAGCGTGGCCTCAGCACACTCTTCACTCACGTTCAAGCGGTCAAACAAGTCATCGCCAGTCTTCTTCGGCTCAGCCTTGAAGATCTTGATGTTCTTGAACACCTGGGCATCGACGTCTACTTCCTGGTGGAACCTCATCGAGTCCTTACCCAGGAAGTCGAAGATGACCTTGTTAGGCGGCTTGAGGGTGACGTGCTCGAATCGGAGCGAGCAACAACCAACAGTGTCGGCCTCGTCCTCGCCCTTCTCGTTACCAGCACGGAGTGCCAAGCGGTCAACAAAGTACAGGGCAGTGGCACGCTGGCGGTCGGCCATGATCTTGGACTTGAGGTCGACGGTGTAGTCGCTACGGATGCGGTCGACGTGTTTCTGGCCAGAGTTAGTCGCGATCACACATCATCACACATCTTCACTCACGATGAGCTCACGGGCCTTCTCAAACTTGGAGCGGTCACTCTGACCCTTCCAAGAACTGGCGGCAGAGAGGAAGACATACTTGGACTGGCCGTTGACGTTCTCCTTCCAGTGGGCCAGCCACGTGACAATGTTGTCGTGCTGCACACCCCTCCACTTGCCGGGCACGTTGGGGATAGGGACAGGCGCGTCCTTGCCAATGTTGATGATGATGTCCTCGGGGCGCAGGCGGTGCTTCCATGTACCCTTCTTGGGGTGCTCTCCACGACCACGGAACAGTCCAGGAGGCTCGGCACGGAAGTTGCCAAGCTTCTCCTTGCGGCCATCGACAAGGGCGTACAGGTAGGGCTCCTCGAGCTTGTCTTTGGCGTCCTTGACAGCCTTCTTCTCGTCCTTGGTCATGGACTTTTTCTTCTCGCGCTCACTCTCAAAGTAGTCGTACATGGGGCGGAAGTCACACTTGTCAAACTTGGTGACCTTGACATTCTCCTTCTGTACAGGGTTAGCGTACAATCTCAACCGACTGTGCGCTGCTCACAGGAGGGTACTGTGCAACAACGCCCTTGAAGTCCTTGAAGAAGTTCTCGATGAAGGTCTTGTCCTTGGCATGGTCGGTCTCCAGCATTGCGCCGAAGAAGCCAGCCACCTCTTCCGACTCTGGTGGAAGAGTGAGAGGGACACCTAAGAGTGTCAGTGATCGGCGTGTTTATCCTCCACACTTTTGGGAAACGCACCATCGTACTTCATCCTGACGCTCTTGGGCAGCGGGACGTAGGGCGGAGGGAACAGCACACCGTTGTGCTGCAGGGTCGTCCACTTGACAGACCCATCTCCTTCTCCTTGCTCCCACCACTTGTACTGCTCAATGGTTAGTACGGCGCCGCTGCGGATAAGCTTGTTCTGCTCACAGTGCCATCGTCCTCATCATCACTGGTTGTGTTAGCTGCGGATCTCGGGCCTCGCTTGCAGCTACTCACCCCTCAGTCTTCGGCTTCTTCTCCTTCTTGACGACCTCCTTCTTCACAGCGGTCTTGGCTGGCGCGGCCTTGCCCTTGGTCGCCTTCTTCGCCAACGGCTTGTCGTCCTCGCTGCTCTCAGGCTCGGGCTTGACCTTTGAGGCCGCACCCGAGCTCCTCCTAGGCGCGGCGGGCTTCGCGGCGGGCTTGGATGACGACGTCGGCTTCCGGCCCTTGGCGAGGGGCTTCTCATCCTCTTCGCTCGAGTCGTCGTGGACAGGCGGCTTCGCAGCAGCCGCGCGCTTTGATGGGGGCTTGGAGCTGCCGTTGCTTGAACGCGGTGCGGCACGCTTCTTGGCCAGAGGCTTCTCGTCTTCTGACTCGGAGTCGGCGGGTCGTGCAGGCTTTGAGCTGCCGTTTGTCTGGTTCACACGACCAGTCAGCAACGAGCAACGGCGGGATGATGTGGCACGTTAAGGTCCCGTCATCCATCACTCACTTTTGGCTCCACCGGCGAGGAAGGTCCAGCATCACTCTCGTCGTCGTCGCTCTCGACAATACGGCGCTTCTTGGACGGCGCAGACGACACGCGGGGCTTCTTGCTCTGCAAAAACGCGTCAGCATGGCCAGCCTACGCGTCTGCAATGTCGGGCTTCACCTGGCCCCTGAGTCTGTACTCATTGGCCGGCGCCACCTAATCTCCCAGGTTGTGCTACTTACCAGAGGGCGCTCATCCTCGTCGCTCGATGCAGCAGCGCCGCCACGCTTGCCGTTCGACACTAGCTTCGTCCTGGACAGAGGGACATCGTCGTCGTCGTCGCTTTGGCCGTTGGCTGCAGGCCGCTTATCGGGTGCGCCTGCGCCTCCGGTGGAGGTAAATGTTGGTGCCTCCACAGTTAATGAATTCGGCGCCGACATTGGGGAAGTGCGATGGCAAGAGTGAAGTTGGTAGCGAGGAGCTGATATATGCAGATGGGTAGATTGATGTGGTGGCGAGGAAGTCAAAGATGTATGTTTGGAGGGACAAAGGAGATGTGTGGAAGAGGGGAGTGATGTATAACAATTGTTAATATGATCAGGTCTGGGGGTAGGGGAAGGACGGGGGGCTGTGATGGGGGAAGGCCGGCTGAGGGGGTGACCTCAGTCAAATGAACTTCACATTGGAGCACACTTGGACAAGTCGCCCGACGCGTCCAGCCAGCCAGCCAGCACTGCCAGCACAGCCCAGCCAGCCTGGGCCAGAATGCATCCACCCATCCAGCCAGCCTCCCAGCTTCCCGCCCCGAGCGAGGCCCTTCTGTCCCTTCCACGGCTAAGTTCCAATAAACGGCCCTACGGTGGGGACGGGAGCTAAATCAAGCCGGAGATTTTACCGGTGTTTGAATGCGTGGCGGGGTTGGTGGGCGGTGACGGCGGCCTGTGCGCTATGTGATGGTGGCAGCCAGGGGCGGGCGATGACTTGGCCGCGGAGCGCGTCCAAAGTGGAGGTTGGTCTGATTTGGACCGAACACGTCCCTTGTGCGTTGATTGCATCGACCAGCCGCCAGCCGCAACCAGCGACGACACGCTGCAGCTACACACACGGCCCATCGCACAAAGGGGCACCACCCACCACCCACCCTCTTGCTGCTGCCTACACTCAAGTCGCGTCAGTCGACAGCAGCCTTACCCCCACGGCATAAAGCGGCACCGGCACCGCATCGACGACAGACCTACATCGTCACCACAACTAGCCGCCAAACAACACCACCATGAATTACCTCAAGTCCATTACCACCTCGGTGCTCAACTCGACCGGCGTCTCCTTTCCTTTCTCGATCGGCGAGCGCATCCCTGGGCTAGAGGCAGGGAGCACCATCTGGGATATCCGCGAGGGCGTCAAGAAGGTATGCCTACTTGCAGTTGGTAAGATGCTGACCAGCCTTTAGGATGACGGAACACCCCTTACGCTGTTCATCTTTGACTCGACGCTGGGGCCATTGCAGCCAGGCAACAAGGACAGGCGAACACTGTTCCAGCTGGCCAAGAATTCGCTCAAGAAGCTGCGGACGATCAGGCATCCCGATGTGTAGGTGCACGAAGCTCTGGGTAGAGCTCACCTGTCCAGCCTGAAGTACATCGACTCGGTCGAGACCGAGACGCACATCTACATCGCAACGGAGCAGGTACGGCCGCTTCAGGGCGTACTGCGTGACTGGGAAAGAGGGGGTGCGCTCGCGTCCACGAGCGCAGTGAAGAACAAAGAGGGCAAGGAGGCATGGCTCGGCTGGGGCGTGAAGAGCATATCTACCGCGCTCGCCTTCCTCAACTCGCCCCCATTATCACAGCACCACGCCTACCTCCTCCCCTCGACCGTATTCATCACGCCCGCGATGGAGTGGCGCTTGGCCGGCTTCGATCTCTTGACGGGGCGGGACGACGCGTCCGGCGTGCTCTGGGGTCTGGGTGGGCTGGCGCCTGGCGGGGTGGGCGAGTACTCTAGCCCCGAGGTGCAGAAAGGTGGCTGGGGTGTGCTCCGGGAGTGAGTTGGAGCTGATTCCACGGGTCGCTGGCACAGCTAACACACGGCAGCACCGATCCCGCCCAGGAGGACATCTACCTCCTCGCCATGTTCCTCTTCCACCTCTACAACCCCGAGAAGCCTATCCCCAAGTTCTCTGGCCCACCAACGCCCGCATCCGCAGGCTCGCTTCCCAAGAGCCTCTTTCCCCTATGGAAGCGCATGCTCAACCCCAACGCGCGGACAAGGCTGTCGACGATCAACTTTGTTGCCGAAGCGCAGTCGACATCGTTCTGGACCGGCAACCCGCTCGTCAGCCTCGTCGAGGGGCTCGACGGCTTCGAGCTGCGGTCCGACGGCGAGAAGCAGCAGCTTCTGAGGATAATCAAGGATGCTGCAGACGCCGGCACGCTCCCCGAGCCGTTCCTCGTCCACCGTGTCCTTCCCAGCCTGTTACACTCGCTGTCGCTGCCCGACGCGCCCAGCGCCCTCATGCTCCCGCTCGTGCTCGCCATCGGCAAGACTGTGCCACCGTCGACATATCCCAAGGTCGTGCTCGAGCCTGTCGTCAAGCTGTACGCCAGCCCCGACCGCGGTACCCGTATGGCCCTGCTCGAAGGCCTCAACGAGTACGCCGACAAGCTCGACTCGCGAACCGTCAACGAACGTGTATGGCCCAACCTCATCACTGGATTTGCCGACACTGTGCCTGTGATCCGCGAGGCGACTATCAAGGCCGTGTACCCCTTGTCGAGCAAGGTACGTGCGTTTCTGGCGACCAACGCTGACGTGAACAGTTGTCGGACCGAATCCTGAACAATGACTTGCTGCGTTTACTCGCCAAGATGCAGCAGGACGTTGAGCCGTCGATCCGAACCAACACCTGTATCCTGCTCGGCCGCCTCGCGCCGTCACTTAACTCGAACACGAAGAAGAAAGTCCTGGTCCCCGCGTTCGCCCGCAGCTTAAAGGACACATTCGTGCACACTCGTGTCGCGGCTCTGATGTCGCTCATGGCCTCGATCGACTGCTTCGACACCGAGGACCTCGCCGCGCGTGTCCTCCCCAACATGACGTTCGCACTTGTCGACAAGGAGAAGATGGTGCGCGACCAGGCGTTCAAGGCCGTCGGCATCTTCCTCAAGCGGGTGGAGGAGGGCGCGGCGCAGATGCCCGACACACAGCTCAGCGACGAGGCAAGGGCTCCCGCCGCGCTGGGCTCCAACCCGCCGCCGGCACCGAACGGGTCGTCAAGCTACGTCAACTCGGCGGCCGGCGCAGCAGCAGGCGCGGCGGGGTCGCTGGCCGGATGGGCCTTCTCGACGCTCAGCCAGCAGATCTCGTCGCGCGACGCCAACTCGTCGCTGACGGCGGCATCGTCCAACATTGGCGAGCTGCCGAACTTCCAGGCGGCACGTGCTGCGGCCGCGGCCGCCGAGACAAAACCGAGCCCGGAGCGTACGCCATCATACGAGCGTCCAGCGGCGCCGAGCAAGGTCTCGTCGTTCGGCGCGGCGCCGAAACCCGTACGTGCAGGCTCGGGCATGAAGCTCGGCGGTGCGGCCAAGGCGCACAAGCCAACCGACCTCGCCGACGCGCTCGCCGCCGACTTTGAGGACGACGAAGTCGCCAACGCGTGGGGTAACGACGACCTCATCAACGTCAATGCCGACGACGACGACTGGACCGCGTTCGAGGAGGCGCCGCAGGAGGTCGCGGCCGCGCCGCCGCCCCAGTCATACTATGTCACTCCGGCAGCCAAGCCTGCACCAAAACCCGCACCGCCAAAGCCTGAGCCCGTTGTCGCGCCGAAACCCGTCAAGGCAGCACCGGCCGTGGCCAAGTCGCCGCCTCCCACCGAGTCGGCGCGCAGCAGCATCTCGGAGCCATCGAAACCCTCCACGCCGCAGCCCAACCTCTCGTCCCTGTCCAAGGAGGAAAAGGACAAGGAGATGGCCCGGCGACGCGAGGAGCGCAAGGCGCGCATCGCGGCCATGAAGGGGAAGAAGTAGAGTAGCCACGACGTGCCATACCTACCATAGTTGCCATTGTATTACAGTATTAAGAATCCATCATCATCCCTATTACACCAACCACCACTAAATGTTGAACGGCACAGTCGGGTCGGCCTCCCAGTCAAAGCTGGTGCCGGCGATCTGAGCCCACATTTCCGAAATCTCAACCGTAGGCGTCTGGGCCTGGTCGAGTGTTGCGCCGTTGAACCACGATGGTTGGTTCTGCGCTGGCGCCGTGCCGGTGCTGACTGACGGCGACGGCGTGGTAGTGTTGATCATGCTCGACATCGGCGGCGTGGGGCCCGACGAGCCGGCCGACGCAAAGCTCATTCTCGGCCCGTTCGGCGAGACATGGTTGCCCTGCCCTCCCTGGCTCTGCGGCGTCTGCTGTGGCGGGACCGCGAGAGCCGTCTCGCCGTTCCATGGGTCGTTGGACGTGAACCCGCTCAGCATCTCCAAGCCGTCAAAGTTCATGTCGCCGACGTCGAAGAGGTCGAAGGTCGGCAGCGGCATGTCAATGCCACCTGCGACGTGTTCTGGGACGGCAGGGGTCGAGAAGTGCGTCGCGGGCGGCTGGAGCGGCGTGCGCGCGTCCGACGTCTCGTACGACCGTTCCCGGATAGACGAGGGGTGCTTCCACTCTCCGGGGACGACGGTGGCACCCGATGCCGACGCGTTGGACGCCTTGCTCTGCCTCCGCGCCTTGGCGTCCTGCGAGTCGGCAGAAGACGACTTGCGCTTCTTGTTTGTTGCGGCTGGACGCCCCAGTCCGGCGCGTACCTCCTTGGCCCTGTTCTCCACGTCGCCGAGAAGCTCACGGAGCTTCCTGCACCCGGGCCACGCTGGCTCCAGCGTCCGCAGCGAGGAGCGGCACGAGTCGATCTGCGCACCGACCGCGTCGACGACGACCTGGTCCTTGGCTCTGACCTCGCACAGTAAGAGAATAACCGAGGATGACCAGAGGTACTGGCAGAACACGGCGATGTGGTGGGATACCGGCACCATGACTCTGGACTGCGCTGCGACGTGGATAACCGAACGCGCCGCGTCGACACAGTGCGCAAGCGACTGAGACGACGCGACGGGCTTGGGACGCGGGAAGTCGGGGTTGGAGGGGAGGAGGTTGCGGTGCAACGTGATGAGCACGGCAAAGTAGGCATTGGACAGGACAGCCGACATGAGAGAGACGGGCCGAGAGGGGGACGGGTCCTTGTACTTTTTCGGCTGTCACAGCGTCAGCTTTGGCCACCACCACACGATTCCGAGCTTATGCCAAGGCTTCCGAGCCAACTTACCACCTCGTGCTCAAGCCAGTCGCGAAGCATCTTGTCGAGCTTGTCAAACGTCTTCTGCTGGCTCGTGGCCCACGATGGGTCGTTGACCGAGCGTCCGTTCAACGGCCGGTAGAGCACCTGCGAGACTCTGCCGGCAATCTTGCAAAGCTTTGTGAGCGCGACGAATCCCGACATTGTTGACTCTTGGGGCTCGGGAGGAATATCGCCGACGTCTTCGGCCTGAGTGTCCCCGAGCGCGTGGAGAGCCGCATCGTCGATCTCGACAGGGTACGCGACATCGACATCACGGTCATCACAGCCGAGGGGCCGACCGAGCGTGATGGAAATCAATCTGGTGTGAGCTAATGGAGGCGCGTACCAGCTCACCTCTCGAGGCCGTAGATGGCCCACCAGCATCGCGAACCGAGCTGCTTGATAGCATAGCTGACCTTGAACCTTGGGGCCGCGCGCTGTGATCATCAGTGCCTTGGTCAGGTGGGGATGTGGAGATTGTGGGGCAGTCGCCGGGGCCCAATTTCGGCAAGCGACCTGGCCACGGAAATTGGCCATATGGTGTCACTCACGTGGAGGCCAATGTCCATGGCGATGCGCAAAGCCTGGCTGGCCAACAGCCAGCTCATGGGCATGGCGTTGACGGCGGCCTGGAACGATGCTTGCAGTGTCAAGCATTGGACCTGGTGGATGTCGATCTCGCGTATAGTCGAGAAATGCAGGACTTGAGACCGTTCAAACCAAATGACGCCGGCCTCGGCCTCTCCTGGCAGCAGCGTGTCGTCGTCTGCACGGCCCTCACGCAATTTTGTGCACTCGCGGCGGTACGCCCGTCCCACAACAATCACCCTCTCGCCGAGGGCAAACATTGCAAAGACGACTGACATGAACTGGGGGCGTAGTCAGCAGCTGCGCCTGCGCCCGTAGGGCTCAAACTCACCCCACCGCTGAGGCCCGAAAAGTCGCCGACCTCAACCTTATCCATGAGCGTGTTAAAGTCGCGTCGGAAGTCGTGCTCGTTGACTACTGGCAGCACGGGGTGCACCTCCACAAAGTACGCGTCGATCATCTTCTCGGCATCGGCGCGCGGGGGGAAGATGGCCTCCTCGAGGCCGGGGAATACCGAGCCGATAGACCCAGCGCCAGCCACAGCGCCAAAGTACGGGTGGTTCTCTGGCGAGCCACGGTTGGGCTTTGGCTCGATGCCGTCGAGCGACTCGCGATGGAGGGCTGGATGCTGTCCCTCCTGGTGCCCTCCAAACGAATCAATAAGGCTGAGTGTGTTGGACGAGCCGATGTATCGGAAGTTGCCACGCTCGTCGGCCATCATCATGACCTCGCCCTCGCCCGAGTCGCCTCCGTCTGAGCGCGGCGAGCGGGGCGAGTGCATCGCCGAGCCGATGGCCGATTCCACGCCGGACCGGTTCCCGGCATCCCACTTCTTGGGCGTCGAAACGGGGAGTGACGGCAGCGATCCGCCCTCGTACGCGCTCAGCAGAGGGAGGAGCCGTGCATGCAACGCCTCGAGAGCCTGCACGCGGCCCGAGAGGTCCTGGACGTATGCGCGCGAGTAGGCCGCGCGGTCGCGTGTGGGCTGGTACTCGCACTCGGTGCCGGACTGGGTACATTGCTGACAGGCCGCTGTGCCGCCCGCTGCCGTCGCTGCCGCGGGGCCGGGCAAACACTTGATCTTCTTCTGCCGGCACGCCCGGCAGGCCGCAAAGGCGCGGACTTTGGAGAGGTCGCCCGGGCCGGGGTTTGCTGACGTTGATGCGCGCATGACTGAGGGTGTGGCCTTTGCTGCTGCTGCCGAGTCTGGGCCGGACTGGCGGGGCCGTTTTGCTTTTGGCGGGGCCGCTGATGGGATGGATGATGGAGGAGGAGGAGGTGCGAGTGGTGGCTGGGAGGGGCCTGCGAGGTTTGGGCGGCTCATGGTTGAGGATGTTGCTGCAGCAGATGTATGCGGCGGTGATAGCACGCAGGGCGCGGTGGTAGTGTGGCTTGTTGTGTGTGTCTGCGTACGCCGAGAGGACGGCCAAGAAGAGGGGAGGATCGAGCGGGGTGGTGGGTGGGGGGGCGCGCAGCCAGGGCAACTGCTGCTGCTGCTGCTGCTCTACTGTTGGCGCTGTTTTGCGAGCGAGATGGAGGAATGCACAAGGTCGGTGTCGGGGGTGCGCCCAGTTCCCTCCAAGTGATGATGCGCAGTGTGTCGCGGCGGATGTGATGCAGTGAAGGAGAGAGACGGAAACGGGCAACCGAGATGGCGGCGGCCAAGAGGGTTGCAGGTATCAGCTGAGCATCTGCTGCAGCCCAAATGTGGGGGAAGAGGGGAGGCGGCAAGTGGGTTGAGGCCGTCGCCGTCACCGTCATTGACGTCGGCAAACGGCGGCCATTACAAAAATGCTATTGGCCTCATTTCCGCTGTATTACAATTGATTTTGTTGGAAAATACATCTGACATTAGCGGGATACAGATGACCGGAAAGACCGCACACCCTGGCATGTAAAACATTCCACAGCTACGTCGTCGTTCCTCGGTATCCTGGATGACTGACTACGCGCCAGCGACTGGCAGCTTGGCACTGCTCGGTAGTGCAAGCCCTCGACAATAACAAGCCTGCTGTAGGTAGCCCAGGTCAGGCGGCAGCGCGCCACAAGCCACTCAGCAAGCGCCAGCCAGACCCGACGCCCAACGCCCAACACATGGCAATTAAAGATACATCTAACAAAGACTATCAAAGCTCCACTTAAGCCTTAATGCGCTTCTCGAGCTCGGGCTTGGGGATGGCCTGGAGGTCCGAGTTGCCGCCGATGAACTGCTGGCCGATGTAGACGTGGGGGACGGTGCTCTGGCCGTTGAGCTCGCGGAGGTAGGCCTGGATGGCCGCTGGGTGGGGGGTTAGTAGCTGACTAATGATGGTGGCGCGCGGCGCGGAGCGGCATCGCGGCAAGTGGGTTTACTCACAGCCGTCGTCGCGCTCGTCAAGCCTAGAGGAAGTGTCAGTGATGTTCTGCCTCGGCGCCACGCGCGACTTACTCGAACACCTTGATCTCCTCGGTCAGGTCGGCGAGGGTGGCTTTGGAGCGGCGGCAGTACTGATACGTCAGTATGGCTCAGTCAGAGTCGGCGGTCAGTGATGGAATGGCTGTGAGCGACCGTGGCACCACAGCAAACCCATCACTTGACACCCCCACCTGCGCAAACTCACAGGGCAGTACGACTTGGAGAAGACAACAACGTGGTTCTCGGCGATAGCCTTGTCGACAAGCTCCTTGGCGGCGGACATGGCTGCAGGCGTAACGGCTGGGGTGGAGAAGAAGGAGCCCACTTTGAAAGTGCTACCGGTGGTAGGTGTGCGAGCGGCGATGGGGGTTGTGCGTGAGAGGTGAGCGGCGAGGACGTTTACTCGTCGAGCAGCTGTGAACATGGGCTTTGCTTTAAGAGGAGAAGCAAGTGGGGCGCAAGTCGGTGACGGTCAGTGTCCGCATGAGCAAGCAGTCACTGAGTGAAGGGAAGGTGACGGGATCAAATATTCCAGTCCACAGTCAGTCATCAGTCACCGCACGTCATCGGCAGCAAGAAAGTTGAAAGTATCGGAATCAAGCGACCGGGGAGTGACCCGAATGATGATGAGACGGATGACTGATGGGCTGTGTGTGATGCGGTGATGGGCCACAGTCAGTCAGAGTACAGCCTACAGTCAGTTCAGTCGGCGAGACAGTCAGGCAGTCGGGTCTACCCAGTCACTGCCACCCATCAAGGCATCATCATCAGTTCGACCGAGAGACATGACCGAGACAGCCACCACCCACTCACCACACCCACCATTGATCGCCACTGCCCAGCGCGGCCGTGTCTGATTGATTCTCCGCCGTCGGAACAGAGGCACAGCACGGCACCCGGCAATGTAAGTTGAGCAAGTCTTGACCCCTTTGTTCTACCACCCACCCACTGTTACTAGCACTGCTCCACTGCAGTGTCACTTATGTATGCATCACCAAATTTGTGCCTCACTCGACGTCTCTCTGTACGTCAGAGACGTGTCGAGGACCCTTGTTCTGCGCGTCATTGTTCCATCTAGAGTAATTCTAGTTCGGAACAGACCAGTCGTCGGAATCAGAAGGGGGGTGCTTGCAATTTGTGGAACAAGGTCTGGCGTTTAGCCTGGCTGGCGACGGTGGGCGGCGGCAGCGGCGGTGAGTGAGTGAGTGACGGCCAGGCCCAGGCCAGGTCCAAACCAAGGTTAGGCTCCCTCCTCCGCTGCAAGCAAGCCGACAGCCGCGCGAGCCGACGACGCCGCGGCACGCGCGCCAAGTTGCAGTTACCGATGGTCAGGCAGCCCGACCCACTGCTCTGTGCCGCGGCGTGTTATCGCTCCCTGCGAGGTGCGTCACGTCCGGCTAGCCGCTAACCCCAGCGCGGCAAGAAAAAAGAGGGTGGTGAGCGAGATTATATTTCCGGGCCGTTCGCTTGCTGCTTCTGATGCCGGCTGCCAGGCTGCACTGCTAGCTGCCAGCCAGCCCACGCCACGCGCAAGCCGCACACACGCTCTCGCATTGTCCGTCTGACACATGGACGCCTCAAGGCGCAGCGGCTGCGAGTGGTGGTGGTCGTGGTGCGCCCAAGCCACGGGCAGGCGGCCAAGCAGGCGTTGCGCCCCCCCCCCCCCCCCACCCCCCGCCCGTGCTCGTTCGTCTTGCGTCGCGGTGCGCTCCGCTTGGCCTTGCTTTTGCCTTTGCCGGCTCGCTCGCTCGCGCTAGCTCTGCTCTGCTCACGACCCAGGGCCCCGATCTGCACGCGCGCCCAACTTTGCTCACCGCCGCTTGCGTACTCACTGACATGATCTGGGGACCTACCTCAGATTTCGATAGATGGCGGCGGTGGCCCCAGTGTCCGCCCCACCCCGTCTTTTACAGATAACCTGGCAATGGAGGGACCTGCAGCTCATCATCGCCCCTCCCTCACTTCTAATCTGCTCGCTTGCTACTGCATGGTTGTTTGACGACCTCGCTCCTTGCTTGAACACACATACACCTCCTACCTCCTGGCTGGTCCAACAAAATCGACGACGATTAAAAATCTCTTCCCGACCCAAGCCTCCCTTATCGACCACATCTCGGCATCTCCGCCGAGCTCACCGCCCCCCACCCTACCACCACCACCCCACCTACCTACCTCTTGGCCATCGTTGTGGCCGTTCCGAATCACCTCCACGAACTACACGCCCCCCACACGCTCTCTATCGCTACGAAACGATCCGCTCGCTCGCTCGCTCGCCCGCCCACTGCACAACGACAATCACCAAGCCGACGCTGCGCGCACCCCACACGAACAGACACACTTGCTGATCCCCTCCTTTGACCCACACCGCTTCCGACACCAGTATAGTTGGATCAGCCAGCTAGCCTCTAGCCTCCTCTCGCAGTCAACAACTGCCGACAAACAACCCCAACAAGAACAGACCGCAAGGGTAGGTCGCGTGTCTCCCCCCCACTGCCCCCCACCCCCACTGACCGGCTCTCAGCCGCTCCGCCACTTTTGCAATGATGCTTCGACGAAACCAGCGCACCTCGCCAGTGACCCCGCCAATGACCCTGCCACACGGACCCAAGGCATTTGCGTTAAATGAGTCGGGCAAAGGGGTGAGTGTGTGAGGGAGTGAGAGGAGCGAGCATGCAGGGAGGGGCGACGGGATGATGCGAGGGGTGATGCGTGGCCTTGGGCGTGTGACGGATGCGAGGCAGTCGTGGTCACCGTTGCCGTCGTCGTCGTTGTTTTCAACGTCGTCGTCGCTTCGGCCCCCGACGCCAATTTGTCGCGCCCCACCCGCCCGTAGGACGTGCGTTTTGTTGCTGGCTACTGGCTGGCTTTAGCGCCTCTCAAAGGAGGGCACAGCTAGTCATTGCTGCCATGCTGTTACAGGCAGCCAGTGGACCCAGTGACGCCCCCTACACCGCCGCCTGCCACGCCGCCGCCGTCACCGCCGCCCTCGTCATTAGAACACGAGCTGATCTGCCCCTCTTCTTCTCCACTTCGTCACACTTCGTCCTTTCATTGCAAACGCAAACTCAATCTCTCTCGACCCGACTCTCCGTGCATCTCCCTCTCGCTCCCACCCCGACTCGGCTTTTGGATCTTAGCCCGTCGACTATCCTGACAAGGTGGCCGCTTTGATCAGGTCCGACTGGCCCTCTGCGCAACCGCTCGACTCTGATCCTGAGCCAACTACGCCCGAGCTCGAGGTCCCAAAGACGGCACTTGCTCTGCACTCCATCTGCCGCGGCGGCAGCGCGGCAGGCGCAGCTCTTGCTGCTGCTGCACCCGTAGCAGCTGGCACGACACCAACACGTCCTCCTCGCAGCTCTGCACGCGCCCCTCTGCCTCGACTCACTACCAGCCCTTCGCTCCCTCTTCACCACCCCGTTCCCGTCAACCTCGGCGCATCCCGCCAAACATCTTCTCTCTACTTTAGCACCCTGTCATCCCCCGACAGTGCCCTCCTCTCCGACATCTGCTCAGACTCGGAACAATCAACCACCTACCACTCTACGGCATTCTCACACGACAACAACGGTGGTTCAGACTCGCCGGCCCCGCCTTGGCCTCGTCGCCAGAGCGAGAGCAGCAGCCCTACCACCGCCTGGCCATCTCCGCCCTCACTCTACTCTCCGTCTGCGACGAGTGCGAATGACAGCATGACACTTGCGTCACCGCCGCCGCCGCTGCCCCCGACTCTGCCGCCCCGCACAATCACCTGCACCACCGATGGTGAAGATGAGGGCCCCACCCGTACCCTGTGGACGCAGTCGGTGTCGCGTTCAAAGAAGATGCTGAGGTCAAAGGACAGCGCCTCGTCTTCCTCTTCTCGTCGACGCGTCAATTCTGCCCCTCCTTCTCCGACTACGCCCGCACAGACTGCTTTCCCGGGCCCAAGGCCAGACTCGCCAGACTTTGCTCGATCAAGCTCCGACCACACGCACTCGAGCATCGAACCGCGTTCAAGTCTGGAACAGCTCTCGAGCGTCGAGCGCTTCTCTATTACAGATCGTAGTCTGGATCGGCACTCGCTCGACCGCAGGTCGAGCTACGATCGCCAGTCGAGTGTTGAGCGGCGCCGCTCAAGTGTCGAATCTACCCAGTCTGGGCCTTCCATCAGAGTCAGCGAGAACCGCCGTGGCGTCCCCAGACTGTCCTTTGCAAACGGCGTTTCGAGTTTGCTCGGGCCTCCGCTCCCCAGCTTTGATCACAACACGCCGACAACAGCTGGATCTGCTCGTACAATCACCGACTCGACGCCCACTTCTCCACGTCACCTTGACGGCTCACTCAGCTCACCAACCGCTTCCGAACAGTCGCCCATCTCTCGCAAGCGCCGCCTCAACGCTATCAGAGGTCTCGTCAAGACGCTCAACTTTGAGCAGCCCTGGAGCATTGTCGAGAAGTCGGACGCCAGCGGTAGCGACAGTGTCTACTGGGCGCAGGGTGGCGAGCCGCCCCAGCTCAGCCGCCTTTCACTTGGCCACAAGTTCCAGGCTGCCGATCTCTCCTCCATCACCCCATCAAACGACAGCACCGTCTCACTGCCGCCCAGCCAGTTGCCCGACGCCGAGTCTGACAACAGGTTGCGACGCACCCGCAAGTTTAGTCGATCCATGGTCAATGTGGTTGAGAACCGTGACCTCGACGCGTCTAATCCTGCCGGCTGGCCAGTGCGTCCTTTGTCCAGAGGTCCCGAACAGTGGACTGAGCGACCGATTTCACCCCCAATGGGCCTCGCACCACTGGAAAAGGTCAAGTCGCTCGCGGCTGCGGCCGTCGCGGCGGCGTCGACACAGGCGTCGCCCCCTCGCATCGTTCAGCGAGTAAACTCGGTCGCACTGAAAAAGAAGCCATCGACAACACGCCTCAACGCACCAGCAGTGCCTCGCCAGCCTCCGCGTCCGTCACGCCAGCGCAAAGAGTCGTTTGCCGTCGCCCACTCGGGTTACAGCAAGTCGCTTCGCCCCACAACGCCACTGCCCTTTGACGACGAGGACTCTGCGCCGTCCTGGCGCGAGTCACTGGCCAACGACGGCGTGTACAAGAAAATCTTCGAGTCTTTTGATGGCCCCAACGAGATCAACCGCCAGGAGGTCATGTGGGAGCTGTGCGAGACGGAAGCCGCTTTTGTCCGCTCCTGTCGGGATGTGCTGCGATTGTTTGTCACGCCACTTCGCACTCCACACGGCGACTGGATGTCGGGCGTGCCACCGGGCGCTTGCAAGCTGTTCGAGTCACTCGAGATGATCACCCAGACGCACGCCGATATCTCCACCTCGCTGCATCGCCTGCGCCGCCGATCCAACGAGATCCTCGACGTCGGCGACTTTGTCAATCAGTTTGGCTTGTGGGTGGCGCGATTGGCGTGCCACGAGCCCTACCTTGTGCTGTTCAACCCGATTTGCCAGCTCATTGAAGAGTCGAGCCGAGACGACTCGAGCACGTTTGGCGAGTTTTTGCGCATGCAGACGCGCGACAAGGCGCTCGGCTCGCTCAGCCTCGGAAGCATGCTTCTCAAGCCTGTGCAGCGCTTGACCAAGTACCCCCTCTTCCTCAAGGTAAGGTTTTAGGGTGTGTTCTGATGCTGATCTCACTTCCTTCTTTAGCGCCTGCTTGACGCCACACCCTCGTCGCACCCTGCCCATGAGGCGGTTGTTCACCTGATTGACACGACGGAAGTCATCCTGGCCACGCTGCAGGACACCAAGGGCCGTTCGGACGATTTCCAGCAGTTGACCGCCCTTGAAGCCACGCTGGACGGGCTTCCCGCTGGATTCGTGCTGGCCACGCATGGACGTAGGCTTATCGATAGATCCCAAGTCGTCCGCATCTTCAAGGACAGTGCACCCACGACGCCAAGCTTGAGTCGTGCTGGCAGCGTGCGCTCTCTTCGCCAAACCTTTGGTGGTGGTGGCAGCTCGGCCGCGCCGCGCGCATCCGACTCTTCCACCCACACGGCCTCGTCGGGTCACTTGGAGACACCTTCGCAGGGTCTCTGGTCGACTACCCCTTCGTCGGTGGCTTCTTCTATCCGGTCCCCATCGGTCCGGTCTTCCTCTCGGGCGACTTCGCCCATCCAGCAAAAGGACCGTCCTCTGACGTCGGTCTCACGATCACCCTCGTTTACTTCCATCATGGAGAAGCCTATTTCACCCCCACGCAGCTTTGGTTCTATCCGCAAAATCCGTGGCGAGGATGCCCTCACGCTCCTCGTCTTCAACGACATGGTTCTTCTCGCGGCGCCTGTGAGCGAACGCCCAGGCTTCTTCCGTTACAAGGCTCGCAAAGCCGAGCCCGTGCGCTTCCGCGTTGTCGCGGCGGCAGATGGCGGCCTGGGAACTGTCGACGACGTGCGCGAAGTGTCTGGTTGGGGCAGTGAGTGTACTCGGGAGCTGCTGGTTGGGTTGTTACTGACACGGACCTCCAGACTACAGCCAGGCCTTTGCCCTTGCAGTCCAGGCGCCGAGCGGCCGCAGCACCGTTGCCACGTACGCACTTGCACCATCGTCCACGCTGCCTCGCCGGGCTCAGAGATCACCGTCGCTGTCGGCGCAGCTGCTCGAGACGATTGAGCAGGTTGTCGGGTATATCAAGGCGACACGGTCGCCTGCGAGCTCGACGCACACCACCGACGTCGACGACGATGAGTAAAGACGAAACAAAAAACAGGGCGAGGATGGAGTAGCCTGTGTGTGTTTGTGTATCGCGTGACGACCTTGTAAGGAACGTTGGGGGTTAGCTGTGGTCAGTAGAGAAGGCATGAATGTTGCATGTTATACAAGGGGGTTGCGAGCGGAGGCATGCGAGCGGAGCGAGCAGGCCAGCGCGGGCGGCGTCGTGCTGTGCCATGACCGTCGAGCTGTGAGTGATTGATCATTGGGGCGACGCGTCGCGCACTCTTGGGCTCGACGCGCCGTTAACGAGACGCGCACGACGCACAACGCTCATTGCGCGGACGAGAGCTTGCAGAGAGCAAAGCACGTCGTATGCCACAAGCCAGACAGACAGGCAGACAGACAACCTCCTCCAGCTCTGGCCAGCTCCTCCAAGCCGCCGCAACGGGGCTCCTCTGTCAACACCCCTCCCCTCCCCCAAGCATGCCCAGCATCCTCACGCACGCACACGCACACATCCGCGGAATGGCCAAGAGAAGAAGAAGAAGCCTACACCTAATCCAGAAGTCGTGTGTCCTCGGGAGCCCCGATGTTACAGGTTTGCCGCCACAGCCAGCCATTGTGAACCGCGAGACATTACCCCACGCGGCAGGCGGCTCGCAGGTAGACGCAGGCAGTGCCTGTGCCGTGCCTCTGTGAGGAATGCGCGTGGGCTTGATTAACTGTGGGGGTGTGCTTGCTACATACATGCTACAGTTTGATTCTTGGATGCTGCACTTGCCCGACCGACTGCAGACGAGTGGTTCGGTCCGCCGCCTGGTCGTGTGCGCATTTGGCTGCTGGAATGCTGGGCTGGGGCGGGGACATGCCGTAACGTAACGAGGCGAGTGTCATGTTGTTGCTTGCTTGCGCTGGCTGCCTGCCCACCGTCGTCGTGACTGGGGAGGTCGGCCGCAAGAAAGCATGGGTTCAGAGGCCTGCCGCTTGGCATCGGAGCAGTGCATCTTAGTGTGTGTCTGGCCGACTCGCACATCTCGCAGCTCGCAGCAGCAACAGCAGTCAGGCAGCCCGAAACATGACACTGGGCCACAGGGTGTGCGTCATTAACACGCTGCCAGCGAGCCAGCTGGCCCAAAAAGCCCAAATGGGGGCCGCGGCCCGCAAGGCCCACCCACCCGGCCCTGAGCCGCGGGTCGGGCTGCTGAGTGGGGGCAAGGCAGGCGGGGCGAGCTGGCTGGCTGGCTGCGTGCGTGTGTGTGCTGCTACCCTCGCGCGCATCACGCGCCGCCTCCAACTTGCGGTTCCCGCACGACAACTCTGCTCTCTGGCTGGTGTGGACGGAGCGTGCAGCGAGCGAGCGGCGACGGCAAGAGCAACAACGACGCGCACGGATCATCATCATCACTTTACCTCATTGTCCTCTTGCCTTCTCCCTCATCCACACTCTCCACATCCATGGCGGCTACCATCGACCTTGCGGACGAGCTCGGCGCCGCCGCCGCCGCGTCCAGCAGCAGCATTCCCTCGTCATCGTCGTCGTCAACGACCGCAGCACCCGCCTCCTCCCCACAACAACGCAAGAAGACGACCCCGCCACCACCGCTGCTAGCGACGAGCGCCGCGCGCCCGCCGCCAGCAACAACATCCTCGGCCTCCCCGCTCTCGCCCGTGTCCCCGCGTAACCTTCCGCGCCGATCACCCGCGTCCCCACCGCCCGCGTCGTCGTCGGGACAGGGCACGCCGACGTCGCCGCGCAAGTCGAGCAGCGCGAGCCTGGGCGGCCAGTCGTCGCCGCCGCTCACGCGCAGGCCGTTATCCGCGCTCGCGTTCGCCGCGTCCTCGGCGCTCGGCTCGCTCCCCAAGCCGCGGTCAAACTCCTCCTTGAACTCGTCGCGGCCGGCCCCGCCCTCCCCTGCAAACTCGCGCCCCGCAAGCCAGATCATCCTCGCTGGCGCGGGCTCGCCGGGCGTCTCGCCGCACCTCTCCCCGCGCATGTCGCCCGGCATGTCGCCCGGCGCCGTGAGCCCCGGCGCCGTGGACTCGCCGGGCGGCACGTCGACAACGTCTGGGTTCAGAGACCGCGCCGGCTCGACGGCGTCGTCCACGTCCTGGCGCTCGCGCGCGCGCCCCAAGTCGACACTCGGCGCGACTAGCCTCGTGCCCTCGCAGGCTCTGTTCGAGGCCGACACCGGCACGAGCGAGTCGGGTGGCTCGTCGCGCGAGCCGTCGGTCGGCGCCAGCGGGTCGGAAACAATGTCCCTCGCACCCCCGCATGACATCGACGACAACGCCGGCGGACACCGGAATCGCCAGTTATCGCCCATGGTGGAGCAGAGCGAGTCGTCTGACCGCGCGAGCTGCCTCTCGGCGCAATCCCCCACGATCACGTCCCTCGCCGTCACGCTCGTCCGCCGCGTCGTGGTCCGCGACTATGCCTTCCCCGCCGACGACGAGCGGTTCAAGGGGCTAGGTCCGCACCGGCCATACTCCAACTGGGGAGAGGGCGAGCCCGAGCCCACGCCAGTGGCCGAGGAGCGCGACGACGCGCGCGGCGGCGCCGGCGGCGGGTGGCCGTCGCTTTCGCTCCCGTGGTCGTTCTTGGGCCGGCGCGCGGCCGAGGCCGAGCCGGCACTGCAGGCGCCAGACGACGACGACTACACGCTCCCCGAGCCGGACCACACAAACGACGAGTACTGGTCGGACGACGAGGACGGCGACGACGACATGGAGGAGCCGGACGGGCTCTACCGCGCAGCGTACGCGTTTGAGCCTGAGGGCGTCAACGAGATGGCGATCGACGACGGCGACCTGCTCGATGTGCGCGGCCGCGGCGGCGGCGGCGACGGCTGGGTCATTGCCATCCGGCTCGACACGTTGGAGGAGGGCCTCGTACCCGAGGGATATCTTGAGCCCGTCACGCGCGACGACTACCCCGAGGCATGGGACCAGGTGCACGAGTCGCGTCTGGCGATCAGCAGGTCGTCGCGGTCTCCGTCGGCGCCCGCCGAGGCGGCGGCGGCACATGAGCAGCACGACGCAGCAGCAGGAGCGGCAGCAGCGGCACCAGAAGCAACAACAGCATGAGAGCAGCATAGGACTTTGGGGAGAAGCACCCGACGAGATGTCATGATTGTTACGTGTTGACGTGAGCGGCGCTCGCGGCGCTCACGCCGGGGCTGGGGCTGGGCTGCGGCTGGGGTTGGTGCTACTGACGAGGAGATCTCGGAGACTACATCATTGCAGGCTACACTGCACTGCACCACACTGACTGATGATCGCCTAGTCATGAGTACCCGCAGCTAGCCACGACGATCGCCTAGGGTGATAGGCCAGCATGGCGGCTGGGTAGCCTAGCCTCGGGGTGTTTGCCAGGGTAGTAGGTGGCGGCTAGGCAAGTCGCCGATTGTTGTCACGCCAAGTCTCCAACGACGCGCGACGCGAGCTCTTTCCTGGGTTTTGCTCTTCAGGAGCGAGCGACGACATGGCCTGCACGTCACTATCGTCTTCGGCATCAGGGCCCAGCTAGCCCCCAGAATAACTCACCCTTGCCGCCTGCCTGCCTGCCAGTCGACACCGCTCAATCCAATGCATCGCTCGCCGAACCTTGATCGAGCAGTACGCGTGTGTATGTAGTGGCACGGCGCCGAAACTGGCCCACGCCACCTTGTTTCTTCCTTGACACTGTCAGATTCAAACCTTCTAGCCCCAAGACACCCACATGCCTCCTTCTCAACAATCCTCATTGCCCTTTCATCTTTGTACCTAACCCCAAGGGATGACGCCCAGTGTTCGGCAAAGCCCCCCGGCTGAGCTTGCAGAGCTGAGGTACCGAGGGTTGCATGATGTAAGTCAGTGTGCATGTCGCCCAGCTGTTAGCGGGGCCTACATTGGCTGTGTTCGTGTCTTCACCCCGTGAACAGGCGAGTGTGGCGCCGGCTCGGCGAGAAGGCACCATGTAGTGGATCCTATGCAACAGCGCTGCTGTCCCCGCTACTCGAGCCTCGCAGCGAGTCCCTAGCGACTAGCAGTGGCTACGCACTCCACCCTGCCAGTGTTGTCTGTAGCAGCGAGCTGACACGACCACTTCCACTTCCGGCGGCGTCAGACAGATTGCTGATCGCCGCCACCGCCGGCCGGCACCAATGAGACATGACACCTGAAACATACACCGCCGCGCGCCTGACTTTGTGTGGCCAGGCGCCAGGTAGCCGACGTCATCCGATGCAATATGCAACACATGCGCGCAGCACACGGCGAGCGAGCGTCTGTGCAGACACGCGTGTGCTTGCGCCCTCTTTGCCGCCCCCTCGTGCGCCCTATTACTTGGGCGCTTTTGGCGTGCATCGTGTGCTTTTGCTGCTCGCGACGCTCGGGCCCTCCTCGACCCGCCTCACATGCGTGCCAAAGGAGGGGTGGAGGGGCGTCCGTCTGGGGCGCAGAGCGGCTGGTGCGCGGCGGCGTTTTCGTAGAGCCAGCAGACAGTGTGGGCCTGGAGCTGGCTGCTGCGCCGTTGCAGCGTGCGTTGCGCCGCGCCGACGTGCACCACCCACTGCACCCACCCACCACCCACCACCCACCACCCACCACGATGGCTTGGTGCCCACACGACGACGACATCAAACTCGACTACACACTCTCCAACCCATCATCCCCTCTGTGCGTCTGCCGTCGCCGCTGCTGCTGGGGAGGGGTTTGTCCCCCACACTCCATCCTCCCCACTCACCGGCTGCTCGTACCACCACCACCACCACCACCACCACCACACTGCAGCCACGACTGACGACGACTACTCGACTGTGCGCCAAGACGATTGCAACAATTCAACGATCCACCATTCCACCCCCCCTCCTCACGCACCACGGGCCGTGAAACAACCAACTACCAGCTATTGTTACCCCGTCTTCCTCGCCTTCCTCGTCTTCCCTGGCGCAGGTGAACGACTACCACCCACCATCCACCACCCACTGGTCCCGTCATCCCCCTCTTGTGCTCTCCACACTTGTCCCTTTCTCTCGCCTCCCCCCCTCGTCTTCCTCAACAACATTCACCTCACCCGACAACAACAACAACAATGCGCATAGACGACCCAATGTCCAGGTCACCCTCGCCCTCCTGCTCAACCTCGCCCCTCTCCCCCACAACCACCATATCCGTCGACGAGCTCCTAACAGACCTCGGTGACCCCAAGAACAAGTACACGCCCGCCATTCCGATCAACTTGGAACATGAGGCATTCCCATTGCCCCCAGAGATGATTGTCGACTGGCACCCAGAGAGAGCTGCAACCTTTGTCACGCTCGAGTGGGCAGACGCAGAGTTACTTGGCTACCCGCGTGAAGTGTTCAGCTCGCAAGAGGTGCGCGAAGCAGAGACCAACATCGAGTTTTCCGATATCATTGACCGCCTCGGTGGACAACAAGACGCGGTGAGTCTCCCGAGTGCCTGTCACGCTCTTCTTTGTAGTGTCGTCGCCTCAGCACTGACCATTTGATAGGAGCCTCACGTCAGCGCCGACATGCCTGAAGAAGCACACTTCCCCTTACTCGAACACCTTCTCTCGCCACCCCACACTCCACGGCCCTTCCCCTCCCACATCCCAGATTTCCCAACGCCACCCCCAGATGACGACGAGTCTGTCAAGTCGGAAACATGGCACACTTTCTGCAAGGCCAAGTCGTGGGTCGCAGATGATGTGGATGCCACGCCCCCAGCCCCGTCCCCACTCGAGCTGTGCGACGACGTGCCAGTTCTGCCCAAGGAAGAAGTGGTTGAGGGGCATGACATCCGCGACGAGCGTGAGGTGTCGGGTGAACTGGAGCCTGCTGTAAGTCTGCCACCGCAGTCAGTCACAGTGATACTAACCACTGACCCATCAAAGGAGGACAAGCCGAAAGTGCCAACGCTGGCAGAGGGAGACGCCCACCCAGCCGACGATGGCCGCTCAGGCTCAGGCTCACTCGAGCAACTCGGGGCCATGTACCCTTCCTCGCCCCCGGCACACGACGACGCAGAGAGTGAAATGGGCGACCAGTCAGTGGCCACACCCACGCCCCTTCAGTTCACCAAACCCCCGTCACCGCTGTCAAGGGCATGGACTTGGTCCCCCGATTGTGACGGAGGAAGTGTGCCATCCTCACCGCCTACTCTCCGCAAAGCCACAGCCCCAACCTCCCCTCTCTCGCCTTTACTCACACCTGTTGAGTCTACGCCCGAAGCACGTCGCCAACGACCAGAGACAATCAAGCGATCCATAAGCGAGGATGGCCCGTCACGTAGCCCGCACCTGGGACGGACTCGCGCCCATTCAGACCCGGCCGAGAAGTCCATCCCCAAGGGGCACAACTCCTCGAATGCCCTCGCACTTGAGGGAATGGGAGAAGTCGTGTGCAAGGTTACATTGGTCGACACGCGTGCCGAAGACAACACACAAAACCCCGCCTCACCCACCGCGGAGCCTGTCAAGACGGAAGCTCATGCCAGTCCGGCACCTGCGCCTAAGCGTAAAGCTTCAGGGTACGTATGCTTTTCTCTAGTTCTGTCTTCTGACGCATCACAGGAAGCGCAAGCGAGATGTCCTGGGTGAATCGGTGGCCCTTGTCTCCGCTTCACAGCAGTGGTATCCAAACCAAGAGTTTGGCTGGAACCAGAATTCGAGCCGGAGAACCCGCCAGCCGTCTACCGAGGTGGCAGGACCCTCCCGTCAACCAGTGAGTATCTGGCTTTCTACAACATCTGACCTTAGTCTCCCTCACCTACCGAGAACGTTAAGCGCCCACGAAAGAAGTATGCCTCCAAGCTACAGAACATCCAGGACAGCGATCCTGTCCATCCACCAGCGGCCAGCAGTCCTGGCACTCGAGTAAGACAATTCGCAGGAAATCATGCTGACCACAGACACAGCCACAGACTGACAAGAGGACAATGACTGCACCAAAGCAACCCACTCCGCTCAAGACGACGCGGGCTCTAACTAGGGCTAGGGCTCCAACCAAGAAGAAGACCACCAAGACCCAAAAGCCTCGAGTCAAAGTGCGTAGCGAAGAGCCCATGGATATGGGAGATGAGGTAAGGTGTTCGTCTTCTCTCAGTTAGGCTCACATCCCAGTGTCTGACACCTCTGTCCTCCTGTCCGAGCACCGTTCGATCGCCAGCGGAGTTGCCACAGAACCCAGGCCCTGACTCCGTTCCCGAGCCGCCAGGTCGTGAATGGTCGCCCGACCCCTTGGCACTGGGTGACGACTCGCCTGAAGACGAGCTATCCACCGCTTTCACTATGTCCAACACCCCTTCCAAGTCCACGCTCAAGAAGCCAACCCCGTTATCGAAGGCGTACTGTGAGGAGGAGGCAAGTCGCCTGATCTGGTCCGCCACTAACATCTTAGGATAACATCATATTAGCCATGTGCCCCCTCCGTGAGGTCGCATACAAGGAGAGTGAAATGCGTGAAGTCTCTGAGCAGCTAGAGAAAGCTGGTTACCAGCCGCGCAGCGCTGGCGCCCTCCGCTGGAGGTGAGTAGGCAGAGGCTTTGAGACCCTAACGAGTCCAGGATCACCCACAAGCTGCGCAAAGACCCCGCGGTCGACAACTAAAAAGAGTGTTCCCAGTGTTCCAAGACCTCAGTATACTGTAGCTGTTGTGTTTTTGAGTTCGAGGTCAGATGTGTAGCGTGTTGCAGACCTCGCGCGTGTCGTGACAGTACAAAAGAAGCCGATGTATTCCAATGTCCCCTGTCCATTGTATTGTATCCAGAAGAGTGCCACAATGCAGCGTCATGGCGGAAGCAAATTGCCACGTGGCCGTTTGTTACTTTCTGGCGTTCAGCTTGTTGAGGTGAAGTTGTTGGTTTCGCTTGCTGCCCAACATCTCCGTCCACCATCAGACCCCTCCCTCCCACCTTTCTTGCCATCTGCCTGTCGACGGGGGACTAGGCAACGACTACCTGGGACCCCTGGGTATACATCGCCTCGAAACTCCGTAAAAGCAAGCCCGATCGCTCGGCGATCAGCAGCACGCCCGCTCGACTCGGCAAGGCAACCACACCATTATGTCGCTGTTCAATCGCGACCAGCCGCAGCAGGGCTACAACCCGTACGCGCAGCAGCCACTATACCCCCAGCTTCCCGGCCGGCCAAACCAGCCGCCAACAACTCCAGGACAGCCTGGCGCGCTCGTTGCGCCGCAGGGGCCGACGTCTGGCGGGCACCCGAACCCGTTCCACCTCCCCTCGCTCCCTCACCTGCACCTGCACCACCACCCGTCTCAGCCGCCTGCCCCCGCGCCCGCACCAGCACCGTACACGTTCGGTTCGTCAGGCCTTGGCGGCGGCTGGGGATCCCGGGCCACGGCGGGCGCGTACGCCGCCGCGGGTTACGCCCCGGCATCAGCCTCCCAGCTCCAGCAGCCCCAGCAGCTCGAGACGGTCGGCAAGGACGAGGATCCAGTGTATGGCCCGTTGAGCCGTGCGCGCGGCAAGATTGACCGCGCCATTGTCAGTGACAATGAGATCTCGCCCGACCTTGCCGAGCAGTTCGCGCCAAGTAAGCCTGCTAGATGTGTTTACCCGCTGACCCATTGCAGCTAGCGAGCCGCCATACCTGCCCCCGCCTACGCAGACGAACGCGTTCCGCACCGCGCGCATCACCAAGACGACGCCGCTCCCGGATGCGCTCCACCAGGAGCTGAACTGTGCGTTGTGTGTGGCTCCTTGATCGACGAAGCACAATGACTGATCGTTCTCAGACAAGCACCTGACTGCGCGCATGGGCCTGTTCGAGGAGATTGAGCGTGCCTGGTTTGCTGTGGACAACAAGCTCTTCTTGTGGAACTACAACGACGGCCGGGACTTCAGCAGATATGACCAGCAGACGGACACTATCCAGACTGTCGGCCTCGTGCGTGCGCGCAAGGACGTGTTTGTCGACGACATTACCCACCTGTTGGTCATTTGCACCGCGACCAAGATTACCCTCCTCGGCTTGTCTCGCTCGGACAAGGGTGAGCTTTCGCTGTATGCGACCAACTTGAGCACCGACACCTCGACTGGCTTCCTTGACATTCGCGGCACCGACTCTGGTCGCATCTTCCTCCTCGGCGTGGACAAGGACCTGTACGAGCTCGAGTACAGCACGGGTGGTGGCTGGCTCTCAGGTGGCTCCAAGGCATGGCTTTCGAATCGCTCCAGCGGCTACTTAAGCACTTGGGTCCCCTCGGTCTTCTCATCCGCCAACCGTGAGGGTGTCGAGTCGTTTGTGCTCGACCCTCAGCAGGGCAGATTGTTCGCGCTCCACACAAAGGGCGAGATCGAGTACATCGACGTCCAGGCTTCGCGGTTCGAGTCGCGCGCCAGATATGTTGCGTTGAGGAACGACTTCCAGCGCCTCGGCTACGGTGGTGCGGCACCAGGTTATGCGGGCGCCAAGGTCGTCTCAATAGCCATCGTCGGCGCCGAGGAGAGCAAGAAGGCGTGGGTGGTTGCCATCTCGGCGAGCGGAGCCCGTGCGTACCTCGGAACCGCGGCGTTCTACAGTCAATATGCGACCACTGCGTCTCTCCAGGTTCTCGGCCACCGCCCCCCACCACCCGAGACGACCAAGGCCGACGCACAGTCGTTCTACTCGTCCGGCACCTTCATCGGGGTGCACTATTCCCAGTCGCCCACGCCCACCGCCCGCCTCACGTTTGTTACCCCCGCTCCCGGTCGCCAGTCGTCAGTGCGCGAGAACTACGAAACCTTCCACCTTCCCGCGCTTCAGGAGTGGTCGTCGGTCGACACGGTGCCCAGCCAGGTTTGGACGATTGCCGAGGTCGCGGCGACCAACCCGTCCAGGTCACCTCCCGCACTGTGCAGAGATGATGGCATCGCTCTCTCCGCCCTCCCCCGCCAGACCACGGCCTATGCCCGCCAGTTCCTCATCCTTACCCCTAGCGGCATATTCTGGGCCGTCCAGCCCCGCCCGATCGACATGCTCGAGGCCGACATTGGCCTCGAAAAGGACACGGGCATTCACGCTGGACGGGCAGCATTTGGTCGTGTCCAGCTTGCCTCCATGGGCGTGCAGATGGGAGCCAATGCCGACAAGAACAAGCAGTCTGACCTCATTTCCATTTCCAACAACATCTTGCTGGTGTCCGAGCCACCTGTGATCCGCCAGGCATCCAACGGCGCGCGCTCCATTGTGTACTCTGCTCGTCACGATGGTCTCGCCCTGATTCTTGGCCGTCTTCTGCGCCCCATCTGGAACGCAAAGGTTGTCGTCCCTGCTGGCCCCAAGAAGTTCAAGCTAGGCGTCACGGACAAGGGCCTCCACGAGGTCCAGGGCCGTCTCGCAGACCTGCGCCGCTTCACCGAGGACCACCCCTTCCCTCGTCACCAGGCTGAAGGTGACGCCAAGCTTGCCTGGGACCAGGAGGAGCTGTCTCTCCATGGCCTGCAAGTCCTTCTCAAGCAGGCCATCGAGGCCATTTCGTTTGTTCTCCTGCTCAACGACTACAAGCTGCCCGACGTTATCGCCAAGTGCAACCCATCGACGCAGTCTACGCTCGCGAGCCTCACCTTCCAGGGTCTCCTCACGAGCCAGGGTGGCCGCGACACTGCGCGTCATCTGGTGACGGCGCTCATCGAGTTGCAGATTGGCCAGGAGCTGGGCGTAAGTTGCAACGTATTGTGCATGTGCTGACTACTCAGATCGACACCCTCAGTGCCATCCTTCAGGAGCGCTGCGGAACATTTGTGCAGTCTGGCGACGTTGTTCTTTACAAGGCGGAGGAGAGCCTCCGCCGTGCCGAAAACACGCGTGATGCCATCGAGCGCCAGGAGAACCTCTCCGAGTCGCTCGACCTGTTCACTCGCGCCTCGTCGAGCGCCGCCGCTGCCGTCTTCCCCCGCCTTCCTGACGCGACTCGCCGGTACCGTACGCTCAACGACGTGCGCGGAACCATCGAGCTGCCGCTCCGTGTCGCCACCGACATTGACCCCGACGACAAGGCTGGCGACTTTGTGCGCGATGGCCGAAACCCGGGTGACCCGCGTGCCGCGTTCCTCCAGCAGCGCCAGGAGTGCTACCAGCTCGTGGTCGAGGCCCTCAACAGCTATGACGAGAAGCTCGACAAGGCTGTTGCCGCCGGCAACCCTTCGGCCGCCGTCAATGTCAGAGACCAGGCTTACGCCTTTGCCATCGCCTCGGACGACGAGTTGTTCCACTTCTACCTTTATGACTGGACCATTGAGATGAACCGCGCGGACCAGCTTCTTGAGGTAAGCCCGTCTATGGCAGTTAGCTGTATACTAACGCGCTCCAGTTTGACACGCCATTCATTGAGCGATACCTCCAGATCACCGAGTCCAACGTCCCCGAGCGCCGCGACCTGCTTTGGAAGTACTACGCGCGGAGGGAAGAGTTCCTTAAGGCTTCCAAGGCCCTGCACGACCTCGCGACGAGACCTAGTGACTTGGGATTGCAGGAGCGCGTCTACTACCTTGCGCAGGCTCTGGCCAACGCCAAGTCGGCCATGTCGATTGGATCGGAGGACGTCGAGTTCACAACGGCGTTGCAGGAGCGCATCGATGTCGCCCAGGTTCAGCTGGAGGTCGTCGGCGCCGTCGAGGGCCACCTGGACATGGACCGGGGGGAGAAGAACAGCGTGCTTGAGCACCTCAACAGCGAGTTGATGACCCTGGACGACCTGTACCTGCAATACGCTAGACCGCTTCGTCTGTACGAACCGATTCTCCTCATCCTCAAGACGGCCGACACGCGCATCGAGGACGTTTGCGAGGCGGTGTGGAGGGAGCTCATCGCCGAGCGATCACAGGACACTCCCCTGGACGCCGCTGTCGGCGAGCTTGTCACCGACTTGTGCCGGAAGTACTACCCCTCGGAGGCTGCGCCATCCGACATTGTGCTCCCTGTCGTGTACGGTGAGGCCGCGCCTCACCGCGCCGCCACCGAGGCCGGTTGGGCATCGAAGGCGCTCCTGGCTGGCGGTGTTGGCTTGCGGGATCTGTGGGACGCTGTCGTCGCGCTGCACGACGAGGCCGTCGACTACCGCGAGTACTATGCCGAGGAGGCGGCCACGCTCATCACCGTGTGGCTCGACAACAAGACTGGTCTTCCCCCCGCCGACGTCGAGCAGTTTGCTTCGGCGTACATGTTGCGGACGAACGGTGTTCAGCTGGACCAGCGCCTGAGCGACACACGCAACACCATGTCGAAGGCCAAGAATACCGCGGGACAGTTTTAGGGGGGTAATGGTGAGAGGGAGGAGTAGCAAACCATAGAGGCGTGTTTGGTTGAAGCATTCTACATATGATATCTGATGCATTCTGCACTAGTGGCGGCGGGCGGGCGAGGGTAAGCACACCGAGTGAGAGCATGTACAATGTTACAACCCGCCAACCCAGTATCCAACACCAGCCATGACGCTGGCGCAGATGAAGTTGACAGCGGAATTGGACAGAACGTTGATGCCGGGCCCGATAGTAACCACACCCGGGGCGTTCTCGCGCTCCGCAGACGACAGGTCAGTGAGGACACGGCCATCGGTCGTGGAGTAAAGCGTGCGCTGGAGCGTCGCCCCGAGCAAGCTGTCCAGCAAGCTACCAACCAGGCCGGCCGCAGTGCCAAAGCCAAGAAGCTGCGTAGCCGCCGCCCAGCTGGACCCGGCGCGGTCCTCGATCGCAAGGTCAAGCGCGACCACGAGCGCCATTATCGTTCCGCCGGCAGCACTCGCCGCCAGCCCGAGGGGGGACACGGCGCCGTTGGTCCCCGGTGGCACGGGGGCAAGCGTGAGGATGTGCGTCGGCTTGCTGCGGGAGAGGATGCCCAGTTCCGAGGCGAGCGTGTCGCCTAGGCATGTGGCGAAGTGGCTGCGCGAGCGTCAGCGGCGAAAGGGGTGGAGGGGGGGTGGAAGGGGGAGGCTCACCCCAGTGCCGCGAAGATGAGCTGCCTGCCCAGGCCGGGCTGGAAGAGCGGGCTTGCGTCCTGTGTGCGCGGGTCAGTGAGTGGGGCCCGGGGCTGCCGCCTAGGGCACGGTACGTACGCTGGCATACAGCCGATAGGCGATCGCCGCGAGCAGCGACGGCAGCGAGTTGGAGAGGACTTGGACCGCGTTACGGTTGCCGCCTGGTTTCGACGGGTCCGGGCCGTCCTCTAGCGTGGCCTTGGTGGCGGCTTTGACCTGGCGTCGGGGTCAGCGGGACCTGCTGCAGGAAGGCAAGGGAGCGAACTCACCTTGGTTGCCCGGCTCCCGATCAGATAGAACGCGATCATGGCCACGCCGAACACCTTGACCGGCCCCGCGAGGTGGCCATACCCCACCACCCAGGCCGCCGCGGACCCGGACGCAGAGAGCGAGCCTTTGCACAGGCCGTGCAGTGCCAGTCCGGTGGCGATCAGCGCCGCGCCGGGGTATATGTTTGTGTCGTGCTCGCTGGGCATCGCGTGTGATGTGTGCGACGGACGCGAGACGTCGACTTGGTCAGTCGTGGTCTTCAGTCGCCGCCGTGGGCGCGTCGAGGACACAACATGAAGAGGCAGGCTAGTGTTTGCGGGGCTCCGCCACTCATGATACACAAATGCCACGTATTCCGCCCAGCGGCCTCGCACCGTCGCTCTGCCTGCCCAAAAACTCACAACTGCACGCTCTCTCTTCTCTCCATCCTTCCAGGTGAGTAGTAGCGCGCTACACCGTCGAGCAACGACTAACCCGCGCAGTTTTTAGAAATGATGACACTCCGCGGCCGCAAGTATTCGACTGTGCCCGGCCATTCTTTGGCAGCGCGGCGCAGAGAGACATCAGCCGCCCGGCGGCCACCATCCTTGTTTTAAAGGGGCGGTGGGGGTCTGACTAGACTGGGGGATGGGTTTGGTTTTGTTTGGGCAGGGGGACGAGGCGGGGCGGGGGGAGTGGGGGGTGGGCAGGTCGGTCGGGGACGGGGCGAGGATCACGCGGAATGATGCCGGAGGAACTGTTGTACACCGTATCACGAGACGCAGTATGCAGACGGAGATGCTCGACGCCACTTCCTGGAACCCGGCAACCCGCTGGCTCTGCTTTATTCCGTCTTGTGGGCAGTGCCGCGGAATGAATGGAGCAAGCAGCGCAGCACGCAGCGCGGTGTACGACACCCGCTGTGGCACCTTCTCGGCGTTCGTCAACACCGGCATGCCACCCAGCCAGTTGGCAGATACCCAGACCACGGCCGCTTCATACATGGACTGCTGCATTCACTACGCCTACAACTACTACTTCTGACTACACCGACAGGCCCCTTACATCTCGATGACAACACGGCCCTCAATCTTGCCGTCGTGCATCTCCTGGAACACGGACGTGAGGTCCTCGAGCTTGGCGAGGCGGATTTTGCTGGTGGCAATGCCGCGCTTGGCAAAGTCGAGCGTCTCGATGGCCTCGAGGCGGTTACCGACAGCCGAGCCGGTGATGGTGAGCTCCTTGAAGATCATGACGGCGGGGATGGCGCCGCCAATGGGCTGGAGCTCGCCCTCGGGGATGCCGACGCAGATGACGCGGCCACCGAAGCGGCAGAGCATGGGCGCCTGGGCGTAGGCCTGGTTCGAGGCGGTGAGGACGAGGACGGCGTGCGCGCCAAGGCCCTCAGTGACGTCCTTGACGGCCTTCTCGACGTCGGTGACCTTTGTAAAGTCGATGAAGAACTCGGCGCCGGCGTCCTTGACGAGCTTCTCCTTGCTGCCGTGGTCGATGCCGATGACACGCGCGCCAACACCCTTGGCGGCGATCGAGACGGCAATGTTGCCCAAACCGCCGCCGGCGCCCATGACGACGACAAACTTGCCGCCGGCGACCTGCGCCTTCTTGAGCGCAGAGTGGACAGTGACACCCGCACAGAGCATGGGTGCGGCGAGCGCAGAGTCGAGTCCATCAGGGACGGGAGTGACGTAGTCGGCCGGGCCGACAGCGTACTCCTGGAAGGTGCCGGGCGTGTAGTAGCCCGAAACCTTGTTGTTGGGGCAGAGCGCATCGTGGCCGTGCATGCAGGCGGGGCACGCGCCGCAGATGGCAGACACCCACTTGATGCCGACGCGGTCGCCGACCTTGACGGGCGACTTGTCGAGGCCAGGGCCGAGCTTGGCAACGAAGCCGACGCCTGGGGGTGTGAGCATAGAGTTCGATAGCGTTCGGGACGGGACGACGCGGCGGCGGTGGCGCCGGCGGCGCCGGCGGCTACCGCCAGCCCCAGGAGCAGGCGGGTAGAAGAACAACTGGCCGCGAACTGGCCGCGCCGCTCCTTGCCTTGCCTGCTTGGCGACGAGCGCCAGCAGCAACGGCACCAGCACCACCGCCCACGTCGTCGCCACGTAACAACTCACCCTCGTGGCCACCAACCTGACCCTCAGGAGTGGGGAAGGGAAGCGCCTTCCATCCGTTGACCATGACCGAGTAGTCCGAGTGGCAGACACCCGAGTGGGTGAGCCTGACGAGCACCTCTCCCGGTCCGGGCTCGGGCGTGTCGACCTCGACGACCTTGGTACTCAAGGTGCCGGGCTTGTCGTAGACGGCGGCCTTGTGCTTCTTGGGGATGTCGGTGAGGTTGGCGGGGGGAGCGTTGGACATTGTGGGCTGATGTAGTTGGGTGGATGGGTACTAAGGGGTGAAGTGATGCACTAGGTGGTGTTTGAGAAGCAGCGAGCGTTTTAGAAGCAAAAGGAAGAAGCGACGCGGTGACACGCTGTTTATATACACGTTCATGGCCATGGGTGAGGCCCAGCCCATCGCTACTCGGGGCGGGGTCACCAGCCAGTAGCTAGGGTGGGGGGCCGTGGGGGAGACAAGACAATGAGCGTCGCACACGGCTCTGTTCACAACCGGGATTGTCTGAGACCGAGGGGGAGGCAGGGGGGTTAGGCCATTGCCGGAAACATTGGATCACAAGACCCGCACCTCGGCTAGTTTGGCCTAGTGCTACCTGAGGTCGACGACGTGGGGCAGGCAGGCAAGCAGGCAAGCGGGCAGCAAGCGCGCGCGGCGGGGACATCGCCTATCTCTACGTGGCACGCACGCACGCACGCAGGTGGCATACTGTAGAAGCAGCGAGCCAGCGCCACGCCATAGCCGGCGGCCGGCAGCGCTGCCGCGGGATCCTCTGTGCGCAGGCAGGCTCGACGTCGCTGCTGACAGCCAGGCGTATGACGTGAGTCGCCCCGCGCGCGGCGTTCCAGCCTCCATGCCGCGCTATCAATACATCGGCATGTCACGTGTGGGACAACGCTGTCGCTGTACCTTTGCCAAGGAAGGCTCGAGGCTCGCTTCGCCCGCCCGATCGTGCCCAGTTGCTGCTCCCTTGCCCTCGTCACATCACGGCTCGCTCCCTCCCTTGCCGATAACTTGTGGGGTTACAGGGGGGCCCACGGTACGGCGCGGCGCATCACTCGGTCCCTGTAGCTCGCTATGCTGTCTGCAACACATATGCGGAGGTATACCCGAGATTGCGGCGAATGACCTGCGGCGCTGGGAGTCGGCGGCGCCAGCCCGCCGGCCCGCGATGCGCAGTGTCGACACACGCCGCCGTCTCCCTTAAAACGCGGAACGAAGTCGGCTCAGCGCGACGACCTCGGCTCAGCACTCTCGGTTCAGGCTCGGCCTCTCGCGCGCTTGAAGTGAATAGCCGACCCCAGACGGGCGGGTGAGTCGCCCAACCGAAGAGGATATCAGTGGAGGTGGAGGCCGTAGCGAGGTAAGGTGAGTGACAACAATGTTCTCAAGTCAGGCCGCATGACAACAGCTGTCGGCTTCGAGCACTCAACGGGGCGATCACCGAGGGGCGGCGTCGGAAGGCAGCATCGAACACCCAACATCGATGATCAGTTCTGCATAAACACGGCGCGCGGGGCCCTGTTGTCGGCGCGCCCCCGCCCCGATCCGTCCCTCCCTCCACACCGACTTCCGACCCACTCAGTTGCCAACGGCCGAGACAAAGCTCTGGCGGATCGACGCCCAGCGCGAAAGCGGCACCGACGCGGCCGACTTCACGTCGTCAACAACCCCGTCAACAGCAGGGCGGAGGACGAGGATCTCAAACTCGGCGGCGTGGGCGTCGACATCGCGCGCAAGGCTCGGGAAGTGGGCGTGCGGGGCACCGGGTTGCCAGACTGTTGTCAGCGATCACAGCACTGATCTGCGCTCGCTCACATCCTGGTCGCTTGCTGCGCGTCAGCGTCAGTGTCTCTCGTGGACGCACTTACCCAAACGGCGTGTTTGGCGTCGGCGCGGCCGTGCGCGCGAGCAGCAGCCCCCCGTCCTCTGTCGCCGACCATGCGCGGGCCGGCTTGATGTCCCCAGCAGACACCTTGACCCACTTGTACGGCGCCTTCTTCGCCGGCGCAGCGGCGCACAGCACCTCAAACTTGCCGACCATGATCGTTTCCTCGCCATTCGTCACGACCGCCTCGGACTTGTGCGCGACGCTGCGCATTAGCGAGCTTCACCTCACGCCGCGACCTACCGGCCAAAGTACCACACCCCGTTGTTGCTGTACCGCACAGCATAGAGCGGGATGCCGACACGCCCGCCGCCGCCGCTAATCTTGACGGCCGTGGGCGGGAACGCCTCGCCCTTGGCCATGCGGGTCCAGTGGAGCGGGGAGGACATGGGTGGCGAGAGTGGGTGTGGGTGGGGGTGGGGGAGTCGATCGGAGGGTGGCGCGCGCTTGGCCGTGCGGTCGCGGTGGCGGGGGTCCTGGAGGCGGTGGTTGTAACTGTTGTCGCTGATCGCAGGCACTACGTGCTCGTGGTAAGTGTTGTCGACTACGTCGTCGACGAAAGAGACTGGACGACGATGGAACGTTTGTCCAGCACCCAGAGACGAGCCAATACGGCCTCGTTCGTGCTCGGGCCAGCGGTGCACGAGCGCGCGAGAACCCCGCTCGGGCCAACAGCTGGACTCACACGACCAGCGGGATGAAGAACTGATGCACGCCGTGGCCAGACTCCACTCCACTGCCACCTGACTGATTAGCATGACATGCGGTGTCCATACACAGCGGACGCAGGTCCGCGGAGGGCGGAGAGAAGGGGGGACGAGGGGTGTCATCAGACGATCACCACGGCCGCCGGCGCACACAGAGGCAAGGACAGATCGACAGCCACACTCCGATGGACGTCGTCCCGAAAGAGCCCGGCGCGCGCTCCCCCCTGCTGTCTTTTGCTCTCCTCCGAACACACCACCACCGAGATCGTCGCATCATAACATACCTCGGTACCTCAGATCTGGGTCACGCCGCACGCGCCGTGTGGCGTGTGGCGGAGCGAGGCGGCGCGAGGAGGCGGGTGGCGGCTGCTATATCGGTATCTTCAGGCCACCAGCCAGCCAGCGGCCCGGCGGCTGGCAGCTGCCTTGACTTTCGGCCGTCCGGGCGTCCGGGCGTCCGGGCTCTTCGCAGCATGCTGCGTGACGCGTGTCTCTTAATAGCCTGAGAGGAAGGGCGAGCGAAGGAGAGGGTGTAGACACGCGGAGAGGTGAGGAGGAGCAAGCATATTTACTCACTCATCTCACATCCGCGTTCTTCCTCCTCCCCCCCGTCTCCTTCTCCCTCCCCTCTATTCTCCCTTTCATCGTCGTCGTCCTCCCCTCTAATCTCCCCCCACCTTCTTTTTAAAATGCGTGCCGCCCTCGGCCTGCTCCTCCTCGCGCTCAGCGGTGCCGCCGCGCGGGGCGACGACGACAACAACGACGACGACCACCGCCACAGGGTTGCCTGCCCGACGTCCTCAAAGGCGGCGGCCTCGAGCTCCTCGGCCAAGGTCTCGGTGTTGAGCTCCTCGGCCAAGGTCTCCGTGTCGAGCTCACCGTCCAAGCCATCCCCCTCGGTCTCCAGCTCGTCCTCCGTGTCTTCGGCGTCGAGCTCTTTTTCCAAGCCCTCGGCCTCCGCCTCCGCCTCTAGCTCGTCGTCGTCCAAGGCCGTCGCTCCTTCCCCCGTGCCGTTCTGCACCAAGAACGCCGATCTCGTGGCGCTGCTCAAGAGCGTACCTTCCGTCAATGACATTTGTTCGTTCCTCGGCGCGCCGCTCACCGCCGCTGCCACAATCACGACGACCTCGACCCCGCCCGGCGTCACGTCTACCGCCACCTCGTTCACCACATCCACCAGCACCGTCACAGACGTGGTCACTAGCACCGCGGTGAACACGCTCACGCTGGGCGCGACGCTCACCGATACGGCGACGTCCACCTCCGTCCTCGAGGTGGACATCACCTCCACCTCGGTCCTCCCCGAGACTTTCACAGCTACCGCGACCAAGACATTCACCGACAACTTTATTGTTATGGCCGAGACTACGCTCACTGTCCCCGAGGTAGACACTCTTACCCTCACTACCACCCTCACGACGACTGTGACCGCAGGTGCGGTGGTGACGCCTGTACGCCGCGGGCTCGTGCTCCCATCTTCCCTCAAGGGCCATGCACTCGACACTATCCGCCAGGCATGCGGGTGCATCACTCTCCCGGCTGTCACCAAGACCTCGACACTTCCTGCACCTGTTGCCACCACGACCGTCGTCTCCGTTGTGCCCGCAGTCCAGGACACCACGAGCACCCTGGTCGTCGGTGCTACGCAGACCGTGACGGCCACCTCCACCACGACGGTAACATCTGTCGCAGTCAGCACTTCAACCGCAACGCACACCGCCACCTCCATCCTCGACACCACGCTCACCTCGACGACGCCGACGATCGTCGACGAGACTTCGACCTTGGTGCAGACGCTAACCGCCACCTCGACGCAGTTCGTGACCGTTACGGCGACAGCCACCGCGACGAGCACTGCGCCCGCTGCACCAGTCCCAACGGTCAACCTAGTCCAGAACGGCGATTTCCAGAACCCCAACATCAACGGCTGGACAGTCGCGAAGCCGGGCTCGACCCTCCTGCAGTTCGCGCTCGACTGTGGCGGCACACCGTACTGCCCGGTTCTGTTCACGCCGTCGGGTGGCTCAATTAGCCTCTCGCAGACGATTACAACTGTTCCGGGACAGACGTACGCCGTGTCTTTCCAGTGGAATTTCATGACCTACATGCCGCAAGGGGTCCAGATGTCGTGCAACGCCGGCAGTACGCAGTGGACACTCGACGACGGGCCCACCAACCCGACCGCCGCGACCCAGAACGTGTGGAACAAGTTCAGCAACACCTTCGTCGCGGCATCCACGTCCACCACGTTCTCGGTCACTCTGATGTCGATGCAATACACGCGCGTCGAGTACACCCTGTTCAACGTCCACGCTGTGGTCTGAGCGGCTGCCCCGGGTTTAGTTTTAGACAGTTGCGGTTAATCATCTTGTGAATGCGAACGAGACGGACAATGCTTCAATGACATGGTACAGACAAAAGCCCAGTAAGGAGGTGTACGCCGCGCTCTGAACCTGGCGGGCGAGTCGAACGAGGCGGAGTTCCTTGCGCTGAGAGTACAACACGCGCACATTCCTCTCAACGGCGAGATGCCCCGCGGTGTTCATGGGAACCACGCTTCTACATTCCCTCAGAGCAACGTTACCGCCGGCTCTCGGTGATCTGCTTATCTCGTTTCTATTGGATATGGGCAACGTAGATCTAGGAAAGCATAGTATGCCTGAGATCTCGGGAACCATAGTTATCGGCACAGTTCGCCACTTGTTTTGCCCCTCCTGCTTGGCCTTGTGGCGGCGCCTCAACAAACGTCGGCATCGCGTAGCTCATGGCACACTGGGTCGGAACGATCTTCTGCGTATGTTGGTCAAGGTTCAATAAGCGCACAGCACACTGGACCCGGAGATCTAGGAAAGGACGACGATGCATCAGCAGCCACTGCACGGATCACGACTGTGGCGGCGCGCTGGCTGGCGCACTGATCGACCGACCGCCGAAAATACACTCTGCGCGCGTGACGCGTCCGCACGGGCCTTGAGGCGCGATGCGGCGAGGTCACCTCACCTCAGGCATGTTTATGTCCGACCGAGTCCTGTCTCTTGCTACAAGTGGCAGGCTGGCCACTGCAGGACTGAAATAGCGGTGCTGCTTGTTGATGTATCCCGAAGTCCATTCCGCCGCTGCCGCTGCCGTCCACAACGTTGCTGCCCGAGGGGGTGCTTTAAAGCTGGTTGAAATTCCTCTTGCTCCCTATGTAGGGGTCCAACTCGTCCTACCAGCCAGCCAGAATGCGCCTCCTCACGCTCCTTATCCTCGCGTCCGCCGCTTTGGCAGACAAGGACGGCGGAGGCAACAAGTGTCGTTCCCCGCCCTCTGCGGCGCCGTTTTGCACATCTCACGCCGACGCCGTCCGCGCCCTCGCGTCCCTTCCGGCCGCTCACGACTTTTGCGCCTCCCTCGGCGTGGCGGCGGCCCTCACGACGACGGTCACGCCGCCAACGGTGACCGCCACCTCGACGCTCCACCCGACGGCCACTGTCGACGACACGGTCACCACCACGTCGGACACGACAGCGACGGAGGGCACGACGCTGACCCTCGACTCGACGAGCACGAGCGTGCACGAGCTCGACGTGACCGCCACCACTGCGACGACAGCGACGTCCACCGCGGTCGTGCCCGCCACGGCGACGGCCACGCTCGAGACCACTGCCACTGTCGAGCTGGTGCAGGTCGTCACTGCGTGGACTACCGCCACGACCACGACCACGCTCACGACGACCGTCACGCAGGCTGCGCCAACGGCAGCGCGGCGGCGCTCGACTCCGCGCAGGCACGACGACGACAACGGCGGCGTGCCCCGCCAGCTGAGGGACTACGACGCCGACACGCTGCGCCGTGCATGTGCGTGCCTCGCGCCGGTAACCGTCACTCTGCCCGCCCCGAAGTCGACGACCGTGATCGTGCAGACCGACGCGACGAAGACGTCCTTCAGCACCGCCTTCGCGGGCGCCACAAAGACGCTCACGAACACGCTCACCGTCACCTCTGCCGCCGTCGCGACGTCCGTGTCGACCAAGACACTCACGGCGACAACGACGTCCACTACGACTCTGACGGCAACTGAAACACTCGCGACCGTGACCAGCACGCACGACAACGTGGCGACCGCGACGAGCTTCAGCACCCTGACTGACACGGCCACAGCGACAGCAACGGCGACGCTCACGTCCACCGTCGCGCCACCCGCCGTGCCGGTGTGCGGGGCCAACCTGCTCCAGAACGGCGCGTTCCAGACCGGCATGGGTGGGTGGACGTTTGTGCCGACCGGCGGCGTGCAGTCGATGGTCCAGATCAAGTGCGGCGCCAGCCTCGAGTGTCTCTCGGTCTCGGGGCAGGCGCTGGACGGCGGCTTTGCGCTGTCCCAGACTGTCCCTGTCGCCCCCGGCACGACCTACACGGTCGCGTTCCAGCTCGAGAACTCGTACATCCCCAACCCGGGCCAGGTCATCCTCGGGTGCGAGTTCCACGGCGGGTCTGGTCCTGCGCTTTCCATCGACCTCCACTACGCCGCCACGACGTGGAGCACGTTTACCAGCTGGTTTGTCGCGTCCAGCAGCTCGGTGACCCTCTCGTGTGGTGTGGTGAATGCCCAGGCGCCGGTGCTGTTCAGGCTCACCAACTTTGACCTGCGCTGCTGAGGAGGAGGGAGGTGCGATGGACACGATATATAGGCCCTATAATGCAACGGTTCTGCGACTTGGCTCTCGTTGCATGGGTGAGGCGTTTGGGAAGGGAAATGTGGCGGATGTGAATAGGCCCGCGAACCACGTGTCTCCTAGGCACGCACCAACCTCCCCAACCCCCTCCGACCCCCTAGGCGCGCGTGAAAACGATTGGCTGCCGTGTGTCTCCGTCCGTCGTCGTGCTAAACCGCAACTCCGTCCGACGCACACAGCCAGGTGCAGCAGTAGAGCTCGTCGACACAACCTCCCTCCTCATCACCACTCCTCCCCTCTCTTTCACCCGCCGCAAAATGTCCCTCCTCCGCCTCTCCGTGCGTACCCCGACTGGACGACGACGACAAGTGTCCCGGCCGGCCGGCAGGCGTCGCAGCCCCGCCCGCCTGCCCAGCCAACTGCCCGCCGGACGGCCGGAACACCTCGGCGTCGGATCACACACACCTACTGACACCCCGCAGGCCCAGCGCGTCGCCGCCCCCGTCTTCGCCCGCTCGTTCTCGGCCTCGGCCGCCCGTGGTGGTGCGTGTTGTGTGCCGTATCGCGCCGTGCGCGCGATGCGGATGGTGCCGGCGAAAGCGCGAAGTGCAGGCGACTAACCACCCCCATCAGACCTCGTCAAGGACCTCTACGTCCAGCAGCTCAAGGCCTACAAGGCTCCTCCTCCTGTGCGTAGGCGTGTGCTACGTGCGATGCCACGCAGCGGAACGCAGCGATGTGGGACGAAAGCATGCTGACCCTCCCCCGCAGTCCGCCGACGCCAAGTCCGCCGTCCGCTCGTACTCGGCCCCCGCGGTCCCCAAGGCCCCCGTCCTCCCCACCGACCTCGCCGCCGAGCTCTCCAAGTTCGACGCCACTGAGCCCACCCTCGGCAACAACGCCACCGCTGCCGCCACCCCCGCTGACGCCGAGTCGGGCGAGACTGCCGCCGACTACCTCAAGTTCCTTGAGGCCGACCTCCCCAAGCCCGACCACCACTAAAATGCTTGCGCAAGCAAATACTGGCGCAGGGGTAGTCTAGCCGATAAATGCATCTCGTGAAAGAGCGCTAGCTAGCTGCCTGGGCGCAGCGCGCAAGGTGAATGCTGACGGTTGAGGTTGTTGATGGAAATGATGGAAACACGACGACACTGTATGGGAGATCTATCACTCCGACTCCTTCTTGGCCTTGGCCTTGTCTCTCCTCTCCTTGCCCTTTGTGCGCGCAGCGTCAATGACCTCGGCTGGGGCGTTAGCTGTGCTCTCTTTCCGTGCTCACTCTTGATCTTGCTGCCGTGCAGCGCCTCGAGGAGGCCCAGCACGAGCGGGAGCATGTTGTGCCGTCTGAGCGAGTTCTCAACCGCGCCCTGCGACGCCTTCTGGCTCTCGTGGTCCAGCTGGTCCTGGAGCGCGAGCCGCTCGTGGGCTGGCGTGGCGGGGTCGGCAATCTGGCGCTGCAGGCGCGGGACAGCGGCCGAGCGGATCGCGAGTAGGTTGAACATGACCGAGCCGGGTGGGTACGTTGCGATACGCGCCTCGATCGTCTCGCGCGCCTGGTCGAGCCAGTCGCCCTCGACGGCGGCGTGCATGATCGGCGCGGCGCGCAGCCCGTCGAGCTCGTACAGCACGCCGTTGACGGGCAGGTAGGCGACAAAGTGGTACGCGTCCTCCTTCTCGCGCTCGGGGACAAGCGACGGGTCGAGCGAGAACGGCGACGTCTTGGAGAACGAGTTGTGCACTTCGCGTATCCTGTCGGACGAGGCGACGACGTGTCCGAGGCTGCGGGCGGACGGGTGACGGAGGGCAAGGGGGAGGAAGAAGGTCGTCGTCAGCCACAGCTCTCGCGACGCGACGCCACACCACCACACTCACTCCATAGACCCCATACCGGCGCCAAAGTCGCGCAGGTTGGCGAGCTCGGGCCCAATGTCGATGCTCTCCCCGGCATGCGGGGACACCTGAGACGGAATGTTCATGACGGCGTTGAGCGCCGCGACGGTCGCGCACGAGTTGTTGATGACCTGGGTGTGTGAGCGAGCTGGGCGCGGCGCGACTGCGAGCGCAGCGAGCGGCGCAGCGTCTGTGGCGAGGAGAGAAGCGAAGAGCGAGCAAGGCTGCTTTAACACGCAAGCGGGCAGCAAGGCAGGCGACAAGCCGCCCGACCTGCTGACAGCACAAGGGGGCGACAACAAGCCGACACGAGCTAGTCACCCCGCCCCCTGCGCCGCGCCGCGCTGCGCCCCCCTCCAGCACCTCCTCTCGCCGCTCGGCGACAACACCCACCTGGTTGGCAAACCACACGCCGCCCTCGAGCGGGTCGATCTCGACGCCGACGCTCTCGCCCGCCCCGGCGCCGCCGACCCACTTGAACAGGAAGATGAGGGCGTGGATCGGGCGGAGGGTGGCGAGCGTGCTCTCGTCGAGGGTGTACAGGTCGTCCTGGGGAGTTAGCGCTGTTCTCCGCTGTAGTTGTTCGCGCTGCCTGGGCCGCCAGGACGCCGGCGTTGACGGCTCGCTCGCTGACCCCGCCGCACCGCATGCTCGCCTGCGGCTCGCAAGCCGCACTCCGCAAACACTCACAACCTGCAGACCCGTCACGCCGAGCTCGCGCAGCAGCTCGCTAAACACCTGCGGGTCCGACTCGGTCAGCGACCAGCCGGAGGGGTCGTCCATGGTGTGGTGTGTTGTCCGCTAGTGTGGTGGAGGGAGTGTTGTTGACAAGTCGCCGCCGATGATCAAGCGTATGCGTGCTGCGCTAAAGTTGAGTGGAGGCAGGCGGCTGGGAGGGGCGAGTTTATCGTCGTCTTGCCGTTTGTTCGAGCTTGATCTATCATCTCGACCGTGTGTCAAACTCTCTTTCCGCCAGGCACACGGTCCACTCTGGAATCAAAATGCGAGAACAAGCAGAACGACGACGTCTGCAGCGTCATTGGCGACTATACTTCGAAACATGCACGACATCTTGCCCTGTATAGAGGCACCGTTGTCATGGGGCGGGTGGGTGGGTGCCACTGCCAACCAGCCAGCCAGCCAGCCAGCCAGCCAGCCCACTCAAAGCCCACCCACGGCCAGCCTCCCCCTAACCGCTCTCTGATACACACATGCAGATTGTAACTATACAAGTATTCCCACACACTCTCCACTCGTTTCACACCTCCCTCCCTCATGCGCCGCCCAGATTCCGTCGAATCTTCTCTAGATCGCGGTGAAGCTCTTCCCACTGCGCCACCTTGGCCGCAACGTCCTCGTTGGCAGTCAACGCCACTGGCGATCCCTCGCGCACACGCTCGGCCGCCTGGTACACATTCGACAGGTACGCCGTGAGCTTTTCGTACTTTGGGTACAGCTCGTCGTAGCGACGCTGCAGGGCCTTGGCGTTGGGCGAGGACACTCCGCTGTCCTTGTGGTCGCCGCCCTTGCTCTTGCCGTCAAGGTCCAAAGGTGCAGGTGGGACCTTGCGCTTGAACTTGGGCAAGGCTCGCGACGAGTCGTTTGGCGACGTAGAGGGAGCCGGCTCGGATGGGCGCGCCTTCTTCTTCGTCTTGGAGGGCTCGTCATCGTCAGACGACGTGTACGATGGCGACTTGCGCCGCTTGTCGTTGCCGTTAACCGGTGGCTTGGACTTGCCGTTCGACGAGTTGGTCGACACGGGCTTGGCCGAGTTGTTGGTAGAAGCAGGCTTGGTCGCTGTGCTGCTGGCGGATGGCTTGACAGCCTTGACTGTTCTCGCCCGTCCCCGCCTGTCGTCTTCGCTATCGCTGTCCTCTGAGCTCGTGTAGTCGCGCTTGCTTCCTCGTCTCTTGAGGGGAGGCGCGCGCTTGTCGTCCTCTGGTCGTTTCCTCTTCGCGCCATTGTCCTGGCTCGCCGGCTTCTCAGCAGCAGCAGCGGCCTTGGATTTTGGCTTTTCAGGAGCCTTGTCCTGTTTTGAAGTCTCCTTCTGCGCCTTCTCCACCTTGACCACCTTGGCCAGAGGCTTACTGCCGCTCGAGTCCGAGTCAAGGTCGAGGTCCTTGACGTCGTGATTGCCCACGTTTTGGGACGGAAGGCGAGGGCTGGCGACGCCGTCCGTAGGCTTCGAGTTTGGTAATGATGACGCGCGCTTAGCAGCCATCTCGGTGCGCATCTTGGCGATCTGCTTGCCGACCTTGGTTCGCTCCGTCTTGTCCTTTGATGCCGGCTTCTTGGCACCAGCTGATGGCGCGGGCGAGTCGTGTCGGTCCGCACGGGTCTCTGTGCGAGAGTCGGGTCGCTTCGGCGGTGACAGTTGCTTCTGAACCTTCGGCTTCGGCGGAGGGGCAGCAGCCGCAGGGGCGGGTGCAGGTTCTGGCGGGGTCGTAGGCTGTGACGACGCCGAGCTTGATGCGCCGGCACTCAATGCGTCGCGCTCCTTCCTTGCGAGGTCCTCGCGCTCATACGCATCTGCCGGAATGTTCAACTCGTCAAGCGCCTTGCGCGCAAGCTGGATGACCTTGAGCTTCTCGTCATGAGTGTAGTTCCAGTCGCCAATCTTGATCTTTGCGTACTGCTGGGCTATCAACGTCCAGATGCCATTGGGCTTCGTTGCGATCTTTGCAGGTCAGCCTTGCCAATGACGACCCAACTCACGACCTTCGCGATGCGCTCAACATCGGCGGGTTCGCCGTTTGTCTTGGCCACAATCTCCTCCATCGTCGCCGGACCAAGAGCGAGGAACTGCACAACTTTTGTCTTGAGCGGTATCCTCTCGGTGACGGCATTCGATGGCGTCAATGCTGATGGCAGGGTGGTTGCGGCTGGTCCGCTCTGAGTCCGCGCCATGGCCAAGGCCTGTACGGCGGCCACCGGGGCCGAACGTGGAGTCGGCGTGCTGGCTTGAGAGCGGCCCGTGACTCTCTCCGCGCGTTCTTGGCGTTGGCGGTCGAGGGCATCGTTCTGCTGGCGAACCCTCTCGACCGCCTTGCTTGCGGCTGCGGCATTGATGGGAATCTGCAATCGCGCGGCGGCAGTACCGACGGGGTTCAGGCTCGGCCCTGCAAACTGGTACAGCTCGGTCACGCTGGTACCAGCGACGTCAATGTACAATGGGTCCTGGCCAGGAAGGTTTAGTGACTGGGGGGCGATCAGTAAAGCTTCTTCTGCAACCCAATGTACGCACAAGGCCAATGTCTTCGTCAACCGTGAACGAGACTTCGGCGCCGCCGTTCGCCGCTGCGGCGAGCTTGTTCCACGTGTCTTCGGGGAACTTGACGAGGAATGCTGGTGGGGGCACGGCACCGGGCTCGCTCGGCGTGAGCGGAATGGTGCCGCCAGGAAGCGGCATGGTGGTGGGGAGGTGTGATGGGGAAAAGGCGTGTGTGCAAGAAGGATCCCGTGTGGAGGGGTGGCGAAGGTGCGAGGGGAAGCAGGGTTACTGTCTTGCCTCGGTCCCTAGGGCATGGGAGGCGGCCGCGGGGAAGTCGTCGGCAGCGATAGGCAAGGGGTTGTGGGTGGGTGATAGAGGCTGCACTGGGCGGTGGTGGTGGTGGCTTCAGTGTCGGTGTCGTCGGCGTCGGTCCTCGGCTCTCGGCGTTGCAGCCGGGCGATACAAGAGGGGAGCTGGCACGGAGGGAATGGCGGGGGGCGCGCCCGTGATCGGCGGGTGAGCGTGCGCCGGTGCTATGTGCGTGTGCTCGGGGTCGCGATGTCGATGGTCAATGTCGACAAAGTAGTCGGGTGGGTGGCCGACAGACGACAGAAAGCACCGGGGCGCGATGACCGAGTGGTCGTTGGCTGGGCGACCTACCCAGGGGCAGGGAGCGGACGGCCGAGGCGTGGGGGCCAAGTCGAGTCGAGAGGCACACGAGCAACGCTGGGGGGCTAATGGGGTTGATGGGCCCGATGCGTTGCCAGAGTACGCGTGAGTGGTGAGTGGGGGATAAAGTACAAGATGTGCAGGTCTTTGGTTTGACCTTTTTGATTTGTGTAATGGTCGTGTCTTGGATTGTTGCCAAGGGAGAGGGAGGGATGTAGACGACGAGCAGGCAGGCAGCAAGGCAGGCGGGCCAGGACGACGAGACCAAATCGACGACGGGCACTGTACGGCACGCACTACTCTGCTTCCAACGGGGACAATGACGGAGGGAAGGTAAGCAAGGACAAAAGGAAGCAATCGCAATAGGGCAACCTTTGTAATGACAATAGGGCTGATTAAGAATCACCGTTAACGATTCCCCGACTGCTTTTGGCAGCCCCACCACACCACACAGAAGCACACAGACAACAAGCAACAACGAAACACGCCTTGCACCAGCGCCACACAACCTCGAACACACAATAAAAAAGAGTCATGGTACATGCATACGGCTCTACTCTGTCGTCGGTCGGTCAGTGCGCGAGAATCAACAAAGACGTTGGGGACGGGACGGGACAATGGCAGGCGTGCGTCTGGTCGCTGGGGCGGTGCGAGAACACTCATCCGCTCATTGTTGGACTGCGTGGGGTCAGCAACATCCCAGAACACACGTGGCGGGACTCACTGGGCTTGATCTTGAAGTGGAGGGTGATGAGGGAGAAGATGAAGCACTTGAGGTCCTGGACGAGGTAGTAGAACACGCGCAGGCCCTCGGCGTCGGCGCTGTCGTTGACGTCGGCTAGGGATCCGATCTTGGCCGTCTGCAGGGAATCAGCAAGCGCCATGGGTACAAGGCTGCCATACGTACCTCGAACGAGATGTGGTCCTTGTCTATCCTGATCTCGAGCTCCTGCCGTCCCACAACGTTCTTCTTGGGCCACGTCGCGTCGTCTTCTCTGTGTTGTGTCAGTGGATCGTATGTGATGTTTGCGAAGCCACGCACTTTGTCACTTCGCTTTCCCGCACGATGCGCTTCAGCTCCTCGGCGACGGCGGGGCCGACATAAACTGGTGGGTCAGAAGGATCCCGGTTCGCGTCCCGGTTCGGTTCACCCACCTTCCTTGCGGATGAGCGAGTCGTTACGGTAGTTCGAGTTGTTGGCATAGCGCAAGCGGCCTGGGGAGTCAGGTGCTGGTAGAGAGGGAGGTCAAGCACACTGCTCACCGTGGGTGTACTCGAACTCGAGGAACTCGTGGCCGTGCATGCCCTGGTGTCCGGTGCTGGAGGAGGTCAGCATGGCTCAGAATGGCAGAGACGCTGAGCCAACTCACTAGTACCTGTACAATCGCAGCAGGGAAGGTCGTGTCAGTATCTCGATCTCGTGCGGGGCCGCGGGGTAAGTGTCACCAACCGGAGGTAGAAGGGGTCGCCCCCGAGGTCGGCAATAGACATGGTGCGGCGGTAGATGGGGGTGGGTAGGGCAGGCAGAGTTTCGAATGGGCTGCGCTCTGTCGTTAGATCGACTTTATCCAGGCCGTTTTGGAGTGAATGCGCGAGTAAGCAAGTCGGATGGTGTTCAGCAAGCTGTCAACAACATCGAGCGCGAACATTCAGTATTCAGCGGTCAACGGACATCGGCGGCGAAAGCCACAGCTGCCACGTGGCGGAGATACAAGAGGCGGAGTTGCACACGTGGCCTCACCCTGAGTTTACCACCTGGGCCGCTGAACGCGTCTCGCGTCGGGGCGCGATTGACTTCTTCCTGCTCGACTGGCCTTGCAAGACGATAACGCGCCTCACGCAACTTACGCACACCACACACACCACCATGACGGCTACCGACAGTGCGAGCAAGACGCCCTTCGAGGGCAAGAAGGCCACAGCGAAGCTGGCCACCGAGGTGCCCGACGCGAGCGTCAAGCGCGCCGCCGTCGTGGTCAAGAAGTCGCCCTTGGTGAGTAGAGCAGGCGGCGCGAGGGACGTGTGGTGGTCGCGTGCTGTGCCCGTGCGAGTGGTTCCCTACATGTCCCGCTTCCCCGCTCACACACACCGCAGGACGAGCCACTCCGCGTCAAGCGCCTCGCCGCCACCGCGACCGTCCCGACGCGCGGCTCGGCCTCCGCGGCCGGCTTCGACCTGTACGCGTCGCGCGTCGCGACCGTGCCGGCGCGCGGCAAGGCCATGGTCGACACGGACATTAGCATTGCGCTCCCGAAGGGGACGTACGGGCGCGTCGCGCCGCGTTCTGGCCTTGGTAGGTGGCTGGATGCTGTTCCTTCACGCTAGCCGCTCACGCCCACCCCAGCGGCCAAGCACTCGATCGATACCGGCGCTGGTGTCATCGACGTCGACTACCGCGGCCCGCTCAAGGTCATCCTGTTCAACTTTTCCGACGTGGACTTTGAGAGTGGGTATAGCTAATCGTGACTTGACGCCTAGCTGACCTTCTGCCCAGTCAACGTCGGCGACCGCATCGCGCAGCTCATCCTCGAGGAGGTGCGCATGGCGCCTGCGGTTGAAGTCGACGTGAGTTGCTGGATGCGAGCCAGTGCAACAGCTGACACCTCCAGGAGCTTGACGAGACGGAGCGCGGCGAGGGCGGATTTGGCTCGACGGGCGGCTTCGGCGCCGCTGCCGCAGCCGAGGCCCCGAGCGCGTAGCGATCTGCACTGTAGCACAGCATATGTATCATTATGTCGCGAGCTGGATGTGGCGGCGTGGGCAAGCGTGTCGAGTTGCAGTGCTGCATCTGAAGATGTGATCGATGACTGCGGGCTGCGCTAATGGATGTTGTTGTTGTTGTGGTTGTGCCCGTCGGCCAAGGCTCGGTCCCGCGTCTGTCGGCAGGTTGTACGTCACCTCGGCCAAGCGATGCCGAAACGCGCAATCTTTGAAGGAAGCGAGCCATTCTACTCCACAGCGCTGCTCATCAAACATAAATTGCGCCGCCTTCAACACCGCAGCGCCCCGAGCGCACACAAGCAAGCATACATAGAGCATGCGCGGCCGCCTCTTCTCGCGCCTCCGACACACCACCCCTCTACCGCTCGCCGCCATGACGCACCTCACCATCACCCGGCCCGAAGGCAAGCGCGAGCGCAAGGAGCACTGGGCCAACGACGAGGGCACGGCGTTCGTCAACCCGTGGCCCTCGGCCAACATGAAGGCGATGGGCGGGACTGCCGTGGCCAAGGTGGGTTGGGAGGGGAGACAGGTGGACAGCGCTGACAAATACTAGTTCATTTGGGAAGTGAGTAGTTCCTCGGCGTGAAGGCAGGCTGGATCGTCTGCTGCTCGCTGCTCGTGCCGCATCTAACCCACCCCAGGGACTCTGGATCAGCAAGAAGGACGACCTCGCCGACCCGTCCAAGTTCGTCAAGAGCACCACGGTCGACTTCACGCCGCCGGCGCAGGGCACCGTCAAGGCCACCTGGCTCGGACACGCGTGCGTGCTCGTCTCGTTCCCGCCGCCAGCGGACGCGCCGGCCGGCGCGCGTGGCGTCAACGTGCTGTTCGACCCCGTGTTCTCGGTGCGCTGTGGGCCGACGCAGCTGTTCGGCGCGCCGAAGCGGTACACGCGTGAGTGGGCGTGGGCGTGGGGCGGGGAGAGAGAGAGAGAGTGGGTGCTGACTGCGGCAGCCGTGCCCTGTGGCGATGTGAACGGCCTGCCGGAGATCGACGTAGTGGTGAGTTACCGCGACGCACGCTGTGGGACTCCCCGCTGACGCCGCCCGCAGGTCATCTCGCACAACCACTACGACCACGAGGACATCCCGACCCTGCACGCGCTGTACAAGAAGCAGGCGGATCACCCGCCGGCGCTCCTGGTCCCGCTCAACACGGTGCGCACGCTCGGCGGCGTGCAGGCGCCCAAGGAGAGCGTGCTCGAGCTCGACTGGTGGGAGGACGTCGTGATCGACGTGGCGGGCAAGGGCAGCGTCAAGCTCACGTGCACGCCGGCGCAGCACACGACGGCGCGCACGCCGTTCGACAGCGCGCACTCGCTCTGGGCGAGCTGGGCGGCCCAGAGCGTCGACAAGGCCGGCGACACGGGCGCGAGCGTGTGGTTTGGCGGCGACACGGGCTACTGCTGCGTCGAGCACGAGACGCACGAGATTGATGAGTCAAGGCCAGTGTGCCCCGAGTTCAAGAACATTGGCGAGCGCCTCGGCCCGTTCGACCTCGCGCTCATCCCCATCGGCGCATACGCGCCCCGCTGGTTCCTGTCGACGGTGCACAATTCGCCCATAGATGCCGTGCGCATGTTCCACGATATTGTACGTCGTGCTGCTGCGGCTATAGCCCGCTGACGAACGCAGAAAGCCAAGAAGGCAATCGCGATCCACTGGGGTACTTGGGACCTCTCGCACGAGCCACTCAGCGAGCCGCCACAGCTGCTGGCGCGCGCGCGCGAGCAGCTCGGCCTCACGCAGGAGCAGTTCGACACGTGTGCCCTTGGTGGGTCGGTCGTCGTGCCGGTGGAGACGGCGTAGACATTTGTTCGAGTTAGACACATGGCGTATTCTTAGATGTACTTGTTTTCTTCGTCGAGTTGGCGTCGTCAAGATTCTTCATTTCTCAGTTATGGGGCGGACCCCGACTACTAACTACTATTCTCTCGCTACAGCCGGCGGGGGCCTAAAACTCCTTCTTGGCCTTCTGGTACGCGCTCGAGGCAGTGGCACTAGCCTGCGACGCGACGCTCGCGGCGCTCGCAGCGGCGGCCTCAAACGCGGCACTCAGACTCTTGGTCGCGCCAGCAGCCCAAGCCGAAGCGCTCTTCACCGCCTTGTGCCACTGGTCCTCGGCGGCCGCCGCGGCAGACGAGGCGCTCGCGCGTGCCGCGCGCCCACGGGACGCAGCGTCCGCCGACGCGGCACTCGCAGCCGCGTCCGCGTCCTTGCGCGCGCGCGTCCACTCGGCATCGAGGGACGCCTTGGCGTCCTTCGCGGCCGACGACAGGCTCGCCTTGGCGTCGCTGTCGGCGCTGGCCGCCGACGCACTGGCACGCGAGTACGCCGAGCTCAGGCGCGCCGACACCGAGCTGGCCGACACGTGCGCGAAGCGCGAAGCCGAGCTCGCACTGTCGGCGTACCTGCTCTCCAAGGCCGCGGCGGCACTAGCAGCCGACACGCTCGCGGCGCTCGCGGCCGAGCTCGCCGAGGCCTTGGCGCGGTCCGCGGCAGACGAGACCGAGCTCACGCCAGCCTCGAGCTGCTCCTCCGTCTCCACGGCGCGCGAGTGCACCACGCCCAGGAAGGACGCGACGCCGTCCGACAGCTGGGAGTAGGCGACCCCGACAGCCGCCTTGACGTAGCCTACTAGGCTGGAAAGGAAGTCGGACGCCTCGGTGTACTGCACGCGCACTTCCTGCAGCAGGTTCGTGCGCCCAATGTACTTGGTGTCGTCGACGCCCTTTGAGCGGAGGTACGCGCGCAGTCGGGCGTCAGGCCACGCGAGGTACGGCTCCCAGATGTTGGACGTGTACTTGGTTGAGATTTCGTTGATGAGCTGCGGTGGGGTCAGCAGTGGGATGTCAAGTAGTCGGCGCGACCCACCTCGTCGCGCTTCGCCTGGTAGTCCGACTTGACGTAGCCGTTGTCCACGAGCCACTGGCGGATGTCGCTGTCCTTCCACGCCTGCCAGATGGTCGACTTGGCGTGCGTGTAGTGCTCGTCCAGGAGCTTGGTGTACTTGTCCGGGTGGAGCTCTGGGGCGGATTTCTTGAGGATACCGTTGTCGACGAGCCAGTTGCGCTTCGTCGCGTCATCCCACGTAGTGTACACCTTGTCCTTGGTGTCGTAGTATGCGTCCTTGATGGTCTTGAGCAGGTCCTCGCGCTTGTTGGACGGCGGAACGACGCCGTGCTCGGCCAGCCACTCACGCAGCGTGCTGTCGCTCCACGACTCGTACGCTGCGCTCGTGGTCGAGGTGTAGGCCTTGGACACGGCGCTCAGCAGCGCCGCCTTACCCGTCGGCGCGGGGGCCGGGAGCACGTGGTGCTCCACAAGCCAGGCGTGCAGCTGGCTCTCGTCCCATGTAGAGTAGACGTAGTCCTTGGCCTCGTCGAGCTCGCGCCAGACGTACGAGGCAGCCTTGTGCACGGACGTGGCGGCGGACGCGGCGTGGTCGGATGCCCACTGTACATAAAGTTAGTACACGATCCTGGCAGCCATCCGCCACACCCCACGCCGCCGCACGCCACAAGCCCACTCACCGTAGCCGCTGCATCCGCATGCTCAGCCACCTTGCTCTTAACCTCGTCGAGGTTGGTCGAGTCCCAGCCCTTGACGCCGTGCGCCTTGAGGAACTCTTGCGCCTGGGACAGGCTCCAGTCGTTGTATGTGGCTGAGGCGAGGTGAGGTGAGGGCTGCCCCGATCGACCAGCGCCACTTACCTTTGTTAGAGACCTTTGCATCGGCGCTGTATGACAGCGCGAGCGCCGCGGCGATGAGCACGCGCCCGATTCTCATATTGTCAGTGTGTGGTGGGGTGGATGGGGGGAGTGAGCTGCGGTTTCCCAGCGTGTGGCACGTTTATAACTGGGCCACAGTGGCGAGTGTGGGCCGAGCAGCTCGTGCCGCGGAGCATCGCGACGCCTGGCGCCTGGATCGTAAGTGAGAAATGGTAGCTCGCAGCTCGCCATGAGTTCTCATACTTGGTGCAGGTGGGCTGGGCTGGCAAGTTGGAGTGGTGCGTGACGTCAGACAATTGGGCCCACGTCATGGCGCGTGGTCGCCACATGCTAAAGTGAGTGGCATCATTAGGCAATTCGTTCACGGAGGTCCGTCATTGTGCCCGTTACCCCGTCCATTACCCCGCAGACCGTAAGTGCCCATAGTGACCGAAGTCGGTCCTCAGCCAGAGAGACCGAGCTGCGGTCGACAGCTCTGACAACCGATGGCCGGCAGTGAGTCGACCATGTAGCAACAGCAGCATCACGTCAGGAGGCAGACAACGGCCCGTGGTCCCGCGGCGATAACGATATGCAGTGTGCGTGTATCGGTATGCCGCTGAACTACAGGGCGGGGACTACTTGCCGCCTGTTGGAAAGCGCGCCGTGTTTGTTGGAAATCGACGCCGACGAGCGACGTGGTGGCTTGCGCTGTTGGCCACCCGGTGGCAAGAGTTCCAACAATCGCGAGGGAGGGGTGCTTGGCGTTCGTGTTCCAATAGTCATAGTTTCCAACAGCTGGGCTCGCGTCGTGTTGGCGTCGGTGGACGTGTGGCACAGTGCTACTAGCCAGCGGTGACAATTTAGCTGGGGGCGTGGGGTGGGGTTCGTTTCGGCTTCAGCTGTGGGGCGCAACGCTGGCTGGGCCATGCCCTCCTCATCTCCATCCACATCAAGCACACATGCACTGCTGCAGCGTCATCAGATTGTCGGCCCGCTCGCACATGGCCGCATGCACTGGAATCTGCTATCTGTCATGGGTGCATACCGAGGCGGGGTGATGCTCGCCGCCGTGTCCTCGGTCATGCACTGCGGGCGCGTCATTGGCCCAGGTGCCACCTTTGGGGGTTCGGCGTTGGACGGGCCTTTTTGCGGCAGCGATGCGGCTACCGCCCCCGCCCACATGGCCTTTGGCCCGTCAAACGGAGGATCCGAGCCGATGGGCACACACTGCAGCAGATATATCCAACAACCACTGCTCACTTCTCGCTCATCCATACCTACACAAACCACTCTCATAATGCTTTCCAGGACACCCCTTGTGAGTGCAGCTCGTTGCAGTGCGGGATGCATCGTGGTATGGGCTCTGCTGACGCCCCCTCAGGCGGCTGGCCTCCTTCGCCCCCTCACCAACCCCGCGTCGTCGTACGCTGCGGCTCGTGGCCTCCTCCGCGTCCGTGGCCTCGCTACCGAGGCCAAGCCCTACGATGTCGTTGTCATCGGCGGTGGACCCGGTGGCTACGTCGCTGCCATCAAGGCCGCCCAGCTCGGCTTCAAGGTGAGTCACAGACGGCCTGGGCGGGGAGCCCCCAACGCTCCAGATCTCAGATTCTGTCTCGATCAACGTGCTGACATTGCAATCAGACCGCCTGCATTGACAAGCGCGGCCCTCCCGGCGGTACCTGCCTGAACGTTGGCTGCATACCATCAAAGGCCATGTATGTGGCGGACGAGTGTGGCACGTTCAGTTTGCTGACTACTGCAGGCTTAACAACTCGCACATCTACCACCAGACCCTCCACGACACCAAGGAGCGCGGTATCGACGTCGGCGATGTCAAGCTCAACCTCCCCCAGATGCTCGCTGCCAAGGAGAACTCGGTCACCACCCTCACCAGCGGTATCGAGACCTACCTCTTCAAGAAGTACGGTGTCGACTACCTCAAGGGTGCCGCCGCCTTTGAGACCGCCAACAAGATCAACGTCGCCCTCAACGAGGGTGGAGAGACCCAGCTTGACGCCAAGAACGTCATCATTGCTACCGGCTCCGAGGTCACCCCTTTCCCCGGTCTTGAGATTGACGAGGAGCGCATTGTTTCTTCCACTGGTGCCCTCTCGCTCAAGGAGGTCCCCAAGAAGCTGGTCGTTATCGGCGGTGGTGTTATTGGTCTCGAGCTCGGCTCGGTCTGGGCCCGTCTCGGTGCCGAGGTGACCGTTGTCGAGTTCCTCGGCGCCATTGGCGGTGCCGGCATGGACGCCGAGGTCGCCAAGACCTTCCAGCGCAGCCTCCAGAAGCAGGGCTTCAAGTTCAAGCTCAACACCAAGGTCATTGGTGGCGAGCGCCAGGGCGACTCTGTCAAGCTCAAGGTCGACTCGGCCAAGGGCGGCAAGGAGGAGGAGCTCGAGGCTGATGTCGTTCTTGTTGCTATCGGCCGTCGCCCGTACACCACTGGTCTTGGCCTTGACAAGATTGGCGTCGAGGTCGACGGCAAGGGCCGTATCGTCATCGACGACCAGTTCAACACCTCGGTCCCCGGTGTCAAGTGCATCGGTGACGCCACTTTCGGCCCCATGCTCGCCCACAAGGCCGAGGAGGAGGGTATCGCCGCCGCCGAGATCCTCAAGACTGGCCACGGCCACGTCGACTACGGAGCCATCCCCTCGGTCGTCTACACCCACCCCGAGGTCGCCTGGGTCGGCAAGAACGAGCAGGAGCTCAAGGCCGACGGCGTCAACTTCTCGGTCGGCAAGTACCCCTTCGCCGCCAACTCGCGTGCCAAGACCAACCAGGACCAGGAGGGCTTTGTCAAGTTCGTGAGTATCAGGTGGAGGTGGGGCGGGGTGGACCCGTAGTCGGACACTTTTGGTGGCACTTACTAACACCCACCCAGCTTACTGAGAAGGACACCAACACCATCCTCGGTGTTCACATCAGTACGTAGCGTGTTTGCCAGTGAAATACGGACGCTGACATTCCCCAGTTGGCCCCGGTGCCGGCGAGCTCATCGCTGAGGGCACCCTCGCCCTCTCGTACAAGGCCTCTGCTGAAGATGAGTCCTCCCAGCTGGTTTCTTGCGCTCTTGCTGACTTCCAATGAACATGTTTCCAGAGTGTGTCATGCTCATCCGTGCGTATCTGCGTTTTCTGGAGCCTTTGGAGCTCGTAGACGATTGCTGACGGTCGCAGGACGCTCTCCGAGGCGGTCAAGGAGGTGAGTTGGATGACCTCCCACGAAACAACCAGTTGGCCGACACTGACTTACGTAACAGGCTGCCCTCAGCACGTACGACAAGCCTATCAACTTCTAAGGCCTGGTGGTGGATATGGAGCGTGCAGCCACGCTCAGGAACGTATGAGGCAAATGAGTGCATGTGGATGCAACCGACGTAGCATGACTTACTCAAATTTTCGCTCGTGGTTGGACGACAGACGACGAGGATGGTCAAAAGTGGAAGCTGACTTGGTTGGGTCACGGCGCGGCGCCACAGTGGCAAGTTCAGAACCCACTGGGGTGGGGCGGGTCGTAGTGTGCGCTACGGTGGCGAGTTCTGAACCGATTAGGGTGGGACTGGCCAACATGCTCGCTACAGTGACAAGTTCTGAACTGATTAGGGCGGGACCGTCCGCCACGCTCGCTACATTGACAAGTTCTGAACTGATTAGGGTGGGCCAGGCCGCGGTGTGCACCAGGACGCTCCGTATGCACGCACCCTGCATGCCTCTCGGAGGCGGACAGCCGAACCTGGCAGCCTGGGTGGTGAGAATAGTCCGGGGTGGTTCACAAGAAATCGTGCCAGCGCGCCAGTGCTCGCGCCGCCGAGCTCGGGGATCAAGACTGAGCACGCGTAACTTCCTCGCATCCGCTCGGAAGGGCGCGCTCAGTCTTGATCCCCGAGCTCGGCGGCGCGAGAGGAAAGGCGAGAGAAAAGGGCGGCGCGGCTCCGCCGCGCCGCGTTGTCGCGCAAGCGCCGCCTCCGCTGCGGGGCAAGGCCGACCACGCGAGCATTCTCGCTCCGCTCGAAAGCTCGCGTCTTGTCGGTCTCGCCCTCAGCTCGGCGGCACGAGACAGAGGGGAGGACGCCTGGGCGAAAATCTTCGGGTCATGCCCGGCGCAGATGCCAGCCCCATGCCAAAGAACCCCAACCTGGGACACCAGACCCGAACGTAATACATATCACCGAGTGATCTACAGAGTCATGATCAATTATACGACCACATGACACAACAGGTTTGAATGGCGTTGTCGTTACATGTACAGTGTCCGTTGGCGTCCGGCCGATAAGCGTCTCGTCGATCCGCGCTACTGCTTGTGCGTGCCGGAGCCATACCACGTTGACTTGGGTTGCGCGCGCTGCTTGTCAGCGTGGTGTCTTTCAATAGATCTCACTCACCTCGTGTTTAGCCAACGCTTCCACCCAGGAGGCCTTGGACGCCGTGCCAGAGACACCCTTCTCCTTGCCCAGATTCTTCAATTCGGTGATGGTAAAGCCACGCAAGTGGTTCACATATGCGTCTGCAGGGTATCAGCACACTGCACATACCATGTAGACCATACCGTCAGAGGCCTCAATGGCCCTCGAAGGAATCTCAATGCCGACATCCGCGTTTGAGTCCACAAACGCCTTCACCAAGTCCGGCTTGGACAACTGCTTGGATCCGAGGTTCGTGGCAATGCCTTTGTCCTTTGCGATCGCATGTAGGTCGGACAGATTAAAGTTGGACATGAGAAGGTTGGCACGCTTGAGGAACTCTTCAAGGTCAGCTGTAGCCCACGAGGTAACAACTCACCGGGCGTGCCTTCTCCTTTGTACTTCTGGTCCCGGACGAAACGGAGCCCGCGACGGGTGGGATTGGTCTTGGGGCCGTCAAGGGACCCTCCGGCATCGAGGATCGCCCGCCGACGGAGAATCTCCTCGGCGAGGCCCTCCTTGTTGTTGTCGGAGCGGTACTTCAGCTCCTTGGCCATTTCCTTGAGCTCCTTCTTGGTATGCTCCTTGGCCATAGCCACCGCATCGGCGGACACTGGTGTCAGCAAAGTTGGCGAGTCAATCTCACCTTCGGACTCGGGCGGCACCTTGTGGTCGAGCCCGCGCTCGACCAGCGCCCTGGCAACCTCCAGCTTCTGGCTCATGCGCCGGCAAGATATGCCATTGAGCGTGGCGTGGCGTAGCAGATGCCCTTGGTGAAAGTCGAGTAGCTTGAGCACACGCCTGTCGCGGTCTTTACCATCAGAGCCTGGTTCACGGGAGGCACTCACCCTCGCTACCCATGGAGACGTCGGTCAAGGTTATGTAGCGGCGGGCTTTCATCGAGTAGTACTCGTGCGTCGTCGCACGACGCCTGAACTCGACCACGCCCCCCTTCTCCTTCATCTGGCGACACTGTCAGAGTTTGCACTTTTAAGCCCAAGACACCTACCTCTTTCTCTACCAGACGCATCGCCATTTCATCGCGATAACCCCACGGAATAACTCCATTTTCGCGGCAGAGCGCCTTGAGCTCGCTCCTGCTGAGCTTGCAGAGCTCGAGGTACCGCGGGTTAGACGCTTACTAAGTCAGCGTGGATGCCTCAGAATAAGACCTACCGGGGTTAACGAGGTGACTGTTGTCCTCTCGCGAGTGCTGGGCGAGGCGGAGGGCGAGGTCTTCCTTCACACTTGTAGTGAGCGTGCCGCGGTCGCGCAAAATGTCGCGCAGGCCGACAGTGGTATACTGCTCGGCCAGGATCCTTGCCGGGCCATCAGCGAGCTCTGTCATTGTTAGGGCACTTCACGAGGGTAGAGCTCACTTGGGTTGCCACGGACTGTGCGCTGCTCGGTGTGGTCTGTGACTCCAACCCAGTCATTGGTGCAGATGCCGTAGATGGCAGCCAGCTCGCCATCAGACAGGCCATTCCGAGCGTACTCCTGCGCACACGACTCAGTGAACTCGAACTGACCCAGCTGCACGGGCTGGATCAGCTTGTGCGCGGCGGCACGATTGAGAACACGCTGCGAGAGTACATCTGTAAATGTCAGCACCGGTCAATCGTCTGGGAGGTACTTACGTGCCGAATCGAAGATGGCGATCAAAGTGGCACTGCGCCATGATCGTACAACAGCATTCACGACCCATAGCTCGACGCGGACGTTCACCTGGTCCGGATTGAACTCGCTCAGCTTTGATGGCGACGGCGTATTGAATCCGAAGCAGAATGGCACGTGGTGAGACTGGTGGGCAATGAGTGTCGGGGTACAAGCACCGCTGGGCGGAGCGGAGAAGTCGATAGGCAGCCCTAAGAGGATGTCGCGGTCCCGGTACTTGCTCCAGTGGACCAGCCAGAGGAACAAGATCGCCTGGGGCGAGTTGTTGGGGTTGGGCTCGAACTGTTTATCGCATTCCGTCTCTGCGCGGTGAATGGCCCGCAAGCACAAGCGCCAAATGTCGGTTTGACGTGCATGAGGCCAGAAGGCAATGGGGAAGCCTTTGGTGTTCCGAGGGAAGCAGCCTGAGACGTCGGCAAACAGTTCCGGATTCGCCTGCCTTTAATGTCAGCAAAGTCGATGACTGGACAACTCACTCGTATTCCTTGACAAGCTGGAGGAATGCGCCACTCTCCTTGCGGAGCCGACGAATCTCCGCGTCCTCGCTCGGTATGCTACCAGCAATGACGTATCGGTTTAGTGCGTCGTCGATATGCGGAGGCTCTGGTGCCGAGGGGTTGAGGATCAGGAGCTTGGTCGCGCCTGGGCCAAACGCCTCCATCAGGCGGTTAGCGCGGACAATCGCCGTCTTCTTGTCAGCGTAGCCAACATTCGCCCGGTTGACATATGCTGTGTTGGTTTTTGTCGTCGCGTCGACAAGGGGAACGAGCCCGGTGACGGGCAAGCCTTGCTGGTGAAGACGAACAGCTGCCATAACAGCATCGACAGTCAGCTCGAAGCCTCCTCGCTTTGCGAGGTTGTACCAAGTTGGTACCATGTGGACGTTATCAGGGTGGTGGTAGGCCACCTCGGCCGGTTCACCGTCCGGCTCCAAGAAGAGCTGGTGCCGAAGATCGGGCGACGCGCGCATGGCATGTACACGGTCGCGCATGTTGTTAAAGCGCTGCTGCTCAAGCGACGAGACTTCGGCAGGGAAGGTCGTGATGTTGTCACTGTAGACAAGAGTAGGCGAGCCATTTTCCAACCACGCCAAGATCGAAGAGGTAAGCTCCTCTCGGTCCAGCGTGTGCCGCTGCTTGGGAATGACGCCAGTAAAGTCTGGGTTGGACGGCAACGCAAGGAGCTGGAAGCATTAGCACACATGTTCTCCCAGGCTACAAGTCGACTTACCTGGTCGAGGTCAATGGAAACGACAAACTCGCTACGCGCAGCGTCGCGCTTGCGAATGCCATCGGCGGTTATCGCCCAGCGGTCCGTTCGCTGCTGGCGGTACGACCAGCGATCGACGGTACAGTGGCGGCAAAGCGCGTGGTCCCACATGTCGGCGCAGGGGACGGTACGCTCGGCGAACTCGTCCTTGTCGATGTGAGCCGTTGTGACGAGGGCTGTGTGGCGCACACCAACGCAGTAGTGCGTAACGCATGTGCCGTGACACTCTTCTGAGGCAGCGGCTTGAGCCTTGCCGAGGAAGGCCCGGTACGCGGCGTCCTTGGCGTCTAGCTGTCGATCGAGGCTCTCATTGTGGATCGCCGAGACGAATTCACCAAAGGTATGACGACGCTCCGAGGACGTGAGGCCATCGAAGGCCGCTAGGAGGGCGGCGTGCCATTCATCTCGGGCATCTTGGCTTGCGAATGTGATTGACTGACCGTCAAATACAACACGCCACGACGCGTTGGTCGCGTCGGGGTCCTTGACAATGGCGCTGAGCGAGCTTGAGGAGGCCGACTTGCTGTCGTCGAGGCGGGCTTTAGTAGCTGCAGGCGCACCTGATGGCGCCTCCGTGGCCCATCGCTTGCGAGGTGCACCAGAAGAACTTGGGGCAGCTATGTGCGACATTGTCGACCAAAACACCTTGCCTTGGGAGCAGAGTTGTCGAGAGGAGGAAGGTGGCTACGGCCAATCGATCCTTCCTCAGAGGATGGAAGGCTGGTCTCGACCGTGCCCGCGTACCTACTGCCTACTGCCAGCGTTTGAGTGTGAGCCTAGAGTGCCCAAAATACTAGGCTTCCAACTTACAGGCTGCGAGTGCCCAGGGCAGGAGGGGCAAGAGAGAAGGTTGGTTGCTGGAAGGAGAGTGGGTGGTGGAGCGCTACAGTTCAACCCGATGCGGCTCGACGTGGTACTTCTGGATATGGTTTCTCTGCGTGAATACCAAGATCTACGTGTCCACGAGAGACGGTCAGAGATTAGGAGGGGATTGAAGGATGAAGAGGAGTGAAAGAGGAAGAGGAGTGAAAGAGGACGAGGAGGGTTGAGGATCAGCAAGTTGAGTGAGGCGAGTTGACGAGGCGAGTGGGGCGTCGAGCGGGATCAGTTTCTGTCGAGGAAGGTAGGTCGTGCTGTGAGCCGCGTGGCCAGCCATACCAGAAGAGACTGCTCGCTGCTCGACTGCTGGCCTGCTGGTGGGCTGGCGAGGCCCTTCCCTCCGCCCCTTCCTCTGGTCTTGCAACTAGCGCCGGCTCCAGGCGGCAGGCTGACAGAGGACCCCAACCTGACACCACCACGATGGATCAACGTCAGTCGCAGCCAACCAGCCCCACACTGTGAGCGGTTGTCCTCCGTTCAACTGACCGCCAGTGACTGGCTACCCTTCCTCGATCGCATACTGTACCCCTCGCGCTGAAACGTCTGAATCCACACCCATCCCTCTGCAGGCAGGGCATTGTCCACTCGACGAGGACCGAAGCGAACGTAATTACACAAGGCGACGCTTTCATCAGCATATGATTAATGAGCTTGCGTCTATGAGAAGCCAGCGCCATGCAAGTCGAGTTAGCTAGCCATAATTAGCGTGCCCTTGCGTCAACCTCGCAAGGTGACAGCCAGCGAAAGCGACACTGTCAACACCCACTCCACATGGGTCGGCCGAGATCGAATTTGAGATGTTGGGCGGGGCACTCACGCTGCTGGCCATTGCTCTGCCATGGAGCGACCTATGTCGTGATCGTCGTGTTCAACTGATCTGCAGAGTGGGGAGCTGCAAAGGGTGAACAGTGATGTTCAAGCAGCGATTCAGCAACCGCGTTGTGTATTCAACTGTTGTTGGATCCTAAATGTCGATTGCCTTAGCACACGTCATTGTTTCTGTTATGAGCTAATCCATCTTATCGCCCACATAAGCTGCCTCTGAACTTACCCGAACACGCCCCGCGGCTTCGCCGCGGGGCCCGTTCTGGTGCGCAGTGCGGCGGTTATGTGAGACGCGAAGTCGCTGCCTCTCGCGCCGCCGAGCGGGGGACAGGTGGCTGAGCAGTAGCGACCTTTCGAGCGGATGCGAGAATGGTCGCCTGCTCTGCCTGTCCAACGCGGGGGCGGCGCGAGGGTGGCGCTGGCGCTGGCGCATGGCGGGCTGGGGCCGGCGCGCAGCGCCGAAACGAACGTCCACCAAGCCGGACTATTCTCACCAGCCAGGATGACAGTTGGCTCATCATCGCCGAAATGTTCTCCCAAGCCACTCTTCCCAAGCGCCATGGCGTCAAGGACATTGGCCTTTAAACAGGGGACCAATTAAGTGATTAAATTAAATGCTTCCGTCTTTCTTGACCTTGCCCAGAATAAATGCTGGCATATCGCCTATTGAAAAATGGACATGTTTTGATCCGATGTTTGCGCGACATGCAATGCCCATTGTCATGCAGAATGACGCAGTGTAGCTACCATAAGGCAAAGGCAAGCAAAGGCAAGGCAAAGGCAAAGCAAAGGGAAAGCAAAGGCAAGCAAAGGCAAGGCGTGGAGGTGCGATCTGCTGCAATGGCTCAGCGCCACCGTTGATGCCATGGGCTTTGCCCCCACCCAGGTCAGCATTGGCCCTGGGCCGCCAAATATCTGGATCCCGTAAGAGGTCCACTTTGACGCGTCTCAAGCCGCCACCACCATCTCTATCCATATTTTGAGTTCTCGGGCGGTAGGGGTACTCCTGCTGCCTGGTACCTTCACCCCTCCTCTGCTAGTAGATACTGTCTGTACGACAATCTTCCTGTGACTCATGGTGACGGGGCTTCTGCCATGCCACCACCCGCCCCTTTACCTTCCTTTTGCTATTAGACCCCTACACGGACAGTTTCTCTGTGTCTCTTTAGACTGGAATGGCAGGTACTAACTGCGAAATCCGAGCGCATGGCTAAGCTGCAGCCCTGCTCGCACCACGGACTCTGCGTGGCCTCCATCATTTTGCGACATCGTTTAGGGGCACAACCACCTCACACCACCTCACTCCCACTCTTTATGACTCGCAACGACGACTGGCGGCATCACGCCCGCCGCCACTTGGTGCACTCGGTGCCCGCCGGCTCGGGGGCCCCTCGGACCGATGTGGTCCGCACAGAAGAAGCGTTGGCAAAAAACCTGCCGACGCCGAAGTTGCTCCGACCGACTTTGACTTGTTGACACGGCTCTGTAGCTGCACCACCAGACGGTGACTTCCCCGCCGCGGGCGCTTTTCGGCCTCGGCGCCCCCGCCGACAGTGGCCTCACGCGCGCCGCAAACCTCCCGCCGTAATGTAGCTCGCTCGCGACACGGCCCGCATCTCGACAACGTGGATGCGGGGCTTGGCTGGTTGATGCGTTGTCCATTGCTCGCTCGCTCGCTCGCACTCGACTCGCACTAGCGACTGACCGCTCGCCCGGCTTACGCGAGGTGTGTGGGAGGTGTGCGAGGTTGGAAAACGGCTGACGGACGAGCTGACCGCAGCCGACAGTCAACCTGCCGCTCGACAGGCTTGGACAAGTAAATATATCACTGCGGCGGTGGACGATCTCTCGGCGTTTAACCTCATCGCTACACCACCACCGCGGCCCTCACAATGGCAGAAAAGACCGAGAGCCCCGCCGCTGCTGCCCACCAGCCCAACGCGCTCGAGCGCCTCACGTCGCTCGTGACGGGCGAGGCAACGCCACCAGTCGCCGGCGAGTACCACACACACTATGTCTTGGCTCGGCTGCGCGAGGACAAGCCCGCGCCGGGCAGGTTCCACATGTGGGGAATGCTGTGAGTGGCGCCGCTGTGTCGGTGACCTCGAAGCTAACCCACTCCCCAGCTTCACCCTCTTCCTCGTCATGTTCCTTGCGGGCTGGAACGACGGCACGCAGGGCCCCCTCCTGCCCTCGCTGCAGGAGTACTACCACATCAACTACCTCGTCATCTCCATCATCTGGGTGTTCAACATGCTCGGCTTCCTGCTCGCGGGCATCACAAACGTCTTCCTGACCGACCGGCTGGGCTTCGGCATCGTCGCGCCACTGGGCTCCATGTGCCAGGTGCTCGGGTACATCTTCATGTGCTGGGGCCCGCCGTACCCGCTCTTCTGCTTTGCGTTCGTGTGTAACGGCTACGGGCTGGGCCTGCAGGACGCGCAGGTGAACAACCTGGTGTCGCGCCTGCCGAACGCGTCGAATCTGCTCTTCCTCATGCACGCGGTCTATGGGCTTGGCGCGACGGCGTCGCCGCTCGTCGCGACCCAGTTCGTCAAGCACTTCAGGAGCAAGGTGTACTACTACTACTTTGTGTCGCTCGGCCTCGGCCTCGCGACGGCGCTGATGCTGCTCGGCGTGTTCCAGCTGCGCACAGAGGACCAGGTGGCTGGACGGCGCGTCGAGGACCAGCCTGTGCCCGCCGTCGAGACCAAGAGCGAGGACGGCGGCGAAGCGGGTCCCGCCGAGCCTGCGTCACCGACGACCAAGACTGGCCCCACTTCGTCGGGCAGCAAGATGAAGCAGATCATGAAGATTGGTGCGACGCACTACATGGCGCTGTTCATCCTCCTCTACGTCGGTGTGGAGGTTGGCATTGGCGGCTGGGCAGTAAGTAATAGCAACCTTCCACCCGCGCCACAACTAACCCCCCCTCCAGACATCCTTCCTCATCGCGGAGCGCGGCGGCGGCGACAGCTCGGGCTACGTCTCGGCGGGGTACTTTGGCGGGCTGACGCTCGGCCGCGTCGTGCTGATCCCCGTGACCAACCTGATCGGCAAGCGGCTCTCGACGCACGTCTACACGGTCATCTGCATCGCGCTCATGGTCGTCGTCTGGACAGTCAAGAGCCTGATCGGGAACGCGGTCGCGTACGCTTTCGTCGGCCTGTTCCTCGGGCCAATGTACCCCATCGTCATGATTGTCATCCTCGACGTCATGCCGTTCGAGCTGCAGGCGGGCACGATCGGCTGGATCGCGAGCCTGGGCCAGGTTGGCTCCGCGTTCATGCCATTCGTCACTGGCGCCATTAGCCAGCACTATGGCGTGTGGATCATGCAGCCGCTCATGATCGCCATCATGGCCGTGTGGATGATCTGCTGGGCCCTCGTGCCCCGCAAGCGCGTCGAGTCGAAGCCATAGTAGTCGTAGAGAGAATAGAGGACACTGGGATGTATAGTATGGTTCGTGGCCATGAGTAGACATGACTGTAGCTACAAAGATGTGTGGATCTCGCCACGCATCGGTCAGCTTGCACCGGTCGACGTATACGCCGCTTGCACCAGTCAACGTACGCGCCGTCGCCAAGCTCGCCCCGATGTCGGTGTCCCCGAGACGAGCCCCAGACACAACGGAACATCCACCTCCAACCCCACCCCCACCCCCACCTGTGCCCAACCCGCCCCGCCGCGCGGCCGTGCTCTCCGCGCTTCCTATCGATTAAGCTTGAGTTTTGACGCGGGGTTTTGCCGTAATCGGAGGCGCCGTCAACAGTTTGTCCTGCAGGTCAGCAGACGACGACGACGACCACCACCCTGCACCTGGCTGGCCCCGGTTTACCCGCCACACCACGGAATCCTCGCCCGACGACCTCCCCGCCCAGGTCACTTCTCATTGCTCTCGCCATGCATCACTAGCATCTACAGTCCGGGCGTAGGTGTACAGTGCGCTGCTGCTCTCATTATCACGATCACGCCGATGCACCATCCTCCTTCTGATCTGGCCAACAATGCAACTCCGCTAGCTCCAGACATCCGTCATGAACCTGTTGCGCTCCTTGAGCAGCTTGAGCTCCTTTGCGCCCTGGATCTCGGCGGTGCCGCCCTTGGCCTCGCCGAGCATGCGCGACAGGCGGTCCTCGACGGCGCGAGCCATGTTCTTGGCGTCACCACAAATGTAAATGTACGCGCGCTTCTCGAGGATCAGAGGCGCGAGCTCGTCGCGCTTGTCCCAGATAAGGTCCTGGACGTAGATCTTGGAGCCGTCGGGCTTGCGGTTGGGTCCACGCGAGAAGGCAGTGATCATCTGGAACTTGCCGCCGAGCTCCTTGGCGTACTCTGGCCACTCCTCGGCGTACAGGTAGTCCTCGTCCTCGCGACGGCATCCGTAGAACAGGTAGATGGGGGCCCAGTCCTTGAGCGCCTCCTCGCCGCCCTTCTCCTTGGCCTTGCGCGCAAGCGCGACACGCTCCTGGACGAAACCGCGGAAGGGGGCGACACCAGTGCCGGGGCCAATCATGATGATGGGGACCTTGGGCGACGTGGGCAGACGGAAAGTCGAGCGGCGGATGTGGATAGGGACGCGGTAGATGTTGTCGTGGAGGTGGAAGTCGCGAGGGCCGGAAATCTTGTACGAGGGGAGGCCGTCGAGGCGGATCGAAGCCTCGTTGCCGGCAAGACCGCCAGTGTGGGCGTGGCCGTTGGTAAGAGCACCCTTGTTGGCACCGTTGGCATCGGAAGCGAGCTTGACGTTGAGGATAAAGTTGGTGCTCAGACCGTAGACCCAGCGGGGCTGGTCGGCGTGGTCCTTGCTGGGGCCCGACTCGTACTTGAGAACGACAGCGGTGACGTGAACCGAGCTGGGGTTGAGCTTGGACGACGACGAGATCGAGTAGTAACGGGGTTGGAGACGGGGGAGGGTGCCAATGATGCGGTCAAACGGAATGGGCCAGACGGTCGCGTTGGTGAAGGGCGGGGTGAGCGAGTCGCGGGCGGCCGACTGGAGGACCTCGGCAATCTTGAGCTTGGGGCCGTCAACGTACTCGTGGTACGCCTCACGGTCGGTACCCCAGGTAGTGAGCGTCTCCTTGGCCTGCTCGTTGGGCGCGTAGCGGGCGAGGAAGGCAATGGTCTGACGGGAAGCAAGCGAGGAAATGTCGAGGTAGTGGCGGAAGACGGACTCGTACGTGGCCGGGGTAGGGAAGGGGACCTTGGCGAGGGCGGGGTCGAGCGACTCGACAGCAATAGGCGTGTGACGCTTCTCCGAGAGACCGAGCACAGCGAGGGCGCGCTCGACCTCGGCGTCGGGGTTCGAGGGCCAGACACCAACATGGTCGCCGTGCATGTACGAGATTCCAGTGCCAGAAATGTCAAACTCGATGTGGACGCAGTTGCGCTCGCCAGAGACGGCAAAGAGCTCGCGCGAGGTTCCAACGGGGGCAGGGTAGGGGTTCTTGGCATCGTACGAGCCGGCAGGGGTAGTCGACTTGTTGGCCGACGCGACGAGGGCACGAGCAGACAGCTCACCGTGGAAGACCTTCTCGGGGGCGACCGTCTCAGCGACCTCGGTGACGACAAAGTCGGCAACATCGCCGGCGCCGCCCTCCTCGACCTCGAGGCGCTTGGAGAACTCCTCCCACATGCCGTCCTTCCACGAGAGGTAGTCCTCCTCGAGAGCCTTGTCGTCGTCACCCTCACCGCGCTCCCCGATGCGGTGGGCGCCGAGGGCGGCCAGGCGGCGGTCGAGCTGGCGGGCAGTCTCGTTGAAGTGCTCGTAGGTGCGGTTTCCGAGACCAAAGATGACATAGTTGAGGTTCTCGAGCGTGTTGCCACCCTGGCTGAACTCGACGTTCTCCTCGAGAATAAACTCGAACAGGGGCTGCGCGTTGTCGGTGGGGTCGCCCTCGCCGTACGTCGCGAGCACAAAGATGACGGCCTTGTCGCTGGGGATCTGGTCGAGCTTGTTAAAGTCGTACTCTTCGGGGTCGCACACAAGAGACGAGATGCCGAAACGCGACTTGGCCTCCTTGGCCAGCCTGATCGCGTACTCCTCAGCCGTGCCAGTCTGGGTGCCGTAGAAGACAGCGGCGCGCTTGCCCTGGTGGCCGAGTAAGCAATCTGCTAACAATGCACGCAGGCAGTACTTACGAGCTTCTCCATCTTGCCGACAAAGTCGCGCGGGTCGTCGTCGTCGTCAAAGCCGCCGGCGCCAGCGCCGCCCGCCTTGGCGCCCGACGCACCGGCGACCGACTGGCGGGGCTTGCCGCCGATGAAGGGGAGCGACTCGCGGAACCACCATAGGAGTGGGAGGAGGATGGCGACGGCCACGATGAGCAGGTCTACTGATGCCATGGTGGCTAGGTGGGGGGTGGGGGGGTTGGGGCCGAGTTGAGCGATGAGCCAAAAAGTCAAGCACGGGGGGAAGGGGAGGGGGAAGTTGTGTGTACAGGGGCCAAAAAGATATATGACACGATGGTGTGGCCAGGTTGTCGTGTCGCTGGCTGGTCGGCCGGGTGTAGCAAAAGAAGTGGTGCCAGTGGTGCCAGTCGTAGCGTGCACGATGATGCAGGCGAGAGACCCTGCAGGGCAGTGAGTGAGGATTGGGAGCAAGTCTTTTGGCCGGACACGGCGAGCGCGAGGCGGCCTTGTACGCGCGTGGGTGCAGCAACCCCGAGTCCGGTGGCCCGGTGGGAGCGAGAACCTCACTCACCCCACTGGCCCACTGCACGCCCACCCTCCACTCACTTCCTATCGCGTACACTTCCACGGCCGGGTTAATTTGCTCCCGTCGAGGCACCCCTACCTCAACTCTCGGCCATCCAATCCACTCCCCCACGCCCCCTCAGTCAACGCGCGCCGAGATTATCTCGCAACTCCGGCTGCAAGATTTCCACGGTTTACCCGGACACTGTCACTCCGAACAACTCGACAACAAGGATGCACAACACACGTCGTCGCTTATACCCCACACCTTGCCCCAGTGGGCCCTCTTACGGCCCCGGTACAAGCCGCCGGCGTCGACGGACGGCCGGACGGACGTGATGGACATGTAAAAGTCCCGTGCATATACCCGGATCAATGGTGGTGACTATCTCGTTTAGACATTGTTGGCCGGGTGGTCAATCAATGACGCTATGGACGGCGCGGGAGCATGGACTCCCTGCGACAGCGAAGCCGAGGAACTGGCGTTAACCCCGCCAAGTAGCGCGCGACGCCTAGCGACGCGACCCTCGAAAATACGACGGAGGCCAGCCGGGCTATAAAGACGTTAACAACCGCTGACGTTGGTGCCACAACCTCTTACTCACCTCTCAGAGTGGTACCGTGGGCGAATCACTGGAATGCGACTGTGGACATCCACGTAGCGGTCCGTCTCGTCCTGCCACGTCAGCGTTTGTTTACGTCGGCACTAATCCTCAACACATACCACAATCTCCTTGCCAATGAGCTCCTGCAAGTCGTCAGCTCGGTATAGTGACCGCAACCGGGCGCCGGCTCCGACTGCACTCACCTCGACAACGTCCTCCAAGGTGACGACACCGACAGCACCCTCCTGGCGGCCGGGCTTGGTGGATACGAGCAGCAGGTGGCTGCGGCCCGTCTGGAAGCTGAGCTCAGTGTCAGCGTCGTTTCAGTTACCGGTTGGCAGCCCTATGGCCGAATAGCGCACTAGTTCATGGCTGAAAGCAGGTTAGCCTATTTCCACCACCCATGTAAGACATACCTTCTACAAGCGACAGATCCGGCGGACACTGAGGCAGCACGAGGCTGACGAGAGCGGATACCGGCTTGGCCTCGCTGATGTCGTAGTCGACAAGGTTGCGGAGGAGCATGACGCCACTGAGGGGGTGTGTGAGCGGCAAGCGACAAGTGGCGCGAACGGTGATCCGACGGTAGCCGAGATTAGGCTTTTGGCGGCCACTTACAGGAAAGAGCCGGGGACTTTGGCATCGTACACGGGGATACGAGTGTGTCCCTTGCGGAGGACCTCGGCGAGGAGCTCAGCATCGACAATACGGTCCGACGGCAGCTGGTACACGTCGGCCATGGGTGTCTGGGTGTGAGCTGGTCCTAGTACAAAAGCACAACTCACCATCACTGTGCCGACCGTCTTGCCCGAGAACTCGAGCACGCTGCCGAGGAGGTGGAGCTCGTCGTCGGCGAGCTTGTCCTCCACACCGAGGGCGACGAAAGCCTTGAGCTCGGCCTTGCGGTACGTCACGCCGTCGTCGTGCGCGCCGAACATGTAGTCGAGGAACTGGCCGTCAGCTAAGCCCATTACATGGCGCACTCACCATGGCCATGGGCTTGGCGATGGGGTACATTAAGATGACGAGGCCGCGGACGAGGGGCGCAAACGACGCGCCGATGGCGAGGCCATACTTTGTGCAGATTGCTGGGGTGTGAGCGCGGCAAGGACATGTTACACACCTTGTGGGATGACTCTGGCGCGAGTGGTTAGAAGGTGTTTAGCATGCAGCAGCGTCCGACTCACTCTCCGAATACGAGCTGTGCGGGTTAGCAAGAGTCATGCGCGCGTTGCACCCACCTCAAGACCAGTCGCGCCGAGAATAGCGATCCACCCGCCACCGATCTGACGTCAGCAGGGCGCGTTGCAAGGTGGGCACACACGATCGAGTCAAGGAAGACAGGCAGGGACGTGTTGACGAGCGTGTTGCCTGGGTCGGGTCAGCTGCGTCTCTAGTTGTCGCACGCACCAAGTAGAAGAACGACGAGGATGAGGTGACGCCCCGAACCGACGAGGAGCTTGAGGACCTTGGGCGCCTGCTCCTGCTCGGCGTCGGTGCCGGCCTGGCTCAGCACCTGGAGGTTGATCTGTGCGTGGTTAGCTGGGCCTGCACGCCGCACTCACGGTGTCAAGGCCCATAAGGCCGAGAGTCAGGCCGGAGAAGATGCCGCCGAGGATGACGAGCACGATGGTCGCGCCGATGAAGAGCGGGAACGACGGGTGGTCGGGCTCAATGTGCACATGTTTGGTCTTGTTGCCTGTGTTTCGGCGTAAGCAGGTGTCGGCGGCGCCGAGAATGTCGCGGACATGGCACAGGCCGAGCCGCAGCCGAAGCCGCAGCCGCAGCCGCCAGTGTGCAGTCGCCGGATCTACGGCCCTACAGTCCACTCGCACTCACCCTTGAGCGCCGTGTCCACGAGCGTCGCGCACAGGCCCGGCAGGTGCGCGAGCGGGACAGTGATGGTGTCGTTCATGGATGATGGCGTGGGCCGTGCGCCGGCTGCGTTGTGCGTTGTTGTTGTTGTTTGTCGCCCGCTGCGTAAGACAATGAGGTCGAGGAAGAGTCAGAAATGTGCGTTGTCGTCGTTGTCGCCGTCGCTCGCCGCTCGTGCTAATTGCGTGACCCGAGGCAGACGGGCGCGGTATGTGGCTTGGTGGTGCGTATGGTACTGTGTCAGAAATTAAATTTGGCCAAGCTCAAGCCAGGCAGCCAGCCAACGCCCCCGCCAGCCCAGCGCCAGTCTCGTCATCTCGGCGTCCTCGAGCAGTAGTATCTCCGCCACCGGCTCGCACTGCACGTCGCCCTCGCTGTCGCCCTCTTCCTCATTCACTCACAAACGTGCACTTGAACCACAGTGTTATTATTGGCCTACTGCGCGCGCACACGATCGGGGCGTGCCGATAATCTGTCCGTAAGGCACGGAATGTGGTGAGTACGTAATGTTGCGTGGATACCACATGGTGCACGTGGCACCACCCCTCCACCCCTCCACCCCGCCGAGTTCCGCGGCTCCGCCTCTGTCATGCTCGTCACATTCGCCAACGAGCACCGTGAGTGCGATGGCGAGCAGGTAGCCGAGGTCGAGGAGGCGAGGGACGCGGCGGGGCGTGCGTGCGTTCCCCAGCCAGCGTCCCAGGCAGTGCACACTCAACCGCACCACTGCACCACTGCCACCACCACCACACCACTCGGCTAAGTTCCCGAGAGGGGCGGTAGGTCCGGCCGCTGCTAGCCGGTGCACACCACAAAGTCAACCAAGCCGCGTCGACTCGCATCATGTTTCTGCATCACTACCACCACTCACACACACTCACACCATGGCCGGAGTTATCAAGCGTGCTGCTGTTGTCGGCGCCGGGCAGATGGGCCTGGGCATTGCGTGAGTTGACGCGCACGCGCACGAGCTGCGGAGTAGCGAGTGGGCGGGCGTGGCAGACTGGGGTTGGGGCTCCCTCCCCTCCCCAGTCCAACCCCCACCCTCGTCGGTCATGCCACTTGCACAGCTGCGATCTTGCTCGCTCACGCGCTACGCGCGTTCACTCGCTGACACTGGCACAGCTACGTGACCGCCCTGCACGCCAAGATCCCCCTGACGCTGCACGACCCCTCGCCCCAGGTCCTCTCAAAGGCCGTGACGCACCTCGAGTCGCTGCTCGCGCGCGACGTCGCCAAGCGCGGCCTGCCCCAGGCCGAGGCGGACGCGGCGCGTGAGCGCGTGACGGCCGTCAAGGGCGACGGCACGGGCGAGGGCGGCGGCGATCTGGTTGCGCAGGACACGGATATCGTCATTGAGGTGGGTTGACCGAGGCGCGGAGCGCCGAGGCGGGTGGCATCGCGGGCGACAAACGTCGGGCTCCGCCCACCCGCCCGCCCAGAACGCTCGCAAGCTCGCGCTGACGACCAGGCCATCCCCGAAATCACGTCCCTCAAGACGGGCCTGGTCCGCCGCCTGGCCGAGCGCCTCCCCCCGCCCGCGATTCTCGGGACGAACACGTCGTCCATCAGCCTGACCAAGCTGGCGGGCAGCGCGACGCTGGCGGGTGATGGCGGCGCGAGTGCTGCGCGTGTCGTCGGCATCCACTTCTTCAACCCCGTTCCGCAGATGTGAGCCGAGAAAAGGGGGAAAGAGCGCTGACACGCCGCAGGAAGCTCGTCGAGCTCATCCCTGCCCTGCAAACGTCCGACGAGACGCTCGCGCGTGCCCGCGCGTTTGGCGAGGCGTGCAACAAGAGTGAGTGGGACAGAGGTGCAGCGCGGCACACTCGCTGACGCTCATGTGCAGCTGTGACCCAGTCGGCCGACTCGCCCGGCTTCATCGCCAACGCCATCCTCATGCCCATGCTCAACGAGGCCGTCATGCTCCTCGAGAAGGGCGTCGCGACAAAGGAGGACATTGACACGACGTTCCGCCTCGGCATGGGCCACCCCATGGGCCCGCTCGCGCTCGCCGACCTCATCGGCCTCGACACGTGCCTGTCCATCCAGAAGGTGCTGCACAACGAGACGGGCGACACAAAGTACCGCCCCGCCACGCTCCTCCAGCGCATGGTCGACGCCGGGTGGTATGGTAAGAAGTCGGGCAAGGGCTTCTACGACTACAAGTAGGGCCGGGAGGTCGCAGTCTAGTATATGCACAAATATCAGCAGTAGCTTGCAAGAGGAACCCGGCGCCACCTCGCTCGCTCACGCCGCGCCGACAAGACACCATGCATGTCACTACATGTCACTATGCTATGCTCATGTGATGGAGGTTAGCGGGCCAGGCAGCCACCAGGCCACCCGGCAATGATTGTTTCTGATCTTCCTTGTATCATGCAGTGTAGTGGCCTCATCGCGAGCCCTCCTTCTTTGCGGTATCCCGCTTGGCGTCACCACCTGCTGGGTCCACGCCGAGGGCGCCAAAGCCCTGTGTGAGACTCTCCACACCCTTGTCCAATTCTCCTGGCAAGCCAGGTACCTGCGGAGACGGTGACAAGAGCGCGCTGGGGCTGATGTACGGTGCGCTGCCCGAGCCAGTCTCGGCCATTGAGGGATGCAGAGACGACGGCAGCACAGGCGGGGAGAAGGGAGCAAACGTTGGCAGGGGCGACGCCGGGTCGTCGGCTAGCGTGTGCGATTGCGCGAGCTGAGATGGGGGATGCGACAGGTCACGCGTGTTGGAGACGTTGCGGCGACCACCGCGCGCCTCGTTGCTCGAGCCGGGAGCACCAAACGTCGACGGTCCGGCAGGAGTCGCGCTGCTGCTGCCAGCGGGCCGAGTTCCAGGAGCACCAAAGCCACCGGGCGAGTCGTACGCCCATCCACGTCCAATCTCGAGCTGCGCGTACAAACGCGACGGCGAGAGAGGCGCAGAGACAGTACCCGCGGCGTTAGGGTTGTCGTAGTTGGACGCCTGGCGGCGATCACGGGGACGAGCAGGGTACTGCGACGGGTCCATGGCACGCGTGACGGGCTCACGCCCTCTTCCGCCGTACTCGGCGAACGGCGAGTCGGCCACGCCGCCGAGACCAAGCCCGGATGGGTTGCCGAGGTTGGGACCCTGGGCAGCGAGCCACATGTCCTGGGCGACGTTTCTTTCCGAGACACCAGCCGCAGCGGCAGCAGAGGAAGCAGCGCCAGCGCTGACCTCGTTTGTTCTGCCACGGCGCTGGTTGGCCTCGGGGGCCATGGGACTTGGGCCCGGGCCGTTGGTGGACGGGCCGTAGCGGTCACCGCCGCCACCGCCGGCTCCGCCACCACCAGAGTGGTACCGGTCGTGAGGCTGCTGCGACTGGCTGCGCCATCCAGGACCATTGGTGGCGGCACTGGCGTTGCCGAATCCACCGCGACCGACAGAGAGCGTCCGAGGAGCGGGCGAGGCCGAGCGAGGGGCACGGAGGAGCTCATCGTCGCGCTCGCGACACAACTCGGCGAGGGCGAGGACGGCGCGTTCGGGGCGCTGGGTGAGGATGCGAGTGGCGCGCATAAACTCGCCGCGGATGGTGTAGAGGCCGTCCTTGGTGACGGTGCGAGCGACGTTGTACGTGATCTCAAAGGGGTCCTCGATACACAGCCTGTTGCGGTCACGGGCCATCTCGTTGAGGCCGCCGACGTCGATCTGTGGGGTCAGAGTTGTCGACGGGGGTTATCGTCACTGCAACTCACGTCGTTGGTCCAGCCCTTGCTCTCCTTGGTGAGCGGGCCAGCGCGGAGCGACAGAACCATGGTGTTGAACTGGAAGTCATGCGAGAAGTAGCGGAAGAAGTCGATGAGGCTGGGACATCAGTGGTGATTTCTCGAGTTCGCTCTGACACCACTTACAGCTCGCCGACGCTCTCAAAGTTGATCGAGGACCACTCCTGGCGGAGCATCTCGACGTCGTCAAAGAAGTAGACGTTGCGGCCTTCGAGCATCATCTCCTCCTCGGTGATGGGTCTGACGGGGGCAATGCGCTGGAGGTTGGGCAGCACTGGGGGCTGCTTGACGTGAACGAGGAAGAAGAGGACCATGAGGGTAATGCCGTCTGCGGGGAGTCAACACTTATCTGCCACTGCTCCACTCACAAGATGAAAGGGTACCACGGTAGGGCGAGTTGATGCGGCGGCGCTTGGCCCACACCTTGAGGAAGAGGACGAGGGTGCGGACACGCGCAGGGTCGATAGTGGCATAGGTCAAGAGCAGTCGCGTGTTCTCAATGGCGAGGCGGTTCTCAATACCAATGTCACATGCGATGCCTGAACGTTAGCGCGGGTTGTCGGACGGGTAACTCTTGTCACACTCGTCGCTACTCACCGAAAGGAAGACCGGGAGACGCGGCGAGGTTGAGCTTGATGATCGGGATGCGCGCCTTTGGCAGCGGCTTGACGTCAAAGTTGGTCTCCTGCGCGCGTGTGTCAGTATCCCTCCCTTCCCCTTCCCCGATGACCGGTCGGTCACTTACCCGCTCCAGTAGGTCGCCAATCATTGCGACAAAGGTCGACGGGTCGAGGGCAGCTTCTGGGTCGTCGATAAGGACCACGAGGTCCATGTCTGGGATCATCGTCAGCCTCGAGGCGGCAGCGTGGGGCCGGGGCCGGTTCGCTCACCCGAGTTGCGGAGACCAAACGAGTTGCAGCTGCTGCCAAAGCTCAGCAAGCGAGCGCTAGGCTCAATCGTCTTGATGAGCTTTTCGATGAGCGTACGGACTCTGCGGTGTCAGCTAAAGAAGCAGGAAAATCAGCCTCACTCCTCCTTGATGGTAAGCTCCTCGGACGTCGGGAGAAGCGGGAGGACAAAGGAGAAGAGCGACGTCGAGAGGTCGCTCAGGAAGCGGCGGTGGAGGACGCCGGGGTGCATGGTGGACAGGACGTCCGGCGACAGGTTGTGCGAGTGGTGCGGGGTGTAGTGGTGATGGTGGTGGGGGGAGAGGCCTGCGATGTTGGCCGTGTGGCTGTGGGCGTGTCGCGGGAGCGAGAGGGACTGCGAGGAGCTGCTGTTGTTGATGCTGCTGCTGCCTGTTGGCCTTATCGTCGTTGGCGTTGTCGGCGTTGTCGGTGTCGTCGTCGGCGGCAGCGGGTAGACGGCGGGCGGCAGCTGGAGCTGGAGCGGGGCAAAGTAGGTGAGCGTCATGTCAGCATACGTTTCCCGTGCGGTGCGGGGATAGACGTGGAGAGGAAGGACAAAAGGAAGGCGAAGGGCGCGAGGTATCGGCGCCGAGACGAGCGAGGACGGTTCGAGACAATCTCGCGCGCGCAAGGCGAGCAGGGTAGGTAGGCGTAGGTAGGTAGCAGTCGTAGCGCAGGTAGTGCAGTCTGCCCAGCCTGTCCAGCCCAGCGCAATAGCCCGCGCGCGCCGCGCCCAGTCTCTCGCCTCTTTATTTTCGTCCGCGAGATTGGCACCACCTCGATCCTCAGCAGTCGACTGGAGCCGAGTCACCCATCTCACTCGCCACTAGGCGAGGCCGCAGTCCATCTCCAGCCCGTCCTCCCCAGCGGCGCACACTCACAGGTCGTTCACTCGGCTTCGGCCTCGGTGTCGGCGATAGAGGGAGGGCTCGAGCTCAGAGAGAGGCAGGCGAGCAAAAGTAAAAGTCGGGCTTGAGCTCGGGGCGCTCCTGGACGTGCGGGAGAGGGGGGGAAGGGGGGGCGTGGCGGACAATAAATGGGATGGCAGCGCAGTGGGTCGCGGCCGATGCAATGCTGTTGATTCCTTGCAGTGTGTGGCGAGATGCGAACCACACAGTGACTGGGGTATGCTATGCTATGCTGCGATGCGAGCGAGTGGTCCTCTTCGGCGCGTCTAGTGGTGTGGTTGTAGTCGGCGTCGGTGCACTCCGTGTCGTCGTCGACCAGATGCAGCAGCCACGGCGCCGTGGTGGTGGTGGTCAGACTTTTGGCGCGGTTGGCGTTTGATGGTCGCTACCGTGGGAGAGTGGTACACGGGAGCAATCCCGAAGAGTTTGGCTGGTGGTTATTGGGCCGCATGCTCCGCCAAACCATAAAAAATGCTGAGAGGGCTGCGCTGCAATCGAGCGACGGCGGCGCGAGAGGGGCCAGAGGGCCACATGGGACCATGAGGGCACGCGCGCTGGCCCTGCCCTGTTCTACTGCGCTGTGCCGCTGTCCGGTCACCGGAATCCCGACACGGCGAGGCGAGCGGCGCGAGGCGCGCGAGACATGGGCGACGTCCACCACGACGCGTCGAAAATCTGGCAGCGGTGCGAACACAAATGCCCGACGTACCAAGGTACTCTGTGAAGTAATGCATCAATGGTCCATGTGGATTGACGTGTATAAAAATGTGAACATCTAAATGCCCAAATGTGTTTATCGACAGTTATGTAAAGGGTGGGGGTTGGTCTACTGGTTGTATGGCGAGGGAGGTTGAGGGGGGGACGAGCGTGTCGTGATGAGGTTGGTCGTGTTGAGTGGGTATGAATGGAGCGAGGGTTGATGGTCAACACAATCAAAGGTGTGTCATGTAGGTGTTTTGGTGGGGTGCAGGGGAGGGTTGCTGAAGAAAATTAGAAGATCGAACGAGCCACGTCGAGCGCCACCATGCGCTTAGTGGTTGCGTGCACGATCCGAACCAGCGAGGAGCGACTCGTGCAGGCCATCGGCAGAGGCGTCGTTCCGAAGTTGAATCATGTAAACATGACCAGAGCGCTGGCCGTTGGTCGAAAGCTCGATCGCAACGCCGGTTCGTCCAACGCGCTCCACGCCGTCCGTCAGGACGATGGTTGAGACGAGCACCTTCTTGTTTGACTCGATAACGAGCTGCTTGACGTTGCGCGCCTGCTCAACAAAGAGCTTGAGCTTGGCCGAGCCGAGCGACTTCCACTGCTGGTGACCGTTGTTGAGGAAGAGCTTGCACTTCATCTGAGCCGTGACAGTCGTAGGGCCTGACAGTGCAGTGATCACCTCCTCGGTCGGAGAGGCCGGAGGAGAGTCATCCTCGTCCGGGTACTGCTGTTGCTGCTGCTGCTGGTATTGGTGCTGCGGCATCTCGTGGAACGTCCCCATCCGCGCTGACGGTGCCTGCACAGCCTCGGGTGGACGGAATGGCTCGGCAGAGCGCGACCGCATAGGCGGCGCATGCTGGAAGTGGTCCGGGTAGCCAGACGGCGCGCCAACGTCCGAGAGATGTGAGCCGTTGGCACGGATCTGGGGAATGGGGGGCAGGTCGTCGCGAAGGCGGATCCCCTGGCCCTGTGGTGGTCCAGGTGGGCCGCGCGGTGTCGGCGCCGCAAAGTCATTGTACGAGGGGCCACCTTGAGCTGGGCCCTTGGGAACTGGTGGCGGTGCCATGTTGCCAAACTGACCCTGGTCGCTGTACGGGCCCTGCTGGCCATTGTACATCGGCTGAGGCGGTGGGCGGTTCATGTTTGGAGGCATAGACTGCGTTGACAGAGCCGAGACAGCAGAGAAGTTGGACTGGGCCGACCGCGTCGAGATGGCACGGGGGTTCTCAGGCATCATTGGCGACGGTGGGTGTTGACCAGGCATCGCTCCCGGAGACATCATCTGTCCAGGAGACAGCGTGTTGTCGTTGCGACCACGAAGGCTGGCACCTCTAGGCGGAGGTCCTGACGGGTTCGGGTTGGTCCAGTCGCCGCCCTGGTTGAGCGACATGTTTTGCATGTGGCCCGTCAAGCTTGCATCTGGGTAATGGCCGTGCGAGCTGTTGGAGACGGGAGACATGGGGCTGGGGTAGCGCGCGGGAGGGTTGGTGTCGATCCTAGGCACCGAGCGAGGACCATCCATCGAAGGCATCGGAGGCGTGTTGGCCATGGGTGGCGTGTGGGACACGGGCGAAGGCAAAACGGGTGTGGGCGGAGCAGTGCGGGACTCTGCACGTTTGTGTCAGACTCGCGTTACGTTTCCAGCACGCCAGGGTGCGCTACTTACTGCCAGAAGCAAAGTCGATGCACTCTTGGATGCTCTTGACCATCTGGTCGCGCTCAATCTCCGAGGTTGCGTGGATGACAAACGTCTCCTTTCGCATGACGGTCACAGCGAGGACATTGCCTGCTCATGTTAGCGAGTGTTCAAGGTCTCCCGGTGTCTACTTACTCTGCTGGCCCTCCACGACCATCAAGTGCTTACCCGCCAGCGGCGGGTAGGCCAACCACATCTCCGGCATGGGACCTCGCTCTCCGACGCGTTCTGGCTGCTCTCGTGCGACCTGCTGCGCCTTGGCTGCCTTCTCACTGGCCTCCATACGGTCAGTGATCAGAAAGAGGTCGGTGAGGATGAAGATGTGGGCGCGGCGGTGGACCACCTGCTGGCCGGTCGACGAAGGCGTGAAGAAGACGGTCGCGTCGTGAGATGAGCGGACGAGGCGCGAGTAGGTAAGGCCTGGGGCGTTCATCTGCAGCTTGCATTTCTAATACCGAGTCAGTCCACTGTCTCGCCAGCACGACCACCACCCCGACTCACCCTTGGTTGCATGCTGAACAGATCGATGGTGCGCTCCGTGTCGATGCGGAGCTCCAAGTCAGTGATCGGAGAGTCCGCAGTTGTCACGGTCAAGGGAGGGGCGCGGCCAGGGGAGGCTGCAGTGCTTGGCGGTGCGGAGGTAGCAGAGGTGCGGCTGCTTTCCTTGCGACTGGTGAACGAAGACGAAGCCCTCGATTTAGTTAATACGCGTATAGCAGCCCAGATCTGCGGTCACCACCGACTTACTGCGAGTGTGTGTCCGCCGAGCTACCGTTACCTCCGCTGTTGCGAGACTGGAGTTGCTGCTTCTCATTCGGCCAAGCCTGCTCCAGGGCAGGGGCGGCGGCGCGGCCGTTCGGGTTGGCGGTTGCAGGGTCTTCCTCTGAGACATCGAGCTCCAGCCTGCGTTCAACGTCTGCGATCAGAGTCTCAAGACGCTCGTTGGCGTTGGCGAGAAGCCTGTGGTCGCTGCGTCCCTCCTGAGTGTTCTTGAGGAGACGAGTGTAGAGCTTTCGGTAGTACCGCAAGCGAGTGTAGGGAAGAATGAAGAGTGCGTCCAGAGTCCAACGCTGCACGGGCGGCGAGGGTGGACACGAGATTGTCACCTCATCGAGAATCGGTGCGAGGCCTGGGTTTCCCGAGACGGGCTGGTACGAGTCGAAGCCGGAGAGGTAGATGGTGCCGTAGCGGCCATATGAGGGCTCGAGGTCATCAATCTGATATCACCAGGTCAGCCCATGAAAGGAACGTGCGACGGTGCGAAAGCCAGCCACGCACCCATCGCATCAGCAAGTCTCCCAGCGCCTTTGCATTGGCAGGGTTGGCTGCAATGTCCTTCAACCGCTGTAGCAAAAGGTGTCAGCTTACCCCTAGGACAAAGACGGCCTTAACTCGACCCGAGGTGCTTACCACGGCAAAGGCACGGTTGGCCCTGTACACTGCCTCGATGCAGCGGAACATGGCGTCGAGCTTTGGGGGTGGGAGGTTGCGTCTTGACCAGGCGGCAGCGACACGCTGGAGGGGGAGCTTAGCAAGACGCCGAGGACGGGGTCTGTACTCACCCGAATGACAAGCGTCAGCTGCTCGACGTAGACCTTTTCCGTCTCGACAAGGTCATCGAGGGGGTTGCGCTTCGCTTGGGACTCGTCCACGGACGGTCCTCGTCGGACGCCGACGCCGTTTGCGCCTTGGGACGACGACTGGGGCTGGGACATTGGGCCTGCGTTGTAGCTTGAGGGTGCTTGTCCGTAGCCGTTGAGCTCGTTCCAAGATGCGACTTGGTCTAGATTTGGCCGCTGACGCTGTTGCGTGACTGAGGGTGACGGGAAGGAAGACATTGGGAGGGCCGTCCGTGACGGGCCCGCCGCTGGTTGGTACGATGCCGCCGACGGTGCCGGTGCGTACATCTGTGTGATGCGGGGCGGGAGGGGGAGGGGGGAAGGGGGAAGGTGGTTGTCGAGAAGTGTATGTGAATGTGTAGGAGTGGGTGTGGGGTGGGGTATAATCTATGTATGGATGTTGAGGTTTTGGCTTTTCGTGTTGTTGATACAAGTCGCCAGTCTGTCGCGATGCGTGCAAGGCGAGTCGAGGCCGAGAGGGCGAGGGCGACGGGCGACAAGCGAAGGGGGAGGAGAGAGAGAGGTGGAGAGAGAGTGTGTGCCAGGCAACGCGCGCGCGCAGTGCAGCAGGCCCAGGCAGCAACGAGTGAATCGACGAGTGGGTTTGGTGTATTGGGTTTGGTTTGGTTTGGGTGGGTGTGGTGTGGGTAGTGGACGGCGAGGTTGAGACGGGTGTGCCGGGGTGTGGTGGTAGCAGCAGCAGGCAGGGGTGCAAGCTGAGACAAGCAGGTATGCAGGTAGGTAGGCAGCCAGGCAGCAGCCGCAGTCAGGCAGCAAGTAGTCCAGGCGGAGGAGCGAGGTGTGCAAGTGGTGGTTGTCGCTGTTGCGTGGTTTGGCCGCCGCCCCCGGAACCAAAGGGTTCAAAACTCGTCTTTGCTAAGGGGAAGGAAGGGAGGGGGAGGGGGAGGGGGAGGGGGAGGGGGAGGGGGAGGGGGAGGGGGAGGGCCTGCGAGGTGAACGAGCCAAGGAAACCCAGAAGCGCGACGACGACAAAGGGTCGCGATCGACCAACTTGGGTCCAGATGGGATCGTCCCAACTGACGGGGTCGAACTGGATACTGCTCCTGCTGCTGCTGCTCTGACAGAGGCGCGCGTAACGTGCCTTGCATTGACAAGTAGTAATACTAACAACAACAAACGATTTAGGTACGGTACAACAACGACAAGTGACAAGAGAGGGGCATCAAGTCGCGAGGCCCATGCACGCGCTCGACAACAGCAATGAGCGGCGATTCAGCGCGCGCGCTCTGTCAGAACGAGATGGTTTACAAGCGTAATTTGCACCGAGTTCAAACGGAAGTACCAGTGCCATTAGTCTTAGCTCTCTCTCTGCCTCGCGCCTGCACCTCGGACTTGTCATGGCTCGGCGGTGGGCTGGGTCGGGTACGGGGTTCGGCCCAACCTGGGTGTGAGAGGCAGCGCGGCGGCCGTCACGGCCACCCAGGAAAGTGAGCGAGGGCCAGCAGGGCTCCTCCACCTGTCTGGCGCCGCGTCAGAAGCTTAGCGGGCGAGTCTGCAGAAGCAACGTGCACGACGAGGACAGTCGGACTGCAGCCCGTCCCATCATGCCTCGGTCCACCTCGTGCGCGCGCCGGCCTTGCATGCTTGGCGAGGCGCCAGACGCAAGTCTAGTGGCAAGGAACGAACGTTTGGTAAGGCGAGCCGAAGGGGTGCCGGGTGCCGGGTGGTGATGGTGGGCGACGCCGATGGCCTGCCTCCTTTGGCCCTCAGCAGAGCACTTTGATGAAACACGCACGTCACACTGGGCGCAAAGAGGGTGCATGTAAGGGGCGACTCGCGAGGCCGTACTGCGCGTACTGCATTGTTCGTTCCAAACAGGCTCGTGCAGCGTCAGGGTAACCGGCGTCAGTCGACCCTGGGTGTTGTTTGTTGACGGCGGGGTTGACGCGCCCATCTCTCCGCGCGTCTACAAACATTCCTGGCATCAAAATCCCCCGGAACGCGGGTGGCCTATGCAAACCAAAGTCGCGCCGTGCTCCTGGCTCCTGGCATACTGACGGCCGTCCTGAGAGCCCTTGACCCTGGCGTGTCACAGTGCAAGACTGCAGACAATCACCTTTAATCAAATACGCGTTTGCTACGTTGGGCCTGGCACTAAGGCTAGCTACCATCATATTCGTGCACACTACACAGGGTGCCCGACCGTTTGGGAACGGCCCGCAGACAGTCACTGTCAAGTCATGGCCCGCAGGCCCGGGTCGAGACCAGCGTCAGTCAGCGTCAACCGCGTCGTGCTTTAGCGAGGCGCGAGGCGAGGCGTACAGCAGTAAACGAGGGCTGCTGCCGTCAACAGCGTTTCAGAGCAGAAGCATGCAACAACGTTTGTGAATGTCCTGCATGACGCGAACACGCGTCTTTACCGGACGAGTTGCGAGGCGAAGCGTTAATCCGCGGTCCTCGAGATGCGGTCTGCACATCGAAAAGGTGGGCATTGTAGGTCCAAGGTGCTCGCTCCCAAGACAAAGGTCCCGGGATGAGTAACAGGTACGACAGGGGTAGCAACGACGACGACAGCGCGTTGATTGAGTGAGAAAGGCCGATGCAGGACGGACACGGACTGCGGTCGATGCCGCCGCCGCCGCCGCCGCCGCCGCCGCCGTGCTGGGGTGTGGGTGTTGGGTTGTGGTCTTCCTCGGTGACCAGCGAATCCAACGATGCCACCAAGCCACACCCACAGCCACTGGCAGCTGGCAACTGGCAACCCGACTCCGCTCGTCGTCAATGCCAACTCGAGTACGAAGTCGGACCCGATGTGACGTGCTGGTGACGCAGACACTTGTCAAACGGGAGCATACCCACGTGGCAAAAGTCGACTAACAATGACGTGTTGTAAGTGGTTAGTGTGACACGCATAATTTCCTTTTCCGGCGATCGTTGAAAAGTGCCACGAGTGCTAAATGATAACGATAGCGGAGGGAGTCGACGCGAGCGGCGGCGGCGGCGAACATTGAACTTGGCGGGGGGAGGGAGTGAGTGAGAGAGACACAGCCAGGAGGGAAGGACACAGGCAGCAGGCGGGGCACACTGCGACGACTCCGGGCAATTACAATCTCGACGGATGCACAGCGCAACGGCCACCTCATGCACCACAACCACAACTACCACCGCATACAATCCACCACCTATTCCACAACTTGTCGGCCTTGCAGCACAGGAAGCAGCAAAAGAGACAAGGATCCCATCGACACTCGTTAAACTCCTACTTTGCACTGCCCGCCTGCCCTCCCTCGGCCTTCGCCCATTTCGCAAAGTGGCTCACGACTGCATTGTTCATCAACCAACTGCAGCAGCACTCTCTCCCCACTTTTAACCACATTGCCTACACCCGACCCGAAATCACAAGCACTTGCATAGGCCTCCACACCCTAAGCCCCCAAGTCGAGCCAACATGGCCATCGACGACGCAGTACCCGCAGCAGCCGCAACAGGCGCTTCAACCCCGGTTCCAAAGGGCCCGTCACCGCCCTTGTCGACAGACAGCCGGAGGACCAGTAGTCGCCGCTCACCCACAAAGCAGCAGCCACCCCAACCACAGACGCCCGCGAGATCCACGCGCTCACTATCAGGCAAGGCATCGAGCGAGAACCCCCAGAACCCATCGACCCCAGCGTCTGCATCACGCCTAAAGTCGGAGACCAAGAAGCGAAAGCCGACGTTTGTGACATGCCTCACCTTCCCCGAGGTCGGTTCCCAGCCCACAACCATCGTCAAGGAGGAGCCCGACGCTGGCGGGCGCTCGCAGCGCAAGTCCAAAGTCGAGGCAATGAACAAGATTGACCGTGCGGGCACTCCTACCGCCGTCGCGTCCGCTCCGGCCGCCACCTCGTTTGTGCCCCCACCGCCGCCGCCAGCAGGCCCGTCCGTGTCGCGCAACCCGCTCAAGAAGCCGCAGGTGGTCAACCCTCCGTTCGACATCCACTCGGTCCGTACCTCAGCCCCGAGCGACCCCGGACCCACGAACGAGCCTCGTCTCTTCGACCTCCCCACCTGCCCCGAGTACAGGCCCACCTCCGACGAGTTCCGAGACCCTATGGCGTACATTGAGTCCATCGCGCCAGAGGCGAAGAAGTACGGCATCTGCAAGATTGTCCCCCCAGAAGGATGGCAGATGCCCTTTGAACTCGACACCGAGTCGTTCCGCTTCAGGACGAGATTGCAGAGGCTCAACTCGATTGAGGCGGCGTCAAGAGCAAAAATCAACTTCCTGGAGCAGCTCAGCATGTTCCACATGCAGCAGGGAGACTCGAAGGCGCACATCCCCGTCATTGATCGCAAGCTCTTGGACCTCTGGAGGCTGCGCAAGGAGGTCAACAAGCTGGGTGGCATCGACGAGGTCAACCGCCTCAAGGCCTGGACAAAAATCACAGATCTCTTGGGGTACAATACGACGTCTTCACCGCAGGTCAAAGCGGCCTATACACGCATCATCCTGCCATTTGAGCTCTTTGCTCTGCGTGCGAAGAACTCGCCAGACTCCCCGTTAACCCCCCTCCCTCATGCTAGCGCGAATGGGAAACAGCACTCGGCACCGCCTGCCTCGGGCAAGATGTCCCCTGGCACACCGACGACTGCACCGCAGGGTCGCATGAATGGCATGCGCCCTTCTCCGCGCACGTCGCCCCGCGGGCGGATGGGCTCGCTGTCGTCCGCCCCTTCAGTTCTCAACTCCATGGCAACGGGCGCTGAGGCTGGACCGTCGTCTACATCCGCATCCGGCGCACTCGGTCCAGCGGCCAAGATTCGAATCACGATTCCGGCTGGCATGGGCCAGGCCAAGGCTAGCAGTAGTCGCAGCAGCGATACTGAGCTGAGTGAACTCACCGAATTGAGTGATGTCGAGTCTTCGAGATCTGGCTCCAACACCTCATCGCCAGATGGCCCGACCAAATATGAAAAGGGAGAGGTGAGTCGTCCGACCAGCGGTCTGTGCTGACTGTGGCAGGTTTGCGAGATCTGCGGCCTTGGAAATCACGCCTCCAAGATCCTTCTTTGTGATGGATGCGACCGCGGTTTCCACACGTACTGCTTGGATCCACCACTAGCGTCTGTTCCAGCAAACGACGAGTGGTTCTGCACAGCGTGCCTGCTCGGAACAGGTGACGACTACGGCTTTGATGAAGGCGAAGACCACTCCCTCCCGACCTTCCAGGCCCGAGATGCGGCTTTCACAGAAGCCTGGTTCAACAGATTTGCCCAGAACCACTCCACCCCAGGACGGTTCTCGCGCCAGGTCGGCAATATCTCTGTCAGCGAAGCAGATGTAGAACGCGAGTTCTGGCGCCTTGTGGAGAGCCAGGACGACACCGTGGAGGTGGAATACGGTGCAGACGTGCACTCGACTACACACGGTAGCGCCGCACCAACCCTCGAAACCAACCCCACGAGCGCGTTTGCTCACGACCCCTGGAACCTGAACAACATGGCCATTGTTCAGGACTCGCTGCTGCGATACATCAAGTCTGATATTTCGGGCATGACGGTTCCTTGGATCTACGTCGGCATGCTCTTCTCGACCTTCTGCTGGCACAATGAGGACCACTACACGTATAGTGTCAACTACAGTGAGTCGAGCACTCGAGACCGGGAACTAACTTTTTTCAGTGTTCTGGGGCGAAACCAAGACGTGGTACGGTGTTCCTGGAGCCGATGCGCACAAGCTCGAGGCGGCCATGAAGGGCGAGGCACCAGAGCTGTTTGAGCAGCAACCAGCATTGCTCTACCAGCTGGTGACAATGATGAACCCCGGCCGGTTGAAGCAGGAGGGCGTCGATGTCTACGCTTGTGACCAGCGACCAAACGAGTTTGTCATCACCTTCCCCAAGGCGTACCACTGTGGCTTCAACCACGGCGTGAGTGGCTGTGGCTGTTCCTGGCTGACATCCGTGCAGCTCAACTTCAATGAGGCGGTCAACTTTGCCTTGCCTGACTGGCTTCCTGAGGGCAAGGAGTCGGTTGTCTGTTACAAGCAGCATTCCAAAGCTCCCGTTTTCTCGCACAACGAGCTGCTGATCACCATCACGCTGTACTCAGACACCATCAAGACGGCTCTATGGTGAGTGGGATGATTTGAAGCTCTCTGACCTTTAAAGGCTGCAGGACTCGCTCAAAGGAATGGTTGCGGACGAGAACGCTCGCCGGACGCGGCTGCGAGAGGCAGTACCCGATCTGAAGGAGTCGCTGGTCGAAGAGGACGTTCCTGAGGAGCAGTACCAGTGCTGCGTGTGCAAGGGCTTCTGCTACCTCTCTCAGGTGACTTGCACCTGCACCAAGCTTGTGACATGTTTGGATCACGGGGAGCTCCTTTGCAACCACGACTGGTCGACCAAGATACTCCGAAAGCGTTTCTCCGAGAATCAGCTGGAAGATATCCTGGACGCCGTTGTCGCGCGAGCCTCGCAGCCTGAACAGTGGCAGGCACGCTTGGACTCTCTGCTTGATGTTGCTCGTCCGCCACTCAAGGCCATTCGACAGCTTGTGACCGACGGAGAGCGCATCGCATACCCATTGCCCGACCTCGACGCGTTGCGGCAGTTCTCTACTCGTGCCTCCGCCTGGGTCGACCGCGCCATCGCCATTGGAACGCGTAAGAGCACTGGACGACGCCGCAAGGGCCGCCAGAGCGAGGGCGCAGATGATGAGGACGTCGATCGCAGCCCTGAAGGCATCAAGGCTCTCCTTGATGAAGCGGAGCGCTTGGCCTTTGATGCCCCGGAGATCCTTCAGCTTAAGCAAACGCTTGCCTCCATCGACAGTTTCCGCGCCCAGGCTCACGAGATTCTCAACACACCCGACTCGGAGCTCACCTACCAGCAGTGTGAGACGGCCATCATTCTCGGCGAAAGCCTCAATGTGGAGCTTCCAGAGGTCGCGTCACTGTCCACCATCGCCGCGCGTCTGGAGTGGTACCACAAGGTCGAGGAGGAGGTCGACGACCGGGCGTTGCAGTACAGTGACATCGTCAACCTTCTCGACGACGCGGAGCGGTTTGGCATCCCCCAGGACCATCATGCGGTCCTTGAACTCCGGGCGCGCGAGCAGAAGGGTGCGCAGTGGAAGCACAAGGTCGACAACCTCCTGTCCTCGCATTCGATTGCAATTAGCGACATCAGCAACTTGATCGAGGGACAGGAGTACACGCCTACTTCGCTCGAGACCATGCGCAACCTTGAGAACATGCGCAAGACCGCTCTGCATTGGCAGACGACGGCCAACTCGATTCTCGTTTCGAACGGATCCATGGCATCCGCACAACGACTCGTCAAGGCTGTAAAGGCCTCCCATGGCCCCCTTCAGCGCATTCACATTCCCGAGGTGACCAAGTTGCAAGGCGAGCTCGACTTTAGTGCCAAGTGGCTCAAGGAGGTCTCCGAGTACATCAACGTGCCGGTCAACAAAGTCAACGCGTCGCTGTCCACTCTGCTCTCGGAGATCGAGGGACACCTTGACCCGGATGACGATTATCCAAACAGCCAGCACTCTTGCTTCTGCCGTGACGCTCCGACTGCCACCATGGTCGTGTGTCAGACTTGCAACGGATCGTATCACCCCAAGTGTGTGGGTGTAAGCGCCACGAGCGCCCGTGCAGTCGCCACTGCGAGCGAGACATTCCGCTGCCAGATGTGTGAGAACCTGCAGTACGATGACCGCCCATCATTGAATACCCTCGGCGGCTATGCGGACCCTGTCAAGTGGGCCTTTGTCATCCGGCCCCCAGAGTTTGGGCTCCTGGAGACGACACTGGCCATGGTGGTGCGCTATTGCTCGCTGCTCGTTCCTCACATCGACCCGTACAAGGTCGGAACAAAGGTCAATGTCGAGCAGGTGTGCCACTTCCTCCGCAAGATGTGGACCCTGCCCGTTGTTCTCGACGCGGTCAACAGGACCGACAACGAGCACGTCGTCTTCGAAGAGTGGCTCTACCGACGCCTCCGCGAGGGCCTGTCAAACGGCGTGTCAAACGGCAAGGTCGCCAGAACTCGTGCTCGGAGACCAAAGTTCCAGGTCAACGGCGTTTACCCGAAAGAGTTTGCTTGCCTGTGTGCCGGGGTGCCGCCACTTGACGCCCTGCTCACAGTGGAGTGCTCCAAATGCGCACAGGGCTTCCACCTGTCGTGTGCCAAGGCCCCGCTGAGCGCATTGCAGGGTACGCCTTGGCGCTGCCCCTTCTGCACGGTCAAGGACGGCAAGCCACCCATCAAGGGCGTTGACCTCCGTATCCAGATGGAGGCCAAGGTCGGCACCGACGACTTCGTCGACTGGCGCAAGACGATGGCCACGTATGCCGAAGACCCTATCGTCGTTCGCATGCCGCCCAACCCCGACGCTGTGGTGCTCATCTGCCACCGGTTCTTCCCGCCCGCGCTTCCAGACAACTTTGAGCGACCAGTCTGGGTTGAGCCGGAGGAGACGGACGGAAGGCGGAAGCGCAGGAAGACGGACCCGGCGCCACAGGCTGCTGCGGCGCCGAAGGTCGCACCGCCAGCCCCGGTTGCTCCACCACCTCCCACGGTGCAGCACCGCGACGCACCTCCGAACAAACCTGTTCCAGAGCGCCTACCGCACCATGCGAACGGTACTACTAGTGCCCCAGTCGCCCAGGCTGCCGCCCCCGCCCGGCCCCTTCACCCCGCTGTCGTCGCCGCCGTCAACGGCGGTGCATTCAACAGTCCTCCGCCAAACCCGGCCCCGCACAGCCATCTCCTCCCACCACCACCCTCCTCGCACCAGCCACCTCCGCACCAGTCGGCTCCGCATCCCTCTCAGAACCTCCCAGCGCAAAATGTGCGCCAGAACGGCCGTTACTATTACCCCACGCACTCGATTGTGCCGTGGCAGAATAGCGACATGTTCTCCCAGTTCCAAGTGGCCGCTGGTGCAGGTGGTGCGGGCGGCGCAGGCGGCCCCTCGCCGCCACGCAACAACACGCACTCACATTCGCCCCCGGGAACCGGATCCCCCGACCACCCACGCACCGACGGGCCTCTGCCACCCGCCCGTCTGCCCCCTCCTCTCTCTGCGGAGCCTGCGGTCCCCACACTACCAGCCAAGCGTCCCCACCATGCCCTCGAGGACGCCGCTGCGTCCATTCCGGCGACTCTCCCGCCTGCACCCATCGCCCACAGATCGCCCCCGGCGGCTGCTGCTGACGTCGCTGGCCCGAGATAGACGTCTCCCACCCCGCCAATACTACATTCACTTACCTTGCAGCCCATGCTGGCTGCCCCCATTGTCATCGCGTGTTTCTAGTGTCCACTCACAGAGTGATATCAACGATGCCTGTTCATATCTCATAGGAGGAGTTGTGTGGCATGTACTAGTACTTCTGAGCGGTGGCCCGGGTTGGGCCTCGCGAGTGGGGTTGGGACTGACTGCCACCTCTGACCAAGACAGCCAGCAAGCTCCGTCCCCCTTGGGGGCAACTCAGTGAGTGCCCATACGATTCGCCTTGAACCTTCGAGTCGTCGGCCATGTCAACTCTCCGCACCCGCGGCGTCACTCCACCGACAGAATAGAAGGCGGCGTCACCGGCTCCCAAGCACCGCAGCGCACGCCATCGGCGCGGCGAGGGTGCACGCCGCAAGTCGAGACCAAGCCCGAGCTGAATCCAGTTGGCCATCTTGACTCATGCTCCGGCCGATGACATGAGATGACTGCAGCTCCATGCACGTTGCGAAGGTGGGCCCTCACACACCTCTTGCACAACAACCCACAAGTCCGGCAAAGCCCGGTACGACGCTTGTCGCTTGTTCAAAGTTGGGTTTGGGTCGAGGTCGCTAAACATTACATTACAGCAGCGCTAATGAGCCAGCGCTAATGCAAGTTCTAGCGTGGATCTAGCGCAACGCCGCTGACACCCACTGACGTCGTCGACGTCCGCCGGCGGCACAAGCTCACCACTAGCGATGCGGGAAGCCAGAGCCATGCGGCCAGTCCGATAGTGGCGCCACCGGCGTCTTATTGCATCATCGCTATCGGCGTTCACTGTGTCGGACTATGTTGTTGCACCACTCCGCCGTTCACGCCGATACATCGGACACGTTCACGCACGATGCACCATGTGCTCCGCTACTAGTCCGCCGCGATGCACGAAACATCGCACATCGTGCTCGCCGCTGCGCTGGATTTAGAACCTCGCGGCGCTATGACTCGATAATAGCTCGTATCGCGCAACTTGGACGCTGGGTAGCTCGTATCGCGACACGGGGCATCATTATCTGTGTCCTCTGTCGTGCGTGGCGGGGTTCGTGGGCAAGTAGACGCGCCTGTCTGTAAGGTATAAAACGGCGCCGCCAGAGGGATGCCTTGGAGGCAGGCCACGACCACGACCACCACCACAAGCCACAAGCCACATAATGAAGCTCACCTCGGCCTTCGTCGTCCTCGCCGCCCTCTCGGGCGCCTTCGCCGCGCCCACCACCGAGTTCTACGCCAACTCCAAGGTCCAGCGCGACCTCGGCCTGCAGAAGATCCCGCTCACCCGCCCGACCAACTACGTGCCCAACATCCAGAAGGCGATCGCGAAGGCTATCGCCAAGTACGACCGCCGCTCGTTCCGCTCCGGCGGCGGCAGGGCCAACGCCACTGCCGAGACGTACGACGACGCGTGGATCACGCCTGTGAGCATTGGCACACCGCCGCAGGTCGTCAAGCTCGACTTTGACACTGGGTCTTCGGACCTCTGGGTAAGTACCCCCGTAACCCCCTCCCCTTTCCACCCCATCTCACACCCCCGCTAGGTCTTCTCGACCGAGATTTCCCCCGCATCCGACAGCGCCGGCCACAACCTGTTCGACCCCTCCAAGTCGTCCACGTTCGCCAACCTCGACGGTTACACCTGGGAGATTGGGTACGGCGACGGCTCGGGCGCGAGCGGCGACGTCGGCACCGACACGGTCAACATTGGCGGTGCGATTGTCAAGACGCAGGCGATCGAGCTCGCGCAAAGCGTCTCGGTCGAGTTTGTCAACGACACCTCGACTGACGGGCTGCTCGGCCTCGCTTTTGACAACATCAACGAGGTGGACCCCGTCAAGCAGAAGACGTTCCCGACCCGCCTCGCCGAGGAGGGCACGCTCCCGTCCGGCTCGCAGCTGTTCACGACGGCCTTCTACTCTCAGCGCGATGCCGAGCAATCGTTCTGGACCTTTGGGTACATTGATCAGGACCTCGTGCAGGCGTCGGGCGAGGCGTTGCGCTGGACCCCCGTCAACCCCTCGCGCGGGTTCTGGGAGGTCCCGCTCACGCGCGTGACCGTCAACGGCAAGGCCACGTCCGTGTCGGGATACACGGGCGTCGTGGACTCGGGCACCACGCTGCTCCTGGTCCCCGAGGCGTTCCGCGACGCGTGGTACAAGGCCATCCCGGGCTCGGGGTACGACACGGACCCCGACTCGGGCCACATCAGCTGGTGGTTCCCCAACTCTGCGCTCGACTCGCTGCCCGAGTTCAAGATCGAGCTTGGCGGCACCCTGTGGACCGTGCAGCCCGAGAACTTCATCTACGACTCGCGCGACGCCAACACGACGTACGGCTCGCTTCAGAGCATCGACGGCCACCAGGCCATCCTCGGCGACGTGTTCCTTAAGAGCGTGTACGCCGTTTGGGACACGGAGAACAAGCGCATTGGCCTTGTGCCCAAGATCCAGAAGAAGCAGAACCTCCAGCCCACGTCCACTGGTCCTCCCCCGTAGCGAGCAGGGCCGATTGGCACCCAGTACACCTGAGTGCTCGCCCTATCTCGCACTCCCAACCCACAGACGGCAGGCGATGAGTTTAAGTGTGGAGATGGAAACAAGAAAACGGACCGCAGTGTGTCAGAAGTTCAAGAAGTAGATGAAAGAAGTTTGTAGACAGAGGAAGACCGAAGTGAATGAATAAAGTCGTCTGTGGCAGATTTCGGCACAGCACTACAGTATGGCCACAGCCCACAGCCCACCGAGGTTGCCAGACTTGTCGCATCATTTCAACTTGATTTCCTACACCGCCACCACACTACAGCTTGCCCGCCACAACCTCTCCGCGGCGAAGCTTGCCCTTCCTCCCAGGCCCGTTGAGCCACTCGATTGCCTGGCCCGCGGCGTTGCGACCGGCGATGACCGCGCCCTCCATGTATCCCTTCCACGAAGGCGAATTCTCTGTGCCCGCGAAGAAGAGGCGGTCGGTCGGCGCACCGGACGCCTGCGCGAGGAGGAGGAACTGGCCGGGCGGGTACAGTGCGACGGGGGCGCCGCGCGACCACTCCTGGTTGATCCACTCGAGCTCGAAGATCTCGACGGGGTGCGCTGCGTCCTGCGGGCGCTGGAAGGCCGCGCCAACCTCAGCGATGACCGCCGCGTGCCGCTCGGCCTTGGGCAGCTGGGACCACTTGAGCCCGCGCTGGTCGGTCACGAAGCAGGTCAGCGAGTACTGCCTTGGCGCCATGCCGCGCGCGTCCAGCCCGCGAGCATAGATTCCATCCGAGGAGTCGAGCGTGATCGCCACGTGCCCGTCGGGGAGGAAGCTTGAGCCAGAGTACCCCGCTTCGTACCACCACGGGCGGTCGTACACGAGGATGACCTTGCAGTAGTAGCCGACAAACGAGCGCTCGACCGCCTGCCGCTGGAGCAGAGGGAGCTGGGGCTCGAACCGGATGTTGGAGTACAGCGGGGTCGGGAGCGCGAGGATGACTGCGTCGGCGGTGAAGCTCGCGCCGGAGCGCGTACCGACGACGACAATGTCGCGCGTGCGAGTCACGCTCGAGACGGGGTGCTCGAGGCGGACCGTGCCCTCGGGGAGCAGCGACGCGAGGTAGAGCGACATGGACTGGTTGCCGTTCCGCGTGCGCTGGTACTGCCCGCCCTTGTGGTTGTCCGAGATGAGGGACACCCAGCCGCCGCACGTCTTGACGTAGTGCAGGAGGTAGAGGAACGAGATCTCGCGCGCGGTCCCGCCCCAGATCGTGCCGACGATCGGCTCGAGGTCCTCGTGGATCTGCTGTGGCGTGGCCCCCGCCTCCCGGAACCACGTGTACGCGCTGAGCTCGTCGAGCTCCTGCGCGTTCGGGGTGCGCGACACGTCGGCCAGGTCGACGCTGTCAGATAGCGCCTGCAGCTGCGTCTTGAGTGTGTAGAGTGGGTCCTTGGGGTCGAGCTCGTTGACCGTCGCGCCGGCTTTCGTCAGCAGTGACACGGCAGCGATGACGTACGGAACAAAGCCCGCTCTCCCGAGCGCGAGTGGTACACGATCGCCGACCCGTCGACGTTCTGCTCGAAGTACCGGTTACCTGCCTCCTCCGCCAGCCTAGTGATAGTCGGCTGCGTGTGCTCGTTGATCCACGCGGCGCCGAGCTCGACGTTGCCGCCGGCCTTGGTACGCACAGACCACGTCTTGCCGCCGACGCGGTCGCGCGCCTCGAGTACGGTGACGGTCTTGCCTGCTTCGTGGAGCTTGCGCGCGGCCGACAGGCCCGAGAGGCCACCACCGATGACGATGATGTCGCTGTGGGTCATGGGGAGGTGTGTGAGGGGAGGGAGGCCAGTGGTGGTGGTGCTGATGCTGCGGTGGGGCGCCACGGCTGCTGCTTTATACCTCGTACCAGTGCCACTGAGGGCGTTGGCGACGAGGCCGAGTAGCCGCCCCACAGTGTGACCCGGCCCCCTCGTGACCACCGCCCCGGACATCGACTCGACTGCTCCGCAACGATAACGCGCCGATAGATGCAAAGTCGAGCGAGCAGAGAGACGTTGCAGTGGTGCTCGCCAGCCGGCGGCTCGCTTGCCGACACAAACCTCGGCAGCCACGTGGTCAAACCTCGGCTTATCCGAGGCCGAGATCGACATGAGGTGGAGTCTGCCCCATGTTGCTGCCTGTTCAACGTCGCTCTTGCCCCTCTTCCCCTCGTTTGCAGCCCCAAAACTGGCAGAACAGCGACAGGAAAGCTCGTTCCTGCGGACGAGATCCCGGCTGGTGCGAGCTGCCCGTCGGCGACGGCAACGCTCGATATCCGTCTCGTCCTCGTGATCGTCTCCTCGCGTCGTCCGGGCATGTCTTATCATAAACTCGTCTCGCTTCATCCGACTCGCCCCCACCCACTTTCTCAAAGACCAACTCCATGTCCGTACCGGCCGTATCGTTCAGCTACGCTCCATCCGGGGCCCTCGTCCTTGAGATCCGCGAACCTTGCCACGGCTGTAAGCACACCCACCCGACCGAGAAGGCGCAATGGGACGTGATTATCCGCGCCACCAGCGCATGGATCGCAGAGAACAACCCGGTATGCCGCCGCTTCTCTGGCGTCCTCCCATGGGCGTGAGTATGGGGCCTATGACCTTGCTGACGTGCAGGAGGACACTGTCGCCGGCGAGTGAGCTCGTCAAGGACAGAGTCGACGCCGGTGCTGGCGCTCTGCCCACGTCCACTGTACCCACAAAGGTTATCGTCCCCGACCCCGCTCCAAGGTCAGAGCTCCCTATACGCACGCCTAAGATCGGCCGCTCAGTCTTCGGCTGCACGACGTGCAAGCAACGCAAGGTCAAGTGTGATCAGAAGCGGGTGCGTGGTGGTGCTATGCGGAGTTCGCTGACGCCACCTCAGCCCTCGTGCACAAACTGCACTCGCAAAGCTGGACGCAAGTGTGTGTACGAGTACGAGTTTGTCCGCAGGTGGGTTGTGGAGAAGGTCGATAGCTGACATGTGAGGTCGCCCTCGGCTTCTCCTCCGCCAGAGCCTGCACAGGAACCGACCCCAGCACCGGAGACTCCGGCCCCGTCGTCCAGCGATGTCGGCCTGGCGGACGTAGTCCCCGACACTGCTGACCTGGGGCCATCTGTACAGTGGCTCCAAGCCACGACTGTAGCCCTGCCAACGGTGGAGGTGGCAGCCACGCCTCTCGGCTCCATCACCGATGTTTCTACTGCCGATCCCAGTCCCGCCGAGATGGGAGACTCCACGTTGGCAATCATGTCCGCTGTGGCTGGGCCCAGCCAGTCATTCCTCGGAGGGCTCAGCGGACCGCCGGGACAGCTGCTGCCACTAGCAGAGAAGCTCCAGCGCCAAGGCCCAGGGGAGCTGAACACAGACATCTGTGAGGCTCACCAGACTGCAATGTGCTGACGAAGCCACAGGGTGCAGACGCACTGACCAGGAATGGCTGGAGCGCTGTGTCGACACACATGGTCTGACATGGTTCATCGACGCTAGCGAAGTGATCGACCAGCGTGTTCTGGTGAGTAGCTTGCCAACTCGCCCCCTCTCACACCCGCAGCACTCGCAGCAGAAGAAGACATGTAACGATCACCGCCAGACTCTCCTATCCACATGCTGGGATGCGTACCTCTCCTTCCACGGCAAGATTCCGCTGGTGCTCGATAACGTCAGCGACCTCGTCTCAACAGCCATCCTCCAGGCGTTTGTGTCGGTTGGTGCTCAGCACTATGCGTACTGGGCGAAGCTGCGGATGATGCCATACGAGGACCATCGGGCAGGTGCCGAGGCAATGGCCAAGCTGGCGGTCGAAGCCATCAAGCGAGTGATTGACGGAGCGGGACCGGATGGGCTCGACCCAGAGACCGAGGCCAAGGTGCTCATGGCTCAGAGCATGGCCTTCACCGGAGGCGTGAGTACTTGAGAGGTAGTTCAGTCGCTGATTGTAGTGCATCTCTGGAGAGAAGAGGGGGTTGGAGGCGCTCAACCAGATGATCGCTTCAATAAATCGGTTTGGTGGGCCTCAGGCGTCCATGAAGCGCCTATCTGCCACACCGCGCACCCTCACAAGCGGGCTAGAAGTGGTCTCGGTGACAATCTGCGACGTGCTCCGTGGGTAGTCCCCCCCGTTGAGGCTGACCCATCAGAAGGCCTGGTGCGCGGCACCCCCAGCGAGCTCGCGCCAGATGGGAAGGCAGCATGGATGGAGGAGTTCCAGCCTTCACACCGCATTATCCCAGAATGCTTTGGCATCAGCCTAAGCATGGTGACACTCATGGTCCAGACTGTCCACGTGCTTTACGGTTCCGAAGCCACCACCGGCGACATTGGCAACCTCGAACGGCTCAAGACGCTGTACCGGGGCCTATCCACGACGTCCCTGGTGTCCATCTACGCCTCTCCGCAGTCGCCTCGCGTGCAGGCAGGTGACCTCGTGTATGTCGACAAGAACAGGCACAACTGACGGCCCAGATTCCGGCAAACCCTCTGCTGCCTAGTGTACATGGACGGCTTCAACCTCGGGCCGTCGGATGCGCTGGTCGTGCGGTCGTCTGAGGCCATCCTCGAGCTGCTGGTTGAAGCCGTAGCGCAGGGGATATACACGGCGCGGTGGCTGCTCCCGATTGTGGTCGCCGGGGCGCTGTGCGCCTCGGACCGGAGGGACAGTGTCCGCTCGGTGTTTGAGGCCATGGCGCTTACTTGTGGCTGCGACGACATTGGCCTAGCGCTGCGGCTCGTCGAGGAGGTGTGGGCCCGCAGAGATAAGGGCATGGACAAGTGGTCCTGGCGCGAGGTCATGGGCGAGGGCGGCGAGTTTGATGTCATGTTTCTATAGTCAGTGGGGATGTAAGCGGGGGCAGGGGCTATACTTGGACTGTTATCGTACCCGGCCTTTGTGGAGGTGAGGGACGAAGGGGGGGCCCTCTTGACGACCGATAAGGACGAGGCACTGGGTTCATTAGTCTCGTCTTTTGTTATTCATCGAACGTTTGTGCACACCGGCATCCACACCACAACCTGCATGTAGTTGAACTTTTCCATCTCCTTTCGTCGACGGTCACACCGCCATCGCAACATGCCCAGTTGCTCAACAGCCACCCACTACCAGCTCACCACCCACCTACCGCTTTCTGACATCGCCGACAGCACCGGCGGCAATTGACCCTCGATCTCTCGTCACAAGACCACTGTCCTGATTCATTGTCCCTGTCGAGCTAACTTTCTTAAGCGAATGCCAAGCAAGTAACGCCTGAACACGAGCGGATAAATGAGACATTTGAGCATGATGTCGGCTCCACACTGGGTACCCCACTGATAACTGTGCGTCTCCGCGGCGTCACGATAAAAGGTTGCGCCGGGGGCTTACAACCGCCCGCCATAACCACCTCAAGACGAAAACCATGCGCGGAGCACTCCTCATCGGCGTCCTGGCCTCGCTGGCCTCGAGCGCTGCACTACCATCCCCGCGCGGCGATGATGGCAAGCCCACCCAGGCCCAGGTGATCATCCTCGGCGGCGGTATCGCCGGGATCTCGCTCGCGCGGTCCCTCATCACCGACCACAACGTGACCGACATCCTGCTGCTCGAGGCGCGCGACGAGCTCGGCGGGCGCGCGCACACCGAGACGCTGTACTCGAACGCCACGGGCCAGAGCGTCACCGTCGAGAAGGGGTGTAACTGGATCCAAGGGCCCGGGAAGGAGCCGATCCTCGAGCTCGCCAAGAAGTGGGGCCTGCAGACCGCGCCGCAGAACTACTCCGACGTCACATGGTACCAGGGGCTCGGGATCGAGGCCGACGGCGCGCAGGGCCACTTCCTCGACGACGCAGAGCAGCAGGAGTTCATGGCGGGCTACGACAACTTCCTGGCCAATGCTCCGGGGTACTCGAGTGGGTTGTGGAGCGCAAGCAAGACAGAGTTAAGCTCACGCCGACGCAGCCTGGCGGCAGAACAACTCGCTCGTCGACCTGAGCGTCCGCGTCGCGACGTCCATCATGGACTGGATCCCCGTCAACCCGCTGCAGCTGGCGTACGAGTACTGGAACATCGACTACACGTTTGCGCAGCCGCCCGAGATGTGCAGCTTTGAGAATGCGTTCGGGCAGGAGGCGGGCATCGCGGACCAGCAGGACGACTTTGTGATTGACCAGCGGTGGGTGTGGAAAGTGTGAGGCACGGCTGATTCAAAAGTGGCTACAAGTACATCTTCGTCCAGGAGGCGCGCGAGCTCTTCGGCCAGGACCTCGACGACCCCCGCCTCCGTCTCTCGACGACAGTGCAGACGATCGACTGGTCGGCCGCCGAGTCGGGCGGCGACATTGTCGTCCACACCGACTGCGGGAGCTTCAGCGCGCCACACGTCGTGTCGACCTTCTCCGTCGGCGTCCTCCAGCACCAGGACGTGCACTTCACGCCTCGTCTCCCCGACTGGAAGAAGGAGGCCATCTTCACCTTCGGCATGGCTACGTATCAGAAGATCTTCTTTTTGTACGACCAGCAGTTCTGGGGTGATGAGCAGGTGAGTTGGGCTTCGGCTTCGGCAAGTTGTTGTGGCAGCTGACGAGTGCCACAGTACATCGTGTACGCCGACCCCGACCAGCGCGGCCGCTACGCCGTGTGGCAGAACATCAACGCGCCGGGCTTCTTCCCGCAGAACACGACCAACAACATCATCATGGTGACGGCCACTGACACCTTCGCGCGGCGCAACGAGGAGCTGAGCGACGACGAGATCCAAGCCGAGGCGTTCGCGGTCCTTCAAGAGATCTACGGCGCCGACATCCCGCAGCCAGCCGATATCCTTGTGCCGCGGTGGACCTTGGACCCGCTCTACCGCGGCTCGTACTCGAACTGGCCGATCGGCGCGCTGGACCAGCACCACGCCAACCTCGGCCAGCCGCTCGGCAGCGGCAAGGTGTGGCTCCACTTCTCGGGCGAGGCGATGAGCGAGGATTCGTTCGGGTACGTCCAGGGTGCTTGGGACGAGGGCATCAACTCGGCGAACACGGTCGCGGCGTGTCTGGCCGGCCAGTGCCCTGCCGCCGAGGCGTTCGAGGCCCTCACTACCTGCGCTCAGAGCGGCACGGCGCTCACGCGGCGCGGAGCACCCACCCGCCGGGGCCACGGCCGCTCGGTGCGCCGCCATGCTTAGGGCGGCATGATGGGATAGACGAAAGGATAATAGTTGTTACTGCAATGCATGGTTACTACAAGTTGGCCTTGGCCGCCTCGTTGCCGACCCACGCCTGCGCCTCAATCTCGATTCCCATCCCCAGCCAGAGGTTGTTGACGCCGATGACGCTCATGGCGGGGATGGCGGCGGCGTAGATCTCGTTAAGGCGCTCGATGAGCGGTGTGGCAAAGGTGTCGAACTCGCCGGTAACGAAGACAGTAAACTGCAGCGTTAGCCGCGAGAGAGGAGACGAAGCACGCCACGACACACCTTGAAGACGTCCTTCAACCCCGACGCCCCGGCCCCCCGCAGCGCCGCCTCGACATTCTTGAGCGCCTGCTCGATCTGCGCCTTGGGGTCGGCGTCCACCTTCAACCCCGCATCCCACCCGCCCTGTCCGGAGAGGTGGACGACGTTGCCGACCCGCACGGCCTGGCACAGGCCGCTCGCGGCCATGAGGTCCCCTGCTCCGGGGTAGTTGGTTGTCGGGAAGGGCATTGTTGTGGTGTCTGTCTGGTCGTCGGGGCATGCATAGCCGGTGACAGACAGCCTATTTATTGTTGCTGCACGCTGATAGCGGAGGACTGGTCGTATCTATCGCGCCGATGGGGCAGCCGATGGCCGACGCCCCAGTCCGCCTCCACTCGGCTCGCGGGCCGCCACACTCGGTCGGTGCGAGCGAGCAAGCTCAGATCTCGGGACATGCGAGCCAGCTCTGTGACTCGTCTCTTCTCGTCTGCGCGGCAATCTGACAGCCGCCTGCTATGCACACGTACATGACAAGATACGCACGCTACATTCCTGATATGCTGCACATGACCAGATACACGCCGCTTATCATTGGGGAAGAGGCAGGAGGTGTGGGGTAGTGACGGATTGTGGCGGGGCTCGGCAGGCCGTGCCCATCATTCGGCCCTGCCCGTGTGGCGGCTGGGATTGCTCAGGTCGACCTGAGATCTGGTTATACATAAGGGTGTGCGACATGCCTGTAGCCAGCACTCTACACCACCACTAACTACTCACCATGTCACATACGGGCAAGCCGAACACTCCAGACGAGAAGGACCAGGTGACCACCTCGGTCGTCGACGCAAAGTACGACCACGACGACCTGGACCCGACGAAGCTCGAGCTCGAGCACATCGTGCACGCGCACGGGCTTTCGGGGGCCGTCACGAACGTCGACGAGCTGAAGCAGGGGTTCTCTAGTACGTCGCAGTTCCAGCACCGCTGACGCCAGTTCCCTCGCTTATGGCCGTTGCCCTCGTTCTGGGCGGCGCGTGGGCCGCCGTCATCCAGACGATGAGCTCGACGATCATCTACGGCGGGGCAATCGTGCTCATCTACGGGCTGTGGATCACGGGTTTCGGCTTCCAGATGATCTACCTGTCTGTGGGTGTCGTCGAGGTGTGGCGCGCGGCGAGCTGATGAGCCCAGCTCGCGGAGATGGCGTCCGCATGGCCCACGAGCTCGGGACCGCAAGAATGGGCTTTCCAGCTGTTCCCCGCCAAGTGGAAGCGTTTCGGGTCGTACGGCGTCGCGTGGACCCTGTGCCTCGTGTACATCTTCGCCACAATGATCTCGACCGTACTCGAGGGTGGGTGGGGCATAGCTGTCTGGCCTGACTCGCAGCGCGCCAGATCCTCGGACTCGTGGCGTACGCTGTGCCATCGTACAGCCCGACCAAGGCGCAGGTGTGGGCACTCAACACTGGCCTTTGCATCTTCAGCGGCGTGATCAACATCTTCGGGATCAAGTGCGTTATGCCGGCCTCGCCACAAGCTGACAACACGCCAGGGCGATGCACCGGCTCCAGACCTTCAGCCTGGTCTGGTTCTGCGTCGGCTTCCTCATCTGGCTCATCGTCCCGGTCGCCGTGTCGCCGACGCACGCGCCGCCAAAGGAGGTGTTCGGCGCCGTGCTCAACGTGTCTGGCTGGAGCGACTTTGTGGCGGTTATGATCGCGTGCGGGTCCTTTGGGATCGGGTACGGCGTGCCAGACGCAGTCACGCATCTCGCTGAGGAGACGTCGCGGCCGCACATTGACATCCCGCGCGCGATGGTTGCGAGTCCCATCATCTCGCTCGTGACGTGAGCCACTAGCAGACACACGGCCCCGCTCACGCACCAGCGCGACCGCCACATCCATCTCGATCCTCTTCTGCGGCGTCGACCTCCTCGCCATGGCGACCACCGAGACTGGGTAGGTACATACACGGGTCAGCCGCTGAACCGCTCCCAGCGTCCCATACCTCTACTTCCTGGACCACACGCTTCGCTCACGTCCGGGCGTGATCTGCCTCAGCGTCATCATCCTCTACTCGCAGTTCATGGCCATCTTCGAGTGCCAGCTCACGGTGGGTTCGGAGTCGGCGCCACACGCTGACACGCAGAGCTCGCGGTCGATCTTTGCGTTCGCGCGTGAAGGCGGAGCGTTCGCCCCGAAATAGTGAGTGTGACTTTGGGCCCGCTGACCCCAGCCTCGGAGCAGTGCACCACAAGCTCCAGGTGCCGGTCTGGGCGGTCCTGTTCAACGTCGTCTTCTGCTCGCTCTTCACGCTCATTCTGCTCGGGTCGGACACGGCGCTCAACTCGCTGTTCAACTCTGCTGCGGGGCTTATCGCGGCCGCGTATCGTGAGTCCGAGCTGGCAGGTCCCTCACTTGTGGCGGACACTCACCTGCCAGTCCCCCTCATCGGGATGCACTTGCTCAACAAGCGCCACCTCGAGAACCCCGGCCCCATGCGCTTCGGCCGCATCGGATGGTTCTACAATGCTTCGGCGGTCGCCTATCTGTCCTTCACTCTCATCTTCTATCACTTCCCCTACTCGTACCCCTTCGACAAGGACTCGTTCAGTGCGTCGTGACGCGGCAGGCTGAGCTGACATCAGATTACAACATTGCGATTGTGCCCGGGCTACTCGGCCTCGGAGTGCTGGCGTGGTTCACCACGGGCCACAAGTCGTATATTCTCAACCGCAACATCGAGTAGTAGGAAGCAGTGGCAGAGCAGAATTAAGTTGTACCAGAAAGCAAGGAAATGCAAGAGTGTTGGGTGGCGGCGAACTGCTTCGGGTGGCCGAGTTGCCGCCGGCCATATCCGTCAAGGAAGCGCGTGGGCCGAACCGAGCCACCGAGCCACCCCCACCGAGGCTTGCCCCGCCACCGATCGCCTCTCGCTTCGGTCCACGGCGTCACCGCTCGCCATTCCATATTGACAAAAGTCGCGCGGGTGCTCCACCGAGGAGCTTGTTGTTGCATTCAATCATCCCCAACGTAACGCTGATTCCCGCTCTGTATATACTTCTTAAACCTCGCCACTGGTGCTGCATCGACAAGTCTCATCTCCACCTCCCGACCCCACCCAGGAGCGCATGTCAGAAACGGCCCCTCTCCTCCCGCCGCCGACGACGGCGGCGCACGCCCCGTCCCTTGCTCAGCGGGTACGCCGCTCGCTCTCCGCTGAGGACGACTGCCACCGGCCCGCGTTCCGCAGATGGGCGCCATACGTCCTCATCCTGCTCGTCGGCCTCGGCGCCGGCTGGGGCGCAGCGACTGGCTACCACCATGTCCGCGGGCGCAAGGACGACGGGCCGATGGTGCCGCCCATCTACAAGCTGCCTCCAGTGAGTGGTTTTGCGTGATGCCGCGAGGACGGTGTTGCACGCGATGTCGACCGAGCCGAGCTGCGGCGCAGTGCTATGCGGGCGACGCCGACGCCGTTGCCGGTGTCGTTTGCGTGATCCATCGCGTGCTCGCGACCCTGAGTGATGGCGACGGCCAAGACCGAGCTCACGCCCCCTCCCCAGCCCACAGGCCTGCCCCGCAACCCGGCATACCTCCTTGGTCCGGGCCGCGCAGCGGTCGCGTCAGAGGACAAGACGTGCTCAGAGCTCGGTCTCACGATCCTAAAGGAGAAAAACGGCACGGCAGTCGACGCGGCGATCACGACGACGCTGTGTATCGGCCTCTTGAACGCATTCAGCTCGGGTATCGGCGGCGGCGGCTTCGCGCTCGTCTCACTCCCCAAGGGGCAGAGCTACGATACCGAGTCAGACGTCGGCGACGATGTGCAGCTGCTTATCGGTGACCGGGACAAGGCGCGGGACGCGCGCGTCGTCGCGGTCGACTTTAGGGAGACCGCCCCGGCCGCCGCCACGAAGGACATGTACAAGAATGCGGGGCGATACGCGTCGCAGGTGGGCGGGCTGGCGGTCGGCACGCCGGGCGAGCTGCGCGGCCTGGAGCGCGCGCACAAGATCTACGGGCGCGTCGAGTGGGCCGAGCTCGTGCTTCCTGTTGCGCGCCTGGCTAGGAGTTACCAGGTGAGCCGGGAGCTCGCGCGCCGGATCCGCACCTACGGCGCGTTCATGCTCGCCGATCCCACCTGGGCGGCCGTATATGCCCCCCGGGGCCAGCTCGCGATCGAGGGAGACTGGATCGCGCGCCCGACGTACGCCGACACGCTGGAGGTTATCGCGCGCCAGGGCGCTTCGGCTCTGTACGAGGGCGAGATTGCCGAGGACATTATCGACACGGTCAAGGCGCACGGCGGTATCCTCACACACAAGGACCTGCAGGGATACAAGGAGAGAGTGTACCCCGCCATCAGTGGCACTTTTGCCGGCCAGGACATCTACACTACCGATGCGCCCGGCTCGGGTGGCGTCATGCTCGGCATGCTCAACATTCTTGATGGACTATCTCACACGCACAACCGCTCGGGCTGCTGGGACGAGTTGTCGGCGCACAACACGATCGAGGCGATGAAGTTTGCGTTTGGCGCGCGGTCAGAGGTGACCGACCCCAAGTTTGCGACCAACCTCACGCGGCTGGCCGAGTTCCGGACCAAGGCGTGGGCCGACGAGCAGCGCAAGAAGATCACAGTGGGTGTGCGCTTTTGGACTGCGCTGACAACGACAGTACTCGACCCACGGGCCAGGATACTACGGCCTCGTGCACGACACGCCGCTCGACCACGGCACGACGCACCTGTCCGTCATCGACCAGTGGGGCGGGGCCGCGAGCGTCACGTCGACCGTCAACCTCATCTGGGGCAGCCACGTCATGTGCCCCAAGACGGGCATCATCCTCAACGACGAGCAGGACGACTTTGCCGTGCCCGGCGTGCCGGACGCGTTTGGCCTCCAGCCCAGCCCGTGGAACTACCCTGCGCCCGGGAAGCGGCCGCTGTCGTCGACGGCGCCGAGCGTCGTGTTCGACAAGAAGGGCAACGTGCGCGCCGTGCTCGGCGGCTCGGGCGGCTCGCGCATCTTCCCCTCGGTCGCGCAGGTGCTCCTCAACCTCCAGTGCGGCGACGACATCTCGGCCGCCGTCGAGCGCCCCCGCCTGCATAACCAGGTCTCGCCGGTGATTACCACGCTCGAGGTCGGGCCTGAGCGGCCGGCGGACGCGTGGCTTGCCGCGCTCCGCGCGAGAAACCACACGATCGGCGAGTTTGACATCAACGTCGGCGCGAGCGAGGTCCAGGCCGTGCTTGTCGACGCCAAGGGCCGCGTCTTCGCCGCCAGCGATAGTAGGAAGAGTGGCGTCGCAGCCGCCTACTAATAAATATCCTGTACAACAGCATTTGCATGGTTCTTATGAAACAAATTATGATTCACCGCGCTAACGCTATGCCTGCGTGTTATGCCACTATGCAACTTCTGAGAGATGTTTACAACTGATAGGTGGAGGCTAGGGGGGTAGGGGGGGGGGAGGGAGGGAGGGAGGGAGGGAGGGAGGGAGGGACGGAGGGTATCGCAAGGCTACTTGGCGCGTTCAAGCAACTCGAGAAGGGCCACGGCGCCAGCACGCACAGAGACGCTCGTGTCCGATTCGGCGAGTTCCCGAACACGCGTCTTGAGCTGATACGGCTGGAGAAGGTCCACAATGTTCTGGCGGGGGCGGCGGCGTGAGTTCGAGTCGACGAGGTGGCGGAGGGCACGCAGCGCAGGGATGCGCACCTCGTCGTACGGGACGTTGAGGGTCGAGCTCAGGGCCTCGAGGAGCTCGACTCGCGTCGTGATTGCGTTGCGGAGTTCGTTGCCCCCGAGCGCGAGGTGGCTGAGGATGTACAGACCTGGCTCACAGAGGTCGAGGTCGATGTCGACTGTGGGACGGATGCTGTCCGCCACGACGTTGATGATGAACTCGAGGCCCAGGGCCTCGACCGTCTTGTTCATCTGGACGGCCGTCTGGTCGTCGAGTAGGTTCTGGACAATGTCGAGGGCGTGAGCGCGGAGCTGCTTGGGCGTCTCGGCTGAGATGAAGCGGCGCAGCGTGTCCCACCCAAGCACGGCCATGACTTCTGCCTTGAGCGCCTCGCTTGCATGGTACGTCACGTTCTTGAGTGCCCACAGCGCGTTGAGCGCCAGTGGCTCGTGTGGCGACGCAGTGAGCTCAACCAAAAGCTCCAGGCCGCCGTTCCCCAGCAGCTTGTCCTTGAGCGGAGAAAAGTTGGTTACGAGGTTGCAGATTGTCGCCGTGGCCGCAACCTCGACGGTCCAGGAGCGGTCGCCGAGTTCCTCTTCAAGCGTCACGTCCATCGAGTCGTCTCCGTCGGCGTCAATCGGCCCGTCGATGGGCTCGGCGCGCCGGCGGGCGACTTCGCGTCGGAGCGCGGCGACGACCTCCTCGCCGACACCAGAGTCAACAATGGACGTGCGCATGATCGCGACGGTGCGAGAGAGCGCCCGGGCGAGGCAGCACGCGGCGGCACGTACACCGTAGCTCGGGTGACTGAGCGCTGCGCACACCAGCGGAAGAACGGGTGGCGACGCGTCGGCGATGAGCGAGCGTGTCGGCTCGTGGTTGAATGCTAGGGCCGAGAGCGCCAGTAGTACTGCTTCGCGCATGCGGGATGCTGAGTCATGGCCCAGCTCGCCGCGAGCCTCGTCGGCATCGACTTGAATGAGCATGCTGATCAGCAGCTTTGGGCACCCCTGCTCTGCGGCAGTCTTTTGCAGACGCTCGTCATCGGACACAAGCGCGGCAAGAACAAAGGACAGCTTGACGCGCTCCTCGATGGCCTCGGTTCGCATGAGCTTGATGATGACGCCGAGGAGGTTGAGGTTGGTGAGAGTGACGTTTGTGAGGCTGACGATGGACCGTTCGCGCAGCGGGCCGGATTTGATGGCCTTGAGGATGTGCGTCAGGCATCCTGCCACCGCGATCCGAACGCCAGGCGGGCCCGTCTCCATCAGCTGGACGAAGACGGCGACGTCTGGGAACGGCGTGGGCTCCTCATCGTCGTCGTAGACGACGGCTATTGGGCTTGTCGCGGACCATTCGCGGATGTACGCCGCGACGCGGGGTTGGCCCTTGACCAGCGCGGCCAGGAGATCGAGCGCGGCCTCAAGGAGCTTGGGGTTCGGCTTGCGGCCGGGCACGAACCAGTTTGCGATCGTCTCGAGCAGGTGGCTGGTGAGGAAGGGCGGCGCGTCCGCGTCGGCACCACCGGCACCGTGGAGGCCGAGCGCCTCGCGATGCGACGGGAGCTGGATGAGGCGAGCGAGGAGCTGGTACAGCGGTAACAGGACCACGGCGTCGGGGCACGCGTCGAGGAGGCTGAGGAGCGCGGTGTAGTTCTGCGGCTCAAACACCAATACCAAGGCAGCGCTGGCCTCGGCCTTCCACACCGCGGCGTTGCCTCTCGGGCCCACACGCGCGGGCGTGATCACGTCTTCACCAACCAAGCCGGTTCCGACGACCTTTTGTTCGCCGCCCACGCCCCACATGTGGCCCCACACTGCGTCGGCAGTCGCACCGAGCACGTTGCGCAGCGCGCGGAGCAGGGGAGGAAGCATGCGGCGCGCGCCGGGGTGGAGCGGGTGCTCGGGGGACGGGGGCAGCGCGCGGATGACGGCCAGTATCGTCTCCGGCACCCGCGCGGCTAGGAGCGGCCGCAGCGTCAACGAGCCTGCGGAGCCGAGCGCGCCGATTATCACGGCTGTTTCGGCCACGAGGTCGACACCGAGGTCGTCCCCTGCGGCTGGAGGGACGAGGAGCCCCAGCAGGCTGTGTGCGTGTGTGAGCTTGGGTGCTGCTGCAGCTGCTGCTGGGTGCCACTCACAATCTCAACAAGGCGTCATCCCCTGCATACTCTACCTTCTTCCAAGTGTTGCCAATGACTGCGTTCTTGAGCTCTTTGAGCGCTCGAAGCAGGTCTGTTGGGGCCTCGGTCGCCTGGAGCGCCTGGAGCGTGACCGAGGTGGTCATGGTTGTGGGTAGAGTGGGTGTTGGGGGGTGCGCCGGCTGCGCTGATGCTCGAAGATGCGGTTTGTCGATGATGAGTTGAGTGGTGAAGGCCGTGGAGGGGCAGACAGACAAGCCGTGGTGGTGTGCATCTCGCGTCGTCGATGTGGCGCACCAAGGAAGGAAGGCGCACGGAGGTGCCGGAGGTGGCCGCCCTGCCATGTGGCAAATCACGTGACCCGCCGGAAAGCTTGTTCTCCCGACAGTCGATTTTTAGTGACGGATTTCGTCAACCCTCTGCAAGGTGTGCATCCTTTGATTGTCGCATACCCCACACTAGCAAGTGTACTCAACGACAGCACCTACAACATCTTCATCTCTCAGCATATACCATCGACTGCATACAACTAGACAAGGAGACTCTTCATCAAACTCGACATTCGAAACCCTTTAGCTAGGGCTAGAAACACAAGTCACTTTAAAAGGCAAAACAAACCACAGGCCACACGACCAGGTCACACGGTCACCCACCCCCATCTCACTTCAGTTCACAATGCTTCGCTCGCAAATCAAGGTCGCAGCCCTTCGTCGCACACCTCACGCCTCATCATCCCGCCTCCCCTCAACATGTGTGAGCTGTGCTAGGTCATATGCCAAGCCTACGACCCCGGCAGCGGCGCAGCCAGCACTTGCCGAGGCCCACGGCCGGGTCATGGACCCAGCAATCTTTGCCAGCAACCGCGAGTCGCGGTACGAAGAGCCTCACAAGTTCAACCCCCACCCGGATATGAAGATCTCGCATGGTCCCGGCCGCAGGCTGCCTTCCATCCAGCTGCCATCACCATTGCCGATGGACGTCGAGGTGCCCATGTCGTCGCTCCAGGCCGAGCTCTACAAGCCGACCAGCACAGTCGACACGATCGCCATGCTTTCCATCTGCTCCAGCCGCCCAGAATTCGTTCCCCGCGCTTATCAGATCTTCACCCAGCTTCTCGACGACGTCAAGGCTGGCCTCGCACGCCTCCCCTCTTCCGAGGTCTTCGCCAACGTCATCAAAGGTGTCGCCGCCCTCGCCGTGAAAGGGACAAAGGCTCAATCCGAGCGTGAGGCTGCCCTCTGGCGCCATCGCGCACTCCAGCTGGTTTGGGACTGGGAGACGACGCACAAGGGAACTCGCGGTATCCCTATGCTGGACCACGACGGTGTTCGTGTCTACCGCGGATGGTTTGCCGGTCTCGTGAGGTGGGTACACTGAAGGTAGCTGTTGCTGACTTGTTCCCAGCTCCAACTCGCCACTGGACTCGATTGTTCCTTACATCGAGAACCCCAACCTGGGTCTCACGCCGCTCCTTGCGAACCTGCAGACCTCCGACCTGGAGAAGGCGCTGAAGAAGCTCGCCGACTTTGCCAGGCGTGGCGCGCGTGCCGACCTTCTGGCGCAGATCACCGAGCTGCAAGGCATCGAGCGGGAGAAGCGCGAGTTCATGGAGCGCGAGGTCGTGCCCGAAGTGTCGCCTGTCCTTGTCGTTCCCAAGCAGCCCAAGACTCGCAAGCTCTCTCATCTCCCGGAAGTCAAGGAGGCTGACCGCAGCGAGCTCGGCCCCCAAGCTCGCTTCACCATCACCAACCTCCGCGACACTCTCACGCACATCAACTCGCCTTTGAGCACCTTCCAGCGACAGATGGATCTCGAACGCGCCTCGTACGCGGCCGCCGAGGCGGAGCTCGCCCACTCCGCCAAGGCCTTGGAAGAGGCTGGCCTCTCCGACGTCGTTGGCAATTCTCGCCTTCAGCGCGACGAGCTGCAAGGCCACATGCACCGCTGGCATGTCCTGTTGACCGAGTACCTCGAGCAGGACATCAAGGAGATGCGCGAGCGGGTGGACAACAAAAACTTGACCAAGGCTGAACTGCTAGCCCCAAGGTACTCGTCCAACGCCAAGATGAAGGACAGCGCCATGCTCCTTTACTTGACCGTCCTCCCCCCCAAGAAGATGGCCCTCATCACCATCCTCGAAGTCATGCGCATGATCGGATCCGGAGGCGTCACAGACGGCATGAAGACTTTGCGAGGTGTCTTGTCTGTTGGCAAGGCAGTCGAAACAGAGCACCGCGCCGAGACTATCCGCACCGTTGTTGGCACCGACTCTGCCCTGTGGCAACGCGCAGTCGACTCGCAGACGCAAAAGCCTTCGCGCAGGAACATTGGAGAACTGTGGACCCAGATTGGAAAGGAGCGAGAGCAGAGCGCCGCCGAGTCAACTCAGGACATGAGCAACAAGATCAACGCCGATCTTCGCTCCGTCTGGACCCCGCCCTGGTCGCAGATGCTTCAGATGAGCCTTGGAAGCCACCTTGTTGAGGGCCTCATCAAGATCGCCAAGGTCCCGCGCACTGGTGTCGATCCCTTGACTGGTGAGAAGGTCACCGAGGAGCAGCCAGCTTTCAACCACGAGTACGAGTACTTGCGCGGCAAGAAGCTCGGTGTCATCCGCCTCAACCCAGTTGTCGCTTCGCGCTTGGCTGCCGACTCGGTTCGCCAGGTGATTCACCCCAAGCACCTGCCCATGCTTGTTCCCCCTCGCCCATGGACCCAGTGGAACGACGGCGCGTACCTTGCCACCCCCGTCACGATGATGCGCTTCAAGGACTCTGTCGAGCAGATGAACTACCTCAAGGCTGCTAGCCAAAACGACCACCTCACCCCGGTTTTCCACGGTCTTGATGTCCTATCGTCGACTCCTTGGCGCATCAACCGTGGAGTCTTTGACGTTGTGCTCGAGGCGTGGAACTCGGGCGAGGCTATCGGCGATATTCCTGCGACCCCCGACAAGACAACCTACGTGATGCCCGAGAAGCCGGACCCGAGGGACACGGACCCGGCCAAGCGATCGTCGTACGTGCACAACCTCAAGATGGTCTTGGCCCAGCAGCGCAAGGACCACGCCGAGCGATGCAAGTACAACTACAACCTCGAGATTGCCCGCTCGTACCTCAACGACGTCTTCTACATTCCCCACAACATGGACTTCCGCGGTCGCGCCTACCCGATCCCGCCTCACCTGTCGCCTGTCGGTGACGATCTTTGCCGTGGCTTGTTGACGTTTGGCATCAAGAAGCCCCTTGGCGCGCAAGGCCTCAAGTGGCTTCAGATCCATCTCGCCAACGTGACTGGCTTTGACAAGGCCAGCTTCGAGGACCGTGCCAAGTATGCCCAGGAGCACGAGGCCGACATCTTTGACTCGGCCGACAACCCGCTCACTGGCCGTCGTTGGTGGCTCAAGGCCGAGGACCCGTGGCAGTGCCTCGCGGTGTGCAAGGACCTGACCGCCGCCCTCCGCTCGCCCGACCCGACCAAGTACGAGTCGAGCCTCCCCGTGCACCAGGACGGCACCTGTAACGGCATGCAGCACTACGCTGCCCTCGGTGGCGATGTGCGCGGTGCCAAGGCTGTCAACCTCGAGAAGGGTGACCGCCCCGCCGACATTTACACCGGTGTCGCCGACCTCGTCAATGCTTCGATTGAGGAGGACAAGAAGAACAATGTCCCTGTGGCGCTGCTTATCGACGGACCCCTCGGCCGAAAGGTTGTCAAGCAGACTGTCATGACGACTGTGTACGGTGTCACGTTCATCGGTGCCCGCGATCAGATCGCCAAGCAGCTCATTGCCCGTGGCGGCCTTACCGGCGACGACGTCTACATGGTCTCTTCGTATGTCGCCCGCAAGGTTCTTGCCTCGATCGGTGATCTGTTCAGTGGTGCCCGTGCTATCCAGGACTGGCTCACAATGAGCGCTCGCCTCGTTGCCAAGTCGATCCCTCCCGAGCGTCTGTCGATTGCCACTGCCCCTGAGGACCCCAGCAAGAAGAAGAGGAAGTCGGACGCGGGCAAGGGACGTCTGTCCAAGGAGCTCATGACGGCCGTGGTGTGGACCACGCCGTTGGGCCTCCCAGTTGTTCAGCCGTACCGCAAGGCTGCCAAGAAGCAGATCATGACTTCGCTCCAGACCGTCTTCATCCACGACCCCAACGCCCCGTCCGAGGTTAGCCCTCAGAAGCAGGCCACTGCCTTCCCTCCCAACTTTGTCCACTCGCTCGACGCCACGCACATGCTGCTCACTGCCGTGCAGTGCAACCAGTCCAACATTCAGTTTGCGTCGGTGCATGACTCGTACTGGACGCACGCGGCGACTGTCGAGCCCATGTCTGAGGTCATCCGCGACACGTTCATCCACCTGCACACGCAAAACTTGATCGGCGAGCTGCACGACGAGTTCCTCGAGCGCTACGGCGACAACTGCATCCCGATCAACAGGGATAGTGCGTACTTTAAGAACATTGCGGAGAAGCGCAAGGCGAGCGAGAAGAGGACCAAGGCTGTCGAGGCGTCTGAAGCAGCGGTTGGGGAGGTCGATGACGCTACCGCCTCGCTCGCCGATGCCGATGCCGATGCCGACGCCGACCAAGACCCTGACTCGGCGATTGTGAACGAGAAGGTTGTCGAGGGATCCGAGGGCATTGACCTGTCCGAGGTTAACGAGGACATGGAGGTCCTGACGCTCAACGGCCACAAGTTTGTGCGCTTCCGCGACATTCTTCCCCGTCCTCCACCTCGTGGTGTGTTTGACGTTGAGAAGATCCGTGACTCGGCATACTTCTTCTCGTAGACGAGAGGCGAGCTCGGGCTCGGCCGAGCCACGACCACATTTGTGGCACTACTACACCATTCTAAAGTCCGCCGCGGCGCATGCGGCGGTTGTACGAGTGCATTTTTTGTCTGTAAGCATTAGCATAGTGTGGGTTATGCATTCCACCGTTCATCTTGGAGTTAGTCGAGTATGGTGGACGGACAAAATACATGCCGCCCTCGCGGTCCAACTCGGCGGCGGCCATGCCCACCAACTGGGGAATGAGGCTAAGGCTATCGCGTGGGGGCGTGCGACTCGTTACGGGGATTGGAGTCTGCAGGGAATGCAGATGGTTATTATTGCATCGGAGATATGGCAGGTGGAGGGGTATGTTGGCGTGTGATGGTATGGTCGTCGCAACCTATTCCGAGGAAGCGGCGGTGCCGCCAGTGGTGTTGGTGTTCGAGGATCGTGGCCGCGGGCGGGCGGCGCTCGTCTCGGGCAAGTGCAGGATAAAATGCGACCTTGTGCCGTGCATAGGCTATACCAAGTGACCCTATCTCTGTGCGCAGCCACTCTCCACTGCAAGCAAGGGTCGAGGGCACTGACCGACCGAGATAGAGCAGACAGGTGGTGGTGGTGGCAAGTTGGCGGTGCCAACCCGCCTTGCTAGTCCGCTCCCATTGGCCACCCTGTTTCGGCGCCGGATCCGCACGCCACACGCACGCAGGCGCGCAGGCGACAGTGCCGAGCACCAGATACAGGGAGTAGCAAGTCACCTGCATCCAAAACGCACCTTGGCCGCTTCTTATTCTAGGGCGCCAGCGCCCCATTCTCGGCGCCGAGGACACGCCCACCCGACACGGACAGCTGTCGGGCGACCTTTGCGAGAGGCGAAAATAGGGGGCTCGCGACGATTTTGGCACGAGCGCTGCACGCCATGGCGCGTGGCGCCTGGCGGCGGTGACGCGCTGCGGATGACTGTGGATATGTTGGGCGTGTGACCTGACTGACGGCGGTGGCGGGGTGGGCATGCAGCGCGAGATCCGCAGACCGACTACATACTTGGGAAGTGGAGCCGGCGGGCCAGCGAGCGAGCGGCGGCGCGGTCTGTCATTCCAGTCAGTCGCCGAAGGGCGCCTCGGTCGTCATAGGAGTGGTGCGCCCGAAACACCACAGCATGATGCCACATTGGCCCGATGACGCATTCTACTTGCAGTAGTCGCCCGCCCGGTGCCGCGGTGCCAAGCTGCGGCGCAGGACATCGCGACGAGCGAGAGGAAGCAGCAGGAGGACTGTCAGCGGACGCAGGGGCGTTCCTTGGGCTAGGGAGCGAGGCGAGGCTAGCGCCGGTGCACCCATCGGCCTCTTGCATCACTCGCGCTCGTTGCATCACTTGCTACTGTTGCTGCAGACGTCGCCCCTGCTCATACCTGGTCACACAATGACACCTCGTGCGGCGCAGCGGAGTAGCCCGGTGCGGGTTTTTGCCGGGCTGACGATATATTATCAGATGCACCGCAGCCCAAGCCGCCGCAGTCTTCCCCACTTCCACCAACATCTCGGTCAATCAGCCAACTTGGGTTTGTTGATAACTTGTGTTTCGTACACCACCGCGACCACTTGACCACCTCACACGAGGAGCGTCACCACTGTGAGTGCTGCTTTCTTGCTACATCCACCCCTTCCATCGTTCCTCCGCCCCTCCGTCCCGTGTATCAGTTGTGTGGCGACGTGACTTGTCCCGGTGCTTGAATCCCCCTGCTTTGTGCTTTGTCTCCCCCGCGCTCGCCTGGAGTGGGGATATGGCGCCATGGTGTGATTCACCGATGCCATACTCCACTCTACCCCCGCTACTCGCATGCAAGCAGAGCAGCACACCACCTCGGTATGCTCGCTGTCTGTCGTCTGCCGCTGTCGCCGGCGGCCGCGGCAAGGCTCGCAAGGCCCACTCGCCCCCGGTGCCTCGGCTATGAAGCCCGACCTCGGGCACTTTCTGAGCGGGATCATTTTCATCACTCCGTCGGCCGGAACGATATGTGGAGGCGGCGGGTTTCAGGCAACAGTGGCGAGGCGAGGGAGGTGGGCGGGGTTTGTTAATTTGTTGGCCTGGCGTGGGATCGCATGGGGCATGAGGACTGCTACACCAGTGTGCGCGGTCTGAATTGTGCGTGCGACTCAATAGCGTAGCAGCAGCGGCGGCGGCACTTGCTCTCGCTGCCTCCTGCGCCCGCAGCACCCGGCCTCCACCCCCAGCCCTCCACCGCTTCCCTTGCCCGCAAATGCCGAGCATGCGCAGGCGATGGCAGAGAATAAGACTGCCGTCGCTTCAGCCGCGTAGGAACGGGCTGATTACGGGTCCGTCCCTGTTCCACTCGCCTCGGCACACTCGGCAACGTCGGGCAGCGTGTGGACGCTTTGTCACTCCACTCACTGCCCACCACCACCTCCACTGTGCGGTGTGTGTCGTGGTGTTGGATCTTGCTCCGGTATCATTACCCAATGGCCACCAGGTGTCGTGCGTGCGTCCTTCCCGAAACCTGCATAAACTCTCGTCAACCGTGCCGTTTGATGGGACGAGTGCAGGGAGAAGACGAGGACACGGGTCCGAAATCACGCTCTGCATCGCCACAATTTCCCTCCCTGAGACACACCTGCCCCTGAAACTTGGGTCAAAGCTCAGATCCGTTTTGGTACCTTCGCCTCTGACGGCGAGCCTTTTTGCCGCTTGCTGCTGCCTTGATTAGCCCGGGATACCCCCCTCGAGCTCTATTCCCTATTTCCTCAGAGTCTATTCCTGGGGATTTGATGCCCATGCGGGCCGCACTACGGGTTCAAGCCCGGGTTGTTAATCCCAAAAGAATGCTGTCACTTGAAATTCAGTTTCTTTGGTAGTTGCGCCCGGGGTCGTGGGTTGCGCCCGGTGGGGGGGTGGGCTGCCCTGTCAACCAGTCCCTCCTCTCTTCTTGCCCTTTGCCCTCTCGCAACCCTCGCTTCCCTTGCCTCGCCTTCCCTTTGCCTCCCCCTCTCTCCGTCACCCAACCGACACAACACCCACACTGCATGCCCACCCATACACCCACACCCGCGCGCACCACTCCACACCCACACCCACCACCACCACCACCACTACAACATTCGCTTGCTGCGACCGCACACTGCCTCAGGCCCGCCACGCCACGCCCTCACCCTCCTCCCCCCCCCCAACAACCCCCTCCCCCCCCTTCCCCCTTTTCACACCGTCACCACCCTTGTTCCACTTCTCTCTTCTTCATCCCATCCTCCCTTTATCATCTACTTGCTCATCACACACATCGTGCATCCAAACACTCCCAACCACACCCCCCCTTTCGCCCAACTCGCTATACAAACACTTACGCACCTGTAGCGCCGGCGCTAGCCAGCCCTTCACCCACCGCCATATGTCGGAATCCCACGACGCAGGACTTGTTCGTCCCCGCCCTCCATCCAACCTCTTTGTCTCGACAAAGAACTCTTCGCAGGCGCACTCTCCTTCTCGCCAGTACACGCTCCCCTCGCCGCCTCTGTCCGACTCGTCGGACGCTGCTGCCGGTGCTCTCGACTTTGATCTTGAGCCCCTTGACCACATTGTAGCGCGTCACACAACCCCTTCGGGATCAGAGCACGACCCCTTCGTCGCGTCCCCCCAGTCGTCGACCACGCTTGTTTCCCCCAAGCTCTCTACCCTCACCGGCCTCTCGCCCACGTCTTTCAAGTTTGACGGACTCGACGTTTCTGCTGTTGCCGCTGCCGGTCTCTCTTCGAGCACCGCCACTTCGCCTACCACCACCGCAGAGGCCCTGAGCGTCCACCACCTCGAGCGCTTCCTCCACTACAAGGCCCTCGCAGCTCAGGCACAGGCTGAACTATCACTCTCTCTCCTCGAGTCGCGCCAGCCAATGGGCACTGAAGACGTTCTCAAGAACGCTCGCAACGCCATGCTTTCCCTCCAGACCCACCAGCCTGCCCCCTTCTTCTCGGCCCCCGCCCCGTCGGCTGCCGCGGGATGGAACCAGACCTTCACGTACCAGCAGCAGCACCACCAGCAGCAGCAGCACGTGTTCCACGCCCAGGCTCAGGCCCAGTCGCACCTGCAGGCTCACGAGGCTGCCGCTCAGCAGGCCGCCGCTGCCCAGCGCAACGCCATGACCAACTACTACATGCCTCAGCGCACGTCGTTTGACGGCACTGCCCCCGGCGTGCCCCAGGCTCCCTCGCTCTGGTCGCGCCAGTCGGCTAGCACGTCGGTCTCGGGTGCTTCGCCCCCCTTCCCCTCGACCCCAACCTACAGCGCTTCGGCCACGCTCGCCGACGCCAAGCACCCCTCGTTTGCCACCACCGGTCCCTCGCTCCCCGCCATTGACGGCGAGAACGAGATCGAGGCCGACGAGCTTGAGTTTGGCTCGCCCGAGGCCGACGACTCGCACTCGAACGTGTCGATTCCCAACCTCCACGGTGGCGGCCGCGGCTACGTCCCGGGCAAGACCCCCGACGACCCCAAGAAGCGCCACAAGTGCACCGTCTGTGGCCGTGGTTTCGCTCGCGTCTTCAACCTCAAGTCGCACGTCCAGACCCACGACCCCCTCCGCCCCAAGCCCCACCAGTGCCCCCACCACATGTGCAAGCGCTCCTTCTCGCGTCTGCACGACCTCGAGCGCCACCGCCAGGGCATCCACTCGGATGGCCCCCTCGTCGACGCCAAGCGCCAGGGCGTGTCGCCCTCGGTCGTCCGTGCTCAGAGCCGGATGCAGCGTCGCGCCGAGGCCGGTGGCCTCATCTAAACGGGTACCGTATACGTCCGGTACCCCCTTGCATAAACTAGGCATGCTTGTCGCTGCCTATCCCTTACCGACTATCCTCCCTCTTCAGGCTCTACCTCCCCGAGCCATACCACGTCCCCCTCTCTCCACTGCCACCCCCAAAACGCAGCGCCGCCGCCTCGGCGGCAGTAGAGAGAGGACCTTTGCCACGCAAAGGCATGGACACTGGGTATGGCGGCATCGATAGCCAGACACCCCCAGAGGTTCCAATTCCTCGACAACACCCTCAAGACCCTCGTTCACACCCCCACACCACCCTGCACCATCCAACCCCCCTCCCCATCCAGCTGTTCATTTCGCTCTGCTCTTTTTACATTTTCTTCTGCAGCTCGGCTACTCGCTCGCTCAGCCACTTGTCTATCCTCCTCCTCGCCCCTCCTCCCCTCCTCCTACCTCCTCCAGCTTCACCCACGACCGCCTCAACCATCCCGCGAACCCAGCACTCTCCGCCGCATGCCACGCCCGGAGACTGTGGGCTAGCCCCGTGATAGGTTCCTGCGCCGTCAGGGCAGCTGATGTCACGACCTGCTACGTCTATAGACTCTCGCGAGCACGAGTAAAAACCCCACAAAACCCTTGATAGTTGCGCATTAGTTGTACGATAGGAACATATGAAAACAAAGAAAAGCCGAAATCCACGTGTGGCACGAGTCGAGGGGCAAGGGGTAGGGGGACTGACGTCCTGACGCGCAGCGGAAGAGGCAGTGCAAGCGACTCGTACGTGACGCCAAGCGTTGGCAGGCATTGGGGTCTCTCGCTGTTGTCGTCGTCGTCGATCCAGTCGATCCAAGCTAGCTTGGGAACGGAATGAATGCCGCTCTGTGCTCCGAAGGGGACAAGTAAGGGCAAGGGGCAAGGCAAGGACACGCAAGCGAGGACGTCAAAGTCAAGTCACTCGGCCGGCCGGTCGGGTCGGACATACTATGCAGTGGACGTGGGACGGCGTGGGGCGGCGTGGGGCGGCGTGGGGCGGCGTGTGGCACGAGTAAGCCCGACGACGTCATACAGCAGATCTCGCCAAGGCGTGGAGGTGTGCGAGGGGGTGCTTCATGCCCGAGGAGACGCACGCAGAGGGGCGGGCCGAGGGGAAAGTGGCAGTCAACTGTGCAAGCGAGAGCGAAAGCACGCACCACCTGCCTGCCTGTCTGCCTGCCAAGACACAGCACGGCACGCACGGCACACCTTGCTCGCCTACTCGGTTCTTCGCGGCGGAAACATCCCCAGCAGCACTTGACACGCGGATATCCTACGCCGGCGGCGCCGCGGCGCTGCCACGGTGGGCGGATCCAAGCGCGGCGCACAGTGGCCTGCCTGGCGGGCGAGGCAGATCCGATCGATGCATCCAGCGCGGACGTCCAGGCGGTGCGCACACGCAGCGAGGTCTCGTTTCGTTCTGCACCGCACCCCATCGCACATGCACCCACCCTGCTCATCGCCATCGTCGTCGTGCTCGAGTTGGAGGGCATGACGCCATACGGTGATGATGCTGCGCCGCAGACGACGCAGCTGCGGACAATCAGGAACCACCCGACCGGTGCGGCACCGGCGCGCCACAAACGCGGGTGTGGCTGTCAGTGTCTCGCCGGTCTGTCTGTCTCGGTGTCTGCGCAGCCAGCGAGACGTATTAGTATTTGCCGCTATTCTTGCTATGCTATTCACAGCGCATTATTTTCGTCGCTGGCTTGCTTTGCTATTCCCAGCGCGGCGTTGGGCGACACATTGTCGTGCGCCACGACGCCCAGCGACGCCCGCCACGACGCTGCTCGGTGGTCGGGTCGAACCAGGCTGCTTGCTCGACCTTGCCGAGGGTGCCGACGCAATGCTACACGTTCGTTGCGCCCGGGGCGGTGCCGACGTCCACTGGCCACTGGATTATCTGATTGCTTTGAGGGAACGGGAACTTGGCCCCGCGGCGTGTGTCTGCCACGATCGATCTCGGGCGGCGGCGACGACCCGCCCGTCATTCCCGGCACTGTCGACACCTCGTGCCACCACTCTTCGTTGCCCGCAATCCGTCGCTGTTCGCTGCTCGGCTCTGCTGTAACCCCGCGTGTGTACATTGACTAGCTGTATCTTCTAACCCAAACATTGCTACACGTGTGCGATGCTACTGTACTACACTTGCGATGCTCGCCGAGTCGCTCGTTCTACGCCTTGCTCACTTCCTTTCGTGGCGGATCTCGACCACCACATTCGTTGTCATGATCGCTGCGTACGCGACGAGCAGGCATGCGGCCCACCGACGGTCGATTCTGAACCGGTTGATGGGGACCACGATGGCCGTCGCAATGAGAATGAAGAGCAGCCCGCACCCGCTCACCCAGAGCGTGGGGCTAAAGTTGATGAGCACTGGGGCGTGCGTCGGGCTGGAGAGGATGGAGAAGGAGCCGGCGCCACCAATACCGAGCAGGAGGTTGAGAAGAGGGCCGCCAAAGCAAGCCGCGTACGCCATGGTCGGCGCAAACTGCGCGATCGTAATGTTGGCCACGAGGTCTGCAAGACTGTTCCCCACTGCAAAGACTACACGCTGTCAGTGACGCCTACATCAAGCCACACTCACTTGTTAACCCGATAATGGCGTCCGACAGGCCAAAGATCTCGCCAACGGTTTGCAGGACCGCGACCACCTCGTCGGCAATGGACGCGATCCAGATCATACTGCAAACAAAGCCGCAGCAGCAACGGATCAAGCGCCACGGCTGTTCTGTTCCGTCGGTCGAGTGCTTGAGCGTGATGAGGGCGATGCCGACACCAATGCCTCCCGCGACCGCCAGCGCGTAGAACAGATAGTCTTCCTCCAGGAACAGCAGATACGTGCAGACCACTGGGCCGAGGACACACTGCGCAGCGGTGAGGTACACGTTGTACTCTATCTCGTCGCAGTCGGACACGTCGTCGACAATGGCGGAAAGTGTGTCTGACCCGTCGTCGTCAAAAGTCGGTGAGCCCGATCGCACCAGTGCAATGGGGCTGATGCTCGCGCGGCGGTGGAGATGCAAGTGGGAATGCAGATGCTGGAAGGAACGAACGTCGGCGTCATCGTCCTCGTCCTCGTCATCGAGCGGCCCGTATTCGTCCTGCTCGACGAGGGGGAGCGCATGCGTGTGGTCGGTCAATGGCTCATCTTCGATGGGAAGTGCGATTCCGCCGTCGCCACCTCGACCGTCGTCCACGACGGGAAGCGTGAGCGTGAGGCAGAAGATGGCGGGGACCGAGAGGATGGCGAGGACTTTACCCAGGATCGACTTCTCGCGGAACTGGATCAGCGACGGGAAGAGCGTGTGCATGATGCGGTAGAACGCAGTGTGCGCCTGCACAAACACGCTCTCCTGGGTGACGGCCCTCGAGGGGGGTGGCGGGTGTGCCTCGCCGCTGGGGTCGACGATGGCGATAGCCGGGAGGTCGAGGCCGGGCGAAGGCTCGCCATCACGGTGAGACGACACGAACGGCTTGCGTGGCGTCTCGGTGGTGGGAATGACGACGTGGAGGTCGGGCGTCTTGCGCCGCGCAGGCTGCGGAAGTGCCAGTGCCGTCGAGCTGGACGCTTCGGGGGCGCCGAGCGCCGGAAGGTCGGTCCCGCTGAGCTGCTTGGACCCCAGACTTCCGCTCCGCAGGCTCGGGCTGCCGGACACGACGAGGGGCTCTTGGTCTGGCGAGGGTGGAATGGGTTCTAAAGCACGGAGGACTGGCGATTGGGGAATCGAGGGCGACCTGGCACGTGCCAGCCCGCGGCCCGAAGCCGAGCGTGACAATGGTGTGCGGATAAGGGAGCCGCTCCGGCTCCGCTGGCCGCTGAGAGACTGCCGGCGGGTCATCCCAGCAGTCGGGGAGAGGGCGGGGCCAGACGACTGGCGGCGCCGGTGATGGTGGTGGTGGTGCCCATCCTCTCCGTCCTCGGGCGGTGGGCTGCCTGATCGAGAAGGAGCGCGCGACGACGAGGGCGAGTGCATCTCATGCCGGAGCGAGTTGACGACGTCGCGAAACTCGACGGCACCAAGGAGCGAGAACGTCGCGCGGGGCGTGTCGACATTGGCCGCGTCATGGTGGTGAGCGTGGTGGTGCACATGCTGATCGGCGTTGAGGGTTGCAGCCGACACGCGCCGCAGGTGCGTCGGGCGCGTCGGTGAAGATCGGAGCGTGAGCGAGTCGTGCATCTGCGGCGTCGACGGCGTCTCGATGACGAGCGGGGTTGCGAGGGTCGAGGACGGCGTGGAGCGGGCTGGGTCGACCTGGTCAGGTGGAATGGGGCTCGGCGCGCGCTGCACCTCGGTGCTTGCTTTCCAGCCGAGCTCTTCCAGCTCCCTTCGCCTTCGTCGCCGTCCGACAATGTAGTTGGACACGATGACGACGAACACGTACGTGAGGTACAGGAGGACCATGGAGCCCGACTCTTTCAAGCTCAGGTGGCCGTCCTTGAGGACCCACATGAGCATGCACACGGCCGAGACGAAGAAGACGGCGTCGCGGACGAACGGGAGGCGAGGCACGTTGAACGGCTTGACCATGGCAATGGAACCAACGACGATCGATGTGATAAAAGTCGCCGCGCCGATCAGCTCGCCGACGGCCAGCCCCAGAGTTCCCTCGCGTACAGCGACAAACGTCGAGAAGACATCGGGCGAGCCATTCCCAAAGGCCAACAGCGTGACTCCTGCTGTCGTCTCGCTGAGGCCGAGGTACGCCGACAGAGTAGCGAGGTTGGGGCAGAAGAAGTCGCTCGCCGTGATGGAGATGGAGGAGAAGAGGAGAGCGAGAATGAGTAGGAGGAAGGCGAGGAAGGCGGGCCGGAGCGCGATGGGCGTCTCGTCAAACCACTGCTCGTACGGGATGCGGAACAGTGTGCCGCGTGAAGGCTGGGTCTGTCAGCAGCTGTGTCAAGGACCACGACCCACCTCGCCCTCCTCCAACGCGCTCAAAGACCGCTTGAGCGCATGCGAGTGCAGGTGGGATGACTTGCGCGCGTGTAACCGGGGCAACGCAACAGCCGAGTACAGCACGAGCGCAGCGATCACAACAGCGAACGCAAGTGCCCGGTGGAGCGGGCGCTTGCTCGCGGTCGCAGGCCGGCGCGACGTGTCGACGCCCGAGGCCACCATGTTGTTCGTCTTGTCGTGTGCGGTGTGCGTGCGCAGTGAGTGGCGAGAAGACGGTTGGCTTGTTTGTTTGTCTGTCGCGCTCGCTCGCTTGCTCGCCGTGCACGTGTGTCCGATGTCGTCGGCGCACGCGATAAGATAGGTAGGTGGGTTGGGCAAGTCGACGACGACGTCGACAAAGTTGGCGTCGTTGCTGCGTAGTCGTCGTGGTCGTTGGATGCGGCGAACGAACGAGCGAGGCAGGGCTGGGACTTGTCTCGGTCGGTTGGAGGCGGCGGCGGCGGCGGCGGCCAGCGGCGTTGGCTTGGCTCTAGTGGCGAATGATGCAATTCTCACGTGGCGAAAACAACGCGTGGCGCGCGCACAGAGAGAGCTGAGAGCTTATTGCTACTTGGTCGCATGAGCAGCGCGGTTTTGGCCGAGACGGCAATCGAAAGACACTTTGCTCCACAATGTGTGCGTCTCGGGCACACGAGTGAGGTAATATGTGGGGGGGGTGCATGAACCATGGATATCTCACGCTCGCACGCATACGATACTTCCCCTGTTGTCTGGCCCCGTTGTCGAGGTACCGACGCTGAATGCTGGACCTCTTGGCATGTGAAGATAGCCCGCCTGGAGCGACTCGGTTCCAGCCTCTTGTACACACATGACCAGCGCCAAGAGTGACTACACCTCCACCCAAAACAACAAACCGCGAGGCTGAGTGAATGTTCATCGCGATGACTCGGGGCACCAAGCTAAGAGTATGCGTATGGAAAGTGTTCTAAGGGAGGAGCCGAATCTGCCCATGGTCTGGGTGAAGCAGAACTGGCACCGGGGGGGAGGGGGGAATCAGTGTCCAGCAAATTAAGACCAAAGAGGCTGAGATGCGTCGTGTTTGGGTGTACAAGGCATGTATGCGTAGCATACGCCCCCTAGGCCGCTGCTTAGATGAGGGCGGCGGCGAGGACGGCGACGACAATGGTCGCGACGGGGGCGACAAAGCCGCGCGAGGCCGACGAGGGCTTGGTGGCAGTGGGGGCGGCAGTGCCCGAGGCAAAGCCCGAGTGCGAGGCAGAGCCCGAGGCGCCAGCGGAAGCGCCGGCAGAGGCACCTCCCGAGGCCGAGGCCGAGGCCGACGAGTTGGCGGGGGCGGCACCCTGGGCGCCGAGCTGGTCAATGGTCATGGGGGTGACCTGAGCCTTGTTGTCGGCGGCGTTGAAGTACATGGGCTTGTTGAAGGCCTCGGCGACGTTGAGGACCTTCCATCCGGCGTCGACAAACTTCTGGAATTTGGCGATGAAGATGTCGACGGTGCCGGTGTTGATCTCGTGCATGAGGACGTTGAGGCCGGGGCTCTTGGGTCCAGCGGCCCAGTCGTCAAAGACCTTCTCGACGGGGGCCTTGCCCTCACGGGCAATCTTCCAGTCGTTCGAGTCACGGTTCCAGACGACAGTCTCGAGGCCAAAGACCTTCTTGGCGACGTCGCGGACACGGTTGTCGAGGTCGCCGTAAGGGGGGCGCCAGAAGAGAGGGAGACGGCCACCAGTGTTGTCCGAGATGGCCTGCATGGTCCAGCCGAGCTCGCCGACAATCTGCTCGTTGGAGAGGATGGTCATGCGCGAGTGCGACCAGGTGTGCGAGGCAATGTGGCCTCCGCGGTCGAAGACGCCCTTGAAGAGCTCGGGGGCGCCGACAATCGAGCCACCAATCATGAAGTGGGTCGCGTGCGTCGACATCTGCTTGCTCTCGAGGAAGTCGGAGAGGTTGGTCGTGCCGGCACCGGGTCCGTCGTCGAACGTGATCTGGGGTGTGTGAGATACTGCTACCTCGCTGGGTGGGCCGCTCTACTCACCAGGAACGCGCCGTCAGGACCGGCCCAGATGTCGTCCTTGGTAGTACAGCCGGTGGTGTAGGCACAGATGCCCGAGGCCTCGAGGTTGGTGCCGTTGGGGTAGGTGACGGCGTTGCTGTCGGCGGACACGACGGGGGTCGAGATGGGGTTGTTGGCGATCTGGTCCTTGACCGCGTTGAGCTTGTTGAGCCACTCCTGGGGGATGCCCGAGACGGGGGGAACGGCGAGCGCAGGGGGGTAGGTGTGGCCTGGGGGGGAGGGGTCAGCTCAGACAGTCCAGCTGTAGCAGCGCCGCAACCCACCCTGGCGCTTGAACAGGCCGTAGACGGGGCTGTCCTCGGGCTGGGCCCACGGAGCGGCGGCCGCGATGGGGAGGGCGGCGAGGAGGAGGGCGGGGATCATGGCGAACAACTAGTTACAAAGGGGGAAAGTGAAGGTGAAAGAGTGTCGGGTGCGGGGGCGTAAAGGAGCTGGAGAGCGACAGAGCTCTGCGAAAGGAAACAGCTACAGGGGGTCTGAAAGACGAGAGTGAGATGAGGAGGAGGATGAGTGCGATGCAGAGAGAGGTGTGCGTGCACGGAGTTTACTCTGCCAGCCAGGCAGCCAGACTCGGCCCCGCCAGGCTGGCCCATCGCGAGCGAGCGAGCCAGCTGAGCCCACCACACACGCACGCAGCCAGCAGCGAGCGAGCTAGTGCACACAAACAGGGGCCGGGAGACCACCCACCTTGTGCGCGTTACTCTGGCGCGTCTGTGGCGCTGCAGCAGAAAGGGGGGGCGGGCATCGAGGCCACTTGCAGCAAGGCGCCTGGAGAGAGGAACTCACTTTTTCACCTTCAGGGCTTGGCGGAGCAGACTTGTTTGGTGTGAGGCTTGGCAGGGTCATCTCACGTGGGAGCTAAAACACTGCACGACGGGAGTGAGGCGAGGTGGGGGGGTGTCTTGGCTCAGCGGGCTGCAGAGCGTTCACATGCATGCGGCTAGGTGGACGCAGCAGGTGGGCTGACGACGACGACGACGAGCAGTGGCCAGAATGTGGCAGTTGTAGCGTATGAGAGTGAACAGAGTGGCGCCGATCAAGCACAAGGACGACAAGGAGCACGGACAAATCGACCGCTCGACCGTTGGTCGTTTCCCCTGAGTGAGTCCCTGCTCTCTGTCGACCAGGTAGGCGGCAAGATGCCGACGAGCGAGGACGCATGTACCTAGCGCTGGTGGTGCAGTGACGCACCTACGTGCCGACCGGCTCGGCAGGGCTGGCGGCAGGTTGTGCGCAGCCATGCGGGCGGGCAACTATCCTTCCCCAGATCGGATCGCTCACTGCCAACCCGAAACATACGCTGCGCAGCACATCGCGATCAATGTGGCGTTCGTCGGTCCCTGCGGGGGACGTGCTCCCCCTCCCCCGCCCGGCGTCTGCTGGTGGTGTGATTGCCGATGATGCAGTAGGCGCTGGGGGAAAGGGGGGGAAGAAGCCGACCGCAGCAGCAGCAAGCTGCTGCTGCTGCTGCGCTGAGGTGGGCAGCTTAGCAGTTCATGGCTGCTGGCAAGTGACGGTATCGCTGTGCGCCTCGACGGTTCGCCCTTCTGTCCTGCCCGCCCCGGTGACAGCCTTTCCTTCGGGCCTCGTCGTCGTCGGCTCGGATTCACTCGTCCATCGCGCCCTCGTGCCCTCGTGCCCGACTGACGTCAGCCCGTACTCACTTGGCGCACTGCCTCAACACGGTGTACGTGAGCGCTTGTTCTTGTCCGTGCTTGGCACACACCCGACAACCCAGTGGCAGTGCTTTATCTTGGCCGCCGCACTCGGCATGCTCGGCTCCCCGCCTTCCGCTACGCTGCTACAGTTTACGCGTGGCATGCGGCCATGAGGCCATGTTGTATCAAGTTTGTGTGTTGCTTTCGCCTCGAGGGCTCTATGTGGACTACAATGTGGTACAGCTCGACTATCTGTCGAGCTAGCTCGGTGGGTACTCTAACACCCGTCGCGGCCAAAGTCGTTGTTGCTCCCGTTTGGCGAGGGCGGGGTCGGCGCGGCGTCGTCGGTGTGCTTGTGGCTGGGGATCACGAGCCCGTCGTCGCCGTGCACGTGGATCTTGACCTCGCGCGTCTCCTTCTTGGCGGCCATGATGGCGTCGCGCACCCGCTGCTCGACGGCGTGGCTGTCACGCACCGTCATGCTGGCGGGCACGACAATCGTGAGGTCGAGGACGATCTGGCCGCCAGAGCGCACACCGCGCACATTGCGGCACCCGAGCAGGCTGTGGTGGTCGACCAGCCCGTCGACAATGTCCTCTATCGACTTTTGCGACTTGGCGTCAATGCCCACGTCCAGGAGCTCCATCGTCGCCACCTTGGAGAGCGATAGGCCCTGCTGTAGGATGAAGAAGGAGACGGCGATGCCGCCGAGTGGGTCGAGGAACGAGTAGCCGCCTAGACTTGACCCGACGATCGAGCCAAGGGCCACGAGGGAGGTGAGGGCGTCGGCGCGGTGGCTGAGATGTCAGCACTGCGGTGGGAAGGGACGGGTTCTAGAAGTGGTAGTCATGACACCAACGCCTGATCGACAGGTTTGGGTGTGCAACGCCGGACACACCGCGTCGATCATGGCCGCTCCACCATACCCCGAAGTGCATCGGCGTCGGCCCAAACGTCGGGAAATGATTCCTTCCGAGTGCCCTTCGGGATCTGCCCCGCACCACACTCCGCACACAACTCACTGCAGCGCGTTCGCTCTCAACACAGGCGAATGTTCCTCCTTGGCGACCTTGTTCGTGACCTGGTAAAGCCACTCCTTGATCACGACACTGGCTAAGGCGAACCACGCAGCGTGGGGGTTGAGAATAGCGCCTGAGGCGGAACCAGCGGCCACGGTAGCGTGGGAGTGTGCGTCGCCGACAGCATGAGCATGGTCGTGGGCGTGCTCTCCAACTCCATGGGCGTGGAACAGCTCCAGCAGAGGCGAAGGCACCGACGAGGGCAGCCACGCTTGCAGCCCGTGCAGGATCGAGTCGGGCGGCAGCGACTCGAGGTACGGGATGAGCACTTGCAGGAGCAGGTGGTACGAGTGGAGGCCGATGCCGATAGCGCCGCCGACGAGGATGACGCTCACGGCGAGCGTGCCGCACGTCTCAAACTTGGCGTAGCCCCAGGGAAAGCGGTCGTTTGGCGGCTTGCGGCTAATGCGCCAGGTCGCGAGGGTGACAAAGTCCTACGAGGAGTGTCAGCTAGGGCAGGGAGGGATGGGCGAGTTGTTGGCTTCTCGCGCCTTGAATCGGCTGGAAGGCTCCACTTACACCGAGGAGATCGGACAGCGAGTGGCCCGCCTCGGCGAGCAGCGACGCCGAGTTCATGAACAGGCCCGCGAGGCCCTTGGAGATTGTAAGCGCGACGTTGGATCCCAGGCCTGCGGCGTTAGCTCGCGCTTAGGGTGGCCCAACGCACCCAGCAGCGTGATCTTGGTGCCGCGGTCCAGCTTGCCCGTCTTGAAGGCGTTGATGATCTGCTCTGCGCCGTCCGAGCCGTGGTGGTGGTCGTGGGAGTGGGAGTGGAACAGCGAGTGGCCGTGCTCGTGGTCGTGGGAGTGGGAGTGGAACAGCGAGTGGCCGTGCTCGTGGTCGTGGTCATGGTCGTGGTCGTGCGCGGGTTTTGGCGCAGTCGACGCTGATGACGAAGAAGAAGTCGGCGGAGTCGGCTTACTCGAGTGCAGTCGTCGCGGGGGGCACGACGACGCCGGTATTGATGAGCAGCGCGCCGCCGCAGACAGCACGCTCAGCCTCGACGCCGGCGGCAGCGGCAGGCGCGCACGCACCGCCGCCATGCGCGCAGCCGGGCGCAGGAGCAGCATGGTTGTGGATGGGCGAGCGAGCGAGGTAGCGAGGTAGCAGCAGCAGCACGACGAGAAGAGTTGAATGTCGATGTCGATGGTCCAAATCCAGCTCAATTCCGCGTGTTGGCGGTTCGGCCGGTCCGAGCCGATTTTACGAGTTTAGCCGGGGGGAGGTGAGTCGACCGGCGTGGACAGTGCTCGGAGCCGGCGGGCACTTCGGCGTGCTTGTCGGCGTCGGCGTCGGCGTTGAACGCACGGCCCCGCAGCACGCAGACCACTCCGCCCAAAACCCATAATGTACATGCAGTCTATTATGTCTACCAAAACTATCCACCGCCGTGGATCGACCCGCCGCCGAGACTCGTGCTGCGCTGGAGCACCTCCCCGACCGTAGGCAACGTAGACGGGCGGCTGCGCGTCCGTCCGAGCTGCGAGCTGCGGCTGGCGGTACGCCGGAGCTGGTCCTTGATCGCTGGCAGGTGCGATGGCTCGCCGTGCTCGTGCTCGCTGTGGTCGTCCGAGTCGCGGCGGTGGTGTGGCGCGTCGCGGCCCGCAGCGTGCGAGAGGACGCGGCCGAGGCTGTTCTCCTCGCCGGCGGCAGCGATCGCGGCCACGCTCTCTGCCGCGCGGCCGCCCTCCGTCTCGAGCTCCTTCTTGTCCTCTGCGCTGTCGAACCGCCGCGCGGCCGCCTCGCGCCACTTCTCGCCGTAGATGAGCGTCACGATCGCCGCCGCCGTCCCGATCCAGCCTAGCCCAGCGGCAATGGTCATCGTCCACCCGAAGCCTACGGCCTTGGAGAGCGGGAGGACAGCGGCCGACGCGCCGGCTGCGAAGATGTACCGCCAGACTGGGGCGTCAGAAGGTGGACTGGAGGTGAATAAGGGGCGACTCACAGTTGTTCACGGCAATCGCCTCCGCGCTGCGCTTTTGCGCCGAGTCGACTAGGTACGTGTTGTACGCCGTCAGCGGCATGAGCATGCCCAGGCCGTTGATGAAGAGCATGATGCAGATGGGCGCGAGGCCACCGCGGCGGCTCCAGAGGATCCATCCGTAGGCCACTGCAACGGTGTCAGCTGTGCCCGGCCACTTGTAGGTGCTTGCTACTACTCACGCCCACTCAACGGCTGCACGATGCCCGCGCCGACAAGACTGGCACGTAACCTGTCCTCTGGGCGCCGATACCCGCGCTTCTCCATCCACTTGCGGACCGTGTAGTCGGCGTACGGGCCGGATATTCTGCTGCCGAGCAGGGTCCCGCCGCCAGAGGCGAGGTAGATGAGGCCCGCGATCGCGGCGTTCTCGACGCCGTACTCGTCCTTCATGATGGTCGCGAGGGGCACCACGACGCAGTACATCTGCAGCATGACACAAGACGACGCGAGCGTCTGCGCGGGCGAGCGTCAGCTGGTTCCCGTGAGGTCAGGCCGCTCACGCCACTCACAATCATCGAGATGTTTGGATACCGCAGCAGGAGCAGGCTTCTCGCCGGGTTGAACCAGTACACGACAAACTTCTTCCCGGTGGCCAGCTTGGCCGTCTCGTGCGGCAGTGGCGGGTGGCTCGTCTCGGGGAAGAAGAGCGTCAGGAGCGCGAGCGAGAGCGCGCTCGCCGCGCACAGGAAGTACTGCGTCGCGCGCCACGTGATGGCCGTGTACTGCGTGAAGATGCCCGCGAGGATGGGGGACAGCGCCGGGCCGAGCAGCGTGCCGGTGTAGAACCATGCCATGGCGTTGGCGCGCTCGGTGGGGCGGTACAGGTCGCCGATGGTGCCCGCGCCGACGGAGAGCACGCACGACGAGCCGATACCTTGCAGGATTCGCGTGCCGATGATGGCGCCGAGCGACTTGGACTGCGCGACGCCGACGGACGCGACGACCTGTGTGCGGTGTTAGACCGACTCACGCGACGAAATGAAGACAGCAGCAAAACGGCAGTCACCACGCCACATGTCGTGACTGCCACGCGTCGGCGATGGCCGAACAAACCGGAGGGCTCATCGCGACGCCATGAGCATGGCAACATGCACCGCGATGTCGTCTCGGCGAGCAACGGCTTGCCCGTCGCGTCCGCCGACGCTTGCATGCACCCCCGCCCCCGCCCACGCCCACTCACCATGATGGGCATGCTTGCCAGGTAGACTGGTTTCCGGCCGTAGAACCCAGCGAGGGGGGACCAGAAAATGGGCGCGACGGCCACCGAGACGATGAAGATCGCGACCGTGTAGTTGATCACTGCGGGGGTGGTGTGCAGGTCCTCTGCCATGATACTGATCGAGGGGAGGAAGGACGAGGACGCGATGGCTGGGGCGGGGTCAGCCAGCCACACTTTCGCTCTCCGCTTCACGACTCACGCCCAATAAAGCCTGCATACGACACAATGGCGACGATCCACGCCTTGGTGCGCGGCGAGAAGCGGTCGTAGATCGCGTCGTCGTCGCCGCTGTCGGAGTTACTCGTCTGCGCCTCGACGTCGGCGCGGCTTGCCCCCTCGGCGTCCGGTATCGTCGACGCACGCGACAGCGACAGGCGTTTCTCATCGCCGCTCGAGGTCATGTCGGTCGACTTGGTCGCCGACTTCTCCAGCCCGCTCCCGCTCGCAAGGGTGCGCTCCGACTCGTGCGCGCTCGGCGGGGGTGTCATGGTGCGTGTAGTGTTGTGCGTGGGCGCATGTGCGTGCGTTCGCGTGTGATTTGGGCAAGTGCAATGAGAACTCAGCAGCAAAAGAAGGCAAAGAGGCACAAAATCTAACCGGCTCTTCTGCATCACATCACACCCGTTAACGGCGCGATACCCGCGGCCGACTGCTTGGCTTGCCCGAGACGAGATCGTAGAGGTGCAGGAGGAGAGCCGCAGAGTCTGAGACAGAGAGACAGACAGGGCTATTCGGAACAAGCGTGGCGGCGCAGCATTCCTGATTTCGGCCATGTCCGATGGTGCGTCCCGAAAATTGACTGTGGGGCGTGGTGGGGCAGGCTGGCTGCAGTGGCATGGTGGCAGAACAAAAGTAAGGGTTGCTGACAGACTGCTACGAGACAACGACGGAGGTAGAGCGGCGGCACCCACAGAACTGGCTGAAATTGCCGAGGGCTACCTCCTTCGCCCTCGGCATCCTCGCGATGCCTCCTGACTTTCTTCGCTCTTGTCCGACACGTCGCTCTTGTCCGACACCAACCGCGACTCGGCCCTAGCTAGAAACCTGTGTCAATGCTCGAAATACCCAACCGCGCAGCGCAGAGCAGCGCCGCTCTCAAGCACATTTGCATTCCTTCTTACAAGACTTCCTTCTTTGTGTTTACAACCCCTTCGCCCCACCGCCGCCTAGAGCTTGATCCAGCCCTCGCTCGGCGAACGGCGCGTCTTGACCGTTGCACCCGGCGCGAGCGTCAGGCGCACAGTCTTGATTTCGAACCCGCGGAAGGGGATCACAATCGACGTCTTGTCCTCGGCGGCGTTGACCGAAATGGAGGCATCGCTCACGTGGTCTTCGAGAATGTTGACAATCTCTGCCTTTGCGACCGAGAGACCCGAGCTGTATTGTCAGCAGGCAGACTCACATCCCCACGTACATGTTGAGCTTGGCCTTGGCGTGGCCACCAAACTGCTCCCACAGGCGAAGGATCACAGTCTGCTCCTTGCCAGCCGAGTGCACGTCGTCCTCGCCGCGCTTGACCGTCTCGAGGAACACGTTGGGCGCGCCAGTGACCGAGAACGGCGGGCTGACAGCCGCAACGGCGCTGGTCGCCGTACCCAGGCGGACGCGGGGAGGGGCGTTGAATGCAATCGCCACAGCGGTCACGTCAGACTCGGTGTATGTACCCAAGTGCGGGTAGATGGCAAACGAGAACGTGTGGTGGCCCATGTCCGTCTCTGGGTCAGGCATCGTCGGGCCACGCAGAAGCGAGAGGCGGACAACCGAGCCTTCGGTGCCACTGGGTGACGGTGTTAGTTACCGAGCACGACTGGAAGTGGGTAACTCACTAGCCGTACTTGCAGTCGTTGATGAGCGCAACGCCGTAGCCGTACTCCGACAGATCGGCGAACTTGTGGCCGCAGACCTCGAACCTGTCCGAGTTAGTACGATGGTTCACTTCCAACTCACTTGGCAGCATCCCAGCTCGTGTTGCGGTGCGTGGGGCGCGTAAGCGAACCGAACTGCGTGTCGTAGGTCGCGACGTCCGAGTGGATGTCGAGGGGAAGCTCGACTGGCTCGATCAGCGCCGTTCACCTTCCTTCACTTACACTTCAAGAACATGTGCTTCTCGTGCCAGTCGGCCTTGGCATCGAAGCGGATCAAGCTACGAGCATCCGCCTTGAGGCTGGCGGGAACAGCGTCGAGGGAGATCTCGACCTCGATTGTGCTCTTGCCGTACTTAACCGTAGCGAAGACGCTACCACGAAGCGGGCCGTTCTCCTTGATGCTGACAGACGAGAATTTAAGGTGATGCGGCTTCTCAAGGTGGAACGCGTCGACATCCCAGGCGCTGTCGCGTGAGTAATGCTCCACACTATACACTCACTCCCAGTAGTTGGGGTGGTCTTCAAAGATGACGAAGCCAGCAGTCTGGCCCTCGAAGAGAAGCTCCTTCCTACGACGTCAGCGTGCCGTCGCCAGTCACAACTCACTCGGCAGCAGTGTCAACGATGCTCGTGATCCTGCCGTCGGCAATCTTGATGGTGAGCGAAGCATTGGAGATGGTGAACGAGTCGGAGCCCAGCTTCTTAACGCTGACGGGCTTGATGTCCGCGTACAGGCCCTTGGGAACGCACATGGCGCTATCGGCAGTGGACTCGACAAGGACGTAGCCGTGGCCGTCCTTGGAGACCTGGGCCGAGTGGGCACGGACGCTGCTGTGTGCAGACAGAGGCACCTTGACCACTTCCTGGCGAGGGTAGCCAGGAATCGTGTTGATGGCCACGAGAGACGCCTTGCCAGGAACCGTCTCGTTGGGCTCGAGCGGACGAGTACCCTTGTACAGCACTTCGTACGCCTCGTTGATCACCTTGGTGATCTCCTTCTGGATCTTGGCGTACTTGGCCTCGGCGTCAACGTACACCATGGCAATGGAACTGCCGGGGAGCACATCGTGGAATTGGCACAAGAGCACATCCTCCCACGCGGCGTCGATGCGGTCCTTGGGGAACTTGTACTTGGGGTCGTAGATGCTGGCGAGGGTCGCCGCGTACTCGGCCTCGCGAAGGAGGATCTCGCTCTTACGGTTACCCTTCTTAATCGAGCCGTGAGACGTGTAGGTCGCACGGTGGAGCTCGAAGTAGAGCTCTCCGCGCCAGATGGGCAGGAGGTTGCCATTGTTCGTCTCCTTCCGGACCGCGTCGTAGAACTCCTCGAAGCTGCCGCCCATCTTGACGAGGGGAAGCTGGCCTCCGGCATCATGCTGCTTTCCAAGCGCGCGCGCACGACGAAGCTTCTCAAGCATGGGAGGAGTAGGGCCGCCACCGCCGTCACCGTTGCCAAAGAGCAGCAGGGCATGCGAGGTGACCTCGAGGTTCTTGTTGTTGGTCGTACCACGACGAATGTCGTCAATGTTACACTGGCTATTGTAGTTGTTGACCGGGGTCATGTGAGTCAACACCTGCGACCCGTCAAGGCCAACCCAGTTGAAGGTGGTGTGTGGGAACGCGTTGTCAGCGTTCCACGACAGCTTCTGGGTGAAGAAGTTGGAGGCACCCGAGAGGCGCGAGATCTGCGGCAGCTGCGAAGCGTACCCAAAGGTGTCTGGGAGGACAAAGGTCTTTGAGCGGAAGCCGAAGCGGCTCTCGTAGAACCTCTGGCCGTACAGGAACTGGCGAGTAAGCGCTTCGCCGCTGGGCATGTTGGTGTCCATCTCCACCCAGGTGCAGCCAAGCGGCTGGAAAGTGCCCTCGGAGACCTTGGTGCGAATGCGCTCAAATAGCGACGGGTAGAGCTGCTCCGTCCACTTGAACTGCTGCGCCTGGGTAGCGGAGAAGCGGTGCTCGGGGTAGCGGTCGATCAGGTCACACTGCGTCGACCAGGAGCGAGCCGACTTTTGCTGAGTGACGGAGAAGGGCCAGAGCCAGGCCGTGTCAATGTGGCTGGGGTCAACAGTGGCAATGGCGTTTGGTGCTCACCAGTGACCAATGCCCCAGAGGGTGCCCTGCTGCTTCTCGGCGCTCTCGCTCTCCTTCTGGATCTCCTTCTCCCAGTCGGCACCGAAGACCTTCTCGGCGGCCTTGCGGGCCTCGGGGACACTGGTCAGGTCACCCTGACGGAAGACGTTCATGATCTCGTTGGCGGACCACTTCGCGCGGTTGCCAAGCGACGAGTCACCAGGGAGCTGCTGGAAGACCTGCCTCAGCGCGTCGTGGTCGTACATCAGGCGCCACGCGTCCTGGTTCGGCACGACAAGGTCGGCGCTGTTCAGGCGGTAGTACCGGTTCGGCTGGGATCAGTGTCACTCCAGCCACGAAACACTTACGTCAGGAGGGTTCTCGCCATTCTGGCCGAACATGCCGTTGCAGCTTGCCTCGACATAATAGTGGCCCACGCCAGCCTTCCGGTGCTCCTCGGGGATGATGAACTCGACGCGGCGGTCAACTCCGAAGCCACCAGTGAGGCCTGATACGGTCAGTTGCGGCACATTCAATGCTCCACGGGTAACTAACCGTGGTACGGGTTGCCCTTAGTGTCCCAGACCATTGCTTCGCCCGAGCAGTCGAACTCGACTGGACATCAGCGTTGCCCGCGGTCATTGACATACACTGCACGCGCTCATACTTCTCAAACTCCTTTGGGATGTGGATGGTGACCTTGAACCAGTGGTTGGTCTGCCGGGTCAGTTGTGGGAACGAACGCCAATGCCGAGCCTACTCACCCAGGACGGGCCGAACGACTCGCCCTTCTTGGCAGGCTTGTACTGGGCGCGCTTGGCCTCCTCGAACGTCGGCTTGGTGAGGCCCGGCGCGGACCAGACCTCGAGCTTGACGTGTTTCTCGTCGTCGAGGCGCGCGTGGAAGTGGAGCGCCGAGAGGTTGACTTCGGCGAAGTGTCCGCCCTGGGGTATGAGCTGTCTGTTCTGTTCGGCCGATGCGATGGGAGTGAGCAGGCGGATGGGCATGTCGCCCATCACACCTTGGCCCATCGCGCGCCCATCGAGCATCACGCTGGCTGCCAACCCCTACTCACGACGAACTGGTCGAGACGCCCACGCGTAGAGTTCAAGTGCTTGTACCCTGCCCTGTCAGCCCCGCAGCGCAGCCAAGCCCGGCCCAGCCACCCGACACCGCGTCTACTCACTGGCCTCGTTATTGAGCTGGGGGTACTCTGGGAGCTTTGCGTACGCCTGCGCGCCGCCGCGATCACCGTAGCCGTGCGAACCCATGTTTGGCTGGGTTCTATTGGATGTGGATGGGGAGGAGGACGGTTGCAAGACGAAGAGAGGGTCGAGTTGGGAGGGTAGTGCTGTCGCCCGGGACGCTGTCGTCCGGGAACGAGGCTTGTCCCACAAGGGGCAAGCGATGACGTCGATGCAACCAGACCCCGTGCTACCATCAGTGCGGGGCAACACGACGGCCTAAGGCATCCACAACTCGGATCAAGACCGAGATTGCATCCAGAAAGGAGGAGGATGTGTGGAGTAGAGCATAGTTGCAGACCGTGGAGGGGTTGCTGTTTGTATGCACATGCCCAGCGTAGAACAGCTGGTGTTCGAATGATGGCGCCCAGGAGGGCCCCCGCCCCCAGCGCTCTACCCAGTCGCCGTGGCCGGCCACCCACCCGGGCCGCCTCCACCTCCATCTCATCTCCTCGTCGCATCCACCCTCTCACCCGTTAATGCCAAAGCACGCGCTCAGCTTCAAGCACCTCATAGCAACCCGTTCAAAACAGCAGCACCTCCCAGCCCCCGAGCGATCCGTAAACGACCACTTATCATCATCGCGCCGCGCCCAGCCGGGCGTCTTCCCCAACATGGTGTCCATCAGCCCCATGCTGACGGTACTCGCTGGGGGCTAGAATGCCGCCGAGCTCATCACCAAGAGTAAGAGAGATGGAAGGGCGACGCCGCTGCTAGGCTGTAAGCGGGAGCGAGCGGCCGAGGAGCAAAAGAACCGACGGGCTCGACGCCCACCGTAACGTAGTAGTAGTATCCAGGCTCGGTCTGCCGATCGGCCGTGTAGCACGTACATATGTAGCAGCAGCAACAACATTATGCGTAGCAATAGTATATGCAATTGATCTTTCATCGTGCCAGAGGTGGGTGGGAGTGTGATGCGTGTCGGCGATATCCGAGGGCCGTGACTCACCGCCGCAGAGCACACCGTCGGTACCGGTTCCAGCGGTGCCGCGTTGTCCACCGCATGCATCGTGCTGCTGAGAGGACCGAGTTTGCTCTGCTGAGCAGCGGCGAAGCGGCGACGCATCTTACGGACCCGATTGCGACGAGTGAGTGGGCAAGTCGCCACGCCGCAGCCAGCTAGCTAGCTACCCCGCACCGGCGGCTTCGCCATCGGTTCCTCGGCGGCCGGGGTAACGACGCCAGAGGTGCTCATCGCGCATCGCTCAGTCAGCCAGTGTCGCACATATCGCGGCACGGTCCGACGACGCGAGCGACTACTTACTTAACACTTGTCCCCTGCCGTACGACGACGAGCAAACACATAATGACAGTCGAGACGAACACTACTACTACTACCCACGCCCCGCGCGTCGCCGACACCGGCGCGGCCGCGCTCGACGCCCTCCTCGAGCGCACGGTGGCCAACCGCGACCTGCCCGCGGTGACGTTCGGCGTGATTGGCGCGAGCGGCGCGCCTATCTACTTCGCCGCGAGGGGGGAGAAGGCACTGGGCGACGCGGCGAAGGGACAGATTGACGAGACGACATGTACGTGAGCCGCCGCACGACACTGGTGACTGACACGCCAGACCTCGAGCTCTACTCGCAGACCAAGCTCATGGTCGCCGTCGCGGTCCTGCAGCTTGTCGACCGGGGCGTGCTGAACCTCGACGATACGGCAGTGGTGGAGAAGCATGCGCCTGAGCTGCTGGCGCAGAAGGTGCTCTCGTATGAGTGAGTCGCGGGTGGGGGGATGGGGAGATGGGGGAGAGACTGAGGCTCGTTGCTGATACACGCCCAGTGACGCCGGCAACGAGGTCCTCAGCCCCCTCACCGGCAAGCTCACGCTGCGCACGCTGCTCACGCACACCTCGGGCCTAGCGTACGGCTTTGACTCGCCCGCGCTCGCGAAGTGGGAGGCCGCGCACAAGCCTGCAACCAGCTACAACCCCGAGTCCGGGGTGGCCGGTTTCACTCGCCCGTTCGTCTTCCAGCCGGGCACGAACTGGACGTACTCCATCGGTATCGACTGGGCGGGCATCATCCTCGAGCGCGTCACGGGCCAGTCGCTGGAAGAGTACTTTACGCAACACATCTTCGCGCCACTCGGGCTCAAGGACCTGACATTCTACATCACTGAGGCGAACGCACCGCGCTTCCAGGTCGTCCAGACGCGCACTGAGAGCGGCTGGGAGCCAGCCAAGTTCTCGTACCGCGACCGCACCCCTGGGGTGCGGTACAAGCAGCTCTCGGGCGGCGGCGGGCTGGTGGGGACAGCGAAGGACTACCTGCTCTTCCTGCAGGCGATCCTCGCGGCGAAAGAGCACAGCAACGCCGTCGTCTCGAAAGCGGCATACGACGAGCTGTTCCGCGACTCTCTGACCGCCGACGTGCGCGCCAAGCTCAACGCACGCCCAGACAAGGCGCTCAAGCAGATCCCTGGCGGCCCCGCCGCGCTCTCCTGGTCCGTCGGGCTAGAGCTCAACCTCACCGACGGCGAGTTCGGGCGCAAGAAGGGAAGCGGGTACTGGGGCGGCGCGGCCAAGACGAGCTTCTGGCTCGACCCGGCGAGCGGGATTGCGGTGAGTGCGCGTGCGCAACGAAGTCACTGACCCCCCTCCCAGGCGGTCTTCGGGACCCAGATCCTCGGCGCAGCGTTCGCCGACCTCGGGTTCAAGGCCGTCAAGGACGAGTTTGAGCGCACGCTGTACGACGCGCTCGAGTAGGTGTGAATAAGGTTAGACGCGGCGTCGTGGCTTTGTATACCGTGCATCGCGTATGCAACTGAATTGGATTGGGGTCTTGGGGTACAATACACTCTGCAGGGTCAGCAATGGATCCGACAACCGCGACTCACAGCACATGTCGGTCCCGTCCTGCTTGGCCGCCGTCTTGCCCACCATGCTCTCCTGCTCGCTCCGCGCCGCCTGCTCGCCCTCGCGCTGCCGTGGCCAGAGCGTAACGACGCGGTACGCAGCGACGACCGTCGCCCCTCCGCAGCCGGCATAAACGGCCCAAGTCTGCCCGCCCCACACGCACGCAAAGGCAAAGGAGACGAGCGTCGCGACGGTACAGAACACGAGCGCGAGCACGCGCACCGGCATCGCGCCGCACAGCGCGACGAGCGCCAGGTCGAGGAGGAGCGCGGTCGTTGCCAGGCCCGCGGCCAGCACGGCCCAGAGGTAGTGCGGCGGGTGGGCCTTGGAGAGCTGCGCGACCGCGAAGAGCGTGCTGAGTGCGCTGGTGAGGGCGAGAGCTGTCGTCGTCGCGAGGTGCTGTGGTGTGCGCGAGGCGTGCTCGGTGGTCGTCGCCGTCGCCCTGGTGGGAATGCTTGCGGGGAGTTCGTTGCCCATGGTTTCGGTCGGTTGCCTGGTGGTTGTCGTGGACTGGGCAGCGTTGCAATGCCGCTGGTGCTTTATATCGTGCCAGTGGTCTCGGGCACGCGCCGCGGCCATGGCCATGGACCCGACCGACGCAGATCTGTTCTGGCGCTCTCTTGCCTGCCCAACCCACAGTCACAAACCAAAGGGACGCTAAGCGGTTAATAGATTGTTGTGGTGCAAGGCACTGGCTCTTTTAATTGCGCCACAAACACGTAACAACTTTGTATACATGCACTCCTGCGGCCCTGCCCCTCTTCTGCTATTCTGCTGCTCTGCTCTACAACGCCGCCGCGCGCACATGACCCTCGGCACTACAATCTCGCAACCTTGGGTGCGTTGGCGGCGCCCCACGCCGCATACCACTTGTACACTTCGGGGTTGACCACGCCCGTGACGTTGATAGAGGTGAGCGCGACGCCGTTGCTACAGCCGGTCAGCTACCCACGCACACTACATGCACACCACTCACATCAGTTTCTTCACGCTCGCCTCGACCTTCTTCCCACTCCCGGTATACGGCACCCCAGGACACTGCGCAATCACCTCTGGGACGTGTCGCCTGCTCAACGCGGCCGCGACGGCAGCCTTGATCCGGCCCACGAGGTCAGCGGTGACTGGCGCATCGCCGCGCGTCTTGAGGAAAAGCACCACGCGTTCGTTGTTGTCCGCTGTCTGCTGTCCCACGGCGATGGAGTCGTCCACCTCGGGGAAGGCGCTCTCGAGGATGTAGTAGAGCTCTGCGGAGCCGAAGCGCACGCCCGAGGGGTTGAGCACGCCGTCGGCGCGGCCGAACATCATCCTAGGGGTGTGAGCGCGAGTACGAGCACTACCCTCCGCCCAGTAGCGGCCCCCAGCCACTCACCATCCCCTCGTCTCCGGGTTGATCCACACACTGTCGTTCATGTTGAACATGGGCGGGTTGCGATAGTCGGCAAAGTATGTCTCCTTGTACCGCTTCCGTCCTGGGTCGTCGGCAAAGTAGTAGGGCATGTTGGCGAACGGCTTCGAGAAGACGAGCGTGCCCTCCTCGCCGATCTGTGGACGACCGTCCTTGTCCGCCGCGATGAGCGACACGCCGAGCACGGGCGTCTGCAGCTCGCCCTTGTACGCCGGCAGCACATGCGTGGACTGGAGCGCGCTCCCGCCGATCTCGGTACCGCCTGCTGCGTTGTTGACGAAGATCGAGTCAAGCTAGCGACCGTCAGTTGGCTGGCCCTCGCCTGCGCACCCACCTCGCGCTCGCAAAACTCGTACACATCATTCGTGACCGGCGCGCCCGTCGTATAAAGCTGCTTCAAGCACGACAGATCGCGCCCCTCGCGCGGCTTGAACTTGTTCTTGGCCAGCGTCTGGATGTAGCGCGGCGACGCGCCGAGCTGCGTCACGCGGTACTTTTCAATCAGGCGCCAGAGCACCGACTGGGGGTGGAACGGCGAGCCGTCGTACGCGACGACTGTGCCCCCGACCGCGGCGAACAGGACGTGCATGTTCCACACGATCCAGCCCATGGTCGCGAACTGGAGGTACGCGTCGCGGTGGTCGAGGTTGAGGTGGAGGTTGATGACGACCTTGCGCATGAGCAGGATGCCGCCGCCGGGACCGTAGATGCTCTTCGGCTTGCCTGTCGTGCCGGAGGAGAACACGATCCAGATGGGGTGGTTGAACGGCCCGCGCCAGAAGTCGATCTTGGGCGGCGCGCGCGCGCCAGTCGCGATAAAGTCGGAGAAGGACGAGACCTTGACGGCGTCGACGTAGCCCTTCAGCGAGTCTGGGGCTGGCTCGCGGTCGGCCGCGAGCTGCCCGAACACGACGACGTTGGTGAGCTTGCCCTGGGCCGAGACGCGCTTGACGACCTCGCGCGCGCGGGTCGACAGCTCGTGCTCCTTCCGCCCGTAGCGGTAGCTGTCGATCGTGAAGAGGACTTTGGGCTTGATGATGTCGTAGCGGTCCACGACGGCGATCACGCCGAACTCGGCCGGCGTGGAGGAGAAGAGCGCGCCGACTGGGCAGGGTCAGCTGCCTTGCGTAATGCTAGTTCGCGTCGACTCACTAGACAGCGTAGCGTAGAAGATGATGAGCATCTCGCATGACGTCGCGGCGTAGCTCGCGACCGAGTCCCCCGGCCCCACACCGAGCAGCTTGAGCGCGTGCGCCGCGCGGCGCACCTGGTCGTACAGCTCGTAGTATGTGATTCGGCGGGTCTCGACTGGCTCGCTGGCGTCGGAGTTTGGGTCAGGCTCGACAGTCGCGATCATCGCGAACTTGGTCTTGGACAGGGCCGACTTGTGGCCGAGGAGCAGGTTCTCCGCGACGCTGGCGTCAGCCCCGCGCACACCGCTCGACCTACTTGATCCGCGCATTGGGGAAGTACTGCTGCGGCTCGTCCATCGGGATGCCGCGCACAAAACTCGGCCCCGCGCCGCGGTCGCCTATGAGGCCGAAGTAGTCCCACGCCATGTCGAGGAACTGCTCCGTCTGCGTCGTCGACCACTCGTGCAGCGCCCACCAGTCGGCGAGGTTGAGCCCGAAGCGCTTGTTCACGGCGTTGCGGAAGGCGTCGACGAACGCCGGCTCGTCCTGCGGCGTTGTCAGTGCTGTTGGTCGCGTGCGGGCTCACGTCGTGCGGCCGGTGGCCCCCCGGCTGCCAGTAGATCTCTGGCTTCTTGCCGTTCATGCTGGCTGCTGGCGAGTCACAGTGTAAGTGATAGAGTAGGAGGTGGATGAGACGAGACGTCGTCAAAGGCACTTTCGTCGTTTGCCGAGCAGCACCACCGGCACCACCGGCTGATGGTTGTTGCTCGGCCTCGCGGCCGCGGCCGCACCACCGTCAGTCAGTCGCCGCCGAGTGCGTCGGCTCGGCTGTGCTGCTGGGTGGCTCGCTGCTCGGCCAACGCCGAAAACCACATTGCGAGCGTCAGCGGCGTCACGTAACCGAGGTGCTGGTCTTGTTCCTATTCTTAGTTGCGAGTGGGGCCAAGAACTGTTTGGAATGCTGCAAGCATGCAGCTTTGATAACCCAAAGCCAGATCCATGTTGCTTGCTCGCTTGACGCGCAACGCGTCGAACGACGTCGCTTCGGAGGGATATGGAGGAAGGAGCGGTAGCATTGTCGAGCGGCGCGTTGCGGACGATGCCGCTTTACATCACCACTGTCACACATCCTCCTCCTCGTGACAAGAGGGTGAGTGCCTCGACGAGTCCCGTCGGAAACAATGCATCGTGTTGGGTTTGGCATCCTCATGCCTCGAGCTAACTGTGCAAGTTCCATTCATACTGATCTCGCCATCGCGCCGCTCGCACGGACGAGGTGTACTGCAACCCCCAACTGGCAGCGTGTCTTGACCCACCACGTCTGCTGCACCTGGCCAACAGGCCAGCCAACCCCCCCTCACCCGTTGAAGGGCCGGTTACTCCAACCCGGCCGGCCCAGTTAGCCGTTCCTGGCCCCCGCGGAGCCGATGGCCAGAAGGCTTGGCATAGCCACAAGCGGCGCGCAACGCCTCCAGCACGCAGATGCGATCTTGTGTTTCGTGTTTGTGGGTGTTGTCAAGGTACAGTACCGATATCGACATACATATGCACACTGCGGGTTCGTGTGGGGGGCGGCGCGCGACTAGCATGCAGGCAGCTTGATCATGTGCGGGGCGATCGATGCTGCTCGCCCCCCCCCCCCCCCCCCTTTCAGAGTGCTTAAGAGGGCAGAGGAGGTTGACACGGGAGAGAAGACCCCCCTCCCCACCCTCCTCTCCCTTCTTCACAGACAATCCACACTGCGACCATGGGACGACAGCTCGACAGCGTAGACTACGTCACGATCCCGCAGCTCACCGTGTCGTTTCTTAACGGCACGTCCCAGGCATGCACCGACTCGGTGTGCGGCTACAAGGCCAGCTATTTCCAGGGCGACCTGCAGTGCAACATGCAGCCGTACCTCGTCGAAGGCAACATCTGGAACGCGACCAAGGCCGGCGTGTGCCCGGAGCGCAGCGCGTTCGTGACCCGCATCCGGGCGATGTCCGTGTCGATAGGCTACGGGCCCGGCATCCAGCCTGCGTTCGACGGCCGATGCAGCTTCACGTCCGAGGCGTGCGCGACGCAGGTGTGCAAGCTGCAGTACACGCGGGTCAACGCCACCGGCAAGAACAACGAGTTCATGTGCATGTCCGACCCCGCGATCGCGGCCGCCGCCGTCGCGGGCACGTACCTGGTTCGCGCCGGGCGGCAGCTCCAACCAGCCGAACGTCACCTCCGCCGACTGCGCTGAACACAAGCCCAAGTGCTGGGGGCTGAAGTACGTCGACGCCAACGGCACGACGGTGACCTCCGCCGCCGCCGGGGGGCACCGCACGCCGCCGTCACTCGCGCTCCTCGCTGTCGTGTCGGGGCTTGTGGGACTCGTCGCGGCGTGTGGCGTCGTTGCATGAGCACAGGATGCAGTCTGGCCGTTGTGTAGTTGTATATGTATCCCCGGAGCGAGCGGTGACAGTGCATCTCCCATGGGTACCCCGGGCCAGCTCCTCGACATGTCTGGTGTGATTAGCGAGGGGGTTGGAGTTACGCGTACCTGGAGGATATCGTACCTGCAGGAGTCGCGAGGCACGCGCAGTGACAGCTCGGGACCCCACAGCCAACAGCCGGGAACCGAAGTTGGTTGCCCCCTCTCGACGAGGTAAACAATAACCCTACCTCTGCTCAAGTGCCGCTTCTCATCACCCGGCTCACGCTCGTTACGTTGTGTGTCGCAGCCCCAGACGCAGTACGTATGCAAGGGAGTAGTAGACAGGCCTAGAGTTGTCTTGGCCTTGCGAGATGGAGCACGCCGTCTAGGAGGTGCGCTGTCTTCGTATCGTGGTGGAACAGCACCGCCGTCTTGGCGTGTCGATGTGCTCACCGGTATAAAGTGGGTCAGCATCAGCAGTTTCTGTTCATCCAGATACGTCAAACAGCTGGTACTTCAATACCACCGTCTCCGCCCATTGCTTCACAAGCCCACAGTCATCCCTCAATCAGGTTTCTCAGCCATCTAGCTTATCTCCCACCATGAGCACCACCGGCCTTAGGATCCCCATCCTCCAGCTTAACTTTGCCAACGGCACCACGCCAGCCTGCATCGAGGCTGTGTGCGGATGGTCCAACACCACCGAATGCGGCTTCGAACCCCGTGAAGTGGAGGCCAAGCTCAAGAAGGCCATCGATGCGAAGGCGTGTCCTTCTGATCGATCGTTTGTCAAGATCGACGTGACCGGGATGTACAAGCTCTTCGCCAACGGCAACTACTGCGGAACGTGCACCTTCAGTAGCGCCCCTTGCGCTTCTGCCGTCTGTGGCCTCCAGCGCACCGCAGTCAACGCGACGGACGGCAAGTCAACCTGCTTCTCCGACCCTGCTATTGCGGATGCCGCCGTCGCCGGGCAGTACTGGTTCGCAACCAACGCCACTGTGTGCAAGGACGATAAGCCGGCGTGCAAGGGCTTTGACGACTACGTTAAGGCGGGCAGCCAGACCACGTCAGGCGCGGTCGTCAACATCTCGACTTCTGCGCCGCTGGCCATCCTCGCCATTACTACTGGCCTCATCGGGCTCCTCGGCGCCTGCGGCTTTTCCATTGCCTAAACTGGCGGACCTTTGAGCCTTGGCCTTTGAACCTTAGCCCAGTTGTATTCCTTTCCCACCAATGAAACGACTCGTACTTACTGACTTGATGCGAGGTGAGACGTGAAGGTACGGAAATCATGGCTACATAGTGGTTCCTAATGGCCGTAGGCCTTGGGCCAGAATATCTTGGCATTGTTGACCAGCTCGCATCCCATGCACAAGATCTCAACTTGCTGGGTCGAACCAAGAAACCCGAAACGCCCAATTGCACGACCAGGCACCAAATAGCGGGAATACCTTATCCCAATGCACGTTACATTGTTTGGCGTTCGTCGGCCTCCTCGTGGCGTGTGTTCTGGGGCCTGAGCGCGATATGTATGTACATAGTCTCGGAGCTGTGTGGTGTAATATTTATGATAGCCGCATGCACTGAAGTCTGGGGAGCAGGTGAGGACCGGGAGTCCGAGCCACTGCCACCAAAACCAAATTCCAGGACAATCAGTACTCTACTCCGACACCGCTCGCGCTCCTAGTCCTGGTCTCCATTTCGACGGGGATCGGTGAGTAACGTCCCTGTAGCGTTTCTCCAGACTGTCATGCAAAGTGTCGGCATTCGACTAAAACAGGAGACATTCTTTCATGACTAACAAGGGTATGAACTTAACTGGGTTGCTATTAGGTCGAGCCCACGTCCCACGGCTTCCCGCCAGGTGTGAACGGTACAAGATCAGCTTCGTTGGCCTGGTATTGCTCCTCCCCGGCGCCGCTTGCGACCTGTGCGTTCCCGGCAGGAGTTACTCCAGATCCACCGCCTGCAGCGGGGGAGCCCTGCTTCGCCGGCGTCCAGTCGTTGGGCTTGGGCTCGGGCGGGGGCGAGGTCGATCCGACGGCACGACAGGTATTTGCCTTAATCTCAGGGCGATTTATGCAGTTGACGCTGCAATCCCAGACCCCTCGAGCAATCTTGGGGCCCTTCGTTGCAGTGCCCACATGATCGAGGATCGGATAGTCGGCATAGTGGATACCTTTGTACTCCCACTCGGCGTCCCAATGGCAGAGGATCTTTGTCCAGAGGTGGAAGTAGACCCGGTCGACTTTGGGTGTCCACTGAGGCTGGAAGCAAGGTTTGGGATACAATTGTCCGGGGGTGAGGCCCGGAGGTTCCTTGAAGTCTGCAGGACTTGCACACGTATGGCTCTCTGTCGACGACAGTTCTTCGCCCCAGGAGTATCCAAACGAGAATCCGGCACCGCCTGCTACTTGTTTGGCGAGCTCACTGCTTGCCGACAGGTCGATGTTGAAGCCGATAGAAACGAGCTTGAATCAGATGCAGTCTGGGCAACGTTTACGTCGCACATGGAGTTTGGGCAGCAGCGCGTGGGGTCAACCTCTTTAACCTCGCCGGCGATCCCTTCCTCCTTCCTGATGTGTTCCTGCTTGTATATCTCGATGGGGTCACACGCGATCTCTTGTCGTTTGAGGAGGTCCAGCGTGGTAGCAGTGCCGTTCGCCAGAACAACATGCTCGTGGCGGTCTCGAGAGATCTACGCGTGAGTGGAAGATGCCAGGAGATACTCACCTCAGAGTTGATGGCGGTTGCCTGAAGCTGCGTTGCGGCTAGGAGTGATACTAGCAGGCCCAAGAGAGGAGAGCTGATCATGGTAGGAACTGTGTCTGCTTGCGTGGTGTGTATCTCTTGATGGATTTGCGAGAGGAGGTGGCGGTTGTTCGGATGAGGATGTTACTGCCTCTTTGCCTCGCCTTTTATAGACAACTGGGGCGATTGGTACGCCTGCAGGTTCGAGGGTCACCACTGAGAAGCAGCACACCTTTCCCCAAGGTTTACAAGAGCCTTCAAGCAGATGCGTCTGAGGTTGTCGGGGCGGACCACCGCGCCACAAACTTGCGTTGCAATATCCGACGCTATTGACCCGGGTCAAACTGATCCTGACCGTCTGAGACGCCCACCAAACAATCCTCTTATTTCGCTGTCATGCCTTTCCGGACGTTAGTCGGCGACATCGTGAACGAAGTTGTACGCCGCCTCAGAGGGGCCGCTGGACGATGAAACGATTGTCGAGCGGCTGTCGACGAGGTGACCGATGGCAAGGAGTTGATTGTCGACCTTGAAACTTGACACAAACAACGGTATCGTGGGCTGACATGCCTTCTACTAAGTCGATCAGTCGGTCGCAGTGAGAGTTTAGCTCCAAGGTGCGGAAACGAACGAGCCGCGACGTCGGCGTCTGGAATGACCAGAACATGGCTCAGGCGACTGTCAGTGAAACGTGAACCAAACAAATGTCTTCCTCTTCCAGTCCACGTTACTTCACAACGGCCGTCGAGTTGTCAGAGGTGTGATGCCAAGCGAGGCGCGGTGAGAATAGCGCCTTGCCGTTCGAGAAGCTGGTGGGCAGGCACATGAGGAGAAGCGGAAAGAATCTGGCTCTCTGCATCCTGCCCATTGCCAAGCAACAGGGGATCCGTGTTTAGCTCTATGCCTTGAGGCGACAGGGGAGGCTTCGGGCTCGGGAAGGTTGTATGGAGACCTCGGTTGGTCGATGTGGAAGGACGCCGCCGGGAGGTGAGGCATGGACTACGAGATGAGTCACATTACTCGGCGCGTCTCATGCATACGTACAATAGGTTTGTTCGGCCCCCTCGAGGGACCGTGCCTCGTAAGGCCCAGGTGCGAATGCGAAGTGGTTAAGTGCAGAGCCGCGCTTCGTCCGGCGTTCTCGGTTGCTTCTCGTGCAGTCGGATGGTGAGATGGGCGATGTGAAGAATGGAAAGTGGGTGTGCCCCAGAGGATGGATGTATTAAAGTTATCAAGGGTCCAGACTTCCAGGTCCAGACGCGTATTGGAAGGGGGATATCATAGTCGAGCGGGCATCACAAAATGCGATACGCGTGGAGCCGCGTTTCGCGCGTTTCAACATGTTTGTTATGTTTATCTACCCGCGTCTCTCTTCTTTCTCCAGAGCGAGGGGAAAGGTAGGTGGGCTGTTCGGAGTTTGCCCACCAACCCCTTTTGGCGGCCCCGAGCTGGCCCCGAAACCCAAATCCAGAGTCCCGAACTCGGGGTGCCGAGAAGTCTGCACATCCGCTGTGTACACCCTCTCAGATGGCCAGGCCACTTCGTCAACAAATCCCCTGCCTGCTGCGGATGTACTCACTGACCCGAGTCACTTTGCAAACCCTTGGGGACGTGGCGACGCCCACCAACGAGGCAGGTGTCGCTGTGGATGGATGGAAGTTGATGAAGTGCTTTCAATCACCACGCTTGTACGCTTGTGCTGGGGCATGGTATAAGAGGGTCGTCCACAATGCTGGCTGCTCAGTAGTCAATCTCTTGGTACATAGTTTCATACTTATTCTACTCCACCGCGCAATACCAAGTAAGTGACCACAACCACACCATCAGTCCTCACCACAGCCCAGGCACCCGCACCCAACATGAGCAACACCAGCATCGCTATCCCCATCCTTCAGCTAAACTTCGCTACCGGCACGGCTGACGGATGCATCCAGGCTATTTGTGGGTTCTCCAACACGACGCGATGCGGCTTGGAGCCACGTGAAGTAGAGACAAAGATCAAGACGGCTATCGACGCCAAGAGTTGCCCCACCGACCGCTCGTTCGTCAAGATTACCACCACCGGTGTGGACAAGTTGCTCTTGGTCGACCAGTACGCTGGCACCTGTACTTTCAATAACGCTGCATGCGCTGTGGCTGTGTGCGGCATTCAAGGGACTGCAGTCAATGTCACCGACGGCAAGTCGATGTGCCACTCCGACCCGGCCGTCGCCGACGCAGCTGTGGCTGGCCAGTATTGGTTCACCACCAACGGCACCGCCTGCAAGGACGACAAGCCGACCTGCAAGGGTTTCGACGACTACGCCAAGCCGAGTAGCCCGGCAGCAAAGTCGGGATCCGTTCTCAATCTCTCGACTTCTACACCGCTCGCCGTCCTAGCCGTGACAACCGGTCTCGTCGGAATCCTGGGTGCTTGTGGCTGCGCGATTGCTTAGTAGTTGCGTCACAGTGAAGTTACGCGCGCCCTTAAGGCCTAGTTATATCCCTTTCCCTCCAGCGAGACAGCCCGTATGCTCCAGTCCTGCTGCACAAGCCAGATCGCGTGGGCAGCCGTGTAGGAGAGTTGTTGTTGCGCGGAACGACAGACGATCACTATGTAGTTGTTCCTGGTCGTTGGGCCCCGTTGGCCCAGAATTTTTTGGCATTGTTGACCCGTCGGTATTCCGAGGACGTGATATTGAGGGCCTCGCATGGCCAAGTGACCCGAAACGCATGCCCCCGCGCTCCGACCCCGCGATCGCCATCGCCGCAGTGTTGGCCCAGTACTGTTCGCACCCAACGACACCACGCGTCGCCAATGGACCAGCGACACGACAAGGCCTTGCAGGAATGAGAAGCCCACATGCAAGGGCGTCGACTACGCATTTGGGAACGGCAATGCAGTGCACTCCTCTGGCACGAGCACCAACCTCGCTGCTCCTACTCCCTTGGCGCAGCTTGCCACTGTCACGGGCCTCCTTGGCCTTGTTGGGGCATGCGGGTTGACAGTGGTGTACGCGGGGAAAATGCCACCCACACTTCAGTTGACTAGAAGTCGAGTTGTAGCATGAGGTTGTCGATGCATATGGGCATGAGCCTACGACTGTGAGTAGATTGATGAACGGATGAGCGGCTCGCGAGACGCCTTGGTGAGCATGGCCTTTGCGTATGTACAGCTAATGTGGATGTCGCCCATTGGGGATCTCGTGATGGGTTGCCTCACCGGCCGAACCTTGACTTTGCATCCCGAACCACACATTCCAGCCACCGCGTGATAGCTTGTTGGGCCCCCAGTCTATCACCGATCCAACATTGCCGCCCTGTGCTAATCAGAGCATGCTGTCCGCTACTCCGGACATCGGTTTGTGCACACCCCGTCGCATGTCGAAGCTATTCCAAAAGCCGAAGCTCCATGCTGCGGCTCGTCGTTACCTCGGCCTTGGCCATGGCGAACGGGTTAGGAGAGCGCATTTGGATCCCAGACACAGTCATCGAAGTGCAAGCCACTTGGACGGAGTCAAAGCGACATGATACCTGATACCAGCGCACGTTGTCTTGTCCCGACGTGTGGGGTTTTCGCGATCCTCTTCGTCGCGCCCTACCCACGTTGTTCGCCGAACTGCATAGGCTGCCTGCCTACTGCTCCCCGTCAGTTCGTTAGGAATGGCGAGCAGCACCCGCGGCATCCGGCTTCGGATGTAGTGTCGAGAAACGACACCAAGATCGATATTGAGGCACAGGTGGGGATTAGGCGTGGACATGGTGTGGGAAATGCCCCTGCCCTGGTCTAGTAATGCGGAAGAGGAGCAACATTTGCGCTTATCGGGGACCTACACGGTAATTGAGCGGTGACGCTCTTCGTTGAACGCCCAGCTAGACAGACGTATGCTGTCTGCGGAGAAGGTCGGCGGGTAGCTGGGCCAACTAGCTGCAAGTTCTCGCCTTGGCCTCGACTCGTGCCGGGCTCAGTTCTTCCAACAGCGGGTGATGCAGCAGGAACGTCGTCGTGCCGGTGCTTGCTCGGTATGCTTCACCGGAAGTGACTCACATCGAAGTCGATGTCGTCATGTGCCGGCCGGAAGAAGCCATGTGATGTCTGTCACCTGTTCCTGTTGACCAAGGTTACCTACTTGCTGAGGGTGACAAGGTGCAGAGTCGCTGTCGGTCACAGAACTTTCTGTCCCCGCCGAATCACGAGACGAACACACCACCTGTGATGGCGCGGTATGTGGCAGAACTTTAAACCTTGTCCATGGATGGATGACCTGTGACCTGGAATGTAACGCTTGACTCTCACCAATGAACGTCGTCTTGTTGGCCCACGGGGCTGCGTTGTCGGAGTGCGGGTTTGCATGACGAGCCCCCGCTTCTCACAGAGAGGTTCAGTATAAGAGGAAGCTCGTGCTCGTTCCAAGGCTCCACACCCATCACTCTCTGCTTTACCTCCTAACACCCCAAGAAATCGAAAACAACAATGGCTCCCGGTGACAAGGTGAGCGTTAAGCTCTCGAACTCTACTCACATCGCAGCTCGAGAAGGCCCTCAGCGTGAGTGACCACGCAGCCAGCTGCCACTAACAACAGACACTCGTGGGCAAACTCACGACAATGGACAAGTTTGGGAAAACCGCATGGGCGCGCTCTGTGAGTGCACACTTTGATGGAAGCTGACTCAGGCTGTCGTAACGTTTGTATTTGTCCTAGACTACGACTGGGACGTCAACGGGTCGCCCGGCACTGTGGCGGAGCGCGGGGGGTACCAGCCGATGCTGAGCCTCCTCGCCAACGCGGGGACGTTTACGTACTCTAAGGACTCGGTCAAGAAGGGCACGAGTGAGTCCTGCTTCAAGTACTGCCTCATGTATGGCTAACAAGACAGAGGTGTACGCTCTCCAGGGCGACGAAGGTACGTATGACTGGCGCAGGGCTTGCTGACCCAAGACACGTTCGTCGACTTCATTACCCAAAACGACCAGTGGTCATCGCAAAACCTCGACGAGTGGGAGCTCCTTTCCGGGGGGCCTGACAAGAAGTCCCAGGAGAAAGTCGGCGTGAGTCGAGCCGTCAAACGCAGCTTACGCCCAGATTGACCTCGACTCCCTCACCTGGGCGGCGTACCAGGTCGACGGAGACAAGGGCATCAAGGCGCAAGTGGCGAAGCTCGGTCTTACAGAGAGCGGGGATGACTTCCTCGTGAGTGCTAAGTCCTCCAGACCCTCCAGATCAGTACTCAACATCCGGCAGAAGATCTACTTCTCCATCCGCGCTTTCTGGGACCCTGAATCGGACAGTATCAAGAACAGCTTCGTGTCCGAGGTAGGCCACGGGTCTCGATCACTATACTGATCAGTAGACCAAGCCCGGCGAGATCTACGATTTTGTCATCAAGGGCGAGAAGCCGGACCCTGTGCGCCTCCGGTAAGTATCACGCTAGAAGCAGCTGACCCCAGCATGAACCTCGGGGACGGTAGCGTAGCGTTCGACGTCAAGAAGGACACCAAGGCCAGTGAGTTGCAAGTCAGTTGCCGCAGCTGACGCGTGCAGAGCTTACCTACGCAACTGACGACGGTATGTGGCACACATCATGTCCAAAGCTTACTGACGTTCTGCAGCGACGTTCCACAAGACCATTCTCGGATACAAGAAGAAGGTGGCCGACCCCGAATTCGCCTCTGGAAAGATCCAGGTCACGCCCAAGCCGACCAACCAGGCCGAGAAGGACTGGGCTGCGGTGAGGGGCTGCACTTCACACAGATACTAATGTCGCAGTATCTCTATGATCACTTTGCCAGCTACTTCAATGTGTTCGGTCGGAATGAGTGAGAACGAGTCGGACCCGGGCAGCAGTGTCTTTGAAATGGAGGAGAACCAAGTCTAGTCAAGTCAAGTGGCGATGAATCCGTTGTGAATGAAGCACGTCTTGGCATCATTTCCTTCATACTGTCGGCTGCCTACAATCTCCAATTACTTTCCAAGCTTGGCGCGAATGTCCTCCGGCAGGGAGGCGATCCACCCGGCCTGGTCTTCAGGACCCTTATAGAGGACCTGGCCAAACTCGACCACCCCGTCGGGAAGAAGGTCGTTGAGGTAGACCCAGACAAACTCCTTGCGCACGCCTGTGATCTGCGAGACGTCGTTGATAATGTTGAACATGAGGTTCTTCTTGAATTCGGCGGGGCGGCCGGCCTTGATGTCGGCGCGGATCCAGATATGGCCCTTGGGGTCGGCCTCGCCGACGGGCTCGCCGCCCACGAAGCGCAGCGCTGTCGGGCTGTCCTCGTCGATCAGGACCTGTGACATGAACTTTGGCGTGCCGGAAGCTTCGACGTGGCGCTTCGCGATGGCGCGTGCCATGGCCAGCTTCTGGGCGGCGTTGAGGAGGCCGGCGGGGACTTTGGCGACGTAGGTGGGCATGGTGGTGTGTGCGTTGTGCTTGCTTGTGTGTGGGAGGTGTGCGGTCGTGCTGTGCTGCTTCTCGTGCATCCACCCTTCGCCTTATATGCTGCTCCGATGAGGCTGCGGATGATCATCTATGTGGAGGTCGCGTCCACCAACTCTGAACTTTCGGCTTACTAATCAACGGGCCGATTCTGCGGATGAGTTGGAAACCGGCATCATGTCGCCGATAGACCTGCAGTATGCGGTTTACCGAGGCACCGGCACGTACGGTGCTCTCGGAACGGACCAGGGCCGTGCTTCACACATGGCATGTATGTACAGGTGCAGGACGGCCGAGTTGTCGCGGAGACGCGCATTGTTGACCCACTGCAACCTGGAATCAACAATGCCCTCGCCCCACTCTGCCACCCCACTCTACTACCCCACTCTACCACCACTCAAGTCATGCATTAAGTCGTCATACTTCGTGTATCGCATCTATGGACGCTGGCGTGAATTAGTAGTTTTGGGGCACGCCCTGGACGACACGGGGGTACCGCTGGCGGATGAGCTCGAACAGCACGGGAGCGCGCTGAGCAAGGACCATGGGGTGCTCGCCGAGGCCGACAAAGATCGTCGACACGCCGGCGTCGAGGGCACGGCCGATCGTGACGGACAAGTTGATGCCGATCACAAACGAGAACAGAATGACCGGCGCAGTGTACTGTCCCTTGGCGTTGTACGACGGCTTGGTGAAGCGCAGATAAACGTACGCAAACAGGCCGCACAGGAAGCCGTTGATGTACGAGCCCCACATGATGAGGATGCTGACCAGCGAGTCGTTGACGAGCGCATCGATACCGCGGTCCTTGAGCAGCTTCCACGTGTCCTTGGCAGCGGGGATGTAGGCCTTGCCGTAAAGCGAAATCTCAATGTAGGCGTACTTGTTGAACCACTCGACGAGGCCGCGGATACACGAGACACAGCATGCGGCGCAGCAAGCAAGGATTGCGCCGACAGTGTCGCCCTGGCTCGACTCGGATTGCTGGAGCATCCGGAAGAAGGCCTCGAGGAGCTCAAGAAGGGTGACGATGAGCGAACCGAAGGCAATCGAGCCAAGCGAGACGGTGCAGGCACGGAGCATGGCTTTCCATGAAGCATTCTTGGGGAGACCTGTGCCATCGTTCATGCGGGGGCCGTAGTAGTACCATCCTGTGGGTGTCAGCAACTCGTGGGTTGCATGTCCTCACCTCCGTAGACGCCGCCGGCGAGGGTGCAGAGCACGATATTGGCAACCACCTGGCTGGTCCAGAAGAAGGAGAAGGTCGAGTACACAATCAAGCCAATGACCTTGCCCTGCGAACACGAGTTGCTGCTCACGCAGGCAGCCGAGTTGGGCGTCCACTTGACGTAGATGGCAATGATGGTGAACGAGTACCAGACACTAAGGGCGGCCTCGATGATCAGGCCGATGATGACGACAAAGTAGACCGAGGGGTGGTGCTTGCTAACATCGATGACTGTCTGAACGAGGAGCTTCGTGAACGGGATCCTGGGTATTAGCACGGGTCTGCCATGCGCCTTTCTCACCTCTTGCGCATGAAGAAGTACGACAGCACCGAGAAGACGGCGATCACAGCGAAGATGATGGCTCCTGACCAGTCTGTGCGCGTTAGCGGGGGCTGGAGACATCCGATTCAGCAGTGCACGTACACTTGGTGATGAAGTACCCTACGCAGGCTGTCAGCGTTCTGTTCGGCGTGCATCTCGGACTCGGCGGAAATCATTCGCGCTCATCATCACACTCCCTGACGTTGCGGGACACCAAGGGTTGACACGCCACCCTGAGCCGTGACTTTCGGAAGCCCGGGCCCGTGACGCGAAAACGGCGCGATTGAAAACCACTCCGAGCTGTGCTTGATTCCACTCACAGATGCAGATACCAATGTTGAGGATCATGGTGAGCGCAAGAGTGACCTCCATGATGATCTTGGTGAACGTGCGGACAAACTGGGCACGATGATGTCAGTGTCCGTGCGACCACACCGCCTCCATTGACAACGCCACCTCCACCAGCGGCACTCGCGCAGCCCGGCTTGGCACGCACCAGAAGCCAAATGAAAGCGACGGCGAGCGAAAGACCGCAGACGCAGAGAAGGAGGTAGACCGTGTGACTGGATGCGTCAGTCGTTGCTAGTATGTCGCGACTCACTAGTTGAGGGTGATGCTCGAGCCCGTGCCGCCCTCGTTGGCGTTACCGAGGCCGCCGCCCAGGCCGTTGTACTGCACGAACGTGCGGATTGCGATGGCCGAGACGACAGCCCAGCCGACGAGGTTGGCGATGAAGAGGACGAGGAAGATGGGGTCGTTGAGACGCGTCTTGGGGTTGAAGCGCGCGCCCGTCTCCTGCGTCTGCTGGGAGTGTGGAGCCGTGTCTCCCCAGTTCTTGTCGCCACCGTACTCGGCGTCGATCTGCTGCTGCTGCTGGTGCGGTGGGGGGTACGATGGGGCGGCGTACGACTGGCCGGCGCCCTGCGCGTACGGCTGCGAGCCCTTCATGTCGTACCCCTGCTTCTGGTTGGGGTCGATGGGCTGGTACGGCTGGGCCGGCGGCTGGTATTGCTGCTGCCCGCCATTGTAGTATGCGTTGGCGCTCATCGTGGTCGTTGGACGGGCGGGTGGCCCTGGTGGCGGATGAACGAGGTTGATGAGGTAGTGTAGAGAGAGACGAAGCGACGATGAAAGACTCAAACCTTCAAATGTGGTGTGATGGGCCAAGGGGTTGCCTTGGCAGCGCGCTGCGAGACGAGAAGGCAGGCCAGACGGGCTAACCTCTGCCTGCCTGCAGGATGTGACAAGACTTTGTTTGGGCAACAGCCACTGAGCGATCGGGACTTTTCAGGGAAAATCACGTGGACAGGGTCACCCCACGTGGAAAGTGACGTCATGATCAAATCATGTCAACAACCGGGTCGATGTGGGCACCAGGTGGATACTTCAACGGCCCTCTTCGTCGCCTCATCCTCTCCCTCACTCGAGCAACATGACAGCGCGGCGACGAGGACAGGTAGGGGCCAAGAGAAAGACAATAGATTGTCTTGTCAATCTTTTCCCTTTATCCTTTTACCAGCTCCTGATCCTCCGCCCCGCTGCGCCATCGCCATGAGGCGGGGCCAGGAAGCTTGCAACAACGCGAAGCCACTGCCTCGACCAACGAGGCTCGCCTCGAGGAGCTGACAGAACATTAGTACTGCTGACAATAGGGGCTCTTCGTGGCCAGTGTACACGGTGTGTGTGTGTGTGTTACTCAGGGCCATCCGCGTGCGGTGTGTGTGTGTGTCATGTCTCGCCCCGTCCGGTTCATTGTCCCCACGTTGAACCACACCACTCACCGACACGATCACGACCTCAAGTTACTCACCCATTGTCCATCGACCCTTTCAGCTTCGACCAACACTGCACGCCTCACCCTTTGTTCTGATGGGAGATCGCGGCTTAGCAGCTTCGAGTGCTGCTCAAAAGCCAGCCTGCGACCCCCTGCTTCTGTCACAACTCCCCACCTTCTCACTCACATTCACATACCCAAATCTACTATCACAGACATGACCCGTCCACAGCGCAACTCTAAGGCCCCCCAGAGGTACGACCCGGCCCCGAAGCCCAAGAGGGCCGCCCGTAAGGCCAAGAAGGCCGCCAACCGCCAGCAGCCCAACGCTGCCGCCGCCCCTACTGCTCGCGGTCGTCGCCGTGCTGCTCCCCGCAATGCGCAGAACGACAATCTTGCTGGTGAGTGGGAGAGCGTGTAGCACATACCTTCCGTCTAACAACCGCAGCTACCATCGTCGAGCAGCTCAAGGCTCACATCGACGAGAAGCTCGCCGACCAAGACACCAAGGTCAAGGGCCACATTAACAAGCTCAAGCGCCAGCTCAAAGCCCACATCGACACCGCCAAGGACGAGCTCACGGCCCACATCGACACCGCCAAGGATGAGCTGACGGCTAACACCAATGCCGCCAAGTTCGAGCTTGTCCGCGAAGTCGCCGACGTCTGGAACACCGTCTCGCCCATGAATGCCAGCGTGGACATCATCCGCGACTCGGTCAACTTCATGCGCCCCATGATGAAGCGCATCCGCAAGACGGTGATCGACTCGGAGGATCTCCTCAACGGCTGGTACGGCGAGTTCAAGGAGGTCGAGGACGACTTCGAGACCATGATCGGACAGTGAGTTGGGTCAGTGGTATGGGCGCTGATGCTCAGTCTCGTCGACCAGGCCACCGTCCAGTCGCAGGCTGTCCAAATCATCGGCACCATGGTCACACAGGACTTTGCGGCCCAGTTGGTCGCCGCTCAGGACGCTGCTGCCGCCGCCGCTGCTGCCAACGACGACGACGACGACGACGACCACGACGAGTCGGAGGAGGAAATGGAGGAGGAGACGGACATGGAGACGGACTCGGACTCGGACTCGGACTCGGACTCGGACTCGGACTCGGACTCGGGTGTTGAGGAGGATGACGACGACGACGACGACGACGACGACGAGTAGGAGACGCAGTGTTGTGGGTGGTGCGAGGGCGAGCGGGTGGAGTCCGGTATTGTTTGCTGCCACGATGAATGTAATGACCTTTGTGCATGTGTGGATCGGCGCGTAGCCTCTGCGCCTTTTGTCTCGTCAGCCTCGCGTCGCATGTGTGCACGGACGTGGTGCACAAATCGCGGTGATCGCATCGCTTCGGCACCTATTGTGTGGTGTCATCGCCACTTGCGGCATTGTTTGACTGCGCATCAACCATGCTTGATGGAGGTTGTGGCGCAGTGGCAAGTGGCCCGGTCGAGCGTGCTGCTGATTACATCAATCTCTACCCAGTATCAGTTCCTCAACCTTCAACAACAAGGCGGCTCTTGGGACGCCCCTATCATTGCCCGCATCATTGCTGCCGCGGACATCGCCCCGTGGACGAAGCGGTGAACCAAGACCAGGCTACTATAAACAGGTGCGCCTTCTTTCTTCTCACCTTCATCCAACTCATCCTCAACCAACTCACCAAGCAACATGCCGCCTAGTCGCTCCTCAACTCTCTCTGTCACTTCCCTCCCCAAGTCGCCATCGGTGTCCTCCTCGCCCACGGAGCCCGGTTCTTTAAGCCCCACTGTCACCGCCACCAGCGATACTCCTCCCAACCCTTCGCCCTCTCGCTCCCGCACCATGTCGCTGCCTGAGGTCGGTGAGGCTGGCAATGACCAAGCTGCCGGTGCTGGTGAGTGCGAGTATACCGAACACAGCTGACACCCTACATAGCCTCCAACCCACAGCTACAAGACCTCGCCACCCTCATGAAGGAGATGAGCGCCAAGATGGACGGACTGGCGACCCAGACGTCGATCACATCCCTCAACCGCAAGCTCGACCGTATCCAGCAGACGGTAGACAGTGTCCGCTCAATCGCGATCGCAAGTGCACTCCACGCCCGTAACACCAACACGAAGGTTACAGCTATTCTTGAGATCCTGTCTCGTTTGGACACGGAGCCAGTGGTTGAGGTCGTGTTGTAAGGCTCGTGCTACAACGATTGCCGTGTTGTACCTGTATCCCCGATCCATGCATTACCTTATCCTCTCCTCAGTGCCGTTCAATGTACAGCTCAGCGAGATGATGGTCTAGCCTATGGTGCCCAGCCAGCAGCAGGCGGATGGCTGAAACTAAAATATATGTCGGAGGTTGCAATTTTCGAATCCGGCCACTCTGGCCTCATTCGCTAAGTATCCGCCGCTCAGGCCTGGCTCGCCGTTCAGTCAATGGCCTTTACTACCCCAGGCCAGACAATTGCCCGAACGCATAGCTCCACTGGCGTGTGACCTGCAAATCCGAATGGCGACCATCAGCCAAAGCCGATCATTTGTGGCAATCGCGCCGACATGGGTTGTTCGTACGCCACCAACGCTCCCATACAACTCATCACACGCTGACTGGTTGTCACCTCAGCGGTGCCATTGTCCAACGCCGTCACCTCGCACATTGCAAGGTTCAGGAGGGGTAGCCTACCCAGGAGTCTATGTTTAAATGCCTGCCGTCATGTCACGCCAGCAGCCGTCGAACGCAACCTCTCACTCCCTCACACCTGCAACAGCGAACACAGCCATGCCTGCCGACCGTGACTCACGTACCCCCTCGGGCTCCCCGCGCCCCGCCCGTCGCCCAGTATCCCCCACTGTCAATGACAGTGGAGATCGGTCGACGCTCCAAGCGCTCCTCGCGCCTGAGCAGTACGGACGCAACATGCGCCGCCGCGGGACGACAGCCGCCGCTCAGCCTAACCCACCTGCCACGGCACCCCCTGCACCGGATGATGAAGCTGGTGCACCTTCCCAGTCCCCAAGCATCAAGCAAGAGCCAGTGTCACCTGGATCGAGTCAACCAGGGTCGTTCAACGAGGGCACTCCAGACTTCGAGGCAGGCGCCCACTTCGCCGCTCACTATCCGCGTGCGCGATCACCAGAACGTGAGTGCTCAACAAGGTCACCACTAACGCCAGCCACACTGCGCGATATCATGGCAGAAATCAAGTCGATGAAGAGGGACCTGCGTAAGGTCAAGCGACGTAGCGTCGGCGCCAAGAGCTTTAGGGTGATTATGTCGGCCATTGCAGGCCTAGAGAACGACATCGACTCCGAGCTCGGCCGTGTCGACGACATCTTCACCGCCGGAGAGCAGGGGCAGTCCGTGGCTACGCGCCTGAAGAAGCTCGGCAGCAATAACCGCCGTAAGAGGCAAAGTCGTAAACGCCGTCATCAGCTGGCGGTGCTTGCGGCCGCGGAGGCCGGGAGTAGGTAGTGCTGTGAGGATCGTTTCTGCACCAAAGCTGGACACGGGGCGAGTTGCCTTTGCAGCGTGTGCCTGGGAGTCGGAGCACAATGCCTTTTGTTCCGCGCCGCACATCCGATTGATGCCATGCCATGACAATGCCACTGCAGCTGCCTCGCAGCAAACGCACAAGCTGATGATTGTATTGTCTGAACGAGTCATTGCCTCTGTCACCTCGCGCATGTCTCGCATCATTCTGTTCACCCCTTGTGCCATTGTCGCACCGCGTGGTGCGAGTCGGCAATGCTCGCACCTGCACCAGGATCACTTCAACCACACCCCAGGGCACAAGAACTGCCTTGCCCCGTTGAGTTCACTCTAAAGAGGCTATTGTTCCGCCACGAATACAGGTCGTACCCACCTATTACGAGGCACGATGCCACATTGTGTGTGAGCTACTGTGGCAGAGCCACCACGGCTCTTGTAACCCCATTTGCTCACACTGGCTCCATCACGCATTCGTTGATGACTGATAGATGACGGATGAATGGTATGGGTTGCTGTGCATAAGATTAAGACCACCTGCCTAAATGCTACTCTTCCCGTCTGCTGTACTTCGTATCCAACCTCCTCTCCTCTACGCACAGCAAAGCTTCATCCAGTACTCACCGACTCACCATCGTTACTCAATCGTCCACCCCTCAACCCAACATGCCTCTTATCACTGTCGGAGACTTCGAACACGGGAAGGCTGGACCGAAGTCTAGTCTTCACGCTCTCGGCAATCCCAATGGCTACGGTCGAGGAAACTCCCGCCACACTCCTCAAGCGGCCGCCGCTGCTGCTGCCAACCCCGTCGCGGCCCCTGCTCCACCTCCTGCTCCTGCTCCCGCCCCAGTCCCGGCTCCGGCTCCGGCTCCAGCTCCTATCCAGCCTCCAGCCCCGGTTCCCGCCCCAGCTGTCAATCCGGTTCAAGCTGCCGCTGCCCCTAACCTTGCTCCAGCGCCTCCTCCAGCACCTCCTCCAGCGCCAGCCCCAGTACCTGCTCCAGTCCTTGCTCCAGCACCTGCTCCAGCGGCTGCACCAGTACCTCCTCCCGCAGTTGTTCCACCCCCAGCGCCTGCCCCAGCCCCCGCCCCCGCTGCCAATGCCGCCCCAGCTCCGACTGCGAACAACGATAATGCTCCTCAGGCACCAGCACAGCCGGCGGTGGCGAACGAGATCCTCGGACTCAGGGCGGCCATACACCTACTCGTCCGCAGGATCCAGGCCCTCGAGGAGGTGACGGGTTATGAGGACGCCAGCCTTCGAGAACGCGTCGATGGTCTGAAGACACGGCTAGACAGGCATAATGGGGTGCTTCATTCCCATGCGCAGGCCCTGAGGGCGCAAGGGAACTCTATCGACGACATCCTCCAAAGGATCTGATTCTGCATATGTGGCTCTCTGCAGTCCGACAACATGTATCCTCCCTACGTTGCACCTCAACTCGTCGACTCTGCCGCGCGTTAGGAAAGAGAACAGGCACGACAATGAGTCTCCAGTGTCAATGTAATGTGTGAAGATCGATTTCGAGATAGCCCACCAATGTTGGCCATTGTTCATCGTATGCATGCAGCGTGTGGTATCGGGTGTGTTTGTTCCTGCATTTTGCTGCGCGGGGTATTGTTCAGTCACTACAACGCACGGTTGCTGCAAACACGCCGCCAACTCGAGGTGACGGAGTGATCGCCACACACACACTGATCTTATTGTTGTCGGTCAAGCAGTTATCATGCTCACCTTGGTCAGTAGAGCTGCTGTATGTACGATAGACGTTATCAGGCATTTAAAGGTGCAGCGAGCGCGCCTGCATCCTTCACTGTCGTTTCTCACCCTCACCAATCGCAACCCTTTATCTCCACTTCTCAAGTTACAGAGAACGCCCCCACCCCTCATCTACACACCTGCCACAAACTCCCTGAGCCTCAGACACTACCCAGCCCGCCTTCAGGCCCATAACCCAAGCTCCACCCTAGTCCACAGCCCGGTTGATCCGCGCCAACGGCCCTTCACGCTGGCCCCCTTCATCCACATCTCATTCGACGCGATTCCCCACCGATAGTCTCGAGAAACCAACAACATGCCTCCCACACGCTCCAAGAAACAGACGGCCGCCCAGCCCAAGAAGCAGACGGGCACACCACCTAAGAAGAAGGCCGCCACCCAGCCCAAGAAGCAAGCCGCCGCCGCCCAGTCCAAGAAGGCCACTGCCGTTGAATCCAAGAAGACCGAGAAAGCCCGATCCAAGAAGGAGACCGACGCCGAGCAGGTATCCGGTGCCGGTCCCAAGTCGACACTCAAAGCGCTCGATTCGGACGAGTACGGCCGCAACCGCCGCAATCTCGCCCCTGCCCCTCCTCCCGACAATGCCACTCTGGCCGCGGAGATCAAGGCCCTGAAAGCCGCCAACGCCAAGCTCGCGCGCGAGTTCAAGGCGTACTGCACCGAGACCAAGAAGCAGATCGCGGCACTCAAGCTCCAGATCGAAACGAACCACACCAAACACGGCACGCGGATCAAGCAGCTTGACGAGGACGTCGCGGAGCTCCAGAAGGCCAGCGACCCGTTCGACTACGACGCCGTGACCGACGACGAGAGCAACGCCCACATCGACGACTAGTCGGCTCCGCATACGACCACATGACCCCACCGTGCTCCACCCCGTGCTCCGCCCCACCCCTCGCCATCTCTGCAATGCTTGCTCGCAGTGAGCCGGTGTCACTTGCTCGTAGACTGCATGCCCACACCCCCCGCCCCTGTCCCTCGCATCTCGTCCGCTATCTTCCGTATAATCTCTTTAGTAATCAGTGACGATGTATAGAGTCTCACTTGTGCGTGTGTGCTCCGTGGGAGGGTGGAGACAACGAGTGGCGGATGCCACAGCGGCAAACTGCAAACAAAACCGAAAAATGATCGCCGCCACACTCCCACCAGCCTGACAATGCTACCACCCCGACGATCGCTCACCCCTTGCACACTACAGTAACGTCATCATGGCCTGACAGACGTCACTGAGGCACCTAGGCATGCAGCTACCAGCGTTGCTCCCTCGCACGATGACGGCTTGCAGCGTGCAGCAGAGCACGCACAACGACGCCCCCGACCCGTCCGCGTCACACTGTCCCTACACACTCACCCATGCCACATGGAGCTGAGAGCTCAGAAAAGGCTGCCGTTGAGGCTGCACCAGAGGTACTAGGTGTCATGCTTGCTGCCAATCCAATCATGTCATCCCAGATGACACCTTTCCGCTGGCATCATCCTTGATTGTGTCAATCCTTCCAATCTCAATCTTTCTAACCTCAACTCCCCCGGCCCCAATCCCGGCACATAGCCCCCAAATCCCCTTCTCCCACCCTGGCAGTCTAGGCAGTAAACTCCCTCCTGTCATCGGGAATATGTAAACACTCTCACAGCGGTGCAGTAGTGTCCTTCGGGTGCCTGGATACTGTACCACCCATAACAGGCTCGGCAATTTCATTTCCACCCAGTGCAGACGGCAACTGAGGGAGCCCCGCCATGTGCGTCCGGTTTGCTCTCTGGCTGATCGGCAGCCAAGTCATTCTCGCCCGCCATCCGCTGCTGCAACCAACCGCTGTCCATACCGCAGCTGACGCTTTTGAGACTTGGTTTATAATGGTGCCGCTGCCTGAACACTGTCTTACCCGTTGTCCCTCCCGCCGACACCTGCGCCCCAGCTCACAATCCCGATGAACCAGACCACCCAACGTCGTCCCACGGCTGTGCCGGCGCTCCAGCGGCAACTGGGTCCCCAAGGTGTGTTTCAAGTTCAGCAGCTTAAGTAATGGCCAAGTTGGAGCACCGCTCGGTGCCTATCCCGACGAGGAGGAGATTATAGTTGTTACATATCGAGGGCGCCGCCGATGGAGCAAAGCTGGCCCCCCCTCGATGCCGAGCTATTAGCGGAGGAGGAGGCGGAGGCACGGGCAGACGAGGCAGGCGGTGCATCCAACTAACATGAGTCACGAGTAACGATTGGTATTGGTTCGCCTCGGCACGCAGAAGGGGGATGAATGACGTTTGTGTGTGTTGCGAGAGTGCTCCCCGCACGCACACCCCACATCCGCCACTTACACGCGTCGGTCGGCGGGCAGCCAGCCAGTCGAGTCGGGTGCGTGCTGTCTGCTTGTCCGTCCTGTCCTCGCCCCCCCCCCCCCTCGAAATGCACACGGTACATAATCCCACGCTGTCTGTATCTTCTACCTACTTGCCACCCACCCACCCAGTTGGTATCATGTCCTCGTCTCACACCCACAACAGCAACGGCCCTCTCGACCCCACGCAGGTCAGCTTTGCCGACTACACTGCGTGGGCCGCCGGCGGGCCGGGGCACGCCGCCACGCCTACTGCTGCCAGCAACGCTAGCGTTGGGCAGGTCTACGAGCCGCGCACCCCGCAGACGCCGGCGACGCACCCCGCCGCTGCGGCTGGCGCGCAGCCCAGCCCGCTCGTCGAGGTGCTCAGCAGCCCCGCGACGGCTCTGAGCCCTCCGAACGCTCTCGCCGGCCAGCAGACCACCCAGAACCAGAACCAGAACCACGACCAGAACAACCAGAACCAGCAGGTCACGCGTGTTGCTGTCGCCGACGTCGCCCCGGTCAACAACTGGCCGCGCTCCCAGGCTCCCCCCGTGCCGGCACACACGTCGACACACACCGCACTCGTCCAAGCTCCCATCCCGAGCTCGGCCGCAACCACGTACGCTCTGTGCCCGCACGGCATACTGTACAACTTTTGTGGGTTGTGCTACGGGGCGCCCGTGGCGGCGAGCGCGAATGCCGCCCCCGACGCGGCGCAGCTTCTCGGCCTGATCAACAACCAGAACAGTGAGTGTGGTTTACTTGCTTCTTTCCTCGCCCTTTCCCTTTCCTTTCCTCGCTGACAAAGCAGAGACGATCAGCCAGCTCTCCGACCAGATCACCATCCTCCAAGCCAACCTCCAGACCGTGTACACCGAATTCCGCGGCGTCAAGGCCACGCAGCAGGCCAAGCCTGGCCCGTCAGCGGACCAGCTGGCCGGCATGCAGCACGACCTGCATAGCACGCGCCAGCGTCTCGGCGTGACCGAGTACCGCTCGTCGGTGCTCGAGGCGAACCTCTCGGCGCTGATGCCTCTCGGTTCGGACGTCGCGGCCATCAAGAACCAGTTCCTCGCGCTCGAGAAGCGCCTGTCCACGCCCCTGCCTTACACGAGCGCGACGCAAGCGTCCGTCGCAGTGATCAACAACGAGATCCACGCGCTCAAGCAGCACGTCGCGACGCTCGACGCCCGCTCGCTCGCGGTCGACCAGTCGATCGCCGGCATCGACTGGAAGGCGAACAACGCGTACCGCCACCTCGAGCTGAACCGCACCGAGCTCCAGAACGCCATCGACAAGGTCGAGGCGCAGACGATGCTCATTGGCAACCGTTTTGGAAGCGACATTGGCCGCCTGGAGAAGAAGGCGGACGAGATGGAGAAGAAGGTGGGCGAGATGGGGAAGAAGGTGGACGAGATGGTCGAGGAGGACGAGGAGGAGGAGGAGGGTGAGCTCGAGACCGACGAGGAGGGCTAAGTGGCCGTGGCTGCGTGAGGTGGCTCCGTTGATATCAGCGTCGATCGCTTTGTAGAAGTAAACTGTGTAGAGCATTCCGAAGAAACTCGATGGAACAGATTTCCTTCAAAGATCGTGTGCAAAGTGAAGGGGGTGGCCGACGATCCGTCAGCCAAGAGGACAACAGAGTTGGGGGCGACACCTGCTTCCTCGTCCCTTTCCGTCTCGCCCTCCTCTTTCTTCCACTTCACTTGTCGCAAAGTTCTCACCTGCCCGCCACCTCACCTCAGAAATCAGAAGGAGGGTTAACAGTTGTCGTTCTTCTCATAGTCATCCGCCGGCAAGTCAATGGTTCCTCTCTTTCTCTCTTCCTTCCTTCCTCTCTCCCTCTCTTCCACGCCCGTCGTCGAGCTCGACGACTCAGCCGTGACGCAACCGACCACGCCAGCTGCGTCGACGCTCCCGCATTCTACTTCAACTCTGGTTGCCGGCCAGGTGTGTCGCGCCATGCCTACTGCTGAGGAGTGTGGCATAACGCGGCGCACCACTGATGTCGTCCTGTCGCGCGGTCGCCCTCGAGCAAGGGATAGTCCGGAGCCACCGGACGGCCGTAACTCTAGAACCACGCGGTGCCCCTCGCCCATATGGGTTGCATTGGAGTGACTCACTGAAGGTTCACGCTTGTCAAGAGGTCAGTTGGGTCAGGGGGCTGTGTGGCGCTAGCGACCAGCATGGCGAGCAATGTAGCTCGTGGAGCTTGGCCAAGAACTGTATGTTAAGAGCTGAAGTTGGCGGTGCCGAGGATGGACGCCGAGATGATGTATGGACGCGCCGGTATCCCGTGGACAAACCATCACCCCACACCTCTTAGCCCCATGCCGCGCTCCCGGCGCGGCGCGCATCTTGATAGCCCACGTTAACGCCCCGCGAGTGACCGGATCGATCCAACGTCTCGGTTCGGTGCGCATACCCACGTTCCGGCGGGACGGTGGGAATGGGTACTTGTGCAAGTGGTAGTGGTGTGCCCGCGCGGCATGTATCCAGCCCCGATCAATACCGCACCGTAGCGCACAATCCGCCGTTAGGCGTCGGGATCGGCGGCGCCGTCGTGAGGCGCGGAGGGGGACGCTAGTCCGTTGCGGAGTGAGTGGTGAGTACACGTCGTCGTCGGCCGTACAGGTAGGTGGTGCGGCCAAGTGCGTCAGTAGTGGGTTGCCGCTCTGCCGAAGACCGGCACGGCAAAGGGGAGGCGGTGGCGCTGTGGGTGGGGCGAGCGAGCAGGCGGGCCAGTAGTCACTGGTGCAGGGTCGACTCTCCGATCGCGACGCGATCGCTGGCTGGCCGCGGTGTCTCGTGATGCCGCTGTTGCCGCTGTCTCTGTCGTCGTCGGTGACTACCGGTACGGCAGTGGTGACTGAGACGCCGCGTATCGACGCTGCCTCGGGCAAACCTGCGGCATATAGACCGACGACGGTGGTGTGGGAGGAGGATGGGGAGGGAGGGAGGGGGAACGCCGACGCCATGTCCGACACGGTTTGTCCTGCCGAGCGGGGCCCGCCGTCTTGGCTTTGTGTCAACAAACCGCCAAGTCGTCTCTGCTATGTCCATCTTGTCAGTCCGGCGTCTCCGCTACCTGCTCTCCGTGACGAAGAAGCCACGATACATATCCTTGCATGCTCGTATCGACCCCCTTCACCCCCCAGAAGTAGCATCCCGCGCGCAGTCATGGCGGCGTGCGGCGTGATTATCCGACGATCGGAGATTCACCACCTCCCTCCCACCCCACTGACTTCCGATCACTACAGTGTGCGCGGAAACGTCGCCGCTGAAGCTGAAGGCACGCACGCCGGCATGATGCACGCACAGGCAGCTAGCTGGACGCAGGCATGTATTAACGAGCGATGCGAACTCTCGTCTTGTGTCTTGTCTAATCGTCACGCACCACAATGGCGGGCTGGCTCCGACGCCGCGCTGCGGCGCCCAACGAGCTGCCTATGCCCGTGACAGCAGCTAGCGTCGCCGAGCCCAAGCCCCAGCCCCCGCCCCCGTCGTCGGAGGGCACGCTGCTCACCGTCGAGCGCGACCTGCGCACATACCTCCCGCCGGGGGTACGCCGCTTCCTAGGCTATCGCGAGCAAGACCCCTCCAAGGCGGGGGACGACGAGGACGCCGAGCTGCCGGCCATGCCGCTGCCGTTCCCGCCGTTCAGCTGGCTCGCGCACATCCCGCTCAAGTACGAGATCTGGCTGCTGTCCTTCCTCGGGTCGTTTGTCGGCATCGCGCTGGTCGAAATCGTCAACGCGACTGGGTTTGCCGACCGCGGCGTGCCCCTCATCATTGCGAGTTTCGGGGCCACCGCCGTGCTCGTCTACGGCACGAGCGAGAGCCCGCTCGCGCAGCCGCGCCATGTCCTCGGTGGCCATGTCGTTTCTGCCGTGCTCGGCGTCGCGGTCACCAAGCTTTTCCGGCATGCTACCGCGTACCATCTTACGCAGACGGCCGAGAAGGGCGCGTTGGAGCACCTCGTGTGGCTCAACGGCGCGCTGTGCATGGCCCTGTCGTTGCTCGCCATGCAGATTACCGGGACGGTGCACCCACCGTAAGTCGTGGCCCCATGGCTCCCTGGCACAGCTCCGCTAACGGCCCCAGCGGCGGCGCGACGGCCCTCATCGCCGCTGTCAACGAAGACGCGGTCAACCTGTCCTGGCGGTACATCTACCTCATCCTCATCTCGGCGCTGCTCATGACGGGCTGGGCGCTGATAATCAACGTGAGTGGCGCGGCGTGGCGTAAAGTAATCGCCGAAGCGGAGTGTCTCCCCCTCCCTTCGCTCGCCCCGCTCACACGAGCAGAATGTCGGACGGCGCCGCTACCCCGCCTACTGGCTGCATGGCAAACGGATATTCGTGCACACGCCCGAGGGCGACGAAGAGCGGTACGAGGACGACGTGCAGATGGGCGCCGAGACCGGCTCCGGGTTCGGGTTTAGGGACATGGAGCGCGTGCTCTCGCGCGAGAGCCAGGCGTCGAGGTTGCGCAGCGTCGCGAGCCCGCAGCCGCTGGAAACGTGGGCCGAGGACGATGGCGACGGCGATGGTGGCGAGCACGATACTTCGAGCCGGTCACACGACAGCCCCGACCTCGAGGTCGTGCGCACGCCGAGCGCGTCCCCGGGCCGGCGCGGCAGAAGCGCCAGTACGCGCCGTGAGCGCACGCCCATGTCCCCCAGATTGGCGAGCATGCCGCCGCTCACTACGCGCGAGTTGTCGCCGGGGACAAAGTAGGGAGAAGGGAGAGGGAGGGAGGGGAAGGTGCCGACGGGTGGAGGCGCGGAGGCGCGTCGCGCCTGCTTGCCGTGTTTCATGAGCCCGCGGTGGAGGGCCGTCTTGGCTTGACTACTTGTTGTACATTACAACGTCTCACCCACATTCATTCATTGCCATATGCATAATAGATGCTGTCTTGACGAGGGAGAGGGAGGTACATGGCGCTCGCCGTGCACCGCCCCTCCTTGAGCGCCAGCACCTGTCGGCGCGTCGGCGCGTGAACGCGGCGCACGACGACACCCACGACGCGGAGAAGACGGGCAGTGGGCTTTAGTGCCCGCGATGCCCGCGTCCCACTTGTCCGTCCTTAATCTCGGTACATGAGCCGCGGCGAGGTGGGCTGGGCGGGTGGTGGTATAAAAGTCGTGTGGGCCGCTGTGCTGTTGTTCTCTGCATTCATCTCCGGCTTGCTACAGTAAGAACCGCCGTTGTCGTTTGTTTGTTTGGTTCTAACCCGCCGCACAGGAGAATGGGCCGCTTCAACCACCTCCTCCGCCCACGACCGCCGCAGAACGGGCACGCCCCCCCACAGCCGGCGGGCACGCAGACGCCCAGAGTCCCGCAGTACCTTGGGCCGCCGCACGCGCCCCACGACGCGGGGCAGTGGAGCGTCGACGCGCTGCTGCACGTGCTGAATCCGCTGCCCGCGTGCCAGCGCTACGGGACCGTCGCGCGGATCGGGGCCGCGATGCGGCAGCAGCACCAGGTACACGCGGCCAACCTGTGCTCGCAGCTTGAGGCGCTGGACAACTTCTACGCGCGCGGCATCGCCGCTGGCCTCGCGACCGCTGCTGGCTTGAACGCGTGGACGTCCGCCCATGTGGGGAATAACAACGCCTTCATCCAGGCGTGGGCTCTGCGCTCGGCGCGCGAGCTCGGCCCGGCGATCGACGACAAGGTGTTCGAGGACGTCGTTGCGCCGCTTACGCCTGGCGCCGTGCCCCTCGCCACGAGGCGGCAATGCCTAGACTCGCTTGAAGGGCGGACGGCGCTCGTCGACCGGCTGGTCGCCAAGTTTATGGACTACGCTGGCCAGCAGGTGGACCCCGAGTCGGCGGAGCGCATCCTCGGCTTCGCGTCCCCACAGGTCGTGCAGCGCTACCTGCCTGACCTGCTGCACATGCTCGCGCACCCGAAGCGGCTGGCACGGCGCCACCCCGAGGAGCTGGTGGCCGCGCTCGAGGCGGACCTCGCGCGCGTCGCCGGCGCCGTCGGTGCGCGGGTGTGGCCCTGGTGGGACGCGCGCGCGCGCACGATCGCCTCGCTGCTCAAGTATGCGCCTCACCTCATCACCCGCGTGTTCGCGTGGGTCGACAGGTGGGACTTTCACAAGGAGGTGGAGGCGGACGGAGAGAGCAGGTTCGAGCTTGTCCCGCGCGTGCTGTTCGACCTCCAGGCCGCCCGGCTGGCGCGGTACGAGCCCGACCGGATCGTGGCGCTGCAGCTCGACAACAACATGACCCACGAGCGCATGTCGCAGAACACGCGCCGTCGATGGCTCGCCAACCTGAGCGACGACGCGCTGGAGCGGTACACCGACTTCTGGGCCGGCGCCGAGCCCTCTGAGCGGGACACGTTCCTGCGCTACCTGGCCCCCAAGCGGCGGCTGGAGACGGCCGCCAAGATGATGGGCAAAGGCCCGACGCATCTCGCGCTCGCGGAGCTGCTCCACCGCTCGGATGCGGCAGGGCTCGCGCGCACCGCGCTCAAGGACATGGAGAGCAAGAACGACGGCTGGACGCTCGAGGCGCACTGGCTCAAGCTCCTCCCGCCGGCCGAGGCGCGCCCGCGACTGCTAGCGCGCACGCGCCACCCTGGGCGCGAGACGACCGAGGCCGAGGACGACGAGCGCGCCGTCGCGTGGTGCATGTTGATTGAGAATGCCCAGCGGAGCGGCGACCCGGCGGCGCTCACCGCCGTGCTGGAGCAGCTCGCGCCTGCGCTGGCGGGCGAGGAGCCGTCGGTGCGTGCCCGGGCGCAGAACACGCTCGTCGCCCTCCCGAAGCGGCTGTTCGCGGCCGAGGGCCTGCCGCACCTCGATCGCATAATCGACGACCTGATGGTGCCCGACTGCTTCTTGCCGCGCGACGTCGTGGTCCAGGTATGGGCCTTCCATGTCATCAGCGTCGTGAGCGCGCACCCTACTAGCCCGAGGCACGCCGCGTGGTGGGACCACCAGTTCCACCGGCTCATGCGCTCCGTGGACGACAGCACGCAGATCAGCGCCCCGTGGGACGATTTCACTATCCGCTGGGGGGAGGAGCACGCTGTCTGGGCGGCATTCAAGCCGCTCATCGACGTCGCAAGGGCGAGCGACAGCTTCGCGCTCCTCGCGTGCGTGTGCAAGTCGCTCGGGCGAAAGAGCTACCGCCTCGCCCCGCTCCAGGCCGAGCTGGCGGCCTTCATCGATAACCCGGCCGCGGTGACCTCGCTGAGCGGCCAGGCCAACCTCGACACGGCGATAA